>NC_136924.1:87237292-88593836 GCF_949752795.1 Hyperoodon ampullatus | reverse complement strand
TATCCATTTACATTTAAGGTAATTATCGATATGTATGTGCCAATTACCATTTTCTTAATTGTTTTGGCTTTGTTATTGTAGGTCTTTTCTTTCTCTTGTGTTTGCTGCCTAGAGAAGTTCCTTTAGCATTTGGAAAGTAGCAAAAGTAAAGCATAAAGCTGGTTCGGTGGTGCTGAATTCTCTTAGCTTTTGCTTGTCTGAAAAGCTTTTGACTTCTCCATCGAATCTGAATGAGATCCTTGCTGGGTAGAGTAATCTTGGTTGTAGGTTTTTCTCTTTCATCACTTTAAGTATATACTGCCACTCCCTCTGGCCTACAGAGTTTCTGCTGAAAAGTCAGCTAATAACCTTATGTGTATTCCTTTGTATGTTACTTTTTTTGTTTTTCCCTTGCTGCTTTTAATATTTTTTCTTTGAATTTAATTTTTGTTAGTTTGATTAATATGTGTCTTGGTGTGTTTCTCCTAGGGTTTATCGTGTATGGGACTCTCTGTGCTTCCTGGACTTGTGTGACTATTTCTTTCCCAAGTTAGGGAAGTTTTCAACTATAGTCTCTTTTAATATTTTCTCAGACCATGTTTTTTTTTTGTCTTCTTCTTCTGGGACCCCTATAATTTGAATGTTGGTGTGTTTAGTGTTGTCCCAGAGGTCTCTGAGATTGTCTTCAATTGTTTTAATTCTTTTCTCTTAATTTTGCTCCTCAGCAGTTATTTCCACTATTTTGTTTTCCAGCTCACTTATTCATTCTTCTTCCTCAGTTGTTCTGTTATTGATTCCTTCTAGTGTATTTTTTGTTTCAGTTATTCTGTTGTTCATCTCTGTTTGTTTGTTCTCTAGTTCTTTTAGATCTTTGTTAAACTTTTCTTGTATTTTCTCCATCTGTGCCACTGTTCTATTTCTGAGATTCTGGATCAGCTTTACTATCATTATTGTGAAGTCTTTTTCAGGTAGATTGCCTATTTCCTCTTCATTTATTTGGTCTTGTTTGTTTTTACCTTGTTCCTTCATCTGTGACACATTTTTGCCATCTCACTTTTTTTTTTTTTTATGAGTGAGATTGTGTTCCTGTCTTACTGGTTGTTTGCCCTGAGGCTTCCAACACTGGGGTTTGTAGGCTATTGGGTAGAGTTGGGTCTTGGTGCTGAGATGAGGAACTCCGTGAGACCTCACTCCAATGAATATTCCCATGAGTCTGAGTTTCTCTGTTAGTCCAGTGGTTCAGGCTCAAAGCTCCCACTGCAGGAGCTTTGGCCAGACCCCGGGCTCGTGAACCAAGATCTCACAAGCCGCCTGAGACAGCATACAAACAAAACAACAGTAACAAAGTAAAAAATAATATGAGACTAGGAACTAACAGATATGTTAGGAAGAATATAAAATTAAAAATATAGATGAATCAACAATCAGAAAGTACATCAGTACCACAGTAGTAAAAAAAAGAGGAGGGAAAAGAAAAAAAAAAGTGGGAGGAGGCCTTGGCTGTGGAGGGCGGGGCCTAAGCAGTGGTGAGGTTTAGGCGGGGCCAGTGCTCAGGACCCTCAGGGCTGGAAAAGGCCCTGTGGGCTGTGGGGGGTGGGGCTTAGGCTCAAGGAACAGAAGGGGCCCAGGTGTGTCCCCACCCCTAGTCTCAGAGGGCAGGGGACCTCACCTGGGAGCCCAGGAGGCTTCCTAGGCTCCAGTGGGTGGGGCAAGTGAACTCCTCTCCTCTTCTGCTCCTCCTGTCTGGGAGGGCCCCTCCCACCTGCCTCTCCTGATCTCCCTGGCCTCCCTCCTATGCCCCCAAGGACCCACGTGGCCTGCAAGGGGCCTTGGAGGGCAGAGGACCAGCCTGGGAGCTCAGCAGGTTCCCCAACACGAGTGGGCCAAGTGATCACCCTCCACTCTCTCCCGCTCTTCCCAGAGAGTTCCTCCTGCCTTCTCCAGATCTCCCTGACCTCAGGGGCAATGATCCTGTTTGGCCTCCACTTCTTCTTCCCCCTTAGTCCCCCTACATCCTACTGGTTCACTTTGGGGTTCCTCCCATCTTCTTGGAGATCAGAGTCACCACCAGTGGCCGGCAGGTGCCCTAGTTATAGGGAGATGCTAACTCCATGTCTTCCCACACTGCCATCTTGACTCCTCCTCTTTCATACCCTTTTATAACAACAATCTACAGAAATTTTAAAACCTTGGTATATAAACATTAATATCTTTCACCTAAGTTTAAATAGGCATGGATTTTATGTGATTATCCTATCCTATCAATGCACACATATGACATGTTTGCCTATAATTTACAAAAAGTAATAGCTCCTTATAGGATCTACATCTCTTTGTATATTCAGCATAAAATCACTTAAAATAAGTTTGTAAAGTTCTGAGATGTGTAAAAATGCCAGAACTATGTATAGCAATAGAAGAAATTAGATACTTATGAGTATTGGAAGCAATCAAATAGTCTAGGGGACTAAAACGGAACTATAATGACAAAGATGGATCAAGAATATTGATGAGAGACAAGCACAATTAGAAATTAGTAAGAAAAGCAAACTGCCATAAGACTAATCAAGTTCTAGAAGTATCAGACGAGAAAGTTCAATAGGTTGTAATCACCATGAAAGACATAGAATATATGTGTTACATTTGTGCACTATGAATTTAAAGATATTGGGGCAAAGTTTAGAAACATTAAATATATATGCAAAATGTAGCCAGGGTTGAAAGAATTCAATCAACACACATTTTAAACATTTGCTCTATTTTAGGAATTGCTTAAGAGAGATACATGAGAAGCAAAAAGTATAGAGAACATACACGAGAATAACAATTTAGAAAAAAGTTTACATGAATAGATAGCAAGATTAAACCACAGCCTGAAAATAACCCTTTGTGTGTCAAATACAAAGCTTACTAACAGTTTAAAATCTGCTAAGAATGGCATAAATTTCCCAGTATATATCTAGTTATAACTTATGAAAACAGAAAATATGGGCTAACCAAAGCAAGCGTATGGTCAGTATGATCATAAAGCAAACTGTTATTTGATATGGATGACCACCTCTTTTGATGTCTCCTTTGGAACAAAAAAGGAAATAATAAGTGTCATCATCTATACTGTCTTGTATAGGTTACATTTCTTTTTAAGTTATATTCATGCCTGGTGAATATTTTGCAAAATATTTAAAATCAAGTAGCTGAATGTACAGTTGCTCTCTGGAGAGCCTAACATTGATCTTATGAAGATCAATGGTGATTGTGCTATGCTATTTTTTCAATTTTCATTCAATAAAAAATTTTTTTCAAGAATTTAATATACAATGGTTTAAGTGGTTTATTTATTTTTTAAGTGGTTTATTGTGTCAATATAAAGAAGAAAGTTAAAAATGGTAACATATACTGATTGAATTAATGTCAGGCACTATTTCTCTAGTGGTGATTATTAAAACCAAATATTTGGGTTTATGTGTGATGCAACTGTAATTTGTAGCAAAACAGAAGTAAAAGGACCATCCTAAATTTCTAAGATGTATAAAATGTTGTTTGAGAAAGAACATATACACTCAAAAAAGACCGGAAAGTCCATGGTCCAGGATCTGTAACTGTAGTGAATACACTGATAAGAGATATATATGCAAGTGTGCGTGTTGTGTGTCTGTCTTGGAGAATTGCTAGAAAAAGCTTCCTCGAGTTGGTACTTTAAATGAGTGGCTTTATTTATCAGAAGGAGAGAGTAAAATTGCAAAGTTTTCCTAAAAAAATGAGGCAGCAAAAGTGAAGGTACTGGGCTATGAGGCAGCATGGTATGTCTGAGCACAGGTGATTTTGTGCTGTCGAAAAGGAAGGAAAAAAAGGAGTTGTTCAAAATGATGCTATCAAGGCTTGCAAGACCCATTCATTTAAGTGTGGTGATGTATGCCATTTGAGGAATTTAGAATTTGGAAGGATTTAGAGAGGTACTGATCAGTGTTAAACATGAGAGTAATATACTTATGTTTACATTTTAGATCCACAATTCTGGCATGGATATAGATTTAGCACTTCTGTTTCCAGTCTAATCTAATATGGCAGATTAGAATTACCCAAACAACTTTCTCCATTGATAAAACTACAATATCAAATAAAATATACTAAGAATAATTATTTAAACATGTTGCTAACTTAATGAAAGCAGTAATTTTGAAAGGAACAAGGAAGAAATTGCCGAGATAAGCAAGTGATTGTTCCAGATTAAGTCCTGAATGTAGTTGTTAAAAAATTGCAATCCTGAGTTGCCACCTAGACAATACCAAGGCACAGAGAACAGGATATAAAGATTTGACTTCTGCTTCTGTGTATGATGGAGTAGCTTGAATCTAACTAACCCTCATTTACTAACAATTGGAAAAGCTGGGGGGAAACAAACTATTTGACGGCACTGGAAAGCAACCAACACACTCAGGAACTGAGGGACTATGATCCTTGAAACAAGAGAAATATACAAGGTAGTCTCCACATTGACCTGACTTTGTCCCTGAGGCCACTTTCTGGTTTGCTGCATCGTAGTGGCATAGGGCCAAACAGAAGGAAGTGGTCTTAAGAGGAAAGGCTGTGTTGGACCCTCACAAAGTGATTAGAGGTAGCTATAATGGAAGCCAGCTGGGCTGTCCACCAGCAGCATGTTAGAGGTTTTTGTTTTCTGCAGACCTTAACTGGACCTTGTGGAAGGTTGCCAAGATGTCATTTCTGAAGGGCTTTCTACCGAGGGAAATATCCTCAACTTAAACAGTACTATTGGTAGACATCAAGTGATGAAAGTAGTCCTATAAGTGTCTTCCAGAGGACATATATCACCCTTTAAAAGAAAACTTTAAGAATATTCTAACAGTAAAGTATCTCTAACAATCTGAAAATGTCTATGTGCGTGCGTGTGCATGCACGCACACACACACACACACACACACACACACACGTGGCAGCTTTAACCACCTACTAAGACAGGAGAATTTTAATATCTTGCAATCACAAGGCAATCGAGTAAGGCTTTTTCTGTCCCTTACTTTGTCACTCTCTCCCCAGTCCCTCTGACTCTGCTTGGACTCTGTCATATAAATGTCCCACTACCCTAAGACCTTCATGCTGAAGAGGTCACATATAAGCTCTGCAGGCAACTGCCCACTTGAATTTTTAGCCAACAACCAGCATCAATGGGCAGCCATACAAGTGAGTTACCTTGGACACACAGTCCAGTAAAAACTTCAAATGATTTCAGCCTCAGCTACCATCCGACTATGACCACTGAGGTACTCCAAACAAAAACAGGGCAGACAAACCATTCCCAAATTCCTGACCTAAAAAATCATAAGCAAAAGGAGTTTGTTTTTTAATCACTTATTTGGGGGTAATTTTTTTATATGTCAGTAGTAATTAGAATAAGAAAGCTGTGATTATTGGGATTATTCACCAAATATTCACTCCCCATTGATGGTGGACTTAGACTTATGATTTGCTTTGGCCAAAGAAAATCCTTGAAATGGCCTTGCACAGGGACCTTGCCCTCTTGCATTTATGATACTTTGATGAGAAGAAACTTGTACCCCTCCACACTGGGACACATGAATAGCAGAAGTGTGCCCAATTGTCAGCAGGGAGCTATGCCCAGGCAGACATACAGCTGGAAACACAGCTACCCATCTGAGTCAAAAATCAGAGAACTACCTCAACTGAGCTGCAGAGATGAAGTGTAAATCCTATTGTTGTATGCCACTGAGATTTTCTAACTGTCATGCAGCTATTTCACAGTAATAGTTGACTGATAACGGAGGTTCACCCTGGGGAAAATATATGTGTATTATTTGGGGTGAAGGTGAAAATCAGAGTTGGGGAAACTATGGCTCAGTTAAAATAGTGAGTAACTGAACTTAGTATGACACAGCAGTGGTGATTAAGAGCATGGAATTTGGAAAGCTACAACTACCTTTTCCAGAAGTAGCTACCTCTTATAATTTCTTTTTGAAACAGAGGAGAAAAATCAGTGGCTCCAAAAGGTGAGATAGCTATGAATGAGGGGTGGGTTTCTAGGGTAAGTATTACAGAGTGTACATGATCACGGAAAGTATTGTTACATATTTTAAATTTATCAGGTACAGATTTTTTAATTTATGGAAAGCAAAATAAACTGAGGACTATAACCAAGTGACCTCATCTACATGTCACGAGGCGTTTCTAGCTGTCTCATTTTCCCACTGGAAAAGTCTGTCATGATTGTAGCTCGCAGACATGGACCATGATCTTATTCAGATCCTCTAACCTTCCTTCTTATCTTAATCAGGTCACCAAGACAAGAAACATCCTCTGCTTTCTCTTTGGGATGTAGACTGCCTAGCTATACTGTCTAACAAGTAACAAGTAATTGGACGTGTTTGTGTTATAATTATCCAGCACTGCAGTTTTAAAATTTACCATTAAACAATCATAACTTTATTGTCTTTACTTACATTGACAAACAATAATTTTGTTCTTTGAAAGGGTGATTTGGCTTTAAGAATAGTTCTGAGAGAACAAATCAAATTTTTCCTTCTTAAACAGGTCTCAGGATTTTCCAATATTAGGAAATATATATATATATAACTTAGGGCTTTTTACTCTAACAGGGAATATAAAATAATTGATTTGGTTTTGTTAAAATAAGTAGACTTTGCCTAATATGACTTACTCCAGTCCAAAATTTCTTATTACCCAACTCCCTTTAAACTCATTTTGGGTCTAATTATCAGAAAAATGCAAATGGAAAAAATCTAGTGCAAACTTGGTCTTATTATCTATTTGCCTTAAATTATATTTGAATCAATATGGGAAAATCACAGAAAAGAAGAGAGATGGCCTTATGATGACCAATAAAGATAGTTTCAGTGTGTGTTAATATTTATTATTGTGAAAACTGGTGATCATTTAATTAAGTTGCCTTATCTTTTCCCTTAAATTCTTAAAAACAAACCATATTAATTCAGCCAAATAAGCACTTCAGAATTTTAAAAGTCTATTGATTTTTTTTCTTCTAAAACCTCCTCAATAAGATTTGTCCCTAGAGAATTCTATAAAAGGGCAAAAGGTGTCCTTGCCGCCTTGGCTCTTTCAGACAGTTGGCAGTTTAACGACTCACTGTACTTATAAATGTTCCTGATTAAGCTCTTTGAGTTTTATTCTGTAATTTAGTTTATATCATTACATTTCACACAGAATTTCTCATATCTGTTACTGGAATCACATATCATTAAATGTCCACTTATGCAGTTGATAGTCTCTTGTAAACATCAAGTATGTTTTCTCTACTTGACCTTTGGTAATCTTCTATAACAGACCTTTTCTTTCGAATGGGCAGAAAATAGGCAGACTTTTTGCATGTAAGTTATCTATAACCCAGTCTGTAAAATCATTTACCATAAAATCAAACTTCAACTGCATATACACTGATATTGAGAAACAGGACTAAAAGATGATGCTAGATATTAATTCTGTCCCTTAGGTTTAGTTTTATCCAGATCTTGGAAAAGATGTAACATTGAAGCAGCTGTTTGCTTACTAGGGTATTAAAGTTTCCCACAGCAGAGTTTGATACTTCAGATCAAAAGATGTATAACCGAGCGTTAAAATATAATTTGACACTGAAGCAGAAGTGATATTAGATACGAAATTCCACCATAAACTACCACACCAAAATATAATCTTCCAAAAGATAACTGGGTCTAGGATTCTTGAACCCTCGCACCTACTTTGAGAATATAAAATAGTCAAATGGAAACATCACAAAGAAATTTTCTTGATGAGGCCTTTTGCCTCACTGTGAGCCTTCCCCCTTGTCAAAGGGGAGGCATGAGATCCTCTCTCTATTTCAAGCCATAGAAGGAGGACTCTATGGAGGCCTCAGTTAGAAGTCTATTCCCTGAGGTTTGTAGGCGTAGGTGAATGGGGCCTGACTAATGTCTGAGAAAGCCAAAGCTGCCTTTGAACTAGGGCATGACTCCTGCCTGGAAAATCTAGAGACCAAGGAAAAAGCTGATGGACTATTTTGGGGGCAGATTTTTTTTTTTTTTTTTTTTTGCGGTACATGGGCCTCTCACTGTTGTGATCTCTCCCGTTGCGGAGCACAGGCTCCGGACGTGCAGGCTCAGCGGCCATGGCTCACGGGCCCAGCCGCTCTGTGGCACGTGGGATCTTCCCGGACCGGGGCACGAACCCGTGTCCCCTGCATCGGCAGGCAGACTCTCAACCACTGCGCCACCAGGGAAGCCCCTGGGGGCAGATTTAAGGAATACTATTGCCATGAAATAGTTCTGCACTCACAGGTTTCAGGCATGAGTTGCACAAATATTTCCCAGGAATAAGAGTCTCACATAACTGTGGAGCAGAAAGAAGGTGGAGGTATAATGCCTGATATCCTAGGAGTCACAAACAGTCATACACAACAGGGAACTTCAAGGGAGAAAGACAGCAAAAATCCCCCAAAGAGCCCTGCAGAGAGTTAGCTTAAACCAGCTGCCGGGACTGGGAAGCAGGAAAGTATCCACAAGTAGAGATTACCCAATCACCTCCCCTCCCCTCCATCCCTCTTCCTTTGAACATGGAAGAAGCCAAACTTTAAGCGAGCCGTGGAAAATCTGGAATAGCACTGAGGCAAGAAGGACAAATCCCAAGTCAAGTTTGATGTTTTTATTTTCATACTACTAAGTTAAGATAGCATTTGCAAATTAAAATGTCTTGAAAGACTTACCTATAAGCAAGTAGTAAAAAAAAAAAACAAGGGACCCCCCCCCACCACCAAAACTTTCATACGGGCCAAGGAGTATTTAACCCCAACTGAATACTTTTAAAGGGATGATGGCAGGCAAAAAAAATAGGGATGTTATTATGTCATGAGTTCTGCTTACTCAGCATGATCGTGACCTAATTTTTGAAGGATTAAAGAAAAGTACTTTGTATGATTGAAAATATATCACATTTATTAAAAATAATGACATTGTATGTTTCTAAAATATGATACTAAAATACTAATTACTTATATTAGAAGGTTCCTAAAATTATATTAGTTAAAACTTATTTTAATAAATGTCAGGGGGCTTCCCTGGTGGCGCGGTGGTTGAGAGTCTGCCTGCCGATGAAGGGGACACGGGTTCGTGCACCGGTCCAGGAAGATCCCACATGCCACGGAGCGGCTGGGCCCGTGAGCCATGGCCGCTGAGCCTGCGTGTCCGGAGCCTGTGCTCCGCAACGGGAGAGGCCACAACAGTGAGAGGCCCGCGTACCGCAAAAAAAAAAAAAAAATGTCAGGGCTTGGACTTAACTGGAGTTTCAATCTAGAATAAATAATATTAATTTGTTGTTCCTAAATATTTTTTCAACTATTAATTATAAGCATTTGAAAATGAAGAATGGGTCTTACATGTTTGTACTTCCCCTATTTAGGCCAAGCATGACACTTGACAAAATATATCATCCTTAAATGTTTGGTGACTGATTCACTTGGGGGTTTTGAATAATTCAACTTAATAAAATTAATTAAAAAACTAATAAAAATTATATTCAAATTAATAAAAACTCACATTTCTAGCCTGTCTATGTGCTATGAAGGAGGTTATTATTATCTCCAATATCAAAAGAGAAAAACCAAGGCTCAGAAAGTTTGTTAGTTCCACCAAATCACAGTAGCAGCAAAGCTAGAAGTGGAAATTGGTCTTACCGACTCCAAAGGCTACACTTTTTCCACTACATTATATCACACGGTGAGCCAAATAAATTCAGTAACAAACCTACATATTTTCTAAATATAATTAATTAAAATCAAGTTATCAATATATTACTGAACTAGGTCACTTTACAAACTCCTTGATAAAAAACAAAACAAAACAAAAACAAATCTCTCAGAGCATACCAATTTTGTTGTTTGAAACAACAAAAATAAGTTCTGCCTTGCTTAGTTTGTTAGAAAACCAGGAAAATTCTGGAACAGACTTATCTTGAAATATTTACAAAAGATAACAAGCATCCATTCACTCACATTTGCATTCATTGATTCATCAGGTATTTGTTGGCCAACCATGCACTGCTCTAGACTCAGGAGATTAATCTCAGGAGACAAGACAATGTCTCTATTTTATGCAACTTACATTTATATGGGAGAAGCAGGACAATAACCAAAAACAAATAAGTTTTAAGTGATATTCAGCTTATTACTAAAAGCCTTCCATGTAATGAGAATTTTCTAAAATAGAAAATAATTTTTAAATCTGCTTTGAAGCAGTTATTTATATAAAGCTTGAAACAAAAGTGCTCATGCATTGGCTAAATACATTTCATCCTGACTGAGAGGCAGGTACTGAAAAACGTAGTACCTTCATATTATTCATAGATATAAAAATACCCTTTAATATCTTTAGAAGCAATATCTTAAAACACCACAAGAGGGTGACATTACTCTTTAAAAACAAATCTTTGGCTCACAGAGTATAAACATTCTTCAGTTTCCTAAAGCAAAAGCTAAAGGGTTCTTGTTTTAATTTTTGTTTGTTTGTTTTTAGTGTTTTGAAAGCAAATATGAGATTCCAAGAATACATAACTGTTGAAATCACATTAAAGAGTGATTTTCCAAATTAATGTGTTAAAATCTATGAGACAGTTTAAAATATCAGTGTGAATAAATGAATCAACTAGAGCTTTGGCCAATACTGACATTTCACCCTAAAATTCTTGACCTAAAATTACTGTGGCTCGTCTCTTATGTTTACACACATTTTTTTGTGTGTGTGGAGTTTTAGCATTTGGACTTCCCTGTCTGTCTTTGATAACAAGTTGCAGAATGGTTATATATCAAAATACATTAACAAAATATCTTGATATCTTTTGGAAACTAATCCCTTACTGGTCACATCATTTGGAAATATTTTTTCCCATTCTGTGGGTTGTCTTTCATTTTGTTTATGGTTTCCTTTGCTGTGTGAAAGCTTTTGAGTTTAATTAGGTCCCATTTGTATATTTTTGTTTTTATTTCCATTACTCTGGGAGATGGATCGAAAAAGATATTGCTGCGATTTATGTCAGAGAGTGTTCTTCCTATGTTTTCCTCCAAGAGTTTTATAGTGTCCCGTCTCAAATTTAGGTCCTTAATCCATTTTGCATTTATTTTGGTGTATGGTGTTAAAGAATGTTCTAATTTCATTTTTTTAACATGTAGCTGTCCAGTTTTCATCAAAACAAACAACCCAATCAAAAAATGGGTAGAAGACCTAAATAGACATTTCTCCAAAGAAGTCATGCAGATGGCCAAGAGGTACATGAAAGATGTTCAACAATGCTAATTATTAGAGAAATGCAAACCAAAACTACAATGAGATATCATCTCACACCAGTCAGAACTGCTATCATCAAAAAGTCTACAAACAATAAATGCTGGTGAGGAAGTGGAGAGAAGGGAACCCTCCTACACTGTTGGTAAGAATGTATCAATAAATTGGTACAGCCACTATGGAGAACAGTATGGGGGTTCCTTAGGAAACTAAAAATAGAGCTACCATATGATCCTGCAATCCCAATCCTGGGCATATACCTGGAGAAAAACATGGTCCAAAACGATACATGCACCCCAATGTTCATTGCAGTGCTATTTTCAATAGCCAAGACATGGAAGCAACCTAAATGTCCATTGACAGAAGAATGGATAAAGAAGATGTGGTACATATATACAATGGACAATTACTCAGCCATTAAAAAGAATGAAATAATGCCATTTGCAGCAATATGGATGGACCTAGAGATTGTCATACTGAGTGAAGTGAGTCAGACAGAGAAAGAGAAATATCATATGATATTGCTTATATGAGGAATCTAAAAAACCGATACAAATGAACTTATTTACAAAACAGACTCACAGACTTAGAGAATGAGCTTATGGCTACTGGGGGGAAGGGTGGGTAGGGAGGGACAGTTAGGGAGTTTGGGATTGACACGTACACACTGCTATATTTAAAATGGATAACCAACAAGGACCTACTGTATAGCCCAGGGAACTCTGCTCCATATTCTGTAACAACCTACTTTGGAAAAGAATTTGAAAAAAAATAGGTACATGTATATGTATAACTGAATCACTTTGTTGTACACCTAAAATTAACACAACATTGTTAATCAACTGTACTCCAATATAAAATAAAAAGAAAAAAAAGAATAAGTGATTGCTTGTTTATATACTTAACACCATTTTGAGAAAAGATTTGAAGCTATAAAAATGTATTTTGTAAAGATTATTTTAAAAGATAGTTTTATTATATGAAATGGTAAAATACATAAAAGCAAAATAAAATTGAAATCATGAAAAAAATCTTGATATCAAAGAGACTGCATTGATGATCTCTAATTATATTAAAGAAATGACTTGTTTCAGGCTTACATTTATAAGTGTCAAATGCTAAGAATTTGAACTAGTGAAACATCCTAAAGTAATCATGTGCATCTTCCCTATACATCATATTTTTTATTTTTCCCATTTATCAGATTGTCTTGTTGTTAACTCTACATCCTAATACTCCTCACATTCTCCTCTGAATCATAGGAGAATCCCCTTCCAGTGTGTTCTTAGGTCAAGATCTGACAAGGAGAGACTCTCACTTGAGATTTGAAAAGCATAAGAAAAAGAAAAGCCTTTCTTTTTTTTTTTTTTAAGATGTTGGGGGTAGGAGTTTAGTAATTTATGTATTTATTTTTGCTGTGTTGGGTCTTCGTTTCTGTGCGAGGGATTTCTCTAGTTGTCGCAAGCGGGGGCCAGTCTTCATCGCGTTGCCCGGGCCTCTCACTATCGCGGCCTCTCTTGTTGCAGAGCACAGGCTCCAGACGCGCAGGCTCAGTAGTTGTGGCTCACGGGCCTAGTTGCTCCGCGGCACGTGGGATCCTCCCAGACCGGGGCTCGAACCCGTGTCCCCTGCATTAGCAGGCAGATTCTCAACCACTGCACCACCAGGGAAGCCCAAGCCTTTAATTTCTGATGGCAGCTGCAAGCAGGGATATACGCAAGAAATAGACAGAAGGTTTGCAGAGACTTCCAAAATGATATCCTGTAAAACCATCCATCTCAGTGCTATAAGTACCTGGAATAGGCAGGGTTTTCTGATATCATTCAAGTTGATAACACCTAAGTGAGCTTCTGCAAATAACCCATTTGAGGCAGCTGAGATCATTCACTGCATTGTCATTTTTGTAACCTCTAGTGGCATTTTTTCTGAACTTTACTTCCCAGTCCACCCATTTGAGGCAGCTGAGATCACTGACTGCATTGTCATTTTTGTAACCTCTAGTGGCATTTTTTCTGAACTTTACTTCCCAGTTCATTTCAATGGATGTGTAAATCTCCAATTCCTTTTATTAAAACGAATATCTCTTGGAATACATAGAGTGGCATCTGCTTTCCTGACTTAACCCAGGCTGATACACTCCCATAAATTCCAAAGAAATAAAATGAGAATACAGCATGTGAAACTGTACATAAGGTGACACTCTCTGAAGTATAGTTATAATAATCACAACAAACCCTCCCATTTATTTATTTATTGATTGATTGATTTATTATTTTACTGTCTAGAACAAGAGTATAATTGCGCCTCTTCACAGACTTTGATAACAGGTAAGGAAAGTAATACACTTAGATTTGCATCATGCAGCCTCCATGTAAAATACATCTTTCTATAAATTATTTTTAAATTTTAATTTTATTGGCATATAGTTGATTTACAATGTTGTGTTAGCTTGAGCTGTACAGCAAAGTGATTCAGTTATACATATACATATATTCATTTTTTTTAAGATTCCTTTTTCTTTTAGGTTATCATAGAATACTGAGTAGAGTTCCCTGTGCTATACAGTATGTCTTTTTGGTTATCTATCTTATATATAGTAGTGTGTGTATGTTCATCCTAAGATCCTGATTTATCCCTCACCCCCACGTTTCCACTTTGGCAATCATAAGCTTGTTTTTGATATCTGTAAGACTGTTTCTGTTTTGTAAATAGGTCCATTTGTATCATTTTTCAATTAGATTCCACATATGAGTGATATCATATGACATTTGTCTTTCTCTCTATGACTTGCTTCACTTAGTATGATAATCTCTAGGTCCATCCACGTTGCTGCAAATGGCATTATTTCATTCTTTTTTATGGCTGAGTAATATTCCACTGTGTGTGTGTGTGTGTGTGTGTGTGTGTGTGTGTGTGTGTGTGTGTGTGTATATGACATCTTCTTTATCCATTCTTCTGTCGATGGACATTTTGGTTGCTTACAATGTCATGGCTACTGTAAATAGTGCTGTAATGAACACTGGAGTTCATGTATCTTTTTGGATTATGGTTTTCTCAGGGTATATGCCCAGGAGTGGGATTGCAGGATCATATGGTAGTTGTATTTTTAGTTTTTTAAGGAACTTCCATAGTGGTTGGGCCAATTTACATTCCCACCAACAGTGCAAGAGGGTTCCCTTTTCTCCACACCCTCTCCAGCATTTATTGTTGGTGGACATTTTGATGATGACCAGTGTGAGGTGATGCCTCATTGTAGTATTGATTTGCATTTCTCTGATAATTAGTGATGTTGAGCATCTTTTCATGTGTTTTTTTGGCCAACTCTATGTCTTCTTTGAAGAAATGTCTATTTAGATCTTCTGCCGATTTTTGGATTGGGTTGTTTTTTTGACATAGAACTGCGTGGGCTGTTTGTATATTTTGGAGATTAATCCTTTGTTAGTTGCTTCATTTGCAAATATTTTCTCCCATTCTGTAGGTTGTTTTTTAGTTTTTTTAATGGTTTCCTTTGCTCTGCAGAAGTTTTTAAATTTAACTAGGTCCCATTTGGTTTTGTTTTTATCTTCATTACTCTAGGAGGTGGATCAAAAAAGATATTGCTGCAATTTATGTCAAAGAGTGTTCTGCCAACGTTTTCCTCTAAGAGTTTTAGAGTGTCCAGCCTTACATTTAGGTCTTTAATCCATTTTGAGTTTATTTTTGTGTACAGTGTTAGGGAGTGTTCTAAATTTCATTCTTTTACATGTAGCTATCCACTTTTGCCAGCACCACTTTTTTTTTTTTTTTTTTTTTTTTTGCAGTACGCAGGCCTCTCACTGTTGTGGCCTCTCCCGTTGCAGAGCACAGGCTCCGGACGCGCAGGCTCAGCAGCCATGGCTCACAGGCCCAGCCGCTCCGCAGCATGTGGGATCCTCCCAGACCGGGGCACGAACCCGTGTCCCCTGCATCAGCAGGCGGACTCTCAACCACTGCGCCACCAGGGAAGCCCAGCACCACTTATTGAAGAGGCTGTCTTTTCTCCATTCTATATCCTTGCCTCCTTTGTCATAGATTAATTGGCCATAGTTGCATGGGTTTATTTCTGGGCTTTCTATCCTGTTCCATTGATCTATATTTCTGTTTTTCTGCCAGTACCATACTGTTTTGATTACTGTAGCTTTGTAGTATAGCAAACACTCCCATTTAGAAATAAGAAAGGGAGGCACATAGCAATCATTGATCCATAGCAATTGTGTATTCATGCTGGCACATTTTACAAGAGAGCTTATCTGGAAGATAAGCAATGTTCCTTAGTTAGAATACTGTTGTCTTGCTCCCTAGGAGTAGCTTTCCAATCTTTGTGCTTTTGATTTCACTTTCTGGGTATTCCTTTCTTTGTACTCCTCATCCACATCTTCAGAGCAATGCTCCTTGCCAGTAGAAATTTAGAAAATCTAAGGTCATTATGTATCTTGAAGAGCCTCACTTTCTTAATTCAGGCTGATTGCACTTTGGCAGTAGAATTCTCTCAAACACTTTATTGGCCCTTTTCCATTTTATTGTAATTAACTAAATGTAGCTATTGTGTCAATAATAATGTCCACAATTATTTTCAAGATGAGCTCTCTCTGAAGTTATTAAGATAACTTTGAGGTAGCCAAACTCTTAGTCCCTTTATTCTGAGCCTTCTTCTGCAATGAACACATTTTCAGGGACCACCATGATCCATTTAGTTTTTACTCTAAAGGGCTTTATAAATACATCTTAAATTGAATTTTGCTTATAGTTTGAGTTTTAATCAGTCTTTGTTATTACTCAGAGCAATTATTTTAGGTTATACTCCATTCATAGTTATTATAAAATATTGGTTATATTCCCTGTCTGTACAATATATCCTTGTAACTTATTTATTTTATACATAATAGTTTGTACCTCCTACCTCTATCATGCCCCTCCCTCTTCCCTCTCCTCACTGCTAAGCACTAGTTTGTCCTCTAAATCTGTGATTCTGTTTCTTTTTTTGTTATATGGCAAAATTTCACTCTTTTTTTATGCCTGGGTAGTTCATATTCCATTGTGTATACATACCACATCTTCTTTATCCATTCATCTGTTGATGGACACTTAGGTTGCTTCCACATCTTGGCTGTTATAAATAATGCTGCTATAAAAATTGGGGTGCATATTTCTTTTCAAACTAATGTTTTCATCTTCTTTGTTCATAGACCCAGGAGTGGAATTCCTGGATTATATGGTATGGATCTAAGAACATTTTTGAATGCATCTTTTTGGATATCAGAAGGAGTTGTATATTTCAGCACTGCAAGGATTTCTCTATTAATTGAATTTTCTAATTATCTGATGCTGGACTATGAAAATATAATTGAAGTTTTGCCTGATATCCAGAAACCGCTATATTATCTTATGAATTAAAGTAATCATCTTTAGAGAATTCCTTGGTGGTCCAGTGGTTAGGACTCAGTGCTTTCACTGCAATGGCCTGGATTCAGTCCCTGGTTGGGGAACTAAGATTGCACAAGCCACACAGTGTTGAAAAAAAAAATTCATCTTTAGAGTTTATATACAAAGGCATATTTTCCAAAATATTGACAATATTATTTTTGTCTAATCCTATAACTCTGTTTTATAAATTTCTTTTTCCTGCCTTATTTTATCAGCCAGTCCAGTCTTGAATGGAAGTGATGGCTCCTTTATTCATTCACAGTATTACAGAGAAAGCTATCAATGTATCACCACCAGCTTTGAGATTGGCAGTAGGTTTTCACACACACACAATTTAAATTAAGCAAGCTTCTCTCTGCTCTTACTTTACTAAGAAGTTTTATCATGAATAGATATTGATTTTTTTAAATGCTTTTTCTGCATCTGTTGAAATAATCAAATAAGTTTCTCTTTTATTCTACTAATGTGGTGAATCAAAGAATGTGTTTGATCAAAGAATGTCAAAAAATCATTGAATTATTAATATAAGCTCAACTTTCCCATGACATTATGCTTTTTATACACAGCTTGACTGAGCATTTTAATATTTTTTCTAGGATATTTGCATTTATATTCTTAAGTAAAATTGACATGTAATGATCCTTTCTTAAAGAGTCCTAGTTAGGTTTTTGTAACAAGTCTTGCTTGATACCAAATGCTGCCTTCTGTAATGAGTTAAAAAGCTTTCTATCTTTTTTGACTCTATGGGAAGATTTCCCCCTTAAATGTTCAGTGGAATTCACTGAGAAAGACTGGAGGTTATTGCGTTTGAAGACCTTAATAATGGTTTCATTTTCTTAAGAGTTTGTACATGACTGAAAATTTCTCATCTCTTCTTAGTTTTGGTAGATTCTGTATTTAAAGGAATTTGTCAATTTCATCTAGATTTTCAAATATATTAGGCTAAACTTGTTCATAAAATTCTCTTAATGCCTTTTGACACCTGAACTATTGATGCTCGTGTTTCCTTTTACACTCTTAATTAAAATTATTTTTCTCTCTTTTTTGATCATTTTAAGTAGAGGTTTATTCAAAGTCTTTTCTTTGAACTAATCTTTGTCTAATTGGATTCTCATATATGTTAATTATCTATTTCATTAATTTAATTCATTAATTATTTCATTAATTTACTCACTTAATTTCACTAATTTATCTTCTCACCTTTATCATTTTCCTCCTTCAGTTTTCTTTGATTATATGTTGCTGTTTATTTTTCAACTTCTGTAGTTGGATTCTTAGACTATTGATTCTTTAGTCTTTCTTATTTAAAAAAATATATATTAGTTACATATTTCTAGAAGAAAGAAGTCAGAGAAAATAAGACTGTCAAAGACAAAGAGCTATGGATTATGCAATAATACTAAGAGGTCAAGTAAGATATAAGAGCTGTCTATTGGATTTAATATTGAAAGTTAAATTGCTGTGCATTCAGATCCCAGTTTAATGAGATAACTGATAACTCTACCATTGCATCTTTCTTTATTCTTAAATTCATTCCCTTTTTAGCAAATCAGCTTTGGCCATTAAATGGAAAATTGTCTAAGGTTATCAGTGATGTCATTCTGGGAAAATCCCTTGTCTTGGTAACGCTTGCTATCATCATATTTCTACTTTATTTGAACTCACTTGTTTGGCATAGAATTTGTGATATAGAAGAGAAAACTAAAACAATTTTCAAGGCAAATTGGAACTATGCCCAATAAAATATTTCTAAATATGCTCAGACGCTTTAAGTGAAAACTTTTATGAATTAGCAAGATACTCATTATTATCTGTAACATTTTATGCATAAAAATGTGTCTTGGAATCTATATTAATAAAAATTTTGAAACGTATTAGAGCTAGAGTGCAATAATGTTTATGTTAACAATTAAAATCGGAAGAATATTTAATAACATGAAAATTTCATGGTAGCCTATTAAATGAAATAGCAGGTTAAAGAATCAAGGTATTTGAAGCCACCAGTAAGAACGATAGCCCAAAATATCAGCAATTGAAAGTTGGATTCACTCCAGATGAAATAAAAATAACTGAAGTTTTTGAAAACATTAAAAAAATGTTCAGTCTTTAGAAAGTTAAATAAAGAAATTTCATCACTGGAGAATCTTTTCCAAAATTCAAAAGGCATAAACTGTACAAACACATGTATGAAAAAGTGAATAAACTGAAAATCTGAGAAGTCAAAATCTTATCTCTAGAAGAAAAATATCCAACAGAAGAGACTTGAACACAGTCAGAGTACTGATAAACTGGAAGATAATGAGGAATTTGCTCAGAATGCAGTATTGAGAGACAATTACATTTTAAAAGTATAAAAGAGCATTAAGAGACATGAAGGATAAATTGAGAGACCCCCACCTCCAATTAGAATCCAAGAAGCACGGGTGAATACTAGAAAATCACCTAAAGGAACAGTGAAAACTTGTGAGTCCTGAGGGAAAACTTGCAGGCTGAGTTCCAAGCAGGATAAATAAGTTCTCACCTAGTCAGATTATACTGAAGCTAAAAATTATGAAGAATTAAAGATAAACAATTATAAATGCAAATGGAGAGGAAAGTCAGGTCACCAAAAAATCCAGAGACAATTAGATTCACAATATCCTTACTATCAGCAATAACAAATACCAGAAAACGATGGTATGATGTACTGAAGGAAACAACTTTCAACTGAAATTTCTATTTCTAGCTGCATTATTAGTTAAGGATATCAATAAAATAAAGATACCTTCAGACATAAAAAGCACGAGTTTATAGTCCACAGACAGGTAATAAAAGACTCATTAAAATATATATTTAAACATGAAGAAAACTGAGCTAAGATGTAAGGACTGGCCATATGAAAAATATGAATAATAAAAATATTATAATAATGATAATAATAAATAGAATTAGAAGTTGATTTGTAAGACATATTATGGCTAATTAGAGAGTAAAAAATGATAAAGGCAAATTCTAATCAATAGTAATAAGAGGGAGATTGTTCAAATACTGGGTAAAGGAAATAAACTTGTCTTTTAAGGAGAATAATGATGTTGCATAATTTTAGATTGTGTTAGAAAAAAATTTAGTTATGTATGTATGTTATATATTTAAAGCTAACTATTGTAAGAATGGTTATATACTCCATTACTTCTAAAAACCAGGAGCATGAGGAAGAGATAGAAATTACATTATCTGTCCACCCAAATGCATAAAACAAAAGGGAGTAAGGAAATGTTTTTTTGTGTTTTTTTAAAACATAAAAAATGGAACTGGTAAATATAAAACACAAAATAAATTCATATATATATATAAGCATAATAAATATAAACTAGTTATACCCACCTATTTAAAAAAATCTATGTTTAATCTGCTCACAAGATTTATGATAAATCCATACCTCATAGAAAATTTGAAAAATAAAAAAAACAAAAAAAGAAATAAAGCAAAAAACTTCAGAAAAATACCTTTCAAAAGAAAGCCCATGTAATGATATCAAAAGGAGATCAATATAGAAAACTTATATATCAACTATAAAAAGAAATTTGAATTTAAAGTAAAAAGCAGGGAAGTAAATAGACACAGTACCTAACAACAAAAGGCATAATTCATCAAAATATTGTGCTAAGCTTACACATGCTCACAGATAGCTTGTTATCCTGTCTTTCTGGGCACATGGAAGCTTGTACTTTCAATTTCCTTTGCAGTGAGATGGTCCTATGTGACTAATCCTAGGTACTGAAATGTGAGCAGAAGAGATGTGTGCCCCTTATGAGAGAGGCAATGGTGAGCCCATGCATGATTCTCCAGTCTGCCTCTGATCCTGCCACAAGGACTAAGGAGGCTGTATGCTTTGGATCAGAACTTTCCAATAGGAATATAGTGTGACCCACATAGTTAGTTATAAAATTCTCTTTTAACACATTTTTAAAAAGTAAAATGAAACCAATAAAATTAATTTTAATAATACATTTTATTTAACCCAAGATATATGCAAAATATTACCATTTCAACATATATAATCAATATAAAAACATTTTTTATAATAACTGAAATTATTTTATGCTTATAGCATATCTCTGATCAGATAGCCACATATCAAGCACTCAGTAACCACTATGAGTCCTTCTGTATTGGACAGCATAGTTTTACATAGTGGGGTTGCCACGTGGAACCCACTTGACCTGGAATTGCTGACATGTTACAGAAGACAGGTTCCCTGAGAAATCCACTAGATCCACAATATATTTTGTATGAGAAAGAAATAAATCCTTGTTAACACAGAAAATTATGGAGTTCTTTATACTGCATCATATTTTACATATCACAAAAATACAAAGATAACAACAATCATGGCTTCCTATGCACATAAAAATATAGCTTTGAAATATATAAAACAAAAACTGATATACTCTCAAGAATAATTTATAAAACTTGATTCAAAGAGGTTTTTATGCATGTCTATGAAAAAGTTATTGACATAGCTTAAAATTTATTAAGGTTATAGGATCTTTGAATTAACAGCTATTCTAATGAACATATAATATGGAACCTATATCTCACAAATAGACACTATTTTTTAAGCATTCATGAAGCATTTTCTTTATAATTTTTATGTGCTACTGTTGAAGGAATTATCAGTAAAACTAAAAAATTCAATATTATGTAGACTATTTACTCTCAACATAATGTGATTATATTATGATAAAAAACTAAAAAGAGATAAAAGTCTTATGGGTTTGGAAACAAAAATAGATATATATAATATATTACATATATATATAAATTCCTCAGTGACTCATAAAGCAAAATGATAATGGTTTTCCAAAATCTTCAGAATTGTAGACAATAAAAATAATGCATATCAATAAACCTAGAATGCAGCTAAATAGTTTTTAGTGGAAATTTTATAATTTTAAATTCATTCATTAATTTAACAAGAAATTTTGAAAGAAATTGTTAACCAGTCAATTCAAGAGGCTTGGAAAAAAAAAACAGAAGCAACCTCATCTTAAGAAAATGGAAGAAATAATATTCAAAACAAATAGTATAAATTAATTTTAAGAAACAAGAGGAAAGAAAATAATTTAAAAACCTGATTATTTGAAACCTTTAGTAAAACAGATAAACAACAAAAATGTGATGGACAAATAAATTATATTCTGAAGGAGAAGGAAATAATATGTACTTAGAGTATATTTTTAATAGTAAGTAAAAAATTTAAGAAAATTTTAATAGGAGAATTTTACAGGCTCTCTCTTTGCCTGGTGGACTTGCTTAGCACTAAATAGCAGAAACAAATGTAAGAGCAAGAAAGGGATATTATGTCACTTGCCCTGTGTGAAGTATGTATTGGAGTATGTAGGGTAATTATTATTGCAGCTGATATATGTGTACTTGTTTAATGTGTATAAGTATATTCCCATACACATGAGTGTGTAAAATTGTCCTGTGTTTGTATACTTATGCGTGATGATTTCTCTATTGATTCTGTATCCATATATTTGAATGAATGTATTATACTTTTGTAGCATAATAAAATCAACTGGTATTATACATAGAATTTTTATCCAAAATATTTTTATACCACCTCCCACATCTCGCAATAGTTAAAGCCAGGCCAGATGTGTTAAATAAGTGAGAGGTGATTTATTTTAGTTCTATGAGGTATCATAATTATATTGAATTTAAATTGAGGAGGGATGTGTAAAAGTTCTCTTACAAAATCTTTTGATTATTTTAATATTTGTTTGTAAGGTGGTGGTAGAAAAGTAGAGTCTAAAATTTGAAACCTGTACTTTTCAGAAGATAAATTGGCCCTAAAATCAAAATAGCTTAATATAACATAGATATTTCCATACCGACAGATGGGAAAATAGGTTAGTCTATGGAAATGCTAGCACTACATGAAGTTTTTGCTCTGCAATGGTCTATAAACAATTTAGCACACAATGAACTTAAGAAATTAACATTTCCACAGAAAACAAGTATTGTGCAATCCCCATGATACATTATGAAGTAAATTCACAACATGGAGTTTAAGCATTTTGATGGATGGATTAGATACTTAAGGCACAACATGATGAAATTACAAGTTCCTTACTTTAGTTATCAGTCCTTAACAAGACAGATAACATGTTGATTTATTAATTTCAACCAGGCAGAAAGATAGAGTAAGGGGATATTGGAAAAAAGAAATGTCAGGATTTCGGGTTATCAGATACTTATGAATAAACCAAGATATCATCAAGTACATAATAAAGAGAAAAAAGGATAGTTATCTAAACTTGGAAAGGGACTTGCTGTTCACCATGAAGACAAAGATGTATAATGTCTTTTAATCAATATATAAAGTACTATAAATGTCATGGTTCTTTTCAATTCAACACACATTTATTAAAAAAACTATTACCTACTAGGCATTGTGAAAGGTACTGCAGACACACAGATAAAGAGTTAGACTAAGGGTTGCAGAAAGCTCCTAGCCAAGCAAAGAAGACAGGAAGATAAACTAATAAAATCTGAAGATGTAGAGGCATAGCACAATTGAAATATGTACATAGAGTTACTATAGAATAAAAATATTCACTTTACCTAGGAGACAGGAAGCCTTCCTGGAGGAGAGGACAGCTGATCTGGGTTCTGAGGACAGAGGGAAGAGCCTGTGTCTTTGTAGGGGACAGAGTACAACTGGGTTAATGACTGTGGACAGAGTGGTGTCCCACCCTATAGGTCATGACCATTCAGGACCCTGTTCTAACATTTTGGCTGTGATCCTAGGTCAGAACACAACTTATCTGAGCTTTCGTCACCTTATCTGTAAAGAAACGATTGTAGTACTTCTAGAATTGTCATGAGGTTTAGAAATATGTATATAAAAGCACATAGTAAAATAATGACAATAGATTAATAAAATAACCATAATTCACTGAGTGCTTAATTATTAACAACTAAAATGAATACTTCTGATACATAACCATATTTAATTTCAAGTACAACCTGGTGGTACATATTATTATTCTCATTACAGAGGTATAAATTGAGGATTAGGAAAATTAAGCAATTTCTAAAATATTATATAATATTAAATATCAATATCACCACCACCACCATAATTCCCTTAAGGATAAAACATTTCCATCTTACTGGTCACTTTATTTACAGCTTCTAGTACAGTCCTTTGTTCATAGCAGGAATTCAATAAATATTCATTAAGTAAATGAATAAATGTTTGGGAAAGTCTCACCCATGTCAAATTCCAAAAGCCACACTCTTAAATTACAAAGGTAAGTAAATACTAACACTCAGAAGTTATTATTATTGAATGTTTAATGTTTGCTAACTGGAAATATAAAATGCTTTCTAAGACAACTAATAGAAAGATGAAGTTTTACTGGCAAAAACAGACAAGAGAAGGAGAAAAGTGAAGAGAAATAGTGATCAGGTAATAGAAATGGTGCCCTAAATTAAATCTGTTGGCAGAAGTGATAGCTAAAAACAGTGTGGCTCATCGGCAGTCAAGGTTCTCAGAAGCAGGGATCAAAGAAAAGATGATCCAGCAATGAATAACCAAAAGTTAGAAATATCTGCATACAGAAGTAAGGCAAGAAGCCTCTAGGAGAATCAATATTCCACCATAAAGACAAATCAATAATAGAAGACTTCTGTAATATGTGATATGTGGAGTGGGGAGAAGGATGAAGAGGTGAGAGAAATGAATTACTCTGGCTTTTGGGGAGATATGATATATTACTTGAAAAAAACATACATCAGGATCTTTTTCAGTAAAATAAACTACAGGGCCTCCTCTGTACTTATTTATTTCTCTGTACCTAAAGCTATAATTATAAACATGTCTATAATAGTATGTCTGAGCCATCCAGAAAGTGTGTGTGTGTGTATTTGTTTTTTACCTTAGACCTGAATTTTTGAGGCAGGTACTAAGTTATATTATTTTCTGTTGAATAGGTTGAGAAGTCTGAGGCACATATTATATATTTTAGAGAGATTTATGTTAAAAATTAAAATAAAAATATTCATGCTCAGAAATTTCAATTGGCATTTAAAAGAGTTCTTGTCCTGTGTCTATAAAACTCAAAAACTCAATTCACTAGACTATTGTTGGAGACCCACACTTAACAGCTCTGAATATCCTGAATTCCAGGGTGACCTAGAGAAGACAGAGCCACTCTGTCTGAAAGAAACCTAGATATATTTCTTGAACTTCCAGTGTTCACCAACACCATGGAAGCATTGGATGGAACCGTTAAGTCCAGCCAAGTGAATAAACTTAGACACAGGATAGTGCAAATCTCATTTGTTTGACGTTTGAAGCCTTCTTCCAGTTCAGTCTCCAGCACCTTTTTCCATTACAACCTTCATGCCCTAATAAGTAGGGATATTTCATTAGAGATTAGATAAAAGGACTGTTTTGACCTTCCCCTCCTTGATTATATGGAGATCTCATCCAATGATCTTTTAGATATTAACATTTTCTGTATGAATAACTTATAGACTAAGCAACTGCAAATGCTTGAGAGTTATTAATGCATTCTCATTAATGACTACGGGAATATAGGCCAACCTGGCTAACCACAGACATTGTCCTTTATCTTGGTAAGAAAACTCAGCTCAAATCTAAATCTAAATCCAAATATATTACCTTTTAAAAATAATTCTGGTGTGATTTGCTAGCTAATTTGATATACTAATATTTCATTGAAGATTTTTACCACTATGTTCGTGAGGAATATTAGCCTGCAGTTTTCTTTTCTGGTAATGTTCTTACCTGGTTTGAGTATCAAAATAGTGCTGGACTCATAAAACAAGTTAGAAAGAGTTCTCTCCTTTCCAGTTTACACAAATGTTTTAAAGAATCCATCAGTGAAGCCATGGATGGGTAGAGATTTCTTTGTTCAAAGTTTAAACTACAAATTCAATTTCTTTAATCAGTGACTCCTATTTGGGTCACTTCTCCACTTCTCCAGATTTTTACTCCCCTCTACAATCAGCCTACTCTTTATTTTTTCTTTACTTTTATAGTCAGAGTCTTCAGACAGTTATTTTTCTGCTGGCGCTGCAACCCAGTTTTTGCTGTTACCACAACACACTTTTTAAACTGGAAAACAATTTAAATGAAAGAAGACTGGAGGCAGAAGTTACATATTATTTTCTGAATTCCTATTATGAATCAAGGCCTTATATAGATTATTTCATTTACTGTACATGAAAAACCGTTTATTTATTTGTTATTATCCCCCATTTGAAGATGATGATGTGGGTTCAACAAAAATCAAATAACTTGACCAAACTCCTTCAGTAAAAAATAAAAAGAATTAGAATTTGAGCATAGGTTTCTGGCCAACAAGGTCCATCTATATTTTTACCAACAATCAGAGCCACTGGAAAACTACAATAAACGTTTCATATAATT
Source organism: Hyperoodon ampullatus (assembly GCF_949752795.1). Lineage (NCBI taxonomy): Eukaryota > Metazoa > Chordata > Mammalia > Artiodactyla > Ziphiidae > Hyperoodon > Hyperoodon ampullatus. The sequence goes on along the minus strand of NC_136924.1, from coordinate 88,567,649 downwards.
AGTCTTTAACCACTTTCACATTTTTCAGAATATAATCTCAAACCAGCAGATATTCTTGAACTGATACATTTGAGAACATCTAAAGAGTTTACAAATACTATTTGACAATAGTTTTAAATTTTTTACATAGTTTAGTAACTAATGTTTTCTCTTGAAAATAATTACTAGCACATTCCAAATAAAACCTTAACTATCCATAGTAATTTTAGGGTCATGTTGCTTCAAAGACCCCTCATTAACTTCTTTAAAAATCATATGATGGGAACAATATGGCAAAAGTGAAAATTACATAATTTTAATGATACTCATTAATACAGTGATATTTTACCCATCTGGGAGGCTGATATAAATACCAAATTCTTATAAATAAAAATTACAGGTTATCACTCAAGTATTCTGAAAATAAAATTTTATAAAGGAGTTGCCTATTTTATGCAACAGATATTTAATATCTCCAGTCATGTCCAATGTTCTTTATACAACTATATTAGTATAATATCTAAAATAAGAGTTAGCATTTAAATTGCATTCCCAACATGTCATATTTTCCTACGGAATTATATGACATGTCTGTAAAAGTTTTAATCTTTTTAGTGGATCTCCGTTAGTAATAATGTCTAAAACATTGTTTCTCTGTGATCAACAAACATGTCAGTGCCTAAATTGAAGAAATCACCATCAATATGTCTCAAATTCCAAAATATGACTCCTGCCCTAAAGAGAAATCTCCTTTTGTAAACAGTAATTTTTTTCATATATTTGCTTTTAAAGTATGCATCTTCCTAAAGTAAGGGTTTTTTTTTTAATTTCAAGAAAAACATTCTCATTTCTTTTTATACTCAGGTTGTCAAATACATGTAATATATTTCAGGCTCAGATTTGTAAGGGCAGTATATGAGGTAGTTACTTTTAGCATCTGCTTGTTATAAAGCTCAGTGTACCCTCCAGACATACCCTTCATAATCACTGAACATGAGAAACACTGTTCATATTAAATTGGGCTGCATGAATAATACAGAAGTCATGAATTTAAATTATTACTAGTATCCAGAGGAAATGGTAGAATTTCAGCCTTTAAATAAGAACTCCACTTTATTTCTAGAAACTGAAGTTATTAAGTTGTAAATCAGTACCGTGCCAGGGTTCCGAGCCTCTCCTGATCCTTGAACCACTCTAAGGTATTTCAGAAATACTGTTCTACATTATATGTCCCCTCAAAAGACTGTTAAGTTTACTCTCACAAGATACTGAAAGCTTTTCAATGATTTGTTTTGCATTTTCTTATTTTTATAAAAAGGTAAAATAAAATATGTAGCAGGTGCTGAAATATGCCCCTGACCTAGAATATGTGAGTAGATGGATTCACAAACTACCATCAAGCACTATAATTCACACTGCTTCAGGGCAAACTATGCTTTTTTAATGAAGTTGCCAAATTTAAACAGTTTTTTTCTCTACCTCAAATGTTCCCACTATGCTTTCTGCTACCTTGGAACCTGAATAGTACAGGATTCTGTGAGTTGTACTTATAAGAAGTCATAGGGGTCTGGAAAACATGATGTTAGAACCATTGCTTACATGGTTAACCCTGCCGGTAATATTTTCTTCCTTCTTTTCTATCTGAATTGAAATAAATGCTTAGCAGCTCAGTTCAGTGTGGGAATATGGAAAGCACTGCAGGTTTTTAAAGTCAGAGAAACCTGAGTTTTGATTATCTCTTTGTGATTTGCTTACAGTAAGTCCAATGCAACCTTTCTCCCCCTTCCATTTCTGTGATAATGAAACATGCTGCATCAGAGAAGTGAGGGCAAGATTGTAGGAAAAACAGTGCAACAAGACAGGTGTCAATTTCCTTACAACTTCTCAGAGCATAGCCAATCAAGAAATAAACTTTTATTTTGCTTAATCCATGAATATTTAAGCTCTGAATGTTGCAGAAATTGAGATGAGATTCTAATGGGTATGCTTATATTCTTGTATACATTATGTAGATACATACAATACAAAAAGCTAGTCTTTCACATAATGGGAAAAGACTGCAGCATTCTAATTAAAGTCACAAACAAAACAAGAATGTACACTAGCACCACTTTGTTTTCAGTGTTGTGGTATAATCACCACTGTAATTATGTTGGAGCAATATTTCAAGGTACAAAAATTAAAGAGACAAAGTATAGTTATATTTATTTGCCAGTTCTATGATTGTAATGTATAACAGTCAAGACAATAAATTGGAAATATAAGTTTAAAATATATTTTTAATTTAAAAAGATAAACATCAAAGCAAAAGCATTTATTATAAGTTAGTAAGTACTTAATGTCCAGTACTTCTAATGATAATTTGACATTTTATACATGAAATTTAATTTAGAATTATAACTCATATTTTTGTTTTAACAAATTTAATACTTCTTAAACAGAGTTCTTGAAAATTTATATTAAAAGCCTATTTAATTCTTGAGTGAGCTCGGTTTCATAAAGGAGCCATCAATTCTCATCATTCTTTGTGACAGTTAATATAGTGAAACATTACACTCAGTCAGTATCACTCATGTTCTTTACAAGTGGGAATTAGAAGAATTTCAAGAAATGTTTGGTTGAATTTTCTGGCAATCTAATAAATATGCTGTCAGTTTCCAAGTAAATATTCTGGCTGGAGTATTTTACAGGAAGAAAAATTTGATTCATAGAATCATTGGCTTAAATTATACTTTATTACAAAGTATTGGGAGACTAGAGTTGTTATTTTTATATAAAAAGTTAATGTACAATTTAACTGATAGTAATATATTTCTTATACTGAAAGAACATGTAGCAACATTTCTTCTTACACATTTCTTATAAAGAATTTTATTGAGTTTGTTTTGATGATAGCAAGGTAATTACCTTATGAAAATCCAAGACAGCTATGAGAATATATAGTTTAGCTTTTACAGTCTCCCACTTACTTTTGCTCCTATTTAATAGGGGACTTCGGTCTGTTTCATGGATTTTTTATCAAATAAAACAGTGAATGTAATTGGTGTCATGGAAATAGCAATAATTAATAATAGTACATCTAATTCAGTTCTCAGTATAAAGTTATTTATTTCTATTTACATATCTAAAACTAATTTAGATTCAACCAAATATAAAACTTCAGAAAATCAGATATTTATATTTTCAATAACAGGATGACTTACATGGGGGTACAAGTATGCTTTGATAATATAAATTCTAAAATTCCATGGCTAAACTGTGGTTTAAGGTTTATGCTTTCTCTCTTTCCCCAACCCAACCCTTCAGGCAGGTCAATATTTAACACTGTCTGTCAGTTATGTTCCTTTCTTTTTTCATTCCCATATAAACTACACATGTATATAATGGACAATTAAAATATTCTTCTAATGTATCTGCTGTATATTTTTCATTCCATACAAATTGCATGTCCAAACTAATCTCCATAAAACACTTCTTTAATTATATTACTCATCTACTCCAAAACTTTTAATAAATTGTCATTATCCATAGGATGAAGTCTATACTTTATACCTTGGTATTTAAAGCTCATTTCATTCTGCCTCTAAACTACTTTTTAGCATTGCCTTTAATTACCCTCCAACATGAAGCCTTAGTCTACTCAAAATAGCAGACAGGATTTCAGTAAAACAATTCTTACTACGAAACTTTGTCGCTAAACAAGTAAAAAAGTCCTTCACATAGTATCAGATGCCATGTAGAAAACTAGAGTAACATAGTAAAGAATGAATCAAGCAGTGCCAGGGGGAAACACTAGATATCTAATGAAGAGAAGTAGCCATATGTAGAGTGTTTGGAACAGTCCTTGCTTCAAAGTCCATGAAAAAAATCTCCCTTTCTTTGCCTTGGTGGAGGTTTTGTTTAGTAAGATTGTCATATTAAGTTAAACAGGAACTTTTACTTTTGACAAAAGAATATTAAAATAAATTATGGATATTCTTCTTGTTATTTCTCTAAAATGTAATCTGATCATTTATTTCTCATTAAGATTTTTATAACATTGAGTTAAAGTAAAAGGCTAATGTTTTAAGATTACTCTTGTAATTGTCATGATCATATCTTTCATTAACATTCAATTCAACTCTAAGAATTCAGTCCACATAACTGAAGTACTCACTCCCAGGGAATGGAAAAGATATGTTTTACTGCTATAGAAATCATAGTGAGATGCAAAATGTTTTCAGTATCTTTGCATATGAAAGCAAAGATGACAGCATATGGTAATTTTATCTCCAGATTATTTGATACAATATTAAATCATCTATTTTGGTATTGTCCTTTTGTTCAGAACTGAAATGTATTCGTGAGCTTCACTTTCTTTATAGAAAGATTGAGTTACATATTGGAATGAAATTTTAAAATTCCTTTCCATCTGAGTGCTTTGATCCACCTCTGCAGTGACAAACACCAATTAATAAAGATAAGCTTCGAAGCACAGCCATTTGAAAAAATTAATTATTCTGAATGTTTGTGAATATTCAAGTGATTCTCTTATATGGCTGAGGTGGAGTAATATAGAAAAATTAGAAGCTATTTATAAGAAACTGTAAAAGTATCTTGATGCAACCTTGAATACATTCATTTTTGTGAGTTGAAAATTAGGCTTGAAACATATATAATAGCTCCACAAAATCTGGAAGCACAAATAATAGAAGCTGTTGATTTTATGCCACATGATCTAACTTATGGTTAAAGAGAAATGAAGCAATGAATTGTGTTATAGCAGGAAGTATCTTGAATTTGAGTAAGAAGACTTGAATTTTTAGGCCTGGCACTGCCGTTCTATAGCTATGTGACTTTGGTGCAAGGCCTTGAATTAATGTCTCTTTATAAGAGTCTCTAAGATTCAGCAACTCATCTATAAAATGTGTGTGTGTGTGTATGTATGTATATGAACATGTGCTCGGACTTCGATTCTGGCAATCAGCTCCTACATTTAAAGAGGATGGAAGTTGCCATGTCATCCTTACAAGAAAAAGCTTGACAAACTGAAAAAAAAAAAAAACTTCTCTTAGATCCATCAGAAAACTGAGGTTGCAAGGCAAACTGCCACACTGAAATCTGGAGGGACAGGTGAATGTAGAGAGTCTAGTCAAGATCTACATACCTTGAGCAGGAGCTGCTGAAATCATAAGTTGATAGGAACACTTTCATGGTAAGTTTTACAATTTACTGGAGACTGAGTCAAGACTAACTTGAGACTGAGAAAATCCTCTGAGCCACAATCTTAGGGGGGCCTACAAACTTTTGTTTGTCACTATGAAGATCTGAGAAAGATATCCTGATGGTTCTGGCTGGGAGGAAATAAACAACAGTTGTGAAATATGTTCAGAACCTCCTCCATAACAAAGGATTACTTTCCAGGAAAAAGACCTTTACCAGAACCTTCTAGAATGGGGAGGAGCACCCTCTAGCTTTGCTGTCTCACCTATAGATGAAAAGAATTCAACAGAAGTCAGGACTTTTCAGTAGACTGAAAATATTACAACCAGATAATGAAGTAGGGACAAGGGAAAGAAAGTTATCCCACTGGAAGAATACTTCAAATGTCACAGCCCAGATACACAGACCCATGAAAACACTGAGATTTCATCTGAAAATTATAGAATACAAAAAGGGAAAAGAACAGAACATAGAGGGAACAGAACAGAAGTGTGGGACAATAACAAAAGTTATAGCAGAAAAAGACTTGAAATAGTTAAAAATTTTCTAAAATTAATGACAAACATCAAACCACAAATCCAGGAAACTTAGAGAATACCAAACAGAATAAACACAAAAAACCTTACCCATATCATGTCATATCAGATTCAAACTGAAGAAAACCAATGAAAAAATCTTGAAGGAAATCAGTAGTGAGGAAGGAGAAAATATCTTACCTGTAGAGGGACAAGGATAAGAACTTCAGTGGATTTCTATCTGAAACCATACAGTAAAGAAGAGAGTAACATAAAATATTTAAAATATTGAAAAGGAAAAAGCAAAAGCCACCAACCTAGAATTATATATCCAGTAAAATTATCCTTCAAAAGGAATGAAAGATAAAGACTTTCTTAGACAAACAAAAACTGACATATTCATTGCCCACGGATGTGCCTTTCAAGGAATGTTAAAAAAAGTTTTTAGGAAGAAAGAAATGATAACAGGATTCTCATTAAAAAAAAGGAAGCATGTCAGAGAAGGAATAAGTAAAGATAAAACCTTTTGTTTCTCTTATTCTTAATTTACATGATAACTTTTTATAATAATAACAATAATAATGTATTGTGTGATTATAGCATATGAAAAAACAAGTGTGTGACAACAATATCACAAGAAATGGGATGGTAAAATTGGGAATACTCTGATATAAGGTACCTGCATCACATGGATGGCAGTACAATGTTATTTGAAGGTGGACTAGACTAGCTTAAAATATTTATTGTAAACTCCAGGGCAACGATTAGATATTTTTAAGTAAATTGATACACTAAGAGAGGATCATATAAATTGCTCAATTAAAACCAGAAAAGACAGAATATGAGAAGGCACAAAAGAAACAAAGAACAAATGCAGCATACAGAAAATAGTTAGAAAAATGGTGGATGTTAATCTAACTATACAGATGATCAGTTTAAATTTGAATGATCTAAATGCACCAATTAAAAGGCAGAGAATATCAGAATAGATTTAAGAGCCAAACTATACATTGTCTACAAGAAATCCACTTAAAATAAGACTCAAATTGAAAATAAACGGAAAGAGAGAAGATATACAGTAATAGCACTAATCAAAAGAAAGCTGGAGTAGCAATATTAATTTCAGACAAAGCAGACTTCAGGATAAAAAGGAACATTATATAATGACAAAGGGGTCAATTCTAAAAGAAGGCATGTTAATCCTAAATGTGTATGCACCTAACAACAGAGCATCAAAGAGTATGTGAAGCAAAAACCAACATAACTGAAAGGAGAAATAGATAAATACACTATTATAGTTGGAGTCTTCAAAATATCTCTGTCAGTAATGGATAGATCAAACTGGCAGAAAATCAGTACATGATAGATAGATAGATAGATAGATAGATAGATAGATAGATAGATAGATAGTAAGGATAATTGCTACAGTAGTCAGGCCACTTACTAGTTTTATTGATACTATCTATGTGATCTTATATTATCTAAATCCAGTACTGTATTCATATAATTGGAATAATAGTAGTCCCTAAGGACTCATAGGGTTGTTTGAGGGTTAAATAGATTTTTATTTCTTATTGCAGGTGAACTACTTATCAGAGTGTTTGACATATAGTAAATTCACAATGAAATATAACATCATTATTTTACATTTGGATATTAATTTTGGATTAGACTTCTTTATAAATGTTTCCTTAAAACTCATAAAATTCATGAAGCTGTCAGAATGAATTTCTTATTTTTATACTGCCTGAATAATGTAGTATTCTCACGATATTTTATATTGACAAAATAAGTGTATTTTGATAAATACTATAACAATCAAATAATCTGCTTTTACTAACGTCTACAATGCCTGAAGGTGAAGTAAAAAGCATTGTATATCACTAGATAAATATAACAATCAATAAGTTGTATTTACCGTTCAGCTGTTAGAGAAATATATTGATTTAGATCTTTTTCTCCTAAATGCCTTAGTAAACTTTCTTAAGAATAGCAAATTCCATTCAGTCTCTCTCAAATCTACCATTTCAAATTATTCATTTGCCTCTCATTTTCTGGCACCATAATGCATAATTTCTTTATACTTTCCCTTTCAATTCTGACAGGCACACCAGGATTTTTGTTCAAGATCAAGAATAAAAGGCTAAGAAATGTCATTATAGAGTCAGAGCCCATACAAAAGAATGTAGAAAGGAGTGAGCTTGTGGATGATGGAAATGCCAGTGGGATTTTTGTCTATGACCCAGAATTCTCAAGAAGAAGAATCAAATATTACTTGCCTTTCAAAACTGTTTTCTCCTTTGGGAAGAAAACAAAAAAATAAAGAGTTCAGTGATTTTGATCTTTATTAGTAAATTAAAATGGACAATTTCTATTTTCAACTATACTGAAGAACTGTAATAATGCTATTGAATAGTTACATTTCTAAATAGACATTAGGAGATGTTTGAAATACTATATATTTTATTCCAATGACCGATGCTTTCTCTGCCTGGGAAAGGTGTCTTGACACAAAGTCAAACTATAATGTAAATTTTACAACCAAAAGAATGTTTAGAGTTCTACTAGGCACACAAAACAATACATATTAATAAGAATATAGCATTGACAAAATAGGTAGTGATTTTTGAGCTGAGAGTAGAATTTCTTAATAAAAAATATGTGCATTTTTCAAATTTACCAGATATTACCAAATTACTTACCAAGTTGTGCTGATTACACTCCCATTGTCATGGTTTAGAAATGTTTGTTTCTCCACAAAAAAACAAAAGCTTGATGTTAGCAAATATTTTCATTTTTCCATTCTAATAAGTGTAAAATAGTACCTTATTATTGTTTGATTTTACACTTTCCCAAATATTACAAATGATATAATTAAACATGTATTTATATGATTTATTTATATGGTTTACTAGGATCTTCTATTACATATTTTGCTCGCTTTTCTATTCTGTTAATTTTTCCTTAATAATTTAGAAACATTGATTACTAGTCCTCTGTCAAATATAATTGTTGTGATTATTTTCTCCCAGTCTGTGGTTTTTCTGTTAATTTTTATTATATATTTTATAAAAACATTTGTTGAAATAGTCAAATTATCACAAATTTTATTTTAGGTCTTATGACTTTGAGTCTAGTTTAAGAAATGCTTAACTACCAGAAGGTCATTTATTTTCTTCTAAAAATTTTAAAACGTTGTTTCTATCATTTAGCTCTTTTACCCATCAGGAATTGTTTTTTGTATGTTTGCCATGAGGTAGGATTTTAACATTCTTTTCCACATAGAAAAACATTTCCTGCACCATTGAAGAATCCATCCTTTCTGCACTGATTGGCAGTGCTTCTTAGTTCATGGGATTAAAGTTCCATTTGTCCATGGGTCTGTTTCTGAGGTTTCACTAATTAAATTGTTCTAGCAAACATTTCCCTGTGCCAACACCAGCCTACCTGATTTGATATAGCTTTAGAGTGTATCTTGATATCTAAATATCAAACCATTCCTCAAACGCTAGTTTTATTTCATTTACCCTGCCACTACCACTCTCCACCCTTTTCTGCCCTATTCTACGCTTTTCATACAAATGCATATTGGATTTGTTTTTTCACTTAGCAGACTCATTTGTTAGAATGGTTTTGAATTTACAGAAAAGTTACTAGATAGTACAGTACAGAGTTCCCATATATTGCCCTCAGTTTCACCTATTAATAATGTTTTCATACAGTTTCACCTATTATTAATGTTTTCATTATATGGTATATTTTTGTTTAATTAACCCAATATTAATACATTATTGTTAACTAAATTCCATAGTTAGCATTAAGGTTCACCCTTTGTGTTATAAATTTCTATGCATTTTGACAAATGCATAATGTCATGTATCCACCATACAGTATCATACAGAATAGTTCCATTGTTCTAAAAACCCCCTGTGCTTCACCTATTCCAACCCTCCTCATAGCCCTGAGCCCCTCGAAGCCATTGTTTTTTTACTGTCCCTAGAGTTTTCCCTTTTTCAGAATGTCATGCAGTGGGAATCATATAGTAGCTTTTACAGACTGGCTTCTCTCACTTAGCAATACACATTTAAGGTTCATCTATTTATTTTGTGTAGCTTTATAGTTAATTTTTTAAATCACTGAATAACATTCCATTGTATAAATAGAACACAGTATGTTTAGCCACTTACTGAAGGATATTTTGGTTGCTTTCATTTTGGGGCATTTATGAATAAAACTACTGTAAAGACTGTTGTGCAGGTTGGTTTTTGTGTCGACCGTTTTCAACTCAACTGAGTAAATAACCTAAGCAGAATGATTGTGGTATCTCGATGTTGTTTTAACTTGCAATTCTTTAATGACATATAATTTAAAACATATTTTCATATGCTTACAAGCCATCTGTGTATCTTTGAAGAGGTGTCTTTTCAGATACTTGACCATTTTTTAATTGGGTTGTTTGTTTTGTTATTGTGGAGTTTTAACAGTACTTTGTATATTTTGAATACCAATACATTAACAGCTATGTGTTTTGCAAATATTTTCTACCAGTCTGTGTCTTGTTTTTTCATTCTCTTAGCAGTGTCCTTCAGAGAGCAGAAGTTTTTAATTTTAATTTTTATAACTTGTCAATTTTTTCTTCTGTGGCTAGTGCTTCTGATGTTGTATCTAAAAAATCATCACCAAAACCAAGGCCACTTAGATGTTTTCTACATCATCTTCTAGAAGTTTTATGGTTTTGCATTTTACATTTAGGTCTACAAACCATTTTGAATTAATTTTTGTGAAGGTGTAAAATCTGTGACTAGCTTCATCTGTTTGCATTTTGCATTCCCACCTTTGCAATATATAGTTTTAATGGTTTGTATAGAAAAGACATTATCAGTACTTTGAAGCTTTTGTAAATTTAACCTGTAAAGTTGCCTGGTTCTGTTGCCTTTGGGGTTAAGTAGTTTATCTTGATTAAAAATTAAAATTTTTAGTGCTTAGGGGACTTTAAATCTCTATTTTCTTGAAATAATTTTGGTTATTAATTTTAGTAAAAGATACATTTCATTGCATAGAATTTTTCAAATTTATTGACATAAACTTTTTCATTATATATATATATGTATATATATACACTTGATCTCTATCATATCTTTTGTAAAGAATCAGCTTTGGTTTGGGTCATCATTTTATGTATGTTGTGTATTTCACTATTTTATATTTTATTAATTTCTGTCATCTTTATCATGTTCATGCTTGTGTTTTCTTTAGGCTACAGTCTTGTCCTTTTATGTTTCCTGCATTAGATTCTCAGGCCATGAAATTGCAGTTTTTCTTGATTTAAAACACAATTGAAATTATGGCAGGAAATGTTCCAAAATATTGCCATGTCTTTAATACATTCATCCATTCAGTTTTATTTTGTAATGTCCATTGACTTTTTTTTCCCTCAAAGGCATGGTATTTTTTTTCAAGGCATTTTAAATTTTACAACATATGCAGTTGACCCTTGAACAATGTTGTGGTAGGGGTACCAACCCCCCACACAGTTGAAAACTGCATATAACTTTATAGTTGGCTCTCTGTACCTGTGGTTCTGCATCCGTGGATTCAACCAACCATGGATCATGTAGTACTATAGTATGTATTTATTGAAAAACAACTGGATATAAATAGGCCAGTGCAGTTCAAACCCATGTTGTTCAAGGGTCAACTATAGGGATTTTTTTTTTACTATATGCATTATTCTTGCATGTCTCACTTAACTGCATTACATCAAAAAATGAGGTCTCTGTAATATTTATTTTTAAATTTCTAGAGACATAATTGTGAAAATGTGCATTTTTTTGTAAATATATTTTTATGTAAAAATAAATGTATTTTTCATTAAAAATAAATGTATATTAGGCTTTAGGGATTAATATATTTCTACTAGATGAGTCTGTCTTAAAACTTTATTCATAAGTTCTTTATTTTTATTAGAAATATATTGAAATCTCTCCAATGACTCTGGATTTAAGAATTTCTCTATTATTTTTTTAGTTTTGTCTTACAAATGTCAAAGCCAAGTTATTAGATGCAAGCAAATTCAATAGTACTATATCTTCTTTGTATATTCATTGATTACTAAATTGTATTTTATCATCTTATTTGTCTGACAGAAATACTGCAACATCAGATATTTTTTGGCTAATATTTTTCTGTTTACCCTCTCCTTCAACTTGGATTCATTTTCTTCATGCTCAATTAACATCTTTACTAGTTCTTTCTGTGCCAGTCTAAGAGGAGAAGACTTGCCTACTATTTTATGACTCACAAATGCCTTTATTTTTCTGTCTAATGGATGACAGTTTAGCTATCATAAAATACTAAGTTGTCTAAGTTTCTTAGAACTTAGACAATATCCTGGTAAAGTATCTGGTATTTATTGCTGTTAATGAGACAAAATCTTTTAATCAAGTTGTCATACTTTTGCAGAAAATGTCATTTCTCTTTGACATATTTTAAAATTTTCATTTCACCTTTAGTATTTTACAATTTCACTCTGATTTGCTGAGTATGGCTTTACTTTAGTTTATTCTTCTCTCCTTTTTTTTTTCTCTTTTTGCGGTATGTGGGCCTCTCACTGCTGTGGCCTCTCCCGCTGCGGAGCACAGGCTCCAGATGCGCAGGCCCAGTGGCCATGGCTCACGGGCCCAGCCGCTCCGCGGCATGTGGGATCCTCCCGGACCGGGACAAGAACCCATGTCCCATGCATCGGCAGGCGGACTCCCAACCACTGTGCCACCAGGGAAGCCTTTTACTTTAGTTTAATTGGCTTAGTACACAGAGTATACATTTGATTTGGGGACTCATAACTTCCTTCAATTGTGGAAGATTCTAAATTGTTGTCCATTTATATATTTCTTTTTTTCATTTTCTTCTTCTGCAATACCTTGTGTTTAGTGTACTAAATATTCACAACATTCACAATATTCTGTGGAAGGGTTATTTATCTCTACCGCATTATAGTCAGTCTTGCCCATGGAACTTGCTTTGGCCAACAACATTTAAGTGGGAGTGTGGCATGTCCCACATTCTAAGCAGATGCATTAAGAGCAATGACATGGTTGCATCATGCTTTCATGGACATGTTCTGTGAATGAGAACTCAACATTTGTTATTTTTAATGCATTTCAGTCATTTTTACTTAGGTATGTATGAACAGAATCTGTTTTATAAAAACCTATGAAAACAAACATCAAATTTCTCAGTCTACCCTCTTTTAAACCTTCTATTTATATTTTTGATTTTTCCCCCCTCTGGGAGTATTTCTCAATACTTACTAATCTAATCTTTAATTTAAAAGTATTTAATTGATCAGCTTTTTTCAGAAGTGAGGCATGCCTAAGGAAACTATCAATGATGAAACACTGAGTGAGCAGTAATAGTGGGAAACATAATTTGAGCTCTGAACAAACAAAGGAAGAGAACGGTTTTAGGAAACAGAAAGTGCTGATGCTGTAAAAGAAGGTAAGGTCTGTAGGAAGTATAAGCACACTCATAGAGAAATTCAGGCATTGCCAGAACTGTCATGAGGCTTAGAAAGAGGAGAGAAAAAAAATTTCCACTTTGTCTATCCTAATAACTTACATTCTACTGCCAGAGACTCCTTGTATCTAGGCCCAACTAGAAGTTAAAATGGAAGAAGCCCAGATGATGCAGTCCACAGAATTCAGTCTGTAAGAGCATAGAATATGGCACAAAATGGCAGGTTTGGGGAAAGAGGAAAAGGAAGAATAATCAAAACACTTTTTAAACCACAAATTACTCTGTTTCCCTAAGTTCAATAAAGAAGTTATCTCATCTATGGGCATTTTCATTTCATTTTCTTTTTTATTGGATGACATTTTAGGTTGCAAGGAACAGAAGCTGAGTCTGCATAATTAGATTATTATTAAAAGAATGAGTAGACTTTAAATCTGGCTGGTAGAGAATAACTTGTGTAAAAATAACCCGTCTGCCAAAACAACTCTAAAAACAATAAAACACCTATTTGAACGCTTTGTAGATCAGCTAACACAGTCAGAACTCTAGGGCCTGTAATCCTCGAGAGAAGGGAGATGTGTGGATATGAGCTCCGTGTTCACCTTTGTTTCTAACTTGAGGGCATTTGCTAATTGTCATGAAGGACAATACAGCATGAACAGAAATCCCCAATCCCACTGAGCTAAGGAAGCAGAGATATGAAATCTAGGATTTCCAAAGAGATGAAAATGGAAGTGAGGAAACTGCTGAAAAGTAAACCCAAAAATTTGCATGAAATTTTATTTAGAAAAGTTTGGATGTTAAAGCTGCTCAGGGGAAGGACATGTCTCAAAAAACAAACAGACACACACACACACAAATACCAGAAAGCAGCAGCTGAAATGCTAAAGAGCTGAGCAGAAGTTTTCTGAAGATTTACAGTTCTAGGAAAACAGAAGTTGAAATTCAAGAGACTCTGGTAAAGACCTCAGGCTTTCAGCAGAGATTCTTAAAGGTTTATGTTCCCTTCCTATAATATAGTAAGAGGTACCCAATATCACTTACACGGTGATTTTGTCAAAAATATTTGAACTAAATCAAGTCATAAACATACTTATTAATATGACAGGACAAAAGGCTTGGAATCTTCAATGAATCAGATATGAAGAATGGCAGGAAACCTAGAAGTTTTACAGATGAGAGAAATTGAAGGGACATAACCAATGATAATTCATCAATCTTGACAGAATCCTCAGTGGGGTAAAACAAACCCTTAACATACATTTTTGCTACAACTGAGGAAACTTTGCATGTTGCATCATGATTTTGAATTAATGCTAATTTTCTTAAGTGTAATATTATTGTGGTTGGGTAGGAAAATGTCCTTGTCTTGGATGATTCATGCTGAAGTAGTTAGAAGTGAAATGTCTTGATGTTTGCAGCATCCATTTGGACAGAGAGAGGGGAAAATGGAGCAGATGGGTAGGATTTTAGTAATTGGTCAATGTTGGTGATGATACCACAGGTTTAAATTTTACTCTTCATACAACTTTTCTGACCTTCTGAAAATTTTCAAAATAAAGAACAAACTTTTAAAAATTTCAAAGCCAACCTCTAAATTAAAGCATGTTTTATTTTTGAAAGCTGATTTCTCACTTAAGTGAATTTGACACAGGTCCAAACTAATTATCAAAGCCTGAGCCTTTTGAAGGGTACCATTAATTGAAATTCAGAGCTGAGATACTAACTATTCAGAGTGAAGTGGCTATCTTATGAACAACTTGATTTTTTCACAAAGTCTGACCCATATTATTTTGAGTGTTTTTCTTTTTTGATTGAAAACACCAAGGTTTTATTTAATTGTATAAATTATGCCCTTGGCTTTAGAAACTCTAACAAAATAGATGCAAAAAATTAATTACAATATTGTCAGAATCAACCATTAAACAGCAGGATACAAGCATCATAAAATTAGCATTTTCATCTAATCATTCTAGTGTCATCTGCTAATTTCAAATACACCCTATAAACAGACATTATTTTTCAAAGCATCCTTACACAAACCCTTAATTCATATTGAACCTTTGGAGTGACAACACTTGGAGTCAGTCAAAGTTCTGAAAGAGATGATCCTTACTTTTCCAAAAGAAATTAGGAGAATCATGGTTTATTTACTTTCAATCCATATTCACAAAGAAGGTGAATACTATACAAAACAGATGTTATGTGCCTTAGTTCTTATGACTGGGAATGCTTCCAAAGACTAACAACTCAAATTGCTCACTATAGAACTCCTTTAGTGAAATCTTGTTAGAATGTATTTCTTTTCTTTCTTCTCATTCCATTCTCACAAGCATTAAATAAAATGTTTTTGTTATACTAAGAAATGTGTTCAGTTTTCCACCTTTTGTGATGGTGTAGGTTGAATTTTCCTGACAATCTCTCAAATATTCCTTTCCCTAATACGCAGCCTACAAAAACAGTTTCATCACTCCTTTGTATCCACAATGTCTGTCATTTTAGTGGGTGCTTAATAAACATCTGTTATTAAAAATGAATTCTGTACCTGAAATACTTTTCTTAATATATTGTACCTCTTTTAACCTCTGTATGGGCAAAATTTCTCTTGATTGGTTCATGATTCTTTCAATCTCTCCTTCAACAAATATGTATTGAAAGTCTGCTACATGTTAGAGCCTATGTTAGCATCTGGATTTACAAAAATCATAAAGACACGTTATCTGCACTTTAGGGGATTTTAAATCTATGGGGGAGAAAAACATGAAAATACAATCTTATAATAGCAATTAAGAAATTATCTGCAAAGTCACAAGACCAAAATGATAAGTGATAATATGTTTGTCCTCATTCCAAATGGTTGATTCCTCTTCTTTTGTATGAGAAGAGAAATAAATACTAAGGCAAGGGCAGACAGACCCTTAAAATATACAGCTCTTAATTACTAGAGATCAATCAATGTTTGTTACTCAAGATAAATAGTAGAGCTAGAGATAGTTGATGAGAAAATAAGAATCCAGAAAAAAAGATTATTGCAATCCATCATTTAATAATCTACACTTATCTCAATCTTAGTTAATTTGTTCCTGTTTTTGTCAGTCTATTAATAGAAATTTCTGTTGAAAATTGTGTTGGAAACTACTGAGTTCCTTTAATCCTTGCATTTTCTTGAAAAGTAGATATTTTTTCTATTTTATTTAACCCTGTCAATATTACTGTACTAGTAAGGTCAGTTGTAAAGCAGAGATCTCTGATCATAAAAGTTGTTTAGGACCTGTGGAAACATCAAGTATTCTCATCATAAAGACATACCTCTAGTAGAATAAATAATTGTGAATGTAATATCTACATGAACTGGATACTCAGAAGAGTATATTTAAAAGTTTGGATTAAAAGGAAATTCTTTGGGCTGAAATACTGGGTTGTAGGAGAGAGCTCTGTTATTATAAAACTTTAATCATTTGAAGAAAGAAACTCGATCATAATTATTAAAGATTCTATGGGAAGGCAGGCGCTCAACTTCTGTCATTGCCTCTAGAATTTTTTTTCTTGTCTCAGAGAATGAAGTATCCATAACTCATCTGAGGACAATCTTCACCTGTGTTTGGAATTCCATCACCACCTGCCACCTCAGGCACCTAATTCTAGTAGTTTAAAAGTCAAATACTGATCACGGCGAAATCTACTCTCTTGATCAGGATTTTTTCAAGAACTAAGACCCATGAATCCATACTTCCTATTTGAAAATTCTAATTGTATATCCTACAGTCACCTAAATTTAAATTATTTGAGTAAGAATCAGTAGTTGCAAGCCATAGAAGCTGACTCTAGGTCATTAAAATGTCCAACAAATTTTTTGAGAGGGCCAAAGAACCTGGATTGAGACTAAACACCCAGAAATAGTTACCAAAACAGTGGTGTACAATGATTCCTCTGCCAATACAGCTGAGCACTAAACACCAGCCAGTTTTCTTTTTGCACCGGGCGATTGACCTTGCAAGTTTACCCTATATGACGACTATTACTACTATTATTACTGCTGCTGTTAGTGTTGCTGCTACTACCAGCACTTGAGAGAGGGAAGAGACACAGGGAGAGAGAGAGAGATCAACCCCACCACTAACCAGCTTATGTCACCAGTTTTAGAATCAAAGTCCATTGCAAGAAATCGTTGGAGCCAAGATCACATGTCTGCATCCTGGTTCATTGAAGCTGGGAAAGTGTCTATTCCAATATCCAAAGCTGAATTCATTATTTTTTCTCCTATTTTCACCCTATATTTTATTTCTTTACATGCCATCATCTCCCAGTCACTCACTTAAGCTACAAACTTGGAACCCATCTTTGAATCCTTACTCCCCCATTTCCAGTCATTCCTGGTTGTATATGTCAATCTTCTTAATATCTGTTAAATCTATCTTCTTTTCTACATCACCACTGTTGTCTTAATTCAGATCCTCATAATTTCTTATTTGGATTACTGAAAAAACTTATTAGCTTGTCTCCCTGTTTAGTTATCCTGAACAATTGGCTCCTACATGATCAGAATTCTCTTTCTAAAATGAAAATCTTTTCAAGTCTCTCACATGTTCCAATCCTTTAGTTTCTCTACTAGCCTTCAAGACAGAGACTGAAGTAACTAGGATGTCTATATTCAAAGCCATTGCTATCTGGCTCTTACTTGTCTCTTCAACCCTGTTACTAACCTAGTGCACCCAAACCACCACCAACAACAACAATTTCAGTACCATTTTCATCATCATTACCATTACAGCCATACATTAGTTAAAAGCATATGGGAGTATATACCATTTTATTACCATTATGGGAAAACTATAGCAAAACAGTTTGAAGCTAGATTTAGTTTTTTTTAATGACAAAGTTAAAAATAATAATCACAATTAAATAATTCAGATAACTGTCTATGTCTTAATTCGTTTCTAGAAGGTTAGTGGCTGTAGAAGCCTCAAGCAATGAGCTGGAAAATCCAGAAAAAAAAATCTGATTTGCTTTGATAGGGGGTTAGGCTCAGTATATGTTTTCCATTTTATGTTTGTTTTACTTTTAAATAGAAATTATCAGTATAATAATCTGGCATCCAATCTTGATGAATATAAACTTGAAACTTAAAGCTTCACTAATAAATACGAGAAAATAGTACTGTGGATGGTTTTCTTATATAGAGAACAAATTAAAGGTTAGGGGTCAGAGACACAAAATTTGGAGTTCCAGATTTACTATTTACCAATAATCTTAGAACATTAACTTTCTTGGAGCCTCAACTCTCAGAAAGTTACATAACAATGCCTGCCTCAAAGAATAAGATCATGAAAGCATGCCGTACAGTGTTAGACTAATACTGAGTAGAAGCTCAGTAATTGTTAGTTTCCCTTTTTTTTTTTTTTTTTTTTTTGTGGTACGCGGGCGTCTCACTGCTGTGGCCTCTCCCGTTGCGGAGCACAGGCTCCGGACGCGCAGGCTCAGCGGCCATGGCTCACGGGCCCAGCTGCTCCGCGGCATGTGGGATCTTCCTGGCCCGGGGCACGAACCCGTGTCCCCTGCATCGGCAGGCGGACTCTCAACCACTGCGCCACCAGGGAAGCCCAGTTTCCCTATTTTCTATATGTGTCTAGGCATGAAAATTTAATGTGGATGTAATTATAATAATGATAATAATAGTAATCAATATTATTGAACATTTCCCTTGTGCCATTAATCTAAGACCTTTATGCATATGATCTAATTTAATCCTCAATAACATTTTGAAGGTTGAATCAAGGAAAGGACTAGTTACAAATGATCTTTTAAATATATTAGAAGTTTATGTTATTTTCTTATATGTAGTCACAAAATTATAAACTAATTTTGGAAAACTAATTCTGTTCAGTAAAATCAATTTCCAGCTTGTATATAAATTCACCTCCAATTGTAATATGATAGACATACCTATACATTTTTAAGGTGTGGTTCTTGTTAAATGACATGATGTTTCTCCCATTCAGAACGTAGGCCAAGACAGACAAATCTCTTTGTAGTCTTATTTTGCAGGCAGGTAGATTTATTCTCATAGTCCTTTTCAATGAGGGAGGTCTGAAAGATCCTAGCTTTATGTAGTGGTCTCAGTTTCAAATTCACCCATCGTTCACAATTAAGAACTAAGACTCTTGATTACTTAAAGAGACCAACAACCTCAGGCTGACAAGATTAAGAGGCTAGGGCTATAATTCTGCTTTCCAAGTTTTTTCTTTTCTTTCTCTCTATTGTCTATTGTTTTTCTTTTTTCTGTCATATGTGTTACGTGTTTTCCTTCACTGGTATCTCCTAGCTTTCCATTTTTTTATAGTGTAATATTTTATTGAGGTATAATTGATATATAATGTTATATTAGATTTGGGTACAACATATTGATTCAATATTTGTATATATTAAACAATGATTATCACAGTAAGTTTAGTTAATATCCATCACCATATACTGTAACAAAAATATTTTCTTGTGATGAGAACTTTTAAGATTTACTCTTAGAAACTTCCAAATATTTGATACAATATTATTAACTATATTCATCATGCTATACATTACATTCCCATGACTTATTTATTTTACAACTGAAAGTTTGTACCTTATGACTCCCTTTACCCATTTTGTCCACCCTCCATCCCCTAGTAATCACCAATATGTTCTCTGTATCTGTGAGCTTATTTCACTTAGCATAATGACTTCAAGGTCCAAACAGGTTGTCACAAATGGCAACAACAAGATTATATTCTTTTCTTATGACCGAAATATATATATATATATAATATGTCTTCTTTATCTATCATTCATCAATGATTGACAGTCAATTAGATTGTTTTCATATCTCGGCTATTATAAATAATGCTGTAATAAACATGGCTGTGGTTATATCTTTTTGAGTTAGTGTTTGGATAGATACCCAGAAGTGGAATTGCTGGATCATATTGTAGTTCTATTTTTAATCATTTGAGAAACCTCCATACTGTTTTCCATAGTGACTGCACCAATTTATATTCCCATCAACAGGGCAGAAGGGTCTCCTTTTCTCCTCATCCTCTTGAACACTTGGTATTTCTTGTCCTTTTGATTATAGTCATTCTAACAAATGAAGGAGACATCTCATTGTGGTTTTGATTTGCATTTCCCTGAAGATTAGATATTGAACATCTTTTCATGTACCTGTTGGATATCTGTACGTCTTCCTTGGAAAAACGCCTTTTCAAATCTTCTGCCCATTTTACACCTAATTGTTAGGACTTTTTGCTATTGATCTGTATGATTTTTTAATATATATTTTGAATATTAACCCCTTATCCAGCATATAGTTGGCAAATATTTTCATTTGGTAGGTTGATTTTAATTTTCTTGATAGTTTCCCCTGCTGTGCAGAACATTTTTAGTTTAACGTAGTGCCACTTGCTTATTTTTCTGTTGTTGTTGCCATTGTTCTGGTGTCAGACCAAAAAATTATCACAAAGTATTAGTGTAATATTTTGATTTTCCATCTGCTATTGTGTATTCCACAATCAGATTGAAAAAAGACAGTAAAGGGGGTTTTATTTTATTAATTCACATAAATCCTAATACTTTTTAATAATCAGTAATTTAAGCAAATAAATGTAATATAATAAAATAGCTCTTAGAGCTATCTAATAACTAAGAGTTAGCTCTTAGAGCTAAATAATCTTCATATGCAATACTTTTGTTTATAGTTTGTATTTTTATTAACACAAAGATATTGAAGCTTTAAGCAGTTTTTATCCCATAATTTTCTGTCTCCTCATTTTGTTCCTCCCTTTCTCCTCTTTTCTTTTCTCATTCTCTGTATCAGTCTCTCTTCTTTCTCTCCTTCGGTAAATACCTCTATCCATAATTTTATGAAAGCAGATATGTTTTTGATAGTCAATTCCTTTGTAATTTCAATTAAAATAATCTTGTGAGGGGATTTTGTTTTTAAGCATTTAAAGACCCTGGATGATTATTTAGTATTTAAGCAAAATTCAGAACAAAATGGCTGCATTCCTTTGAAACAACTATTCAGTTAAAGGATGAGTAAGTTACAATGATCCATTCTGCTGGGCAATAGGACAGAGATGTTAAAAATAAACACGAATCTCCCAACCTTTTATGGAAACCACTAGGTTTGGCTTATGCAATCACTTCTCTAGATAAATAACTTGATAAGTAACAATATTGACATAAGGATTTTAATCTTTTTTCTGTTTCTGAGAGATTCTAACAGTCATGCAAAGGCTACTAAAAGTTTGAGAAAAAAGGGATTGAGAGGCAAACACATATGATTATATTTCTGATTTGATCTTTCTGAGTGTGTGTTTAGTTAAATGCATTGGGCTTAGAAGCTAAGATCTTTTAGTATTGCTCTAAGTATAAACTAACTTGAAAAATTATTGTATCTTCTCAATCAATTGTTCAGTAAACTCCTGCTCGTCAGCTCTTTTTCCCCCATTAATTGATCTTCCCATGGCTAGGGTAAAAGAAGAATAAAAGAAGTATAAGGTAGAATACCTAACTCAAAATTTGTATAATCCAGTTACATGGACCAAAAAGACATACATACACAAATACATACATACGTAAGCAAGCAAGTAAACAAGGCATTTGTTGTGATGCTCCTCACATTACCACGATCATCAGCTGATCTATTATGGGTGTCCCATATTCTTTTTTTTTCTTAAACATTTTTATTGGAGTATAATTTCTTTACAATGGTGTGCTAGTTTCTGCTGTATAACGAAGTGAATCAGCTATATGTATACATATATCCCCACATCCCCTCCCCCTTGTGCCTCCCTCTCACCCCTCTAGGTGGTGAAAAAGCACGGAGCTGATCTCCCTGTGCTATGCAGCGGCTTCGCACTATCTATTTTACATTTGGTAGTGTATATATGTCAAAGCTACTGTCTCAATTTGCCCAGCTTTCCCTTCCACCTCCCCGGGACCTCAAGTCCATTCTCTACATCTGTGTCTTTATTCCTGTCCTGCCCCTAGGTTCATCAGAACCATTTTTGTTTTAGACTCCATATATACGTATTAGCATACAGTATGTTTTTCTCTTTCTGACTTACTTCACTCTGTATGCCAGTCTCTAGGTCCATTCACCACACTACAAATAATTCAATTTCATTTCTTTTGATGGCTGAGTAATATTCCATTGTATATGTGTGCCACATCTTCTTTATCCATTCATCTGTAGATGGACACTTAGGTTGCTTCCATGTCCTGGCTATTGTAAATAGTGTTGCAATGAATATTGTGGTACATGTCTCTTTTTGAATTATAGTTTTCTCGGGGTATGTGCCCAGTAGTGGGAATGCTGGGTCATATGGCAGTTCTAATTTTTTAAGGAACCTCCAAACTGTTCTCCGAAGTGGCTGTATCACTTTACATTCCCACCAACAGTGCAAGAGGGTTCCATTTTCTCCTCACCCTCTCCAGCATTTATTGTTTGTAGATTTTTTGATGATGGTCATCTGACTGGTGTGAGGTGATATCTCATTGTGGTTTGGATTTGCATTTCTCTAATGATTAGTGATGTTTCGCATTCTTTCATGTGTTTGTTGGCAATCGTATATCGTCTTTGGAGAAATGTCCATTTAGGTCTTCCACCCATTTTGGATTGGGTTGTTTGGTTTTTTGATATTGAGCTGCATGAGCTGCTTGTATATTTTGGAGATTGCACCTTTGTCAGGTGCTTAATTTGCAAATATTTTCTCCCATTCTGAGGGCTGTTTTTTCATTTTGTTTATGGTTTCCTACATTGGAATGAATTTGATACTTGGGAACAGTGAGGATTGAAAATGCTAGAGAATAGAAAGATGCCTAAGGGCATTCAAATTTAGTTTTGATTTTGCTTTTGAACTTGTTCCATCCAAAAACAAGTTAGGTGTTTCCAATTTTTATTCATTAGAATGAATAAACATAACAATGGTGATTGTGGGGAAGTCCCTGGTGGTCCAGTGGTTAGGACTCGGTACTTTCACGGGGTTGAAGGAGGTTTCAATCCATGATCTCTGGTTGGGGAACTAAGATTCCACAAGTCACGTGGCACAGCTAAAAAATAAAATGGTGATTGTGGTAACATGTATCATGTTACAGATTAAAAGGTGTATTCATTAGAGCAAATACCACCTTTACTTTCCCTGACACATTTGCAACTGATTAAAAGATATATACACGAATGAGAGAGATGAAGATCAAGATACACTTTTCTTGGGCTTCCCTGGTGGCGCAGTGGTTGAGAGTCCGCCTGCCGATGCAGGGGGCACGGGTTCGTGCCCCGGTCCGGGAGGATCCCGCGTGCCGTGGAGCGGCTGGGCCCGTGAGCCATGGCCGCTGAGCCTGCGCGTCCAGAGCCTGTGCTCCGCAGCGGGAGAGGCCGCAATAGTGAGAGGCCCGCGTACCACAAAAAAAAAAAAAAAAAAAAAAAAAAAAATACACTTTTCTTGATAAATTGGTACATACATCTTCCATGTAGAGCTACAGTGTTCTTCCTAATATTTCATTCTAGAATTCACTTACTCTACCAAACTGCAGGCCTCAACCTCGTAGGGACAAAGCCCATCCTATTACAGTTATCATACGGCAGGAAAACCAGATCACAATGTCTCCTCAGTACCTACAGAGCATAAGTTAATAGCTCACCATTATTCCCTTGGCAGGAGGGAGTGAGAAAGTGTAGCAAAGATGAAGGTGTCCCGTCCAAGCTTTTCCCTCTTGGAAGCAGAATGGAAATTCTCTCCCCTTAGGCAGATATAATTACTGGGGAATAAGTGTTTGCCCCTAATAATCTCTATGATATTATCTGTACATCAGTTGATTCAAAAAGGATGTCTTTTTTAGTAATAACAATATTGCATGATTAAAGGCAGTTACTAGCACCAAAAAATATCAATATGATCACTTACACTAATTTTTATACAATCCTAATTATTAAACAAAATAGGAAAATGGGGAGTTTCATAAACGATTTGAGGCTCTGTGCTCACTATAATGTTAAGAAAGTTTATTGTTTGCCCAAAAAATAATAGTAGTTTAGATAGCCCATAATTATGGTTTGCTCCCAGGACAAAATATATCAATCCAAAGCATACTGTTTGGGGAATTTGAAGAAACAGTGTGAAAATTTCTATCATCCGGATAAAGGAGAGATAGGATCAGGGGGAGTGGATGAGAGGACTGATGTTCTTAAAGAGGGATGAGAACACCTGCCTTGTGTGCAGTGTGGGTTTCTCATAAGTGCTGACACAGGCGAACGCTCCAGGGATCAGGGGAAACTGGTGATCTAGTAAAATACAATCTTTAGCTAAAGGTCAAATGAAATTATACTGAAAACCTTGGGGATACTTTAAAGTGGGAGCTAAAGATGGGGGCTGCTCATTAGAGCTTGTGCTTAAATACCAGTTTCACTTTATCAGGGAAATTGTTCATTTGTGTGAAAATGTGACCTCTGTCAGTTTGCCAAGCTGGCTGGGCCCGGGGGTGATCTCAGGCTCACATGTGCTGGCAGAAGTTAAAGCTACCCGGGGACTACTTTCAAAGGACATTGCCAAGGTTAGCAGACCCAAAATCTGACCTTCCTCTTCTTTCTTTCCATTTATATCTGTTTGTAAAGTTCAAACAGTTCTCTTTTTTCCCAAAAAAGAAAGCGCTTCAAATGCAATAAAATGATAAAAGATTCCAAGGGGATGAAGCTATAAAAAGAGAAGGTGAAATAAAAATGTTTCATTTAGGAAGCCTGGTTATTTAGGGAAATATAAGTCAGATAGCTTGGTAACAATTACCATATTTCTTAACCTAGACTAGGTTTAGCCTTAAAATTTTATGGTGCTACCACCTTTTAACCAGATACAAGTATTACTGCTAATATATTAATGAAGAAAAAGAAGACAGAGGCTTTTTCACAGGATGTTTGTTATCCAGAGAAGCTAATAATTCAGAATTCTTTGATTTCTCCAAATTTACAGACCATCTTATCACATATCCATGTAAATTAAGCTACAAAGGAAAGGAATGATGGGCTGAGATTTAATGGTATGGATATGTAATGGTTAACAAAAAGTTGAATTGTAAAAATCTATGTTAAGTACCTACTACATGCTAAGATTTTAATTTTTCTTTCATATCTCTATATGCAATTATTAGGTTTTTGAATATATCTACTTGCTTATTATCGGTCTCCACTTACTAGTGTATATTCCTCCAGAGAGAATGGATTTTGTCATATTAACTGCTGTATTCCCGACATCTAGAACAGTACCTGACACATTTTGTTTGTACTATTTCTACATAATACCTATTTGTACTACTTTACTCTTTCTTTACTGAATAAATACACAACAGATATGCTCATATATACAATCATTTTAACAATCACATGAACTAGTTATTTAAGAAATAACAATGTTGATGTTTACTCTCATTGTTAATGAGTGGTAAAAAATGTAACTATGATTTCTAATTGTATAGACTTCTCACCTCAGTACAGGGTATGTTTATTTGTAATAGAGTGTTTTTATTTATATTGTTAACATACAGCTCTGAACAATTTTCCTAGTAAAATTAAAATTACTTTGAGTCAAGTACTTTATTGGGAGCTTTGCATATATTAATTAGTCATATATATGTGGGAAGGTAAGGCTATTAGCCTGAATCAGAAGAAATTTTTGGTACTCCACTATTTTTAACCTGCATAAATAGCAATTTCATGTGGTTCAGTAGAATATGATCTCCATTTTACAAGGGGTAACTGAGGTTTAGAGAAATTAAATACATTGTACAAAGCCCAATACCAGTAAGTAATAAACATACGATCTGAACTTATATTTAATTACAAATGCCATTTTCTATCTCTTGCTTCTCAAATATGGCTTTGGCAGTGGAATCTCAAGAGTACTGAAGTCAGAGATAAACATCACACAGTATTTTGGACATTCTCTTTCTTTTAAACAAACATGGAATTATATAAAGTACAATGAAAAATTAAATGAATTCTTAAGACTACAAGAGGCTAAGCTCTACATAGCTTTCACACTATGTGGGATCACTCTGTGTTAGGAGTACTCCACTAGAAAATGGTAGGAAGCAGAGCCCACTCACTCCCAGAGCCCCCTCCCATACCACTATCTTAAAGTAAATGCCCACAATGCCACAATGAGATCAGCCACTGATCAACAGAGTTGTATAATCTGCTAAGGACAAGAAAAAGGTTATTTTCTTTAAAGGAAAACAATTTACCTCTTATCAATGTCATCTATATGTAATGATTCATTTAAGATAGAGCAGTCAATGTTAAACATTAACGTATTTTCTAGTACTTCAGAAATGAATATGAATGGATGTGGAATATACTTAGGTAAAATATACTTTTTTTTTGGAAAATTAAGAAAGATATTTTTTCCTCTTTAAAATTACTTTCTAGACCCTGAATGGACTGGCTCAGCTTGGGGCCCATGCCCACCCATATGCCCAGACAGGGCATAACAGATGCAAAACTTCCACCAGGAACACATGATACAAGTGGAGACTGGAGACATTTCCAAAAGGAAGAGGAATACTATTCCAGAAGTAGGGAGGGCAGTGGGGTGGAACTGTATCATCATATTCTAAAACTTTGATATAAAAAAAGGAATATTATGCATTTAAAATTAACCTCATGTATTATCCAGGAGGTTATATCTGGATTTCAATTTTCTTATATTTTTGTTTGCTTTGTATTTTGTTTTGTTTTGTTGTTTTTTTACCATTCTGCTATTAATCCAGGCAATCAATAAACTGCCGACTAAGCACCTTATAAGCACAAAATAGAATCTTTAAAAAGTAAGTAAGTACCCCTCCAAAGAAAAGAATAAAATTATTTTCTATATGCATTACTTTCTTAATAGAAAGTATAGTTTCTGCATTTCTATTATACATCATGAAAATGAAAGACAGTATTTCTGAAAACTTCTATCTAGTAGGTAATATTTAATTTCTGATTATAATTTCAAAACTTACAAAATCTTCAAACACATTTGATTTTCTATTTAAGCAGTAAATGAAAATGCTTCAAAAACACAAAGTAGGGCTTCCCTGGTGGTGCAGTGGTTAAGAGTCCGCCTGCTGATGCAGGGGACACGGGTTCGTGCCCCAGTCCGGGAAGATCCCACATGCCGTGGAGCGGCTGGGCCCGTGAGCCATGGCCGCTGAGCCTGTGCGTCTGGAGCCTGTGCTCCGCAACGGGAGAGGCCACAACAGTGAGAGGCCCGCATACCGCAAAAAAAAAAAAAAAAAAAAAACCCCACAAAGTGTTCAAATATATTTTAAAAAGACTACAAATAGTTCAGTAACCCAGGTGCTATTTACATAGGTACTTATCTCAATTGACTTTAAATGAAATGCATTCCTTTTCAATTAGAATTCTTAGTGGGATCACAAAATTATTTAATGAACTGATTATCAAGGTTATAGTCATCAAACACAGCTTTCTGGGCAGACTCACTTTCCTAAAATAACATGTAGTCTCTACAGACATATGACAACAACTTTGACCCTTGAAGGGTTTTTTTCTTTTTTAATTTGTTTTACCTTGAATTCTCATTTAGTGAGCAAAAGATTATGTGAAAGAAAATTAAATTTGGATGAGACTTTTTATTTAGCTGATTTCTATACTGCTACTCAAACTCCTATATATCTTTTATTAAAGCAATTAGAAAAAAATTCCCTCGCAGAACTCACATTTCACACTAGCACCTCATTAGCTTTCCAGAGTGTTTTATCAAGAATTAATAAGGAGGGCAGAAATGGTGTTTGTTTTTAAATAGGGTATAATGTGACTGGGGATAACTTCTATAATCCTCAAAAGAGATAGAAGAGTTTATTTTTACCCTTAAGAAGGTGGAAAAGTCAAAGTCATGCTGAACATTAAGATTTGAAATAGGTAAGCAAAGCACCAGCCAAGACGCAGTGCCATTCCCTGTCACAGCCAGCTGGAGCTAATTGTATTAGTTGTGATAATAGTGCCCTCCAGAGGAATTCTGCAGGAATTAGAAAGGCATATGGAAAATGAAAGGCTATGAAAATGATGAATTTAAATACACACTTGTAAAGTAAATTAACATATTAATCTTACCTAGATAATTAAAATATGCTTTAGTTTAACTTTAGTACTGAAAGATGGCACTACATTCATAACAAAAATATCTACAAGCAAACGCTTTTTAATATTTTAGGCTGTG
Organism: Hyperoodon ampullatus; assembly: GCF_949752795.1. Taxonomy (NCBI): domain Eukaryota; kingdom Metazoa; phylum Chordata; class Mammalia; order Artiodactyla; family Ziphiidae; genus Hyperoodon; species Hyperoodon ampullatus. The sequence continues at coordinate 88,539,193 of NC_136924.1, read as the reverse complement.
AATCTTTACTTATATATTATATTCTTGGTATATGCTAAAATATTGACATGTAGAGCAAATATAATTTCAAGAACCAGTAAAGGACTGAGATTAAGGAATTTAAATTTATGATCCAGTTGTTACTTTTCTTTCGTGGTATTTCTTTTGGCAAGTCTTTAGAATTTAGTGTAAATAGAGCTATATTCTTAACATTAGTATCGCTGAAATGAGGCAAAATTATAAACAAGCATTATCAATCACTGAAAGTAAATTAAAATGGGGGACTCCAAAGCACCAGGTTATAGACAGTAAGCCCCATTTAACACCACAAAATGTTAACAAGTTAAAAATAGGTAGTAAGTACACAAAATGAAAAATAAGAGGCCTCCTTATATTTGTCATTTAAATATTTAAACTTTCTTAATTTTAGAGAATGCCTAATGATTATTTCATATGATGATTTATTGTCATTATCATTAAAATTGCCATTTTATCATGCTAGGCACTGAGGCAAATGCTGGGAAAACAGAATTCATATTTAAGGATTTCACTGTTTTCTACCTCACTCACCATTGTCAGCCACCAACATAATGATTTTCTGAATTTGAAATCTTGGAGGATAAAACAAATCATCAGAAAGCAAATTCCTTTCAGTAATTTACTAAGATAGCTATAAAGAGTTGAAAATTTTCTCTTAAGATTTAATACCAGTAACCGCACAAAGAAGAAAAGGAGTGGAAGACAAATATGGTAGGTAAATTAATCGAACTATATCAACATTCACATTAAATGTCAATGATCTAAATGCACCAATTAAAAGACAGAGATTGTTAGACTGGATCAAAAAACGAGACCCAATTATATGCTATCTATAAGAAACCCACTTTAAATATAAAGACACATTTCCAAAGTAAATGGATTTGCAATGTCACTACAATATATCTGCATATATATTGTCCTATTTGTCAAACCCTGTTTGAACACTGTATCATTTATAATAATTCTAGAGACCTGAAGGGTTAAGTTTTTCTTACACTGCTCTTACTTTTTTTTAAAATAGATCTTTATTGGAGCATAATTGCTTCACAATACTGTGTTAGTTTCTGTTGTACAAAAAAGTGAGTCAGCCATACGCACACATATGTCTCCATATCCCCTCCCTCTTAAGCCTCCCTCCCATCCTCCCTATCCCACCCCTCTAGGTCATTGCAAAGCACAGAGTTGATCTTCCTGTGCTATGTTGTTGCTTCCTGCTAGCTAACTATTCTAAAGTTGGTAGTGTATATATGTTGATCTACTCTCACTTCGTCCCAGCTTCCCCCCCCAACCTGTGTCCTCAAGTCCATTCTCCATGTCTACATCTTTATTCTCTCCCTGCAACTAGGTTTATCAGTACCATTTTTTTTAAGATTCCATATATATGCGTTACCATAAGGTATTTGTTTTCCTCTTTCTGACTTACTTCACTCTGTATGACAGACTCTAGGTCCATCCACCTCACTACAAATAACTCAATTCCGTTTCTTTTTATGGCTGAGTAATATTGAATTGTATGTATGTGCCACATCTTGTTGCTGTAATTTACTACACTAATACTTGGTGTGAGCAGTGAGGAAGCTGCTCAAACATACATCTCGGTTGCCGTGGTACAGAAAAGAGAGAGCACTACAACAGCAGGATTTCGTAAGTGGAAGTATACAAGAATATCACCAATATTTATGAAAATATTGTAGAGTTTTGTATATTCACAAGGTAAATATTGGGAATTCAACCTTATTTTACCTATCAAGACTAATTATAGCTCTATAAAGTGATAAAAAAAGGCCTCCAAATGATGCTTCTGAATCAATGTGTGGTTTATAATATACTAGAAAGGGAAAAAATGATTATTAACTAGATCTATGAAAGAGAATGGTGGAGGTGCACTGTTAACAAAGACAGAATTTTTAGGAATTATTTTTTAATAAAAATTCTTACTTAGGAACGGAATTCAGTTAACTAAAAAATGTTATTACTACTTTTTAAAGAGGCTTCAAAGTATTTTAGGTATAAATTTCCCTAATTTTTTAATTAAACAAAAAATGGAAAAATAGAATTGTACCTTAATGTAATCACATTTCTAATTATACTAATATTGAATTAATGTGAAGTTATCATGTAGCTATAACAAACACACTACACTAAATTTCATATAATTTTTTAGTATTCTGAGGGACATGAAAAGCCATTAACCCTTTAACTTTTATAGATTTTATAGATGAAGAAACAAAAATTGAGATTAAGTGTTTAAGAAATTTACCTCAAGTTATAAAATAATTTCAGCAAAGCTGAGCTATCCATTTGGTTTCCTAACTCTGGATGGAAGCTCTTTTCACTAGACCAATAGTCCTCAAAGTATCATCTATAAACCTTGAGGTTTCAGACTCTGAGGAGGTCCATGAGGTCAAAGTATTTTCATAAAAATACAAAACGTTATATTCCTTTCACACTTTGTTGGCATTTGCACTAATGGTACAAAAGTAATTGCAGGTAAAACTGCTATCACAAAACAAGGAACTGGTATAAATTGTTCTAGTAGTTACTATGCTCTTTACTGAAACCCAGGGACAGTAAAAAAAAAAAAAAAAAGTCACTTTCATTAAGAATAAAATCAGTAAAAAATATTTTTTATAAAGTCTGATGAAGCTGTATTCATTAATTTTATAAAACCTCAGCCTTTGGATATGAGTTATTTTCATATTCTGGATAATTAAATGAGAATTACACAAAGCATATTTGTTGCATATCAAAGTATAATGATTATCTTGAAGAAAAGCAAATGTGCAGTTGTTTGAACTGTGAGCTGAACTACACCCCTTTCAAAGGAACACCATTTTTATTATAGGAATTACTGACAGAAACCATGGCTAGTCAAACTTGGGTATTGGGTATTTGCTATTCTCAAAACTAAATTAAGTGTGATTGTCATTTTTTTTTTTAAAAAGAACTATTTGCTTCCAACAACCAAATTCAATCTTTGAAACAAAATTTTAAATTTTCAAAAATTTGTACCCCCACTCAGCTTAGTATATTGCAACACCTGAAGACTTAGGGGAGTGGTGATATAAACAAATGTGATTTGTTTTTGGATATTGTTTAATGAAATGTGTTACCACTTGAAACATACACATAACTCAGTAAATCAGTTCTTTCCAAATAAAAAATGCATGACATTACAAAATCATACATGAGCAAAAGATCCATTGAAAGATAAACTCATCAATTTTAATGTAAATTTTTATTAATAGGGTTTCAGATTCCATATTGCAACTAACATTTAGGAAACTACTACCTGATGAGCTTTGTTTTGGTATCAAAGAATAATGGCCACAATGATGTGAAAGGGCTGTAATTTACTACACTAACACTTGTGAGCTGTGAGGAAGCTGCTCAAACATATACCTCGGTTGCCATGGTACAGAAAAGAGAGAGCACTGCAACAGCAGGATTTCATAAGTGGAAATATACAAGAATATCACAAATATTTATGAAAATATTTATATTTTTCCCTTTCCAACTACATATCAGTGAGGCTAAGGGAATGCAGAAGCATTTACCAGAGTCCATCAATCTTCTATTGAACCAGACACTAAGAAGTTGTGCAATAATGTTTTTAAAAATGACAATTTTCTCTTTTATAGTTTTTGGAAAATACAGTTTTTTAAATTAAAATAAATATGCTACTTGTCATTTAAAAGTATATTATTACTGTTTTAAAATAAATGTATACACTTACAACTGATACCACACAAATATAAACGATAATAAGAGAGAGTTATGAACAATTATACACCAACAAATTGGATGACCTAGAGGAAAAAAACAGATGAATTCTTAGTAATATACAACCTACAAAGAATGAATCATGAAGAAATAGAAAAAATGAGCAGACAAATTATTAGTAAGGAGATTCAATCAGTAATCAAAAACCCCCCAACAAACAAAAGTCCGGATGGCTTCACTGGTGAATTATATCAAACATCTAGAGAAAAGTTAATACCAATAGTTCAGAAACTATTCCAAAAAACTGAAGAGGAAAAAGCATTCCCAAATTCATTCTACAAGGTCAACATTACCCTGATACCAAAACCAGATAAGAAAAGTAAATTATAAGCCCAGAGCAAATTATTATGAGAAAAGTAAATTACAGGCCAATGTCATAGATGCAAAATTCCTCAACAAAATATTAGCAAACTGAATTAAACAATATATTGAAAGAAGCATACATTATGATCAAGTGGGATTTATTTCAGGGATTCAAGGATGGTTCATCATCTGCAAATCAATGTGATACGTCTCATTAATAAAAAGGATAAAAATCATATGCTCATCATAATATATACAGAAAGATTTGTGGGTTGACAAATCCACATCCTTTCATGATAAAAACTCTTCACAAACTGGAAACACACATGGTACAGAGGGAACAAACTTCAATATAATAAAGGCCATATATGACTAGCCCACAGCCAACATCACACTTAATGGTGAAAATCTGAAAGCTTTCCTCTAAGTTCAGGAACAAGACAAGGATGTTCCCTCTCATCACTTTTATTCAAAATAGTACTAGAAGTCCTATCCAGAGCAATTAAACAAGAAAAATGAGGTGGATTATATATAAAGACTCCACCAAAAACTGTTAGAACTAATAAACAAAATAGGTCACTTAGAAGCATATAAAATCAATATACAAAAACCATCTATGTTTCTATACACTAACAACTATCAGAAAGATAAAAACTAACCCTGTTTATAATAACATCAAAAAGAATAAAATACTTAGGAATATATTTTACCAAGAAGGTGAAAGATCTGTACACTTAAAACAAGACATTGATTAACAAAATTGAAGAAGGCATAAATAAATGGAAAGATATTCCATTCTCATAGATGGGAAGAATTAATATTGTTAAAATGTCCATACTACTCAAAGCAATCTAGAGATTTAATGCTATCCCTATCAAAATTCTGATGTCCTTTTATACTGAAATTGAACAAAAATCCTAAAATCTATATGGAATCACAAAATACCCCACATAGCCAAATAATCTTGGAAAGAAAAACAAAGCTGGAGGTATCACACTTCCTGATATCAAACTATATTGCAAAGCTATAATAATCAAAACAATGATATTGGAATAAAAACAGACACAGAGATCAATAGAACAGAATAGAGAGCACAGAAATAACCCCATACGTATATGGTCAGTTAATTAATGATAAGGAAGCCAAGAATATACAATGGGGAAAGGATAGTCTCTTTAATAATTAGTGTTGGGCAAACTGGATAACCATATGCAAAAGAATAAAACTGGACCCCTATCTTACACCACACACAAAAGCAAATCAAATCGTATTAAAAACTTGAATGTAAGACCTGAAACCATAAAACTCCTTGAAGAAAACTAGGGGGTGAGTCTTGACATTAGTCTTGCCAATGTATTTTTGTATTGACACCAAAGCAAAGGCAAAAATAAACAAGTTGGACTATATCAAACTAAAAAGTTTCTGCACAACAAAGGAAACAATCAACAAAATAAAAAGGCAGCATACCAAATGGGAGAAAATATTTGCAAGTTGTATATCTGATAAGGGTTTAACATCCAAAACACATTAAAAACTCACACAATTAAAGCACAAAAACCAAACAATCTGATTAAAAAATTGACTGAGGAACTAAACAGATATTTTTCCAAAGAAGACATACAAATGGCCAACATGTAAATGAAAAGATGCACAACATTACTAAATATCAGGGAAATGCAAATCAAAACTACAATGAGCTATCACCTCACACCTGTTAGAATGGTTATTATTAAAAAGGCAAGAGATAAGAAGTGTTGGCTAGGATGTGGAGGAAAGGAAATCCTTGTGTACTGTTGGTGAGAATGTAAGTTGGTGCAGCCACTATAAAAAAACATATGGAAGTTCCTCAAAAAATTAAAAATAGGGCTTCCCTGGTGGCGCAGTGGTTGGGAGTCCGCCTGCCGATGCAGGGGACACGGGTTCGTGCCCCGGTCCGGGAGGATCCCACATGCCGCGGAGTGGCTGGGCCCGTGAGCCATGGCCGCTGAGCCTGTGCATCCGGAGCCTGTGCTCCGCAACGGGAGAGGCCACAACAGTGAGAGGCCCACGTACCGCAAAAAAAAAAAAAAGAAAAGAAAATTAAAAATAGAACTACCATATGATCCAGCAGTCCCACTTCTGGGTATATATCCAAAGGAAATGAAAAAAAAATCTCAAAGAGATGCATGCACTCTCCTCTTTACTGCAGCATTATTCACAATAGCCAAGATACACACACACACACACAATGGAATATTATTCAGCTGTGAGTAAGGACATCCTGTCATTTGTGCAATATAGATGAGTCTTGAGGGCATTATGCTAAGTGAAGCAAGTCAGACAGAGGAAGACAAATACTGTATGATATCACTTGTATGTGGAATCTAAAAAACCTGAACTCATAGAAACAGAGAGTAGAGTGGTGGTTATTAGGTCCTGGGGGGGCTGGGGGGTGGGCAGGGGAATGGGACATACTGGTCATATGGTACATACTTCTGGTTATAAGATAAATATGTTCTAGAAATCTAATATACAGCACAGTCATGATAGTTAATAATACTGTACTATATACTTGAAAGTAGCTAAGAGATTAAATCTTAAATATTCTAACCACAAAAAAGAACTAGCAATTAAGAGACATGATGCAGGTGTTAGCTAATACTAGGTGGTTATCATTTTGCAGTGTATGTGTATTAAATCAACTTGTCACCCACCTTAAACTTGCCCAAAGTTATATGTCAGTTATATCTCAATCAAGCTGGGAAAAATAAATTCAAAGAAAAAATTAATTAATATATATATTTTAAATATTTCTCAATTATCATTTCTAATATGATGTTTTAATATACAAAAACTATATGAACAAAAGTTATTCAGTGGTTCTTATCTTTAGGAGGATAAAATATTCTTGAGACCAAAAATTTTTGAGAATTGCTCCATTAGACTGAACTTGATTCTTCAAGAGACAAATGAATCTAGTAATTTCTTTATAGGGAAGAAATATAATTACAAAGCTATAGCACACTTTTAATTCCAACTCCACTAAATTATCAATGGAACTTTTAGATTTTATATGGGTGACAGAAAAAGAATAATAAAATTTCTAAAAAAAGTTTATAAAAGTCCTTTTAAGCCTTGATCCCCCTGTCCAGGCCTTGGGAGTTAGTGAAAGAAGGAACATTAAACAGCTAGATTGTTACTGGTAACTGTTTAATTGTATAAATTAAATGTGTCAACAGTAACAATTAACGTAAGAGATTGGAGAAAATGATTTTGATAGTGGTCATGCCAATCATTCAAGGTGCTCAAACAAAGCATGGGAACATGTAACTTTATTTGTGTAGCAACTGATAAGATAAAATCAAGGGTGAACAAAACTCCTTTCATAATGTGTAGTGAATCATTAAACATGAAATGAGCTTCTGAGCTCACCCTGATTGCTTTGAGAGAGAAATAAAGTGAGAGAAATAAAATTAAAATAAAGAAGAAATGAGAAGGTAAGTAATACTGATGTACATTGTGTTGTGAAATATTATCTATATTTATATAATCATAGAAATGCCTAAATAATTATAAAAAGTATTAATTCATAAATGGCATTAGAATTCCCATAAGCAAAGTTTTCTACAATGTACATTTATTTAAATTTCAGGGATAGCTTTTCTGGGTAAAAATAAAACGAAATATAGCAAGAATACTTTGGTTAATCATTTAATTGTTGAGGATTATGGTTCAAAACGCTTCTTTTAGAGGTGGGACTATAAAACCCAGAAAGGTTAAATGATATGGTCAAGGTCAGCATTTGATTTCCACTTGGTCCAAAGAACAATTCAAATTCAAAGAAAAGAGGTAAAATAGAAACTTTAAAAACACAGATAGATCACTCTAGACATTTTAGTCACAAACAGAGTGTGCAGTTGAAGAGCAGTGAGAGTGCTGAACCCTTAAGAAACCAGTGGTAAGATAATAAAGTCCTTATTACAGAGCTATCACTTTGGATTATTTTTATCTCCTAGTTTTGGAAACTAGCTTTCATTTTTAATGTGCACATTCTTTTCCTACAGTTCTTGCATTTTTAAATAGAATTTCAAATTCAGAAAATCTAAATGTGACACTGGGCTTCACACTGAATCCTTATTGTAACAATATTTAGAGAGCATTCTCACAAGCTCATTAATGTAATATTCTGAGTATTTTTATTGTTAGATATTACTATAATAAAAGAAAATTATGACTGAATCCCTGCTTTGAAGATCTTATGTTCACTAGGAGAGAACAAACTGAATTATATTTCAAGGTACCGTGTGCTAATAACTATGAGACACAGAGGCTCTATTACAAGAGTTTAGTGTAAAAATAGTGATAGAAGAATAATGGCGGCCACAGTGATCTTGGTAAATTAAAGATATGGAATCAAGCAAAATAACTTTATCTGCCAAAGAAAATGTCTGGAAGAAAAGGACATTTTCCCCAAATTCCATAATATATAATAAAGTAGAAAACTAACTGCCAATAGAGATAACAAGAGAATCAGAAGCTAATAACAGAACCTAAAAAGAAAATAAAAGAATATAAAACCTAAGATAATTCCAGTATAATGAGCTCTGGTCAAATCCTTCGTAGAAGGAGACATAGATTCTAATAGTTAGGCAGTATAACACATTGGGATTCAGGAGGTTCTTAGTGGATTGTTAAAAGAGTATAATAAAACAGAGCACTTGGTAGGCATGAATTTTACATTACTTTTGGTGGAATTCTGAGCTTTTGTCATACCTAATTTCTGGGTCTCTGAGAACTACCTTAATCCAGAAGACCCATGAATCAGGTAATTTTCTCTGATATCTTACATTATCATTCTAAAAGTGATTAAAAAAATTTTTATAGATCTTTATTGGGGTATAATTGCTTCACGATACTGTGTTAGTTTCTGTTGTACAACAAAGTGAATCAGCCATATGCATACATATATCCCCATATCCTCTCCCTCTTGACCCTGCCTCCCACCCTCCCTATCCCACCCCTCTAGGTCATCACAAAGCACCAAGGTGATCTCCCTGTGCTATGCTGCTGCTTCCCACTAGGTAACTATTTTACATTTGGTAGTATATATATATGTCCATGCCACTCTCTCACTTCATCCCAGCTTCCCCCTCCCCACCCATGTCCTCAAATCCATTCTCTATGTCTACGACTTTATTCCTGCCCTGCCACTAGGTTCATCCGTACCATAATTAAGGTGTTAACCAAGCCAAAAGAGTACTAGGATTCCCCATCATAATTGGATGAGGTACATCTTAAGCACCTCTAATGCCACCAAGTTGCTTAGAGCTTGGAGAATAGCTAAGAAGACATAGTCTTGTCCTCAGGACATTTATATAGCTTTTTAACAACAAACATTAATTTAAAAAACAATTCAGAAATGATGTATGAGAAATGGAGTTAAATAAAAAACATGTAAGTGTGCAGTATAGATAACACATAATATTGATGGTGTCTGGGAAGGAAGAAAGCACAATATATTTTAAAATTTAGCAAGGTAGATTATAATAAAAGATTTGTTTTGAAGTCAAAGATTTGGGTGAGATTCCCAGATTTATAGTTTTTCCATGTGCTGTCATGGAAGAGCTACATTCCTTCTGGCTCTCAATTTTTTATAAAGGGAATGTATTTTCATATGCCCAGACTTTTTGAAGAATTTTTGTGAATATCCAGAGATAAAACATGAGAACTGAAAGGTACTATAAGATATTAATTGGGCATCTGTATTTTAAGGTACTTGATTAAGGAGATGCTGTGAGCCAAAAAAAAAAAAAAAATAGGGAAAAGCTTATGGAGGAAGAAAAAAGGCATATTCTATAATATATAGTTCAAGTTTGGGAGTATTTATTACTTAACAAGCACAGTGCTTTATCCTTTATATTTTACTATCACTTATTTCCAATGAATTCCCATTTTAATTCAAAGTTAACATCTGCACTTTATACTTTTTGATATTGGTGTAATATAATTAAACACTGAGAAGAATCCTACTTCACAGTGAAAGATTTACTTACATTTCAGTATTATATCATAAAATAGTTGCAGCATTCCATCACATCATTGATGTATAAAGCGGAGTCCAATTTTTTAATTTATCATTAGGAATATGACTGTCATGCAGATTGGAATTCTCTGATGGTCAAAACTAGGACATACTCCCCCCACAGGCTGACCTAGATAGAAACTCAAATTATGATTATAATCAATTGTTTGTTTGGCAGAATCTGAAGCAGAAAAAGAGGAGTGTTATAGTTTGATTATTTAATGGCAATAGACTAAGATGATGAGAATCATTTATTATTATGTTGGAGATTGTCTATACCTGAACTTCCCAAATCATATCACAATGGGCTGATAAAGAAAAATGATATGCTGTGTAAAGCATAATGTGTACTCAACAAATTCTAGAAATTAGAATTTGCTTTCCTGGAATTAGTGTTCCAGGAAACCCAGGTTCAGACTCTGGAATGGTAATACTGAAAAGGTTCCAGTTTCTCCTCACAAAATGTGTGGACATCTCTTTTGTGGCATGCCCAACATCTACAGGGAGGGGGAGCCAGGACAATCAGAATCAGTGAGATTTCAATTTGTGAGAACTGGTGGGAAGCAGAAATTAACTTCCTGGATTGTGAGCTATGGAGGTGGTACCTGACAGCTACTAAGGGCACCTGAAAATAAGGCAGACAGGAAAGCAAATGTGAGACAGGAAAAAAGAAAGACCAAGTTCTGATTATAGTATTGAATTCTTACATCAAGCAATGTCTGAAGTCAACCGTACCTCTTAATTTTTAAGTTATATAAGTTATATATACTTGTAAATTCTCTCTTTCCTCCCCCCCCCACTTCTAAACCAAACTGCAACCAAAACTAGCTTTACTGATTAACATGGGCAATATCTGGATAGGTTCCCCCAACTTTGATTCCACAGCTGCTTTTTGTGTATTTCTATTACTGTACAACCCCTCTTAAGATCATCATATTCTTTGTATATATCAAGGTCATACATTATATAAAAGACAATACTTTGGGGCAGCACTTGCCCTTGTTATTAATCTCTTTGATATGATTTATCCCTTCTCTGACTCATTATGTTGGTCTTAAATTTATTTCTCAAGGGAATTTTGTCTTATTTGTAAGTTCTCCTCAACTTTTTCCCCCTGTACCACTTGCAGGAATAATAATGAATGCAATGAAATAGTTCCAACCATCTTCTTTCATGTCAATCTCTCTGACTCTATAGGGCACTTTAGGACTCTAGCACATATTCTCTGTATCTTAAGCACCATAACCAGTATCCAGCACCTAATAGGTTTGAAGGTTGTTGGACTTCATCCTAGACAAAATAATCAATCTACTATTTTCTCTTGTTTTGGCTTTTGCTTTCTTTGGACTGCACATGTACTCAAACATTTGGTCTGCCTTTCTATCTTCTCCCCGCAAGAACAGATGTTTCTGTGATGACTGATGTTTTTAAGAATATAGTAAAATTGTTAATGACTGGTATGGTATTATGGTTTTGACTTTTCAATATTCATTCCTATTGAATAAGAACTAATTTCAAAAGGATGAATATATAGTGGTGAAATTTAATTGAAGATAGTTTAAGACTATTAGCACTATTTGCCTACTCAAATTCTATCATTAAAGCAACTGTCTTTTCACCTTTTCCTTAAAATTGATATTTCTCTTGCTTATCTTTTTTTCCCATCCCAACTTCAAGTATTTTACTTTTCATCCTTCTTGTGGTTCCTCTAGGGCCTCAATAATCAGTAAGTTTCATCTCATAAATAACTATTCTACTGAGGGTAACTGTCTGCAGCAAAGCATTGTATACACTGTTTCCTAGATTTGTGAAAAATAGGGCCGAGTTTAGTTAGTAAAATCTGCTGTGGGCATGAGTGGTTACTCATGTACGATAAATTTGCTCTTCCAGATTTAGCCAATGTTTGTATGAAACCATTAAGATGATCTGACTAGCATATATCTACATAGTCTTCAAGTGGCCAGAATTAGAAATTAAGACAGGAACTAGGAATTTTTAAATCTTCAGCAGATTTTTTTATTTAAAAAGTGAAACCTCAGAAACATATTTTACAAAGTTGAAATTTCAGAAATAAAACTCCCATTAAAAAAAATCTGTTTATACATACTCACCTCTACCCCAATAAGTTTCCAGTGGAGAAATACCAATAGTTTCTTTTAAAAGTTTTAATACTATCACAGTAAAAATATCATTTTTTGGAGGTGGCAAATGTGGGATGCCCTGCACTTAAATATGAACTCTAGCTACTTAGTTAGAATTAGTCAGAAAAAGGCTGACTGTCTTGTGTCTTATGGCAAACAAAATGCATATTCATTAACTAGCCTTTAGAACATATTTATTAACTGGAACCGCTAAGGCTTAGCTCATTCTTAATGGTGTTAACAATGGTGTTACTTATTTCTATGTCCTATTACTACACGTAAAAACGCAACATATTACAGAAGCAGAACAACTTTGTTTTTGATTCTAACAAGGGAAAAAAGTAAATATAATAGAATTTTATTCCTAATATAAGCAGTCAAAACCTTTCACTTATTCTGCAATTGTCACACATAGGTGTCTTTCCCCAGGGCTGGAGGTGGGGAATATTTGGTTGAAAGGAACATAGACGCATGAGTTTTCTCAGTACCAAGTCCTAATTCTACCACAATCACAATGAACTGCTTCTTGACATTTAAAGAAGTATTTCATTTCCAGAAGGTGGCGTTCTAGAACAGTTGGAAACGGGTTTGCTTCCATTTCAAACAAAGCAGAGGTGCATTCAATTAACATTCAAGTTATCAGAAATTCTGGAAACACAGAGTGGCTATTCAAGCCAAAAAAAAAAAAAAATGTCCTGCTGTCCTTTCTTTGATAGCATTTAAAACTCCAAATATTTTTCTATGTCCATGACCTAACTTATTGTCTGGGAAAACTAGTAACGCAACAGTTTAGATATTGCAGCATTAAAACAAAATGAATGAACAAACATAACAAAACAGAAAGAGTTATATAAATACAGAGGACAAAGAGGTGGTTGCCAGAGGGGAGGGGAGTTGGAGGAAGAAAGAAATAGGTGAGAAAGATTAAGAGGTACAAACTTTTAATTGCAAAATATGAGTCACAGGTATGAAATGTACGATGTGGAGAATATAGTCAATAACTATGAAATACCTTTGTATGGTGACAGATCGTAACTAGCTTTATTCCGGTGATCATTTTGATATGTATAGAAATTTCGAATTACCATGTTGTGTAACAGGAACTAACATAGTGTTGTAGGTCAATTATACGTCAAAAACAAAACAAACTCATAGAAAAAGAGATCAGATTTGTGGTTACCGGACACAAGGGGTGGTGGAAGTGGGAGTTGAATGAAGATGGTCCAAAGGTACAAATTCCCAGTTATAAGATAGGTGAGTGCTGGGGATGTAATGTACAACATGATTAATATAATTAACACCGCTGTACATTATATGTCAAAGTTGTTAGGACAGTGAATCCTAAGAGTTCTCATCACAAGAAAAAGAATTTTTTTCTATTTCTTTAAATTTGTATCTACATGGGATGATAGATGTTCACTGAACTTGTGATAATCATTTCATGATGAATGTAAATCAAATCATTATGCTGTGTACCTTAGACTTATACAGTGCTGTATGTCAATTATATCTCAATAAAACTGGAAAAAAAAAAGACAAAGATATATAGGGACATAGAAAACTAGGCCAGTTTTACATAAGAGTATATCAGCTTCTGTTTTCACTTTTAATAACATTCATTTATAAATGTATTTGAATAATATTTGCTGCCACACAATTATATTATCTGAAAAATATATGCAAAACTATATAATTAACTATGGAAATTTTTGATTTCCCAGTGATTATTTAAAATATACCTGAAATTATAAAATCCTTGACCTGTAATAAGCACATGGAGAAGCTGAAAAAGAGTAAAAAATTAGAAGTGACATAAAAAAATTTCTTCAGGGAAGGAGATTTCTGTTAATTCTTGAGTTTTCTAAAGAGAGATTTTAGAAATCTTTGCCTAGTGAAAATGTATGTAGCATCACAGAGGTAATGAAGTTTGACTACAGTAATTTGATCCATTTTCTATGCAAAGACAACTTGGGAATATTTGTGATCTTGCCTGAAATTATGAATATTTCCAGCACTTTTATTTATTTCTATCAGCAATAAGAATTTATTCAATGGTCAAAGGAAAATTATGTTTAGAGTGTCAAAGTTCATTTAAACTGTCAGCTAGTAGTTTTCTGAAAGAACTGGAAGTTTTAGTCATAATCATTTATATTCTGAGAACTATTTGTCTCTTTGAGTATTGTTGCTTGCCAGTTGTTATATTACACAAGCCACAAATGCATCACTAATATAACTGTATGTGACCATATTATAGGCTTACTAGAAAGCATATTTGAAATGCATCATGTAAAATGTATTTAGTAAAGCAACTAGTATCACAATGAATTATAGAAGTATACACATCACACCCATTTGTAAAGATAATCTATCTCTGAATATGATAAACTAGAATTTACCTTAAAATAGGGTTGTTCCCGGAAAAATGGATGTAAGAAACATTCAGTTAGAAAGCTATGAAACAAAACTCTTTCAAATATTAACATTTGGAATTAAGTACATCGAATATTCAGATTCAACTCAATGTTTCCAGTTTTCAGACAAATATGAACACACATTACAACAATTCTCTAGGTAGAGTACAACTACTTATGTACAGGCTACAACTGAAGCTATAGAACTAGTACAGTACAAATTTTTAAATTTTGCTCCAAGATTGAAGTGAGGAGGGAACATTATATTTTCATGAAGTTTAACATAATTATACGCTGCATAATACAATTTTAAGACAAAATATAACAGCTTAAATAAATTTTATACTTGCTATAGACCAGTACAGACTCCCTTTGTCAATAAGGTACTTTAATGGAAAAGTTTGAGAGAAATTGATGAGAAATTGATAAAATAAATTATATTATTTTTCAGAATTGTATTCTCTTTCTTTACTTAAGTCAATTTAACATACAGTGTATGTTCATAAAGTTATGACATTAATTATATTAAAGAGTTACACTAAGAGTTAAGATTTTAAATACTCTTTAGTTATATCATTTATGGAGAGAGCTGTCTTTTTCAAGAAGTATTTTATTTGCTCCCCAAACAACTATAGAGTATTGATATGGAATGCATTATTTTTACTCTATCTTTAAAGAGAGGCAAATCAATCAAGACAAAATGTCCCCCCACCCCCAAAAAAGTAAAAAGTAACCTGATATGGGACTTTCACTTCTGGCTATGATAGAGTAATGTTCACCAGCATTACAATTCTGCTGCAAATAACTCTGAAACCAGACAAAACTAGAATACAGAGAACCCAGGGCTATGATCATTGAGAGAAAGGACATTCACAAAATGAGGTCTACATTCATCCTAGCTTTTGCTGGGTATCACTTTCCAATTTAAGAAGTGGAGCCAAACACAGAACAGTAACCTCCCTGAGTAGAAGAAGTAAAGATTGGAGTTCTGGGCCACCAAGGTAGCTGTTATTTTCAGGAAAAGGGTACCAGAGAGAAGGCAGCTAGACAGAGACCTTTACAAATCTGAGGAAGTGTCCTCGAGTCTTTGTGTAAATTCTAAGCTGTATGTACATAGAGAAGAGATCCACAGACCTGGTACACTGCCACTGTAGAGCTATAAACCCAACAGAGACTGGGCCTGGCAGTGCTAGGATACATTATAGATCTCATTAGCCAGAGGGGAGAGGCATTGTTGAACACGCCAGGAATTCAGTTGAAACTCCAGAATTGCCAAAACTTAGGAGCAGAGCTAGTCTATTCCCCTACTGTAATAAAGACCAAAATGATCCAGTTGAGACACCAGTAAAGTCCCTCGGTTGCCAGAGCAAAATTAAAGACTCTTCAGAGTCTTATGGCATAATCCAGAAGATCTATAAAGGTGGAACTAATCTATTGTGATAGAATTTGGGACCGTAATTGTGTTGGAGAGGAGAGGTGGGAATTGTTTTGGAAGGGCTGTGATGTAACTTTCCCTGGATGATGAAAATGTCCTATATCTTGACAGGGCTTTGGGTTAAACAGACCTACCTGTTCTTCAAAACTCACCAAACTGTGCAATTAATATCTATACATTTCACTGCATGTAAATTATGTCTCAAAAAAGATAATGTTAAAAGAAATTTTAAAAAAAGAATTAAAAAAAAGATAATGTTAAACAAGGTAATAGAGAAAAAGAGAGGGCAATTTTTAAAGTTATGCTAAAAATTGTTATGGGATGGAAAAGGAATTTCCTGCATTGCTGTATTAATTCTGGCTTCAGAAGGTAACAAAATGAATAAAGGAATAAATGTCAGTAACGGAAAAAAACCACCTTTTTTATGAATGCACGTAGTTAGTAGAAATAATACAACAAAAGTATGGAAATACAAAAAGACCCAGAAGCAGGATCAAGATCTGTTGACAATGAATTCTTAAAACAAATGTATTGGGGGCTTCCCTGGTGGCGCAGTGGTTGAGAGTCCGCCTGCCGATGCAGGGGATGCGGGTTCGTGCCCCGGTCCGGGAAGATCCCACATGCCGCAGAGTGGCTGGGCCTGTGAGCCATGGCCGCTGGGCCTGCACGTCCGGAGCCTGTGCTCCGCAACGGGAGAGGCCACAGCAGCGAGAGGCCCGTGTACCGCAAAAATAAATAAATAAAATAAATAAAAATAAATAAATGTATTGGTGCTTAATATGTTCAAAAACAAGAGGATGTGAATAAAACACAGACTCTATAATATAGGAGAGTAAATATACATATATACACATTATAATACAAGGCAGAAAGTAGTAAATGCCTCAAAAGTTGATGATATGAGAGCAATGCAATTTCAGAAGAACAAGAGAGGATATCAAGAAGGGTTTGGATGCCAAGGTAAATAAATATAGACTCAAAAAGGAAACTAGCCACCCTGATGTCCATGGTCACTGTCCTCTATAGTTGTAGCACAACGATATCCTCAAAGCCCTAAAAGTATCCACGTATTTCCCAAATGCCCACAATGTAATTCCAGTTTGATGATCACTAACCCTTATGCTTCAAATTCTAATCAGCTACCATACAGTAAAATACAACTTCAAGTAATTTTCTTTGCTTTCAAAAGAACAGTTCAGCCCAATTTTGTCTTCTGGTCTCCCCTCCTCAGGCTTCATCCTTGAGCTCTGCTCTCACCCTGGCAGCCCTATTAGCCATAAGGCAGAATTTTCTCAGGCTGCTTCAGAGAGACAAACCCGAGCAACAGAAAAAGAGTGTATATTAAGCCCTTTGGTCTTGAATTTAAGAAAACAAGCAATTTACTTTAATTGACAAATTTGGGAATAGAGATGGAATACATGTTTTGGTTTTGGTTTTATTTTTTTTTAATGTAGAGGAATCTTCTCATCATATTATGCTGAGGGGAAATAAAAGTCTGAATTCCTTTTAAAATCAATCCACTATTTCTTTTTGTGTACTCTATACATACTCTGAACATTAACTTTACATACACTTAACAAGCTAAGATAGTTTTTCAGTTGTTATTATTTTGTTTTTTCCAGGATGGAAATTAGACTTTATAAAATGACATTTCAAGTAGTCCATGTATGGACCATATTTCTCAGCTTTATACCAAACTATGTGAAAAGTTGTAGTAGTCTATAATGTGTGAACCTGTGATAAAATGTTTATTAGAATGAATTTAATGATTATTGGCATCAATATTCAATGGATGAATTCTTCATTGTAAATATTCTCTGGAAATAATAATATGAGAACAATTAAATTTTTATTCTAAATTTGTGGAATATGAGTACTTTGTGCAATTTTTATTTTAAACATGCACCTAGAGATAGTGTGAATCTCTGATTCGATTTTTCTAAGTAACGTTAAGTAAAATTTTAGAGAAAATAATCATTTCAATCTGTGTATACTGTGGTAGTTAATGTAGTATTAACTTAAACTCTATAACAAAGACTCAAAACACAGCAGTATAAACAAGATAGAATGTTCTCTCTTGCATTTTCTCTCTTTTCTTTATAACTAAGGTAAGAATGAGAACCAGCAATTCAGCTTTACCATTGTCAGGAGCAGGTATCCATTTCCAAGGTGGCTACTCTATCCATCGTCATCTCCCAGGTGTGTGTGTGTGTGTGTGTGTGTGTGTGTGTGTGTGTGTGTGTGTGTGTGTGTGTTTTAAGAAGGAGGGGCAGACAGGAGGGTCCACACACCATCCTTTTATGGGCACAACTGGAAAAATCACATATTTCACATTTCATTGAGTAGAAGCAGTAATTTACCCACATCTCACTGAAAGGGAGGCTGGGAAATGTGGCCTTTGACTGGCTGGCCATTTACTATGGGAGCGGAAAAAGACACTGGGACACAATTTGCAACCTGCCACCAAAACTCCAGGTGTGCACTTCTTCCCACTTACCTACCCCCTCTACACACACATACACCCAATATTATAAAGTCCCATTCGAAAAAAAAAAAAGGAACAGTACAGTGTTGGAGGTATAGTGGTGAGCACAGCTGCCTTCCAAAAATATGGAATAGGAAAATAACAGCTGTCATTTTTCAAAGCAATGATCAAATACTACCAGATATGAATTTTAAACATTCCCTGCTCTGGCAGTGAAATAATTTCCTTGACTAGGTCCTGATTATATTATCTGGAAGAAATTTCTTTGTCCCTTGTCATTTATAGTTCTTGTTTTCTTTACTTTGGGACGTTTTTCTTTGTCCATTATTTCTATTACCATAAGGACCGGTTTGCTTGTGACAGTTCTGATTTATATGCATTGTCCTGGTGTAATATCAATATTGAATGAATGAATTACTTGTTCTAAATATGTGTCCCTTTCTCTCTTGAAAGTGTCTGAATACCTTATAATTATCTCTTTAAGAGAGAATTGCACTCTATTCTCTCCTTGGAGACTGTACAGATTTCTGGGCTATATTCTGCAAGGCCAGTTGGGAGGCTTCTGGATTTGCTTCAAAGGTCAAACATGCATTGGTTTTTGCAGATCAATACAATCCCTAAAAAATTCAGTATGCTTTTGTTCTACTGACAGTCAGATCCACAGGTACATAACCATAACCAGAGATTTAACCCAGAGAATGTTCCTATGCTTACAGACTATCCTCTTATATTTTCTGGTTTCTTTGTTCAGAACACTTTTGCTTTCCCTCAATTTAATTGTGTCTGCTTTGATGCTCTCTGAAAATATTAGCTGAGTTAAGAAAGCATCACCCTTAATCTAACCTTTGAAACTAGAATGGACCCCAATTAACAGAGATGTTTTTATGTAGGCACTTGAGGACACCAGAGGTTATTTACTAGTAAAGCTGCTACTTTAAAATCACGTCTCATGGGCTTCCCTGGTAGCTCAGTGGTTGAGAGTCCGCCTGCCGATGCAGGGGACACGGGTTCGTGCCCCGGTCTGGGAAGATCCCACATGCTGCGGAGCGACTGGGCCCGTGAGCCGTGGCCGCTGAGCCTGTGCGTCCGGAGCCTGTGCTCCACAATGGGAGAGGCCACAACAGTGAGAGGCCCGCATACCGAAAAAAAAATAATAATAAATAAAATAAAATAAAATAAAATCACGTCTCATAACCAGACCAAGTACATCTTGTCACAGAACTTTGCACGACAAGAAACAGCCAACCTATATAAACATTCTGTGATTTTTTTAACATTCTGAGATTTTCAAACAATTCACAGAGGTTACATGTTCTTTTGTCAAGTAGTCTACCTTTTTAAGGATTACAAGTGACAGTTTTACCAAATGTTTTATCAGGACATAAGAAGGATCACTGGCTTTCCAGCCTGCAATATTGGTATTCTTGTCACCTACTACCCAACTCTTAGACCAACGCCTCATTTTTTTTTTATTTTGGTAGAATTCCACTTCTAGTAACCGAATTATGTTTTATTTAAGAATAAGATATTATTTTTTAAAAGCAAGAGAGAGTCTAAAATCCAGCATTTTAAACAGGATAGAAATGTGTGTCTCATAAAGTAATTCAAAGGTAGGTGGTTCATTACTGGCAGAACACTCTACACTTTCAACATGTGACTTCTGTCCCTAGATTCAGGGAAGGTATTCAACGTTTGCCATCTCATAGCAACTATAAAGTATCACAGTATTGTATGATCTGTCATTTTAAGGACAAAAACCAGAAGTACCAAATATAATATCTGTTTAAATTCTATTATCTAAAAAACAGACACATGGTCATACCTTTCAATAAGGGAGGCTGAGAAAGGCACTCTTTAATTGTATATGTGACCAGTTGAAACTCTACTATTAGAAAGAGGTGACTAGATATTGGGCAACAATTCACAGTCTGACACACTATTGTGTTATTCAAAAACAAATCTAACTATTTAAAGCAGGGAAGAAAGATTTAATACAGAGAATAAAGTACTTTCAAAATTAATAGCAGGAATAGCCAAAGTTGTGGGCTCTGGACTGGAACACAACACTACAGAACTGACACATCCAGGGACTGAGGCCACCACTGGAACAACTGAGTACGAACATTCCACTTTAAAAGCAATTCCATAATCAGAAAGCTGGGAACTAGCTGTCATCACTACTTTTGCAACAGCTGCCTCTCAACATGGAGGGAAGTGGATAACGTACACTGGAGTATTGCTTTAGAAACCAAGATCTTGCCAGTAGAAAAAAAAAATCCAAAGCAATGCCAATATTCTTTGCTTCCACCTTCTCAAATCTGTGCAAATACATTTTATTGGTAGAACCTAATTCTCTCCCTGACTCTTGGCTGCAAAGGCACATGGGAAATATCACTTTAAGCTTTTCAGAAACTTTAGTCAGACACACACACGAAGAAAAAGGTTGGAATGGTGTTTAATGAATCAATCCACGGCACCACCAGTGTTATTAATCAACAACAGGCACTCCAGCAGAGCAGATATTGTTAGTGTTATTTTATTCCAACTGAATACTCTAAATGAACCTTTCGTCTGTGTCTATTCTTTAGTAACTGAATCATTATTTAAAATAAAATAATTGGATTAATTTCTCCAAAAAAATGTCAAGAAACTCAGCTTGTGTAAGGTTTGGACATATCAATATCAATTTCTCAGTCCTTTATACTAGACTTTAAACAAATACTATTTTTAAAGGTCTGAAAGTTCTATCTTTATAAAGACTTCATGTTCTATTAATTCATTTTTTCCCTTCTCCCAAGCTAAAGTGAATGAAAGATAAGCAATTTACTTTTAATATAGTAGCAATGTAGCTAGCATTTAATTTCAAAAAAACTTAATAGACATTTCCCTTTATTTGTCAGTTTCCTAATATTTGAAATAGGAATATTCAAATAACTTTATCATATCTGCAACTGCCTTTATTTGTTTTTCAAAGAGGTGCTAGCTAGATTCAGGTCACTCTACTAGGAAACAAAGTGAGGGGTAGAAAGTTGTACTATACCCTCCATGATAGCAGGGACCTTGCCAGGCTTGTTCGTCACACTATACCCAGCACCAAGCACTGCTAAGCACCCACTAGATACATTTTAAGAATTCTTGACTTAATAAGTGAGGTCCTACTTTCAAAACGGTTTATACAAATAATATTAGGAAGATAATGAGGGGTAAGGAAAATGCTGAGCATATATAAAACACACATGTAGCTAGTCTCAAGGCTGTGGATCATAACTCTTTGTAGTCAATTTTCAAGATGACTGTTAAATTTTATCCTGCTGGTAAGGTCACTGTTGAAGATTCTTTCTCAGGTCTGAGGCAAGACTGCAGACTGACCAGCAAGGACACTTAACAGAACTTATCTTGGAATGAGTGTTCTGAAAATTAAGTCATTTCGAACAAATAAGTTATCTTTACTATAGAGTGGGGGGGAAACAATAAATTCAATCAGTTATATGTACTTGGACATTGATTTCTTAATCCAACAAGCAGGAAAGTTTTAGGAGGCTATTCACCAAGCCACTTAAAACTCTTGTTTCTAACGTTTTTTTAAACTTTACCTCAAAACAAAATGCATAGACAAACTAACCTAAAGTAATGTTAACACAACACCAAGAAAATGAAATAAACTGACACTATAAAGATTGCCTTTTTTTCCAGAAAGATGTGCAATTTCAGTTTTGAAGGCTGATCACTTTGTCTTAAATGTTTGTCTAGAAAATGAGTAGACTACTATGTAGAAGAGAAGGCTTTACTTGTTTAAGTAGTAGGCATAGAACAAAGTCATGGAAAAATAAATTGTAGAAATGGCATAGTTGTCCATCTGATTTTATTTTTAATTAAAAGATCTACTAAAATAGGTATGCATACATATTAAGTAAGGAAATAGATGGTATTGAAGGGCATATTTTCAAAGAAATCTAAGTACAAGGAACATTTTGGTACCCTTTCTTGTTAATATATAATGACTATCAAACTGTGTTAACACTAATCTTTCAGTTTTGCCAAGATTAGATTGTCCCTTTTCAAACAGTCCAGCTATCTTAGCTTCTCCTCCAAAATGCACGAGTCTACCATAAGAGATTTGTAGGTACAAAAATTTCTTATTTTTCAAGGGTTTATTTTCTTAAAAATTAGTGGTATAGTTTAGGAATTAATTTAAAGAGAGACTAAACGTTTAGCATAAATGTATTGAAAAAAATCACTACATGTAAAGGGATTTTTAAGTCCCTCTACCTCTCCAGAGTTCCAAAGTTAAGAATTACAATCTAGGCTATTATTAAAATACGAAGGTGCAAACATTTCCATGTATCACCACTGTCCATTTCTACTTAAGCTTCCACTCTGTCTTGACCTCTCACACCTGTGTTGCACTATAAGGAAAGGAGTGCAAGAGGAAATGTACAATTTTGTGACTTTCATGTTATAAATAGCTTTTCCTAAGCAGCTCTGAAAGTGAATGTAATTTTTAATTTTCTGTTGTCTATCCTTCCATTCAAGATATCAATCTTAAAAAAAAGACACTAATATAAAATTAAAAGGAAGGAAAAAAGAGAAAAGGATGAGGATCCTATTATTTATCTTAGTAACAAAAAAGTTACCTGATATATTTTTGGTTCCTAAAACCTTCCCCAGTGAAGCAAACACGCTTCTAGCTGAACCTAGTTCCTGGATCCAACTAGATAATTTTATGTGTTGCCCCCAAATCTCCACACATTGTTCATTATCAACAGCAACATACCAAAACAACAGCAAACTATCCACATCTGCTTTCTTGCTAACCTTGTAAATATTCCTTTTTATTTCTGTTACTTTCAAATATGTTTAGATAATAAAAATTATTTTTTAAGACTTTTTTTTGATGTGGACCATTTTTAAAGTCTTTATTGAATTTGTTACAATATTGCTTCTGTTTTAGGTTTTGGCTTTTTGGTCACGAGGCATGTGGGATCCTAGCTCCCTGACCAGGGATTGAACCCACACCTCCTGCACCAGAAGGCAAAGTCCCAACCACTGGACCACCAGGGAAGTCACCTGAAAATTATTTTTAAGTTGAAATTTACTATGGATTCTGAGCTTGAACCAAAAAAAATTGACATTTTCCTAAACTAGAAAAAAAATGAACATATTAAATCCTAATTAAGTAAAGAAAATAACATAGCAGTTAAACTCACAGAAGGGCTAGGGTAGCATTTTCAAGGGCTCAACTCTGCTTCTTTGAACTGAAACCACTGGTCCCCCTGTCCCCATCCACTCCCACATTCAAAGGCATGATAACATGAGCAAAAGTACTTTGAGGGGAGATATGTTCACCCTACACAGTTGTTTTCAAATACATATTTTTGTTTGCATATTGATGTTCAATGTCTTCTGGCACAAAATCTGTTTAGCACAGAGAAGCTAATTCATTGTTAGGTTTTTGGCTTAAATCCTGCATTCATTATGTAAACTCCTTTTTTCCACATAACCCTCCAAGGTTTGATGAAAATAGATTCCTAAACATGTCCAACCTGCCAAACAGGAATAAAAGCTTCCAGTAGAAGCATACCGCTCCTTTAAAATAGGAGTGTTGTAGCTTGTATAAGCATATTTCACTCTTGGAAAGAAATGAGATCATGTTTCGTTTCAGGAAGATGTATGCTTCAGGTAAGAGACTGAAACAAACTTTCTATACTTAACTGAAAACATAGGAGAATATTTGAATTCAAATGTATTGCTGAAGTGAAGTAGCTCTTTAATTATATTGCAAAACTTAAGTGGTAGATGAGCTTCAATTCTCAGTAGGTTTCTAAATATTTTCCAGAAGATAGATCTTTCCTGAAGAACTGACTGCACCTTGATTATGCCTTCTCTTCCCCTCTCCTTCCTTCTCTCTCTCCGACTGACCCCACTGACTGCACTGAGATCATTTCCTTTATAACATCTCTTAACTGCTCACTTTCATGTCTGTCTGAGTCTTGGGCCAATTAGTCATGTCTGCTGGGAAATATTTTCTTTGTGCACATTTTCTTCAATGTCTTGAGCCAGTGCCTGTAGTCTATACACTGTGCGCTGCTGATGACTCCAGAAAGAAATTCTTATTAAATGAAGGGTGGATATTCTTAACAAATGGGCTCCAAACTGACAAGAGTTCCTTCTGAGGAAGCAGCTGCTTTCTTTCTGTTCTGTTACTCCATACGGGGCTCCTGCCCTGTTCTGTCTGCCTATCTCTGTACTGGCAGCTCATGAAGGCCAATACAAACAGGGTATGGGACCCAACTGTCCCCTTACATTCTTACCTGGCAAACAACTACATTTCTGCTACTTGAGTTTGAAGATAGAAATGATAGGCCCCACTTTAAAAAATAATAATCATAATATACATGTGATACCATTAAACTTTTAAAATGAATTATCTGACTATCTAATTGCAATACTGTATATCCAGTAACAGACAGAGAGAGGTTCAAGAGCACGTTGCCTACGTTATAAATAACATCATCTACGTCATTAATAGCATGCAGAGCTTGGATTCGAATCAAGGTTTTCTTATTTCAACTCAAGGGCTCTTTCCATGACGTATTACTCATACTGCCATTTACACAACATACAAAGCAAGTCTGTGAAATGAGCAGAAGGAAAAGAGTATTGTGATTGAGCTGGGAAAATAAAACAAGATAGCTTTCTTCATCCAGCTCCTATAGAAAAGGATCATATTAAGTAGGTGAGTTCACAGATGGAATGAACAAGCTCATATGTTGCCTGGATGAAACTTCAGGCCCTGATTTCATGTTATTTTCTGTCGGAGCTGGAATTGTTTTGGTCGTGAGGAAGCCTTCTTTAAGTAAGCAAAAAAGCAGAGTATAATTCTCTTGGAGCTTAGAAAGAAATAGCCATTTCCTATATAGAAAAGTATTGCATTGTATTTCTAACTAAATTACTACCTTTTTTCTTAATTTATGATCTGATGAAATGATATACCATAATCATAGCAGAAAATGAATTATAATTATTTAGGTATAAATCAATTTTAACTGCTATCAGCCATTAGCAATAGTCCTTTTATGACACAGTTTTCCATTTTAAGTTATTATCCTTTATTTTTTTGTTGGATGTAATATTTTCAAGAATTATTATCAGCTACAGAATAAGGGTAATGTGTATCTTTGAACTTCTCTTGCACAAAATGCTTTTCTTGACCACTTTATTTTGTATTTCTAAATATTTTCCAACTTTATTGTGATTCTTTTTCTTCTTGAGTTATTTAGAAATGTTTTTAAGTTGAAAACATGAGTTCTTTTGTAAATTATCTTATTTTTACTAATATTTAACTACATTAGAGTCAGAGAGAATAGTCTATGTCATACTGACTTTGAATTATGCTAAAAGTAGCCAAATATACCATCAGTTTTCTTAAGTTATACATGTCCTTGAAAAGAATATGTAATTTCCATTTACTGAATGCAATATTCTATATACATTCATTACATCAAGCCTGTTAATTTTTTTCAATTTTTTATATGCCTAATGATATGTTTGTCTAATTGATCTATAAATCATGTGGGATTTTTATTAAATCCTTCCATTATGAAGGTGGATTTGTCAGTTTCTCTTGTATTGATAGAACTATAATGTGTTGTCTTATAAATTTTGAAGGAATTATTTTTAGTACATATCTGAGATACCAATCGGGTGAATTGAATCTTTTACTTCTATAAAATGCTCCTCTTCACCTCCAGACGTTTTTTGGGGGGTGGGGTTGTTTGGTTGATTGATTTGTGGTTGTTTTTGCCAGTAAGCCTGTTTTAAACATAACTACACCAGGTTTCTGTTGTTGCTGTTCTTACTATTAATATTTGCCTGGGATATATTTTTCCATCCTTTTAATTTTAAGCAATACTTATCCTTGTGTTTCTGATATGTCTCTTTAGCTTTTTCCTCCGTTTTAAAAACAATGTAACAATCTAGATATTCTATATAATATATCCAGTCCATTTACATTTATGGATTTCTGAAATACACTTTTTCATTCCTACCATCTTAGAGAATGTTTATATTTGTACCATTTCCTATGTTTTTCCTGTCACCATTGGACTCTCTTCCTAATTGATCAAGTGTTGTTGCTGGTTTTCTGGGGTTTTTTTCATTTGTTTTTCTCTTTCTACTTGTAGGAAGATACACCTTCTATTATCTTAGTGGTTATATCTAAAAATTTAACATGAATTCTTGAAAAATCTAGTTATCTATATCTATACTTCCTCCTAGACAATACAAGCAACTTAAGAAACCTAGATCACCCGATCCCAATTTATATAGCCTTGTGGTCTAGTATTTAATTATATCTAATTTATTTTGATCTCTATATTTGAAATTATTACTATTTGTAGAGCCAATATTAGTTTAGAACTATCAACATATTTACCACAATCTGTATTCACCATTTCTTTCTGAGAACATGATCTTATTTTGCTCTGCTTCTTGAAAGACAGGCTTACATTCCTCATCAGATTTTTTTCCCCGATCATACTGGCTTCCTCTTTTGTTGTGATATTTTTGCTTAGTTCACATTCTAATTACCTTCTTAAAATTGTGCATCTTTGAATAGGAGACAAAGATGATTCTGAGACAGCTACTTCTTGAAGGACTGTGTGTGAGGGAAACCAGGAAACTAGCTGTGTGAGCAGTTAGCCTGGATTCAGATCTGTGTTCTACACTTTCTTATTAACAATCTACCTCTTGGGTAGGCATCCTCTGGGACAGAAAGACATCTACCTGTCTCACAGTGAAGGTCGGAATGTCATGGTTAGATGGACCAAAGGTATTTGTTTGTCTTCAACTGATTGAAATCAGTGTCACCACATTTTTCTCCTCTATCTTTTCAGACTGATATTCTCTAAAAGCATGCATGGTGGCGGGGGGAGGCAGGGTCTGCACACTTGCTCACTCAGCAACCCTTGTCCTCAATTACTTGGAGAATTCTCTTTCTTAGGGTCTTCAAGATGATGGTCTTCTCCCACAGTATTAATTCTATAAGCATCAGATTGGTTACTTCTTCATTCTGTGTGTGTGCACACGTGTGTGTGAGTCTATATATTTGTGTATACACATACAAGTCTGTGTATTCTACCCTCAAGAAGAAAAAGGTGAGAAATGAGTGATATGTGTGTTTTCCTTTGATCTATCCTCTCACCATCTGGGCTCTGTTTGAACCCCGTCAGATGTGCCTTGACTATTTTCTAGCTTCTAAGGAGCTTTCAATTTATCCAAGTTTAAGGAACTAAAATGGAATAATTCCATACACCCATACCTAGTTTCAGGTTATCAAAATACATTATTACACACACATACGTGCATGCACACATGACCATGCATGCTCGCATACGTGTGCTCACACGTGCGCATGCGTGCACACACACACACACATCCTTAGCAAAATCTTCTGTCAGGAGATTTTTTCATCTTTGTCTCAAACTTATGGTGATTTTTATATAAGAATTCTGTACACTCTCAATGCAATGCACCGTTATTAGCCACATCCTGATACTACTTTATAGCTCATTATTTTCACTTGGTTGGCACTCAGACTTGAAGAAGGAAAAAAAGCATCTTTTTCTAACATGCATATAACATTCAAAATTACCTGCCTATATGGTTTTTAATACTTTCAGCACCATCCACAGACATATCGCCAGTATCTACCGTGGTGACTGATCTATTCAATAAACTTTTATTTTATGAATAAAAGGACACAAACTCTGATTGCCCCCAAAAAGCAGAACATACACACAGAGGCACAATTTTTTTCTGATCTTAGAGACAGAAAGTAAGGTACAGATCTTTCCTATACCTTTCATAAGACTTACCTTAATTTTTCCCTTTCACTGAGTGTTCCCATAGCTGGCCTTTTTACAGGTAGGAAAACAATCAACTTTAGTAAATTGTAATTTTGCTGTTTGTATTAATTTTCATTAATTTGTATTAATTTCCAATGACTTTGCCAACTAAGCATCTTTGCTATTTCAAATTATTTTTAAACTTCTACTTGAGAGTTACCAAATAGTTTTCCACTGCTAAATGTAACAACAGAATAATACATATACTATTTCTTAAAATCATAAAACTATAAGAAGCATCCAAAATAAAAATCAAGACTAAAAACCTTCCTGATATATATTTTGAAAGAACAGTACTTGGTTTGCTAATCTTTATATTTCAATACCATATAATTAGTTTTCACCCCATGCATTAATTTTACAAGTTACTACAAATCAATGATGTCTTATACTAGTTTTCTAAAAGATTACATCAAAATCACTGCCATCAAGAGTGGGTTGCTGAGTTGATCCTTAAAATATAATAATCTTCTTTTTCTGATGAAAAGAGTTGATTCCAACTCTTCCACTTCCTATTTATATAGGAACTCTGCAAGATGTTTACATTCTTTGTGCCTCAATTTCCTCTAAAATGAAGATAATAATAATGCCTATTCAAAAGACTGTCATAAGGCTTATGTTTTGTATGAGGATTAAAGAGGTTAAAAGTAGAAAGCACTTAGATAGACCAATACCTTGCACATTCTGAGTTAGAACTCAATAAATGTTTGCAAATGTAATTATTAAATTACATTTTTTCTTCCTATTCAGCATTTTCTGGAACATATTCTAAGGGACAATCTTCCAGAAAATACTGAGTGTGACTGGAAGAGGTGTGGCCATGTCTGGGCTTTCCATTCTTCTGTTAACAGGACATAAAGTTAGGTTCATGGTTCAGTCTGTGCTAATCCTAGTACTTCATCCTTTGCCTACCACCGACCCCTGGGATTTACCCAAAGGATGTGCATACAATTCAAGCTTGTCAATCAAATTCCTGCTTACAATTTTTAAAAGTACATCATTTGCTATGCAGAAAGAACATGTTTCCCAGAAGCCTCCACCCATATTACCGATCCTGGAGGAAAAATCCATTTACTGTAGAAAACACAGAAGCCAATATACTGAGAAAGGAAGAGACTCAAGAGAAAGAAAGAGAGGCTTCGTTGTGACAGTGTTCATGTCCTCAATTCACATCACATTCCCTCCTGTATTGACTTCTGCCATTTGTGACCAAGAGTCCTGACCAAAACAAAAGTCCTCTTAAAAAGTATCCTGAGTAAATTAGTTTTAAAAGTACTGCAAACTATAGCCCCTTCTTGAAATTCTACAAAGCACACTATTTTATCACAAAGCATAGTAAAGCTTCTATATATCAATACTTCTAGAAGAATTTTTTTTTAAAAGTCAGGCTTACCTTAGCATAACTCAGCATCTCTCAAACATACCTGGACATTTTTCCTGACAGCTTCTTGTAGCAAATGACAAACTAGTGTTTCACAGAATAAACCTGTGTTTCACAGTGGTTTTGAGACCACAGATATAGGAGTCTCATTATTCCACATTATAGATCTTTATTCCCTATATAAAGATAGTTGCGGCGAGCGGGGGCTACTCTTCGTTGCAGTGTGAGGGCTTCTCATTGCAGTGGCTTCTCTTGTTGCGGAGCACGGGCTCTAGGCGCGCGGGCTTCCGTAGTTGTGGCACGTAGGCTCAGGAGTTGTGGCTAACAGGCTCTAGAGTGCAGGCTCAGTAGTTGTGGTGCACGGGTTTAGTTGCTCCGTGGCATGTGGGATCTTCCAGGACCAGGGCTCGAACCCGTGTCCCCTGCATTAGCAGGCGGATTCTTAACTACTAAGCCACCAGGGAAGTCCCCTTGGCAGGCAGATTCTTAACCACTGCACCACCAGGGAAGTGCCCCTTTTTTGTTTGTTTGTTTTTTGCTGTCAGAAACCAAGAAAGAGCTAAAGAGGATTATCCTTAATAATAAGAAAGTCAGGTGCATATTGTGGGGCTGGACAGGCACACAAGGACAAAGTGGGGGTGTCCTTATGAGGGACTGATGAGCTTGGCAAACAGTCTCTTCCTGCTCCTGGGCCTCCCCTGGCGGTTTTGAGGAAGAGGGTGCGCAGGTTCCTTTGAGGTGGTCCTTGGCTGGGAGGACTGTAATTCGTACTTAATGGTGTTAAGATTTTTTTTTATCCAAATGACTAACCAGGTGTGCCTACCCCATCTATTAAGTAACCCAATATTTTCTCCATGTCTAACTTAAACTAAAAGTGATATATGCTAGGGTTTGTTCATGTATTTTCTCTTCTGCTTCTTTGATGTGTAAGTCTAAAACTGCTCAATTTCTACACTGTTTTAACTATTGTGTCTTTAAAAGGTGTATTATTTTTCAAATCCCACCAATATTTTTTTCTACCCTTTTCTTTACCAAAAGTGCCTTAGAATCAGCTTGTCAATTTCCCAATTAAGGGTTTTGAATTAAGTTTATAAATTCTTCCAAAGTTTATTTATATTTTTACAACTTTATAACTTCTCATGTTGAATATTATGTCTCCATATATCCTAAGGATTTAACACATTATCCATACATAAATATATCATCTATACATAATAATGCTATTCTCCTTTCTAATGGTTACATCCTCATTTATCTCATTTTATTAGATAGAAGTCCTAAAATAATTTGATAGAAGGAATAATTATCCTATCCTTGATTTGAAAGAGAAAGCTCATAAGCGTTTCCTCATTAAACAAAATTTGGTTGTTAGTGTGTACAAATTATTTTTTGTATTTTTAAAGTATTTTCTATTCACTCATAGTTCACCATTTAAAAAATGATGAATGGGGCTTCCCTGGTGGCTCAGTGGTTGGGAGTACGCCTGCCGATGCAGGGGACACGGGTTCGTGCCCCAGTCCAGGAAGATCCCACATGCCGCGGAGCGGCTGGGCCCGTGAGCCATGGCCACTGAGCCTGCGCGTCCAGAGCCTGTGCTCCGCAATGGGAGAGGTCACAACAGTGAGAGGCCCGCGTACCGCAAAAAAAAAAAAATCATGAATGTATAAAAAAATTAAATCCAAAAAAGTTTTTTGCTACTATGATTTATTAATGAACTATTTATTAGAAGATTCAATCTTGGAAAGATGAAAAGGAAAAATATGTAAAATATAAGTATAAAATTTAATAATAAATTGAGTTGGTTACAAAATCCCAGAGGGGGCCATTAATTCACCACTAAAAAAGTATACATGGTGGGGGACCTTCAAGATGGCGGAGGAATAAGGTGTGGAGATCACCTTCCTCCCCACAAACACATCAAAAATACATCTACATGTGGAATAACTCCTACAGAACACCTACTGAACCCTGGCAGAAGACCTCAGACTTCGCAAAGGCAAGAAACTCCCCACATACCTGGGTAGGGCAAAAGAAAAAAGAAAAAACAGAGACAAGAGAATTGGGACAGGACCTGCACCTCTGGGAGGGAGACGTGAAGGAGGAAAAGTTTCTACACACTAAGAAGCCCCTTCACTGGCGGACGGGGGGTAGGGGTGAGGAAGCTTTGGAGTCAAGGAGGAGAGCACAGCAACAGGGGTGCAGAGGGCAAAGCGGAGAGATTCCCACACAGAGGATCACTGTGGACCAGCCCTCACGAGCCCAGGCGGCTGGGAGCTGAGTCTCGGGCTTCGGAGGTCAGACCCCAGGGAGAGGACTGGGGTTGTCTGCATGAACACAGCCTGAAGGGGGCTAGTGTGCCACAGCTAGCCAGTAGGGAGTCCGGGAAAAAGTCTGGACCTACCTAAGAGGCAAGAGACCATTGTTTCACAGTGCGCTAGGAGAGGGGATTCAGAGCACCGCCTAAATGAGCTCCAGAGATGGGCGCGAGCCGCGGCTATCAGCGCAGACCCCAGAGACAGGAATGAAACCCTAAGGCTGCTGCTGCAGCCACCAAGAAGCCTGTGTGCAAGCACAGGTCACTATCCAAACCTCCCCTCCCCAGAGCCTGTGCAGCCTGTCACTGCCAGGGTCCTGAGAGCCAAGGACAAGTTCCCCAGGGGAACACATGGCAAGCCTCAGGCTGTTGCAACGTCATGCCAGCCTCTGCCGCCGCAGGCTCGCTCCATGTTCCGTACCCTTCCCTCCCCCCGCCTGAGTGAGCCAGAGCCCCCTATCAGAATCTATTTAACCCTGTCCTTTCTGGGTGGGGAACAGACACCCTCCGGAGAGCTACAGGCAGAGGCAGGACAAAATCCAAAGTTGAACCCCAGGACCTGTGAGAACAAAGAAGAGAAAGGGAAATTTCTCCCAGCAACCTCAGAAACAGCGGATTAAATCTCCACAACAACGTGAAGTTACCCTGCATCTGTGGAATGCCTGAATAGACAACGAATCATCCCAAAACTGAGGTGGTGGACTTTGGGAACAACTGTAGACTTGGGATTTGCCTTCTGCATCTATTTTTGTTTCTGGTTTTATGTTTATCTTGGTTTAGTATTTAGAGCTTATTATCATTGGTAGATTTGTTTACTGATTTGGCTGCTCTCTTCTTTTTTCTTAATATATATATATATTTTTTTATCCTTTTTCACTTTTTGTGAGTGTGTATGTATATGCTTCTTTGTGTGATTTTGTCTGTATACCTTTGCTTTTACCATTTGTCCTGGGTTCTGTCTGTTTTATTTATTTATTTTTTTTTTAGTATAGTTTTTAGTGCTGTTGACACTGGTGGATTTGTTTTTGGATTGGTTATTCTCTTCTTTCTTTCTTTATTTCTTTTTTATTACTCTTATTTTTTTTCTTTTTAATGATTTAAATTTTTTTTTATTTTAATAAGAGTTTTATTTTATTTTATTTTATTTCTTCTGTTTTTCCTCCCTTTTCTTCTGAGCCATGTGGCTGACAGGGTCTTGGTACTCCAGCCGGGGGTCAGGAATGAGCTCTGAGGAGGAAGAGCTGAGTTCAGGGCATTAGACCACCAGAGACCTCCCACCCCACATAATATCAAATGGCGAAATCTCCCAGAGATCTCCATCTCAACACTAAGACCCAGCTCCACTCAACAAACAGCAAACTACAGTGCTGGACACTCCATGCCAAACAACTAGCAAGTCAGGAACACAACCCCACCCTTTAGCAAAAGGCTGCCTAAAAGCATAATGAGGTCACAGACACCCAAAAACACACCACCACATGCAGTCCTGCCCACCAGAAAGACAAGATCAAGCCTCATCCACAAAACCACAGACATCAGTGCCCTCCACGAGGAAGCCTATACAACCAACTGAACCAACCTTAGCCACTGGGGGCAGACACCAACAACAACAGGAACTCGAACCTGCAGCCTGTGAAAAGGAAACCCCCAAAACAGTAAGTTAAGCAAAATTAGAAGACAGAGAAATACACAACAGATGAAGGAACAAGGTAAAAACCCAGCAGACCAAACAAATGAAGAGGAAATAGGCAGTCTACCTGAAAAAAAATTCAGAGTAATGATAGTAAAGATGATCCAAAATCTTGTAAATGCAATGAAGAACATATAAGAAATGTTTAACAAGGACTTAGAAGAGCAAAAGAGCAAACAAACAATGATGAACACAATAAATGAAATTAAAAATTCTCTAGAAGGAATCATCAGTAGAATAACTGAGGCAGAAGAACGGATAAGTGGCCTGGAAGATAAAAAAGTGGAAATAACTACCTCAGAGCAGAATAAAGTAAAAAGAAGGAAGAGAATTGAGGACAGTCTCAGAAACCTCTGGGAAAACATTAAACACACCAAAATTCAAATTATAGGGGTCCCAGAAAAAGAAGAGAAAAAGCAAGGGACTGAGAAAAT
The DNA here is from genome assembly GCF_949752795.1 of Hyperoodon ampullatus. Classification (NCBI taxonomy): domain Eukaryota; kingdom Metazoa; phylum Chordata; class Mammalia; order Artiodactyla; family Ziphiidae; genus Hyperoodon; species Hyperoodon ampullatus. The sequence goes on along the minus strand of NC_136924.1, from coordinate 88,504,832 downwards.
ATTTGAAGAGATTATATTGAAAAATTCCCGAACATGGGAAAGGAAATAGTCAGTCAAGTCCAGGAAGTACAGAGAGTACCACACAAGATAAATCCAAGGAGAAACACGCCAAGACACATATTAATCAAACTATCAAAAATTAAATACAAAGAAAAAATGTAAAAAGCAGCAAGGGAAAAGCAACAGATAACATACAACAGTAACAGTCATAGTAACACAATCATAGTAGGGGACTTTAACACCCCACTTTCACCAGTGGACAGATCATCCAAAATGAACATAAATAGGGAAATACAAGCTTTAAATGATACATTAAACAAGATGGACTTAATTGATAGTAATACAACATTCCATCCAAAAACAACAGGATACACGTTCTTCTCAAGTGCTCATGGAACATTCTACAAGACAGATCGTATCTTGGGGCACAAATCAAGCCTTGGTAAATTTAAGAAAACTGAAATCATATCAAGTATCTTTTCCAACCACAACACTATGAGACTAGATATCAATTACAGGAAAAAATCTGTAAAAACTACAAACACATGGAGGCTACACAATACACTACTAAATAACCAAGAGATCACTGAAGAAATCAAAGAGGAAATCAAAAAATACCTACAAACAAATGAAATGAAAACACGATGACCCAAAACCTTTGGGATGCAGCAAAAGAAGTTCTAAGAGGGAACTTTATAGCAATACAATACTACCTCAAGAAACAAGAAACGACTCAAATAAACAACCTAACCTTACACCTAAAGCAATTAAAGAAGAAGAAAAAAAACCCAAAGTTAGCAGAAGGAAAGAAATCATAGAGATCAGATCAGAAATAAATGAAAAAGAAATGAAGGAAATAAGAGCAAAGATCAATAGAACTAAAAGCTGGTTCTTTGAGAAGATAAATGAAATTGATAAACCATTAGCTAGACTCATCAAGAAAAAAACGGAGAAGACTTAAATCAACAGAATTAGAAATGAACAAGGAGAAGTAACAACTGACACTGCAAAAATACAAAGGATCATGAGATTACTACAAGCAACTATAGGCCAATAAAATGGACAACCTGGAAGAAATGCACAAATTTTTAGAAAAGCACAAACTTCTGAGACTGAACGAGGAAGAAATAGAAAATATAAACAGACCAATCACAAGCACTGAAATTGAAACTGTGATTAAAAATCTTCCAACAAACAAAAGCCCAGGACCAGATGGCTACACAGGTGAATTCTATCAAACATTTAGAGATGAGCTGACACCTATCCTTCTCAAACTCTTCCAAAATATAGCAGAGGGAGGAACACTCCCAAACTCATTCTACAAGGCCACCATCACCATGATACCAAAACCAGACATAGATGTCACAAAAAGAAAACTACAGGCCAATATCACTGATGAACATAGATGCAAAAATCCTCAACAAAATACTAGCAACCAGAATCCAACAGCACATTAAAAAGATCATACACCATGATCAAGTGGGGTTTATGCCAGGAATGCAAGGATTCTTCAATATATGCAAATCAATCAATGTGATATACCATGTTATCAAATTGGAGAAAAACCATATGATCACCTCAATAGATGCAAGAAAAGCTTTCGACAAAACTCAACACCCATTTATGATAAAAAGCCTCCAGCAAGTAGGCATAGAGGGAACTTACCTCAATATAATAAAGGCCATATATGACAAACACACAGCCAACATCGTTCTCAAAGGTGAAAAACTGAAACCATTTTCACTAAGATCAGGAAAAAGACAAGGTTGCCCACTCTCACCACTATTATTTAATATAGTTTTGAAAGTTTTAGCCACAGAAATCAGAGAAGAAAAAGGAATCCAAACTGGAAAAGAAGAAATAAAACTGTCACTGTTTGCAGATGATATGATACTATACATAAAGAATCCTAAAGATGCTACCAGAAAACTACTAGAGCTAATCAATGAATTTGGTAGAGTAGCAGGATACAAAATTAATGAAGAGAAATCTCTTGCATTCCTATACACTAATGATGAAAAATCTGAAAGAGAAACTAAGGAAACACTCCCATTTACCACTGCAACAAAAAGAATAAAACACCTCCTAATAAACTTACCTAAAGAGACAAAAGGCCTGTATGCAGCAAACTATAAGACACTCATGAAAGAAGTTAAAGATGATACAAACAGAGGGAGAGATATACCATGTTCTTGGATTGGAAGAATCAACATTGTGAAAATGACTATACCGCCCAAAACAATCTCCAGATTCAATGTAATCCCTATCAAACTACCAATGGCATTTTTCACAGAGCTAGAATGAAAAATTTCACAATTTGTATAGAAACACAAAAGATCCCAAATAGCCAAAGCAATCTTGAGAAAGAAAAATGGAATTGGAGGAATAAGGCACCAGGGCTTTAGACTATACTACAAAGTTACAGTAATCAAGACAGTATGGTACTGGCACAAAAACGGAAATATAGATCAATGGAACAGGATAGAAAGCCCAGAGATAAAGCCACGCACATATGGTTACCTTATTTTTGATAAAGGAAGCAAGAATATACAGTGGAGAAAAGTCAGCCTCTTCAATAAGTGGTGCTGTGTAAACTGGACAGCTACATGTTAAAGAATGGAATTAGAACACTCCCTAACACCATACACAAAAATAAACTGAAAATGGATTAAAGACCTAAATGGAAGGCCAGACACTATAAAATCCTAGAGGAAAACATAGGTAGAATGCTCTATGACATAAATCACAGCAAGATCCTTTTTGATCCACCTCCTAGAGAAATAGAAATAAAACCAAAAATAAAGAAATGGGACCTAATGAAATTTAAAAGGTTTGCACTGCAAAGGAAACCATAAACAAGACAAAAAGATAACCCTCAGAATAGGATAAAATATATGCAAATGAAGCAACTGACAAAGGATTAATTTCCAAAATATATAGGCAGCTCATGCAGCTCAATTAGAAAAAAAACAACCCAGTACAAAAATAGGCAGAAGACCTAAATAGACATTTCTCCAAAGATATAAAAATTGACAACAAACACATGAAAGGATGCTCAACATCACTAATCATTAGATAAACGCAAATCAAAACTACAATGAGGTATCACCTCACACCAGTCAGAATGGCCATCATCAAAAAATCTACAAACAATAAATGCTGTTAAGGGTGTGGAGAAAAGGGAACCCTCTTGCACTATTGTTGGGAACGTAAATTGATACAGCCACTATGGAGAAAAGTCTGGAGGTTCCTTAAAAAGCTAAAAATAGAACTACCATACGACCCAGGAATCCCACTACTGGGCATATACCCTGGGAAAACCTTAATTCGAAAAGAGTCATGTACTACAGTGTTCACTGCAGCTCTATTTCCAATAGCCAGGACATGGAAGCAACCGAAGTGTCCATTGACAGATGAATGGATAAAGAAGATGTGGCACATATATACAATGGAATATTACTCAGCCATAAAAGAAAGGAAATTGAGTTATTTGTAGTGAGGTGGATGGACCTAGAGTCTGTCATACAAAGTGAAGTAAGTCAGAAAGAGAACAACAAATACCATATTCTAACATATATATATGGAATCTAAAACAAAAAAAAATGGTTCTGAAGAACGTAGGGGCAGGACAGGAATAAAGACGCAGACATGGAGAATGGACTTGAGGACACAGGGAGGGGCAAGGGTAAGCTGGGACAAAGTGAGGGAGTGGCATGGACATATATACACTACCACATATAAAATAGATAGCTAGTGAGAAGCAGCTGCATAGCACAGGGAGATTAGCTCAGTGCTTTGTGTCCACCTAAAGGGGTGGGATACGGAGCGTGGGAGGGAGACGTAAGAGGGAGGAGATATGGGGATATATGTATATGTATAGCTGATTCACTTTGTTATTCAGCAGAAACTAACACACCATTGTAAAGCAATTATACTCCAATAAAGATGTTAAAAAAAGTATACACACAACACACTTTTATTTAACACATAAATGTCCACATCTATTATAACATTTCTAGAAATTGCCATAAGATCATCTTGATGCTTTTTTTTTTACCCTATATTCTGTTTTCTGATACTAGATACTTACATTGCCTATTCTGCTTCATTGGATGTGTGTGTGTGTGTGAATGTGTTTCTGTGCTTGAGTTATATGCTTGGCAACACTTTTCTCTTAACTTTGTTTTGATACTTTTCCTGTTTCTGTTACAAAAACCACACAACTAAAAATTACATATTTGGATAATGTTTTTTATTCCAATTAACTATTTATACTACTGTCATTAGAAATGCCACTGATCTTACTTGCCTCATTCTGGTTTTTATTCTTAATACATACTTTTCCCATTTTCCTGATGAGTATAATGCAATGTTACCAAATTTTGATTCTTCTGGTGGTTTGGAAGTTATACACGCTGCTCTTCTTCAACTAATAAGTCTCTGTGACACATTACAATTATATATTTGTACAAATAATTATATATGAATTTATTTTTTCTTAATCACTGTTGAAAAGGAAATAGCATACTTTAATCCCCTTTCTTCTTTTAAGGCAGAAAATTAACATGCCATTAAGTTTTGGAATGGTCTATGATTTCTCATCTAGCTTATTAATACCAAATAATTTTTGCAATTATTATATTTAATAGTATGTTTTTAATAATTATTTAGACTAAGTCAACTTTAGCTGATTTATGAAAAAAATTTAATAGAACTTTATTGGAGTATAATTGCTTCACAACACTGTTTTAGTTTCTATTACACAACACAAAGAATCACCCATATGCATACACATGTCCCCATATCCCCTCCCTCTTGAGCTTCCCTCCCATCCTCCCTATCCCATCCCTCTAGGTCATCACAAAGTACCGAGCCAATCTCCCCGTGCTAATACCTACTCTTAGGTCCCTAATCTTGAGTTCTTTTTTTTTTGCGGTACGCAGGCCTCTCACTGTTGTGGCCTCTCCCGTTGTGGAGCACAGGCTCCGGACGCGCAGGCTCAGTGGCCATGGCTCACGGGCCTAGCCGCTCTGCGGCATGTGGGATCTTCCCGGAACAGGGCACGAACCCGCGTCCCCTGCATCGGCAGGCGGACTCTCAACCACTGCGCCACCAGGGAAGCCCTTGAGTTCTTATTTTTGATTAAAAGTTTGTCAACTGCTATACCTTCTCCATTAGAAGGGTACAAAGATTTCTGAGTACTTACATACATGCAAATATGTTTTAGCTGTTTTCACATATAAATGACAAACTGAATGACTGACATAAAACATATTTAATCTCGAAACTATGTAGCTACTGTCTCTTTGTCCTGGGACAGTTAGTGTTTAAAGGTGAAGTCTATGTCCAGACTAACTTTCCTTTATTTATTTTTCCCTCTACTTCCCCTCTTCCTTTAAAAAATTTACATATTTTACATATTTCCTTAATCATTCCTGGTTGTATGTGTGTCATATATGTATTCAGGTGTGATGTGCATATGCAGAGCTTTATTCAGCCCAGTTAGATTTTTTTTGGCAACCTTCAATGTTACCTCTGTTTCATTTCAATAATATGATGTCAGATGTCCTTTCTTTGACTTCGGCAATTTCAAGAGCACCTCTAATTCATTTCAATCACTAGTTCCTTTTCCTCTGTATTCATAGAGTGGTTCTCAATGCTCATCTCAAAATTTCATTTTCTGCTTTGTCAATTCTGCTTTTAATGAATATTTTAAATGTGTCACTGAATTTTTAGTTTCTTTACATCTTAGTAGCTCATTAAGCCCCATTTTTATTAATATATCCCTTTTATGTATTTCCTCCATATCTTTATTCTTCATTTTATTGTTACATTATTTAAAATTTTATATCTTATTTCACTGAACACATTTCTTAATTTTATAAAAACAAAAATGCTTATGTTTTTATAAAAGTTACTTAGGTGTACTATAGCATATATTTTTCAAAAATGACTTCTTTTGTGTCTTGTTAGTTATTTTACTTCTTGCAGAATATTTTCACATCTCTAATTTGATTTTTTTCCAACTACTCATCCTTTAGGAATGAAGATTCTCTCCACTGATTACTCAAAAATAATGTTTGTAGTTTCTTCCGGTTACTCTCGTTTTCCTGGCTGCTGTTAAAACACGTTTCTCACATTTTTAGCTACAGCAATGGTAAATGTGAACAGACTTAGTCTAATTACTGGTCACTGGCAGTCACTTAATTTCTCTAAATTCTGTACTTCATCAGTCTTGCTTCTGTGGTCTAGTTGACTACTTTGAGAAGGTAAGCATTTTTCTAGGTAATTCTAAACAATGTGTAGTTATTTTGCCAGAAGTGGTCTACCTTTGTACTTTCTTATGGCACTTCCTTTTCTCACATTCTCAGATGCAGCAAACCAAATGCTTAGCCACTGTAGTCTCTGAATATTTTGCATTAATACAAATTTTAGTCTTAGAAAACATGTAGAAAGGGGGATGGTTAAGTGGCCCTGCCTGCAGATACCCTTCTTTGGGTGGTGGGGAGAGTTGATCCGACACTAGATCTCTGAGTCAGGCAGTAGCAGGGAAATTGGTCATCTCCTTGACACTGTTCAGACTGGTAGATTTATTCTCCTTCAGATAATAAAGCAAGTCATATCCTTAAGATAATAAAGAAAGTGCCATCCAGTTTTTTTTTCTTTCTATTTCAGATTGATCTGCTTTGTCTTACATATGGTAAAAATTTGGGTAATCAAATGAATGGTTGCCAGTCTTTGTTGCTGGCAATGTTATACAATGAATAGACTTTGTTTTTTCTTTTTTTTTTATATTTGGTTAATTTTTTAAGTCACACACTACCAGCCAGATTCCATTTAAAGAAAGTCAACAGGACTGATTTTAAAAACCTCAATTTATTTTATTATTATCATTATTCTAAGATTAAGGAACTGAACTCATTTACTAAGCTCACAGTCTGTCAACCAGCTTTCTTTTTTTACAATTTACAAGCTTTTTCAGGTTGTTTTAAAGTTTTCTGATTTTGCCTGTCTGTTTTTTTCATTCAGCCTTTACACACTAATTCATTTAATTCTTATACTATGTTGATTTTTAGATGCATTCCTATTGTTGCAGCTCTTATGCAGTGAATCATATGATGTACACCTTTCAGATGTATGCTTTATTTATTTTTAAAATTGAAGTACAGTTGATTTACAATGTTGTGTTAGTTTCAGGTGTACAGCAAAGTGATTCAGTTATACACACATATATCTATATTCTTTTTTCATATTCTTTTTCATTATAGATTATTATAAGATATTGAATATAGTTCCCTGTGTTATACAGTAGGTCCTTGTTGTTTATCTATATTATATACAGTAGTGTGTTTATGCTAATCCCAAACTCCTGATTTATCCCTCCTCCCCTTTCCCCTTTGGTAACTATGAATTTCTTTTCTATGTCTGTAAGTCTGTTTCTGTTTTGTAAATAAGTTCATTTGTATCATTTTTTTAGATTCCACATATAAGTAATATCATGTGATTTGTCTTTGTCTGACTTACTTCACTTAGTATGATAATCTCTAGGTCCATCTACATTGCTGCAGATAGCTTTATTTCATTCTTTTTTATGGTTGAGTAATATTACTTTGTGTGTGTGTGTGTGTGTGTGTATATATATATATATATACACACACACATACACCACATTTCCTTTATCCATTCATCTGTCGATTGACACTTAGGTTGCTTCCATGTCTTGGCTGTTGTAAATAGTGCTCCCATGAACGCTGGGGGGCCTGTATCTTTTCCAGTTAAGAGTTTTCGTCTTTTCTAGATATATATCCAGGAGTGTGATTGCTGGATCATACGGTATCTTAATTTTTAGTTTCTTTTTTGTTGTTGTTTTTGCTGTACACAGGCCTCTCACTGTTGTGGCCTCTCCCGTTGCGGAGCACAGGCTCCGGACGCGCAGGCTCAGTGGCCATGGCTCACGGGCCCAGCCACTCCGCGGCATGTGGGATCCTCCCAGACCAGGGCATGAACCCGTGTCCCCTGCATCGGCAGGCGGACTCTCAACCACTGCGCCACCAGGGAAGCCCCTAATTTTTAGTTTTTTAAGCAACCTCCATATTGGTCTCCATAGTGGCTGCACAACAGATATATGTTTTAAATGATGAAAATAAAATATGGTTATTCAAACCATGTATATATTAGCCATATATCTGACAGGAATGCCTTGTCGTATATCTCACTGCATGAGCTGGTACAATAAACATGTCCTTAGAAGCACTGAAGTTACCAATATATTCATATTATCATTGGTTTCTCCTACGCTTGGCTTATAAAAAATTTCTGGGATCTTTCTCTAACTCATATTCAAATCAAATTCATCATATCAATGACTTTGTCAAAGATTCAGTTAAAACCTAGATTTCTTGTGAACTTAGACCTTGTGCTAATGATTGTTAAGTATCATTAAGCAGAAATCTCTTCATATCTGTGAAATTTTGAATATTTAATTCACCCAGAAGTTTAAATTTATTCAGTGAAAAACACAGACACGTTTCTAGCTACTAGAATAGGATGGATACCACGTGGTATGCATGCCTCCTCCCCCTCCTGCAAACACGCCAACTGCAGTAATGGAGCATTATTGCTCCCTGAGTTTTGCTCAGCTGCACAATTCTCAAACCATGTCCTGAAAAGCCACTACCATGTAATGAGATTTCACTTATGAGATAACACTATTTACCACTTCCGTTTCAGATCCATATTAGGGTTCCCCTGAAGAAGAAACTGTTATTGACTTGTTTCTGATACTTATTTCCATTCTCAGTCAAATATAACAGAAAGAATAACCTTTTGCATGTATGGAAATTTTTTTTTTTTTTTTTACGGTACGCGGGCCTCTCACTGTTGTGGCATCTCCCGTTGCGGAGCACAGGCTCCGGACGCGCAGGCCCAGCGGCCATGGCTCACGGGCCCAGCCGCTCCGCGGCATGTGGGATCTTCCCGGACCGGGGCACGAACCCGTGTCCCCTGCATCGGCAGGCGGACTCTCAACCACTGCACCACCAGGGAAGACCCATGTATGGAAAATTTTGTAAATTATATTAGTATAAAACAATGAAGCGTCTCATATTCTAAACAGGTAACTTTGATATGCTTCAAGTTATTTACTAAAAACATACTAATATTTGCTGTTATTTTAAAAAAATGAATATTTAAATTAAACAGATAATTTTAAGAACTAGAGCTGAACTGATTAACTAATGTTTTGTATTCCATATCTCCTCAAAGTAAAAGAAGTGACAGAAATCCCAACTTGTAAAATGTGCAGTGGGAGGTGTTTTTCCGGTTGAGATTTAATCTATGCAAGACACATTGTTGATTTCTTTAGCCCTCTTCACTTCCTTTTCCGAAAGGGAACCTTGGCTCTCCAAGGACTCTGCTTCTTTGTAGCTCTCCTGTGGAAGCTGTTCATTCTCCCATGCCCCTCATACCAAGGAACAGGAGGCAAGAACAACCAGGGTCCAATAACATCTTGCTCTCCTACCGGTGTCCCTTCTACTTACTGACATCCTCTGACCTTGTTCCTCCACATCCATTAAGGATTTTTGCTCCTGGTTGCACCTGGTTCAGCATCTTCATCTCCCATTCCAACTCCAGGCCTCCCAGAGAACTTCAAGTTCTCCATTATTTCTTCCTTTTAGTAATACAACATCCGTCTTTCTTCTGGTCTCCTGGCAACACAATAAGGAACTACATTTCCCAGCCTTCCTTACAGTTATATATTCAGGCCAATGTATGTGAGCAGAAGTGATATGTGCAACTTCATAATCAGCTTCTTGAAAGGAAGCCACTTGCCCTTCACTTCTTTCCCTCTTACCAGGACCAGAAGTGGACAAAGTGACGTGATAGTGGCTTATAGTTCCTCTTCCTACCTTTCAGGTTATTTTGTACTTTTTCTTTTTAGATTCATTCATTAAACATTGGTTTTCTCCCACACTGGGATGCAAGTGGGATTCACTGGATAGCAAGAAATCAAGCTATCTATTCCTTTTAAAAAATTTATGATATTACCAACTACATAAAACAAATGTATAGCTTAATGTACTATTATAAATTGAACAACCTTCTAGCCATCCTCCATGTCAAGAGATAAACCTTTCTTGCCATCCAAAAGCCCTCCATTCTCCCCTTACAATACCTTTCCTCTCCCCAAGAACAACAGCTCTTCTGATGTCTCTTCTGTACTTTTCTATATAGTTTCATCATTCAAGTGTGTATCCTTAAAGTGCATGGCTTTGTTTTACCTTCTTTTTTGTGGGGAGGGGGGGTGTAGGTGTGGGTTTTTACAGTCTTTCAATTGATGCATTTCATCCCCATTTCTTTTTTTTCCCTTCTAATTTATTTGTTGAAGAAGCCAGCTTATTTTTCTATATCAATTTCCATCCTGGTTTAATTTAACATGTCTCCTCCACCCTGTGTTTCTTGTGCATGGTGATTGGATCTAGAAGCTTAATCAGATAGATTAGGGTTAGATTTTTTGGCAAGACTTCTTCATGGTAGTTTTGAATTCTTTATCAGAAAGCACAAAATGCTGACTGCTCCACTTTTCGTGATGTTAGCAACCACCAATGCTTGATGCCTAGATTTTATAGTTCATGACTTACTGTAAAATATTGATAACCCAACTTCATCATTCTTTCTTATGTTTTACAATACTTGTACAAAGAGAAACTTTGCCTCATCTATTACTTAGTTATCCAGTGTTCATTTCATATAAAAAAGACAAAACATGTTTTATTGTGTATTTTATTAACCCTGTGTTGTACAAAGGCAAATAATTAATTGTACGTGTGTATGTATATCGTTATGAATTCATACATTTAACATGTTTGATATGTTTTCATCCATTTCAGTTTATTATACTTTTAGGCCAATGTGAGCCTTTTCAAGCTGGTGCTCAACTTCTATTGGTGCATCCTTGTATTCTGTGATAGCTTCCTTATTAACTAAAATAATAGGATATCCTATGCTCATCTTACATTAGCTGTCCTTTTCTCAAAATCAGGTGGTACTCCAAGCAGGCTTCTGTCTTTTAGGAGGAAGTGGTATTTCAAACAGTCTGGATGGTAGGGATGCTCACTGCTATTAAGATGGGCATTATTTCTAGGCCTTTCCAAGGAAAAAAGCTATGGGTAGATAATTATAGATTTTTTTTTAAAACCTGATGAGTTCATTCTGATACTTTCAGGTATAATTTTATAGTACTAAGATTACTGGTTCTTAAGGGCACTGGGGATGCCATAATTACTCATTTGTTTTACCTAGCATTACATACAAGTATTCTAAGGATAACAATTCTAACACAATCACCCATATCATTAATAAAAAGTTTTCAAAAAATGTGTATATGTTCTCTTCATTTCCCCTGCCTTTTATTAAAGCTGAACCCTATCTACATTTTCAGTGCAGATAGCCATATTAAACTGTCTCCATATCCCTTATCTATTTGAGTTCTTCAAGAAAATATGTATATATTCAATACCCATCGATAGTCTTAATGCTGATGTATCTCTGTCATTTTGATTATCTGAAGCTTATTCTCCAGTAGCTGATTAATAAATAGTCCATAAAAACAATATTCCCTAAGTTCTTGTGTGGCCATGGCAGTTTGAGGAATTTTAATTTGGAAGTCAGTTTAAGTGAACACATATTCTTGGTTGTCAATTTCTTTTCTTGTATATCTTAAATATATAACTCAATTTTCTTCCGGCACAAGGTGTTGCTGCCAAAAAATTTGATGATAATTCTCTTTTCCATTAGGTTACAAGACTATGTTAGTCTTTTCACTGCTCTAACTCAGCAGCTAGTACTCTGCTCCCAACAGAGTACCTTTTCACTTCATCTTTCTACCATCTTCTTCCTCTTTCTTCTTCTGGATTACACAGTTACTTTATCCCATTTTTCCTATTCTTGTTTTTCTTTCTTCTTATTTTTCTCCTTGACTTTTCACAGATAATAGTCTCTGTCTGGAAAACAAAGGACCTCCTCTTCCTTGTCCCAAACCTGTCTGGAAAACTGCTACTCTTCCTTCTATCAGTTTAGGAATCTTCTCTTCCTGAAACCTTACCCAACTCACTTTGATAAATTGCAATTGTGTTTTCTTAATGCTATTGTTTAAAGGTTTAATGTAAAGGATTTCTCTGAAAACCAAGTAAGTTATTGAAAATAACTCTCTAACTTACCCATTCATTACTAATAGAAAATTCAATAACAGAGACTTAAATAGGGGATGAGGACCTACATATTGGTTGCAGTAGAAAAAGAAAACAGCAGCCACTACTGCTTCGATCACATAAAAATTCTCATAGTCCTGATTTTTCAGAATAGATTTGTCTGACAATAGGTGAAGCACTATTGGTTCCTCCCAAATACCACTAGGCTGCGTTTATGGAGCCCCCAGGATTGGGTCTGAGGACCTCCTCCCTTAAGAGTTGCTGTCATATTCCTTGACTGTCCATGTCCTCCCCTGAAACAGGTTTCATTCCCACTAGATCATTTCCCCCAAAGTTGTTACATCAGAGCTGGAGGCTGACTTTCCATTGTCATATTTACTCCTAAGACACATTCAGAGGAACTGAATGAATTACTGTTTCAACTGCTTTATCATGTTTGGGGCTGAAAACTTAAGAATACTTAGGAATCAAAGTATTCTTGAAACCAGGTCTCAATGACCTGCATAAAATTATCTCTGATATATTGCACATTCTAAACAAGAACATACCCAATACATAAACCTTAAATATGTCCTTCATGAATTTTACTTCTGCTTTCTCTAAGGCAAAATAATCTTAACAATGTTCTATATGAAATTCCCCCAAACAAAATGAAGACTGCATCTGTTAAAGTCATTGTCATATAATACCATATTATAAATTTATGCCTGTGAAGTACTTGAGGGCAAGAGCTGCGCTTTATCATTTTTACATTCCCAGTGCTTTGCACAGTACTTGACACAAAATATTTTAAAACAGGTACTGAATAAATAAATGTGCAAATGAGTAAATAGAGGTATGAATAAATGAATTGATGTATTCAACTCAATATCTCTCCAACATAAGCATAAGTGACAGCTGCACATTTTCCATATACCAAGAGCTTTAGGCAGTCTAATAGGAAGTGAGTCTTCTATAGGATTATACATGATTAAGAAAATGTCAATTGTTCACACAAAAAGGCACCTGATAAAGAGTCCTTGGATATTAATGCTTTTCCCAAGCATCTCTTGTTTGCACCTAGGTGAAAATAATTAGAGATCATGAAAATAATATGTTTACCTTACCACTCAATTCCAAATTAGAAATGGAAAAAGTAAGCTAGTGCAAATTTTATACATAATATAAATTATATATACATTTCATTAAATTATATAAACACTATATATATATATATATATATATATATATATATATATATCTATAGTTGTGCTCTTCTCTGTATTCATTCAGCAAATTGAGCTGAAAAAGATCATACTTATGTCTATCTAAAATATGAGTGTCTGCATGATATATAAAATTGGCTCAGAAGATGGAGAGATGGGAATATCAGGCCATGTGTCCAACTCAGAGTCTTCTCAGGACCCAGCTTAGCTGCTATAGATATATGGACTTACCCTCCACCTTACCAAAATACAGACGGTTTAGTTTGATTAGACTTTGACATGGCTTATGTTGGCATGATCTTTATCTCCCATGACATTAATATATATTGTAAAAACTGGTCAGTTTTCAATGCCTACAACTTGTTCTCTGAAGAAAAAGATCATTTTTCTTCAATCTCATAATTAATTCTTTTCACACTCTTCTCATCTCGCCCCTGCAGATATACTTATTCAGTAATGTAGCCAGGACTTTTTGGATCAAGAACAGACATTTTCAGAAAAGTTCTTTATTCTTTTGTAAAATGAACATTTTTTGTTCCCATTCTGAACACTGGGGCTATTCGGATGATATTTGCAACTTAGTAGATTTAGAAAGTGGAAGCAGCTGGCAGGGGCTGCCCTTTCTCTGATAGGTACCCAAATTTTGTCTCTACTTTTTCTATGAAGACAATTGAGCAATTAACCCTCAATAAAAACAGATCTTTTGAAAGCCGAACTGAATAGAAAGTTATAAGCTATTGCAGAATACTAAGTTGTCATTACTAACACCTTTTAAACATCCCTGTTCGAATTTAGCTGAACTTACCAACAAAGAATGGAGGAGTGTTTTTGTGTGGTCTGCTATCCTTCTACTAGTCCCTGATTTTCCAGTCCATTCAGGAAGCAGATTCCAGTTTTCATGTTGTATTGATTTTCTATTGCCACTGTAACAAATGATCACAAACTTAGTTACTTAAAACAACACAAATTATTATCATAAAATTCTGTAGGCCAGAAATACAACACAAGTCTCACTGTGCTAAAATCAAGGTGCTATAAGGGCTGTGTTTCTTTCTCGATGCTTCTAGGGGGAAATCCATTCCCTTGCCCTTTCTAGCTTCTAGAGGCTGCTCACGTTCCTTGGCTCATGGCCCCTTTTTCAATCTTCAAAGCCAGTAGAAGCAGGTTAGTCCTCCCTGAATATCTCTCTGACCTCTTCTGCCTCCTTTTCTAGCTTTAAGGATCCTTGTGATTATACTGAGCCTATTCAAATAATTTCCTATTTTAAGGTAAGTTGACTAGGAAACTTAATTCCATTTACAACCTCAATTTTTCTTTGTCACTTAAATCTAACATAGTCACAGGTTCCAGGGATTAAGATATGGGAATATTTGGGGGGGGGGCATTACTCTGCTTACCACACAGATTTTTTTCTATACTTTTGCAGAGTCTTATTTAAATCAGGAACCAATACTCATGCCCTCTCAATTATGATATACTTGCTACCATGTTGTATGTATAGTTCTGCCTCAAAGTCAAGGTATATGACTTTTACTATTTCATGCATTACTTCATAATGCAGAGTGCATACATTTACCAGCTAGCACTAAATCACATTTTTGTTTGTTTATAAACTAAGAAATAGTCTAGCTTCTAGATTGTGATGGTAAAGAGGAGACGTAAAATTATTACAAATCCCTTAAAATCACCAAATTTAATATTGAAAAAAATGAATCTGGATTGTTTTATGACATTTTCAATATGAATAAGTATTTCTTATTCATTATAATGAGATTTTTTCAGACAGGCCTCTAACCCATTTCAAGTAACAGTGCTGCAAGAAATGCATGGAAAAATATTATTATTAATAAAAATTTTAAAGTTTTCAACTCTTTTCAGCAAAGATAGCTTGAGTTGAGTTAATGCTGTGTTTCAGTACCTAAATTCAGGCATGTTCTAGATGTCATATTAGTATGGCATTATCACCCAAATGCTGTCTTTAATTCCTGTTTAAAACAAATCTGTGAACACAAACCCTCAGACCTTGGGTAAGTTGATTCACATTCCTGTGCCTCAGTTTCCTCATTTGTTAAATGGCAGTAATAATATCACAGGTTGAGATGATATGTTAATACATGTAAACATGTTCGTGTATATAAAGCAGTAGCTCAGAGCAGGTGCTCAAAAAATGTTAACTATCATTATTATTAATAACAACAAGGTGGTATAGCTTAAGTGAATCTTTAATTTCAGCATTAGACCACTCATACTTCATTTAAAGACCTCCTTTATGGCTCTAGACAATTTTAAAACTAATTAAAAAACACTCAGTTCTCTTGAAACCACAAAAAATTTAAAAGTCAATATAATATAGCCATATGTACTGTATCTAAGCTAAGCCAGAGCAGGCTAGGCTAAGGAAGACTGGAACAGGATATTAACTATGGTCGTCAGAGTAAAGTCACACCTGCTGACAAAATATGAGTTCCATGACAGAGATAAATGAAAGAGTATAATTTGCTATAATGAAGCAGAGCTTTCACTACTAACGTGAAGGGGAAAAAATGGCAATTCCTGAAAAAGGGATTATGGCTAGATAATGTATATATGTGACCCATGGATTAGAATAGTTTGGAGTAACATTTTATACATTAATTGCCTAGTTAACACTTTTTTAAATATCTTTAATGGAGTATAATTGCTTTACAATGGTGTGTTAGATTCTGCTTTATAACAAAGTGAATCAGCTATGCATATAAATATATCCTCATATCTCCTCCCTCTTGCATCTCCCTCCCACCCTCCCTATCCCACCCCTCTAAGTGGTCACAAAGCACCAAGCTGATCTCCCTGTGCTATGTGGCTGCTTCCCACTAGCTATCTATTTTACATTTGGTAGTGTATATATGTCTATGTCACTCTCTCACTTCGTCCCAGCTTACCCTTTCCCCTTAAGTCCATTCTCTCATCTGCATCTTTATTCCTGTCCTGCCCCTAGGTCCTTCAGAACTTTTTTTTTTTTAGATTCCATATAGATATGTTAGCATATGGTATTTGTTTCTCTCTTTATGACTTACTTCACCCTCTATGACAGACTCTAGGTCCATCCACCTCACCACAAATAACTCAATTTCATTTCTTTTTATGGCTGAGTAATATTCCATTGTATATATGTGCCACATCTTCTATATCCATTCATTTGTTGATGGACACTTAGGTTGTTTCCATGTCCTGGCTATTGTAAATAGAGCTGCAATGAACATTGTGGTACATGACTCTTTTTATTTATTTATTTATTTATTTATTTATTTATTTTTTGTGGTAGGCGGGCCTCTCACTGTTGTGGCCTCTCCCCTTGCGGAGCACAGGCTCCGGACACACAGGCTCAGCGGCCATGGCTCACGGGCCTAGCCGCTCTGCGGCATGTGGGATCTTCCCAGACCGAGGCACGGACCCGTGTCCCCTGCATTGGCAGGCGGACTCTCAACCACTGCACCACCAGGGAAGCCCAAGTTACTCTCTTTTTTTTTTTTTTGCGGTACGCGGGCCTCTCACTGTTGTGGCCTCTCCGATAGTGGAGCACAGGCTCCGGACGCGCAGGCTCAGCGGCCATGGCACACGGGCCCAGCCACTCCGCGGCATGTGGGATCTTCCCAGACCGGGGCACGAACCTGTGTCTCCTGCAACGGCAGGCGGACTCTCAACCACTGCGCCACCAGGGAAGCCCTGACTCTTTGAACTATGGTTTTCTTAGGGTATATGCCCAGTAGTGGGTTTGCTGGGTCATATGGTAGTTTTACTTTTAGACTTTTTAAGGAACCTCCATACTGTTCTCCATAGTGGCTGTATCCATTTACATTCCCACCAACAGTGCAAGAGGGTTTCCTTTTCTTCACACCCACTCCAGCATTTATCGTTTGTAGGTTTTTTGATGATGTCCATTCTGACTGGTGTGAGGTGATACCTCACTGTAGTTTTGATTTGCATTTCTCTAATGATTAGTGATGTTGAGCATCCTTTCATGTGTTTGATGGCAATCTGTATATCTTCTTTGGAGAAATGTCTCTTTAGGTCTTCTTCCCATTTTTGGATTGGGTTGTTTGTTTTTTTTGATATTGAGCTGCTTGTAAATATTGGAGATTAATCCTTTGTCAGTTGCTTCATTTGCAAATATTTTCTCCCATTCTGAGCATTGTCTTTTTGTCTTGTTTATGATTTCCTTTGCTATACAAAAGCTTTTAAGTTTCATTATGTGTCATTTGTTTATTTTTCTTTTTTATTTCCATTTCTCTAGGGGGTAGGTGAAAAAATATCTAGCTGTGATTCATGTCATAGAGTGTTCTGCCTATGTTTTCCTCTAAGAGTTTTATAGTGTCTGGCCTTACATTTAGGTCTTTAATCCGTTTTGAATTTATTTTTGTGTATGGTGTTAGGGAGTATTCTAATTTCATTCTTTTATATGTAGCTGTCCAGTTTTCCCAGCACCACTTATTGAAGAGGCTATCTTCTCTCCATTGTATATTCTTGCCTCCTTTATCAAAAATAGGGTGACCATATGTGCATGGGCTTATCTCTGGGCTTTCTATCTTGTTTCATTGATCTATATTTGTTTTTGTGCCTGTACCATACTGTCTTGATTACTGTAGCTTTGTAGTATAGTCTGAAGTCAGGAAGCCTGATTCCTCCAGCTCCGTTTTTCTTTCTCAAGATTGCTTTGGCTATTCAGTGTCTTTTGTGTTTCCATACAAATTGTGAAATTTTTTGTTCTAGTTCTGTGAAAAATGTCATTGGTAGTTTGATAGGGATTGCACTGAATCTGTAGATTGCTTTGGGCAGAATAGTCATTTTCACAATGTTAATTCTTCCAATCTAAGAACATGGTATATCTCTCCATCTGTTTGTATCAAATTTAATTTCTTTCATCAGTGTCTTGTAGTTTTCTGTATACAGGTCTTTTGTCTCCTTAGGTAGGTTTATTCCTAGGTATTTTATTCTCTTTGTTACAATGGTAAATGGGAGTGTTTCTGTAATTTCTCTTTCAGATTTTTCATCATTAGAATATAGGAATGCAAGAGATTTCTGTGCATTAATTTTGTATCCTGTTACTTTACCAAATTCATTGATTAGCTCTAGTAGTTTTCTGGTAGCATCTTTAGGATTCTTTATGTATAGTATCATGTCATCTGCAAACAGTGACAGCTTTACTTCTTCTTTTCCGACATGGATTCCTTTTTTTTCTTTTTCTTCTCTGATTGCTGTGGCTAAAACTTCCAAAACTGTGTTAAATAATCATGGTGAGAGTGGGCAACCTTGTCTTCTTCCTGATCTTAGAGGAAATGGTTTCAATTTTTCACCACTGAGAATGATGTTGGCTGTGTGTTTGTCATATATGGCCTTTATTGTGTTGAGGTAAGCTCCCTCTATGCCTACTTTCTGGAGGGTTTTTATCATAAATGGGTGTTGAATTTTTTTCAAAAGCTTTTTCTGCATCTACTGAGATGATCATATGCTTTTTCTCCTTCAGTTTGTTAATATGGTTTATCACATTGATTGATTTGCAGATATTGAAGAATCCTTGCATTCCTTGGATAAATCCCACTTGATCACAATGTAGCATCCTTTTACTGTGCTGTTGGATTCTGTTTGCTAATATTTTGTTGAGAATTTTTGCATTTATGTTCATCAGTGATATTGGCTTGTTGTTTCCTTCTTTTTGACATCTTTGTCTGGTTTTGGTATCAGGGTGATGGTGGTCTCATAGAATGTGTTTGGGACTGTTCCTCCTTCTGCTATATTTCCTTCTATACACATTTTATTTACATCTCTTGAAAATCTTTCTCAAACCTATCAGTTCAATTTCCTGACTGAAGTATAATAAATCTAATTCACTTATTTCTCAGGTGATCATGAATTTTAGGTAAATTTTTGGTGCCAGTATAATGAAAATGAATTGCCATTGCAAAACACATTGATAGAAAATAATATTTGATAGGTAACACTTATCATAACTATCCTTTAAAATGTTTTTGTCTTTAACAGACATACATAGAATTTTAAGTGAATTACTAACTCCATAAAATGACATAAATACTTTTCAATTTTATTTTCTTATAATTCTATTTTAATTTTTCTAATTTATTAAATCACCTGATCAATAAATATAAATGAGTAACTAGTCTGAGTAAAGCAAAGTACTAGGTACTGAGTTATAAGTGAGAAAGACTAACATGGCCTAATGATCTAATGGGAAAGTGAAATCTTACATATGTAACATCTATATGTATTATCTGAGGCAGTCGGAAACCACTGAAAAGCTATATCCAGGAGAGATACATGGTCAGTCTCTTAAATATAACACTATAGTATTAAAAAATGGACTACAGGACACAAGAATGAATTGCAGAAAATGTAGAAGCAGTTTCAGAGACAATGCAACATTGCAGGTGAGAAGATGAAAACTATAGACTAGGATTGTGGCAATGGTAGACAGAGAAAGGAAGAAAGACTTCCTACAGGAACTTGTGATTTATTGGAGGTAGAAGAATAAAGGTGTGGGAAGATTCAAAGATAAAACCCTGGTGTCTGAGCTGAACAACTGAGTGAATGGCTGGGTTATTTTCTGTCACAGAGGACACTAGGATAGGAGCAGGTTCTTGGGTGAATTTTGATTTAGGTTTTGGACTTTCTCTTAGAGGTTAAAAAAAAATTCAAAGTGGAGACACTGAGCAGATAATAAGAATCGTGTTGTTTGGAGTCATTGGCATATAGATGGTAATTTAAACCACAGGAGGTATGAAATAACTTACAAGAAGAGAATAATTGAGAAGAAAAGAAGCTCTGACAAGGGTCAGGTAGAAAATGAGTAATAGACAAAGGAGTCTTGAGAAGGAGCTAACAAAGAACTCAGAGAGTACAGTGTCACAGAGAGCCAAAGTAGGACACAGCAAGAAATTTTAAAATAAGAAGGATAGTGAATGAACGGACTCAAATTTTGCAGAGAGATAAAATAGAGACTGATAAACATTAGTTGAATTTACTCATTAGTAAACTTAATGAAAGTTGTTCTGGAGAAATGATGAAAGAAATTTGCAATTATTTAAAGAAGTTTTGGGGAAGAGATGAACGGATCTAGCCAACCTATAAGATGATTGGTTATGGAGAGGAGAAAGAAGTTAAGACTGTATCTAGGGATGGAATAACTGCTGATCATGGAGAGACTTTTAAGATAATAAAAAGACTTTAGTATACTAGCATTCTGATAGATGACTGAATACTGAGGGAGATAATGCTGCTGTCGGCAAGTGGATTTTCAGTAGGAAAAGGAGTCCAAAGGGGAATATTGTCTTTGGATTGATTCATGAAACTCCTGTCATAATTGGAGTGAACTTATTTTTCTATCACAGGAGCTTCATGAATGTCTCTGAAGTCAATACTCCCCCTCGGACTTTAATATTGTGAGCCCTGATGGAGTTTTATATTACTCATGGAATTATTTCATTTGCTAAGGAGAAACTTCAAAACAATTGTTTGTATTTACTCAACATATTTTTTTCTTGCAAGCTCTTTTATTTCTAATTAAAGTTTTTTGTTTCCTTGTATGCTTTTTCTAGGAAAATTCCTATCATCTTTTATAATATCATCTAGGAGATATTTGGAGCAGAGTCAACCCTCTCAGTTACATAAAATAAAGAATGGCATATTGTTGGAAAACAGATCTAAATCCCAGTGAATCACATGAAAAGCAGCAAAAGCACCAAGAATTTCACTCTGTAAATCAACCTCTTTTTCCTAGCCACACCGGTCTGGGTTTTGATCATGTAGTAGATGAGATCAGTAATACAATCCCACTCTATCAGAGAGAAATTGAAGAAAACACCATTTTTGTGCCCAGTGCACCACACTGGGACTCAAAAAGGCATTCATTAGATGAAGCACACCAAATATCCTTGAATGAATTCACTTCTAAAAGCACAGAACTCTCCTGTCACCAAGTTAATAAAACAGGAGTAATTGGTTTTAGGCATTCCGTGCTACCAAATCCTCAAAACATAAATAAAGAAAGCTTTGGGGGAAACCCCATAGGAAAATACCATGGTGCTGATGATTACAGATTCAATATTTTACCTCCATCATCCACTAGTGTGGATGAAATTAATTCACGGAGTGAACTGGATAACTACCATATAGGATTTGAATGTAGCATTCCTCCTATATATCCATCTTTCTCAACTGACTTGATGCTAAAAGAAGAAAATAAAAGCAGTAGAAATATGAACATTGTGGAACCATCTCTGATGCTCTTTAAAGGTTCTTTTCTACCCAGGACATGGGAAAGTACATGGCCAAAGAACAAAGAGGTATGTGTCATATATGTCAACCTAAAAATATGAATCTGAAAGAATCATTCAATAATGTGCTGCATTAATTTGGTAATGAGAGTAACTAATCTTAATGAGGGGAATGTATTAATATTATCAAAACTTCTGGGGAAAAAAAACTTATTCACAAATTCTGTGTTCCTGAATTAATGATTTTTTCTAAAGAAAGAGAAAATTTTTTATAATATTTTTAAAGTTCTGGTTTCATCAAAACTAAATAAAATGTTATAGTATTTACATTTTATTAGATAAAAATATCATAGTTGGAGGTTTAAATGATAGTATTTTCTATTCTTATTGTGTCATTATGCACACATAGAAACATACATACATTTCATTACATTTATATTTTGAGTTATATTACCATGAATTAAAACTTCATATCATTATTGGCAGGAAAAATGTCCTTTTACTCAGAGGCTACTAAATTATACTGTTGGCAGGCAACTTCTTTTGGGAACATTCCAACAGTAGGAAATTAAGTAATCATTGTGCAATTCATTCTGATGGTTTCATTAGTAGTTTTCCAGTCATTTAGTAACCACAGAGGTTCTTGTATAATATTTGAACATTTCTCTGCTTATACGGAGTCTAGACACAAGTGAAACCAGAATTAAACAGTAAAATGATGAAACATTATTTCAGCTGTAATTTACAGGTTTAGACAAGAGGATTTTTCATTTATTCAACAACTATTTATCATATTCTTAAACTATATATGATTAGGCATAACAAATGCAAAGAAGAAAACGCATAATACCTGATTTCAGCAAGAGCATATTGCTTAAATTAACCTGAAAACCAATAATGGCAACACAGTAAAATAATAGAGAGGATGAGTTCATAAGAGAAGAAACAACTAATTGTCTCTGAGGCACTTGCAGAAGAGGTAATACCTCAAATGATCTGTATTAAAAGTGCATGAATCTTAGGAACATTTACTTCTGATCATGACAATGTAACAAGTACTAAACTTTCCCTTACCACTGAAAACAATTATGAAATTAGACAAAATATATGAAGCAACTGATTTCAGGATTGAACAACAGCCAGTATAGACATCAATCCTTAAGAGAAGGGAAACACCAAAGTGCTGTTATGATCATCCTAGTGTCTTCAGGGCTCTTTCCTGCTGCTAGGCAGACTAGTGGAGCCCAATTTGAGCAGCAGTACCACTAAACTGAGGAGGCAGAGACTGCAGTTCTGGGCTGCAAAGGAAGCTGTAATTTGTAGGGCAGAGCACAGAAGGAACTATACAATGCATGGGGGTCAGGAGTCTATGTGAGATTTACTACAGATTGTTGGCCAAGAGGTTGTGTTCACCACACACAAGTAGAAGTTATGCAGTGCCAAAGTTCTGACCCAGCAAGAGAAGACACTGAGCTGAGAACTTCAGGCATTCATTTGAGATCACACAAAGCTATCTCTTACGAGTAAATATCGTGCTCTAAAGTAAGTGCTCTACCTATTAACTTACATGTGGCCCCACAAAAAATAAAATAGAGGCTGACAAGACCAAAACGATCTTAACTGCCTGCCTGCCAGAGAAAAATTGCACACTTTGTAAAAACAATTCCTAATGTGTCATCTACAATATCCAACATTTAATAACAAATGCACAGATGCTTAAAGAACAGGGAATTCTGAACCATAATCAAGAAAATAACCCAGTCAATAGAGATTCTGTGATAGAACAGATGTTGGAATTAACAGATAGGGACTTTAAGGAGATTATTAAAAGGATGTTCAAGAAGATGAAGTAAAGATGGACATAATGAGTAGACAAATGAGGAATCTCAGAAGGAAATTAGAAACTATGAAAAAACAAAGACTAATGGAAAATTTAGTAATATAAATATAGTATCTGTAGTTAAAAAGTCACTGGGTATGCTTAAAAACAGATATAAGAGGGCTTCCCTGGTGGCGCAGTGGTTGAGAGTCCGCCTGCCGATGCAGGGGACACAGGTTCGTGCCCCGGTCTGGGAGGATCCCACATGCCGCAGAGCGGCTGGGCCTGTGAGCCATGGCTGCTGAGCCTGTGCATCCGGAGCCTGTGCTCTGCAATGGGAGAGGCCACAACAGTGAGAGGCCCACGTACCACAAAAAAAATAAACAGATATAAGATGACAGGGGAAAAACAGTACTTGAAAGAAAAAGAATAGGGCTTCCCTGGTGGCACAGTGATTAAGAATCCACCTGCCAATGCAGGGGACAAGGGTTCAAGCCCTGGTCTGGAAAGATCCCACATGCCACGGAACAACTAAACCCATGTGCCACAACTACTGAGCCCATGCGCCACAACTACTGAAGCCTGTGCACCTAGAGCCTGTGCTCCACAACAAGAGAAGCCACTGCAACGAGAAGCCTGCACGCTGCAATGAAGAGTAGCCCCCGCTCGCCGCAACTAGAGAAAGCCCGTATGCAGCAATGAAGACCCAATGCAGCCAAAAATAAATATAAATAAAATAAATAAATTTATTTAAAAAAGGAGAGAAAAAAAAGAAAAAGAATAGAAATTACCCAAACTGAAGAAGAGAAAATAAAAGAATTATATAAAAGTGAGCAGAGACTAAGAAACTTAGGAGATAAGGAGCCTAATACATGGATAATTTTGGAATGCTAGCAGGAGAGGAAAGGAAAGAGAGAAAAATTCATTTGAAAAAATAATGCTCTGAAATTTTCTCCAATTCTGGTATAAAATATCAAATTACAAATTTAAGAAACTCAATAAATCCCAAACAGAATAAATGCAAAGACAACCACATGTAGATATGTTATACTCAAACATATGAAGACCAAAGTTGAAAAGAAGAACATAAAAAGTGGCAGAGAGGGGGAAAAAAATTTCATGCAGTGGAACAACAATCTGAATTAAAGCATTATCTCATCAGAAACGATGGAAGCCAGATGACAGTGGAATAGCATTTTTAAATCTCTATAAAAAAAGAAAAGAATCCATACTTCTATAACTGATTGAGTAAATGCTTGAAATTTTTAAATAAATATATTATCATATAAACAAATGTTGAGAGAAATCAGTCAGCTCACATGCACACAAAAAATACTGAAGTCAGTCTTCAGATGCAAAGAAAATGATACCAGGTGGAATATAGAAAGGAAAAAAGAGCAGCAAAAATGGTAAATATGTTAGTAAATATGAAAAACTACTTAATTTTTTGAAAGACAGCTGACTGTTTAAAGCAAAAAAACAGCATTTCATTGTCAGAGTTGTTGTATATGTAAACAAAAGATAAAAGACAAGAGAATAAAAGATGAAGGGAGGGTAAATGTTATCTGCTATTGGAAATTCTTACATTTTAAATGCAGTGGCACAATATTAACTCTAAGTAAACTGTGAAGTATTTACAATGCATATTGTAAGTTCTAAGCTAGTATAATCACTAAAAATATAGTACAAAGAAGAAAAACTAAAAATACAACAGAGAAATTAAATGAAACGGGATAAAAAAATCAAACTGCAAAAATCAGGGAAGGAGAAATAGAAGAACAAAATAAAACAGAAGAAACAACTAGAAGTACATATGAACACGGCAGTCTTAAATCCAGCAATACCCATAAATATACTAAACATATTCCAAATAAAAGGGAGAAATTGACAAACTAGATAGAAAAGAAAGGCTTTATTTTTTACAAGAGTCAAATTTGAAAAACTAAGGCACAGATAGGTTGAAAGTTTAAAAAAATAAAAATATTTAGCATTAAACCAACAAAACAAAGCTGTGTGTGGTTATTAATATCAGAAAATGAAGCTTAACTCAGGGTATTATTATTATTATTATTATTATTTTTGCGATACGCGGGCCTCTCACTGTTGTGGCCTCTCCAGTTGCGGAGCACAGGCTCCGGATGTGCAGGCTCAGCAGCCATGGCTCACAGGCCCAGCCACTCCACGGCACGTGGGATCTTCCTGGACCGGGGCACAAACCCGTGTCCCCTGCATTGGCAGGCAGACTCTCAACCACTGCGCCACCAGGGAAGCCCGCAGGGTATTATTAGAGAAAGAAAAGGGTCATTTCATAATAATAAAACCGTCAATCAGGAAGACATAATAAATTTAAATGTAGATATACCTAATAGTGGCTCCAAAATACATAAAGCAAAATTATTTAACTGAGCCGTTTATGGATTTAGTCACAAGAAGTGAAGCACATGTCCAAACCACACTTGTATATGAAAATTAATAGTTTTCTTTACAATACCCCAAACCTACACACAATACAACTGTTTATCAACAGGAAGATGGATAAACAAACTATGGAATATTCATGCAATAGAATACTACTAATAGGTAACTAAAAAAGATGAACTATTGATACATATGACAACATGAATTTTAAAACATATATCACTTAAGTGAAAGAAGCCAGAAACAAAAGAGCACATTCACATTCATTAATCTATGGTGATAGAAATCTGAATTAACAGTTACCAAATACATGTTCAGATTGACAGAAGGAGATATGGGGGAACTTTCTAAAGTGATAGAAATGTTCTATATTTTTTGATTGGATATTAATATTCACAGTTGCATATATTCCTCAAAACTCAAATTATATATTTAAAATTTATGTACTTTTCCATATGTATTGCTTCAGTAAATTTTTTAAAAATAAAATTAAAGGGCTTCCCTGGTGGTGCAGTGGCTGAGAGTCCACCTGCCGATGCAGGGGACACGGGTTCGTGCCCCGGTCCGGGAAGATCTCACATGCTGCAGAGTGGCTGGGCCCGTGAGCCATGGCCGCTGAGCCTGCATGTCCGGAGCCTGTGCTCTGCAACGGGAGAGGCCGCAACAGTGAGAGGCCCATGTACCGCAAAAATAAATAAATAAATAAAATTAAAAACATAATCACTTTTTAAAACAAAATAAAAATTTTAGAATTGTATTAATCTTTTCTCCACACCAAACTATTTTAATTTAACAGTTTTTATTTTAAGCTGACAGGTTGCTCCATTCAGCTGGTTGAAGTACCTCAGGGCAGTAATAGAAGTCTGGCCTCCTTTTGCAACAAAGTAAAAAAGTAAGTGTTGCTATTCCATTAAACTTAGAAATTTCTGTACCTGCATAAATTTGTCTATTTTAACATCACTGAACTGACTAATCTTGCATGTAAAATGTTAAAGCTCTATAATTTTTTAACATAGTTAAAAGTATAAATTTATGACAAATTAGTTCATTAATCAACTTCTGGTATTGCTTTTGTTGTTTATAGTCAAATATATTTTTCCCCTGAAAATTTGGCTACAGACAAATGTTTTATAATTTCAGTCTTGCCCTTGCTGTTTGTTGATAGCTTAGTTTGCAGTGAATTAATTTCTCATTTAATGGCACATAAGTGACTGACTTATTTGGCTCTGTCCCAAATTAGCATAGATTTATCCTTCTTACCTGGGATATACTATTTAGAACGATGAGAGTAGCTTCTGCTCAATAACTCAATCTTACCCTGAATGGGCTGCCAGAATGTTGAACAAGTACATGGGTGTTTGTCCACTGAAAAACAAATTTGATCACAAGGGGATCCCAGATCCCAGATCCCCTTTTTGCTAATCTAAAAAAAGAACTTATAAAGGTACATGCTTCTTTTTTAAAGACCAATCTCTCATTATCAATTAAAATTTATATAATGCCATCTCTTCTATTGCTAAGATTCCTGAAAATTTTGAAAAATTAATGCACTTACATTTTAGTTATCTTGTTTTTTATCCTTTTTTGGTTGTTTTAAATATAATAAATATACATATAAATAAACATTAGCTTATTTATCAGCTATAGCAGTGGCCTGCTAAAGAATCATTTGGGATTAAAGATTTGAATCATTTATTTAATCACTGCCTTAAAAGGCTATCTGAATGCCTAATAACTAGTCAATGCATGACAGATATTCAAATGAAGAACAAGCAAGCAAACAAAAAAGCAAAGTCAAGTTAAAAAACTTGTCACCATATTGGAAGAACCGAAAGGCACACATACAAAATACAAAACAAAGCAGTTCAAATCCGTGCACCTATATTCAATCTTTAATTAATTTCTTGCTCCAGTTCACAGAAGAATATTTTAAATGGCACTTTGGATTCCTAATTAGGATCTTTACAGATATCAATATTGATTCTGTCAGGAATGAGCTACCCACTGTAACAACCTGACAAGCATTGCCAGGAACTTGACATTTTAAATCTAAGATGTGATAATTTCTACCCTCTAAGCGAAGAAATAGCTCTCTCAATATCACAAGGTAATACCTGGTATAGCTCCATCAAAAAACACTTATTATTCGTCTCTCCCATCAGTTTTTTTTTCAAGAGAATATAATATTCTTTGATGAAGTCTTGTGAATGCAATAGTGACGTGAAAATATTTTATGTGATGGTTTGCCAGTAGCTCATGGTACATTTTTAAATTCTTAAATGGAATTTTTTTCCAATGGTTTCTTTCAAAGTAACCATGAGTACTAAAAAAGACAACCAAACAATAATAAACTTTACAGTAGTAAAAAGAAGATAAGTGTTATATTTACATTTTTTTTGGTTTTCTATAATTTTTGTTGACAAATACTCATATAAGGTTAATTAAATTTATATATGCTTAATTATTTTGTACACAAACACACTATTCACTCAATAGCAAATATTTTTGAGGACCTAATATGTGCTAGGTGCTATCCAAAGCTCTTAATTCAAAGAAGACAGAACTGAATTTGAAAGCCAAGTTTCTTAAGAGAGCCTCCAAAATTTCTGGAAAGCCATATAGAATGGATTTATATGTCCAATTTCATCAGTGGTTTTTTTTCTAACATTTAAATAACCTTACCTAATTCCCGCCATACACCCTTAAAGAGGCTCTGTAATTTGTGGGATTTGGTTTCTTGTTGTGACATACTTTTAAGGCACATCTCTCAAGAAATATGTCATATTTTTATTAAAAATACAATAAAATGTCATAGCACATGAAAAAAGTTTTTGGCCCACAGTAGATGCTCAGCAAAGGTTTAGGAAAGAATCAGTCATGAATTTACATTTTAAATTTAATTCTCCAAAATGGTAGAAGGTTAAATCATGTATGTGTACATTGAGTAGTACCTTATCATATGGTTGAATGCTAGATCATAAAGCTCCTCAATTCAGAACTGGAGTCCAAACCTTTGTTGTAGGGTAAAACAAAGAAGAGTGGCCCATACCTTTATCCTAAGCAGTGGTTCTTGAACTGCAGTTCTGGAGCAGCAGTAGTACTGGCTTATCTGGAAAACCACTAAAAATTGGGGAGAGGGGGGGAATCCTCCACATATCTACTGAATCAAAAACTTTGGGGATGGAACCCAGAAAAAAAGGTGATTTTGATACATGCCAGACCCATTGGGTGCATACACACTTTTCCATTTGTGAGGTCCCTCAAGGAGGGGATGTTTTGGTAGAGTTTAAGGGCATAGAGATAGAGCTACTTCAATGGACCTACACTACTTTAATGCTGCAAAAATAGTTAGAATAAATGCCAAGGATGTAATATATATGATACATTACATAGAATGCATACACAGAATGCATAATTTTTCATTCAGGAAGAGCACTACAAATTTTAGAGGTCTGCAAAATTAACAAAAACAGAAAAAAACCTAGGACTTCATATTCATCATCAAAAGCATTTTAAATATCTAGTTACAAATAATTTTAGGCTAAATTCTACATGTAGGCATAAAATATGGCTCTACAGGGATTCAGCTGTAATAATATAATGATAATTATGATACATTACATGGATATATTGCTTTACATTCTACAAAAGTCTTTTATATGCCTTTTCTCTCATAAACCTTTAAAGTAGATATAAATATCCTCATTTGTGCAAACAAAGAAACTGGTCATATAACTTGCCTCTGACCATAAAACTACTGAATAAAAGGAGGAGATATGGAGATATATGTATATGTATAGCTGATTCACTTTGTTATAAAGCAGAAACTAACACACCATTGTAAAGTAATTATATGCCAATAAAGATGTTAAAAAAAATTTTTTAAGTTAAAAAAGAGTCAGTATTCAAACTCGAGGCTTCTGACTCCAAGGATAAACTATTTTCCAATTCTCTTTCTGACACAGTAAGTAATTGTTCAGAATGTACAAATGACTTCTGGGCTCAATGATTTACGTAAAAGCCAAAGATTTGTGTAAAACCCCAAATTTAAAGAAAATGGGCTGCCAAGAATGGTATTTACCAATTTGACACAAACAAGAGAATGTATTCATCAATAAATGAATAAATAATAAATGAGTGACTTCTGGCTTGACAAAGGCATGAGCCAAAATCAAGGGGAGGAGTTCATGCTTCAAAAGGCAATGTCAGTGAAGCAAGCAATCACTGTTCAGAGTGAATTTTCATGTTTTATAAGTGGCAATGTATTCTTAATTGCTTCAAATGAGGTGCCCCAGGGAAAACGTAAAGACCAGAGCTTTACAGTTGCTTTTGGTTTAATTGTAATCTTTACCAATCTAGCTTAGCTAATAGCACTATACCACAAATCGGCTGCTGGTTATTTTCATTTTTCAAATCTTCTATAGCAAACCCTGCATGAAGTTTCTTAAAATCTTGTCCTAAGTATTTTTTCACATATATTTTTCAGAATAAGAGGAACATATCATGCAGCTGACATTAATTCCAATTCGGGGAAGATCTGGAGCACAACTACAGCATTTCCATACAAGTTCTTTTCTAATACTAAGGTTAATATAAATATTTTTACTGATGACTCAACACAACAACTTCATTTTATGCCATATGGTAAGCAATCTTGCAAATAAGTATAAAAATTTACATAAAGCTGGTATAGCTGCCTTGAGTCCATAGACTGAAGTCATTAAAAGAAGCAGTATTAGCTAGTATTTTGCCCTGAAGTGAAGTAAGAGGAAAACAGCTGGAAATCTTTTAATATTTGTTTGGCTATTGTTTTTTAGAACTCTCTTCATAGCTCACCCCAGGACACCTTATTTTCCTGCTATGAAATAGCAAGTATAGCAAGTTTTTAGCATATTAAAAATAAAAGCTAAATTTCAAAAAGATTCTAGATAAAGACTACATGTAAGTGAAAGTGGCTGTCACACAGCCTCTATCTCCACAGTGAGAACTATAATAGTCCTGTACAGCCCAGCATAGTTAGCAGCT
Source organism: Hyperoodon ampullatus (assembly GCF_949752795.1). Lineage (NCBI taxonomy): Eukaryota > Metazoa > Chordata > Mammalia > Artiodactyla > Ziphiidae > Hyperoodon > Hyperoodon ampullatus. The sequence goes on along the minus strand of NC_136924.1, from coordinate 88,473,889 downwards.
CTACTGAATCGGAGCCTCTGGATGGATCCCAGGTATCTGTATTTTATCAAACTCACCAGATGATTCTCATTTCTCTAAAGTTTTAGAATCTCTTTAAAGTTGTTTAATATTTATTTCACTGTTACCATCAACCATTTTGCAAAACAATATTAGTTCTTCACACATTAGTTGCTACCAAGTTTCTGCGTATCAACTGTTGTTTCTTGACAAATAATGGTCCAATAAATTTTTTTCATCATTATTATTATCACTGTATTTTGCTTCATTTGCTTTCTTACTCTAGCCAAGGCTCTGACTTAGTACAGATGACTGCAAACATAACAATGCTATGTAGGAATATTAGTTAGGACCATCTGGTTTGAAACTAACAGAAACCAACTCCTGCTGATGTAAGCAGAAAGAAAAATTTTAAGATTACAGGGATTTCTTAAAGAATTTAAGAGTAGGAATTCAGCAAAGATTTGGGAATAAAACACTGATGTACAGGCAGTCCAAAATTCCTGTATGTGTCTCACCTCATCTCCTCTCTGTATAATTTCTTCTTATGTTTCTCTTGCTTTCTGCTGACTCATTTCCCTTACTTTTCTGCAACACATGGAAAGCTAAGCTCTCAAGCTTAAATGCTATTTGGCCAGAGATCTAAAGAAAGTTCAACCTCCCTATTGGATCTGTTACCAAACTCATGTTTGGCTGCTTGCTGCTCAAAAACCAATAATCAAGAGGCAAACGTCAATAGAAAGAAAAGGTGTTTTAATCAGAAAAGCCAGCAATCTGGGGAGAAGGTAGACTCATGTCCCAAGACCAACTCCAAAGACTCTGCTCAGCCATGACAGTTCTTAAAGGGGAGAAAGGGGAGGAAGAATCTCAGTGAATGGTAGAGGCAGGAGATTGGGTTATGCATTGTTCTCCATTCTGCGAAGGCAGGCTGACTCTCTCTTCAGATGTTATCTTGCCTGTGTGATATGCCTGCAGGATTGCTAAGGAGACCATTGTGGGTAGAGAACTAGTCATTCTTTAACTACTTAATTCTTTATCTTACTTCTTTTTATCTAGGAAAAGAATCAACAGGTTAATTAGGTTCTTTCAAGGTTAGAGGGGAACAGAAATGGGCAAACAGGAAAGGGGCAGAAGAGCTGCTTTCAGATCCCCTTTCAAATTTCTAAAACCAGAGTTCTGATTGCACAGCCAAGATCAATAGTGCTGTACCTTGATCCAATCAGAATGGCACCTGGGTTATGTTGACTTAAGTTGCTGGAGAAGAGGAAATAATTATGAACTAGGGAGACCACTCCTATTCTTCCAATTTATAATATTTAATTTCCAATATTATATTTGACAAAACAGAGGCCATTTTTGACTTTTATAAGAAGTTTCAGTAAAGTGATTAGGTCATTGTTTTTAGTGTTAGAGATGTACAGTGGTAAAGAGGATGTCTGTGGCCTCAAAGATAGTAAAAGTGTCTATAAGAAGAAGGGGGAGGAAGGGATGATTAGAGGGGAAGGAGGAAAAAGCAGAGGAGGGGAGAGGACACATTTATGAAAATATACAGAGTAGCATATGCTGCTATTAGGAGGAAAACTTGTCTTCTGCCCATTTAAATTTGAAGAGGGGTTAGGCTGTGACACAACTGACAATAGAGAAATTAACAGGACAAAAGGTTTCCTTATACATGCATGCAGGGGTTACTCAGTAATGTGTAAGCTGCTGAAACCCAGAGGTAAATGTTTACATAAAAAGTTAATGTAAAAGTGTGTGTGAGGAGGGAGGTGTTTAGAGCTTCAGTAAGGAAATACATGTATATCTTTTTATGCTAATGGATGGGCAGTTGGTCTCCTTCCCAGAAGTTGCAGGAAACTCTCTCAGAAGAAAGTTGATAGCACCTGTATTAGGGAGTCTTGGCTATAGTCAGATAAGAAAAGTGAAGATAAGTTTTCAAATATTTTCACTTTAAGATAATCTTTATGCCAAAACTGTGATCCCTCCACCACTTTATATGAGTGTTTTACTAATAATATAGATGTGCTCTAGAGAACAAAAGTCTGAAAAGCATTTCAAGAATGACCAATAAGTTGCTGGAAACTTAAGGAATAATGAAACCTAGATAAGCAAAGAGGACGAGACAGTGAGAGGTTTTCATCCAAAGAGAATTGTTTCTCCCAGAGTGAGAAAATAGAATCCTTCTGGAAGAGCAGGTGTTTTGAACAAGGACTTCTCTGTTCTACAGTCTTCAGCTATCACTTCAGTGAAGATGATTGCCCTGTCCTTTTTTCCAATTCCAAAGTTACTCTAGAGCCAGTGTCTTTACTTTCAACTACCTTCTAGATTTAGATGACACATGAAGCTGTTTGTGACCTGCAAAGTGGTGGAAGCAGAAGTCAGTTTGCAAGATTAAAGAGTAATTGAGAATTATTTGCAGAAGTTATCTACACTTTAAAGAAATTTGGCAGTAATGAGGAGGTAAAAATAAATAAAATAAATAAATAAATAAGATACTATCTTAAGGGAATAGAATGGAAGAGGAGATTATACTGGAATATTAAATAGAAACAAAACATCCTAAAGAAAAGACAAAAGCATCTTTAGAGTGGAGGATATTAAATATATAAAAGAGAGGGGCTTTAAATTGCTGGAACTGGAAACCAGTGATGGAAGGATCACATGTGAAGAAGTAAGATGCAATAAAAAGCAGTGATACTTATGTATCAAGAGGTGTAAAGGGATAGAGAAGGATGCAGAAAAAAAACTAGATTTAAGGTGTAGAGTAGCATAATTAAAGAATCTCAAATGGGCCTTAATCTTTTCAGTATGGTAGGTAATTTGGTCAACAGATTGAGAAGGATTGTATGAAGTTGGAGACTAGGAGAAACTGGAAAAAGGGTTATATTAGCTGTCAAATTGAAGATACAGGTATAAAGTCTACTTAAAAGAAGCCATAGTTCTTGTTGGCTTAAAATATGGATGAGAAGTTTAACTCACAGACACTTAATGTTTGGGTTCAAGGAGAAAAATGATAATTTCAGATTTAGACATGCTGAATTTGAAGCAAAAATGAGACAACCAAAAAGTAACATGAAGCAAATAGTAGGAGATAGCACACCAAAGCACAGGAGAGGAGTAATAGCTAGAAACTGGATTATGGAGTCTTTCATGTAAACCGCAAAGACGATTGTAGTGAAATAATGAATGCATGCATACCCCAAACACCATAGGGGACACAGTCCTGGAAACAGAAAAGTCAAATGAATTAAAATAAAGTGGTTTCGGGCTTCCCTGGTGGCGCAGTGGTTGAGAGTCCGCCTGCCGATGCAGGGGACACGGGTTCGTGCCCCGGTCCGGGAAGATCCCACATGCCGTGTAGCGGCTGGTCCCGTGAGCCATGGCCGCTGAGCCTGCGCGTCCAGAGCCTGTGCTCTGCAACGGGAGAGGCCACAACAGTGAGAGGTCCGTGTACCGCAATAAATAAATAAATAAATAAATAAATAAATAAATAATAAACTGGTGTCTTTAGAGATATTTTCTTGCCATCTTATATTGGTAATGCTCTCCCCTTCTTGTCAAAGCCTTTACAGTCATGATTTTGCCTGTGGCCATATTTTCTTCTTGCTTCAATTCATACCATTTCAGTTAATATTCCCAAGCAGTAGCATGTCTGATATACTCTCTTCTGTGTCAGGGCATTTCCACAATCTCTAATTCCCATGATGATCTTTACCATTTGTTTCTCCAACCGTTTTATTGATAACAACTTGATCTACCATAAAACCTACACTTTTAAATAGAACATTATAATACTCTTCCGTTTTTTTCTTCATGGCAAGTCCAACAATATCACTTGCACTACTTTTTATGAGCCAGTCTGTGTCAAAAACCTTTCCCAAACAAAAAGGTGTGGCAGTAAAATAAGTCACAGAAACTTAAACACAGAATTGCCAACAAAACGCAACTCAAATAAATGCAAATGAGTGTTTGCAGTATGCTGTTCAAATCCTCATTAAGGATCATCAGTACAATCTGTTGCACTAACTTTCATTCCAGATCACGTTGAAAGCATGGAGATATAGATAGACAGATAAATAGATAGATAATATATATATAACAGATAATTTCCATTATCACATATGATAATAAATGAATCCCATACTATTTATCATTTACAATTAGAAAAATATTTCACAGACAAATATAATCATAACAAGTCAGCATGGTTCTGGCCACTATTAAATGGCATATGCATGTAAGAGTTTGGTAGGGGGATATCATGGAATGTGAATATGAGAAGGCAAAGAACTTTACCCTATAATATGCTGACAGTTTGAGTCCCAGAGAAGGTGAAGAAAGAGAGTACATGTTCTTCAAGGTTATTATAACGTTGTCCAAGACAGAACCTGGGGTGATTCCTACACAGGAAAGGAAGAGTGATGAGTTGTGAAAACGTGGAATTATTAAGAGCACAGGCTTTGGAAGATGACAGATTTAGATTCCTGGCTTGCCACTTAGCACTCACTGTGTAATCTCTTTGGCATTTCCCAAATCCCTAAGGGTAATCACAGTAGAATATTTTTTATGCAGAGCTATAATTACCAAAGATTTAGAATGAGGAATGAAATACCTAGCTCTGTTCGGTTATTTGAAGACAGATTGATCAAAGAAAATGCAAAGAATATTTTTTTTAAAATCTCCAAATCTAACCAGACTAATAAATGAGATGCATCTCATTTTAACTCCTCTTGATGGAGCTAGAAAGTTATAATAGTTCATAAAGCATGTATCACTTTTTGTGCTCAAAATCTTTCTCCCAGCCAATATATAATATGCTCTTATTAACATTTTATTATTCAACTTTGTTTTTAGCTAATTATCTTGTCAAAGACCTAATAGCAGAAATTCTACATTCTTGTACAAATGACCAGTCATCACCCCAAAATTATCTTCTAAGTATATGTGGCTATGAAGAATTTTTACAAAAGTAAGTACCTTATTAAGGTAAATTTGGATCATTGTTATAATCTATATTGAGCAGCACTTTCTTTTCTTTTAAACAGACTTTGTACAAACACTATACTCTTATAATGAATTTTCCTCCCTTTAAGGTGAATTTAAAATGTCATGTCATATTGACAGTCTTATTCTTGGTTTTCTTTTGTATTTTGTGTATTTATGGCAACATGTATTTAAGTAACCCATAACTAGGGTGACCAACCATCTCAGTTTGCCCAAGACTGAAGCAGCTCCCAGGACATGGGACTTTCAGTTTTGAAATCAAGAAAATCCTGGGCAACCCAAGTTACCTTACTTGTAACGAAGCTTAGTAGGACTGACAACTTAAAAAATAAATTCTTTTGTAATAAGTAGTTTTTTTGACTTGGAATAATATTAGCATGTTGATTAAACACTGATTTTTCAAAATCACAGAGGGTTTGAGTATTATATTTACAACATTTTCATAAAAGTCTAAGCTTTAAAACACCATCTTCAATTCTTTATTCAGGCAGCTCACTAAAACAATTAGAAAAGTTTGTTCTCATATATGTAAACTGCAAATATTTATTTGATAGAAAACTTACTTAGTGTACCACAATAACTCTTGTCCTAAAATTCCTTAAAGACCAACTTTGAAAATATAATACAACTTTAAGAAAGGAAATATTTCTCTCCTGCTATTGCATATTTCTCTGCTGGTATTTACATTTCCTCTTTGTGTTTCTACAAGTACCTAAAGATTGACAACAGTCTTATGAAAGTAAACATGTATTTCTTTTGAGACATCCATTTTTACTGTCATTGTTATTCCACTATGAATGTGCTTGAAAATATCTTGTCGGTAATTTTCCTTTATTGTGTAATGTTAACTATGAGTGACTTTTTTTTTTTTTGCGGTGCACGGGCCTCTCACTGTTGTGGCCTCTCCCATTGTGGAGCACAGGCTCCGGACGCGCAGGCTCAGCGGCCATGCCTCACGGGCCCAGCCGCTCCGCGGCATGTGGGATCTTCCCAGACCAGGGCACGAACCCGTGTCCCCTGCATCTCCTTTTTGTGTTTCCAGCTACAACAAAATCATTTCACTCTTTTTTCACGTTAGTATAAACATAATAGATTTCTGAAATGTTTTTATACTCATTTATTTTTATTAAAATTCATTTATGTGGGTTTATTAAGTTAGGAAAGTTGCCAAGTATTAGTGTAGATTAATTACTGTCAGTTATTATCTAATGGAAATTGAAGGATATGTACATATCCGGAATTTGCTTTTTAAGAGTAACAGCTTATCAGTATTGATATATATTAATAAGCAGAATATTCATTACTATTCTTTCTAATATCTAAAGGAATATATATTTCATTCAGATTTTTTTATTTCTATGTAATTTGTCTTAAAAATATGTCCTTAAAGACTTGGATAATCTGTTCATATTTTTCTGTAGAGGGAACATGGGTAACATGTAATAAGTTAATAATGCAATAAGTAATAATTTAAACTCTAACAGTTACAGTACTACACTTCATCTGAAGTACCCAACTAACTTTGATTGCAATGATAATAATAATAATAGTTGTCACTTATTAAGTGCTAATTATTTCCTAGTCTCAAATTGGGTAAACATCTAAGTCTTACAATATATCAATGATATAGATACTATAATAACCCATTTTACAGATGGGCAACCTGAGGCTTTGCTCAAGGTGACACAACTAGGAAGCTGGTAGGGTCAAGCCTGAACTCAAACCCAGGTTTGGCTGCCTGCATAATCTTGGCTCTTAACTACAAAACAATACTAAAAATCCCATGAGCAGGATTCAGAAAATAGCAAATGGTTCTTCATGCTGGAACATGTGGTGGAACTTATACACAGTTGTGCAGGGATTATAACAGTCCAATTCAACACCTACTAAGCACACATGTGTGCAAGGGATTTGGTTTATCACTGAGAATACAAAGATGATTTAGATATAATCCTCGCCTTTTTCCTTGGCTAAGGAATTCATAAAGCCATGCATCAGTTATTACAATGTCCTATTGTGAGTGCAGTATTAGTTTTATTATACACCAACTACCTGTAGATCAAAGAGAGATGGATTAACAGCAAGAATAAGGAAATGGTGCAAAGGAAAGTCAATGACCAATATGTATTTAAACTGTAAATACTGAGGAAAGAAGTAAGTACTTACTAGCTTAAATGTTAATGTTAATAGCTTTAGAACATATAAAATGTGCATAAATTTAAAAAAATAATTATCAAGATAAAAAAACAGGTTAAGAACGTGAATAGCAATCCAGTGGACAAGAAATTACTTAAAGAGTTTAACGGCAAACATGCAGTTAAAACAATGAGATGCCACCTTTGCCTATCAAATTGTTAAAATATTTATTATGATGAAATTCAGTGGGATGATGGACAAAATCCAAACAGCTGCTAGGAATTTAAACTGATACAGCATTCTCTAAAGGGAATTTTGTCAAAAATGTGTCAGAAGTCTATAGAAATGTGTTGAAAACATATATGTGTTTCAGCAATTCTGCTTCTACAAATATTTCTAAGAAACAATCATAATTATACAAAAAGATTTAAATACAAAATTCTACATTCACCATAGCATAATTTCTAATACTAAGAAAAAAACTAACTCTCCAATAGTACTCAAAAATAGTGGTAAAATTATGAACATAATTTCATTATAATATGCCATAGAATTTATAAATTAATAAAAATACAATATCATATATCTTGATATGAAAACACGTATCATAGTTTTTAAGGGTGACAAGATATATTTTCAAACCACATTTTAATATATTAATATTTGTTAAAATAAGTATATTACTATTTGGAAAATAAATAGAAATCCTATACATGAAAATGTAATCCTATACACTAAATGAAATCCTATACACTAAAATGTTGGAGTAGCCACTCCTTGAAAAAGAACTACAATACAGATAATATTTATTCATTTCTTTTTTTACTTACAAAATGTCTACAATAAACATGTCTTTTTTTGCTATCAAGAGATTAAGGAAATAAATTATTTTGGAGGATGGGAGAAGCATTTAAGTGATCATATGAACAGTAATGTATGCTTAAAAAGAGTTAAAAACTCGAGTTAGGAGAACATAACTGAACATATGACACGTGACAGAGCTTGAGCTAAAGTAGCAGCAGTGGGGCTAAACAGGAACTATTAAATCCCTGGAGTATTAAAACAGTGGAATTAATGGAACTTGGCAACTAAATATGTGATGTCAACTGAAATGAAAACGCTCAACGTGAAAGCTGTGGGTTACAATTTCTGGGGGGGACTTGATGAGGACTATAGCCTCTCAGCTATCTCTGAGGAACTGCTCTGAAGTTACGGTGGAGAGATCAGCTTATATGTGATTTTGGAGAAAGGGTACATGCAATCAAACACATCTCAGTAGAAGGTTACTGCTAGTCAGGAGGCACAGATATCCTAGTTAATGATTTTCGTGCATTTCTAAGTATGGAAAGATGCAAGAAACTGGAATCATAAAATTTTCTCCTGAAAATATCTAACTATCTGAAAGCCAGCTGTGCCAGTTTTCCCAGAGCACAGACTGCCTCATTCCTGATCTCTGCCCTGAACTCCTTGCACGGTGTGGAGGTCAGCAACTGCAGTGGCTCATGACTCAATCCTTGTAGAGCCATATGGTGAGCAACATTCTTCAGTTGACATGGGATTGCCTGGAGGGAGTAGAAGATGATGACTAGTTTTGATGTGAGTTCAGTAATGATGATAGTTATCAGAGAAATGGAAGTTTGAGGGTATAAAATAATTAATCAAGTCCGAAACACATTGAGTATGTGAGTGCGAAGGGTCATCTGTAATTGAGAAAATAGCCCAGATTTTAGGAAATCTGGTGTGGGATAAGGAACTGTTAGCTCTAAGAAGGAATGGAAGTCTTAGAGACATATGCAACCACGTAGGGAAAGTGACAAAAGAAAGGATCCTGAGAACATTACCATATAAAAGAAGGAGGAAGGAGGAGCAGAAGAAGGAAATTGGAAAAAAGCAATTTAAATTGCAGGACACCTTGGAAAACGTGCCTTTCACAAGAAGGGAAGAGAAAGTCTCAAGTACTAAGTAAATAGTGTCAAATACTGAAAATAAATTTGATGAGGATTGAAAAATCATCATTAAATATGGCAATTACAAAATGAGTTGGTGATTCAGATAAGAACAAATTTACTAAAACGGAGGAGAAAACAGCAAGATTGCAATGAGCTAAGGAGAATGGAAGGTGCTAAACAGAAAGACATAAGCAGACTACTCTCTCAGAAGTAATGTGTGGTGATAAAAGCCTGGAGAAAAATGGGGTTTTAAATGCTGAGGAGAATCAGTTTGGAGATTTGGGGAATGTGGATAAGAGAGATTTGAAAATATTCATAAGCTGAAAGGAAAGAACCAATGGAGAGGGAAGTATTGAAGGCAGAGAATATATCAATGGTGAGGAGTTGGGAGAATATGGGATCAAAAAGACAGATGAAGAGGTTAGCAGTGCCCTGAAGGAGGAACTTTTATTCCCTGAAAGATCAGCAGGAGTTCAAACAAATATAATTTTTTTAATCTTAATAACCAGAAAGATAACTAGGCATTTGGAAAACTGGATCTCTGATAAAAGCAGGAATGCTTAAGCAAGTTGCATAGAAATGAAAATAATAATATTATAACAACAAAAACAATAAGAAAATTGATTTTACTTATTAAAAGCCTCTTATGGGCTAGAATTTTCACATGTAATACCACCCATTCTCATATAAGAAAGGTATAATTATTCCCATTTTGCATATGGGAAAACTGAGGCTAAAAGAAATTAAATGACTTGCTAAAGGTCATAAAATTGGAAGCAGCAAAGTCAGGATGGCATGGGTTTATCTGACTCTGTAGCCCACAATCTTTCCACTCTATTACAAAGCCTCCTTTCATGATAAAGGGCCATTTGAAAACAAAAATTATAGGATAACACTTCATTAAGAATAATGACCATATATTGTGCAATAAACACAACATATGTTGAGCTTATAATTCAACATACAGCGTTTAGGTCAAACTCAAGGAAAAGAGACATAACTTACAGAACACTCACTTTCTGACGTGTATAAAATTTTTTAAAACTTTTAATTAGGAAGTGTTTAGAAATGCTTTGACTAAAATAATGTTAAATCATAATCACTGAAGATGGACTTTCTGTCATTTCCAAATTTCCGATTAGGTAAAAATTGACTTTCTTTTGGGTATCTTGAGACTGTTTAAGTAAATGAAGAATGTGAAAACAAAAATCCTTCCCACTATTTGTAACACTACTCTCTAACACCGTTGATTTGGCAAAATGAGTTAACCTCCTTTAACTTCAAATTCTTTTCCTCTTAAAAACTGCATTTTTAATATATTTTTCTACTGTAAAAATAAGCTGTAGGATTATATTTTAGTAATCTTTAATTCTAAGTGTAAAATTTTATTAAGCCTCTACTAGTCCTTTCATTATATATGGATTGCTATGAGCTCCTGTGAATCATAGTTCTAAATCAATTAAAAATATTATATGGTTGTTAAAATAAACTAAAAAATGGATAAGTATTCCCCCTCCAAAAAAAACCCCACTATTACTGTTGTAGAATGATGTAGAAAGATTTTTCATTTTAAACTTCCCTTATGTTATCAGAACTATGTTCCTTAACCTGTTTTATGAAGATAGTGATAAATTATATTTAGTTTCTACTTTTGCAGTTTCTCATCTACTTTGGATTAGATAAGGGCAAATCCTTAAAATTTAAACTCCTTGGTTTCTTCCAGAAGGTGTATCAGTCTGTTAAAATAGTCACAAAAAAAGTAACTACTTGAACTAACCAAGTTTTGAGGAAGTAGCTAAGACCTTTCATCATCAAAATTAAATGTCAATGGTCAGGATACTTTCTCACTACTTTGCTAGCAGTATTTTTGTGATTCTCTATTTTTTAATTTCCTCCTTAAGTCATATTTTGCTATTTTATTGAATTCATCTGTCTTAACCAGAGTTAGTCAAGTAGTAAATAAAATCCTGGGAAGGGGGGAAATGTAAATAAACAAGAGGATAGATAGACACAAATTACAAATAAATCTATATTTATATTGATATGTTAAAACTGTTCTCAAACTTTAATTTGTATATGAATCACCTGAGGATCTTGTTAAAAAACAGATTCTGACTCACTTGGTCTGGGATGGGGAGGAGACTGCATTTCTAACAGACTTCTGGGTGATGCTCATGCTAATGGTCCATGGTTGACATTTCAAGTAGCAAGATATTAGAGACCAGGGATACTAGTGACCTAAGAATTTTGACTCAATGAAAAAAAATTTACACATTTTTTTAAAACCAGTACCTTGCACAAATATTGAATTTAATCAACAAAATAAGATGTTATACTTCGTAGCATATTTAAAAATTAAGAAAGATAAGTTTCCTAGCAAGCCCAAATTCTCCTTTTTAAAGGTCAACTGTATTATTTTTACAGCTCATTAAATACTCATTTTAATCTAGTATGACAAACTCTTTCTGTCAATTAAAATATTCCATTCTCACTCTGGCTCTTGCTCTGGCACTCCCTCTCCCTGTTAAATGCTTTTATAAATCTAGTAATTCACTCTAATAACACATCTCCATAACTCTTCTCTAAATGAGAAAGTTCCTGACCTCTTATACCTGGATATCATGCTAGTCTTATTAAGTACTTCAATTACCATCAAAAAGAGTTTCATTAAGTATCAGTCTTCTCCTCAAAAACTGCTTTACAAACAGGGTTTTTAAATTATAGGCAAAGAGTAAATGAAAGCATTAGAACTTTATCAGTTTTATCACAGGCTGTTGGCAGCTTAAAACAAAGTTGTGAGCAATATGAAGCACGGACACTGAATAAGCAAATCAGAATAAATTAAACTGAGAAATAATAAAAAATATTAGCATCTTCCATTACATTCCTGGTTTTAGCCCCCAGGTTAACTACCATGGTAGGAGTGTCCTTGGTAATCCCATTTCCCCAGTTCTCATGACCTTATTGAGTAGACAGACCCCCTTGGGCTTATGCAGTGGCAGACTTGAGGACAGGGACTATAACTTCCTGTCTTTTCCATGAGATGCAGCACAGATATAAAGACCTAGGGACAGAAAGACTGTTTCCTAGAGTGTTCCCGTGTCTACTTTCTTTCCAGAGAGTAAGAGTAGTTGTACCTTCTCCTAGACTCATATATTTATAATATATGAAGTATAATGCTACTTCATAATTTTATCTTTTATTATCTAAGAGCCTGATATTTACTAGGAGTGCAGGTTTTTCTGTTTCTTACTCCTAATCTATGTGATTTGAGTAATTTCTTTTCTCAAAAGTCTTGTTATAAGTCTTACTTTCTAATTCAACTTAAAAACAATTTTCCTTACCAGCTTCTGTACTGCAGAATAAATAAAATGTACTGCACCTAAAAGCTATAGTTGAATAAGTCATGACTGCATTGTCAATAGTAAGCCGCATAAGGAGAAAGTAAATAATCTTTCTTGAAAATTCTGCTTGGGCCTATTGCTTACAGTTATGGCCACGTTTTACATCCTTGACTTAAACAAGACAAAACAAAACTTTTCTTTATTATTTAATTGACTCTTGTCAAGGAATTGTAGAACTCAGAGTACTAAAAAAAGTAAAAGAAAAGAAAAAGAAAACCTATGGTAATTAAAAACCTTACTTTGAAATTGTCATATATATTCTTATATCTAAATTAAGAAACAGTATCTACCTCTTGATTCACCACCAGCATTGATTAGTCTGATCTGGTTATCTACTCTGGAGTCCCTTTTCTCTCTCTTAACCTCTCCTAGGAGAGAAAATGCTGAATTCCTTTGATTAGAGTAAGAAAATCCTCTTCAAAAATTAAATCTAATTAGAATTTTTAAATAATCTTAAGAAAACTTCTAGGTTAAAAAATGTTTTAGCTAATCCCATTACAATTAGTATTAATTTATTCTTTAAACATTTGATTATAAATTGGAATTGTCTTTTATTCAAAGTAAAAGTCAGACTATTAAGTACCAGTGAGGAAAAGGCTAGGTGATATTTTATAAAGTTTAAGGCAATAGATTATACCCATTAGCAGTAAAAACTCAGTTACATATATTCCTGGGGTGGTGTGGAATGATTCTTTTTATTCTCAATGAAATTAAGTATTTCATTTAGCAAACTTGAACAAATTGATTAGTTTCAGCACATTCAGAACAGCTAAGAATTCCAAATTATAATCTAATCTGTTATAACTTTTTAATTTACTTTGAGCAAATAAATAGATTAAGGTGTGTTTCTCTTTTACATAACTTTGTTTTCTTCTTATAAAATCACAGAACCATGTCAGAGCATAGGAAAGAACATCATCACTTTGAGAGCTCTCACACACAATAATGAAAACATGTTCTGTTAATAAATCATTCATTAAGAGTATCTTGAGTTACTTCAGTTTAGTTTTGGATTTCCTTCAAAGTACTCTTCCTAACACTTTAATATTAACTTTGGTTGCTATCTTTAATAAATAGTTAACTAAAAATTAATAATAGTAATATATACAAACTTGCATTTGGTTCTAGCCAATAACTGTACTAGAACAAATGTCCCAGTATGTGAATACTCTATACATATCTTCATTTGAAAGCAATTCCCCAAAGAGCTTACATTAAATAAAGATGTTTATTATTGAAAGAAACATGTAAAAATTATAGCATATTTCAGCTCCATGCTTTTTTTAAAGCTTTGTGATTGTTCAAGCATCACTAACCAACAGACTTGATGAAGAGTCACAAAGCTGTTGCATGATTTTTCCATGAAGACAAGGCAAATCAGAATGAAATGCAGGCAAATAATTTAATTTTATTATACCTAAAACTGTACTAGCTAACATGCATCTATCAAGTTATTTTTGTTTACTCAAGTCTTGTTTACTTCTAAAAGCTAAGAATTATTAATCCCCCTAATTTTGAATTGAGGTTTAAATAGCCTAGTGCTCTATTTATCTTAAATAAGGTAAAGAAATTATTAGCTAAGAATATCTGAATTACATAATATTTCAAATTAGCCAATATCACTTTAATAAGGCTTACATGTGCTATTTTAATCTTAGTTCTTGAATGTTTTGTATTAGGAAAGTCCACAGAATGTTTCTTCTCTGGACATTTGTAGGAAAAATAATGAAACTTGAAATGGAATAAAATCCATATTTTTGATCTCCCAAGTTGGTGACTATATTACAAATTTTACATAAAATAACTCAAAAAAACCTCCCTGGAACTCAGTATATATTTTTGCAAAAGATACAAAGTTCCAGCTTCACTGCTGTATTTCTTTCTTATTGACCCTCTTTTTTTTTTTTTTTTTTTTTTGCCTGCGTTGGGTCTTCATTGCTGCATGCGGTCTTTCTCTAGTTGCAGTGAGCAGGGGCTACTCTTCGTTGCGGTGAACGGGCTTCTCATTACGGTGGCTTCTCTTGTTTTGGAGCACAGGCTCTAGGCACGCGGGCTTCAGTAGTTGTAGCACACGGGCTCAGTAGTTGTGGCTCACGGGCTTAGTTGCTCCGTGGTATGTGGGATCTTCCCAGACCAGGAATCAAACCCATGTCCCCTGCATTAGGCAAGTGGATTCTTAACCACTGCGCCACCGGGGAAGTCCTGACCCTCTGTATTAATTAACTTCATTTATATAGATTGTTGTTACTTTTCTTTCTTTCTTTCTTTTTTTTTTTGTCTGCGTTGGGTCTTCGTGGCTGCACATGGGCTTTCTCCAGTTGTGGCGAGCGGGAGCTACTCTGTTGCGGTGCACAGCTTCTCATTGCAGTGGCTTCTCTTGTTGCAGAGCACAGGCTCTAGGTGCGTGGGCTTCAGTAGTTGTGGCTCGTGGGCTCTAGAGCACAGGCTCAGTAGTTGTGGCGCATGGGCTTAGTTGCTCCACGGCATGTGGGATCTTCCCGGACCAGGGCTCGAATCCGTGTTCCCTGCACTGGCAGGTGGATTCTTAACCACTGCGCCACCAGGGAAGCCCTACTTTTCTTTTATGCATACATAGCTTAATAGAGAGGGCACTGTAAAATTGGAAGTTGTTATAAAACTTTTCCTCTAGATTAAAAAAAAATCCCTTGCAATATGTTCAATTTCATTTTATTTTTGAATTTAAAAAAGTATGTATACTATATACGTAAAGGAATACAGCCATATTCAAGTGAAGAAGCACTAGGGATAGTTGCCTTTTTACAGGCTGGAGGGAATTAAGAAAAATGGGGCAAGATCTTTTAGGTCCAGTTTTCCCTTGAGTAGTTGCTGTTGGTATCCATTTATGCTCCATCGAAGGCCTCTGTTCAAAACCACGACCCTCCTCAACTAACCACCCCATGGCTGTGAGCTATAGTTTTAGAACTTCACCTATGCTTGTCTCTCCAAGTCATGAAGTTTAACTTTCTTACTCAAGGTTCCCCTGAAAGCAAAATAACTATAAATGAGAGGAGCACTGGTTGAGGAAAACAACATATCGCTGATATTTATCTATGCTGAGCCAGTAATAAATACCACTTTAAGCATAAAATCCAGGGCATTTCCACTAGTTACAAAGCTCACTGGAACTAAAGATATGGTAGATATCAATATAATATCATAGAAATTTTTAAGTGGTAAATACCAAAGGAATGTGTGGGTGTGCATGTGTGTGTGTGTTCATGTGTGTGTACATAAATAAGTACCTGAAAAATGCTCTGTGGAGTACTATAGTATTATTAATATTTTAATATCTTGTCATACTCACCTTATATTTCTTAGTCAACCAAAGTATTAAAAGTCAGCTTTATTACTGAGTTTTCTTAAAGAAACATATTTAATAGCTGTCAGCAATCCTGGCTTTTAATATTTGTAAGATAAAATTAAAATACTTTTTTCTATCTATGACTGTAATATTTCACAAAAAATCTCTGTGACTACTTCCTATACATCAGAATGGAGAAAATTTAGATCTAGTGATCCTATAAAATAAGAATATGTATTCATCCTGATGAAAGAGTAATGTTGATAAACGTGAGTTTTCAAGGAGTTCTTAGGCTGAATCACTATTCATAGGTTGGACATTATTTAGGATGTCTTTTTTGCCTGTAGGACAAATTTAAAGTATCTGCACATGACTTTTTGGTGTTAATATTATTAATCTCTTAATATATACATACTGCCATGTATAAACTGCTCATGTGATAAGCTTTAAAATAATATGAGCTACTTATGAATAGGAAATAGGAGTAATTATGTGCAAGGATTCAGCCTTTTGGTGTTCATCTTAAATGACAGTTATATTCAGAAAACAGTTCCTAAGATAGCAACAAGCACATAGCTGGAATCAAATATTTGTTGAGAGAATAAATAAATGGATGTGCAGAATTTTTATTTATGAGTATATATGAAGAAAAAACTAAACTTTTGATTAGATCATAGAGATTGAGTTCATTTAACAGTTGAAGTTTTTTACATTATTATTAAATAAAACTACTAAGCACCCATATTTGAAATGTTACCAGATTGAGAAAAACACCTGGTGTGTATAATCTGAGATAGAAAACTCCAATGTTCACATTATAAGCATAGTAATACCTACTGTGGCCTGTTCTCTTAGTGCTCGAACTCTGCTCTCCACGTTACCCATCTTAGCAGCAATATTTTTAATATTTTTCATTTCTCCTTCTCTTGGTGTGGTAGTCTTTCTTCCTATATTTTTCCAATACCTAGAGTCCTCAAACAGAAATTTAATTTTCCTTATCCCATTTACTAACTAAATTCTACCTACCACCTTTCTTTCTATTCTTTAATGTTTTATTTTCTTTTTCTCTCTTCTCTTTCATTTTCTGTAGATCAACACTGTCTAATAGAAATATAATTGAGTTTTCTACTAGCCACATTAAAAAAATAAATAAAAAGAAACAGGTGGAAATAAATTTCAATGTAATTTTTTGGTTTCTTTTGGCCATGCCACCTGGCCTGTGGGATCTTAGTTCCCAGACCAGGGATTGAACCTGCACCCTTGCCAGTGAAAGCACTGAGTCCTAACCACTGGACCAACAGGGAATTCCCTAATGTAATATTTTATTTAGCTCAATATACCAAACATATTATCATTTAACCATGTAATCAGAATTAAAAATATATTGAGATGTTTTCTATTCCTTTTTTATGCTAAGTCTTCAAAATTCAGTGTGTATTTTACACTTAGAGCACATCTTAATTCAGATAGCCACATTGCAAGTGCTCAGTAGCCATAAGTGTCTAAGAGTTACAATATTGGATAGTGTAGCCCTAGATCATCAAATACAAATTAATCAAAATGGTGATCTTACCAAACAGAGTGATGGCAAAGTGGTGAACAGTAGTTTCCAGCTCTTAGAAATTGTGAGGGTTATTGGAGGATCTGTAGTCCTTTCAATAACATCAGAGACTTAATCTTAAGGGACATAGCACAGTAATAGTTGTTATTGCTAACACACACAAAAATGACTGTTTAGTATTTTAAACATGATAACCCAAAAAAAGATGTACCAAATACAAATTCTTCTGCAATATGACATACTTCTGTAACATGAATTAGTTTATTCAGAGTAGTCACCTTCATACTGGTAAATTTTTCTGGCATATGAATGTTTTGCTCCACTAAGTAACAGTGGCTGAATGCAAAGTACACATGAAGCTGCTGAGGGCGACAGTAGTATACCAGTGACCAGTGACCATTCATCCAACATGCGTTTTTTTTCTCAACTTGGCCTCAGGCTCTGTCTTGAAAATGTTTATTGAAGAATTCTCCACAATTTTTGTACATTTTGCCCTCATCTCTATATTCAGCAGCATCAAAAAACTTTCTTATATCCTCTTCCACCAAGCTAAAAACATTTTTAAAAGCCAGGTCTGTTATTTACTATAGTATGTCTTTAAATTTTTGAAATTAGATGTGTCTTTTTGTACTAAGGGGTGTGTGTGGGGGGAAGGGGGTGTGTGCACAAGCGCACACACTCTGATTAGAGACCTGTATTGATTTGAGTGGTCTCTTCCAGCCCTATTTTCCCATGAGATCTTTTATTTTTAGTCCACAATTTGCAGAACAACTCAATCCCCTCTTTTACAAGAAGAAACACATGTATCACATTATAACAGGAATGCTTGAATCTATAAGTAAACTTCAAGTATGTTATATTTACTCCAAATATTTATGTTCTAATCTCTGGTCTTATTTGGTTGAACCCAGTGTCCTTACTTGAAAAATGAGAGAGTTGGACCAGAAAAGTCCTTCCTTTCCAGTTTTTGAGCTCTCTCGTCATGCAAAATTATTCCCATAATTAAAATGATAATTATATATCTTCAGAACTGGATTAATACATTAGACTGAAAATGGGAATACACCCACCAGCCCACCAAAATTCTCATGAAATGACAGGAAAAATTATCAATAAAACACCTTCTGGTAAAACAAGAAAGAGTAATAGCACGCAAAGGAAAGAACAATTGCAAACGGATTGTAGAGCTCCCAGGTAAATGTCAATTTAAAATAGAAGGGACTTGGGACATCTGTTTGACAGCTTTATAAAAAAAATAGACAATTTCCTAAGGAATCATGAATTTCAAAATTAGCTCAAGAAGTATAAATGTGAAATACAACAAAGAGCAGTGGGGAGCAGAAAATGAAGTTTTAGGCAAATTGCACCAAACTTTGAGGGAATAGATAATTCTCAATTATATGAACTGTTCCAGGACTGAGAAAAAGGTGTATGCAGTTTACAAGGCTAGTTTAATTGTAATGTCTAAAACAAAGATTAAACACAAAATGTTAAGATTATAGGTCAATCTAAGTTTTGCTATGTAGAAAAAAGAAACTTTAAAAATTGCAAATTAAATCTACCAGTGGATGCATCTACCCAAGAATGTAAAGATAATTATACTTATACATTGGAAAAATCTACTGATACAATTAATATATTAACATATTCAAAGAAAAAAATGATCTTCTCAATATGATGTATCCAGTAGATGCAGAAAACTCATTAAATAAAATCTGAAGCTTATTCATAATTTTAAAAAATCATTAACAAAACAGACAACAAAAGAATGTTCCAGGGACACAGTAAATATCGTATTTGTTAATCATTCTATGCTTTCTTTATAAAGTCAAAAAAAAGAGAAGGATGTCTATTTTCATTACTACTATTCAACAGTGTGCCAAGCATCCTAGACATCACATTAGGATAAGAAAGTTAAAGGAAGCAAAAATATTGGAAAGAAATAGATAAAGTTGTCCAGAAACAGATCAGATATTTATGAAAATTGTTCATGTGATAAACATAATAAGTCAGAGATGAAAAGATGTCCTCATTAATTAGGGATGTTTGGGCAAATTGTTTTGTTGAAAAAATTTCTAAAATTGGAACTGTACATCCCTCTTTACTCAACAAATGCATTCCAGATAGATCATTAAAAACTACTACTGCTGAATTAAGTGTGGAAGAAACAACTTCAAAAGATTAGAATAATCATAGGAATCTAAACCAATTCTCCATTCAGGTTGTTGCTCAACTTCAAGTATATGTTCCTCATTAAAGAAGCCGGAGCTGGAAATTAAAGATAATTACTTATAGGTTTGGTTTATGACAGAAAGGCACAAAATTGTAATCAACAGAGCCTTCATCCTATATCAACAGCTTGCTTTATTCTAGCAACAAAACTTTGCTTATTGACAGGCTATTTAACTATTTTTAGTTTAAAAATAAAGTATATTAAGATATCTGTCTTTTTTATAATTCTCATCTCTAATAACTTTTTGGATCAACTGATCTACTACTTTTCTCGATTTCATCAGGTAAATTATAAAAGAATCTGGAAAAAATTTGAAATGATTTCTACTTGGGCAATTGTAGCATAATGAAAGAGAACCAAATTAAAGTCATATTAAGCTTTAAG
Source organism: Hyperoodon ampullatus (assembly GCF_949752795.1). Taxonomy (NCBI): domain Eukaryota; kingdom Metazoa; phylum Chordata; class Mammalia; order Artiodactyla; family Ziphiidae; genus Hyperoodon; species Hyperoodon ampullatus. Next base: position 88,453,899 of record NC_136924.1, on the reverse strand, counting down.
ATTTATTTGAGAGTGTGATATAAATAATGATTGAGGTTGCAATGGAAAAGATTTAAGATATGTTTTACTAGAAAAAATTAGGTAACCACTAGAAGATTAAAATTAATTATGTCTCCTAAGCCTCTAAAGATAGAGAAAAAAGAGACTCAGGACTCAAATAATACCAGAAAATGAAGGGAAAAAAATTAAAAACAAATATGGTTAATACAAACCTATAATAACATAGCAGATGGTATTGCTATGAATGGAGTACTTTAAATTTTCTGATTAGGAAGCAAAGTCTCAGAAAATAAGTTAAAATAAGTTTATCTAAGGTTAGAGACACAGCTAAAATAAAATTGACCTCATTTTTAACATAAATGTAAGTGTGGTGGGCCATTTATGTCAGCCTATAAAAAAAAGTGCAATACACTCTTGGTAACTGTTATTTTGTAAAAAGGGAAATAATTTTTAAACCTTTTTTGTTTTGCACAATTTAGTACAATTCAAATGTTTTCCCTTAGACTATATTCCTATAATGTAACTTAAAAAAAAAAAGAAAATTTATAGAGGAAAAATTCCTTCCAAAGTCTGTTAATTACCCAAAATCTGATAATTACCCAGACCCTACCCCTGCCACACACCCACAAAAACAGAGTGAGGCAAAAGATAAGGGAAGAACTAGGACCTACTTTGAGAAGGGAGTTGAATTGACAGATTTAGCAAATAAAAATATAGAATGTTCAGTTAAATTTGAATTTCAAAAGTTCCAATTTTTCTTAGTATAAGTATGGATCGAATATTATACAAAACATATTTATACTAAAAATTTTTATTCATTGTTATCTGAAATTCTTATCTATTGGACATCTATTTTATATGGTAAGCCTACTAAGGGACATACATACAGGTAGGTAAAATAAGGTAGTTCAGGAAAGCAATAGCCATATCTGAGGCTGAATTCACTGTACTGGGGTCCAGAGTCCAGACTTCAACACATTGAAGAAAAGGAAGCTTTGAGAGCAAGGTGGGTCACTGCTCTTAAAGTGGTTCCCAGAATAGGAAGAGGAAAACAGAATTCTAAGCATGGAAAGAAGAATTAGGGTTGGGGGAAATGAAACAAGAGGAACCTGAGTATATGTGATAGAATATGAGAATGGCCCTTGGAGGAAGGCAGGAATCAATGATTCCAGAAACTCAGGGAATACACTGGCCATGTCTTATGTCTGGACTCACAGTAGAAATAACTCAAGGAACAATATAAGAACCCTATGGATAGCAATGGAACAGGAATCTAGTTTAGACTAACGGGAGGAATGGGAATAGAAGGGGGAACACATGCTGTGAACACTAACACTCACCAAAATGGATAGGTGTTGGATTTTCTTAAAAAATGGCAGCTGTCAAAATAACATTTACAGAGAATATAGTAGATATCAACAGAGTAATGCTCTATTTGTCAGACATTGTTATAAATAGGTGGTCCCAAACATCTAATGGGTTTTCCAGATAAATGAATACATCACCTGAAGGGCCCCAAATTTTTAATGAGTGTTATTTTCTCCTGAAATCTTTCATGTGTTTAAACAAAATCCTTAAAGTGCTACATTAACATAATTCATCCTTTTTAATGACTAAGTTACTATAAATATCAAAATTCAAATCTATAAAGGAGATCATATAATAAAAGCCTTTCATTTAAAAGAAGTGGAATCAGATTGTATTCCAAACACTATGTAGTGAATCAGTAATTCATTCTGCTCATCACTTAATTTGTGATTAGGAAATATTTACAGAGAGAGGAAGGGAGGGAGGAAGGGAGGGAGGGAGCGGGAAAATATAATTACACCATTAGAAATTTCTGAAATGTGTAAGGATATTTTTTGTTTAATCTGCTTGTCAAACCTTTGACATAGACATAATATCCCAACTCTAAAAAGGAAAATACTGAGTTTCAGACAGTTTACTTGGCCTAAGGTCACAAAGCTAGTAAATCTGTCTCTAAAGCCAATGACATTTCTACCACACGGCTCTGCTTCCTTGATACAGTGGTCCCCACAAACACTTTGTGACATCACTTAGACCTCCCAGAAGCATGTTGTCCTCAGCTTTGCGATGGCTGGGTGAAAGTAACTTTGAATATGTTAAGTATTCTTTATTATGTCTATTCTAAATGTGTCTAGTCATTTTCTAATGTAATGCATTTGAAAATACGTGTACTATCTTGTCATTTAAAACAATATGAGGAAGGATCTCCCTGGTGGTCCCATGGGTAGGACTCCAAGCTCCCAATGCAGGGGCCCGGGGTTTGATCCCTGGTCGGGAAACTAGATCCCGCATGCATGCCACAAGAGTCCACATGCTGCAACTAAGAAGTCCGCATGCCGCCACTAAAGATCATGCATGCCGCAGTTAAGAGCCGGTGCGACCAAAAGACATAAATAATAAATAAATAAATAAATAAAATATTAAAAAAACAATATGGAGATATATATCTATATACATATATTATATATATATACATATACATATTAGATAGATGATAGATAGATAGAGAGTAGATAGATAGGTAGATAGATAGATATAAATAAAACTAGGGATAGATATAAAACTTTTAACCAGACTAAGTTTAAAAAATAAAAGCAAATGAAGTCAGGGAGGAGAACATATACTTGGGGAAATTATAGGAGGAAGTAACTGTATTTTTTCTTTCTCTTTCAGTGATCACTATTTGGGAAGCCACAGAATATTTCAGAAAAATAAATCTGTTATTCAACTTAATCTACAGAAAAATAGGGAATCTCCAGGAAAGTTATCTCGAAAGGTAAGACTTTCTTAGCTTTGGTTTCAATTAGCAAATGTATTATTTTAAGGACAATATTCCCATCCTTATGGATTGTTGCCATTTTGTGATTAAAATATATTTAATGAATACATATTTATTTGAGTATATTTACTGAAACATAATATTTATCTTTATGTCTGTTAACAATTTGGACTGAAGCAATTACATGAACACACTATTGCAACCTCAGTATGATAAATCTAGTAGTCTCTTGAAAAATCATTTATGAGTAACTTATTAATGTTATCTTATTCATACTATCCATGAATCCACCAGGAAATGAATGGAATAGAAAAAGTGAAGGGGAAACCATGGAAGGAAGAAAAATAACATAACTCTTGTTCTATCTGATGACTACGGTGGTGTCAACACAGTTTAAATCAGGACAGATTAATATTCATAATATATATAATAAAACTACTTAGAAAGGGATTACTGTGCTTTAATGACAGTTTCATGGTGTTAGATATAAATTTTATTCCCTGTGTGGTGTCTTGAGTTACTTCAAACCCAAATTGCAGAGTATGCAGTAAACTTTGATATTTTAGCAGTTTTTATCTGTAGAGTCTTCCAATTACCTGCTTTAGGCAAAAATCCCATCACCCTGTCATTTACATCAGATAACAGACTTCCAGTGCATGACTTTTTTTTCTAGTCTGAGGTGCTTCATCATAAAAAGTGTCAGGTGGTGCATTAGGTTGCAATATATCTATGTGGAACATAACATAATGAGGCCAAAAGAGAGTTGTTTAGAAATGTCTTTTGGAACTGGTACCCAGCTCAGCCAGTGTTGACAGCTCCAGGGCCATGCATCTGAACTCTCCACAAAGAAACATTATAAAGTACAACTAATACCCTCAGTATTAATAAATCTAAGAGTCTTCAAATTGTCCTCAGTGTTGATGAAAAAGCTGAAATTATCATGTTTCATTTCAATGGGGGGTGGGAGAGAAAATGTATAATTCAAATTTCTACTCTTGTTTAGAAGTTGCATATTGTTAAAGAAAAAAAAAACTATCACATTGGTAGTAATTCCCAAATCACACATATTTCAGTTTATGTAAATTAAGGTTTATTCTGAAATGCATATAACTCCACTACTTTGATGTAATATGTATCCAGTATATATTTTACATCTGAAACTTTAATATTTCTATCATATTTACTCTTTACAACAATCCCATGTGTCAAATATTATTAAAAATAAGGACACTGAATCCCAGGGTGCTCATGACTTTCCTCAGGTCATATTCATGGAACTAGTAAGTAGAGGACCTTGGATTTGAGCCCAGTCAGTGAGTCTTCACATACCTTATGCTACCAATTTATATTACAAAAACACTTAGAACTTATGGGCTACACTCAAAAGTCTTAGATGTGGTTTCAGAGCAATTAGTCAAAATTCTACCTTTATATTTTTTTTGGTGTTGTTTTGTTTTCCACAGCTTTATCCACATACCCCAAAGTCTGGGCCATGATAGGTATTCAATGATAATTAACCACATTAAGTATATATTAGGTGCCAGGCACTGTTATTAGGGCTTTACATGTATTAATTCATAACAGCCCTAAAGCAAAAACAATAGGATGTTAGACTATATGATATTTTAGTCTTTCACTATTAAAAACTCTAAAACTTTATTAATGTTAGTTAAGACACTTAAAATTTCAAAAATTTACTCATGATATTGAAAATATTGAGGAGCATAGACATTGGTGTGTTATATCAAAATGATGTATATATTTCTATCTGATGCATCACACTTTTTGTTGTAAACTTTTAATACTCATTGAGTAGATTAGATTATAATTTCAATTGAAAACCTTGTATTTGAAGAAAATAAAAATAAATAAATAATTGCCTTGTTTTATAAAATATTCTTTCAGGAATAGACATAGTATGCTGATTAATTTAATATAACTGATAAAGTTTATCAATTTGTGACCCTTCTTCATGGTCTGAATTGCTATATTTAAAATAAATGACCAATGATTTCTTTTTTCTTTTATATATCTATGGTAAGGGAATGGTGAATGGTCTTCTCTCTTATTATTTAAAATAATGTCAAAATTATCTATGATTTTCATAATTTCAGCTGTAAGCTAAATTATGTAAGCTAAATTATTTATGAATAATTAAATTTTCTTTCTAGTAAAACAACATAAAATTGGCTTGATAATATTCTTTTTATATAATATTAGGAATATAATGATAGCTATCATTCTGTTAAATTTATTGACACCATCAACTTTCAGTAGATATTTCAGAGTATTCTAATTGTAAAAGGCATTGCAAAGCTCAATTCATCTTAGATGGCTTTTCTATTTTAAGCTCACTTCTCTTACACTGATATATAGTGATTTAATTCATGTTCCATGAGATTATTCATAAAACATGTTGACAGTCTTTAGAAATCATCATATATTTCAAACTTTTTAAATTCCTGTCTTGATTAGAAGTGATGTGAATGGCTGAGACTTTTTTTTTTAATTTTTCTTCCTTTCTCTCAAGTTTGATCAAAAGTATTGCCAACATTGTAGACATTAATCGTAAAATTAAGATTTCTTTCTAGTTCAAGAAAACATTCACAAAACATTTACAGCAATAGATTTCTGTATGAAAAAAAGGAAAAAAATACCTTAATGTTTTTCTTAAGACAAAGGTATGGCCCTCACCTTTGGAGAAAAGTAAATTGCACAATATATTCCATGGACAACTGCTCAAACTTTCCTCCACCCCTTAGAGATCCTTTAGATAAAATTTTTTTCTTGTAAGTCACTGTATGACAATGGACAATTCCCCCTCCCCCAAAAGTATCTCTGGAAGCCAAGTAAAGTGGTTTTTAAATGAATATGATTATGCTATTCAGAAAGATGCAAATAAGTCATATTATTTATATGCTGCTTTGCTTTTAACTTCTGAAATAAGGCAAATGCCGAATACTACACTTCAAATCTTACTACCTCTATTCTGGCTCTGGTTTTCAGTCTCTATTTTCCCTTCCCTTTCACTGTCCTCTCCATGCCTAAAGTTTTGCTTTCTCTACTGCAGAAAAATTTGTCTTAACCACTATGATACTTCCAGATTTCATCAGCCAGTGACTCTAGAGGTAAATTCCTACTGAGTAAGCCTCATGTTTTCAAGCTCCTTAGCATTTCTACAAAGCATTCTTTATTCATAGCATGCACTCAAGGTATTATAACAATAACCTTATTCTTTCCATGTCTTAGCTTCCTTCTTCTTTCTCACAATACAACCTAATATAAAAATTAATTTACCTTTGACCTTAAACCATGTAAACATTTTCCTTCTGATGTTTTCTGTCAGAAATTCTAATAGGCAGTTTTAAAAATACATTGTGTGTGTACTGACATACAGGATTACATGCACCCCAGGCATGGAGGGACTCATTCAGCTGTCAAACTTAACGTCACTGTGTGGTGAAAAACTGAAATTATGATGGAGTATATTTGCATTTTCTGCAGACTTGCATAGGGTGTTCATGGATGCCCATTCCAGAAGAGCTAATCAAGGAGTTATGTGAGTGTGTGTGTGTGTGTGTGTGTGTGTGTGTGCATGCACACATGTGGACCAGAGGACTCATATTTTAAGATGAGTAGTTCCTGCTCATCTTGGGAGAAAAATACAGTGCCATCTGATAACTCCTGGAATTTACACTTATCCGTAGTTGTCTTTCACTAGCATAATTGAATGTTCATGAGATGGAAGGTTCTCTTACGCTGACGTTTTGGTGGCAAGGTATGGAAAATCTGAACAAATGAGGAGTCCATTCTGCATCTGCCAGCCAATCTGGCAAGCTGTCAAGCCTTATACTGCCACAGATTCGTGGCCTAAATGTAAAGAAAATGTGCACGTATGTGGGAGAACTGGGGTCTGAAAAACTGCCTTCCTGCTGGGAGAAATTAATGTTTGACCTTGGTGATAGCAGGATGTTTTTCAACTATCCTTGGTGTTTATCCTCAACCAAAGCTCAGCTTTCTGTTTTACTTTTGAAAAGAATGCTTATACAGTTGAGAAGAGTCTTATAAGGTCTTTAAAACAAAGTATTAAAATGATAAATGAGAGTTATCAAAAGAGGTGAATAAAATGACAGCAGGAAGTTATGGACCTATTTTTATCTGGTATTCGTTCCTATTTGCTCTATAAATATTAATATATTCTGCTGTCTACAGCATGAAGATGACCACAGTCAGTTTTATCTGAACCAACTTCTAGAATTTATGCATATTTGGAAAGTATCCAGGTAAGACATTTTATTCCTGTTCCAAGACTACTTTCTGACTGAGTTCTCAAGGGCCAAATCACAATATTTTTCAGTCGATTGTAATAACTGTCTTTTCACTAGTACTGTGGAAGCTATTGTACTTTTAATAGATATCTCCCTTTGGCAAATTCTGTTAATAATTATCTATTCTTCACAGCTATTCAGATACATCTGAAGAGCTGCTAACACCTTCCAAAACAATCTAACATTCATTTAAAAATATCTCTGCTACCGGTTATTACATTTTCAAGGATTTTTTTCCTCATTCATTTTGTAAATTTGATTGTGCATGTGTCACTAAGCTCTTTGTATAACTGAATTCCCATAGTTTGAAAGTCACCATATCTTGCTTTAAATTCCTTTCTGGAACACCCTGAAAATAATTGGTACATTATAAACAGAGGAGTGTGACTTCAAATTGGAAAACTCAAGTGACAGCAAATGCACATATCCTAATTGAGTCTGATATCTCAACATATGCATGTATTATTTGAAAGAACAAACCTATCAGGAAGCTAACCTGGGAGAAGATATCAGTGCTACAGGGTGCCCTTATCTGGAATTAAAGTTGTTCTGAGCTGAATGAGCAAAAAAGGGAGTGTGGGAGGTATGTCATAAATCTCTAAAGCACAGCCTGATATAAGAATCAGTTTAAATTGTTTTTAGTGACTATTAATAATAGCTATCACTTCCTGGAGTTCTAATACATTTTGTATACATCATCTCAGCTAATTCTCCCGACAGCCCCATAACAATACATATCATCTTACTTCAGAATCAAGGAAACTGAAGTTCTGGAAGGGTAAATAACTTGCCTGGGGTCCGCCGCTCAGTTTGTTAGTAGTTTGTTAGGATTCAAATCAGGGCTGTCTGCAATTTGCAAAGGCCACATTCTTTCATTAAACTATCGTATCTTTCCTTTTTTTTTTTCCTTTTTTGTGTCTTTCTCGCCCCCCCCCCCCCAGTATTCGGCCTCGTACCATAAAATCATAGAATGGGTAAAACTTAAGAGGACTTTTGATATAATTTAATACAAATTTTTACTGTATTGCTAATTACATGCATCAGATAGGTCCCCATCAAAATGGCATATTAAACAAAGGCTGTACTCCAAAATAAATTTATAAATCAACAACTACCACAACAAACGCAGAGCAAGTCATCAAACCTGACAAATTCTTTAAAAATTGGGGAATCCCTGGGAATCAGAGACCTGTTTTGAACTGTTCTGTGGAGGCCCGTGACTTGTAGGTGGCTGCTACCTGGGGCACAGAGAGACAAAAGGAGGCTGTGAGTCCCATAGGATTTATTTGCTCACTTTTCTTTTTTTACTGTATTTTTTTATTGAAGTATAGTTGACAGACATTTCTTCATTCCTTTTCTTCTTTTTGTTGTTCCTCCAATTGGGTAATTTCAAGAAATCTGTCTTTGAGTTTACTGAGTCTTCTGCTTGGTCTAGTCTATCAAATTCTTCAGCTCATTGTATTCTTTAGCACAAAGATTTCTGTTTGGTTCTTTCTTATGTTTTCTACCTCTTTGCTGAATTTCTCATTCTGTTCTTGTATTGTTATGCTAAATGCATTAAATTCCTTTTCTGTGTTCTCTTGTGGTCCTTTGAGCATCTTTAGGACAATCATTTTGAATTTTTTGTCAGACAATTCTTGTATCTCCATTTCTTTGGGGTCAGTTGCTGGAAGCTTACTGTATTCTTTTGGTGGTGTCATATTTCCGATTCATTGTGATCTTGTAGCCTTGCAAAGCTGTCTGTATACAGGAAGAAGCAGTCACCTCTTCCAGACTTTATGGGCTGGCTTCAGTACAGAAAGACCTTCACCTACAGGCAAGGGCCAACTGGAACGTGCTGTGACCCTGGGCCTAGTGGTGCCAGGCACCAAATGCAGGGTTGTGAGACAACGCCAGGTCACTGGGGTCCACAGCATTGACAACCGTGCAGTCCTTGGTAAGCACTGTGGGGGGGGGGGATCTGCAGTAGCTGCAAAGGCTGTTGCGATCCTCAGTGGTGCCCCCAGGTCCAGCAGCTAGGGACCAGGGCAAGCAGCAGTTGCTGCTGGAGCTGGTGGTGTACATACTCACAGCTCTGGGGGCCAGCTGCAGGCAGCTGTGGAGTGGCAGAGGCTAGCTGCAGACACTCATATAGTTGGGGGTGGGGGACAGGGCCAGTCTCAAGGGTTAGGACTAACTGTGGGTGCACTGGCAGCTGCAGGGATCCTGGCTGTTGGTGTGGACTTCTGTGGCTGCAGTCTCCCTCCATGGGCACGTGAATGGCAGTGAAAGCCAGTGACGAGAGTCAGGACAAGGGTGTGCAGGTGCACAGCTTGGAGGCTAGCTGCAGATGAGCCCAGTGGTGCAGACCAGTGACAGGAGAAAGGGCCAAATCGGCCCCAGACACAGCTGTGGGGATCTTGGCCATCAGTGTGCACTCTCATAGGTGCCAGATCTCACCACAGATGTGTACATGGCAGTGGACGCCAGTGACAGAGATCAGGCTAGTGGCATGCAGGTGCACAGCTGGAGGGGCTGTTGGACGGGGTTATTCATGGGGAATAGACTTGCACCTTGCACTTGAGCAGCCACTGAGGCCTGGGCTAGCTGCAATTGTGGATCTCAGGGCCTGGCAGGGGCGGTGCAGTGGAGGAAAACAAAACCAATGAAATCTACAGGGGGTCTGTGGCAGCTGTGCTGGCTGTTGGTTTCTTCAGTAGTGAAAGTGACTGAGGCTTTCTGCAGAGCAGGTGGCTGGGAACCATGGTAACTCCCACTGCATGGCTGACGCTGGTAGCCACTGCCCTTCCTCCTTGTTCTAGCCACATTTACCCATCTCAGCTTTGCTGGTCTCTGGGTCAGATGAAAGCAATGCAGGTCCTTCATGCAGTGTCCCACAAGGCTGGGGAAGCTGCTCGCTCACCCCACTCCTCTTTTCCAAGAGAGGGGAACTCGTTCTAGCAGGGGATTTCCCTCTTGGCACTGAGCAGTGTTGGCCTGGAGGATGGGATGATGCAGGCAAAATGAAGCTATTCTCTCTTCCCTCTTTATGGAATTATTCTCAGGGTTTTTTTTTTTTACCCACTGTGTTGTTGAAGTTTCTTGGGTGGTTTCCTGAGCTCTCCCCAGAGCTGTTTTTGTCCGTGGATAGCTATCCGTTGATCTTTGTGAGGATAGAGAGGCTGGGATCTCTTATTGCACCATCTTGGTGACCCCCAGGACTTTGCTTTCTGAAATACAAGGCTGCTCTGCCTGCCTTCCTCAGACCACTTTATGATGTGATGAGACCAAGCACTAGAGGGCACGAGCTTTGATTTCAGTGTCCCTCTTCTCTGACTTGTCTTCCTCTTAGAAGCTGGACAAATCACATACCTTCATTGGTTCCTAGGAGTTTTCTATAAAATAGATATAATACCTAATAGAAAGGTGCTGAAGCACGTGAATTCTTGAGGGGTTTTTCTTTTTAAATTTTAGGATCAGGTTTTATATAAAAGTCCAATAGCCAAAATCTTTCACAGTTCCTTTCCTACACTTCCATGGACTTTTACATATTCTATGCATTTTGTCTAACTAAAGTGGTAACTTAATAAAGACTGAGAAGGCAGCTACTGTAAAATATATTGGTGTGTTTTTAACACTGTGTTTTGTGTTGTATGACTGATTCTTCAATTCAATTCAGGAGTTTTCAGGACAAACAGGAAGGGAAAGTTAATAGCATTTGGGAAAATAATTTTAAACAGTGAAGCAAAAAGAATCTCTGCTCAACTCACGTCTATTCCACTTAAGTATAGATAAAGCTGAAGCATTGAGAAGCTTAGACAAAAAAGCAAAAATACCAGAAAACACAGAGGTTTAGTGTCAAAGACAACACCATCTATGATAAGTATATGTCATTAATTCTAAAAGCAATTCTCTGAAAAGTTTTGCATATTTAATATTTCTCAATTTATTTGTCATTATCTGCTTATGAATCCCTTTGCAACTTATATTTTAAATTAAGAGTAGTTTGATATAATGAAAAGTCTTTCAGAGGTTTGGTTAAGTTGTCATGGATTTCTCTGGAGTTCTAAAGTTTTCAAATACGTTTGTAGTCTATCAAGTTATACCAAGTTTATAAGGCATCCATCTGAAATGACATTTAAAAGTATGTCAACAGTAATCCTTTTTAAACCATGTTTGCTATAGAAACATGGACAAAGCAGAACTTGTGATAAATGTGCTAAAGTTAATATAAGTTTTCCTACCCAACTTTAAACAAAGTTCTTTTTTTCTTTCCAGACAATGTCTCTCAACAGTAATCAGAAAATATGACTCCCACCTGAAATACCTATTGAAAACACAGGTATTAACTTTTGTTACTTCTTTAATTAATTCAATAAGATTTTATTAATTTTCTACTCTTTTTTCTAAAGCTTTGCAAGTTTCTGGAGATACAAAGATGAATAAAGCAGGGGGTCTACACTTGAGTGACTTTCATTCTATCATGGCAAAACAGACAAGTAAACAGATGTGTGTAATAAAGTGTCATAGGTACGATGAAAGACCTATGTGTATACAGGACACACAAAAGAGGGTTATCAATTTTACTTATTTGATCTGAGTGTTGAAAAATAACTAAGCCAGCCAGAGAAAGAGCGTGGTAAGGAAAGTGGGAAGTAGGGATAACTTTAAGCATACAACAACATGAACAGAGCAGGTAGCAAACAGCCTGGTGTGATTAGGAAACTGTATGTACTATGGAATGGCTACAATTAGGGTTCAAGGTGAGAGCCTGGAAAAAGACCAGATGAAAGGGACAAGCAGGAACCAAGTTACGCAGGGTCTTAAGGACATTTTATGGACAATTTAATGATTTTCTAATTTATCAGCTGATGACACAGAGCCATTATGCAGGGCAGTAGAATGACAGATGGGTGACTATAGGACATTTCATTAACCCAAAGAAATGAGGAGGGCATGGACAAAAGCTCTACTATAGGGAAGGACAGGAGAAGACAGATTCATAACAGGTGAAAATCTATAATTTACATGATTTGGTGAAAAACTGTGAGCAATGAAAGAAGACAGTGTTTAGAATACCTCCAGATTCCTGGCTGCCGACTGACTGCATGAAGACGTCAATTAACTAAAACAGTGAAGATAGGAGAAGCTAGCTTGGCAGGGAATATAATGGATTCAGTCCAAGACTACTGAGATTTGGCCACCTATTGGGCATACAAGTTGTAGTCACCATTAAGCAGATCATTTCTTATAGCTTGTTCTTCCAGGGAAGGATCAGTCTTCCACAGATAAAACATTGTATGATTACAGAAAATGAGGTAAGAGAATGTGTTGAAAACAAGACTTTTTCCATTAAAAAAAAATGACTCTTGATATATATAAAAGGATATAGATCTTAAGTAACTACTCCTAATATTAAAAAACAGTAAAGGGTTCTGAAAATAATAAATTATATTTCTTGATGTAGATACCAAACTCATACATGAATTCCACATAAATATGTAAAGACATGGTGATGACAAATACACAGCTCATATTCCTTCCCAAATTGTAATCCTCTCACTCTGATTCCATTTTTCTTTCTTGAGCCTGGCCTGAATCTGGAAGATTAAAATGTGGAATGTGAAAAGAATTCACAATTAAATTAAGTCTCATAAAAGTGTCATAATTACTACTTCTTTGTCATAGTCATTCTTTCTAGCATAGAATTTGAAATTTACCAGGTACCCAGGGCACATTAAGACTTCATTCCTAGATCATTTATGTCTCTTGGCTAGACACAGATATACTTTTGAGGTTATCGTAACTTACTTATGGATGAATTTTAATTATCTAAATGTCTCAGTACTGCTCGTGTATCATAGATATCTTTTTACAAACACACAAACACATGCACCAATTGTTGAGAATCTGTAACAGTTCTTAATTTCCAAATATAGTAGTTTGATCATACCACTTACATATGAAGCCTCCAATGTTTTCACTTTGAAAGAAACCATTTTTGAAAGAAACAAATTGTTCCAAAATGACTGAAAAGTTGGCAAAACATCAAAGAAATACTGTCTTTATATTATCACTGGCAAATAGTTATTATCACCCACATCTGAATTATTTTATAAATAGGCCACAGTGTCTGCAACTTTCCACATGAACTCCCCCCAAAACAATGAACTTTTTAAATGACATTCTTCCTACGAAGCATCAATAGCTAAATATCTAAGAAATGAGGACAGACTGTGATATTATCAATTCACAATTTTGCACTTTCTATTTGTTTGACAAGTGCATTAAGTAGCATTTCATCAGCCTTGAAAACAGTACCAATTTGAAGAATAATTTTTATATTTCTCAAACTTGGATTATTACATGATTTGAAAAAAAATAACAAGCAGGCTGAATAAATATGCCATGAATATTATTGAATAATATGGATAACTTAAATTTCCAAATGTGTTATTTCCTCAGCAATCGCTATTAACATATTTTAGACTTATTTCAGATTGGGCATCCTAACTATTATGTTTGTTAAATGGCTGATCTTGTAAGTAATTTACATAGAGCTTTTTCTTTGGGCATTTTTTTTCCTCTCTTCTATTCTACTCATAATTAAGGAGTGTCTTCTGTATTCATGCTATATTCTGAATTCATCTCTAACATTTAGGAGAAATTAAGAATAGAAGAAAGAGAAAGAATTTTCCCCTAAGGTATTACTTAATGCTTACTTAGTACAAATTACTGAACTATTTACTCACTGGAATCAACAGAAATCAAAATCAGAACCATGCTCTGAAATTGCTGATGATCTAGTTGGAAAGACAGCATATTCACATAATGCACACAGAGTGGTGTATGTACAGGACAAAGCAACGTAAAACCAGATTTCAATCTAGATGGAAGAATCAGCTTCTGATTCAAAGTTGCTTTTTCCTAGTAGCCTCTAGTGCATTGTCTCCAAAATTTTATTTAAATGCCAAGTAGGACCTTTAGAGACAGTTAGCAATGCCTACCACTGATGACAAACCTACACTAGGATCTAGTAACTGATGAACTAATTGTAAACCAGATGGATCTGGATTGAGAAAAATCTATTCATGCTTCAAAATGTAGTTTGGCTTCATGAAACATCTGCCTGGTGTGAAATGAGCTAAAAGCCTCCAAACCCTTTACCATCAAGCCCATGGCTCAGAGGATGTACCAACTAGATGATCAGAAAAATATGGCATCTCTATTATTCAGGTATAAGTAATTCAATGAGGAAGGCAGAATAATTCTTAACTCACACTTTCCTCTCCTCAAGACCAAAATCCAACAATATTTAGCCTCTAGAGAGAGACCAAAAATTCCATTTATAAGGAGAAAGAAAGGGGGCACATAAGGATCTGATAATATATATTTACTTTTTTAGAACTGAAGCTTTCTTAGTAACAAGCAGATCAATTGTTGGATTTTCAGAAGTTTTTGATATCAAACATAATTTAATCAGAGTGGCAGTAAAGACAGAATTTAGGAGCAGAGATTCCAAAGTCAGGTAAACATATTTGCAAACCCTCTGCCACTAGGAAAGCTTTTATTCAGCCATCCTTGAGTTTATATTATTCATCACTAGAGTGAAGATAATAAAATAATGTGATGATTTTTAAAAATTAACTGAACAGTAGATGTAATGTGCTTAATATTATATAGTGGCTGTAAGATAAAAAATGTTCAAGAAAAGATAAGTACAAGTGTTATTTTATTGCTATTAGAGTTGTTATTTTTAACACTATTACTAAAGTAAAGGATTGTATAGGATCTAGAAGAAAAATGTCACAAAACTGATTTGCATTCACAACAGAATATAAGAGGTGGGAAAGAAGTAAAAAAAATCCTAAGAAGAAAATAGGGTGAAATGAATTGGTAACAAGGACCAGCTGAACGGTCACAAAAGGAGAAGTCAAAGACATGAAGGAGAAAAAGTCAGGTTACAAGGGAAATAAAACACCTTTGCAGAACTGGAACCTACCTTAGCAGAAATAAAGGGCAGATTGAAACTACTAAAATTCAAACCTATGTATAGAACACTGCCAGACATGAAGAAGAAGAAAACTGAAAGATCTTCAAAAAGGAAGATAATCACTAACCAACGTAATCTGCATTCCTAGTGAGATACAGAATTAAAGGTTTTTGTCAAAAGAATAACATGATCTGATGATTTAAGATTTGTGCAGTGAATTATATAATATACGAAGAACACACACACACACATACACACACATACACACACACCCATTAAAGAAGAAGAACTAAGCAGACTATCTTATTACACAATAAGTTGGGTACAAAATATTGCCAATATCATAGGATCTGCTTTTACACCACTTCATATCTCTTTTCTCTACATAAGAGATATCCTTTGGTGAAAAGCCATGTTGTAGCTCTTCTTTGCCATTTCAGCACCAAAGTATGCATCCATTATCAATACAGGCAACTCAAAGATATTTCAGATTCAGTTCCATGCCACCACAATAAAGTAAATATGGCAATAAAATGAGTCACATGAATTTTTTTGGTTTCCCAGTGCATATAAAAGTTATGTTTACACTATACTGTAGTCTATTAAGTGTGTAATAGCATTATGTCAAAAAAACCCACAATGTACATACCTTAGTTAAAAAAATAATTTATTGCTAAAAACAATGTCAACCATCATCTGAGCCTGCAGTGAGTTGTAATCTTTTTTGCTGATGGAGGATCCTGCCTTGATGTTGACGGCTGCTGACTGATCAGGGTCGTGGTTGCTGAAGGTTGGAGTGGCAGTGGCAGTTTCTTAAGACAACAATGAAGTCTGCCACATTAATTGACTCTTTCATGAATGATTTCTCTGCGGCATGCAATGCTGTTTGACAGCATTTTACCCACAGTAGAACTTCTTTCAAAATTGGAGTCAATTCTTCTCAAACCCTACCACTGCTTTATCAACCAAGTTTATTTAATATTCTAAATCCTTCATTGTCATTTCAACAATCTGCACAACATCTTCACCAGGAGTAGATTCCATCTCAAGAAACCACTTTCTTGGCTCATCCATAAGAAGCAACTCCTCATCTATTCAGGTTTTATCATGAGATTGCAGCAATTTAATCCCACCTTCAGGCTTCATTTCTAATTCTAGTGCTCTGGCTATTTGCACCACATCTGCCATTACTTCTTCCACTGAAGTCTTGAACTCCTCAAAGTCATCCACTAGGGTTGGAATCAACTTCTTGATTCCAACTCCTATGAATGTTGGAATCCTATGAATGTTGATATTTTGACCTTTTCTTTTGAGTCACAAATGTTCCTAAGGGCATCTAGAATGGTGAATCCTTTCCTGAATGTTTTCAATTGACCTTGCCCAGATCCATCAAAGGAATCACTATCTATGGCAACTATAGCTTACAGAATGCATTTCTTAAATAATAAGACTTAAAAGTCAAAATTACTCCTTGATCCATGGGCTGCAGAATGGATGTTGTATAAGCAGATATGTAAATGACATTAATCTCACTGTACATCTTCATCAGAGCTCTTGACCATATGCATAATATCAATATTTTGAAAGGAATCTCTTTTTCTGAGCAGTAGGTCTCAACGGTGGGCTTAAAATATTCAGTAAACCATGTTGTAAATAGATATACTGTCATCCAAGCCTTTTTGTGCCACTTATAGAGCACAGGCAGAGTAGATTTTGCATAATTCCTAAGGGCCCTAGGATTTTCAGCATGGTAAATGAGCATTGGGTTCAACTTAAAGTCACCAACTGCATTAGCCCCAAACAAGAGAGTCAGCCTGTCCTTTGAAGCTTTGAAAGCAGGCATTGACTTCTCCTCTTTAGCCATGAAATTCCTATGTGGCTTCTTTTTCCAAGAGAGGGCTGTTTTGTCTACATACATTGAAAATCTGCTGTTTAGTGTAGCTACCTTCATTAATTACCTTAACTACATCTTCTGGATACCTTGCTGCAGCTTCTACATCAGCAGTGCTGCTTCATCTTGTACCTTTATGCTATAGAGACAACTTCTTTCCTTAAACCTCATGAACCAAGCTCTGCTAGCTTCAAACTTTTTTTCTGAAACTTCCTCACCTCTCTTAGCCTTCTTAGAATTGAAGAGTTAGGGCCTTGTTCTGGATTAAGCTTTGGCTTAAGAGAATGCTGTGGCTGGTTTGATCTTCTATCCAGACCACTGCAACTTTCTTCATATCAGCAATAAGGCTGTTTCGATTTCTTATCATCCCTATGTTCACTGGAGTAGCACTTTTAATTTCCTTCAAGAACTTTTCCTTTGCATTTACAACTTGGCTAACTGTTTGGTGCAAGAGACCTAGCTTCTGGCGTGTCTCTGCTTTCGACATGCTTAATGTCAAATGATATCTTCACTAAGCGCAATCATTTCTAGCTTTTGATTTAAAGTGGGAGATATGCAACTCTCCCTTTCACGTGAACACCTAGAGGCTATTATAGGGTTATTAATTGGCATAATTTAAAAATGTTTGTGTCTCAGGGAAGAGGGTGGCCCAAGGAGAGGGAGACAGATGGGGGAACAGCCAGGAAGCAGAGCAGGCAAAACAATATTTATAAAGTTTGCCATCTTATATGGGTGAGGTTCATGGTGCCCCAAAACAATTACAATAGTAACATCAAAGATTACTGATCACAGAGCTTCCCTGGTGGCGCAGTGGTTGAGAGTCTGCCTGCCGATGCAGGGGACACGGGTTCGTGCCCCAGTCTGGGAAGATCCCACATGCCACGGAGCGGCTGGGCCCGTGAGCCATGGCCGCTGAGCCTGCGTGTCCGGAGCCTGTGCTCCGCAACAGGAGAGGCCACAACAGTGAGAGGCCCGCATACCACAAAACAAACAAACAAACAAAAAATATGATTACTGATCACAGATCACCATAACAAATGCAACAATGATGAAACGTTTGAAATATTGCAAGAATTACCAAAATGTGACACAGGGACATGAAATGAGCAAATGTTGTTGGAAAAATGGCACCAACAGACTTGCTCAATGCAGGGTTGCCACAAATTTTTCATTTGTAAAAAATGCAATAGCTGCAAAGTGCAATAAAGTGAAACATAATAAAATGAGGTATGCCTGTTTAAGGTTTAGGTTTCCTTTTTAATGTACCTAAATGGAATCAAACTATATGTACTTTTTGTGCCCCGTATTTTTCACTCAATATCGTTTTTGTGATCTATCCACATTATTCTATATATGCTTTTGAATTATTTTCATTGCTGTACATTACTCAATTAGATTAGCAAACTTCAACTTATCTATTCTACTGTTGATGTACATTCAACCTAATCTCAGGGAGTTTTCTAGGGTACATAACTAGGGCCATAGACTTACAAGGTAATACCAAACACTTTGTTTGGTCATACACATTTCACAATATATGAGTTCCCATTGCTTTACTTTCTCACCAATGTATGGTATAGTCCAACTTTTAAAAATTTTGCCTACATGAGGCATATGTAATGAGATATTATTTCATTTTTAACTTTTATTTTGCTGACTACTAATGCCTTCATAATTCTTTACTCTTTTTATTTTTTTTTATTTATTTTATTTTATTTATTTATTTTTTTTTTGCGGTACGCGGGCGTCTCACTTTTGTGGCCTCTCCCGTTGCGGAGCACAGGCTCCGGACGCGCAGGCTCAGCAGCCATGGCTCACGGGCCTAGCCGCTCCACGACATGTGGGATCTTCCCGGACCGGGGCACGAACCCGTGTCCCCTGCATCAGCAGGCGGACTCTCAACCACTGCGCCACCAGGGAAGCCCTCTTTACTCTTTTTAAACATAACATCAAACTGTTTACTTTCTGTCTTACTTTCATTACGATGTCATATTTACTAAATCAACTTTCTTGAAGTTTAATTTATGTATATAAAATAAAATACACTCATGTAAACTGTATACTTTGAGTAGTTTTGAAAATGTATATACCTATATAACAACCATGAAAAACAAGATATAAAACATTTCCGTTACAAAAAAAGTGCCCCAGTACTTAACCTGAAGTAAAAACCCTGCCATCCTAGACATCATGGAACGAAAGATCTACTTTCTCTCAATATGGATTTCTTTTACCTGATCTCCAGTAGAATTTTACTAGAAGTAACAAGTGGTAAGAGCAGAATCCTTGCCTTCTTGTTAAACTTAGAGAGAAAGTTAGTCTTTCACCACTGAGTATGATGTTATTTGGAAGTTACATGGTTATGGCATGAAGTTAGTTGCTCCTTGCTAGGTTGAAGAAGTTTCCTTCTACTCCTAATTAGCTAAGAGTTTATACCATGACTGGGTGATGAATTTTATCAAATGCTTTTTCTGTATCTATACAGATGGGCATATGATTTTTTTCATTTATTCTTCTCAGATTTTAAAAATATCCTTGCATTACTGGGATAAACCACACTTTGTAACAATTTAGAACCCTTTCTACATATTTCTGGCTTCAATTAGCTAATATTTTGTTAAGGATATTTGCATCTGTATTTATGAGAGACATCAGTCTATACTTTTCTTATAATGTTGTGGCTTGATTTTAACATTGGAGTAATGCTGGCTTTATAAAATAAGTTGAGAAATATCCCTCTGACTCTGACTCTGTATTCTGAAATAATTTGAGTAGATTTGGTTTTATTTCTTCCTTAAATATTTGATAAAAATCACCAACGAAACCATCTGTTTCGAGTTTTCCTTATAAGAAGGATTTTATTATAATTTCAATTTCTTTGACATAGAATTATTCAAATTTTAAAGCCATAAATTTGCCTCTAAATTTTAGTGGCATCCCACAAATTTTGATATGTTGGCCATCATCTCTTTAAATATCTCTCGGCCCCATTCTTATCTTTCCAGAACTCCAAATGCATGTATGACTCTGACAGGTATTAGATGGTATGTTCTGGTTTTTATTCCCACTCTTTTTCCCCTTTGGTTTTGGTTAGGATCATTTCTCTTGACCTATCTTCAATTTCACTGATACTTTCCTTAGCTGTGTTCAATCTGCTGATGAGTTCATTGAAAGAATTCCCCATCTCTAATACCAAATATATTTTTATATTTCTATGGTTTCCATTTGACTCTTGTATATAGTTTCCATATCTCTGCTGAAATTCCCCACATGTTCATGCATGTCGTCCACATTTTCCACTAGATCCTGTAACATGCTAATCATAGTTACTAAAAGTCCTTGTCTGATTGTTCTAACGTCTGGGTTATATATTCTGTTATGCTTTTATTATGTAAAGTTGATAAATCTAGTCAAGATTTGAGCTTTGTGTTTTGTTGTTACTATCATTATCGTCAGGGCACAACAGGCTTCAAACTCCTCCAGTGACTAGTTACTATTACCTGTACTTATATAGGGGGCCTGCAGTACTAGCGTCTTTTTCTCTGTTCCTGCTTCACCCTCAGCTTTCAAGAGTCCCTGATTGTCTATGCCGCAGAGAAGATCTCTTGCAATACTTCTTTGTCTCTCCCTTAGCAGTGCTTTGCTCTTGTCTATTATTCAAAATAGACTCATTTTTGTAGTAGGGTAAAGGAAGTTCTGTGGTAATGATCAACCACAGCCTTAGGCAGACTGTTTTTGAGCCTCAAGATGGGAACTTTCTTAGCATTTCTGCCTCCAGATTGGAACTTTCTGGCAGCCAAACTGTCCCTTATATCTGCACATCGTCTTGCACAGGAGAGAGTTTTCTGCCCCTCCTCCGTGGTTTCTGAGTGCTGATTGGTATCCATGTAGGATCCTGGACTCAAGACAGGTCTCCTGCCCCTACCCCAGGAGCAAAAGGTTTTTGCTTCTACCATTCTCTCATCAGCAAAGGATCTTAACCCATGTCCTACCTCTCCCCCAGAAAGGTTTTGCTTTTGCTCCCCTGCTCAAAAAGCAAGAGATTTTTGCCAGGGCTCAGGGTCACAGAGCATTTCTATCTCTTCTAGTATCATCATTTTTTCTAATATCATAAACCAGTAACTTAGAGCTTTTGCTGCTTATGAGAGAAAGATCTACAGAATGAGATCTTTCATACCTCTCACCCAGAAAGCTGATCACCTCCTACATACTGCACTGCTGAATGGACCTTCAGCTTCCTGCACTGTCTTCATTATTTCCTCTGAACAACTGGTAGGTGTCCAGAAAAGAGCTTACAAATGATTGTTAACTCACCTTGTGTCTTGGACTCCCAGATATTCCAAACTGACGTGCTTACTCTAGCCTTTAAGAATTTTTAAAATTTTGGCTGATTTATTCTCACCCTCGTATACAGTGGCTGCCTAGTTCTCCTGTGCTCTACCAAAGGTCAAATGTGTGCTGCATCTCCCCTTACCACTCTTTGGAATTCAGTATACTTGTTCACCTTTTGACCTCAGATCTCTAGTGGAGTCAGCAAAAATTATGATTTTTGTATATTATCTGCCTTTTTTCATTGTTACAGTGGCTCCAAAGTTCTACATTTTAAGCTGAAATGAAAATCCAAAGACTATTCTTAATCTTTAAGGAGCAGTTTGTAATAGCATTATTGAACCTGGAATAAAAATAATTCTAAATTCTCGATTTGTCTCTAAATTCATTAACTGAATTTGATAATTTTCAGTATGTAAACAGAAAAAGAAATTCATTAAGATTTATATAAAACTTGGAAAATGGCAAGCTGTTACATGGCTGTTTTCAACACATATTACTTTGGTCTCCATCACACCTAAATGAAGGGAATGAGGTAGCAGGGGAACCTTATACTCTTTCATTTTGTTTTGTTTTCCAGAAAGATGCAGATAAGAAAAGTTTGTTACCAATCTTCACCAATGTTCAAAATATTTTAAAAATATGCTAATATCTGAAGTATTAGAATGCTGCTCCTTCAGACTCTATGACATGTCAAATATTTCTAAGATATGCCTGGAATATAGCACATAAAATAACATCACAGCATTATTATCAGTTTTCATTAACCCACAGAGTTAGAAAGAATTTAGAGGTAGTCTAGTCCAAACTCCTATTTAATGCAAAAATTTCCTCTAAACATTCCTGATTGCTTGCATACTTATAATGTGGAAGAACTCTCTACTCACAGGGCAGCCTACTCAATTTTTGGAAGAAATAATTTTTACAAAAATTATTGAGCCAAAATGAATGTCTCTAAATTTGCAACCATTTGTTCTAATTTATCATTCCAGAGGTACTTACAGTAAATCTAATCCCCTTTTCAGCTGAAAGATCATCATATACTTGAAAGTAATTATGTTTCCTTTTTCTTCTTTTTTTCCAAACTGAAATTTCCTAGTACCATCAACTATCTTTCCTTTATGCCCGTTAAACTGTAGTTTTATGGCTTATGCCTCAGAACTCTGTGTGCCCCAACTGGACCCATACTTCCTCCTCCATCATCTAAATATTAAATGTTCTGAACTGTTATATACCCAGGTTTCCATTTTTCTTTCCTCTATCTATATTCTCCTTCTGGACAATCAAATCGGCCAGGTATCACCCCTATGAAAATAATTCCCAAATCTAGCTTTGATATATCTTGAAATCAGGCACTAATCCTATGTTTTGTGTCTGTAGAATATCTCATATGATGGATCAGCCATCCTAGGATTTGTAAATTTTAGGCTGATTATTCCCCACCAAACATGATGTATGTGTATGTGTGGGTGGGTGTGTGCACACATGTATGTATATTTGTGGGGGAAACCTCATGGTTTGGGGTCAGAAAAGTTCTGAATTTGCTTTTGCTTGAGTCCAAAATAGTAACAACATTCTGGCACTGTTTCTAGCATAACTTCCTGCTAAGGGTAGTGTAAATTAATACTCCACAACTACATATAACACGATTTATCAGGTAATCATTTTCCTCATTCAAAGCCCCAGGGTAGAGAGAGGATTCCTCAAAAGTTCTCTTTATCAGTAGGCATTGTTTTTCTTCTCCCACCTTTTGTAGGTGACAATCTATCCAGTGTCAGGGGTTTATTCAGGGATCTCAGCTCCAGGTCTGCCCCTTCCCTACCTCAACCAACTGGTTTAGGTCTAAAATTTCACCACTTGTCCCACTGTAAGCAGTAAACACCAATCTCTAAGCCCGCTGACATTTTCTTCAGGCCACTGACATATCAATGTTGAAGCTACTGCTCAGGCTTTAAGCTCCCTCCTTAAATTTCTGTCAGCCAGAGATTTATCCTATCTTTGTTTTGGGCTAAAGTTTGGATTTACATTTTTTTCTGTGGTTCAGCTAATGTTTATGTGAGCACACACTGTGTGTGTGTGTGTGTGTGTGTAAGGTGTCTATGTTTTCTCAGCCCAACAATTGCTACAGCTAGAACCTCATTGCATTTCAGATGAAGGCTGAGTCAACTTGGTTGTCCCATTGGCAACTCAAGCTCTGTGTATCAAAAAATACATGCATCACAGTTCCACCAAAACTCTTCCCATTTTGCCTGTGTTTCCTGCCATAATTAATGGCACTCTGTCTCTTGGTTTTCCGAGTATGAAGTTTTGGAATTATCTTAAATCCAGTCTTCCTGTTGGTGCTCAATCCAATTAATCACCAAGCTAATTCTACAACTGCAGTATTTCACTTAACATAATCTAGCAAACTCAGTGACTCAAAAATGAAATAAATATTTATCTTTCAGAATTTTTATGTAGATCAAATGAGATAAAGAGATCAGATAAGAAGCACTGCAAGACTGCAGTAAGAGATGGAGCAAATTAGCTGAGTGACCCAAGTCAACCCAGCATTTGTACTTTAGTAATATTTTATGGATTCCTACAAATTCACATATATTACATACCTACTAAGAATATACGAATGAAAACTAAACTCAGCACCTAATATATACCTCTCTCATAGTTTTAATGATTTTTAAATTTTCATCTTATTTGTTATCTGGGCATGTACAGTGTCTGATTTCTCTTATAAACTGAAAAGTCTGTGTGAATGGATAAAAAGGAATTAATTAAAAATGAATTAACTAAAATTTAGCCCTTATTCTCTGCCAGGCACCTTTTATATTTTACCTTACTTAATTTTACAGCAAACCAAAAATCAATTATTATTGTTCCAATTTTACAGAAGAGGGAATTCAGGCCCATGGAAGTTAAATAATTTGATAATGGTCCTAGGTAGAAATGGGGCAGAATCAGGATTTTATCACACATAACCTTATTGCGGAGCTGGAAACAGAGTTTCCTATGCTGTTGTGAATGAGTATATTAAAATTATATTAATAATTGTGTTGCTCTCTTTGGGGAAAGCCCTATTTGTTAATAGTTCAGTCTCAAATGTGGTACTCAACACTAAACTCCAGTTCAGATTATATATATGTGCTGAGCTCTAACTTTCTGGTTATGGAGAGTACACATCTTCTCATTTAATTTAATAATAAAGTAGCTCTTCTGGCAGCCATGTCACAATGTTGACTCATTGAATTCACACATAAATAAAACAACTGAGCTTTTTCCACATGAATTACTCATAAATTTTTCTGCCCATGTTACAACTGAGCAGTTGTATTTTCTTAATCTGTGAAAGATTTAAAATGAAACCCAATTAAGTTCATTTCTTTTTACTTTTAGCTCATTAATCAAGTCTGTTGACAATTCTGGAGTCCTGATTGTGTCTTTCAAAGTATTAGCCATTCTTCGTACGCTTTGTCATCAGTTTTCAGTGTTTATAAAATCTTATAAAAGGTACTGACAACATATTAAAAAGTTTTGATTTTTCCACAAAAGACACAAAATGATGTTCCTTAAATATAACACCTGTTTTCTGTCTTTATATTGATAATGTTTTGCTAAGAAAATGATCTAGAATAAGTAGAGTTAAATTCTTTTTATGTTATGAATTCATATCTTTGTGTAAAAAAAAAGGAAAAATATTTTTCCACCTCTTTTGAAATAAACTCCATTTTGAAATCCTCCATTGGAATGACTGTGATTCTGGAATTGATAGAGCTGATGTGTTTTGAAAAGCCAACATCATTAATGATACATATAAAATACATTAAAATATTATAGAGTGAAAGGTGATTAGCACAGGATTAAAGAAGAAAGGATACTTCTCAACATAGTTACTGGTAAAACACAAAAAAAGAATAAGGACAAAATAAGGCATTTTTTAAATGAAAGCTAATTTAAGAACATGTGAAAGCTGAGAAATAAAAAATAAAACAATGAAAAGCTCTTAGAACTGTGACCACAAAATCTGTGTATAACTATCTTAAGCAAAGCCAGCAATTTTGATTTCAAGAATACCTGGTCATTACTGTAGACCATACTTGTCATCAGTGATTTCTTTGAAACATCAGTTGCTTAAAAGACAATAAAATCAAATGATTACCAAACACCCCAACACCAAACTTCATTGTCCCAAATTTGTTCTGAACTCAGATTTTTAATAATTTTGCCCTCCTGTACACTGCTTACAAACACAGGTGCATTCTGAAACTCTACATAGGTCTGCCATCAGTTGTCTTGCTTTCAAAGTATTTTGCGGGAGCCACAGACTTTCAATCTCTATCTCTCTCTGTCTCCCCCTCCCTCCCATTTTATATCAGATAATGTTAAATTAGAGTTGATATATATAAAATACTAATAGTCCTACTTTCCAGCATTTACTTAATGCAAATTATGGCTTAGGCCACAGGATAACCAGTCTTGAGAACACTTTACATGGAAAAAACCACATTGTATTCCATTTCCTCTTCCTGTAAAGACAGGTAGTTTAAAGATAAATTAGTGTCCCCTTGATTGCAATAAATTGTAAGATGTCAATCTTTTCATCTACAGCAAAATCTGGATAATATTATTGAAGATGTTAAAAATATATGCATTGTTCTGGGATGTGTGGAGACCAAACAAATTACAGATGCTGTAAATGAACTAAATCTTATTCTTCAGGGAAAAGCAGAGGTAAATACACTCATTTATTACACAGTAATTATTTTAAACTTAAGTTCAATAATTAATTAAGGAGAGTGAAAGACTTTTGACTAACTAGTATATATGTGGTGTGTGAGTGTGTGTGGGTACAAGTACATTTCAATCATTTGCAGGTAATGGAAACTTAATTCTATTATACCAAAAGGATTTAATTAAATTAAAAGGAAATTTCTTATACCTTTGAAGTGTAACTACAATATAACCTTCAAGTGAGACTGAAATCAACTCTACAATCCTACCTAGATGAATATGCTTATATAATAATATTCACAGGCAAGCGTTTGTATAGTCTATTAATGGCTCTCATGCACACCAGAGTATGCAGATGTAAGCACCCATGCTTGCATGGACAAGCACATATGCAGGAAAGAAGAGATCAGTTCCTGTGGTGTTTTCTGCTGAATCTTCAAGGCATACTGCTTCTATGATCTCACATTCTGTGATGATTTCCTGGTTTTTCAGTTTAAAAAATGAGTATTATGTGATTGTTTTTTTAAATCTCAGAAATATGATGTAGATTACGTGTGATTATTGCCCAAGAAAAAGATTAGGACATCTGGTTACAACAAATCATTCAATCTTGTTATTAGTTTAGCACGTGATAAAGCCAAAAGATATGATGCTGCTGATAATAATAATAACTAATACTTGATAGTGCATTGCAATAATAGTTTCATTTACATATTACTTCATTTCACTTAATTTTTATTTTATTTCAATTCATCCTCACAGCAATACCTTGAAGCTGGTATTTTAAAGTTCATTTTAGTATTAAAATCTGATGCTTAGAGTGCTTGCGTACAGAGGATTAATAAGTGGCAAAACAGAGATTTGAATCCAGGCCTCTATACACACTCCAGTACATATGAAACTTCATGAGAGAGTGATTGCATTCATTCATTATCTGGATGGATAGGAACAGCAGAGATTATATTACCTTGAATGTGCCAGCCTTGAAATTTCAAAAAGATAGATTTAGAAAGTAGACAATTATACTAATATATATAAATCGCCATGCTTACTTTTTCAAATAGATGACTGATAAAAATCAGTAATTTCTTAATGTTGGACTTCCTATATCTTATTATAATTAGAATTGTGGGTTTTTGTGATTAGATGTAATAATGAATATAGAAAATTTAAATACCTTATTTGCATTACATGAACAGTGACAGTGATAACTAAGGAGCAAAAGAGTTATACCACCAGAAGATTCTCCAACACTGGAAGTTAAGCCAGGATACCAAGGTAGTGAGAATTAACTTTCAACAAGGCATTCATTTCTCTTAGATTATCACATTTTGGAGATATTTCAAATACCCAGAGCTGATTATAAGACACAAAGAGCATAGGGTCACACAAAGATGATTTGAATTCAAGAACTACAACTTTCTAGATGAATATCCTTTGGAAAATTAATTCATTTCTCTAAGCTTCAGTTTTCCTCATCTCTAAAACAAAAAAGAAAACAGAATTCGAAGGGTTCTTGTGAATATTAGAAATAACGTTAATAAAGGGGGCAGATGATAGTGCATCTTGAATGAGAATCATTATTACTGGAAGTTGTAGGGATGATGCTGGTGGTAGTTTTTTAGACTCTTCCTCATGAGGACAAGATGAAAGTTTTAATTCACACAAGCACCACTTAGGACCCTCTTATCTCAGGGCCATTGGTTACAGCCAGCTTCACAACAAATATGAGCCTCTGCTAGAGTAGGAGACCAGATGTATGAATGTGGACACATGTCTTTCCATCTGTTAAGATCACTTGGTTGTTCTTCAATTTTTATGTCCTGCCCTTGGTGAATCAGTAGAAACAAATTGATCAAAGAAGGAGGAAAATCCAATTTTAGGATGAAGCACTTCAAATGCTGTTAAACTAGTACTAGCTATAAAAAGCTTTACCTTTAAACATTCATTTTCTGAAACTCCCTAAAAGAATGAAAATGACAATTTTCTCAGAAATATCAAACTTTCAATATATCTGAAGCCAGAAGAATCCTTCAAGGAGAAACTAAGTATTGATATTTCCTAGGAAAGCTATGAACAATTATAATTATCAAGGGAAGCTCATATTCACATTTCACATTTCTTATATACTTATGAGCAGTAAATTGTATGTGATTACTCATGCATAGAAATGAAGAAAAAAGTTGACAATTAACAGTTTTATTCCATATATGTTAATGGCCAAAGTAAATAGTTCAATATCTCCAAATAAATGTCTACTCCAGATTCTACTTATTTTGAGGACACTTTAAAAGTTCACATATCTCACATCATTCAGATTTTTTCTCCATCCATTTTTCCATCCTATCTTAACTATAGGCCCACCTATATAAGAAAATTGGCACGAATAATAAGTCCCTTTTACAGAATTTGTGCATTAACCATCTGCGGCTAATAATGCCAAAGTAGTTCAATCTATCCACCCACCATAAACCTAAGATTAAAGAAATACTGAGAAATATGCCTTCTGCCAACAAACTCAAAATTCAGAAGCTTTCCTTTTTTCTTGGCTGCATTTTTTGGTCAACTAGCAAGAGACTATTTCCTGCCATACATGGAAGTAATTAAGTGTTTAATAAATGTAAGTTTTGGCAAAATGAAAAATTGTATCACAAATGCAGTTGTACTCTGTCTACTGTGTGCTCCCACTCGGCACTGTAAACAATTTTCCATCCTTCAGAATTATATTCCAGAAGCTCACATATTTCCACTAAATACACAATAAATGAACTACAAAATAAAAAATACGGTCTTACGCATTGTGCTGTAGGTGGATGTCATGGTGATCTTAAAATACAAGTTTACATTTCTGAATAAACTGAATTCTAGTTAAGTCATGCTGACATGTTTAATAGTCTCACCCACATGGCTGGGGTAAAGACCTTATGTGTAGTTGTTAAGCCCAGTGGTTGAAACTATGCTCAGATGAAATATTTTACCTAAGAGAAATGCTTCTGAAAAGGTTCATGGGAATGATGCTTTTAAGTGAAAAGTTGTATGTAAATTTAATTACATTCTAAACACTACAGAAGTGTTTTCTCTCTAAAAGGAATACTATAGCAAGTTCTTTGTTACAGTAAAATGATTATTCCCTAGTTTATTTGTTTGAAAATCCAGCTTTTCATTAATTGGATTTCCTTAAAAGCAAACTTGTCAAAGCAAAATATTAAAAAAATGTAGTGTCAATTAAAAGGGATCTTATTAGAAAACTGAATTTGCTTTTGAAGTGAAACGTCATTTCTAATGAACCTGTGAATCACCTACCTTATATAGTTTTCATGATAATAAAGTTATAACCAGTAAATCCTAAACCACTAAAGTAATTCCAGGCCTACAATAAACATAAACAAACAAGCAAACAAATAAAACCACCAAGCTAATGTATATGAACTTAAATGACAACAAAAATTTCAGACAGTATTTTTTTAAAATTCAGGATATGATCTCAAGTGTTTGACTATCATTTTTTTTTAATCCTAAGAAATAAAGGAAACTATATAGTGAATCTGTATGATTTTGCACCCTTCCATCCAGCCTTCTTTCTGTGCTGCCCAAAGCTTGTATCTGAAGTGACAGCTAAAATAAGAACTGGACACATTAAACAAAGAGAATTACAAATCTTTTATATTAAAAGTTTAGTCACTGTTGTGGAAGGGGGATTGAGTTTAGGCTATATCTATAGAACTGTTCTAATAATACTAAAAAAAGGCTGAGCTTATGCTAAAGATTTCTTCTTTTTTTTTTTCTGAATCAAATAACCTAGATTGCTGATTACAACAGTCAGAAGGCTTTTCTTTCATTTTACAATTTAGATTTCCTCTGTTTAGTAAGCAACATTGATATATGACACCAAGAAATACATTTTCTTTTTATCATGCCAGAGAAATTTCTGTATGTAGATTTTGGATATTAATGGTTTGGTTTCCCAAATTTGTTTTCTGAATAACAAGTGTATCTTTGGACCTGTTTTTCTTTTTCAGAATTTTCATCAAAATTCAGAAACTTCAGCAAAAGGTAAAACACACATGCATACTAAACAAATTATAAAACCAAAAATAATTTATATTTTTCAATTTTTCTCCAAATATTATAACACACACCAAAAAAATACTTTTGAGGGGAAAAAATGCTTTGTTAAAACTTTATTTACTGATGGAAGTGATTATTCTGCAAGTGAATAAAAATCCACACTCCCTAAACTTTTGGCCTGAGGTTTTTTAAAAATAGGGAAAGTCAAGAGAGCTATAAAAATTAAAGGAATACTGAAAATATCCTTACAACAATTCCAAGAAACTATAAAATTTTATTTAGCTAATTATATTTTAAAGTAAGAGAAGTCAGAAATGCAGCAGATGTCTTTCTTCAAAGTCACAAATTTCAAATTTAAATTCAAGCTCTATTTGAAAGACCAATTTAACATAACAGGTAGGAGGATTTGGTGCTGGAATAATTAGTATTCACAGAAGCTCTGAGCCTACAAAACTGCCAAGCCACAGGAGGACTTTGCCTCTGTAGAAAAGAGCAGACTGTGACCATGTGGTGAACAGTGTGGTGTAGAGGAATCAGGCAGAACTGGTTTTGAATTCCCACTCTGCCCACTTTTTGACTCTGCTCGTAAAGAAGTAAACTCTTTGATCCTCAGTCTTCCTAGTATGCATAAAAGATAGGATAGTATGTAAAGTGCAGGGTGTGGTCAGGGTTGTTCTTGTTTGCACAGGCAGATGGTATCTGGCTTATGAACACTTATGAGTATCTTTAAGGAAATGGTCTGACTCACAGATGTTCAACTAACACCCTTGGATTCAAAGGTGACAGTGAAGCACAAATGATAACCCCAATCTGCCCTCCACACCCTTAGTGGTTTTCAGTAGAAAGTTATGTACAGAGCGATACCCCCTCAACTCTATTCCCACCACTCTAAAGAAGACATTCAATTACATGGGAAGAACTCCCCCACTTCACATCATAGAGGAAAATGGGACAGCAAAGGATATGGGACAAAAAAACCTGTGCTAATGCAAACATCTAGGCATTCATAAAACTCCAGAACACCACAGAATAAGGGGAGAAATAGACACCCCCTAACAATGTTTCTAACACAGAGTCCAAGTGAAAGTGCGGAGTGAACAAGCTGAAGCCTATATGAAACTGGCCCTTTCTTCCTTTCTATTAGGAATGCTGGAATAAAATCTCCTCATCCCATGTTCCTCAGGGGTTGGGATATGAGATCTCACAAAACTGCACAGAAATGTTCCCAGGGACTTATATTCTATGCTAAGTCAACACAGAGAAGGAATTAATTCTACGGATTAAATATTCCCATCGACAGCTCTCATAAGCTTTTGATAAATCAGAATTCTCATTCTGCAAGATAAATATTTTTTTTTCTAATATTTTATTATGTAGAAGCACCTTACAGCAGTTTATGGAGCCGAAAGGAAGAGTTTGCTGAAATGACAGCAAAATGAAATGAACATTTGCCAGCATATACACGCAGTTGCTTTCTATTCAGGTACTCTGAAATAAAAGTCTAGAACACTCTTTACACAAAATGTTGATTCAACAATAAGCCACTATTATTGATGATTCTTATACTTAATATTCTTATTGATTAACCTCAATGTACCTTGAAGCTGACAGGTTTGATCATACCTGTGCTCTACACCAGTGGTGAACAAATCTGTCATGCTGCCTGTTCATGTGAACAAAGTTTTTTTTGGAACATGAAAAGAACCCCAGATTTTAATGCAGACCATGTCTGCAAGGAAAGTACAGCCTTCATTGGACACAAGAAGCATTGGACATAGGATGTGACAAACAGTAACGCTACAGAGACCATGTTCCTTTCAAATGTACACTAGAATAAAGTCATGTACTCTTACCCCTTCATTTCCAAAAAAACCAAAAGAGATTCTAATTAATGCATCTTAATTGCCTATATATTGTCATTGTTTCTTTATTTCCTGATAACTATAACTCTTTTCTCATTGCAAAATCAGGTGTGATAAATATTATTTCTCCATATTTCACCACGAAGCCCAGTACTTTGAGTCCTTAATACATTTCTGATGATATCTGAAATGCATTTTTCACCCAGAGTTCTGGAAGTAAAGCATAATGCATAAGCACACATCCCTATACTACCTCAAAGAAGCAAATTATAACCTAAAATTGTATTTCAGCACAAAAAGTAAAGAGTAGAGTTTGAGTAAGTATCCAAATAATTAAGATTCTCCAAAATGTGTGCTGGAGCTTGAATTAATGAGATCTCTCACTCAGGTTTATGATTTGTGTATTCATTTGCACAAGATTGGGAATTATTAACGAGAAGTTTGTGCTTCCTGCTTCAGAGTACCAACAGCACAATCTGGGGACTGGAGAAACAAGATGTTTCTATAAATTTATAATTCTCTGCCTCCTGTTGTTCAGGAGAATCCCTGTTGGTTGGCCTCCAGAGTTTGAGGAGGCCTCTTTAAAGACTATTTTTATGCTGCTTTACTCTTCTGTTTCATTAATTGCCACTGCTGATTTCTCAGAGAATTTTAATTACAGCTCTTTCACTCTGCTTGTCACCTCAGGCTGTTTCAACAAAGGACACAATTTTAGAAATACAGCAAATAGGGAAAATTTGGCCATCTCATGAATATTGTACAAATTTATAATAACTGTGTTGAACAACAACAATATGTTTAATTAGGGGCAGAGCTACTGAGGGACAGGATGTGGGAAGAAGCTCCATGCTGAAGCTGGCCTCTTTCCTGAGTATCCAAATGCCTGGGCACTGGAACACTGCAGACTGTTGGAGGAAACATCAAGCTCTTCCTACTATTTTCTTTTCAAACCAACTAGGAACCAAAAAGCAATTTATGCTTGTAAACTACTTACGAGAAAGTGCACGTGTTTGAAAAACAGCAGTACTGTGTGACTTGACACTGAACATGACTACGCCAAATCTGTGACCTGTTCCGTTCCTAATCTTAATGGACATTTCTGTTTCTATAACTTAAAATATGAAAATCTTTAAATATGGTACAGTGAATAAACACGTTATGTGAATTAGAAAAAAAAACAATAGATCTTAAGAACGTAAGTTTTAAGGATGTGCTTACTTGTTCTCTCAACGTCTCCTCAGCTTCCCAGGGCTCGGCCACCTCGCTCTCCTGGGCTGTGGCCCCCGGGGGACTCGGAGCTGCCCGTGGCCCAGCTTCCCACGGGGTTGGGAGCGGGGCAGGTCGGGGCGGCGGAGGACCGCCCCGGGCCTGGCGTCGAGGACCCCACCTGGGACAGGTGAGCACCACTAACCCTGCTCAACCTGTGGAAGAAGAGCCTGCAGTCTGGAGAAGAAGCACTGGTGTTCAGGCTGGACCACTACGAAGCCAAGGCCACGCGGCACATCCTCCTCATCAGACACTCCCAGTACCACGCAGACGCCTCCCTGGAAAGAACCGCGCTCTGACCCCCCGAGTCGTGAACCGGAAGTACTAACTGGCCTGGGACTCACAAGCTTGGAGTTGAAGTTTAATAAAATCGTCCGTCCGTCTGTGACCAGCGCTATAGAAACCTCCAACATCATCAGCTAACACCTGCCAGGCGTCTGGAAATTCAGCACAGCCCTGCTCGGGGGAAGGCGGCCCGTTGAAGCCGACCCGCCCAGGTCTCGCGGGAAACGGAGGCTGTGCGGAATCACGAGACTGAGCTCGGATGCAGGCCGACTTCTGGAGCTGCATCCGTGGGCGGACGGCGAGCATCTTCAGCCGCTACACCTAGAGCGGGCGCGGCCGTTCCCTCCACAGGCGGGCCCCGCACATCCTTCCGCCTCAGCCGCATCACCCACCCGGTGGTCCCGCCCGAAGGCCGAGGAGCTGTCCGGACGCTCGGGGACACGGGCTTCAGGCCTCCGGACTGAAGGCGTGCCCTCTGAGGGCCGCCTCGAGGGGCCGCTCTCCTCCTCAGCCCTGCGCCCAGCTACCTGCGTGGGAGCCGCCGATGACACGGTTTCTCCCCTCTGACTTCCCTGCATGGGCTGTACTGCCGTTTCGTTTCATTTCTCCAGGACAAGGCGTCGGAAAAGTAGAAATATCTAAAATTCGGCATATCGGTACATATTTCTGGCCCAGGATGGAAATGGGAACGTTCAGGTCGTATCTTTGGCAGGGTTTTCTGCGTCACTCTCATCTAACAAGACGCACCTGTGGGGTTTAAGGAGGCCTTTTTGGGGGGATTGGACGAGGCCTGAGGAGCCTTGCGACCCCCGACCCTCGAGACCTCGTCAGCAAAGTCAGGCACGGGTGACTCAGGAGCAAGAGGGCGCCATGACACTTCGTGACACTTCGCTTTATACATTCACCTAAGACCCTTTGTCACTTAAATATGTGTCAAAGATTTTCTTCTTCTAAGTTAAAAAAATAATTTTAAAATATAATTTTTATATTTGAGATTATTCATTTAACTTCTAAAACATTATAGTTGAATATTAAAAATAATTACAAGTCGTGAGCGTTATTATGATTATCGTCCTTCACTCATTCACTACTGCATACAAAATACCAGCAGTGAGTGTTATTCACTGACCCCATTAAGAACCTGACAGTGAATCCTACCCCAGAATGACGTTCATCACCCTCATAACCTTCTCCATTGTCATGGCGCCATCTTTCCTGATTTGGATCAGAGTCCACCAGTTCTGCCTGGTCCATTTCATCAGCCTCTTTCTGCTTCCTTCCCCTCAGAGAGGAGTTTTTCCAGCAAAGGGTCTATTGGGAGAGAAATTTACCTCAAATTCGATGATTAAGGGACACTTTTCATGTGCTCTACAGTAAATCGGCGTGCCTTCATTTAGCAGACGCCTGGAAACTCCTGGCCTCTGTACTTAAACAATTTTCTTCATTTTTTTTTCCTTCATGACCAGTCACTTCTGGGAATAATCAATAGACTCCCTTTAAATAACTAATGGTAAATCTCAACTAAGGCTTTGATTTTGAAGAAATGTAGTAAATATCATAAATCTTTCACTTTAAACTTATTTCAGATCCCAGCCATGTACTAATACCATTCTCTTTTTATAGCAGCACAATGTATATGATTAGTGTTCAGTTAATGGCAAACATCATAGCATAATCAAACTTATTATGATTAATTTTTTAGATGGAGTTTGTTTAAAGTACTTATAAGCCATGTAGATAACATGTTCCTTGTCTGAAAATTAATTCTAAACTATAATAATCTAAAACAAAAATATTGCAAATTACAGTTGATCAGAATGCCAAATTAATAACCCAAAACTCTGATTTGTGATTAACAGCTGTGCTCCCAAATTTCTGCAACTAAAGATATGAAAGCTTATTAACTATGTATACTACTAGCAGCTAACCCAGGCTGCATACAGAGGCACAGATGGCTAATTGGCTTCAGTTAGTAGAGGGTCATTTAAAATAAATTTTCTTTGAATTTTGTTATAAAAATTTTCAAAGCTGTAACAGATGGTTTTATGATAAATATTGCCCTTCATAGATGACCTGATTTCTATCCCTTTCCCCACCTAGGTTTGATAGAAAGAGTGACAACTGAACTATCTACCTCCATCTACCACCTAATTGATATCTATTGCAGCAGCTTTTATGCAGATTTCCAGCCTCTAAATGCACCTGTGCATAGTGTTTCCTGTGTAAATCTGGGGCTCCATTCCCACCTTAGCTTCACAGTGTATGCAGCTCACAATATTCCAGAGACCTGGGTGCACAGGTAAGTAATGATGAGTTTTTTGCAAAAGGGTTAATTAATTTTGTGTAGCTTCTAATTGAGTATAATTTGCCTTGTTCTTATTTGCAGGAGCAAATATTTTATTTTGAAATTTAATCAACTTGGATTTATCCATATTCTTAAAATCATTTACAACTTTATTTCCAGTGCACATTCCTTTTCCCTCAAGTCTTCTCCCATTCTCCATATTAAAAATAACTGCATGTTGTCCATGTATCATTATGGAAACAGAAAATGCTCATCCTACTTAGTGATTGCCTTAAATTTTTCATTTTTTATGTTTGAGTTTAAATGAATAATGCCAATTAACACAGAGCAAGATAGCACATACACATACAGGGTGATGGAGAGTATTTAAAAATAGAAAAAAAGTCACTTTGATCCCTATCAAGTTGTGAGCAGTAAATATTTTGTGAGATTAGTACATTGATAAAGTGGGAATTAGCCAAGAGTTATTTGAGTTACAATAGAAATTAACCACATTTATGCATGGAACATTGCCAGATTTTAGGTTGACTCTGTTATATAGTATTTTCTTGAACAACGTAATTAGAGTAATATTATAATAATTATTTTAAATTCCTTATGGATTAAATCTATAAGAAAATACTGATTAAATCAATTAAAGTTGATAAGAGAATAGTAATTTTCTAATGGATTTATTGTACCCACTGCATTTAGCATCTTGAAGAAAGGCTAAAAGAAACAATTTTAGAAAACAGAGAAATAATTTTTATCTTGGACTGTATTTTTGAAAATAACAACTGTACGAATATTTATAGAGTTAATTATAAAGGAAATTTTACCTTCATATGTAAAAAAGAAAAACTCTATCATCTATCTGTCTCACATATGCATTTCTTTAAAACCCATGGGAAAAATTGTCTTATGCTTTTTCTTAATTTTATGAAGAATTTTAAGAGGCTGATGTATAATCTAACAAATTGCCACTCTAATGAGTGTTCTCATATTTTTAAAATAATTACTATATCCTTATTAATTTTAATTCACATGGAAAAACTATGTAGCCAGATAAATACAGATAAAGCTATATGCATAGAGCATTATTCAGTATTTATACATGGTGGGAAATTTAGTTCTGTTTATTTTTTCTATTGTTTTTCTATTCTCTGTTTTATTTATTTCACATCATCTTTATTATTTTCTTTCTTCTTTTAGCTTTGGGCTGAGTTTGTTCTTCTTTTTCTACTTCTTTGAGTATAAATTTAGGTTATCGTGATCTCTTTTTTAAAATTTTTTATTTTTTTAATTTTATTCTGTTTTTAAAAAATTGTTATTAAAGTATAGTTGATTTACAATGGTTTGTTAGTTTCTGCTGTACAGCAAAGTGAATGAATTATACGTATGTATATCCACTGTTTTTTAGATTATTTTCCCATATAGGTCATTACAGAGTATTGACAAGAGTTCCCTGTGCTATACTGTAGGTCCTTATTAGTTATCTATTTTATATATAGTAGTGTGTATATGCCAATCTCAATCTCCCAACTTATCCCTCCCCCTCTGAAGCTTTCCCCCCAGTAACCATAAGTTTGTTTTCTACATCTGTGACTCTATTTTTGTTTTGAACAAATAAGTTCATTTGTACCATTTTTTTAGATTCCACATATAAGCGATATCATACGATATTTGTCTTTCTCTGTCTGACTTACTTCACTCAGTATGACAATCTCTAAATCCATCCATGTTGGTGCAAATGGCATTATTTCGTTCTTTTTTACGGCTGAGTAATATTCATTGTATATATGTACCACATTTTCTTTATCCATTCATCTGTCAATGGACATTTAGGTTGCTTCCATGTCCTGGCTATTGTAAACAGTGCTACAATGAACATTGGGGTGCATGTATCTTTTCAAATTATGGTTTTGTCTGGATATATGCCCAGGAGTAGAATTGCAGGATAATATGGTAGCTCTATTTTTAATTTTTTAAGGAACTACCATACTGTTCTCCATAGTGGCTGTGCCAATTTACATTCCCAACAATATTCCCTTTTCTCCACACCCTCTCCAGCACTTATTGTTTGTAGATTTTTTGGTGATGGCCATTCTGATTGGTGTGAGGTGATACCTCATTGTAGTTTTGATTTGATCTTTCTTCTTTTAATGTAGGCATTTATTGCTTTAAATTTCTTTTTTTAGTACTGCTTTTGCTGTATCTCCTAAGTTTTGGTATGGTGTGTGTTCATTTTCATGTCTCAAGATATTTTCTAATTTCCTTTTTGATTTCTGTTTGACCCATTAGTTGTTCAAAAGTATTCATTTACTTATTCATCTCACTTATGTGGAATCTAAAAAACAAAACAAAACAAAATGAAAACAGACTCTCAGAGAACAAGTGGTTGCCAGAAGGGAGGGGTGGGGATGGGGGTGAAATAGGTGAGGAGGTTAAGTGGCATAAGCCTCCAATTATATAATAAATAAGTCACTGGGATGTAATATACAGCATAAGGAATATGATCAATAACATTGTAATAACTTTTTTACCCATACAGATGGTTACTCAACTTATTATGGTCATCATTTCATAATGTATGCAAATATCAGATCATTATATATTACACCTGTAACTAACATAATATTGTACAACTATATTTCAATAAAATAAAAAAGAGAAACTAAAAAGTGTTAATTCCCATTAATCTGAGAATTTTCCAATTTTCTTTCTGCTACTGATTTCTACTTTTATTTTATTGTGTTCAGAAAATATACTTGGCATGATTTCAATTTTCTCACATTTGTTAAGACTTGTTTTGTGACCTATTTTGTAATCCATGTGCACTTGAGAAGAATGTGTATTGCCCTAAGCTTGGGTGGAATGTTCTATAAGTATTTGTTAGGTTCATTTGGGCTATAGTATTATTCAAACCCTCTGTTTCTTTATTGGGCTTCTGTCTGTTCTATTCATTATAACCAATATTGAGATCTTCTGTTATTATTTTGTTGTTGTCTATTTCCCCTTTTCATTCTGTCAATGTTTGCTTAATATATTTGCTTCAATTTGGAGTGCATGTATATTTACAACTGTTTATCCTCTTGATGAGTTGACCCCTTTATCATTATATAATGTCCTTGTCGGTTGTGACAGTTTTAAAGTCTATTTTGTCTTATATAAGTGTGGCCACTGCTGCTCTCTTGATTACCATTTACATAGAATATCTTTTTCTGTCCTTTCACTTTCAGGTTTGTCCTTAAATCTAAAGTACATCTCTTGTAGACAGCATATGGTTGGATCTTGTTTCCTAATTCATTCAGTTATGCTATGTCTTCTGATTGTAGAATTTAGTGTATATTTAATGTAGTTAATGATAGGGAAGGACTTTCTATTGCCATTTTTTCATTGTTTTCTATCTTGTAGCATTTCTGTCCCTCTTTTCCTCTCTTGCCATTTCCCTTTGTGTTCTTTTGAGTTTTTGTAATGGCATACTTCAATTCCTTTCTTATTTTCTTTTGTTTATCTTCTATAGGTAGTTGTTTTCTTTGTGGTGACCATGGGCCTCACATAAAACATCTTATATTTAAAACAGTGTTTTAAGCTGATAACAACTTCAATCAAATACAAAAACTCTACTCTTTTCTTCTCCCCTCACCACACTTTATGTTACTGATAACACAAATGGCATCTTCTTATATTTTATATATTTTTATAATTAAAGTTTTTCCATACTTTGTCCATTATATTCTATCCAGAGTTAAAAGTTGTTCATGTACCACCATTACAGGCTTACAGTATTCTGTATTTGTCTGTATATTTTCCTTTACCAGTAAGCTTTTATACTTTCATATGCTTTCGTGTTGCTGTCTAGCATCCTTTCATTTCAACTTGAAGGACTCCCTTTAGCATTTCATGTAAGTCAGGTCTAGTGCTGATGAACTCCCTCAGCTTTTTACCTGAGGAAGTATTTATTTCTCCTTCATTTCTGAAGGACAGCTTTGCCAGATATAATTATATGTTTTTCTTTCAGAACTTTGAATAT
Organism: Hyperoodon ampullatus; assembly: GCF_949752795.1. Classification (NCBI taxonomy): domain Eukaryota; kingdom Metazoa; phylum Chordata; class Mammalia; order Artiodactyla; family Ziphiidae; genus Hyperoodon; species Hyperoodon ampullatus. Next base: position 88,414,050 of record NC_136924.1, on the reverse strand, counting down.
ATCATTTCCACTCCATCTGGCCTTTAAGGTTTCTGGTGAGAAATCTGCTGAAAAACTGATGAGATCTCTTATGTGGCAGATCGCTTTTCTCTTGCTGCTTTCAAAATTCCCTCTCTGTCTTTGACTTTTGATGTTTGATTTTAATGCATTTTAGTGTGGCCTTCTCTGGGCTCATCCTAGTTTCGTCTGTTGGGCTTCTTGAAACTGAGTGTCCATTTCCTTCCCCACAATTAATAAGTTTTCAGCCATTATTTCTTCATATTAGCTTTCTGCCTCTTTCAGTCGTTTCCTCCTGGGACTCATATAATGTGTACATTTGTCCTGTGTCTCCCATAAGTGCCTTAGACTTTTTCACTCTTCTTCATTTTTTTTCTTTTTGTTTCCCTAACTGAATAATTTCAAATACCTATCTTTGAGCTCACTGATTTTTTCCTTCTGTTTAATCAAGTCTGCCCTTGAACCTCTCTACTGATTTTTTTTCAATTCAGTTATTGTATTCTTCAGCTCCAAAATTTCTGTGTGGTTCTTTTTAATATGTTTATCTCTTTCTTGATGTTCTCATTTTGTTATATACAAAATTCTTTGTCAGGTAGTTCACATACTTCCATTTCTTTAAGATTAGTTTCTGGAGATTTATTTTGTTCCTTTGCTTGGGCCATGTTTTCCTCTTTCTTCGTATACCTTGTTTTACTTTGTATTGGGATTTGAGCGTTTGAAAAAAACAGCTACCTCTCCCAGTCTTTATGGAGTGGTTTCATACAGGGGAAGAATGTTACCAATCAGTCCAGCTAGAGATTTGGGGGGCCTTTCAAATCTTTTCTGTAGATGTATATTCCCTGGGCTTCTGTGTGTAAATTCCCAATCAGAGAGGTTTTTCTTCTTTCTTCAAGATGTTAAATTTCTTGTTTCATCTACGGTTGACCTGTGGTACTGCTGGTTCTTTGGTGCTCCATAAGCTGCCCAGCTCTTTTTTGTTCTCAGTTGCTCCCTGGCATCCAGATTATGCCAGGTCCCATCAGTGCTCTGTTGCATAAGACATAAACCAGTTCCTCATACAGCCCCCTGAAAAAGCCAAAATGTTGGATGCACACTACACTTTCCCTGCTCCCCTCTCTTCCTGCCAATGCAGAGACCATCAAGCTGCATCAACCTCTGTCTGCTGCCCCACATATCCTCTGGAGTGGCAGCAAGCCTCCCAGCTCTTCTTTTTTCTCCTAAGTCCATGGTCCCCAGACATCTAGAGTATATCATACCCTGTCAGCATGCTGAGACAGAAACCAGTCCCTCAGGCAGCACCCCTCAAAAAAGCTGCAACATTGGAATCATAATCCAAATCTTTCCCAAGGGAGAAGCTGGAAGTTGGGGGTTTTCTCCTATTCATTTTGCACCGACCTGGGGGGAAGTGGTGAGTGAGTTTGTGCTAGTTCAAACCATTGCCTTTGTTCTCAGAGTCCTCCCAACTGGCACCCATTCCTATTCTGCACTTAGATTCAGCAACAGAGAAACCAGTCCCTTGGATAGACCCCTAAAAAGTCTGAATGTTAGGCATATGTTCTAGTCTTCTCTTAAACAGGCAAGGAAGAAGCTGGGAGTTGGGAGTTTCCTCCTGATCCCACAACACTCTGCTGTGAGGAGGAGCTCTGGAAAATGAGTGCCATGAATTTTCGTACTGATTTTTACGTGGCTGGTTTTGCACTTGCCTGTGGTGCAAGAGCCTTTTAACATATTTCTGGATTTCTCGCAAAGGAAATTGAATTGGTGTCTCCAGGGGGGAAGGAGGGTCTAGGGCTTCTTATTCTGCAATCTTGCTGAAGTCACCAAACATAAATTCTTAGTAATTTTTAAAGTACACTCTATACAAGCAAATAGCACTTTATCATTTCATTTGACTTTTAACTATAAAAATAATTGACCCATATAGAAAACTGGTTCCTTTATAGCGTTCAGCTTATTGAATCAATGTTGTTTCTTTTTAGGTATAAAGCATTTTCTTTTTCCTGTTGGCTTACATATGCTGGAAAGAAACTGTGCCAAGTGAGAAACTGCAGAAATATTCCAGTCAAAAAATTGTTCTTTTTCTTGGTCAACTGGAATGAAACGTAAGTTTAATCTTTATTCTGGCAGGATCATTTGTCTAATAAAGATCAGGGTTTTTTTCCCCCTTTTCTTAAGTGAAGGGTATGATTTCTTTTAAATGTTGCCAGTTGATTTGATTCAGTGATGTGATAAGTATGCTAGGCATAATAGATAACTGATTTCAATTCAGCAGATTAAAGGTCCATTTAAAAATCTAGATAAGTGTCCAATCTACGTGTGTTGAACTGCTCAAAGAGGGAAATTGGGAAAGGGAGAATTATTAATCATTCACAGAATGTGGATAAAAGGAATACCCTCTACTTGGGGTTAGAGGAAGGTAGATTCCAGATATAACAAAGAAGAAAGAAATCACCTAATAACATATGTAATCTCCATTTTTCCCCAAAAGCCAGTTATAAATTTGTTTAAAAAATCAAATTTTTGAACAGTAATTATCTATACGTTGTGTAAACTGTCACCTAATTTGGGGTAAGCAACTCCTACTTCGTCATTTTATAGAGATTTATTAAATCAAGAAGGAAGAGTACCTTCCTGACACTATCCATGCCTTCCTCCTCTTCTCTGCCTCCCACCTCAAGCCTTTGCTTTACTCAGAATCTCAGGGGGCTCCTAGGCTCCATCTATGGCTTTTATATGGTTACCATTGCTTTTCCTTGCTATTCCCATGACACTGCTCTGCTGTCCTTTCTCTGGGGTCTCCACTGATCTTCTGAGAGCCAATTTTCTTCCCACCACAAGTAGAAGAAAACTCCCCAGCCTACTATCCATCAGCCCTTTCAGAAGGTCAGGCTTTCTTAGGAGATTGACTGCCAATATTGTACTGTCCTATTGATATATATGAGCCAAAATTTCTGGGACTCTGAAGATGGTGTTAGAATAATACCATCTATGCCACTCTCAGTGTTACCACAATCAATGGAGACTGAGTCCTGAGGCATAACATGTGTTCCTCAATTCTTACATACTCCAAAGCAAATCCTCCTTCTTCCAGGACTGTGACAACCTTTATCTCTTCTTGAAAACCTGACCTTCAATTACAAAATCCCCTTCCCTTGCACAGAATCATTTCTGCTTGTAAAATTCTTTAGTGGCTCCCCAATTCCTGTAAGGTAAAATACAAGTAATTTAGCATAGCACACAAGGCCCTCTGTGGTTTGGTCCCTGCCTATCTCTGCACTTTCATCTCTGGAGTTAGCCCCACTGTCTGCCCATGCACCCAGCCACTCTCTGCATCTGATCTACTTACCCTATGAACTGAGAAATCACGCCTCTGCTATGGGTCATCCATCTGTCAGGAGAACAGTGTCTTCACTGCCTACTTTGGGAACTCCTAATTATCTTCCAGAACACTCCTCCATCTTCTCTATAAACCCTTTCCTGTATCATTCTTTAAAAATTGGCCACCTTTTCTTTTTTCATTTGGTCTGAACCTCAAAGTACTGTCTTATGGTCTCTTACTGAATGTGTTTGTTTACATTTCTGTTTGCTTCTGCTAAAAGATACAAATTTTTTTTTTTCAAATTTTAAAATTTTATCCCTAGAAGCTAAAGCAGCACCAGACAGAGTAAGAGTCCAGGAAGTGTAGCTTGGCAAGTGAATGAATTTTGTATAATAAGTGATTCCTCAAAAATGCATTAACAAGCTCAATTACTAGAATTATTCTTCTGACTTAATTAAAACTTATTCCTGGTTGTTTCAAAAAGTCAGATTCATTTTCAACTGACAGATATGTGCTATTATTTAAACAATTCAAGGGAAAAATCTACTAATTCTAAAGTCAAAGAAAAAAATCTCAAAATAAATTGAAAATCATTAGTGTTGTTGGAATAACTTCATTGGTATACTTTTCTTCTCTTCCTTCAAGAGTGCTTGAGTGTTTCTCTCCCATCCTCCCTATCCCACCCCTCTAGGTGGTCACAAAGCACCGAGCTGATCTCCAAGAGGGAGGAGATATGGGGACATATGTGTATGTATAGCTGATTCACTTTGTTATAAAGCAGAAACTAACACACCATTGTAAAGCAATTATACTCCAATAAAGATGTTAAAAATATAAAAATAAAAAATAAAATATAAGTAAAAAATTTTAAAAATAAATTTTAAAAAGAGAGTGCATGATTGTTATCTTTCCTGTGAGAGTTTCTTTGACTCCCTCAAGAGTTAGTTACTTTAACCCAGAGTTCTTTTCATTTTATTTCCATTAAAAATATTTATTTACCATTTTTCTAGGTGCTTGGCCTGTAGCATTCTTTATATATTTTATTAACATGTACCCATTACTCTACAGATGATCATACATTTTATTACTAGACTGTAAACTTAAGGACAGAAACTTCATTTAACAATAATATGTTACAAAGATTTTGACCACTATTGTATTCCAGTCGATTCCCCCAAATATATTATCTCATCTAAACTTAATAACAAAAATCCAGAACAGTTACTGTCGTCTCCATTTTACAGATCAGAATATTAATGTTTATGAAGCTTAATTAACTTGCCCCAGGTCCCACAACCAGTAAGTGGCAGAACTAGTGCTCAGACCCACTCTGACTCCAAAGCTGAGGTTTTTCCTGTGATTTTCATACTGTTTCTTACAACATATAAAATCTTGGGCTGAGTATTTATATTCTACAAATAGTTCTCACATCTTAAATTTTAAAAAAAAAAAACTCTACTTCAGTTTTTCAACAGCAGCCATGACATTTTTTCCCTCTACTTTGAAACAAAACCCTTCCGAAGAGTCGTCTGTATTCACGTTCTTCCATTTTTTTCCTCTGCTCTCATGCATTCTCCAATCAGGCTTTCATCATCTCTGCTCCACTGAAATTGACCATTAGAGTCACTCATGACTTGCAAAGCTAAATCTGAAGTTTGTTTCTCAGTCTTCATCTTACATGATCTGGTAGGAGCTGGCTCCCACATTCTTTAAGCTTTTCTCCTTCCTCACTGGGCATTCCTTCTCCATATTCTTTTCTTCTCCCAGACTGATCATAGTCTTAACCCTAAAGCTTCTTCTGTTGTATCTATCTTTGCTCCTTAGTTTTCTCTTATAGTCACATAGCTTTAAATGCCATCTATATGCCAACAACTCCCAAATTTATATTGCCAACACAGGCATCGGTCACAAACTTCACACGTACTCACTCAACATGTCTAAAACTAAACTCTTGATCTTACACTCCAAATTTGTTCCACCCACGGATGCCACTCTGGATGATCATTTCCAGTATCGGTTGTTCAGGTCAAATCCTTAGCCTGAATTTCCTTCTCTCAGAACCTGATGTCCAGGAATCCTACTGTCTCTCTCCTCAAAATATTTCCAGAACATTACTTCTCATCACTTTCATTGGTCTAGGCCACCATCATACCTACCCTGTATTCCTACAGTAGCCTTGTAATAGTCACCCTACTTCTCTTGCACCTTTAGAATCCTTCTCACACAGCAGTTAAAGTAACCTCATTAAAATGTAAGTCAGGCCACATCATTCTTCTGTTTTATAATCCTACAATGGCTCCCTTTTTCACTCAGATAAAAGTCAAAGTCCTTACAATGGTCTGTTATTTTATATTAGTGTTAATAAGGGGGTTCTATACAATGTGACTTTTTAAATCTTCCATTTTCACTATCAAAAACTTATTCTGATTTTAGAAAAGCTGTCTCATATAGAAGAAAAGAATGTTTAAGAAAAATTTTAGTGTTTACTCATTTTTAAACAGCAGAGTAAGGCAAACATATGGTTAAAACTTGAGGTCTGTGCCAACAGCTTGGATATAAAGAAGCAATCTGACTTCACTTATTGAATTGTCTCTTAAAGTATTTTTCTTCCTTTTTTTGTGTAAAAGTTCATTCCTTTGATGTTTCAACAGCCATGTAGAAGTTAATAAAAAAAAGATTTCTCAGTGACTCTGAGATTATTCTGGCTTCAAAAATCCATATCTATTCAAGATATGAATAAATAACTATTTGTAAAGCATATATTCTTACCCTAGAAGAATTTATCTTTATTAATAAAAATGACAGAATGGAGATTGGAAGTAACTATCTACTGTAACTTATCGAATTTTTTGTCATTCTTGATATGAAAAGCTCACTAATAAGTGAAGTTATACATGAAGAAGCCAGACCAATGGGAAAAAGAACTTTCCAGATTATGTGAGAAATAAAGTGAAATTATAGCTTCCATCCTACCACAGCAATATGAAAACTGAATAGAAAGTCAATTACAGGTAAAAGAGAGAATATTCAAGAAATTAATGTGCATTCCACAGAATCATCAACATTTTATGTTGAGTTTCAGAGCTTCTTTTAAGCTGAGAAATATGTTCACATTACATTGAATGAATATTATGACCATGAAGGAATATAAAAGAAAAGAGACTTTTAGTTTTAGATAACTAAATGTGTAATAATTTAATTTTCAATAGTCTAAATTTCACAAATCTTGAAAAATAATTTTTTTTACTCTAGTCTTTATTTCCCTTCCTTTTAACTAGAATTATACTTTATCTGCCTACAATGGCTAATATAAGTTATTACATTGTTGATAGAATACTGAATATAAGGCTGATTTACAGCCTGCCATTTGCCACATACTGTGTTATGTAATATTCGTTCCATTTATGGATAAGAAAAACAAGGCTTAGAAAGGTTAAATTGATCACTCAAAGAAGAACATCTGTTCAGTCATGGGGCCAATATTTGAATGCACATATGTGCAAATCCAAACCTCTGATTCATCTTCTCCACTCATAGCTTACATATTGACATCTCTGAGTTATTATTAACTCAATGACATCATGCCCTAAACTGCACATATATCCCCTACCCCATGCTCCTCCTCTGTGGTTTCTATCTGTTAAAGGTAATCCACTACAACATAATCTGGAAGCCTGGAATTCATCTTTAATTCTTCATTGTCCTATTCCACTAATATGCTGTTAGTCAAATATTAGTTATCCATTCAAACTCTAAAATAGCCCTTCTGTCTTTCCTTTTGTTAGATGTCTTACTACCACCTGGGTCTGAACCTCTCCATCTCAGAGAACAGCATGTTGAGGGGAGAGATGTGTACTTCCTCAAAATCAGTTATGATCACTGGGCTGAATTAACTCCTCCTCATTCCTAAGGCTGAATGCTGCCTAGCTACACACAAAAGGAGGTCACCAAAGTCTTATTTTACACCCTGAGTAAGGGCTGCTCCCCATATTCAGATTAGACAGCCAACTTCTTGTGTGAGAAGACACTCGATACTACCTGAGGCCTCACCTGGGCCAACCTCAGTAAGCACTTTCCAGTTGGATAATAGACTTTGGTCACAATGAGTCCTCTAATAATCACCCACTGCTAAAACAGGTTGACTTCAAAGTTCAACTGGGAATTACAAGGCCAGTGGATTCTGTTCATACTCCTCACACCTAATGGCATCAGATATCATCCAATACAAACTGCCCATTTGCTCTTCCAGTCACTTTTACTTCTTCCCATTCCTTGGTGAATCAGTTTCCATTAATCTTCCCCTACATGCTAACGTCTGTTCCAATTTTCCCATTTCTTCATAGCATTCTCATCTTCTAGTAAACATATTCCCCCCATCTCAACTTTTTGAAAAATGTCTTCTTGTCTCATAAATAGATCACTCCTAAGCCCCATACTTCTCTTGAGGCTCTTGTATCCTTCTTCCTGTCCATGATTAGGGACCTCAGATCACACTCTCAACTTTCTGTCAAAAGCCCTTTCTTCTTAGATACTTCTACCACCCAGGTGTACCCCTCCCAATCTTACAGTATCATTTATAACCTTCTAGGCAGTCTCAGATATATTGGTGGATTCAATGCCCAAATTCAAGTTTTTTTCCACTATTAACAATCTTGTGTTTATCCTTAGCCACTTTTTTTGTCCATATCTACAACCCATCCAGGGTCTGAGTTTGATTCACCTTGACATATCCAGGAATTGTATTGTCTATTACATCTCAGCAATCAGCCCCCAAATTCCTAGAATCTCATTATCACCCAGAATAGTCCGCATTTAAAATTATAAACAACTCTCTATGCTTTTAGCTCTCTCATTTAAACATTTCCTTTTGCCATTAGGAAAAATCTCAGATCCCTTTGCCTAGCATACAGAGTTCTTAAACATCCTGGCAACCACCTGTCTAATTGCATCCTCCATAACTTTCCAGATCAACTTGACTACATTCTGTGTTCTAGCCACACTGAGCCACTCACCACTCCTCAGCTACATGCATATATGCCCTTTTCTATGCACTTTTCTCTTCTTCGAATATTCTTTTCCAAATCTCCATCTGATTGTAACCAACTTACTCTTTAAGACCCATTATGAGTTATTTCCTGCCCTCCCCCCATTCCCTAAGACAATGTTAATCATTCTTTTATTATGCTCACGTTATTGTAATTTTAAAAAATAAGCTTAAATATCAAAATTATAGCAATCCCCATAGAGTAATCAATCTCATTACTCTATGTGCTTCTGCTATATTTCTACTTTTACAAGATACAACACAAAATTTAAGAGGATGCCTCGATTCAAATAGTTAAAATATTTTTGTCACATAACATTATATTACAAGGAAATATTTATGAAAACATGGCTGAAAATGGGTAGATAACCTACTTCTTTCTTTTATTTTAAGAATCACTTTTCCTCTTGAAATAAAGTCACTTCCAAGGGAATCCATGCTCACTATAAAACTGTTTGGGATTACCTGTGCAACGAACAATGCAGATTTATTGGCCTGGACTTGTCTTCCACTGTTTCCAAAACAGTAAGTATATCATTTGTGATTAATAAAATTTCCATCTCAATAAAAACCTCCTTGGAACTGGACAGTGAGCCGTATATGGCGTAATGAGAAAATCAAGGAGACATTTTATTCTAAAATTGAGGTAGCTCAATATAAATCATGACTATTGAAATTGGGACTGTAAAGCAAAATGTAGAAGTGGCTTTAGAAACAGGCCTCATGCTCAGCTTGTCAGCTGCGTCATGAAAAGGTATTGGCATGACCAATCTCAATTTCTTTTCCTTATGTGACCAGCCAGTTTCTCTGGAATTACTAATTCAAAATGATTTAGATCAGTACTGTCAGTTAGAAACAATATAAGTCATGAAATTCTGGCTGAAGTAAAATTATTCAATGTAATTGGTTTACTGACCTTTTATTGCCAAGAAGAAATATATGTCAACTTTAAGAGGATGTTTTTCAGAAAAGTAAGCCAAATAGGAGTTCTGATATTCTATCAGAACTAATTGCCATTGAAAAATTAACTGTTGATTTAACCATAAGGATTTGGAATTATTAATACTTAGAATATTTGATAAAGTCAATTACATGATTTTTCAGTGTTATTAAGGAAAAAATATTTTAAATAAAACATCTTAGTTACTTTTCCATGGCAAGACTTGCTTTAGAATCAAATTGTAAAATACATGACTTTCGAAGAAATAGAACCTATATTGTTATTTTAATATTATTATGAAGGATGTTTCGGCCCCTGCTCTTGTAGAAAGATTTGGTAATATAAAAATGTTAGGAAAATTCATCAGCTTTTAGTTCCCACATTTAGTCAATATAAATAAATTATCATCAAAGCAACTGTGATACATTTTTTAAATCATTTTTTATTAGGTTAATTATGACATGGTGTGTGTGTGTATGTGTGTTGCTCTTTTATTAGTTTTCATGTTATAGCCAATTTCCACATGTATGAGGACAGGGAATGTATTTTCTTTGTAATTTCTATCATCTAACATGGTACCTCTTATAAATAGGCAATCAGTACAGGTTTGTTTATTAAATTGAATTGGAAAAATATCAATCTCTGTAGGAGATTTAGAATGAAATAAAATTTCAAAAGTCTATAAGAAACAGTTCAGCCATAAAAGGAATACCAACTGCTGTTAGCAGATATTTCAAAAATCTGATTTGTGGGCTAAGAACTTTCATTACTTTCTCACTAGGAGCAGCTATTCAGGTGCCCTTCCATCTCATGAGTGAGTTTCTTTAAAGTTTCAACTGCAGTATTTGTAAGATCTAGCCATGTTTGTAGAATATATTTCCAGTTATTCACTGAAAAAGAATTTAATCCATTTTATGCCTGCTCATCATCTAACATACTACTTTTCACATAACAGGTAATCAAAAAATGTTAAACATATAAAAAGTTTGGAATATTTTTGTCCTTCAAGCTACTCTTCAAAGCTTTTTTCTACATGGTTATGATAGTAAAACACTGCCTCCATGTTGTTTTGTCATCTGTCACTTAACCTCTGGTAAACATTTTATATGCGAGTGATCATGGACAATGGGCATCTTTAAGAAATGCCATCTGGGACTGATACTAAATGGTTTTCCTAAGAGAAAGTGGCAAAATTATGGATGATGAGACATCACAGAAACACAACTTACTTCAAAGAGAGCTTCAATAAGGATTTGTAAATGTATTTCCAAAAGACTATTTCTTATGAAAATCAGAAAATCTGCCTCTCTCCTGGGCTAAAATACTTAAAGAAATCCAGATCTTTCTAAGACATCAGAAATCCATCATGTGGGCCATTTGGGGAGATGTAATAACTCCCACTGTGCTCATTGCTTTGAGTTACAGAGATTCTAACCCAATTTATTTGATGGATAAATAAGTCACTTAATTTCGTTTTCTTTCACAGAGTGACCCCTGCCCATAAACACTTGGTATTGTATCTATCATTTATTACAACTTGAATTTCTCATACCCAGCCATGTGGAGCTGTAATGAGCATTTATGTCTCTATTTTTTCCAAGATACACACAACCTGAAAATATGCAGAATTAAAGGTTTCCTATCTCTTTGTGGTTTCGAGAAGTGGGTTTCAGAAGAACCAATGAAGATTAAACTCAGATGTATTGGTTATAACTGCATCGAGAGTGTGTACAAATACAAATAAACTTCAACATTTTCAAGCACACAAATTCACCTTCAACCCTATTAAAAAATATGTTTCAAAAACAAAGGTAAAATTTTGCCCACAAAAGTTTTACAATCCTCTCCTTTGCAGACAAGATTTATATCATATCTATATTCACAGTGCCTCCACACTGCAGTAAGAAAGTGTTATTCTCACCTCAATAATTTCTATGACCTACCTTCCCTACTTAAATTCAAAACAAATAGTATGGTGGTTACTCAGCATTTCTAAATTGTGGTAAACTCCTTCAGTGCAGAGATTCTCAACCTTTACTGAACAATAGAATCTCCTGGGGAGATTTAAAAATAAACCCATGTGTTCCCAAAGATTCTAATTTAACTGGTCTGTGGAGGGGCCCAGGCATCGGTATTTTCAGAGCTCCTGAGATGCGTTAAAGCCCAGGAAAATCAGAATCTTTTGCGGAATTTCAAAAGAGGCCTAAATAAATCTTAATCTTAATAAAATTTTATTTCTTAGTCTGTTGTCTGAGTAGCCAACCCTGATCCCACTATAAATGATCATTTCAGGTATATCCTTAAAATCAAATAATAGAAGCAAGTTGTGGATGAAAATTCCTTATCATTCTTCCATCCTGTACAAGAAAGACCCTCAGAGCTCAACTAATTCAAATATCTCATTTATATGTGAAGATCTTTATGATGAAGGAAGGTTAAAGGGGCTGGCTAGAGGTCACTGGGCTACTTAGGAATAGAACAAGAACCAGAATGAAGGGCTGACTTCTCTCTGCACGTGTTACTACATCAAGCTGCCTCCCTTCCTGCCCTTATGTGCCACGTCCTGCTCCATGAATGCACTGTGAAAACCTCACTGCCTGTCTCAGCCTTACCTGGGCTCTGCTCTTGGGCATGAAACCTGTTAGACCTATGAGAGTCAGAGAACCAAAGAGTTTTACAGTATGAGATCTTCTGGAAGTGCTGGTTCCAGAATGCCAAGCCATGGATGTATAGAATCCTATAGCTAAAAATGGCAATAATTAATATATTCAAACCACTTTTTTATTGTCTGAGGAAACAGGGACCCAGAGAAGGTAAACCAACCCATCTGTTCTCCTGGTGCCACAGATTTTGGTTTGGTTTTTCTAGGCATAGGAATTGGTACAATATTGAAATTAAAAGGATCCTTAAGAATAGAAATGCTATATTTATCAGTGTGGTCCTTTTCTAATGACATCTTATTCAAAATCTCCATGTATAAGATCAACGAACAGTCTATATACATGCTAGATGGGGGGGGCAGGGTGGCATTTGAAATTCTGGAGTCAAATCTATTTGCCACCTCCTCAGCACCTTTCTGAAGTCTACTCCCCCAACCACAAAGCCATATGAAAACAAATATAAAACTCTTGAAAACCACTGATTTTGTGCAAGAAGCTCAAAGAACTTATGGTAATTAAGGCTAGTTAATGAAGACAGGGTACAGATGTCCTGATATAACATCTGGTGCTCTTTCCACTATATGAAACTGTTTCTGGCATGTTTTGCTTTTGCCATGTTTTTGTTTGTTTGCTTAATTTTAACTGACTTAATAAACCTTTTCACAGCATTGTAAGCACAGGAAGCTCAGCTCGGTGCTCTGTGATGACCTAGATGGGTGGGATGGGGGGCAGGGTGGTGGGAGGGAGGTCCAAGAGGGAGGGGATATAGGTGTACATACAGCTGATTCACTTCATTGTACAGCAGAAACTAAGACAACATTGTAAAGCAATTATACTCAAAAAAAAAAAAAAAAAAAAACTACTGGTGAACCCCACCAACTTGGGTATTAAAAGTTTCCATTTTCATCCTCTTTCCCATTGAGACCATCAACACTCTTAGATGCATCCTTTTAACATCTTAATTCCACTAATCATCTTCCTTATCCTCGTGTTTTCTATTCACAGAAGTCTATGGAAATTTAGTCCCCATCATGCTTACAATATCGAAAAAGATGTTTAGATATAGTCCCTTATCAGAATATAAATTAGCTAATATCCAACACACAGAGAACCCAAAGAATGGTGCCAAACATCCTTTTCCCCAAATTGCCTTAAAGTATGTATTATATCAACCTCAGTTGGACAGGTAGAAGTTCATTCTCTCTGTGCCCTATTGCTTGATACATCCTTTCATACACATACTTGAATCAAGAGTTCTGACTTCACTCTTCCCTGTATGCCTCAGGGTTAAGGCCAGGGTGACTGTTGATCCAGACTCCATCAAAGGAGAGAAATGAGTCCCTTCATTTTTGTAGGAATCAGCTTAGGTCATTCAGATTTTCAGAATGAAATAGGGCCGAGATGTATAAATATAGTAAGGCCATAAATGTAACTCATTACACAACTTAAATTTGAAGAAAAATGCACTTAATATATCACACTTTTCCTCAGGAGCTCCTACCCTGTAACTAATGAGAAGAAAAAACTTTCCATCAGTTACAAAAAAATTAGTCAATTCAATAATTTAAATAGTCCTTTTAGAATTACGCAGTCTCCCTCCTTCAGATAAAATGCTCAGTCACTCAGATAGCTTCCCGACACCTTCCCTTTCTAAGAGGATATCTGGATACAAAGATCAGAAAAGAAACAGATTATTTGAACTAGTTACTTATGATATCCAAATCAAAGGCATTTTTAAGCTGGTGGTTATTTGTTATATCTTGTGTAGCTTGTGATTGGTGCTCTCCCAGCTTCACCAGGGCTTACTGACACTCCCTGGGTGACCTGGGCTCTCGCAGGCACCATAGACCCATATGGGACATCCAGCTGACCTCAACTCAGATGGTTCAATCAGATGCCCTTATTACAGAGGCCCTTTGTCCCCACCATGTGACCCCCTTTATGAAAACACCCTTACACAGATATCTTTAGCTGTGCCTAGACTCCATCTCTTCTGTACAGAAACCAAAGAAGACCCAATAAAGCTAAACACAGGAATTCCTTTTGCCTGTATGTCACATGGCCTGAAGTTTAAGGTCACTCCACAAGTTGGTACAAGAGCAGTTCAATAGGTGACTTTCTTCCAGAATCTGAAGCTTGAGGTACAGCATGGAGTCCCCTCTGCTCTCATCATTAGGCTATGCTCACTTATCTAACACTCCTCCCCATGGGTCTTCCTATAGGCAGAAGAGGGGGAAATTGGGATACCTCTGTCTACCATACTCACTCTGTCTCTCTTTCTCTGTCTTCTGCTTCCCACAATCTCAAATTGCCAGAAAGTCGTGGCTTTTTCTTTTGCCACATTCCCCTTCCAATACGCCACATCCTCCCTCCTCACTCCTGTTGATTCTACTGTGGATAGGAATATTTTCTGTAAATACTGTGGAGGACATTAACATCTGAGCCTCCAAACTTAGTGTTAGACCTTTTTGCATTCTGGCTGAAACTAGGCCAAAACTTTTCCCAAGAGGATGGATGCTTCAGACCATTTAGGGCAAGGTTATATACTCTGAAAAGTAAAAGAGAAAATCACAATCATAATTTTCTAATCTTTACCTTATTGAGTTAACTTTTAGCTTGCTAATACTGGTCCCTGCTATTGTTATACCAAAAAACAAAACAAAACAAAAATAACTTTCTCCAGATGAGGAGGGAATAGAACAAAGGGGAAAAAAATGACACAAAATTCATTCTGCTAAAACAATATTCTTGGGTTGTATAAAGATATCTGCCCAGTAATGTTTAAAATTATAAATGTTTGAAATGTTTAAAATATATCCCTTGGGCAGATACTTTTTAACAATATCTTTAGATATGAAAACTAAAGAAGCCAAGCCTCAGGAAGCCTCAGGATTTAAAAACTTTATTTGTTGGATTTTTTCCTTCATATTTTGCATATTTGTCCATTAAATGGCAAGGTAGAATTCTATGTTATTTTCAAAGAGGCTTACTTTGCTTTAAAGTTCTTTATAAACTTAATTTTATTGACTTTAAGTTCTACAGTTTTAATTTGGTATGTTGATCAAAGACTGTTCTTAGTGATCATGGAACATTTTACCAATAATCTTATTCATATATACAAGCCAGGTGTAGCTTGTTTTTTAATTCCTATAAGCCTCTGTGGATCTGGATGTTACTGAAGCTGTTAAAAGTATCCATGAATTCTTCCTGTCTAAAGTCTTTCCTGTATTCACTCTCATTTACTATAGTAATTTACAGCATAGTTTTAAATATTCAAAATATGAATAATCTCTCTATTTATGCTTAAAGAATCATTTCCTCTATGAAGTCCCACAACTATTTTGATTCTATAAGTTTAGAGCTCATATCTTTAAAGACGCCCAAGGAATTTAGTCACCCTGGAGCAAAAAAATGTGCTTAAGAGTTAACATCTTTATTGATTTAAGGGAGTCATAACTCCAAGACTATAAATTTGAGATTCTTAGTCCCATCTTGTAATCAACATTGTTGCAAATTAAGAGTAAATGCTACCTGTTAGAAACCATTGTGGAAACAATTTTCTTCGGTGGAAAATAAATGTAGGTGTCTATGGACATAGCCATGTATGCAGTATATTAGAAATGAACCACTAATCAGTACCTAGGCTTGAGGAATATTGTATTTATCTTCTAGCTACTGAATGAAGCTACTGAAATAGCTGATTATGTTTATACTCCAAAAGAAATTTATAGATAATAATAGCTTCTTCCCTTTTGAAGTGACTTCTGCCTGTCCATATGTGTTGTCTTTTGCAGCAAATCAATTCTCAGGTCTATGTTATTCAGCACAACATTACAGAGTGAGCCTCCCAAAGAACTGATAGCTCCGGGAGTGTGGGATATAAGCCAGCCATCCCCAGTGACCCTGCAGGTAAGTGTCAGGCTATGAGATTAAAGTACACACAGCAAGTATTGGTTGATAAGTAGCTTGTTGTCAATTACAGAAACAATTTTCTTCCAGGATCACACATTTTAATAGTCTTCTCTTTCTCCAGCCTTCTGGGATTTGTAAAATCTCTATTGCTTTTATTTTGCATTCAGTATTCTCAAAGCACTTTTCTCTCAGCTTACATAATAGCAATTTCAAGCCATTCTCTATCAAACACAATCATGAAGGAGAGGGATGGAGTGTTGCCATGAATCTACTCATTATACGTATTCATTTTTCTTTCCATTGTCTAAAAACAGTCATTAGTATATATTATTAACTTGGTACCTTATTCACACCTGCCTCTTCATTGTGTCATGTTTCCTTAAGATTTCTTTTGTTGTGTGTTTCCTAAATGACTAGCAATTAGCTGGATAGTGGGGGAGAAACTGTAAACAAATATCCTTTCTTTTTCCTTAAAGGCTCTCTACTTTCTGCTATTTGTAATCATGAATGATTCCTGGTTAATGATTCCAGGCTTTGGTCCTTTCTACTCAGAGGATTTTTTTCTCACTTTCCTCATTTTTTTTTTTTTAAAGAGAAGAGAGTCCTGAGACTTTTTTTTTTTAGGAGTTTATTAATTAATTTATTTATTTTTGCTGTCTTGCGTCTTCGTTTCCGTGCGAGGGCTTTCTCTAGTTGTGGCAAGTGGGGGCCACTCTTCAGTGCGGTGCGCGGGCCTCTCACTATGGCGGCCTCTCTTGTTGCGGAGCACAGGCTCCAGACGCGCAGGCTCAGCAGTTGTGGTTCACGGGCCCAGTCGCTCCGCGGCATGTGGGATCCTCCCAGACCAGGGTTCGAACCAGTGTCCCCTGCATTAGCAGGCAGACTCCCAACCACTGCGCCACCAGGGAAGCCCCTCACTTTCCTCATTTTTTCATGATTATAAGTGATCAGATTCATCAGATACCTGAAGCATGGACACTCCCATACATGGCAATGCAGGGAATATGGACTTTCCATCTCCATAGGGAAAACTGGGCAGCATTCTGTAGAACAGGATTTTTCAACCTCGGTACTATTGACATTTTGGACAGGATAAGTCTTTGTTGTGGGGACTGTCCTGTGCATTGTAGGATACTTGGCAGCGTCTTTGACTTTTACCCACTAGGTGCCAGTAGCACTTCCCCAGTTCTGACAATCAAAAATGCCTCCAAATATTGTCAGATGATCTCTAGGGGTAAATTTGCCTTCAGTGAGGATCACTACACTAGAGGGAACTAGTGCAGTCCGGAGGTTCGTAAAATTGCCAGGTTTGGGTTGAGCGGTGTGAGGGACAAAGTTTAGCAAAATGGACAGCAAGATGTTAAAAACGGTAAAGAAAAATAACACTAATAAAAATGTGGCTTTCACTCTGAAGGATGGAGGATGTCCCCCGCAGACAGTAGCCAAAGATCCACTTCGAATCCATGGACATGTTGATAAAAAAGAGTGGTTGTTCAGGGTGGATCTCGGCACAACATCCTAACACTCAACATTGATGGCTTACTGATTAGCAGATGTTTCCTCGTAACAGGACAGCTACTTTCTTTGAGAGGATGAGTGCATTTCTTATCAGACTATTTCTTGCCAGGCCCAAACCACCTGAACTTAACCAAAATCTTCCAAGTCTGACCCTTGCCAGAGCTTTGTGGATATAAATTTATGAGTATCTGGGTCTTTAGCAGCAGCGGTGAGGTGGAGGATGTAAGGGAGACTATCAGATGAGACTCGCCTTGATTCTTCTCAGATGAAGGGAACAGCTGCTTTAGGAACACAGATCGTGGAAGTGGAATCTGAAGCATTTGACAGCAGCATAGATTTCAAAGCAGAGACCTGGAGCCATGACAGAATTTATCTTACAAAAACGGAAAGAGGGCATGGAAATAATTCAACAGTATGCAAAAACGTTAAATTATCTGCTTTTACAAAATAATTTCAAATGGTATAGACATAGAGGGAAACGCCTCAGATGTTTTTAATTGATGATGAAATATACAAAATAAAACAGGAGTTACTAAGGTATTAAAGCCTTAATAACCAGCACCACTCTAATTACACACAGCTAAATTTAGAGCAGAATTTTCAACCTAAAGATTATGAGATGGTAAGGAAATTCGAAGCAAGTTCTGCAACCAGTGTTGTTAAGGAGTCAGGGTGGGTCTCAAGGGAAAGAAGTCAGGCTGAGAGTTAGGAAATCTGGAGTCTAGTCTTAGCTCTTTAACAGTAAACTTTATGACTGTGAACAAGTCATTTAACCTTCTATTTTCACCTGCGTGCAATGAAAGAATTGTACAGTACTATGCCTGTCCAACTTCTTTCAGATCTGTACTTTGCTGACTGTCTATATTAGATGGACAATTACTGCCACACTGTTGCCACCGCAGTATGATAAGAGATATATGTTACAGAACTTGATTCCTTCAAGTCAATCTTGTTTTTTTCATGTTGTGCTGCTGACTGGAAGCAGTGGATAGAGTGAAGTAGATCTGAGTTCAGACATGGAGACAAATTGTTATATGATTCCATCAACCTGTATCTCCCTCAACTTCCTCCCTCTCTCTGTATACAATCTAGTAGAGTGACTCATAATTTAAGCCCTAAGAGCAGAGCTGTTTTAGTTAATGTTGCTCTTGTTTTGTTTTATGTTTCTCTACTTATTCATCTTCTCATTCATGTCTAAATTCACTATATTTTGGTTTATTTGTCCTCACCACACTGAACTATTGTCAGGCAACCTGCTAATTTCTAGTTGCCAAATCCAGTGCTTGTTCTCATTTCTCTTCATACTAGCCCTCTCTCTGCAATTTTTGTCACTGTCTCTTCCCCATTACAGAACACTCTTCCCCTCTGTTGCTGTCCTAGGTTTCTCTTCACACTCTCTCTGGTTATTCCTTCTCTGTCTTCTTTCCGGACTCCTCTTCTTCTGCTAGTCCCTACTGTTGCCAGTTCTCAAGGATTCCATCTGCTGCCCATTGCTATTCTCAGTAGATATATTCTCCCTGAGAAAATTTCTTTAAAGCTTTATTGACATATACTTCACATACCATACAATCCTCCCATTTAAAGTGTGCAATTCAGTGTTTTCTAGTATTTTCACAGATATGTGCAACTAATCTCACCAACGTCAACTTTAGAGCATTTTCATTTTTATAAAGAAATCTCATAACTTTTAGCTGTCACTTCCTAGTCCCAACTCTAAGCAACTACTAATGCACTTTCTGTCTCTGTAGATTCACCTATTCTGCCCATTTCATATAAATGGAATCATACAATGTGTGTTTTTTTGTGGCTAAATTCTTTTACTTAGCATAATGTTTCAAAATTTATCCACTTTGTAGCATATATCAGTATTTATTTCTTTTTTATTGTTGAATAATATTACATTATATAGCTATACCACACTTTATCCACTTATTAGTTGATATGCATTTAGATTATTTCCACCTTTTGGCTATTAAGAATAGTGCTGCTATGAACATTCATATACAAATTTGTGTGTGAACATATGTTTTCATTTATCTTGGGTGTATACCCAGCAGTGGAATTGCTGGGTCTCATTCATTCCTAAGGTTTAATATACAGTATCTTGCAGGTTCACTTCTAAGTCTGTATCTTTAGTTCACACTCCTTTACACCACAAGCTTCAGACAAATATAAGCACGTGCATGCCTAGCTTCTCACATGGATATTCTGTAGACAGCTTCAAAGACAACACATCCCAAACTGAGCTCACCATCCTCTCAAAATGGTTTCACTCCCTGTATTATTTATGTCTGTTCACGCCCCCAGATACACCGAGCTGTTTCACTTGTCTCCTCCTTCTTTCTCGCTACTCATATTCAGTCCACACTATATTCTGCCAACTTATCTCCATGTGTTCCTCATGTCTGTCCTCACAATTCCCCACCTCATCTGCCCTAGTTCAACAGTTCCCTCCTAGGTTACAACGGTTTAGATGTTTTTTCTTGGCTTTAGTTTTGTTATTCTCTAATCCAAAATCCACAAGTGTGATCCTTCTAAAATGTAAATCTGAACCTACCACTCTCCCATTTATACTCTTCAATAACTCAGCACTACCTAGAGAATTAAGGACGAGCAATACAACGTAGCCCCCTCCACTGTTTCCCTTGCCACTCCTTGACTGACAATGTTGCTCCAGCAACACTGAAAGAGTTATAGTTTCTGACATGCACTGTCCTGCTTTTATCTTATGTGCATTTATGAATACTATTCCCTGCCTGCAATGTATCTACCGTCTTCCCTTCACCATCTACTGCCCATCTCTCAGGCTTAGTGTCTGTAATTGTTATTCACCTTTTAGGATCCATGGACCCTTCTCTAGGGATCTCTCCCTTACCCGCTCGTCTCTTTCCACTCCAAGCAGGGTTAAGTGCCCTTCCTCTATATTCACATAATAGCCAGTAAGATTTTTATCAACACATTTACATTATATTTCTTTCTCAAGAACTTCTTTCCCATTGACTTCTTGATTTTTGAGGACATTGACAGTGTTTTATCCCCAGAATCTAGCATAGCACCAGGAATACAGTATTTGTAAATTACTGATATGTGTCCATACCTCTGACCACTACAATAATCAAACCTACAGATATTTCTAAACTTAGCACTTTGGTCCGCTTGTTGGAATTCTGATAGATACCACTATGTTCAGTTTTTCTTCTTGTGTGAGCAGTCCTTCTCATTAAACCATAGTTCTTACCTACTCATTCATGCAAAGTATTTTCCTTTACCTAACATTTCGTTACCAGCTTATCCTTAATTATCAGCAATGTCATGGGGAGGCAACAGTCTTATTATTGGTACCTGGTCCTTAGACCACAGTACATTTTGTGCCCTAATGTAGCATAGGTTCTTTTCTCTTCACTGCTGAACCACTATATGGGTCCCTCTTTTACAACTCCTTCCTTGAGACTCACAGAAATTGCCATCTAGTTAGTAGGCATCCTTCCCTCCCTTGAACTGCATAGAACTTATGGTCCAATATTTGTGTGCCTTATAATATCCAAACTACATCTACAGTCAGGCTGCATTTCTTTGAACAAACTGACAGAATCATGGGGGTCTGAGCAAGCCCATGGACACCTTATTGGCATGGTTGTGGATCATGGACACTAGGGACATTCACAGCAGCTCCTTTAAGGAATTCCAAAACATGAAGTCATAGTAGAAACTGTGGTGGGCAAGTGTAAGTGGAAAAGGATGAGGGAGGAAGTAAAGTAAGATAGATAAATGGAACACAAGAAGCTAATATTCAAACGTTTAAGGAGGTATGAATTAGGAGTTTGGATGACTGGGGTCTGAGTATTTGCCTGTACCCCAGAAGAAAGAGCCTCATAATTTTTTTGCTTGAAACCAGGAGTCTATCTTCAACACTTGACAAATAGGTGTCATGGCACATGCAGTGCACACATTAAAAGAATGATCCTGGAGCATTCTATTAAAAAAAAAGACTGAGGCCAAGGCTAGACTTAGTGGGTCATGACCACAGAAGGAGAAGAGTCCTATGTTTGCCATTAATAACTTGAAACACAGCTTTGGGGTGCTATATACTTATTGTACCCTATTTTAATTGTTAACGTTTACCTTTCTCCTCCTCCATAATGCATAGTACTCAAAAGAATTCTAGAGCAGCAGTCGGCGAACTGTCAGGGCATGAGGAGCCGTGAGCCCGAGCTGCACGCAGCAGCCCGCATGGCAAAACAGAAAGCCAGCTGAACAGAGTGCGCAGAGTGGCACTGGCAGCCATGACGCAGGCAGCCCAGGCAACCCAGGCAGCCCAAACAGCCTCACAGGAAGCCTTTATGACTCCAACTGCTCTGCGGACTGCAAGCTGTGGTGGCACAGCCCCGCTACAGC
This sequence comes from Hyperoodon ampullatus, assembly GCF_949752795.1. Taxonomy (NCBI): domain Eukaryota; kingdom Metazoa; phylum Chordata; class Mammalia; order Artiodactyla; family Ziphiidae; genus Hyperoodon; species Hyperoodon ampullatus. The sequence goes on along the minus strand of NC_136924.1, from coordinate 88,392,265 downwards.
AGTCGCAGTCTCTGTGGGGCTAGCAGAAGCCTTTTCGCTTTTTTACTTACCACCTCATTTCTACTCTAGTGGCTTGGATAACAAGCCGTGTGACTGACAGGGTCTAGGTGCTCCGGTTGGGTGTCAGGCCTGTGCCTCTGAGGTGTGAGAGCCAAGTTCAGAACACTGGTCCAACAGAGACCTCTGAGCTCCGCTTAATATCAAATGGCAAAAGCTCTCCCAGAGAGAGCTTTCATCTCAACGCTAAGACCCAGCTCCACTCAACGACCAGCAAGCTACAGTGCTGGACACCCGATGCCAAACAACTAGCAAGACAGGAGCACAACCCCACCCACTAGCAGAGAGGCTGCCTAAAATCATAATAAGGTCACAGACACCCCAAAACACACCACTGGATGAGATTCTGTCCACCAGAAAGACAAGATCCAGCCTTATCCACCAGAACACAAGCACCACTCCAATCCACCAAGAAGCCTACACAAACTGCTGAACTAACCTTAGCCACTGGGGGCACACACCAAAAAAACAGGAACTACGAACCGGCAGGCTGTGAAAAGGAGACCCCAAACACAGTAACTTAAGCAAAATAAGAAGACACAGAAACACACAGCAGATGAAAGAACAAGGTAAAAACCCAGCAGACCAAACAAATGAAGAGGAAATAGACGGTCTACCTGAAAAAGAATTCACAGTAATCATAGTAAAGATGATCCAAAATCTTGGAAATAGAATGGAGAAAATACAAGAAACGTTTAACAAGGACCTAGAAGAACTAAAGAGCAAACAAACGATGAACAACACAATAAATGAAATTAAAAATTCTCTAGAAGGGATCAATAGCAGAATAACTGAGGCAGAAGAACGGATAAGTGACCTGGAAGATAAAATGGTGGAAATAACTACCACAGAGCAGAATAAAGAAAAAAGAATGAAAAGAATTGAGGACAGTCTCAGAACTCTGGGACAAAATTAAATGCACCAACATTCCAATTATAGGGGTCCCAGAAGAAGAAGAGGAAAAGAAAGGGACTGAGAAAATATTTGAAGAGATTACAGTTGAAAACTTCCCTAATATGGGAAAGGAAATAGTTAATCAAGTCCATGAAGCACAGAGAGTCCCATACAGGATAAATCCAAGGAGAAACACGCCAAGACACATATTAATCAAACTATCAAAAATTAAATACAAGGAATAAATATTAAAAGCAGCAAGGGAAAAACAACAAATAACATACAAGGGAATCCCCATAAAGTTAACAGCTGATCTTTCTGCAGAAACTCTGTAAGCCACAAGGGAGTGGCAGGACATATTTAAAGTGATGAAAGGGAAACAACTACAACCAAGGTAACTCTACCCAGCAAGGATCTCATTCAGATTTGACGGAAAAATTAAAACCTTTACAGACAAGAAAAAGCTAAAAGAATTCAGCACCACCAAACCAGCTTTACAACAAATGCTAATAGAACTTCTCCAGGCCAGAAACACAAGAGAAGGAAAAGACCTACAATAACAAACCCAAAACAATAAAGAAAATGGAAATAGGAATATACATTTTGATAACTGCCTTAAATGTAAATGGATTAAATGCTCCAACTAAAAGACATAGACTGAATGGATACAAAAACAAGACCTGTGTATATGCTATCTACAAGAGACCCACTTCAGACCTAGGGAGACACACAGACTGAAAGTGAGGGGATGGAAAAAGTTATTTCTTGCAAATGGAAATCAAAAGAAAGCTGGAGTAGCAATACTCAAATCAGACAAAATAGTCTTTAAAATAAAGCCTATTACAAGAGACAAAGAAGGACAGTGCATAATGATCAAGGGATCAATCCAAGAAGAAGATATAACAATTATAAATATTTCTGCACCCAACATAGGAGCACCTCAATACATAAGGCAAATGCTAACAGCCATAAAAGGGAAAATCAACAGTAACACAATTATAGTAGGGGACTTTAACACGCCACTTTTACCAATGGACAGATCATCCAAAATGAACATAAATAAGGAAACACAAGCTTTAAATGATACATTAAACAAGATGGACTTAATTGATATTTATAGGACATTCCATGCAAAAGCAACAGAATACACTTTCTTCTCAAGTGCTCGTGGAACATTCTCCACGATAGTTCATTTCTTGAGTCACAAATCAAGCCTTGGTAAATTTAACAAAATTGAAATCATATCAAGTATCTTTTCTGACCACAGTGCTATGAGACTAGATATCAATTACATTAAAAAATCAGTAAAAAATACAAACACATGGAGGCTAAACAACACACTACTAAATAACCAAGAGATCACTGAATAAATCAAAGAGGAAATCAAAAAATACCTAGAAAAAAAATGACAATGAAAACACGATGACCCAAAACCTATGGGATGCAGCAAAAGCAGTTCTAAGAGGGAAGTTTATAACAATACAATCCTACCGCAAGAAACAAGAAATATCTCAGATAAACAACCTAACCTTACACCTAAATCAATCAGAGAGAGAAGAACAAAACAAAACAAAACAAAAAACCACCAAAGTTAGTAGAAGGAGAGAAATCATAAAGATCAGATCAGAAATAAATGAAAAAGAAATGAAGAAAACAATAGCAAAGATCAATAAAACTAAAAGCTGGTTCTTTGAGAAGATAAAATTAATAAACCATTAGCCAGACTCATCAAGAAAAAAAGGGAGAAGACTCAAATCAACAGAATTAGAAATGAAAAAGAGACACAACAACTGACACTGCAGAAATAAAAAGGATCATGAGAGATTACTACAAGCAACTCTATGCCAATAAAATTGAAAACCTGGAAGAAATGGACAAATTCTTCAAAATACACAATCTTCCGAGACTGAACCAGGAAGAAATAGAAAATACAAACAGACCAATCACAAGGACTGAGATTGAGACTGTGATTAATAATCTTCCAACAGACAAAAGCCCAGGACCAGATGGCTTCACAGGCGAATTCTATCAAACATTAGGGAAGAGCTAACACCTGTCCTTCTCAAACTCTTACAAGATACAGCAGAGGGAGGAACACTCCCAAACTCATTCCATGCGGCCACCATCACACCGATACCAAAACAAGACAAAGATGTCAGAAAGAAAACTACAGGCCAATATCACTGATGAACATAGATGCAAAAATCCTCAACAAAATACTAGCAAACAGAGTCCAGCAGAACACTAAAAGGATCATACACCTTGATGAAGTGAGGTTCATCCCAGGAATGCAAGGATTCTTCAATATATGCAAATCAATCAATGTGATAAACCATATTGACAAATTGAAGGAGAAAAACCATATGATCATCTCAGTAGATGCATAAAATGCTTTTGACACAATTCAATACCCATTTATGACAAAAACCTTCCAGAAAGTAGGCATAGAGGGAACTTACCTCAACATAATAAAGGCCATATATGACAACCCCACAGCCAGCATCATTCTCAGTGGTGAAAAACTGAAACTATTTCCTCTAAGATCAAGAACAAGACAAGGTTGTCCACTCTCACCACTATTATTCAACATAGTTTTAGAAGTTTTAGCCACAGCAATCAGAGAAGAAAAAGAAGTAAAAGGAATCCAAATCAGAAAAGTAGAAGTAAAACTCTCACTGTTTGAAGATGACATGATACTATACATCCTAAAGATGCTACCAGAAAACTACTAGAGCTAATCACTGAATTTGGTGAAGTAGCAGGATACAAAATTAATGCACAGAAATCTCTCGCATTCCTATATACTAATGATGAGAAATTAAGGAAACACTCCCATTTACCATTGCAACAAAAAGAATAAAATACCTAGGTATAAATCTACCTACGGAGACAAAAGACCTGTATGCAGAAAACTACAAGACACTGATGAAAGAAATTAAGGATGATACAAGCAGATGGAGATATATACCATGTTCTTGGATTCGAAGAAGCAACATTGTGAAAATGACTATACTACCCAAAGCAATCTACAGATTCAGTGCAATCCCTATCAAACTACCAATGACATTTTTCACATAACTAGAACAAAAAATTTCACAATTTGTATGGAAACACAAAAGACCCCGAATAGCCAAAGCAATCTTGAGAAAGAAAAACGGAGCTGGAGGAATCAGGCTCCCTGACTTCAGACTATACAAAAAGCTACAGTAATCAAGACAGTATGGTACTGGCACAAAAACAGAAATATAGATCAATGGAACAAGATAGAAAGCCCAGAGATAAACCCACACACATGCGGTCACCTTATTTTTGATAAAGGAGGCAAGAATATACAGTGGGGAAAAGACAGCCTCTTCAATAAGTGGTGCTGGGAAAACTGGACAGCTACATGGAAAAGAATGAAATTAGAACACTCCCTAACACCAAACACAAAAATAAACTCAGAATGGATTAAAGGCCTTAATGTAAGGTCAGACATTATAAAACTCTTAGAGGAAAACATAGGCAGAACACTCTATGACATAAATCACAGCAAGATCCTTTTTGACCCACCTCCTACAGAAATGGAAATAAAAACAAAAGTAAACAAAGGGACCTAATGAAACTTAAAAGCCTTTGCACAGAAAAGGAAACAATAAACAAGATGAAAAGACAACCCTCAGAATGGGAGAAAATATTTGCAAATGAAGCAACTGACAAAGGATTAATCTTCAAAATTTACAAGCAGCTCATGCAGCTCAATATCAAAAAACAAACAACCCAATGCAAAAATGGGTAGAAGACCTAAATAGACCTTTCTCCAAAGAAGATATACAGATTGCCAGCAAACATATGAAAAGATTCTCAACATCACTAATAATTAGAGAAATGCAAATCAAAACTATAATGAGGTGTCACCTCCCACCAGTCAGAATGGCCATCATCAAAAAATCTACAAACAATAAATGCTGGAGAGGGTGTGGAGAAAACGGAACCCTCTTGCACTGTTGGTGGGAATGTAAATTGATACAGCCACTATGGAGAACAGTATGGAGGTTCCTTAAAAAACTAAAAATAGAACTACCATATGACCCAGCAATCCCACTACTGGGCATATACCCTGAGAAAACCATAATTCAAAAAGAGTCATGCCAAATGTAAAATAGATAGCTAGTGGGAAGCAGCCACATAGCACAGGGGGATCAGCTCAGTGATTTGTGACCATCTAGAGGGGTGGAAAAAGGAGGGTGGGAGTGAGATGCAAGAGGGAGTATATATGGGGATATATGTATATGTATAGCTGATTCACTTTGTTAAAAAGGAGAAACTAACACACCATTGTAAAACAATTATACTCCAATAAAGGTGTTAAAAAAAAAAGAATTATTGGGCAAATACATTAACACATACTTTGGGGGATTTTCTCTTTTGTGAAAAATTAGAACAAGAGACAATTGGGAAAATCCTGATTTTTTCTATAAGTGGCTCAAGAATCAGTAAATGTTTGCCTTCATAATATATGAAGATACACAGTTTGTATAGGGCCTCATTCATGTATCAGAAATGAAAAAAATTTTTCATAATTGAAATATATCAAATTTATTATGGATTGTTCACAGGGAACTTCTGTATTCTCATCTACTACTGTATTCTCATCTACTACCTTTAGTTTCTCATCTACCCTGCCTTTACTTAGGACCACCATAAAATTGAGTTAGCTCATTAAATACTATTTCTAGTATCTTTGTTTTATGTGTTTAAAATATTTGGATACATAAAGTTAAAGTGTAACATGCTAATACTGCAGGCACTTCTCTCCAAGGCATCAAAATTACTCTTTCTGTCAAGAGGCAAAATTTACTATAATATTGCTTTGGTTTAGAATTTCTGTTACTCAATTCTTTTTTCATGTTGGAATAATAACTGATAATTATAACAAATTTATACCAAAAACCAATTTCGCAACAAGTTGCAAAGGTTACAGAATAAAATTGCTAAGACTTTTTCAAATAAGAGCCCAAATACATTAAACTGCATCTCACATTCTACCTTATAATATTCTTCCATTTTCTCTGAGATCACAACCTAAGATAGTGCAGCAGAGAAAAATAAATTCTTTAGATTTTCTAATATGAAAATGAAAAATAATATATGATACTCTTAAGCAAATATTTTGGGCAGTAAAATATTTAGCTCATTTACATACTTGGAAACTGTATTTTTTTTGTTAACTATTATTTTATTTACTAGAATCAGATTGTCACTTAAACATGGTTTAGTGGAAAGCATGTTGAGCCAGGAAAAAAGAAGGCTTGCATTCTAGCTCTGTCTATAAAGCTGAACTATAGAACCACAGCAAAAATATTCTATTTGGTTTTATACTCGTGAAACAGATCTTTACCAGAGAAGATTTCACTATCATGTCCACAGAGTGGTTCACAGACTTAACAGATTTCAGGTAGTAGAGACCAACATAAAGTAACTCTTTTTATTTTATCAAGTGATTATATGAAAAAAGTATAATTACCATCTATAATTTTCATCATTTAATAATAGAAAGACATTTTAGTAATGAAAATTGGAAAGGATGTAATTTCAGCACTAAATAAAAATGTAACATTTAACTGTATGAAAAGTTCATATGTTATTATTTTTCTCATTTTTTCTAAGATAATGTTACAGTCTACTAATTTATATACCATTTATATAAATAATTGAGGATTTGCCAAATATCATGTATATTTAAACACCAAGTCCAAACCATAATGATTCTTTTAAAATTATTTTTAAATAATAAAAAGCACAGAAAATATAGGGTATTTATTTTACTTTAGTTTCTATAAATCTAAGATAGAAATCATTAAATTAATAATGCATTTTTCAGGCATTTGATACATGGCAAACCATTTTATTTATTTCAGATTGATTTTCCAGCTACTGAGTGGGAATATATGAAACTTGATTCTGAAGAGAATAGAAGTGATCTTGAAGAACCACCAAAAGAATGTTTAAAACATATTGTCAGACTTTCACAGAAACAGTCTCCCTTACTGTAAGTGACCCAGTTCTTGGGAGGGAATTTTGCCTGCTGTTCATGATACCAGCAGTCATACTAGAAGCACTCATATCTTTCAAGAGTGAACCTTCCTTCCCACGTAACTCCTTTCATTTCCTAAAATCATGCCTGTTGGATGATCAACTAATGTTTAGGAACTAAATTAGTAATTTTTCATGTTTTTTTAAAGATTTTTTTCCCTTGGGGCATTTAGCAACTTTAAGTTTGGTCAAAGGAAAAATAAAAGGATTGGAGATCATTCAGTTCAAAACAACAAAACAGAGACTGATATAGATCAGCGTTTAACAGTGATAAAACATGCTCAGTCCTTCAAGTAGGTAGTAAACAGAAAAATGCAAAATTTAATTATAATGGCAGATTAAAAAAGAACAGAAATAAATCATGTTTTAATAGCACTAAATTAGTAACTAAGGAGTACTTAAATTTTGTCAAACAGTAATTCTCTGGGGAAAAAAAATACCAGGAAGAATTATAAGAGAATACTAATTCTCTCTTTGTAATTATTATTTGACTTTAATATTTGGTAATATCTAAGCCACAGCTTATGGTGCTCATTACTAACCTGGCAAAAGCATAAAACTAAGAAAGCAACTCTTTGTGTGTGTGTGTGTGTGTGTGTGTGTGTGTGTGTATGTATATATATACACACATATATTTATGGTGATATATATATATATAACATACTAAAGCATTTTATTCCAAGAATAAGAAATTACTTAAAGATTTTGAATGGGGTAGTCATGTGATCTGAATAATCTTTTTGAGTGATTCTTTTGACTACAAGTTGAAGAATGGATTGGAAAGGAAGTAAGTGGAAGCAAGCAGTACAGCAGAGTAGCTTATGTAATATTTTAAGCAGGAGGTCATGGTCACTAGAACTAGGGAGATGGCAGTGGACACTGGTAGTAATGGCTAGATTTGGAGCATATTTAGAAGTTGAGAAGATGTGACTTCATGATTATTAGTAAATAGGAGTTAAGTCAATTGAAAAACCAAAGAATCAAGTTAAGTCAATGGAGAATCTAAGGTTTTTGAATTGATGAACTGGGCAGATGTTAGAGCCATTTTCTGGAGGAGGAATAAGTTTGAGACCGTCCAGACTAAGGTGTTGAATGTGATCAAGCATTCCATTTTATGTAATCTTGTTACTCCCCTGATCTCTAATTTCAACTTGTCTTACTCTTTTCCTCATTCACTTCAAGCTAGTGACATCAGTTTGCTTCACATACTTCACATGTGCTATATTCCCTCTCCCATCTCAAGGCCTTCTTATTTGGTGTTTCCTCTATATGAAATACTCCTTCCTAGTTCTTCACATGACTGAATCATCTCACCCTGTAGGTCTTCACTTAATTGTGATCTTCTCAAAGAGCCCTTCTTTGATCACCCTACCTAATGGTGTTTTTCTCTCTTTACAATCTATCTTATTACCTTTTATGTTATCACACTTAGCAGAATCTATTATCATCTTGTTTATTAATGTGTTTTTTTCTTATTAGCTTGTAAGAACTGAGAGAACAAGGAACCTATCTATCTTGTTTATCACTACATTTCCAGTGTTCTACACTGTGCCTGATAAATAATATGTGTAAAATAAATGTTATAATGAATAAAGTTCCTTTGCATAGAATTTGGTATAAAAATTACCTTAAGGATTGAAAATGTTGAAAGACTCTCTTATTCCTCAAGACACATATCTTGATGATCCATTTTTATACTAGACTAGGTGAAGCATCTTTTTATACTCCTTAATCAAAAATATAAAACCTTGCATTTAACAAGTGTGTCACATATCAGAGGCTAATATATTTGTAATGAGAGATTTTTAATATATAAAAAGGTACTATACTTTGAAATTTTAAAATATTCAAACAAAAAATATCAAAACCAACAAATAATAAGCACAGTAACTGCCTTTAAATATTAAAGGTTTGTGTTTTTAAATTAACCCCAGTGATTTCTAACTGGTTTTATACTTCAGTTTCTATTTAAGAGAATAACTTATACTATAAAATAAGTAGCATTTTCCTCTGTTTCACCCACTCAAATATAATTATCAAAGCTCAGTAGAGTATAATTTCATTCTGGACTGTGAAAACAGATGGAAACCAGCCTTCAATGTGATAAAACTTGTGTTAGAAACAGATTAAATTCATTTTCAAAATACCATATTTTATCATTTAGTTGGTGACTTAATTATTCCTTCTTTCAAATTGGTCAAATGTAATCAGTCAAAAAGTTCAGACTCAATGAAATTCAATGAAAATGTACCTATAATATTTGTAAAAATAAGAAAAACACCTTCTGATGACAGCTAAAAGAATATGTCAAATATAAAGAAAATCCTGGAACATAAGGTATAAAATAATTTGGTATGAAAGAAATTATGCTTCCACTTCTAGCCATGAAGATTACCTATTACTAAACTAATCCTCCTGAATTAAAGAAATATGACACAAGAAAAATACATATGAAACAACTGCTCTCAGAAATTGAACAGACAGGCCTTGAGGTGAACCCATGAATAAAGTGACTTTCAGCCCAGAGGCATTTTCTGTATCATAGATCTGGGAGATATAATTAAAGAAGAGCATGCAGGTCTTGCTGAGATTTAAAAAAAAAAAAAAAAAAGGCAGAAATCAGAGTTTATTGTTGCTGAGGCAGCTGGAATTTACAGAGCATAATAGTAGAGAAAAGGAAGATGTACAGGTGTGAAATAAATGTAGATTCTAGAGGTTGCCCAGTGCTGGGAGACATAGAAATTCCGACTAGTAATAATAGAGAAAGATCACCACACCCCAGCATTCAACAAAGAAATCAAAAAGATGCATATTAGGAGTAAGTGTGCTCTAACCTGAGATTAAGGACTATACTTGGCCTAGCCTAACAAATCGTAAAAACAAGCCTCAAAAGGATCAAGCTGATCTGCTAGTAATTAAACGGACTACTAAAAAAATTGAAACATTCAACACTCAAAAGATAGCAAAATGCAGAATTTTAAAGGTTTAGTGTACAATCAATAATTGCTAGACATAGGAAGAGTCAGGAATATATAATCATAGCCCAAGATGGGGGAAAGCAGTTAACAGAAACAGACCCAAATATTTTACAACTATTATAAAGACTTTTATGGATTTAAATAAAAAGATATGTATGAGTGAAAAAATGAAGTCTCAGTAGAAAAATGGAAATTTAGGAACTGAAAAACACAATATCTAAATTTTTAAAAAATCACTGGAAAAGCTTAATAGATTGCATGAAGAAAAAAAGAACAGTGAGCTTGAAGAATGGGCAATAGAAATTATCCATGTTGAAGTACAGAAAGAACAAAACCTGAAAATAGTGATAGAGCCTTGTGACCTGTGGGGCAATATCAAGTAATATAATATGTGTGTATTGGACACACAGGAGAGAAGAGAGGGATTGAAGTAAAAAAAAAAAAAAACTGAAAGAAATAATAGCCAAAATTTTACAAGTTTGATTAAAAAACAAATCAACCCACAGATATAAGAAACTTAGCAAATCCCAAGCGTGTGTGCATGTGCACACACACACACCACCTAAATACATTATAGTCAAATTTCTGAAAACTAAAGATAAAGTTAAATTTTTTCTAATGCATCAGAGAAAATCAACAAATTGCATCCATGGGAACAACTATAATTCAGCAGATTACTCATTAACTGAGGATTTCTCATTAGAAGCAATGGAAGCCAAAAGACATTATAACATTATCCTGCATTTTGAAAGGGGAAAAGAAAATACATCAACTTAAAATTCTATAACCAGTAAAATTACATTTCAAAAATTAAGGCAAAATTAAAATGTTTTCAACTAAGCACAGCTGAGTTAGTTATAAGCTCATCTGTACTATAAGAAATCTTAAAGAAAATATTTCATGCTAAAACAAGTGATAAGTAGATGGACACTCAAATCTACAAGAATAAATGAAAAGCACCACAAAGGGAACATAGGTAGATAATAAAAATACACATTTTTACACGTTTATTAATTTATTTAAAAAAATGATTGTTTAAACAAAAATATTCACAATATACAGCTGGGTTTGCAATATATGAAAGTAAAATGTGTAACAACTACAATAATAATGAGAAATAGAAAAATAAAAGCATAGTGTTCTAAGATTCTTATACATAAGGTAGTGTAACATTAATTGTGGTTGACAGTGATATGCTGTAAAAGAATATTATAATCTTGAAAGAAACCACACACCCCAAATTTAAAAGTACATTTAAAAGTCAAAAAGATGACAAAAATTAAATTTAAAAAAAATCCAAAAAACAGGAAAAAAGGAGAAATAGTTTGGACAAAAAAACTAATAACAATATGTTTGATTTAAACCCAATCATGTCAATATTCTGTTAAATATAAATTAATAAAAACCCCAATTAAAAGGCAGAAATTGTTAGCCTACATTACAAAAGAAATATCCAACTTTATGCTGTTTACAGGCATATATTTTAAAATAAGAAGTCAGCTTGATTATAGTTAAAAGAATGGAAAAAGATATACAAGGAAAATCATACCATCTTGAAATATTTGGAAAAAATCATTTGACAAAATTCAACACCCATTTATGATAAAAACTCACAAAACTAGGAGTAGAATGGAACTTCCTCAGACTTCAACTCCTGAGTTGTATCTAGATCTATGGAAAAATCTAGAGTTAACATTGTATTAAGTGGTGCAAAAATGAGTGCTTCCCCCCTAAACTGGGAACAAAGCAAAGATGTTTGTCTAAATATTCCTCTTCAGTGTTGTACTGGAAATCCTAGCCAGTGCACTATGGCGAGATAAATAAGTGATAAATGTATAGAAGTTGGAAAGAAAGAAATAAAACTGACTCTATTTTCATATGAGTGATTATGCAAGATCATAGCATTTCAGGTTAATGTGCAAAATGCAATTGTATTCCAGTAAAAAATAGAAAATAAATTTTATTTTTCAAAATTCTATTAATAATATCAACATCTCTACATTAAAAAGTACAAAACTTTGCTAAGAGAAATTAAAGAAAATCTCAGTAAATGGAAGGATATATCATGTCATTGATTAAAATAACCCCTTTTATTAAGATGACAGTTCTAGTCCTCCCCAAATTAGTGATAAAGATACAATTATACCCCCATTAAAATGTATAATTTTTTTTCAAATGATCAGTATGCTTTTAATTTAAACTCTGAAGACTTGGATAATATTTTTAAATGGGCAAAAATCAAGTGTGGGCAAGAATGCTGTACAGTTGGTTCTATCATACCCTACACATGATCATGTAAAATATTACAACCACTTCAGAGAATAGTTTGACAGTTTCTTCAAAAGTTAAACAAAATGTGACATACAACCAAGTCATTCGCCTCCTTGGTACTTTCTAGGAGAAATGAAAAATACACCCATATGAACACATGCACACAAATGTTCTCAGCAGCTTTATTCATAATATCCCAAAACAGGAAACAACACAGATGTCCATCAAATATGAGAAAGGATAAGCAAATTGTGATATATTCATACAAAGGAAGAGTGCTCATTAATTAAAAGGAATAATCTACTGATACACTCAACAATATGGGTAATTTAAAAACATTATACTAAGTGAAAGAAGCTATAACTAAAAGAATATTTACTCTATGATTCCATTTATATGAAGTTTGAAAATAGGTAATATTAGTCTAAAGTGAAAGAAATCATACTAGTGCTTGCCTTTGGTGGCATAAAAAAACTGTTTTATATCTTGAAAAGTGTGTAGTTTTTACTTGATATATGCATTTGGTAAAATGTAATTAACTGAATCCATGCATTCTCTTTTATGTAAATTATGCTTCAATAAAAGAAGGTAAAAGAGAAAAAAATCACTGTTCAATATTGAAAAAATGAATTCAGTTAGGAAAAAATAACTTGTTTTAATACCATAGAAATAATTTGGTTATGGAATTTTTTCTTCCAGGGCTTTCTGGTGAGGAAGGTAGTGACAAAACAGAAAAGGAGCCTAAATGTACCTCAGAAATCACCCTCTATAATCCAGTTCTTTCACTTTGCAGATGAAGATGGCTTCAGAAGAAATTGTAGAGAAATATTGATATTTAAAATCTTTCAATAATTCTTATTATCCTGCTTGGGAGTTTTAGTTAATTTAAGCTGAGCAACAGAGTATCAGTTTGGAGGAGACAGTGTTGAAAAGCTGTCATTGTCATGTGAGAAATGCTGTCCTTCAGCTGAACCATGGTCTTGAATGCTTTTGCTGGAGTGTAAGCAAAACATGGTAAACTGTCAGTGAATCAGTGGCCCTTGTCCTAGACTTAAATCTTCTATTGGGACCAGTCTCCAGAGGGAAACACTTGAGCACTTAAGGAAGTCCTATTCACTGGCATTTTAACCTCAAACTTCCAGCAAACTCTGAGAATTTAAAGCCAGAATCCAGGGATAAATTGAGATCTTTGTTTTTGAACTTCAGAGCAAAAAGTTTTCTGAACTCTGATTGAAACTTGCTTTGAAATGAAGGAATATGGTCTTCAAAATATGCCATTTCTCCACAGGCCCACTTGGGTCTAAGTTAATTTATAAAGAATGTAAGAATGGTTAAGCAACTTTGTTCTAAGTAGTACATGTTGCAGGATTCAGATAAACTTGTCTGCCTTAAAGAAGACAGAAACTTTGCCAACCAAAATGACGTTTTTTTTAAAAAGTGGCAAGCATAAGAGTGAGGAAAAATAAATGTGAATTATCTGAACTGGTTTATTTCATTTTATTTTTCTATAAAAAAATAAATTTAGTGGGAAATAAGCTGATAAAATAACCTATCAAACTGTCCCCAAAAGATAAAGGACTTGTTTTCCAAAATAAACTAAAATAAAAGTCAAAGAACTAGACTAACATTTTGTACTGTGTATTTACAGCAAACATTTATTAGTGTAGCAAACTCCAGTAAATTATAGTTTCCAATCTGGTTTTGCAGACTCTCTGAGGAAAAGAGAAGATACTTATGGTTTTATCGCCTCTACTGCAATAATGAAAATTGCTCCCTTCCTTTGGTCCTGGGTAGTGCCCCTGGATGGGATGAAACAACTGTTTCGGAAATGCATACCATTTTGAGAAGATGGAAATTTTCTCACCCTTTGGAGGCACTTGGACTTTTGACTTCCAGGTAAGAATTGCATGACAGGCATGACATTACTAATGAGAAAAATTTGAAGAGAAAAGCTGTAGTACTATATGATTAATTCAATAGCAATTCCATTTGTTTCCAATTTCAGTAGCTATGAATATTAAATTTAGATAAATGTAAACGATGCATATAAATTTTAAACAAATCTAAACTATAATTGTGTCTTCTGTACTAAACTTGAAATATAATTAATGACCATAGTATCTTAAATGGAGAATCTAGTTGCTCTTACAGAAATAACAACAAAAAAAAATTGAATAGGGAAAAATAAAATTCTCTACTTGTCCCCTTCTCAAAAGAAAAGAGTCCTTAAAAATTAAAACAATATCTTTTACTACTGAAACATGCAAAGCCTGGCAAAATACCCTGCTTACAGTAGGTTTTCAGTTAATAAGCCAATGATGATGACAAGAATAAAAGGAAAAGCTATCCCTTATATATTCTTCAGATCTTCCCTCAGAATAAAATGCATGGGGGTAGGGGATTGGGTGGGGCAATGACGTCATCTTCTAGTTAAGGAGAAGCATGAGGGAACAAGTGTGGTGTCTGGCTCTGGTTTGGGGAAGCAGCTCTTCCTTGGCTTCTGTTTCATATTCAAAGCCAAGAAGAGATATTTTAAGTCTGTCTTGATGGCATCAGCTCACTGATGCCATGAAGAAAGTCTGCAATCTCTAGAGTCAGAGAAGAATTGTGACATCCAGTTCTATTATAAATTCTCTCTCAAGATCCTGATGAAGGAGAAAGGAGGGAGAGAAAGTGACACAAAGGACTTTTCAAAGGATTTATTTAGGTTTATTTTAAAATTTGTGTCTTTTATAAAACTTCTAGCATGGGAAAGGAAGAGAAAGTGCTTTCTTTTTCTATTATTTGTAAGCGTTAATAGGTTCCTCTGAATCTTCCAAGCTCAAAATTTACAAATTATCTTAAAATCCGACATGTTTTGTGCCTCTCACGTTGAATATTTTATTCAGTTTTCTGATGTCTTCCATTAATTACTGCATGCCCAGATGCCCACTCTTCCTTGATAGATGATAGATAGATAGATAGATAGATAGATAGATAGATAGATAGATATAGAATTTTTCCTTTAGTTGAGCTTGCAGCTTTTCCCCTTTTCATAAGGCTTCTTCTAGGTGGATCCTTCCTTGATCTTGCCAAGTAAAATTGATCACATCTTCCTAGTACAGTGCTTTGTTTCTTTATGAATTACATTTTATTGCAATGTGTTTACATGCAACATGTGAAACATGTAATTTGCCCATATTGGACTGAGAGCTAGTTAAGGCAAAACAGTTCATCATAGTGTTTCTGTTTCCCAAGGGCTTAATAATACCTGGGACATAGTAATTACTCAATATTGACTCAGTCACTCTCAAAAATACATTATGATTATTTATACTACTTTATTTTAATATTTAAATTATATTATTTGAGGGAATCATCGATTATCTTTATTTCCTACATCTCCTTGTACAGGTGAATGAATTAATGAAATAATGCTATGATAAGAAAATCAATGAACAATTGATTGGTTTCATTGGAATTATTTACAGTTCATACTTGTGTTTCAAGAACCTTCTGGAAAAAAATAAGTTCTCATTTCCACCTTACTCCTAACATCTTTTTCTGATTTAGATAGATAAGAATAGCCAATATATACAAAAATTTTTTGCTAAATTCTAGTTGTTTTTGGCTCAAGTAAGACTTAGAATGTTAGCACAATTATTATTTTGTCATTCCTGAACTGATTAGCTCATAGAAATTTGGCTCAAAATGTGAAGGTTAAAAAAACAAAGTGAAGGTAACAATTCACAGAGTAAGAGAAGATTTAGCAAATCATATATACCATAAGGGAATTGTATTCAGAATATATAAATACTCCTACAACTCAATAACAAAACAATAAATAACCCAATTTTTAAATGGTCAGAGGAGGACTTCCCTGATGGTCCAGTGACTAAGACTCCCACTTCCAATACAGGGAGCCCGGGTTCGATCCCTGGTCAGGGAACTAGATTCCACCTGCCACAACTAAGAGTTTGCATGCCATAACTAAAACATCCTGCGTGCCGCAACAAAGATCCCACACACGGCAATGAAGATCCCATGTGCTGCAACTAAGACCAGGCACAGCCAAATAAATAAATATATTTTTTAAATAAATAACTAGTCAGAGGATCCAACATTTCCCCAAAGAAAATATACAAATGCCCAGTAAGCACATGAAAAGATGCTCAACATCATTAACCACTAGGGAAATATAAATGAAAACCACAATGAGATACCACTTCACACTAACTAGGATAGCTATAATCAAAAAGACAATAAGCATTGGCAAGGATGTGAAGAAATTGGAAATCTCATATATTGCTCAAGGGAATGTAAAATGGGGCAGCCACTTTGGAAAACAATTTGTCAGTTCATTAAATATTAAACATCAAGTTACCATATGACCCAACAATTCCACTCCTGACTAATACTCAAGATAAATAAAAAGTAGGTTCACTCAAAAACTCCTACATGAATGTTCAGACCAGCATTATTTATAATAGCCAAAAAGTAGAAAAACTCAAATGGCCATCAGCTAGTGAATGGGTAGATAAAATGTGGTCTATCCATGCAATGTAGCAGTATTCAATAATAAGAAAGAACGAATATTAATATATGTTACAACATGAATGAACCTTGAAAACATGCTAAGCAAAAGAAGCTAGTCACAAAAGACCACGTATTGTATGATCCATATATGAGATGCCCAGAATAGGCAAATGGATAGAGACAGAAAGTAGATTAGAGATCACCTAGGGCTAGAGGAGAGGGAAAATAGGGAATGAGTGCCAATGGATATGAGGTTTCTTTTTGTGGTTATGGTTCCACAACTCTAGAAACATACTAAAAATCATTACATTGTACACTCTGAGTGAATTGTGTGGTATTTATATCTCTATAGAACTATTAAAAATATTTAAAGAGTAATTGTAAAGGTAAAAACTATGACTATATCTCTAAAGCATAATTTTCTTACGGGACAACTTTCTAAAGTTTCTAAAGCATTAACTGGTGGGTTTTTTTTTTTTTTGGTAACTTATTATTGTTTTATTAAGATGTACCTTGGTCTATTTTAAAGACATTTAAATGTGTTAACTAATATTTTTTGTTAAGTTCATGTAATATATCTTACAAAAATCTTTGTCAGAATGAAGCCTGTAATACTGATTAGTTTTCTTGCTTATAAAATAAGAGGATTCACTAGATGGACTTCAATATTCTGATTTCTGATAACTAAGCATAATTCTGTTTATAAGAGCCTTCTCTACTTAAAGAGATGCTGAACATCTATTTGATTCACTTAATGTTTTAAATATAAAGGTCATATTTTTACTTAGTGCTCCTTAATACTACCTTGTTTTATTATCTACAATAACCTTAAGGCAAATACTATTATTATTCCAATTTTACCATTGAGGAAACTGAGGCTTACTGGGGTTAAGTTGCCCAACTGACATTAGTAAATTAAGGAGCTAGAGTTAAATCCAGAGATTTGGACCTTGCAATCTGAACACTATGACTTACAGCCTTCCTACATAAATACATACTATTTGTTTACATACTAAATATGTAAATAAAACTATCCTAAAATAGTTTGATTATAGTAAATAGCAGTACTTACCGTCTTATGCTTGGATGTTTCTACTTCACTGTGTAATTGCTTTTTTTCTGAATAACCAGATTTTTAGAGGTTATAGGGACTGGTTTCAAAGTAGAGTGCTGTTTATTAAGCGTCATTCAGGGAACTTAGTAGAAAGTGGATTTATTTGCACATTGAACAGTTCCTTATCATGCATCAAAACAGGTCACTGAAAAGGTTAGAGTACTTCCATTGTACTTATCCTATGACTCCCACTGTCAGTTTAACTGAACTATTAAAAAACTTGAGGACAAGCTGTTTCCAGAAATGAACCTTTCAACTTCTCTAAATTCAAAAGCTGACCTCTCTGAGAATAAACAGTTTATGCTTGTTAAGTGAGTTGTCAGGGTGAGTTCTTCAGAGGTCTGTATTTTTTCTCCTTTGAATAGTCTTATTTTTTCAATGGCTTAACCTCCTGAGAACTGGTGTGCTCCATTTCTAGCTTGGATAATTTTTACTATTGTTGATTACTTAATCCTGTTTGAAGGTTCACCACCTCCTTGTGGCTTACTTTTAGCTAGAGACATGTTGAGATTTGATTTAGCTCGTGTGGGCCATAGGGTGTTAATATTTCCATGACTGAGTGTTAGCAGTGTGTTCACCAGGTACTGATACTTCCATTAGAGAAGGCAGTACTGTCAGAATACCAGAGACCAAGGGCTAAGGTCTGTAATTCTTGGCAGATGCTTGCTGTTTTCTTGAACCCTGGTGCACAGGTGCAACTATTCAACTGCTAATAATAAGCAGAAATTACCCAAGGAATTAGAAGGCAGTTCAAGGGAAGTATTCATTTAAAAATAGTAACTCTAAATAGGCATCAGAGGATTACATCAGAAGCTTAAATAAAAATTTGACAAGGTACCAGAACTTGCCATCCTACATGATGTGAAATTATTGTTTTGCAGGAAAAAGAGCAATACTTAATAGGCAGTGCCTTAGCTTTCAAAATCAGTTTCCTTGGAAAAATGTTCCACAAAAATGTTGGCACCAAACCACTATATTCTTTATTGTAGAGATTAATTAATGTATGCTAAAGCCATTCTTAACTAGCATTGTAAGCAGGCAGAATAGAATATGGAAAAGGTAGACAGTTATAACTTCCACATCTGACTAAGTAATCAAGTGATGGATGATGGTGTATCCTTTCTATTTATTTATTGAGCAAAAATATGTGTACATGGAAGTTGGCATGCAATGAATCAAAGAAGCCGAATTAGGTCATAATGACTGTCTCTAAACAGTTTAGAGGGAAAGACTCAAACTGAAGATCACACAATATACTCTATACTATAATCAAAGTATTAGGTGCTGTATGCCCCCAAGGAAGAGAGAGGCAGATTCTCTCAAGGAAAGTAAGAAAAGCTTCACAAAGGAATTAAATTCTGACTTGAAACATTCATAAGAATTTCCTGAATGGAGAAAAGAGAAAATGGCATTCCAGGAAGAAAGACTAGCATGGTCACAGTTATGGAGGTTCAGAGAATAGTAATTTAATATAATATTAGAAGGGAATTGTACTGGGAGACAAGGTTGAAAAGAGTGGTTCAGTTTAGGTCATTTGGGGCCTCATGAGTCAGGTAATTACTAGGAACTAACTTTACTGCAGCTCATGGAATTTTAAGAATGGGAGTCATACAATCAGATTTATTTTATACAGGGATAATTCTGTGAATTATTTTGAAGGGTGGACTGAAAAAAGAATAGAATAAGAGCAAGGATATTAGATAGATACAAGTATTGAAATAGTCTACTTGAAAAATGGTCTGGGCCTGATCAAGGCATCAGTAGAAATTTACAGAACAGATTTGAGAAACATTTCAGAGGAAAGTGAAAAAGAGAGAGGAAATAAGGAAGACTTGGAGCTTTCTGATTTGGGTAAATGATAAATGATTACATCATTAACCAAGACAAGAATTATAGAAGAAAGAGCAGATTTGGGTAGTGAAGTTGGATGCCATACTTCAAGGCCTTGAAGAGGAAATGGAGAAAAATAAATTGTGCCTCCTGGAATAGGATTGTTAGTAAAGGCAAGAAGATCACTAAAGTTGGAGGAGGTAAGAAAAATATTTTGATGTTTGGGGTTCATATGTTTGTTGAAATAAAAGACCTTCAAGCATGTTTAAAAACTGAGATGAAAGATGCATGAAGGGAAGATCAGAAAACAGGGATGGGTGAACTGACAAAATGAGATGGCACCAACAGCCAACAACCTGGACCAAAAATGCAAATAGAAATTTTGTCAAGGAGAGGAACTTGTTCCTCTCAGTTGGGAGGGAAGGAAAAATATGAATATGATTTTAGATAACTATGGATATGGAAGAGAAAAATGTGAAAGTTTCAGTATTCTCCATGAAGGGAGAGTCAAGGTGATATACTAAAAATGAAAACCATAGAAGTGCGTAAACCCAAAGATATGTATCTTGCCTTTGTGTACTTTTGAAGAGTTTCTGGAGTTGCTTCCATATTTCATGGTTGATAATATAAGCTTTGAAATCAAACATATCTATCTCTGCCACTTATTACTTGAATGACCTTGGACAAGTTTTGGGAGTAATAAGCATCATGTACCTTACAGGATAAAGTACTTATGAGAGCTTTCAGCAAATGCTGCCAATCATTTTTATCGTCATTATCCTCTTCATCATAACTATACTTTTAAGAGAGTTTAGAGTTTTCAGATTTTTTTCAGTGCCAAATTGTAAATATCAATAAATTCATGGGAACAATTTCATTTCTAGTAAGCTTCAGTAAGCTTAAATTCACTTGTCAAAATGTATATGTTAAAAGAGTTAGCAACTTAATAAATATTTGACAATGGAATAATGACTTATAGCTTACTTATTAAGCTCTTTTACAATATGTTATATGATTCAGCCTATAAAACAATCTCTTTAATATTGTTACCAACATCTACAAATTCCATTTTACTGATCCCCATTTTACAGATGAAGAAATTGAAACTCAATTTGTCTATTCATTCACTCAATAGGTACTTATTGATGGCCTACTTATGCTTGGCCCTGAAGCAAGCATATTAAGCAAAAAGATACATATCTTGCCTTTATGAAGTTGCAGTCTACTGGAGGTGGGGAGAAATAGGCCACTACCAAATTATAAATGTAAAATAACAGGTGTTATAACAGCTCTGAGTGAAAAGCACATGGTTCCATGATAACATAAAGGACCCAAATCTTTTCTCCAGAGTGGGAAAATTCTTCCCTGAGGAAGTTATGTTTGATTTCAGATCAAAGATGAGTGAGAATGAATTGGTGAAAAAGGAGAGTAAGAGAAGAGCTTCCTGGGAAGAGGGAATCTATGAAATGCGGAAACTGTGTTTAAGAAACGGGAAGAGAGCCAGTGTGCCTAGAATCCAGGGAAGGAGTGTGTCATATAAGATTAACAGCTATGTTCTAGAACTAGAAGATCATGTTAAGGTCTTCTAAACAGGACCATGTTAAGCAACTTGGTCTTTATTCTGATAGCAACAGGAAGGACATAAATGATTTTCAGTGAGAGAATATTTTGAATTGACCTTCGTCTTTCAAAGATTCCTCTGGTTTCTGAGTGAGGCATGAATTTGGTGATGGAAGGAAGAGTAGATGAGAGAAGATGAGATAGGAAGCTATAGAAGTAGTCCAGATGCCAGAGAATGACAAGTCGGCCTTAGAAGGTGGTGGTGGTGACATAATAAAATGAAGAGAATCAGAACATTTAGAAGTAAAATTGACAGGATTGATTGGGGAGGAGTAGTGAAAAAGAGGGGTATCAAGGATTACTTTTTAGGTTTCTGTCTTATGTAAGTAGGAGGATAATAGAAGCATTCCCTAAGATGGGGCATGCTGGGTGACAGATTATAGAAGAAAAAGAACCCTGCAGTTCAGGCTTCGTATGTTGGCTTTGAGGTGTGCTTGTGATGACTGGTGGTGGTTCAACAAAGATATCTAAGCTAGAGACCCCGATCTGGAAATCATCCAGAGAAGAATGTGAATTAAGTCAAGGGTGCAGATAAGTTTGTTTAGAGAGAGAGGGCATAAGATAAGAAGAACCTTTATATTTAGATTCAAAATCCCTATTTTTTTTCTTAACTTCATGTTGCTTTTGCATGTAACGTCTAATGCATCCAAACACAAAATCTCCCCATTGTGCTTTCAATACACCACTTGCTTAAGATAGGACCTTTCTAAGCTTATCTATAAGTAAAATCAAAATGCAATCATAAAGAGGAACAAAATCAATAACTACTCTTTAATTTTAAATAATAATTTTAATTAATACCATGACTATATGGTTAATTCCCAATATCCATGCATAAGTCCATAGACTATCCATCAGGAAATGTCTGTATAGTTCCTGTGTCCCTTTGGGCCTATGATTCATTCTTATTCCTTTTGGTTCATGACTGGACCAATGCCCCGATCCAAACATACAAATTACACTGTTCACTATTATATGTCTCTTTGATCCATTTAGAATGAAATAAAATTAAAAATAAACCCAAATTAGTCTTGTGCATATTATATAAGCATATATGATAATATCTAGTCAAAAGATTAGAAGGCCTTGCTAGAAAAACTGGCCTAGTATTCTGGATATTTGGAGTCTAGTTGCAGTGTCACCATGAATGACCTTAGGAAAACAGCTCAAACTCTCTGAGTTTCAGTTTCTTCATCTGTACAATCAGTAGGTTGAACCAGGTCTCCAAGTTTCCTTGAATTCTAATATTTTGTAATCATGTGAAAATCTTTGAAGGAACATGAATTATTCAGTAGATAGAAGTTGATGATCATCTTAAAGAAGCCTTATTCACCATTTTTCCCAGAAAAAAATTTCTTCTGTCACATCTGATTGTTTTTTGAAAAATAGCAAAGATATTCATATTGACATTTTTCTTCCAAGTTGATGCTGAGTGTGTCATCAGACTCAAAACCTGTTGGAAAAACAGTTCTGTAATTCTGATGGTTTTCTAATTCTAACCTGACATTGGGGCTTTTAACTGTGAATAGCCTCATGGCATTCTGCCTGAATTCTTAGTGTGTATTCAGAAGTCTGACATTTCTGTTACACTTAAATTTGACCTCAGATTTCTTTGCTTTTCAGTTTACTCCAAGCTGCTTTTTTTAAAGGTCATTTGTTACATTGCATTTGGCTTTCACCCATCACTTTAAAAGTTCTTTGAGTAAGGTATTGACCCTATATCGTTTTTCAAACTAGGAAAAGAACAAAAGAGAAAAAGAAAGTAAATAAGAAAAAAGTAGAAATGAAAAAATAACAAGTCAAATGGAAAAAGTTGAAAGATGTATTTTTCTGTTGAAATTTCACTTCACAGTTCCACTGGTCCTGTTGAAGCTTGTCTGAATCCTTTGTGATATTCCTATAGCCCTCTGAGATGAGAGAAATTATAAATGTTTGAGGGAAAAGAGGAGGAATGACAATTCCCAAGTCAGATGATTGCAAAGCTAATTTTTCATTCAGGGAAGACATAGGTTGATGTGCTGCTGTCTTAGAAACAGGGCACAAGTGCTGGTTCCTTGACTTTGCCCCACTACAATAACACATGCCAAAACTATGTTGTATATCCAAAGTTTTCAAAGTGATGTCTATAGTCCTAAGGATGTTTACAGCGATGTCACAAGATCGAAATTATTTCCATAATAATTCTAAGATGTCATTTCTCTTTGTCACACTCATTCACTCATGAATGTAGAGTGGGATTTTCCATAGACTACATGACATGCAATATTGCAACAAAGTTAACGCTGAAGCAGATAGAGAATTCAGCTGTCTTCCATTAAGCCAGACATTAGAGACAAAAATGTTAAACAAGATCATTCTTCTCACTAAATTTTTTCTTTTTGAAAATATAGACATATTTCATAGAAACAGTGTTCATGCTAGCCGGTAATGGGTCTATTAATGTCATATAAAATGAACTGATAAATATTTCTTAAATGTCCTGGTTTTATTTCTAATTGGTTATTGTTGATAGACATAACTCACATAAACAAAAACTCTTTGGAATCTTCCATAATTTTTAAGAGTGTAAAAGTGTCTGGATACCAAAAAATAAATTGGAGAACTTTTATTGTACAGCAAATTCTAACCACTGATCAGTTTCTGCTTCTACCTTGAGCAAAAAAATTACCTAAATACTTGATAGTCTTCCTTTCCTGCCCATGTAAAGATTCAATTCCAACTTATTTCTCTGCTTGACTTTAAACTTTATGTTTACCCTACATTGTTGGCAAAATATAAAGTTGATATTTCACTGAAGTTTCTTTGAAAAATGTTTACCTTGAAGTTGTTTTAATTTTACTTAATTTTTTTCACATTTTGAGGTTTTTTTTGCCACGTCTTAGATTCTTTCTATCAACTTTTACAGTCAGTCTTCAAGGAGTATTTTTTCTTTGTGTCCAAATGTCCTCATTGGACAGTAAGCTATTTTAAGGTAATTCCTTAACAATTACCATACACAGTTATATTTACCTTAGCTATGGTATCTTGTCCTTTTAGAAATCCCAGGGATGCAATTGTTAGCTCAATTCGGAAGCAACTAAACCCTGAATATATAGAATCACTGCTCACGAAACTCATACAAAACTGAATAGTAAGCCAGTCTTGATGTTTTTGCTTTTGACCATAATTGTTTCTTTGCTCCTCTCTTCAGAGATGCTTGGGAAACTAAATTAGATAGCATAAGTTTACTTAAATGGACATTTTAAAAATTATGAATAACATTAAATAAGTGATTATTTCACTGGACTCTTCTTATGCCTAATTTTTAAAAATTTCATAATAAATGAAAATTTGTTTCACCTTACATAATCTCCTCCCCAACAAGTAATGGAATTTTACTGATCTTGTATCCTTTTAATACCTCAAAACAGGTCTCCATTTATTACATTTTAAATTATCTATTTTATTATTGATTATAAGGAAGTTTCTTATAAATATAAACAAGGACCTAATTGACATAAGCCTGATGAATCTTCTAACGAGACTTTCATTTATTCTCCAGCCTCAAGGTGTTATGTCCATACCTATAGTAATTAGTAATCCCAAGGTTAGCAGGGTCACTAGAGAGTGGCTCTGGTTTATTATCGGCAAAAATTATACTTATTTTTCAAGCAAATCAGGTCATTGGAAAGTAACCTGGCTTGTGGAAAATTCAAAATAGGTTGCAGTTCTTCTGATACATATGACATTTCAGTGTGTAAATATCACACCACAGTCAGAGAACTAATATGGGTAGCCCTCACCTCATTAAGGAGCGAGTTACTGAGCATGAAATGCCAAGAACTATATCCCCAAAGATTAAATAGTTTCAGACAACATCACAGGAAAGAAATGCCAGGATTTGTGGAACATGTTTGTCCATTGATCTGTGGCTAAGTTCATGGCCCTGAAAAGGTATTAAGCATAAATTCTCCAGAGGCAGAGATCCCTATTTGGGCCTATCATGTTAAAAGAATATTCTCAATCAACTACAAGATATGAGGCTTGTTCTTTTACTCAACAATGTGCACTCTTAAAAGGACATATGATTTGGATCTTTTTTCTAGTGGTAATATATTTGCAATTATTAATATATTTTCATAGTTAATTGAATGAGACTTACTTTAAAAATTATTTTTTTTTAGTAACCAATAGAACTTTCATATAGAAAACTTGAAGAAGTAAGCATAAAAAAGGAAACTAAAGTCATCCATGACATTTCCATCCAGAAATTTGGTATTCATATTTTGATCCTTCCTTTTCCATCTTTCTTGTTAAGCATATGGGAAAATGCACACATTTTTCTAAATGGTATTATACTGCACAAATTGCACAATTTTTTCAAAATATTCTCATGTTATTAAATATTATTTTAATATTTTAATGACAGCATGTATTTTATCATATGGTCATAGCACATTTAACTTAACTGCTTATTTTTAGATATTTATATTATTTCCAATTTTGTTTGCATACATATATCCTCACACACACCTTTGATTATTTTCTTAGGAAAAATTCCCAAAGTAGAATTGCTAGATACAGGATTAAGCACATTTTAAAGATTCTTTTTAAATACATGTTCCCATATATTGCCAGCAATATATGAAAGAGCCCATTTCCCAGGAACTTCACCAACACTGCCAGCGTCTCTTTTAATGTGACCAACTCTTCCTAAAATAGTCAAATTCAAGTTATATTTGGATATGTTTTAATGTCGTTAGGTCTTAGTCACATCTCAAGATGTCTTGTGGTTCATTTCTTGGCAATTTCTCTTCCAATTTCTTCCTGAACTTCAAGCAACAGTAATGAATAAAAAGAGACATTCCTATCTATGGAGGTGCAAAAACATTCTTCCCAGCATTTGCACATGTTAATACAATATATAATTTTCCTTTTGGACTATACTATACAGATATTACTAGTTTTTTGTTCTCCTGTTCCTGAGGAGCCTGAAAAAAAAAGAAAATAAACCTTTCTTTTCCATTACCTTCAGATTTGTTTTTCTCTTACTGTTTGACTGAGAGGGAAAAAAAAATCTGGAATTTGTATGAGTGGTGTTTGTGGAATTAAGCCTATTGCTACCAATGTAAATTATCTCAGAGCACAAGAAATAAGATGGGCTCCATAGTATGATTTTGTTCATTATTATCTTCATGGCCAATGCATTTTTATTAATCGCTCAACATGTATGGAGCATGGTGCTAAATTCTAGAAATAAAAAAAAAGAAGATAGAACAATCTTTATCTTCAGTTTATATATTCACTAGCTGAGGAATGAAGATACATATATATAAAATGATAAATCCTAATACACACTAGCATATCCTAATTGCCCAGTGGATTTAACCACTCAAGGCCCTTGGAGTTCAGGGAAGTGATTGCTAAAGATTGGCGTAGTGGCCTTCAAGGGGATTTGATCCACATTTTGAAGGAGGACTAAAACTTTAAGAAGAGAAGGGAGGGTGTTTCAAGCAGAGGTTACAGTGCTCACAAAGATGAGAATGAGCATAGGATTTTCAAAATAAAAATAACATACAATGAACCAGAGCAGTTTATTCAGTATTACAGTAGTAGAAAAATCTGTAGTGTTCAGCCAGACTTGAATATCTAAATGAATAGTATGGGCCTGAGAAGTCCTTTGAAAATAGAAAACCATTTAATAGTTTATGAAAAATGAACTTACAAAATAATTCTGGAAATTTTATAAGGTATTGCTATGAAAAATGCTAATACCAGCATGAGATAATTATGACCTAGCATAGACATTTGCAGAAGAAATTGAAACAAGTGTAGATGCTAGAGCCATTGGGATAGAAAAATCAACAGAACTTGGCAACTGATGAGATATAAAGATAAGAGACTACTAGGCATTCCACAAATATATTCAGTTATGCTTGGACTAGGGATATAAATGATTGAGCCTATCCTCAACCATGTGTATAGAATCCCATAGAGAAGGGTGTGATGAACTCAACAGGGGGCTAGAAAGTGGCTGGGACAGCTTCACCAGTAAATTGATGCTTGAGCTTCGACTTCAAGGATGAATAGAATTTCACCAGATGGAAAGGGGGAAAAATTAAATGAAGAGGGCAAAGAGGGAGAAAATATAACCATTAAAATTTCAGACCTACATGACTGGAGAAAGGTGATAACACAGACTGCAAGACAGAAGTCTGATAGTAGAGATGTTTTAAGTGGAATGATAATTAATTCAGTTTAGACATTTCTCAAATATGTGGAGAGTGTCCACCAATCTAGAGGCAATGCGGACACATATATGAATGAAACAGGCAAAATTTTTCTGCTTTCATAGTGTTTACCTTCTAGTGTTTGGAAATAAATACATAATTACCAGTATAGTGTTCACCAAAGGTTTTTGTTTTGTTGTGATGTTTGTTTTCTATTTTTCCTTCTTTGTTGTCATTCACATCAATAAGATAAAGTAGGCACACAGGAAGGCATGGATGACTAGTATCGGACCTAAGTCATAGCTTAGGCAACAAAATATACCAACTAACTATTCCCTTTAAGACTTCAAACTGTCCTCAAACTGACCTTGACATCTACAAGCCACAGACAAATGGTTTAGTAATTGAGAATAATAAATTAGTCAATCACATTTCGTTAGGAGAAAATAAAGTCTTAGTGTGCTAAAACAAGCTGACCTTCTTCCAGCTTTGCATTTTTATTACACCATTTCTGCTCTCCATCTGTGCTTAATGCTATGCTAAGATGTCCTGACCTTAGCGGTACTTCTTGAGATGTGCCTGGACTACATTCACACTAGGTCTTATTGCTAGAATGTTCATAGGGAGAAAATTATTGCAAAAGTATTTGCAGGTCAGAAATAAGGGTTTTGGATGACTAACCTTGGAAGTGAAATTCTTCTTGCAATTAAAATGCTCAGTTTAAATGAAAAAAAAATATGTAACCTGTTTAAGGAGTGCATTTCAAACTGCTATCAAGGACAGTTGGGAGATACTGAGTAATGCCATTTTTTCCTTTACACTGTAGCTGCATAGTATTCATTTTACCCTTCAGTAACCTGACATGTTGAAAAGAGACTGGGCCTTGGAGACTTTAAAGTTTTCTGACATCCACAGTATTGAGACCCAG
The DNA here is from genome assembly GCF_949752795.1 of Hyperoodon ampullatus. Taxonomy (NCBI): domain Eukaryota; kingdom Metazoa; phylum Chordata; class Mammalia; order Artiodactyla; family Ziphiidae; genus Hyperoodon; species Hyperoodon ampullatus. Next base: position 88,363,774 of record NC_136924.1, on the reverse strand, counting down.
TCTTTAGAGCTCTCACCTGACTGGTTGAAAAGCATTTTGTTTGTTCCCATACAAAAGGATTTGGGGGTTTTGTTCATTCATGTCTTTGTTTTTAAGTGAATTACTGTAAAAAGTTTCCTTCAAGTTTTAAATTATACATACTAATTTTTTAAGACTTGTTTAAAATTAATTGCTCTTATCAATACCCTTGTTATATATACTAATCTACATACTAAGTATGGTGTCAAAGTTATATCTAGGCACTTCCCAGGAGCTAGAGATAATTGAATCTACTTCTACTGATGGAGCAAGAGAATGGCAATCGGAGGAGCCTATCAGAGGAGCACAGTCATCCCTCAGAATTCTCAGGAGATTAGTTCCAGGACCCCTGCAGATACCAAAACTCAGAAGCTTAAGTCCCTTACTTAAAATGGTGTAGTACAGTCAACCCTATGTACCCACAGATGAGAAACCTGCCAATATGAAGAGCGACTACAGGGTTTCAAATGCTAACTAAATTTAGTTCAGTAACAAACTTTTATTGTGTCTAATTGGTGCTAAATCTTACAACAGGTATTTGCAGTCCAAAAATGAGTAAGGCATCGTTACCCTCAAGAACTTAACAGTCTAGTAAGATTTAGCTGTATTAAGTTATTTGTGCTTATCTATTGTAAGATACTTTAGATTTCTGGTTTTCATTATCATCTGGCCAAAACTCATTTAAATATACCATATCCCATTTTTAATCATATATGCCATCAGGTCTCCAGCTGGTAATAATTTACTTAAATATATGGCTAAATAATAAGCAAAATTTTTTATATATTTTAGAAAATATCTTTTATATTCTATAATCCACATTTTATAGGCAGGAAAGCTGGCAGGGATCTGAAAGTCAAAACAACTTTCTACTGCAGTTCATAGGAGAGTACAGACTATGAAAAAGAATGATTATTTGGTGCTAATGAGCATCTTATTTGATTGTGAGATTATTATTTTATCTAATGCATTGGAAGTGAAATTAATTCTCTGTTTTCTTGATATTTCTCATGCATTATTTTATACTGTTAACAGCTTAGTAGATATATTTACTTTGTATTAGTTTTCCAGATCAAGAAATTCGTAAAGTGGCAGTTCAACAGTTAGACAACCTCTTGAATGATGAACTACTGGAATATCTCCCACAGCTAGTTCAGGTAAGAACAGCAAAGTTGCCAAGGGATTCCAGGATTTTAACCAATAATTCTCTAAAACAGTTCCCAGTGAATCAACAATAGACTACATAAAAGTGATAATTGCAATTTGGCCAGCCAGGGGGCTAAAAAATTATAGCTCATATGTCAATATGGGTACCACAGACATTCTCTAGCCAAAATTGGTTACAGTTACAAAAAAGGTATATAAACGCCAAAAGGGAAAATTTTTAGAAAATGACTTCACTTATTAATTAGAACAGGAAAAAATTAGAAATGCTTGTGATGAAATATTTGTATCCAACTGTATATATAAAACAATAAAAAATTAACTGAATAAATATTATGTAGAAAATAGTCATTTACTAGGCATCTGCTCATAATATTTTTCTTGCTTTTCCCATATTCTAATATTAATTATAGATTTTATAAAAGTGGTTTCTAATAACCAAATTCTGCTGCCAGATAGTACACTTTTATGACATCAAATATCACAATATTGGAGTAATTTTGGAAAATAATATAAATTTATGTAGAAATACAATCAAGGATTGATTTAGTCTGAATATGTTGAAATATAAACAATTACACAAATGGTCATGTATTGATATATGACTGAATATCCAAAATATAAGCAATGATTTTTTTTCTAAGTTAACTGTATACTGAATGCTGAATAGGTCTAAAACAGTGGTCTTTATGTTTTTCTTTTGTCTTGCTTTTAACACAGGTATTTTCTTATCTGAAATGTCAGGTTGTAGTTACAAGCTACTTTAAATGCCAGGTGCCTCAGGTTTTGAATTTAAGACAGGAGACCCTAAGACTGAAGTGGGGAGCTTCTATGAATAGCCTTGAATACCATGTTACTTTACAAACAGAATACGCACTTCTCTAAAGGCCTCCTAAAGAGAGAGCTGGTTTAGAAATATATATACCATAGAGTTGCTTCTACCACTCCTTATACTTGTGACTTCCCTAGGCTTGCCAGGATAGTGTAGTGAAAGTGAAGATTAATGCAACTTGCAGGAACACTATTCATCTCATGCCTCATGAATATGGGCAAACTGCTGTATCTAACCCAACTCAAAAAAATAAGTTTTTACAAAAGTTTATATAGATTTATATAGATTAAATCCATTTGAAAACCCCAATCTGAATCAATAACACTTGGCACTTGGCACCAGCCCTATGCCTGTAAATGCAAATTCGTAGACAAGGTGCACACAGGATCCAACATAGCAAATACACAGAGGTAAAGATAAGTAACATTGCAACTATTCTCTAATTAAAAATGATGGTTATAGGGCTTCCCTGGTGGTGCAGTGGTTGAGAGTCCGCCTGCCGATGCAGGGGACACGGGTTCGTGCCCCGGTCCGGGAGGATCCCACATGTCATGCAGCAGCTGGGCCCATGAGCCATGGCCGCTGAGCCTGCATGTCTGGAGCCTGTGCTCCGCAATTGGAGAGGCCACAGCAGTGAGAGCCCCGCGTACCGCAAAAAAAAAAAATGATGATTATCAACTCATGTGAGATGGAAAAAAATCTATGATGTGACTAGAAAATAAATGAAAGTTGAGAAGAATTTTCAAAGCATTCATTGTGGGGTTTGCCCTTACACTTCAGTGCTCCACCCTGACATTAAAACTTTCCAAGACATGAGAGACCTTCAAGATGGTGGAAGAGTAAGACGTAGAGATCACCTTCATCCCCACAAATACATCAGAAATACATCTACATGTGGAACAACTCCTACAGAGCACCTACTGAACGCTGGCAGAAAACGTCAGACTTCCCAAAAGGCAAGAAACTGGGTAGGGCAAAAGAAAAAAGAAAAAACAGAGACAAAAGAATATGGATGGGACATGCACCTATGGAAGGGAGCTGTGAAGGAGGAAAAGATTCCACACACTAGGAAGCCCCTTCACTGGCAGAGACGGGGTGTGGCAGGGGGGAAGCTTCGGAGCCACAGAGGAGAGCGCAACAGGGGTGCGAAAGGCAAAGCGGAGAGATTCCCGCCCAGAGGATCGGTGCCGACCAGTACTCACCAGCCCAAGAGGCTTTTCTGCTCACCCGCCGGGGCGGGGGGGCACTGGGAGCTGAGGCTCAGGCTTCAGAGGTTGGATCCCAGGGAGAGGACTGGGGTTGGCTGCGTGAACACAGTGAAGGGGGCTAGTGCACCACAGCTAGCTGTGAGGGAGTCCGGGGAAAAGTCTGGAACTGCCAAAGAGACTAGAGACCACTCTTTCAGGGTGCATGAGGAGACGGGATTCAGAGCACCACCTAAACGAGCTCCAGAGACAGGCGCGAGCCACGGCTATTTGTGCGGACACCAGAGACGGGCGTGAAACACTAAGGCTTCTGCAGCCACCAAGAAACCTGTGTGCAAGCACAGGTCACTATCCACACCTCCCCTCCCAGGAGCCTGTGCAACCTGCCACTTCCAGGATCCCGTGATCCAGGGACAACTTCCCCGGGAGAACACCCAGAGCCTCAGGCTGGTGCAACTCACGCCGACCTCTGCCGCCGCAGGCTTGCCCCACATTCCATACCCCTCCCTCCCCCTGGCCTGAGTGAGCCAGAGCCCCTGAATCAGCTGCTCCTTTAACCCCGTCCTATCTGAGCAAAGAACAGATGCCCTCAGGCGACCTATATGCAAAGGCGGGGCTAAATCCAAAGCTGAACCCCAGGAGCTGTGCGAACAAAGAAGAGAAAGGGAAATCTCTCCCAGAAGCCTCAGGAGCAGCGAATTAAATCTCCACAATCAACTTGATGTACGCTGCATCTCTGGACTACCTGAAGAGACAACGAATCGTCCCAGAATTGAGGTGGTGGACTATGGGAACAGCAATATATATATTTTTTTCCTTATTCTCTTTTTGTGAGTGTGTTGTGTATGCAACTTTGTGTGATTTTGTCTGTATAGCTTTGCTTTTATCATTTATCCTAGGGTTCAGTCTGTCCTTAATATTATTTTTAATTACGTTACAATTTATTATTTTTAAAAATTATTTTTTATTTGGTACTTCAATTATTTTATTTTATTTTTCTTTGTTTCTTTTTTTCTCCCCTTTCTTCTGAGCCATGTGGCTGACAGGGTCTTGGTGCTCCAGCCGGCTATCAGCCATGTGCCTCTGAGGTGGGAGAGCAGAGCTCAGTACATTGGTCCACCAGAGACCTCCCGGCTCCACATAATATCACATCGTGAAAGCTCTCCCAGAGATCTCCATCTCAACGCCAAGACCCAGCTCCACTCAACGACCAGCAAATGACAGTGCTGGAAAACCTATGCCAAAAAACTAGCAAGACAGGAACACAACCCCACCCATTAGCAGAGAGGCTGCCTAAAATCAGAATAAGGTCACAGACACCCCAAAACACACCACCGGATGCAATCCTGCCCACCAGAAAGACAAGATCCAGCCTCATCCACCAGAACACAGGCACAAGTCCCCTCCACCAGGAAGCCTACACAATCCACTGAACCAACCTTAGCCACTGGGGGCAGACATCAAAAACAAGGGGAACTACAGACCTGCAGCTTCTGAAAAGGAGACCCCAAACACAGTAAGTTAAGCACAATGACAAGATAGAGAAACACACAGCAGTTGAAGGAGCAAGGTAAAAACCCTCCAGACCAAACAAATGAAGAGGAAATATGCAGTCTATCTGAAAAAGAAGTCAGAATAATGATAGTAAAGATGATCCAAAATCTTGGAAATAGAATGGAGAAAATATAAGCAACGTTTAACAAGGACCTAGAACACCTAAAGAGAAAAACAAACAATGATGAACAACACAATAAATGAAATTAAAAATTCTCTAGAAGGAATCAATAGCAGAATAACTGAGGCAGAAGAACAGATAAGTGACCGGGAAGATGAAATAGTGGAAATAACTACTGCAGAGCAGAATAAAGAAAAAAGAATGAAAATAATTGAGGACAGTCTCAGAGACTTCTGGGACAACATTAAACACATGAACATTCCAAGTATAGGGGTCCCAGAAGCAGAATAGAAAAAGAAAGGGACTGAGAAAATATTTGAAGAGATTACAGTTAAAAACTTCCCTAATATGGGAAAGGAAATAATCAAGTCCAGGAAGCACAGAGAGTCCCATACAGGATAAATCCAAGGAGAAACATGCCAAGACACATATTAATCACACTATCAAAAATTAAATGCAAAGAAAAAATATTAAAAGCAGCAAGGGAAAAACAACAAATAACATACAAGGGAATCCACGTAAGGTTAACAGCTGGTCTTTCAGCAGAAACTCTGCAAGCTAGAATGGAGTAGCAGGAAATATTTAAAGTGATGAAATGGAAACACCTACAACCAAGATTACTCTACCCAGCAAGGATCTCATTCAGATTTGATAGAGAAATTAAAACCTTTACAGACAAGCAAACACTAACAGAATTCACACCACCACACCAGCTTTACAACAAATGCTAAAGGGACTTCTCTAGACAAGAAACACAAGAGAAGGAAAAGATCTACAATAACAAACCCAAAACAATTACAAAAATGGTAATAGGAAAATACATATTAATAATTACCTTAAATGTAAATGGATAAAATGCTCCAACCAAAACACACAGACTGGCTGAATGGATACAAAAACAAGACCCATATATATGCTGTCTACAAGAGACACACTTCAGACCTAGAGACACAAACAGACTGAAAGTGAGGAATGGAAAAAGATATTCCATGCCAATGGAAATCAAAAGAAAGCTGGAGTAGCAATTCTCATATCAGACAAAATAGACTTTAAAGAAAAGACTATTACAAGAGACAAAGAGGGACTCTACATAATGATCAAAGGATCAATCCAAGAAGAAGATATAACAACTGTAAATATGTATGCACCCAACATAGGAGCACCTTAATACCTAAGTCAAATGCTAACAGCCATAAATGGGGAAATCGACAGTAACACAATACTAGTAGGGGACTTTAACACCCAACTTTCACCAATGGAGAGATCATCCAAAATGAACATAAAAAAGGACACACAAACTTTAAATGATACATTTAACAAGATGGAATTAATTGATATTTATAGGACATTCCATCTCAAAACACCAGAATACACTTTCTTCTCAAGTGCTCATGGAACATTCTCCAGGATCAATCATATCTTGGGTCACAAATCAAACCCTGGTAAATTTAAGAAAATTGAAATTGTATCAAGTATCTTTCCGACCACAACTCTATGAGACTAGATATCAATTACAGGAAAAAAAAAATCTATAAAAAATACCAACACATGGAGGCTAAACCATACGCTACTTAATAACCAAGAGGCCATTGAACAAACTTAAGAGGAAATCAAAAAATACCTAGAAACACACGACAATGAAAACACGATGACCCAAAACCTATGGGATACAGCAAAAGCAGTTCTAAGAGGGAAGTTTATAGCAATACAATCATACCTCAAGAAACAAGAAACATCTCAAATAAACAAGCTAACCTTACACCTAAAGCAATTAGAGAAAGAAGAAGAAAAAACCCCAAAGTTAGCAGAAGGAAAGAAATCATAAAGATCAGGTCAGAAAGAAATGAAAAAGACATGATGGGAACAATAGCAAAGATCAATAAAACTAAAAGCTGGTTCTTTGAGAAGATAAACGAAATTGAAAAACTATTAGCCAGACTCAGCAGGAAAAAAAGAGAGAAGACTCAAATCAACAGAATTAGAAAAAGGAGAAGTAACAGCTGACACTGCAGAAATACAAAAGATCATGAGAGATTACTACAAGCAAATATATGCCAATAAAATGGACAACGTGGAAGAAATGTACAAATTCATAGAAATGCACAGCCTTCTGAGACTGAACCAGGAAGAAATAGAAAATGTAAACAGACCAATCACAAGCACTGAAATTGAGACTGTGATTAAAAATCTTCCAACAAACAAAAGCCCGGGACCAGGTGGCGTCACAGGTGAATTCTATCAAACATTTAGAGAAGACCTAACACCTATCCTTCTCAAACTCTTCCAAAATACAGCAGAGGGAGGAACACTTCCAAACTCATTCTGCAAGGCCACTGTCACCCTGATACCAAAACCAGACAAAGATGTCACAAAGAAAGAAACTACAAACCGATATTACTGATGAATGTAGATGCAAAAATCCTCAACAAAATACTAGCAAACAGAATCCAACAGCACATTAAAAGCATCACACACCATGATCAAGTGGGGTTTATCCCAGGAATTCAAGAATTCTTCAATACATGTAAATCAATAAATGTGATACACCATATTAACAAATTGAAGGAGAAAAACCATATGATCATCTCAATAGATGAAGAAAAAGCTTTTGACAAAATTCAAAACCCATTTATGACAAAAACCCTCCAGAAAGTAGACATAGAGGGAGTTTACCTCAACATAATAAAGGCCATATATGAAACACACACAGCCAACATCGTTCTCAGTGGTGAAAAACTGAAACCATTTCCACGAAGATCAGGAACAAGACAAGGTTGCCCACTCTCACCACTATTATTCAACATAGTTTTGGAAGTTTTAGCCACAGCAATCAGAGAAGAAAAAGAAATAAAAGGAATACAAATCAGGAAAGAAGTAAAAAACTCTCACTGTTTGCAAATGACATGATACTATACATAGAGAGTCCTAAACACTCTACCAGAAAACTACTAGAGCTAATCAATGAATTTGGTAAAGTAGCAGGAAACAAAAATAGTGCACAGAAATCTCCTGCATTCCTGTACCCTAATGATGAAAAATATGAAAGAGAAATTAAGGAAACACTCCCATTTACCATTGCAACAAAAAGAATAAAATACCTAGGAATGAACCTACCTAAGGAGACAAAAGACCTGTATGCAGAAAACTGTAAGACACTGATGACAGATATTAAAGGTGATACAAAGAGATGGAGAGATACGTTCTTGGATTGGAAGAATCAAGATTGTGAAAATTACTCTACTACCCATAGTAATCTACAGATTCAATGCAATCCCTGTCAAACTACCAATGGCATTTTTCACAGAACTAGAACAAAAAATCTCACAATTTGTATGGAAACACCAAAACCCCCAAATAGCCAAAGCAATCTTGAGAAAGAGACGGAGATGGAGGAATCAGGTTCCCTGACTTCAGACTATACAAAAAGCTACAGTTATCAAGACAGTATGGTGCTGGCACAAAAACAAAAATATAGATCAATGGAACAGGATAGAAAGCCCTGAGATAAATCCATGCACGTGGTCACCTTACCTTTGATAAAGGAGGCAAGAATATACAATGGAGAAAAGATTGCCTTTTCAATAAGTGGTGCTGGGAAAACTGGACAGCTATATGTGAAAGAATGAAATTAGAACACTCCCTAACACCATACACAAAAATAAACTCAAAATGGATTAAAGACCTAAATGTAAGGCCAGACACAATAAAACTCTTAGAGGAAAACATAGGAAGAACACTCTATGACATAAATCACAGCAAGATCCTTTTTGACCCACCTCCTACAGAAATGGAAATAAAAACAAAAATAAATAAATGGGACCTAATGAAACTTAAAAGCTTTTGCACAGCAAAGGAAACCATAAATGAGACAAAAAGACAACCCTTAGAATGGGAAAAAATATTTGCATTGAAGCAACCCACAAAGGATTAATCTCCAAAATTTACAAGCAGCTCATGTAGCTCAATATCAAAAAAACAAACAACCCAATCCAAACATGGGCAGAAGACCCAAACAGACATTTCTCCAAAGAAGATATACAGATTGCCAACAAACACATGAAAGAATGCTCAACATCGCTAATCATTAGAGAAATGCAAATCAAAACTACAATGAGGTATCATCTCACACCAATCAGAATGGCCATCATCAAAAAATCTACAAACTATAAATGCCTGGGAGGGTGTGGAGAAAAGGGAATCCTATTCACTGTTGGTGGGAATGTAAATTGATACAGCCACTATGGAGAACAGTATGGAGGTTCCTTAAAAAACTAAAAATAGAACTACCATATGACTCAGCAATCCCACTACTGGGCATATACCCTGAGAAAACCATAATTCAAAAAGAGTTATGTACCACAATGTTCACTGCAGCTCTGTTTACAATAGCCACGACATGGAAGCAACGTAAGTGTCAATAGACAGATGAATGTATATAGAAGGTGTGGCACATATATACAATGGAATATTTCTCAGCCATAAAAAGAAACAAAATTGAGTTATTTGTAGTGAGGTGGGTGGACCTGGAGTCTGTTGTACAGAGTGAAGTACGGCAGAAAGAGAAAAAGAAATACCGTATGCTAACACATATATGTGGAATCTAAAAAAAAAAAAAAAAAGGTCTGATGAACCTAGTGACAGGACAGCAATAAAGACGCAGACGTAGAGAACGGACTTGAGGACAGGGGAAGGGAAAGGGTAAGCTGGGACGAAGTGAGAGGGTGGCCTGGACTTATGCATACTACCAAATATAAAATAGATAACTAGTGGGAATCAGCCACATAGCATGGGGAGATCAGCTCAGTGCTTTGTGACCACCTAGAGGGGTGGGATAAGGAGGGTGGGAGGGAGACGCAAGAGGAAGGAGATATGGGTATATATGTATATGTATAGTTGATTCACTTTTTTATAAAGCAAAAACTAACACACCATTGTAAAGCAATTATACTCCAATAAAGATGTTAAAAAAAAAACAACTTTACAAGACATAATCAAATCCTACCCTGCTGATTATTTTCTGGATTCATTTTATTTTTGTTATGCATTGTTTTATTAGAATTAAACAGGCTATATTAAAGAGCAATAAGAATGGACTTTAAGACCATAATGAAAACAGAAAGTATGGCGTATAGCTAGAAATCAAATAAGACACAGACCCAGAGGCACTGCAAACCACAGACCGTAACAATGCAGGTAGGTTTCAAGAAGAGAGTTCAAAATAATGCAGTATGCACCAAAAATATTGCCTACCTCCTAGATGGTGAGGCAGGATGCAGGTGGAAATTGTAGCAGTAGACAGAGTGAGCAGGGAGTTTGGAAGCAAGGATGGCAATTCAAGATCAATAAGTAGTTACTGGGTTCAGAAAGAAATCACAGGGAAATCTGAAAAGAAAGCTAAAAGACAAGCACGGAAGTAAATTCTGAGACATCTCTCCTGGTCATATGCTCATAGGATATGTTCACTATAAGGGCATGAACACAACCCATGATCTAGTCAGTCCAGTATTAGCATGTAAATTAAAGAAGCCCGCAACTGCAGTTTAAGACAACACACATTTATGGTCTTATATATTCAGACAACATTGAGAGATTATGCAAATTTTTTGAAATCATCTTTGACATTCTCACACTTTGAGAATTCATAAATGTTCCCATCCTTGAGGATGGTTAGCGTACTGAGGTGTTTCTTCAGGTGTGCGTTAAATGAATGTTGTACCCACTTTTTTCTGCTGTCTATACTGTGATATAAAACCTGGCTTAAACTCTGTGTGTGTGTGTGTCTGTGTGTTTGTGTGTGTGTGTGTATGTGTGTGTGAGAGAGAGAGAGAGAGAGAGAGAGAGAGAGACTTAAATGGCTTACTGGACAACAAACCGTAGAAGCTTTGCTTCTCAAGCAGGGATAAGCATTTTTAGGAAGATAGGAAGAAAACCTGACTTTCGTTTTCACAACTTATTCAGATTCCTGAGATGATGGGGGCCCAGATACTTACTGACTGCCAATGGTGAAGTCCCTATAGAGTGTGGGTGGAGGTCTGAATTAGGTCCCTAAGGAGATCAAAGGTTGCTATTGATGATTGTGTTTCCCACCAGGTTGGGTATACTAAAAAACATTAGAAAGTTGTTCCCAGTGCAGATGAAAGCATGGGAGATTTGGGGATGGGTGAATTATGGTGGGAACAGTCAGCTTTGAAACCTATAAGGAAAGCTTCAAAGCCTGCAGATTAATACTCAGTTGGTGATTTCATTTAAGGCTTTGAGTGTGTATTAATTTCACCTCCAAAAGAAGAGAAACATCTACTGCTTAATAATGCCATTTTTACATCCAAACACTGTTCATGATATTATTTTTTGTGCCAAGATTCTTTTCCTAGGCATGGTTGAACTCCACCAACAACCTGCTCCTATTTATTATCCTGTGACACTAAAGCAAAAATAAGGAAAGGAAGCAGACTACACACCCCCAATTGTGTGTTGTGTGTATGCTCTGTTATTAGTTATACACCAGTTAATAAAGCTATCAAATATAAACATTTTGTTAAAACGTTGATGCTGTTTTCCCTGTCTTTCTCAAGACTCTTAGGTCCCTTTGTATTTGCTGTAATTTTGTTACTGAGGACAGTAAAAAAAAAGGAAACTAATTGTATCTCTTATTTCAGGCTGTCAAGTTTGAATGGAACCTTGAAAGTCCTCTAGTGCAACTTCTGTTACACCGCTCACTGCAAAGCATCCAGATTGCCCATCGTCTTCACTGGTAAGATTAACCAAAATAGGCTAGGATACCTTTTTTTATTGTCAACTTTTCTCTGTGGGGCAGCTTTCCCTTGTAATTGATACAAACTTCCACTTAAAATTCAGCCAAATTTGTGTCTTTGTCAAGGTTATTTGTATTTATGAGTATAATTTAACTGTCATCATCTTCAAATTCTTCCTTTCGTACCATTGCTGCTCTTTAAATCCAACCAGAATTTTAACTCTGGATGATACCTTTCCTATAGCTTTAAATCACAAGGTCTACATGTGATCACATCTACTTGCTTAATATTTCAATATAAAATCTAGTTATAAGACTGTGTATGTTTTGGAAGAACATATGCTTTAAAAGAAATTTCTGTACAATATTAGTTATAAACAGTGGGGTCTAAAGACCAATGTGTGCTCTTTAAGTTAAAAATTCCTACAGCACTAAACTTTTCCCAAAGCATAAATTTTGAATATTATTAGTGGAGAAGTCAGACTTATTTAAGAGATACCAGAATTCCTCATCATAACCTGCTCCTGGTCCTACTGAACAAGATATTCTTTGGATGCTGTTCTCCCTACTTTTATTATAACATTGTATATTCACACAAAACTTTTAGCAATTACAAATGTCAGTGACCTAAGGATGAAATTGAATCTATCCTTTGTCCTCACATATGTATAACAAGCATCATTTATTGGCTTCAATTGCTAGTGGAGAACTTTAATAAGAAAAAAAGGAAGTCAATATCATTTTTGATTATCATGTTTTTCTGCTTCAAAAAACGTTACTGGTGTTGACATCACTCTTCCCATGAAAATAACTCAAGAATTTCTTAGCAAAATAGAAATACAAGGAATTGTCAAGCACTAATATTTGATTTGATGCTGAATTTCATTTCAAATTCCTAATAGAAATGCTAGGGCATTTTCCTCTAGTATGTCTAGTATGTCCCTACCATTTTTCGATCAGCTACTTTGATGGGAAGTTAAATGGATACACTTGTTGGTGTTTTACTGTCATAATAAAGCTAGAACTCCATTAACCTCAATGTTTATTTCCCTTAAAACTTCACTTTTTTTCACTTTTCACTTTTTTTAACATATGTTTATTCAAATGAAGGCATATTAAAAAATAACATGACCACCTAACAATCTTGATTTAAATATTTGAACCAAAACATAATATAAAATATATAAAGTAAAAAAGCATATAGAAAGATTATTTTTTAAAAATAGAATAAAATATTAAGGACTTATCCTAATACATTTATTGTTATAATACTAATTCTAGAGCCACCTTAGTAAGTTCTTCATCTGCTAAAAGGGTGTGAAAAGTGGAGTAATTTGAAAGACAACAATGAGTGCAAAGTTGTCAATCAATGTCATACTTGCAGATTCACAATAAATACAATAATGTCACTGTTTCCAAAGAAGTTAGGAGGAAAGACTTTCTAAGTATAGTTCTCACCCTTATAAAGAAGAGAAAAACCAATAACAAAGCCTGTTTCTCTTCTCACTGATTTAAGAGAGTGAGTAAGTCAGAAGGGCTAGAAAAGAATATAAGTTATAAATGGACTGCTTGTTTCTGAATGCTTAATTTGTGAAAATATGGAAAAGGAAAAGGAAAACATGGAGGGAAATATTTAATTACCCACATTCTTTTAAAACTTAAATAAAAATTAAGAATCAGGCAAAATATCCTAAGCATCAAAGAACATCACATATATTTAGAATATATCTTGGAGTTAAAAAATAATAGCTGCTGGTGCATAGCATCATATTTAGGGGACATTTGTTTGTAGAATATTGATTTTTTTGTGTGTAGGATATTGTGTTAAAACTTTAAAGATGCAGCTCAGACCCTGCATGATACACTTAAAAATATTCTCAATGTATCTTTCCTTAAAAAACAAAACAACAACAACAAAAGCCAATACCCTGTAATTTTTTAAAAAGACAGAGATCCATCAGACATCAGTTTAATGATTTTTCTCCACTCGGGTGAGCTCCTGCTTCCTCATATTCAGCATGTTCAACACTGAACGCAGCAACTTACCCTGCTCACTCAGGTTTTGGAGGCTTTTCTGGATCTTCCCCGTTTCTCACGAATATGCCCAGTTGTTTACCAAGCCCTATAATCTTATACCTCCTAAATAGCTCTCCCCCCATCCACTGCTTCCACCTGTCACTGCCACTGATCAGAATGTTGCCTCATCAGACAGATACTGAGTTATGAATAAACAGGCTTGCACAGAAACCATCTTGACTACTTGCCATCACTGTGGGTAGCCTTCCTGAAAAGGGAAATTGACTTGGAGTTACTGTTGGAAGGGTGTTGTAGGATGAGTATCCCCTATTTTTCATGGAAAGGGAGTTAACAATAAGCTTTGGATTGTGAAGGTTTAAAAGCTTTCAATCACAATTTGCACCCTAAAAGGTGACTGTAAATGGATACAATAGCATTTGGAGTTCACAACTAGGAGGCCCCTCCCCCATCATATAACAATTACAGAAACTTAAACTCAGTGCCCCTTTCCATTTTGAATAAGAAACAAACAGCTGTCACTAGCTGATAGTGAGATATTGGGTTGAATGGGGCTCCCCAAAAGATATACCTACATCTTAACTCCAGGAACCTGTAACTAAGACCTTATTCGGAAAAAGGGTATTTGAAGATGTAATTAAATTTAAAATCTTGAGATTAAATCATCCTTTATTATCAGCGTGGGTCCTAAATCCAATGACAAGTGTCCTTATAAGAGACAGAGGAGAAGATGCACACAAACAGAAAAGGCCATGTGGAGATGGAGTCAATACAGCCCAGAGCCAAGGATTGTCCAGGGCCACCAGAAGCTGGAAGAGGCAAGGAAGGATTCTCCCCTAGAGCCTTGAAAGGGAGTACAACCTATCTTGATTTCAAACTTCTGGTGTCCCGAACTGTGAGATTAATTTCTATTGTTTAAGCCGTCAGTTAGTGTTAATTTGTTACGGCAACCACAGGAAATACACAGCAAGGAAAGGACTTTATGAAGGGCTCTAACTAGATTGGCTCTGATGTCACATCATGCAGGAAGCTTTCCTTGACCCTCCCCCCAGCCACTCTCCAGGGTTGATTGAGTATTGCTCCCATGTTGTATCCCAGAGTATACTCTACATGACTCAGCAGATGTCGTGTCACACAACCTTAACACTTCTATTCCCCTGTCTGCTTCCACTCCTAGTCCATATAGTGGCTAATGATAGCAATCATGTCATACTCATCAGCATACTAATCACACCAATGTCTGGAACTCAAGAGGTGCTGAAAAAAATGTTTTTAAAATCACGAAACCATAGAAATTTCTTTAAGGCTGTCAATATTTTCACATGCTGGGAATTCAGTGCATTCTCAAAGGCACTGTTAGTGCTCTAGCCAAATCCCCTTTACCTGGCTGGTGGACCCATCTTGCAGTTTCTGTGAATATTGACTGCCAACTGCCAACTGCCTCTTCTCTGGAGAGTTGTTCTCTGCTAACATAGCTACCTGACCTGGGAAGTGGTAAATCTTTAAGGTAAAATTTACATTCCAGAACCTCCCCAGGGATGAATCAAAGCTAGATGTGACCTGACCTCCTGGTTAACTCCTTCCCCTCCCCTACAATGCTTCTCTTACTTCCTTAAAGGTTTTTTCCTAAAGAGCACTCCTTCAGTAAATCACATACACCTTAATTCCTGTCTCATAGTCTGTTCTAGGGAAGCTTACCTAAGATAAGCATTTCTTTATTGAAGAAAAAGAATTTAAATATGTGTGTTTTAAAAATTGGAGCATCAGTATGCTAGGGATGTGTCACAAATGGAACAGCAGTATTGCAGTCTTTCATACTCCTAATGCTAGTTTGATTGAATGAGCTCCAAGAGAACCATTTTGAATCGAAATCTGTATAAATTGTTTTTTAAGGCCTATCCTACAAAACTCTGAAAGCATTCCCTTCAAAGTGTGGGGTTAACCTGAGATGAAACACACATTTGCAAACTCTCTAAGTGCGGCAATTTTTTTCTGTTTTATTCACTGATATAGCACAAGCACCTAGGGCAGTACTTGGCACTTGATAAATATTAGATAAATTTTTACTGAATGAATGAATAGGACAAAGTTGCCCAACTGGGTACATGCAGACTTGTGACATAAGAGGGCTGTTTGAGCAGTCACTGTGTCTTGATGCCAAACAGATTTGGCAAGACTAGAACGATGTCAGGACATTGGCCCAGTCAGGTACAAGGCAATGCATATCACTAGTGAAGTCAAAACTGGATTGGAGGGAGAATGTGAGCAGAAGTCAGGGACTAACCTGAGTCGGGAATTAAGGCCTGAAAAACAAGCTGATGCAATGTCTGCTGGACCAGTTGGGAGAACCATGGAGTGAATTAAGGCCGTGGTGTCTCTGGGATCACGAGGACTTTCCAAGGTGGCCCCTGGTATTAAAGGACTACGTGAGCTTTAATATACTATGCATAAAATTGAGATGATGCGAAATCTGCCCATTCATTTTCTCAACAATCTAGAATTTGGGGGCAATTTCTCAAATCAGGGACTACTCTAAATAAAGCAAAATAATGTGGAAATTTTGCATCATGTGATTTGAAGTCCTATGTTCCCCTCACCCCCTCTCCTAAATATGTCTCCCCAGTGCCTGCAATTCTCTCATTAGCAAGTCACTCCTTTAGGTTAACATTGTTCCCTCCCAGAATTTCTCTTCTCATGTAAAAAGTATATATATTCAGAACATAATGCTTATGATGAATTAGTTTATCATTTTTTCATTTATGTGACAAATGTTGAGATGTTAGACATTGTTGAACTATTAAGGATATGGGAATAGAATCTAAAAAAGAGTGGATATATGTATATGTATAACTGATTCACTTTTCTGTACAGCAGAAACTAACACAACATTTTAAATCCACTATACTCCAATAAAAACTAATTTTAAGCAAAAGGATAGACTAGAATGGTCCTTGCCTAAAGAAGCTCACAAGCTAACAACACATTAGCATCCAGGGAGCAGGAAGAAGCCCACAGGCTGTGTGGCAGGAACAGAGTAGAAGGAGTAAGCTGACAACAGATTCTGTCCGTTTTACGGTTTTGCCCATGACCTGTTCCAAATATAAGCACAAGGCAGAGAGGCAAGTCTGGCCATGAAGTAAATAAAAAAGCCTCAACTGCGCTCCCATTCTGTCAGAGTTAAATACTGATAAAGGCATACAAGTGAATATATAAAGGAGGTAAATGCTCTCTCTGCTTTGATGTCTGGAACACTCCCTGAAGTTAGAGTAAAGAGCTGTACTTTAGGGAGTTACTGCGGTATAATAGGGCACGCGTGATACAGAATCAATAGGAGGTTTTAAAGCCTCCATCCTTTACCTTCTAGAATCATTATATTGCTACTAATTCACCTTTTTACCTTTACAGTGTAATAAATAATAAATTATTGCTTCACTTTTTTGTAAGGGGAAGATATGTCTTGTTGTCATTTAATATTGATCTGTTATAATCATCTTTCACCCTGTCATTCTCAGAAAAGTATACACCAGATAAAATCCCTACAATGAGCAACTCACTAAACTAATGACAGCTTTTCTCTACTCCAACCAACCTGGAAAAAAAAGTGATGGCTATTTGTAAGAAAGTTTACATTTTACATAATAATCTGTAAAATTCATTAGCACAGTTTTCTAGTTAAGGTGTAACATAAGAACAATTGTTTTTGTCTGTTTCATTTTTATTTTACATAATAGAGGTTATATGTAGTTCCTTTAGTAAAAAAGATTTATTGAAAAACAGAATACAATTTTTAAGTTATTTTCTAATATCATTTAAGTCTTTTTACTCCTATTAAATGTATATGAAAATAGAATCTGATACAAAGCTCTTCCATAGATCCATGCAAAAACCAGGAACAGAGCTCCACCTTAAATATATCCCTAGTTTAAATTATTTTCCCTTTAAATTCTTCTATTTTGTTAAATAAGTGAAGAGTTGTAAAAATGCACATTTTGTATATACTGTATGTACTGACTTCAAATGTTGGAACTCAGACACCTGGCCTTTGGGAACTAAACTTTCTGATCCAGTCTCTCGCAATTTTTCGTTATAATAGCCACATGCAATTACATCATTGCTTCCTTAGGTAGTAATCTGGTTTCCTTATAATAATATTAGCTCCTCTCTGTCATAGTTTATGTTACAGATTTGGGTTAAGACCTTGAAAAACATCATTATACTGCTTAATTTTTGTTGTTTCTCAATGAAGAAGAGCAGGAAAAAGATCTGGATTGGTGATAAGGAATAGGAACGTATCAGCACGTTGATGGTACTGGACCCAGATAAAGAAAGGGAGAGAATCAGAGCGTCATGTCAAAGATATTTTTAGGTACCAGGTCTAGAAGTAGCACACACCACTTCGGCCTATATTCCATAGGTGGGAAGTCAGTAAGAAGACCCCAGCCACTGCAAGGGAGTATAGGAAAGCAGACCAGGTGTACATCTATATACAGAAGCAAAATGCTGTTGGATCTGGTAAACCCAGAGCAGGGTCTGCCACAGAGGTAAAAGCCATATAGATGACTCAAGAAGTTTGGCCATTAAGTGATAAAGAGGACTTGAAAAGAAAACCAGTACTCACCTTTACGTGTATTAATTGGCTTCTTTTCAAAAACTGAAATTGTCTCAACAGATAAAAAATACTACTACCTAACTACCTGATTAAGAATCATCATTTTGACAGACATCCTCTAAAAGTGGCTTTTCTCTAACAATTCTATAAATATTTCCAAGAGATTTAACCTATAGGTACATTTTGTAACCATTTTACCTGGAGGGCTCATTATTAAGATATTTATGTAGCTTGGTGGGTACTGGTATCTTGGCTCAAGAGGTCCAAAGTTGAATCAAACATTTCTACTCTCTACTCTTTCAATCCTTGCCCCTACCACTCCCAAACTGTCTTTTTTATATGCAGTGTCCTGGTTTATGCTCACCAGCAAATCATCCAACATAGAAAATCTGGGAGGCATTTTTCTTACCCAGCAATCTTCCTCATTCAGCAGTCCTTAAGTCCTATCTGTTGTTTCTCAAAAATATATTTTGATTTGTCCTTTTTCTATCTCCATGGCCAGCACCTTATCTCAAGCCTTCAGTGTTACCTACTTGGACTACAGCCTCCTAATTGTTTTTCTTCCCTTCCATTCTTTCCTGTTTTCAGCCCATCCATCCTTCACACTGCTCTGAGAAAAATCTTTGTGTAATACCACTTGATCCCTAACTCATTAAGTAGGCTCTAGTTCCTAGGGAACCCCCAGCTGGCTAGCATAATTCCATAATTCCAGTCACTTTTTTCTGCTCACAGGGTTTAGAAGTATTGGACTATGACATTAATCTCTTCTCCCTTAATATGACCTTGCAGTAGATTTTCATGATCTCAACTCCATCTACCTCCCATCCCATCTTGTATGGTTTTCTACAACCAAACATAGTCTTTTCTATTCTCAAGTAGTTACACAAATTTTCAGAGGTCTTTCATGCCTTGATGACTATGCATATTGCATTTCCCTCTGCTTGAAATGCAACTGTCCCGTTATTTACCCAGAGTCTTTTAGGACTCAACTCAAATTTTTATTCTCTTTGAAAATGTCTCCAACCTCAGCTCTTATACACACTGCTAATGCACTTATTAACATTTTGCATACTTTCATTTACTTCACCGTTTCCCTTTTCTTTAAGACACTTTGGGCTGCAAGAAACAGAAAATCCTGATTCAACTGGTTTAAATGATATGAAAAATTAATTATCTCACATAACAAGAAGTTTGCTAGTAGGGTGGTTCTGGAGTTTATTATTGCAGCAGCTGCCTGATTTTGTGATAAACTCAGTTTCTTTGATCTTTCTGCTCTGTCATCCTTAGTGTGTTGACTTGTCTTTAGTTAGTTCATTTCACATCATGGTTATAAGAAGACTGCCGTAGTTGGTATCACATGCATACATGACACCATACAGCAAAAGAAAAGGCACTGATCCCTCTCCAACAAGAAAAGTTTTCTATAAATCCCATAGTAGAGTTAACTTCCTATATGGGTTGCCAGAATTGGGCTGCATGTCATCCTGAACCAATAACCTAATTAGATGGCAACTGAGGGAGTTGGCTTACCCAGTTGATTTAGAATATTGATTTAGAATCTGTAAACTGGTCATCTTCTCTGAAGGTTATGATATCTGAACAAAATCAGATTCTTTATTCAGATGTGAGGGGAGAATAGATTTGGTATAGATAAAACCCTATGTTCCCTTTCTGGACTCTGAGGCTCTATCCTGACCATCCATCCTTAACACAGAACATTGCACGTAGTACGTATTATTGGCACTCAGTAAGTACTTGAATGAAGTTTAAAAAGTAATCATGCCACATACATTTGTACTGCCTACAGGTTAACTTATCTGGACCACTGCATTTTAAAACAGCAAGCAATCAGCACAAGTCATACTATACTAAATGTATAGAGTTGGCCATTGGTATTCTGATAATCACTTTTGCTCCCTTTAAATAATAGACTCCCCTGTTGCTCTGGAATTGGGGGAAGTTGAGCTAAATGACTTATGGAAAAATATGAGTCTGGAATAAATTTTTTGAAGAGGTATCAAGTGTTACTGATTGGGTCCATAGTGTGAGGTGCTTTTACTGACTTAACTATGCTGTTTCTTAAAACCCTGATTGAAAATGAAAGGCTATATCTAGTGATTTGGCAAGAAGTGTTTTATGGGGAGACCCTGCCAAGCAGCCAATTACGAACTTTTAAAATATAATTTTCTGTATTGAGACTTTCTATGAGGTTTATGGAATTACTGAACAGTTTCTGATTTTTGCTGGCTCCTATATTCTCAAGTTTTTTTTGTTTGATTGTTTGTTTATTTGTTTTTCTAGACTGTGAAGATTCTTAGTTCTTTTTGTTTTGTGTCAGTTACTAAGTCCTTTCTTATCAGGCCCTATTTTACTTCCTATCTTTGCTCATCAAAGATCACTCTTTGAAAAGGTTGAATGGAGATTTTTCTTGCTTTC
Source organism: Hyperoodon ampullatus (assembly GCF_949752795.1). Lineage (NCBI taxonomy): Eukaryota > Metazoa > Chordata > Mammalia > Artiodactyla > Ziphiidae > Hyperoodon > Hyperoodon ampullatus. Next base: position 88,343,050 of record NC_136924.1, on the reverse strand, counting down.
CTTCTAACTCAATTTTCTACTTCATTTGTGTACAATTATTGTAGTTACAACAGAAAGACAATTACTTTATTTTCCTTGTCTAAAGAGCTTCACATGTGTTGCTTTTATCTGTAAGAAAATCTAGACTTGGATACTTCAATTAAATATTTGTCATGTTTAATAACTTAGAATTCTTGTTCTTGTTTGGCATGTATGGTTCATTTTTGACCAAAGATGAGTGAACAGCTTGCACAAATAGTGTTTGTCTTCAGATTTGACAGTCTGCCTGGTACACTAACCACTCTTGACAGAATGTCAAATAATTGGTGTATCATGCTTGAGTTTAGTCATCTGAAGTTGTTAAAGGAAGGAATCCTAATGTATGCATCACTTTCCTTTTTAAATTGGGCACTGTGTATATATGTTTCCTAAGGTACTGTAAATGTCATTAATTTACCAAAATGATGGAACTTTTACCATTTTCTTCTAAGTAAAATTTAACATCACTTTTAGAGAGGCTGCTGCTCAGTAAACTGTTGACATAAATTGATTGATGACTGAAAATATCACAAGGCTCAATCTAGAGCTTCAGTTACTAGATGTAGCAGCAGCTGAACAAGTAGACCAGGGAACTTCAGGGAACAGAGACAGGAAATTGCATAAGAAGTATACTTAATATATATATAATATATACAAAATATATTATATTTTGTATAGTATACAAAATATTGCCTCATAAGATGTTAATTAGGATTAATTGAGATCATGCATATAAAGCACTTAGCACAATGTCTAGAATAATTAAAGCTCTCAATATATCTTAATCTTTCTTATTATTTTTGTTGTTGTTAAATCAAAACTGGAAAATGTAGATCAGCAAAAATATTTTTTTCAAGTGTCACTAATCCCAGTATTTAAGGCTAGCCCCTGTGGGAGAAGGCAGAATTTCCAGTGGTTAGGCACATAGATCCTGCACATTGATTACCAGGTAGAATTACCAGATCTCCCACTCACTATTTATATCACACTGAACAAATTAAACTTTCTAGGCCTTGATTTCCTCAGGTGTAGAATAGAAACTAATAATAGTACTTACTCTCTAGGTTTGGTGGGAGAATCAAATGAGTTAATATATGTAGAATGCTTAGAATAGATGCTGCAATTCAGCTGTGATATGTGTTAGCCATTAGTAGGCCTTGCTGACAAATATTCTCCTAAAATTGTGTGTTTATGTGTATTATGTATATAATCCGTGTGTATCATATACACTCTAAGAATAATATTATATTGCAGATATTGTGTTGTACATAGCTTTAAAGATACAACTTGCCCTGAGCATCTTTCCAAAAAATAAGTATACTTTCACAATGTTACTTTTACAACTGACCAGTATTCTGTTGTTAATTAATATTGTTAATTTATTATATTAAATTTATTATGATACAATTAGCTAACCCCCTATTATTGGAAATTCAGATTGTTTCCTGTATTTTCTTATTATAGTCACATTGAGTTGAACTTCCTTGTGCTTAAATGCTTGCATAGGTCCTTAGTTATTTCTGTGGGCTGTTTTCCAAGAGTGGAATTGCTGGAATAGAGATTGTAAATGTTTATACTTCTTTTGATCTACATTGCAAGATTACCCTTTATTAAGTAAGATTGTAGGAATTTACACTATCACTAGCACTGCACAAGAATGACTGTTTCCTGGACCCTCAGCCATACTTGTACTCTAACTGGTTTGATAATAACGTCTAGCTGTTCAGTTCATCGTATTACAAAGGAAATTGGGTGTGGTTTTCTGTTAATTTTTCTTTAGTATTTCTTAATTTTTGAATGGTATATTTATTTTATGAGGGATGTTATACAACTTGCATTACAAAGAATTCCATTTCTCAGTAAGGCCCAACAGCAAATGTATTAGTTTACTATTTCTGCTGTAACAAATTACCACCAATTTAGTTCTGGAGATTAAAAATCAGAAAATGGGTCTTATCAGGCTAAAATCAAGGTATTAGCAGAACTGCATTCCTTCCAGAGGTTCTAGGGGAGAATCTACTTCCTTGCCTTTTCTGGCTTCTAGAGGCTGCCCTTTGGCTCATGACCCTTTTCTAGCAATGGCCTCACTCTGACCTCTGTTTCCATATCTCCTTCTCTTCAGTCTGACTCTCCAGCCTCCCGTTTGTAAGGACACTGTGATTACATTGGGTCCAGCCAGATAATCCAGAATAATCTCTCCATCTCAAAATCTTTATTTAATCATAACACGTCTCTTTTACCATTTAAGGTAACATATTCACAGATTCTGGGGATAAGGACACAGACATAATAGGGGGAAGGAGTGCATTATTCAGCTTACCATAGGAAATTACCTTCATTTATTCCCTGGGCAGCCTTTAGTTTAACCCACCATGTATTAGCTAATCCTTAGAAAATGCTGAAGAGATTTAATTCTAATATTAAACTTCATAAATGGTCTACAGAATATTGGCCACTCAGAGATAGTATTCAAATTGAAACACAGCCCTTTTGCAAAAGATAAATAACACACTTTGGAGAACTACAGAACAATAACAACAACAACAATAAAAAAAAAAACCCAAAAACGTGGCTTTCCCTTAAGGATATTGCATGCATATTATAGCTGATAGTAGGATAAACTAGAGTGAAATCAAGTAAGCAGTCCTTTTTCCTCTCATTCCCTTCTTTCTGCATTATCTCCACTATAATTCAGACCTGTTTTGTAGATCACTGACAGAGGATAAGTCAAAAGGCATTGATGATTCTGAAATCTGGACCAGCACCCATGGGAAATCTAAATGAAACAACTGCATTTTTTTTAACCTGTAAGAAAAATCTAAAAACCAAGTTTACAAGAGAAGTCATAAATATGGATCCTCTGTTTTTTTCCCAAGAAATGTCATTTTTTTTTTGCAAGTTGAATTTCTGTCTCAGGAATTTCCTCTCACTGATTAAATTGGCCTCATTTCAACACACAATATTGGCTGCTTTCTAAAGACCAACTTGCTTACCAACAATAAAATCTATTCTCTTTACTAATAAAACTAAATTATACAGCATTGCATTATTTTCAATGGTTTGGAAACAGCTTTTAAAAGAATAAATAAATGCTGTCATTTATTTATGTTCTTTTGGCATAATATCATTACTTGTACAAGAATACCACAGCCTTTATCAACTATGCTTAAAGATACAGTTTTTCTATACAGCATAGGAAAATTCAGTAATTGATAAGGATATATTTGATTTTGACTCAGTTAATTATTGTTAATAGTCACCATCATCAACACTGATTGCTGTGGTCTGATTTCTATCATTCTTTTAAAGTCATAAGATTTGCCTTAGCTATTCATTGTCATGGTATACCTTATATACCAAAATTTGATAACATACAGAATAGCTTATTTCACCATGTGATTTTGAAGCATACTTATAGCAGAGCACAACAGTTTTTAATAACATATCTAAGGGAAATTAAATATAAGGCAGCAAGAAACCAAAGCATTATCTCCCTTAGACAATGACAGCTCAGCAGTTGAATAAAATGCTGCAAAAAGAAATTGTTCGCCACCACTCCACATAATAAAATCTTTCTTCTTTAATACTTCAGTCCAGGTTTCTCCTCTCACAGATAAATTTGGCATAGGCCACAGAGAGGATTCTTGCTAAATGTTTACACAAGGGGATGAATGCTCCCTAATTAGTCACCCATGGACTGCACTGGTGATTATGTGTTGCTTGTGTTTCTGATGCAGGTATTCATAATTTGAAAGGAATTTAATGAGCAGAGATAGTTTAGCAGCTTTTATTCTCTGGTGCAAACCAAGGCAATTAAGAGTTTTTGTGTTTGTGGAATCACAGAAGCATAGAACATGAGAAATGGAAGAGACCTTATATGTCTTTATGACCTAGTCTCTCATTTTACAAATGAGGAAACAACCCCAGAGAGACACAGTGTCTTCCTACCTCAGACCCCCTTGTGTTAGCCCTAAGTGAGTTTATTGATGGTTTCAGAGCTGACAATATGCAAATTGCTTCTCCAGCCTCTCCACTCTGCCCTTTACCTGCTCTCACTTCCTCCCTGCCCATTTGCTTTCCCCTCTTCCCCATATCAAAGTCAGTCACAGGTCTGATCTCAGACCTTTACGCTTTGCTGTGTACTTAATTCCATTATTACCTTCCCCAGAATTATTTGCATTAACAAATCATAAACTGTGAAATTGTGGAGCGAAGAATTGTCTGACATTATTGTATGTATGAGGCAATGAAGCTTGAAAATTGGCTGCCTTTGAAGTGTAAAACTGGCCCCATATGCCCTTAAGTAATGAAAAAAGAAGAGTTGGCCTCAGAAACCTAGAGTGGATCAGCAAGCACCATTTAGAGGTTCCACAAACACTTTGTATAGACTTGATTTTAATTGTTTTATATTAACTAGATAAAATGAGGGATTATAAGACAGGTTTCAACTATAAATGACAATACAACAAGCACTCATATACCCACCATCAAGTTAAAGATATATCAGAATATGAACCTTAACACCCCTGTGTGACCTATTCCAATCACATCCACTTAATCTTCCCTATCAGAAGGAATGCCTTTTAAGTTAATTATTCAAATTCACTTACTCTTCTGTGTGATTTTACCACTTACCTTAGCCTTACAAAAATAAATTTAGTTTTATGTGTTTTAAACCCTGTGTAATGGAATCATGTGTGCATCTCCTGCAAATTGCTTTTTTGGTACAATATTATGATTTTGAAATTCATGCATGCTTGTAATTCTAGTTTATTAAATTTCACTACTTTGCAGTACTCTATTGTATAAATGTATCACAACTTATTTATTCTACTTTGGATGCCATGGATAGTTATTGTAAATACGCATAGATACATAATTTATCTTTACCATTTTATTTTGTGTTTTTTAAGTGCTTTCATCTTCTGTTTATTTCTCTCTCCTTTTTTGCCTTCTTTTGAATGATTTTTTTAAATTCTATTATTCCCCCTTAAGTAGTTTGACACTCTTAAACTCTGTCAAATCATATAACAGCTACATTAGAAATTATAACATCCATATTAAACTTAAACTCTAAGATTGAAAAATAAGGAACTTCATTCATGTATTTATCCCTTCAAAGCATTGATACAGCTCTTGAAATAGCTCAGTAAAAAAAACAAAAGCCATGCCCTATTGGAACTACATTCTGGTTCTGTGGAAACTTACATCTAGTGACCTTAGCACACTTTATATCCAAACAATGTGCCTCCTAATTTACATGCTATTGTTGTTATGTATTATGGTTCTATTTGTTTTATATCTAGCTCTAAATATGTTATTATTCATTCAATAAATATATTTTCTACTTTATTGTTCATCAGTCCTTCTCATGTCTTTTACTTCTCACATGGAATCACTTTCTATCTAAAGGGAATTCTTTGTGGAGATGTATTGATGCAAACTCTGGCCATTTTTATTTTCTAAAATAACTTTAGTTTACCTTCATGTTTGAAAGACATATTTGCTAAATATACAACTCGAGGTTGACAATTGTTTTCTTTCAGAAGTTCCAAGGTATTCTACCATCTTCTGACTTCAACTGTTGCTGTTGAGAAATCATTCATCATTCTAGTTTTTTCTTTGTAGTTTTATTTTTCCTTTCTGGTCATTTTTAAGCTCTTCTCTTTATCTTTAGATTTACTATGATGTGTCTAGATGTTGACTTGTTTTTATTTATCCTGCTTGGAATTTGGGCCTTTTGACTTGAAGATTAATGTTTTTCATCGGTTCTGGAAATTCCTCAATCTTCATTTCTTTGAATATTGTCTTTCCCCCATTCTTTCTCTACTTTCCTCCTGAAATCCAATACATTACATCCTATCACTCTATTTTATTTGTATTTTTTATTGTTTTTCCACATTTTTCATTTATCTCTCTGTACGGGACACTAAATAATGTTTTTCAAATTTTTCCTTCTGTTCATTAATTCTCTCTTTAGCTATTTCTAATGTTTTGCAGAGTGTGTGTGTGTGTGTATGTGTGTGTGTGTGGGGAGAGAGAGCTTTAAATTTATTTTAATTACATTTTTATTTCTGAAAATTATTATTTATCTATTATACCATCTTTCTCCTATTCATCATTTTTATTATTTTTAGTTCTTTAAACATATGAGATATAAACATTTCTATAGTATGTCTGATAATTCTAATAGCTGAAGTCTTTATGGGTCTGATTTTTCTGTTTTTTATTGCTGCTGACTCTGATTCATGGTGTCCTGTTTCCCTATGTATATTAGGGTATTTGATTAAGATATCATACTTTCTGGAAACTTATCTGTAAAAATTCTATCCATTGGTATAAGGCCTGCCTGGATGGAAGTTATTTTCCTTCAAAGAGGATTTGCATTTGCTTCTGCTATGTGGCTGAAAGCTCTCTCAATCCAGAATGATATTAACTAAGTTATTTGCTTAAGGATTTTTTTGAACCCTGGGGTATATATGTATGAGATATATACTCAGATAGGAGCCAAAAGAATTCTCCACCCAGCACCAAGTTTTCAGAAAGTTAATTTTCCTTGCAGTACTCTGGAAAATGTCTCATTGATTTTAGTTCACTCCTACGCTAAAGGCCTATCCCTTTGGGCTCCAAGACTTATGTGTAAATCTCTTATTAAATTCCTCTTCTTAGTGTACAATCTTTGTTCCTTATCTCACCGTGTGAAAAATAAAATTCCATGTTGCTCAGGTTCAGCAAATGCCAGGCAAAATCTGGCTTCAGAATCCTGTTTACTTCTCCATATTTCTGCTTTCTCTTATTTTTTGGCCTCTGAAAAATCTTTACCTTCCTGCTGGCTCATCAATGCATTTAATACATTTAAAAATAAATATTTTAATTATAACCTAGCATTGGGGTTTTCTTTTGCAATAAACTTGGTCAGGATATTTAAACTGCTGCACTGCCAGAAACAGAAGTCAATGATCAATTTTAAAATATATCTTTAATACTGTTATAAGGAGCAATATGCATATGATAAATCATTACTTATCTGTTCATTTCCAGTGTTTAGCAATTTAGTAGTGTCTCAACAAAATTTATACATACACACACACACACACACACACACACACACACACATCAAGAGTGTGGGACAGGCATCCTTTTTTGAATATTTACTAGATGCCAGACACTCTAGTAAGTTTCATATGGATTATCTCATGTAATCCTCACCACGGCCATATGCATTCCTAAAGAAAACTCACATTCTGCAGAATAATTTACTAAAAGAAAATAAGGATTATGGGGGGAAAAGTGTTGAGGCTGACTATTCAAAATTTCTATGAATATTGTTGTTAGAGAACTAGACAAAACAATAACAAGCTTAGTAATAAATACCAGAACAGTTTTAAAAGATGTTAAATTCCTAATAACGAAATAATAAAATAAGTATAATATTTTAACTTAAAAATATAAGATAAAATTACCTTTACAGAAGCAAGTGTAAGGCTCTTTCATGAGAAAGCTTGTGGCCACTTTGAGCAGAGGACTTGGATACTACTCGAAACTACTAGAATACTACTGTTATTCCTCCATGGTTTATTGTATTCAACTCTTTTGCTATACGTTGCATTCAGTTGCTTCTTAGTGGCACAAAATATTAATATGCTGGAAAAAATTGCTTATGAACCAATGAGACTTCTGCATTATGTTAATATCATTCCCCCATATGCTAATCTAATATGAGTTAGTTCACATTACAGAAATATGTGCTATTGTAGAATGGACTATATTAATATCCTCTTCTTCCAAATAAAGAAAGTGGGTCTGAGAGAAACTAAGTAACTTGCCCAAAGTTACTCAGCTAATAACTGCTGAACCTGGGATTTGAGCAGTGTGATTCCAGACACTCCTAACGACTATGTCTCTTTGGTATGATAAAGAAAAAAAATTGAAGATCTACCTGATACAGAGTAAATTATGATAAACACTGTTGCCGCATGAGACATTATAGATTGTCTTTGAAGAAGTATACAGTTTAAAAATTACTTATCATAGAATTAGACTGAAAATAATCTTAGATGGGTCAACGTTTCTAAAATTTTGATTTCTAATTGCTTTAACCTTGAATTCACATCTCAAGAAAATCACCGTGTCAGAGTTGTGAAGATATTCCAGGATTAAATAGTGTAAAATAGTAAGCATTACTTCTGTGGCTTACTTTGGAGTTAGTTAGTCCATATCAGCAAGATAAGAGAAAGGGCATGCACATTCACTTGGTTATCTATTCATTCACTTAATCTTTATTGAGTACTTCATAGTTGCTGGGATGTATCAGTGAACAAAACAAAATTTGTGCTTTTAGGGGTGTACGTTCTAGAAGGGAAAAATGCAAGTAACTCTATGATGTCAAGTGGTGACAAGTGTTATTAGGACAAATAGAACAGTGTTCAGGATGCTGCTGGTAGGGATAGTAAGATATTCTGCAAACATCTGAACGAAATGAAGGAGAGATCCATTTGAATGCCTAGGGGATGACCCTTAGGTATGAGGGCTGGGACAATACATGGTTACTAGAGAAGGCCAGGTGGTAGAGTGGAGTGAACCAGGGTAGTTGGAAGTGAGGCCACGGTGGTCAGTAGAGGTCAAATCATCATAGGCCATGGCAAGAATTTTAGATTTTATTATAGATGAGGTAGAAATCCCTTGATGGATTTTGAACAGGAAAGAATATAAACTGATTTAGTTTAGAAGCCTAACAGCTGTTGTGCAGTAACAGATTTTGTTGGTGTCTGTGTGTGTGCACGCATGTGCATGTGTGGTTGGAGAAAGCAGTGGGGATGTAAAGATGAAAACAGGCAGAACAGTTCAAATAGCCCAAATTTGGAGTACAGTAATAGTGATGAAAGAGGCACAAAGCAATCAGATTCAGGATATACATTAAAGGTAGAAACAACACAATTTATTAAAGTGGATTTCTCATGTGAACATGAAACCAAGCGAAATTTCCATAAACAGTGGAAGCAGACAAAGAAATAGTGGGCTTAATGAACTTTTTTTTAAAGCAAAAATGTCAATAAAAACTGGAATAATATCCTTAAGCATTATTACATTCCATCTTGAAATATTTGAATTTCTGCTTCCAACACCGATTATCTTTAGGGTTGGAACCAAAGTATTCTTTTCAAGCTTCTTTATTTGTAGAACTTTTATAAATGATATCCTACACCATACCACAATGTTTAAAATACATAGTTGTATTTTATTTGTATAAATGTTTTACATTAATCCAAGCTTGTAACACTTATAATAAATTTAATCAGTTAACTAATAAAACGCTATTTTAAGAATAGACTTGAAAAATGTTAGTGCCTTCATGAAGTTTAAACATTTATTTGGATGGCACGATGACTGAATGGATGGATGAATTTATTTAGAGAAGCTTGAAAAGTTCAAGAACTAGCACATGGGAAAAAGTGAATAGCAAACCGCTTGACTTTAACATAGAAAGGAGAAAGATCTGTTAAGATAACCCCAGGGTCAGATAATCAACATTACCCTTCCCTAACCTTCATCTGTTGCAAACTTCTAATTCAATCACACATGAACAAAGTATTAACATTTGACACAAATAGAATTAATAACCTCTTTTTTCACTTTGTATGTTCCTAACTTACTAGAAATAATATGATAATGCAAGAACACAGTTCTTAAAAACAAAACACAATCAATAGGACTCTTCATTTTTACCTTTCATTACTATTTTTACTGCATTCACTTTTGGAGCTTACCATGTTTTAGAAGAACAAGTACTGAATGACCTTACATTTGTCATTCATAGCGTACTATTTTTGAGATGCTGAAAGATAGGAAGCCATATACAAATGACTTGATATTGTAAACTGAACTGTCCAGTTATTCACTGATTCACCAGTTCAGTCAAACAAGTTATGACTATGTCAGTTTGCTCAAAGCTAGCAAACAGATTTTAAATACATAGACACTGTTTCAGAGAATTGATTCTACTCCTATTCTTAGGATCTTTCCTGGTGCTGTTCTATTACTCTGGTAGGAAATCTGACACACAAAATGCTGAACTCTAAAACCAAGAAGCATGGGAGCAAGGGAGTGATATTTCTCATTTCAAAATTTTATCCTTGATTGGCTTCCTTGTTGATTCTGGAATGCTCTCCCTAGCCAGAATCTTTAAAATATTGTTTGTTTTATAAAGTTTCATTTATAGAGAATGTTTCAAAAAATTTTCAACTATGTCAAGCAAAGGAGACCTGGATCAGGAACCAGTGTAAAACAAGATTTACCTGACAAGAATCCTGACAACATTCCACACTTGATAAATAAGTTTCTTCCCTGGGAATCTGCAGAAACAGTCTCCTCACTTCCCATCATCAAATGTTCAGCCTATCACCCTCTCACAAGGATCACTGCCCCTTTTCTTATTAATCTTTCTGCCAGGTTCTACTCACTACCTCACAACTGCCAGCTATTCCTTCTTGCTTTCAGGAATGCCTCATCTTTAAATTCATGGGCCTGTTCTTTAAATACTAAAAGGAAATTCTTGGACATCTTGGATCATTTGATTGTTCAATTGATCTAACTGACATGGTTTCCTTAGGTTTGGTGTGAGGTAAGGTCATGGATTATGAGACCACAGGGAACAAATAATTATTGTGACATCTCCCTTTACCGACTGTAAGTAATACCTTGTGATTAATTGTTATGCCTTATGATCTTTGAGCAGTAATATTCTGTGATTGAAGAACAATTTTCAACCATTTGTGATTCAAAATTGGTTTCTCAAGGATTGAGTTTCATAAAAAATTATGAATGTTAAGTGCTTCTGTGAATTCCTTTTTTAAAAAATATTTTAATCTTACCCTTGTTGCTGTGAACAAAAAAACCATGCGCTTAACAACCAGAACATGAGTCAGTGTATTCATGTGAAACTGAACAGCTTAATTTCATTGGCTAAAGGTAAATAATGCATAAGATAAAGCAATGACTGAAATGTATCTTAGGGCGAGAAAAAAGCCAACGTGGTTTTATTTCCCTGAAATTATAACATCCTTAAACCTGTAATCCGTCTTTTCAGCAAAAGGGTCTCTAGAAACTGTTGAATATGTTCTCTGATTATACACCTAGATTGTTTCAATCAGCTATTCAGATAAAGCCTTTGTATTGTATTTTCAAACTTTCTTTCCAAATCAGAGTTAAATGTGCTTCATACAGAAATGTGACTAGAGGCTCCTCTGTTCCCCTCAGTCCCTGAACTACTGCTCCTAATCTGGAGCTGCCTGAGAGGCCCATTTCTGATAAGGAGGCTCTTACCTGCAAAGTAGTATGTGGCTTCTTTGATACCAGTGCAATGAAGCTTTTGACTCTGCATAAAATGTAAATGATCATTTCTTATGGGAAATAAAGGAGTAACTCCCACAGGAGAAGGAGAGAAGGGGAATGTTTTCTTAGAAGTACTTTCATAAACTTGGTAATTGATGGCAATAAATTGCTTATTTGAACTATGACCTTTTCAAAGACTTGCTGAATATGCTCAAATTATACTATACTTATAATCACATTTCAGATTGCAGTTGAGGTTTTATTTGAACTAGCTATTATAAATATATACATATATATATCTAAAACTCTGACTTTTGTTCTATAGTTGCTCATCTCTTATTTAATACCTTAGCCCCTTTAAATACTTTCTAATAATCCATTTTCCCCAAATTTCCTCTACTCTCCAAATCATTCTCTCTCTCTCTCTCCCTCTCTCTCTCTCTCTCTCTCTCTTCCCTCCAACCCTTCCTACCTTCCATATTTGGTTTTTTATATTATTTTCTGACATTTCATTTTATTTTTTCTTTTAAAAAATTTAAAATAAATTTAAAATTTACTTGCGTGCTTAATTCACCTATGGAGTTTCTTTTTTAAAAAATTTAAAATTTACCTGCATGCTTAATTCACCTATGGAGTTTCTTTTTTAAGAAAACTTACTAGACCAACTGGTTATTGTAATATTAAATATGAGTACTTTTTACCTTCTAGCTATCTTCCCTACGTGCTTAAAATTTTATTTATTTATTTATTTATTTTGCGGTAGGCGGGCCTCTCACTGTTGTGGCCTCTCCCGTTGCGGAGCACAGACTCCGGACGCGCAGGCTCAGTGGCCATGGCTCACGGGCCCAGCCGCTCCGTGGCATGTGGGATCCTCCCGGACCGGGGCACGAACCCGTGTCCCCTGCATCGGCAGGCGGACTCTCAACCACTGCGCCACCAGGGAAGCCCTTAAAATTTTTTAAGTGTGAAAAAACATAGCGTAGTGACCTGCTACTCTTTTTTTTTTTTCCCCTTTAGGCTTTATGAGACCCGGCACTGCCAACTTAGTTAGACGATTTGGAGCCCCATACAGTTGACCTGAGTTATAGCCCAACATCCATTCCTTCTTTATTCTACTATTACATCTCATCTTTTACTCCATTCATCTTCTGTTTCTGACCATTGTGGGAAGTGGACTTCCACTTTAAGGCATAATAGGGTAGAAATCAATTTGGAAGATTATTATTTATAATGGTATATTATTTATAATAACATTATAGATTAGGAAATTATTAATTATAATAATATAAGCATGAGTAAAGGTAGGTGGCTGTCAGGAGGGCAGTTAAAATCATAATAGAAATAGATCCAGACCAGCATTTGGGGTGGGAGTTAGTCAAGGCCAAGATTTTTGTCAAAGTTGCTGATGGGTGGAAGTGTTAAAATTAGGGCACAAGGTCAAGGTAGGAAGACACAGAGACCCTCATCTCTGCCACTTGGTCAGAGAGCCTTAAGGTAGAAACTTTCTGGTAACATAGAGGTGTAGACACCAAAATGTCTTCTAAGGAATCACAGTCCCACACAGGTAAAGCTCAGAGGTCAAGTAAATTTTCAAAGGGCCGAATGCTCTGTTCCAGTCCTGGAAAGTCATGGTGCACTTCAAGATGTTTAAGGCTCTGAAAAATCCTGTGCTTTAGAACAATTTTGTTTATGTAGCTTTTCCCCAAATTATTTGACCTGTTGACGTTCCTTGAATGAACACTCTTTGGAAACTAAAGCCTTGAACGCATCCTTACCATCTCCTCTGTTAGCTTCATATCCAGTCACCCAGTTCTGTAAGGCCCAGGAATTCTTTCCTCAAAGAATCTCTTGCAGCTCTTTCTTCCTTCCTGCTACCACTTGTGCTCAGGTTAGAGGTTCTCAATGTCAGTATGAATGAGGACAAAGAGACATAGCTCATATCAACAGGATTATGCATAGTTTCAAAACTCAAATTGAACTTTATATTTAATTGCTCATCATTAAAATAATTTACTCGGTTTCAAATTTTCGAAAAAAGAATTAAAGAAGGGCATGAGATTGGTTTTATTTATCAAAAGAGCAAATAGGTTTTCAGAAATCAAGAAACACCATGTGAGGCCTCAAGCATTGTATCAGACTTAGTCTAATCTGTTTCTCTGCCCCTCCCATGTACCATAGCCAGTCTCAGCAATGCAGTTATCAGAAAAGAAATAAACAAAAACTTGTCCTCATCTTGAGAAGCTATAAAAATGCACTGGAAACCAAGGGACTGCTACAGAAGAACCGGTTGCCTGACCTCAGGCAAGAGAATTACTCCCTATGGACTTTAGTCTCCTCCCCTGCAAAATGAGTGCACAGGATAAGACAAATTTCAACCTATATGAATATAACACCTCTTCCCTACTCATAAATCTTGAATGCACATACTACTGTCCCTGATGTTAATTATAAAACAAATCTCACCTTCTTAGCTAGGTATTTAAGATCTTCCATAATCTATCACAAAACTATCTTTACAACTTCGTTTCCACTAGTCCCCTCCATAAACTCTGTTCTTGTCAGATTTTTCAGGTTACTAGTGCCTGAATAATCCTTGCTTATTCCCATCACAGAGTCATTGCTTATAAATGACTCATCTCTGGAAACTTCCTACTTTTCCAACAGGTATCCATCCATGTCTTACTTATTTCTTATGGTTTAATTTACATCTGACCTTTCTGCAATCATTCTGAACAACAGTTATTTTCTTCTAATCAATTTTCTATACCAAAAATTTGTATGCCTTTATTTGATCCTCATAATGTAAGATCTTATGTTTTTAAGTGTGTCTTAATTCCCCATTGGGCCCCGTTGGGCAAGGAATTCTTATACTTTAATGGCTTTCTGACAGTTCCTAATAAAATGTATTACCCATGGTCAGTAATTAATATTTATGAATATTTCGATACTAATTAATTATGGAAGATCTCTAAATCCATAAGAAGGCCTATATCAAATTCAAAGCTGCATCACAAAAATCAAAATGGGGGGCTTCCCTGGTGGCGCAGTGGTTGAGAATCTGCCTGCTAATGCAGGGGACATGGGTTCGAGCCCTGGTCTGGGAGGATCCCACATGCCGCGGAGCAACTAGGCCCGTGAGCCACAACTACTGAGCCTGCGCGTCTGGAGCCTGTGCTCCGCAACAAGAGAGGCCAGGATAGTGAGAGGCCCGCGCACCTACTTTATACTGCTACAGTGAACTTTCTCAGTCACTAACTTATTCAAAATAGAAACTAATTCAACTTTCCCTTATGTTCAAATTTGAAAGAACATTCTGCATTTCTTGATTCAAAAAGTATGTTCAAATGTATCAAAATATGAAACAGATTAAGCAGTTGATTTAGTTCAAGAAGTGGTTGTAATTATATGTTTGTAATTCTTTCACTTTTGCTTAAAGTATCTTTCTTTAAAGTGTATCCCCATCTTAGAAATTAAACATCTGCAGATATTTTAATTGTATTTTGGGGGCTCTGGATTTGTGTCTAAAGATGTTCTTTTACTGGCTGTACTTATCAGCTATCTAAAGGTCTGCATTCCACTCACTTTATTTGACATCTTAAAATTATCTTGCTAATCCATTTTCATATTTGTTTAACACCTGTCTTTCCCCACTATAATGTTAACTCCATGGCCATAGGAATTTTGGTCATCATGATCACCACTATGTCTTGGTCGCTGTTGCACTGTCATGTTTTGGTCACTACTGTATTATCAGGGTCTGTGTAGATGCTTATTATCTATCTTTTTTTTGTGTGTGTGTGTGTTATGCGGGCCTCTCTCTGTTGTGGCCTCTCCCGTTGCGGAGCACAGGCTCTGGACACGCAGGCCCAGCAGCCATGGCTCACGGGTCCAGCCGCTTCGTAGCATGTGGGATCTTCCTGGATCAGGGCATGAACCCGTGTCCCCTGCATGAGCAGGTGGACTCTCTACCACTGCGCCACGAGGGAAGCCCTTATCTATCTTTTGAATAAAATAAATAAGGTAGTTGCATAAACTAGAACAAATTACTATTTCTCTCTTGGACTCAACCATTTAAATCTATAAAAATAGAAAAGTTTATCTATTCCAGTATGTTTTAAACATGTGTTCTTTCAACCACAAAATTCCCTGGAGCTATCTCAGAGTGTGAAAGGGGAGACCAAAACCAAGAATTGGTCTAGGCAGCTGCCTACCTCATTCTCAATTGGGCAAATCTCTTTTTATCTGTTTTCCTAATAAGAGAGCCGTGGGAGGAAGAAGATGGTTCTAAATAAGATTTTGTTTAAAAATGTGTGCTGCTTAAAACAAAAAAAAACTTCCAAATAAAATTATTTCCATAAAACTTTCTTTTTTTTTCTTTATAAAAAATTTAATCAGTTATACATATACATATGTTCCCATATCCCCTCCCTTTTGCGTCTCCCTCCCACCCTCCCTATCCCACCCCTCCAGGCGGTCACACAGCACCGAGCTGATCTCCCTGTGCTATGCGGCTGCTTCCCACTAGCTATCTACCTTACGTTTGGTAGTGTATATATGTCCATGCCGCTCTTTCACTTTGTCACAGCTTACCCTTCCCCCTCCCCATATCCTCAAGTCCATTCTCTAGTAGGTCTGTGTCTTTATTCCTGTCTTACCCCTATGTTCTTCATGACATTTTTTTTTCTTAAATTCCATATATATGTGTCAGCATACAGTATTTGTCTTTCTCTTTCTGACTTACTTCACTCTGTATGACAGACTCTAGGTCCATCCACCTCATTACAAAGAGCTCAATTTCATTTCTTTTTATGGCTGAGTAATATTCCATTGTATATATGTGCCACATCTTCTTTACCCATTCCTCCGATGATGGACACTTAGGTTGCTTCCATCTCCGGGCTATTGTAAATAGAGCTGCAATGAACATTTTGGTACATGTCTCTTTTTGAATTATGGTTTTCTCAGGGTATATGCCCAGTAGTGGGATTGCTGGGTCATATGGTAGTTCTATTTGTAGTTTCTTAAGGAACCTCCATACCGTTCTCCATAGTGGCTGTACCAATTCACATTCCCACCAGCAGTGCAAGAGTGTTCCCTTTTTTCCACACCCTCTCCAGCATTTATTGTTTCTAGAGTTTTTGATGATGGCCATTCTGACTGGTGTGAGATGATATCTCATTGTAGTTTTGATTTGCATTTCTCTAATGAGTAAAGATGTTGAGCATCCTTTCATGTGTTTGTTGGCAGTCTGTATATCTTCTGTGGAGAAATGTCTATTTAGGTCTTCTGCCCATTTTTGCATTGGTTTGTTTGTTTTTTTGTTATTGAGCTGCATGAGCTGCTTATAAATTTTGGAGATTAATCCTTTGTCAGTTGCTTCATTTGCAAATATTTTCTCCCATTCTGAGGGTTGTCTTTTGGTCTTGTTTATGGTTTCCTTTGCTGTGCAAAAGCTTTTAAGTTTCATTAGGTCCCATGTGTTTATTTTTGTCTTTATTTCCATTTCTGTAGGAGGTGGGTCAAAAAGGATCTTGCTGTGATTTATGTCATAGAGTGTTCTGCCTATGTTTTCCTCTAAGAGTTTGATAGTGTCTGGCCTTACATTTAGGTCTTTAATCCATTTTGAGCTTATTTTTGTGTATGGTGTTAGGGAGTGATCTAATCTCATACTTTTACATGTCCCTATCCAGTTTTCCCAGCACCACTTATTGAAGAGACTGTCCTTTCTCCACTGTACATTCCTGCCTCCTTTATAAAAGATAAGGTGACCATATGTGCGTGGGTTTATCTCTGGGCTTTCTATCCTGTTCCATTGATCTATCCTTCTGTTTTTGTGCCAGTACCATACTGTCTTGATTACTGTAGCTTTGTAGTATAGTCTGAAGTCAGGGAGCCTGATTCCTCCAGCTCCGTTTTTCGTTCTCAAGATTGCTTTGGCTATTCGGGGTCTTTTGTGTTTCCATACAAATTGTGAAATTTTTTGTTCTCGTTCTGTGAAAAATGCCAGTGGTAGTTTGATAGGGATTGCATTGAATCTGTAGATTGCTTTGGGTAGTAGAGTCATTTTCACAATGTTGATTCTTCCAATCCAAGAACATGGTACATCTCTCCATCTATTTGTATCATCTTTAATTTCTTTCATCAGTGTCTTATAATTTTCTGCATACAGGTCTTTTGTCTCCTTAGGTAGGTTTATTCCTAGATATTTTATTCTTTTTGTTGCAGTGGTAAATGGGAGTGTTTCCTTGATTTCACTTTCAGATTTTTCATCATTAGTATATAGGAATGCCAGAGATTTCTGTGCATTAATTTTGTATCCTGCTACTTTACCAAATTCATTGATTAGCTCTAGTAGTTTTCTGGTAGCATCTTTAGGATTCTCTATGTATACTATCATGTCATCTGCAAACAGTGACAGCTTTACTTCTTCTTTTCCGATTTGGATTCCTTTTCTTCTCTGATTGCTGTGGCTAAAACTTCCAAAACTATGTTGAATAAGAGTGGTGAGAGTGGGCAACCTTGTCTTGTTCCTGATCTTAGTGGAAATGGTTTCAGTTTTTCACCATTGAGGACGATGCTGGCTGTGGGTTTGTCATATATGGCCTTTATTATGTTGAGGAAAGTTCCCTCTATGCCTACTTTCTGCAGGGTTTTTATCATAAATGGGTGTGGAATTTTGTCGAAAGCTTTCTCTGCATCTATTGAGATGATCATATGGTTTTTCTCCTTCAATTTGTTAATATGATGTATCACATTGATTGATTTGCGTATATTGAAGAATCCTTGCATTCCTGGAATAAACCCCACTTGATCATGGTGTATGATCCTTTTAATGTGCTGTTGGATTCTGTTTGCTAGTATTTTGTTGAGGATTTTTGCATCTATGTTCATCAGTGATATTGGCCTGTAGTTTTCTTTCTTTGTGACATCCTTGTCTGGTTTTGGTATCAAGGTGATGGTGGCCTCGTAGAATGAGTTTGGGAGTGTTCCTCCCTCTGCTATATTTTGGAAGAGTTTGAGAAGGATAGGTGTTAGCTCTTCTCTAAATGCTTGATAGAATTCGCCTGTGAAGCCATCTGGTCCTGGGCTTTTGTTTGTTGGAAGATTTTTTATCACAGTTTCAATTTCAGTGCTTGTGATTGGTCTGTTCATATTTTCTATTTCTTCCTGATTCAGCCTTGGCAGGTTGTGCATTTCTAAGAATTTGTCCATTTCTTCCAGGTTGTCCATTTTATTGGCATAGAGTTGCTTATAGTAATCTCTCATGATCTTTTGTATTTCTGCAGTGTCAGTTGTTACTTCTCCTTTTTCATTTCTAATTCTATTGATTTGAGTCTTCTCCCTTTTTTTCTTGATGAGTCTGGCTAATGGTTTATCAATTTTGTTTATCTTCTCAAAGAACCAGCTTTTAGTTTTATTGATCTTTGCTATCGTTTCCTTCATTTCTTTTTCATTTATTTCTGGTCTGATTTTTATGATTTCTTTCCTTCTGCTAACTTTGGGATGTTTTTGTTCTTCTTTCTCTAATTTCTTTAGGTGCAAGGTTAGGTTGTTTATTCGAGATGTTTCCTGTTTCTTAAGGTGGGATTGTATTGCTATAAACTTCCCTCTTAGAACTGCTTTTGCTGCATCCCATAGGTTTTGGGTCGTCGTGTCTCCATTGTCATTTGTTTCTAGGTATTTTTTAATTTCCTCTTTGATTTCTTCAGTGATCACTTCGTTATTGAGTAGTGTATTGTTTAGCCTCCATGTGTTTGTATTTTTTACAGCTCTTTTCCTGTAATTGATATCTAGTCTCATAGCATTGTGGTCGGAAAAGATACTTGATACAATTTCAATTTTCTTAAATTTACCAAGGCTTGATTTGTGACCCAAGATATGATCTATCCTGGAGAATGTTCCATGAGCACTTGAGAAAAATGTGTATTCTGTTGTTTTTGGATGGAATGTCCTATAAGTATCAATTAAGTCCATCTTGTTTAATGTATCATTTAAAGCTTGTGTTTCCTTATTTATTTTCATTTTGGATGATCTGTCCATTGGTGAAAGTGGGGTGTTAAAGTCCCCTACTATGATTGTGTTACTGTCGATTTCTCCTTTTATGGCTGTTAGTATTTGCCTTATGTATTGAGGTGCTCCTATGTTGCGTGCATAAATATTTACAATTGTTATATCTTCTTCTTGGATCGATCCCTTGATCATTATGTAGTGTCCTTCTTTGTCTCTTCTAGTAGTCTTTATTTTAAAGTCTATTTTGTCTGATATGAGAATTACTACTCCAGCTTTCTTTTGGTTTCCATTTGCATGGAATATCTTTTTCCATCCCCTTACTTTCAGTCTGTATGTGTCTCTAGGTCTGAAGTGGGTCTCTTGTAGACAGCATATATATGGGTCTTGTTTTTGTATCCATTCAGCCAATCTGTGTCTTTTGGTGGGAGCATTTAGTCCATTTACATTTAAGGTAATTATCGATATGTATGTTCCTATTCCCATTTTCTTCATTGTTTTGGGTTCGTTATTGTAGGTCTTTTCCTTCTGTTGTGTTTCTTGCCTAGAGAAGTTCTTTTAGCATTTGTTGTAAAGCTGGTTTGGTGGTGCTGAACTCTCTCAGCTTTTGCTTGTCTGTAAACGTTTTAATTTCTCCATCAAATCTGAATGAGATCCTTGCTGGGTAGAGTAACCTTGGTTGCAGGTTTTTCTCCTTCATCACTTTAATTATGTCCTGCCACTCCCTTCTGGCTTGTAGAGTTTCTGCTGAGAGATCAGCTGTTATCCTGATGGGAATTCCCTTGTGTGTTATTTGTTGTTTTTGCCTTGCTTCTTTTAATATGATTTCTTTGTGTTTAATTTTTGACTGTTTGATTAATATGTGTCTTTGTATATTTCTCCTTGGATTTATTCTGTATGGGACTCTCTGTGCCTCCTGGACTTGATTAACTATTTCCTTTCCCATATTAGGGAAGTTTTCAACTATAATCTCTTCAAATATTTTCTCAGCCCCTCTCTTTTTCTCTTCTTCTTCTGGAACCCCTATAATTCGAATGTTGGTACGTTTAATGTAGTCCCAGAGGTCTATGAGACTGTCCTCTGTTCTTTTCATTCTTTTTTCTTTATTTTGCTCTGCAGCAGTTATTTCCACTATTTTATCTTCCATCTCACTTATCCGTTCTTCTGCCTCAGTTATTCTGCTATTGATCCCATCTAGAGTATTTTTTATTTCATTTATTGTGTTTTTAATCGATGCTTGATTCACCTTTAGTTCTTCTAGGTCCTTGTTAACTGTTTCTTGCATTTTGTCTATTCTATTTCCAAGATTTGGGATCTTGGAAATAGAATCTTGGATCATCTTTACCATCATTATATTATAATAATATTCATCATTATTTTCAGGTAGACTGCCTATTACCTCTTCATTTGTTAGGTCTGGTGGGTTTTTATCTTGCTCCTCCTGCTGTGTGTTTTTCTGTCTTCTCATTTTGCTTATGTTACTGTGTTTGGGGTCTCCTTTTTGCAGGCTGCAGGTTCGTAGTTCCCGTTGTTTTTGGTGTCTGTCCCCAGTGGCTAAGGTTGGTTTAGTGGGTTGTGTAGGGGTGGAGGGGACTAGTGCCTGTGTTCTGGTGGATGAGGCTGGATCTTGTCTTTCTGGTGGGCAGGTCCACGTCTGGTGGTGTGTTTTGGCGTGTCTGCGGACTTTTTATGATTTTAGGCCACCTCTCTGCTAATGGGTGGCGTTGTGTTCCTGTCTTGCTAGTTGTTTGGCATAGGGTGTCCAGCACTGTAGCTTGCTGGTCGTTGAGTGAAGCTGGGTGCTGGTGTTGAGATGGAGATCTCTGGAAGATTTTCGCCGTTTGATATTATGTGGAGCTGGGAGGTCTCTTGTGGACCCGTGTCCTGAAGTTGGCTCTCCCACCTCAGAGGCACAGCACTGACTCCTGGCTCCTCAATGTGGGATGATTTGTTGTCTATTCATGTATTCCACAGATGCAGGGTACATCAAGTTGATTGTGGAGCTTTAATCCGCTGCTTCTGAGGCTGCTGCGAGAGGTTTCCCTTTCTCTTCTTTGTTCTCACAGCTCCTGGGTCTCAGCTTTGGATTTGGCCCCGCCTCTGCGTGTAGGTCGCCGGAGGGCGTCTGTTCTTCGCTCAGACAGGACAGGGTTAAAGGAGCAGCCTCTTCGGGGACTCTGGCTCACTCAGGCCGGGCGGGAGGGAGGGGCACGGAGTGCGGGGCGAGCCTGCAGCGGCAGTGGTCGGCGTGACGTTGCACCAGCCCGAGGCGCGCCGTGCGTTCTCCCAGGGAACCGCCCCTGGATCCCGGGACCCCGGCAGTGGCGGGCTGCACAGGCTCCCGGAAGGGCTGTGTGGACAGTGACCTGCGCTCGCACACAGGCTTCTTGGCGGCGGCAGCAGCAGCCCCAGCGTCCCACGCCCGTCCCTGGGCTCCGCGCTTTCAGTCGCGACTCGCGCCCGTCTGTGGAGCCCCTTTAAGCAGCGCTCTTAATCCCCTCTCCTCGCGCACCAGGAAACCAAGAGGGAAGAAAAAGTCTCTTGCCTCTTCGGCAGCTCCAGAGTTTTCCCGGACTCCCTCCCGGCTAGCTGTGGCACATTAGCACCCTTCAGGCTGAGTTCTCGCCGCCAGCCCCAGTCCTCTCCCTGCGCTCTGACTGAAGCCCGAGCCTCAGCTTCCAGCCCCGCCCGCCCCGGCGGGCGAGCAGACAAGCCTCTCGGGCTGGTGAGTGCCGCTCGGCACCGATCCTCTGTGCGGGAATCTCTCCGCTTTGCCCTACCCAGGTATGTTGGGAGTTTCTTGCCTTTTGGGAGGTCTGGGGTCTTCTGCCAGCGTTCAGTAGGTGTTCTGTAGGAGTTGTTCCACGTGTAGCTGTATTTCTGGTGTATCCGTGGGGAGGAAGGTGATCTCCGTGTCTTACTCTTCCACCATCTTACCCAGAAGTCTCCATAAAACTTTCTATAGCCCAACTCCCATTTTACAGCTTATGTTTTTGGGTTATTTTTTATTGGGCAAACACTGAAAGAAATACTTATTTTCTCACTACTGTGCAAATGTTAACCTATAAGTGATAGGTTGTGTCTTATGAAAAGACAAAATGCCCTTGCGTATCTGGGCCAGTCTAGCCATTTATATGATGTGGGAGTTTCCAAAGTTGATTTTTATCTTATGCTCGACTGCTACTTCTTTGCATGCTCAACCAATTCAGATCAAATATCAAAAACAACAAGCACAGCTATGTGAGTCAAATGGAAATATGTCTATAGTAACTACTCAGTATATGTTTTGAAACTAAAAAAAATACTTACATATATTCAGTCTTATCAATAATAATGGTCACTTTAGAGTGCCTGCTGAATCAGTTACATTACTATTCGTACATTGGTGCCTTGACTTAAGTGATTGTTGTTGTTATTATATGTTTATTCTCTTTGTTATTCCAATGGTTGTTTTTCTAGTACTTTTGATAATGATATAAAACAAACTGAGGATACTGAACTTGAATATCCTTGGGACCAGACTTGTCTTGAACAGTGGAGAAAGCTCTCCACCATTCTTCCTTATTGTTTTTATTAAACTCAGCATGTTGGCTAAATAGCATTCAAATAAGAAATATCTTTAATTCAGCAGCTATTCTGATTGAGAAAAGCTTAAGTTTTCCATTAGGTCATGTTTAGAAAACATTTGTTGTAAAATGAGCCACATTGTAACCAAAAATATTTATAAAATCTAGAGAAATATAAACTAGAATTCAAACTGCATATTTCTAGGAATAGCAAGAACAACTACTGTTACTATTGAGCTGATATTAATGTCAGATTTTCACTAGATACTTTCCTGAATTGTATCATTTAGTCCTCATACCAGTCATTAGATACTGTTGAGGCTCAGAGAGGTTAAATCAGAGACCAAAAGTCACACAGCAATTAAATGGCCCAACGACGTTACACTCTCAGATATGTCTGACTTCTTGGCTTGTTTTTTGCTTATATTTCAAAGCCTTCAAACTGAAATTACAACTTCTTAATTGATTACCAATGGTATTACCAATCTGAGAGAGAGAAATGAGACCATGAATGAGGTTCCCTGAAGCAGAATTTATCATGCAAAAATAATAAACTTTCCCTTGTTGGATTCTTTGTCTATTTATACTTTTACAGAATTCTTAGGAGAGGAAATGAGCAAAATTCATTATCAACTTATCCTCTCATCAGCCTGTTTTCCTCATTTGTGAAAAAATCATTACACTGTAAACAGAAAAAACATTAAAATAAATCAGTTATTTTGTTCTGCTGCTAATTGAAATAGAGGGAAACAGAAAAAATGTTAAAGCATAAAAAAAGGAAAATAAGAAGTTAAGCATTATTGGATTTGGCTAACATAAAATACTATTTTAGGGAAGAACACCTCCAAAAATAGAGTGTGTAAATATTTGATTCAGAATTCAAATGAATAATTTTTAAATCCTGGCTAAGAGTAAATGTTATTTCCTAAGAAGTGTGAACAGTAAAATACTTGTTAGTTTTTTTTTTAATGTGTGTATCATTAAAAAAAAAAAAAAGAGAATTCCTAACTAATTTATTCCAAAGCGATTTCAGTTATCAGCCCTTTGAGCACTATCATCCAAACTCCACTGTTGATTTCTGAGACAAATAAAGTCTCATTAAAGTAAGCTCCTGAAACTTTTCTTAAAGGATGAGTTATGAAGGGAGAGTCCCATAAAAGACTAGATGATTTGGTTGTCCAAAGTGGAAAAAACTTGGAGGCCCCCCCAAAATAACAATAGGAATAAAAACCACCCTTAGGTTGTTACAGGCCATTTTAATTTGGGTAGATAAACATTTTTTAATTATTATAACTGCTCACATCTTAAGACTAAATTTTACAGTCTGACTTTTTTTGTACCAACATTATTTTTAACATCCAATCTAAATATCATACAGCAAGCTTTTGGAAATTCTTTGGAAATAAATGCTCTGATTACTCACCTAAATAGATCCACTCTCCCACACAGACACATTCTTGCTCACATACATACAGCACTTTTTTCTTACATTTGTAATTATTTTCCCTCTGAGATACAGGAAAATCCAATTCTAAAATGGCATGGTTTATCTAACAGAAAAGTGCTTTGGAAGATAGCTTCTCTACAAATTGCCTGCCTCGTAGCTCATGTACCTTTGCCAGTGAAGTACTTTCAATATGACCATCCTCAACTAAGTCCATTTAATTAGGTAATGTCCCCTACATACAAACCTTCAAGTTGCAAGCTTTCAAAGATGTGAACCTGCATTTGCATGTCCAATCATGTAAGTTAGTTCACGTGTCTGGCGTACATTGTCACAAGTATGCATGCATCCTCTACAAGTGGTTGTGCTTTTGCGTACTTTACTGTACAGTACTGTGTAGAGTACAGTAGTACAGTATCTTTATTTCAAACCCAGGACGTCCGGAAGCAAGCGTAAAAGCAGCAGTGATGTAGCTGGTACTACTGTACTTTTCAAGGCACTGTACTCTAAGATTAAAAATGTTTTCTTTATTTTTTGTGTTTGTTTTTTATGTATTATTTGTGTGAAAAGTATTATAAACCTATTACAGTACAGTACCATATAGCCGATTCTGTTAGTTGGGTACCTAGACTAACTTCGTTGGACTTATGAACAAATTGGACTCACAAACCTGCTCTCAGGAACGGAACTCATTCATGTGTAGAGGACTTAGTTGTTTCTGCTGAGTAGAAATTCCTCCAATATTTTTTCCCCATGATCTGAGCTCTCAAATCACAATATGATGGAGAATCTGTAGTAATTGCTAGGAATGTTTCAAAATTCTCAAATATATATTAATTAATGTGTAGGTTAATAAATATAATTTAAATATATGTGTATATATATATATATGTAATATTAAACTTTTTGGAGATTAGAGGAAATAGCACATGAAAACATAATTTAAAAGGATGCTATAATTCCAGAGTTATTAACAAATTAGTTCACATCCTAAAATTTTAATCAAGAAATAGAAGAAATCAATTTTAAGACAAAGTTTATTTAATTTAGTAGTCAATTTACTTTTTCAACAAATATTGACTAGCTATTGTCATGATCGGAAACTCTGTTAGGACACAAGAGTGTAAAATCATAATCCTTCCCTTAAAGAATTTAAAGTCTATTCCAATAAAATTTTTTTAAAAAGAAAAAGAATTTAAAGTCTAGTAGGAGAGAGATCGAAAAAAACAAGCAATTAAAACACCATTTTAAAAAACACAGTAAGTGTTGTAAGAATAATGGATACAGGAAGATACTTCACCCTTACAGAGAGGATGCTGCACACATGCCCAAGATTGGAAAAAATTAAGAAAGACTTTCTAGAAAAAATGCTAATTAAGTTAAACATTAAAGGATAAACAGATGTTGGCATATTGAAATATCATTTCAGACACAGCGGATGGGGCAATACAAAAGCATTATAGCCTGTGAAAGCAGAGGAGATTCAACTTTTTATAAGTAGTACTTTGTGTTTGGGATGGAAAAACATGAATGGGAATAAGAGATAAGACTTTAAGATGTAGATGCACTAAATCATCAAGTGCCCTGTTACACTAAGGATTCTTATATTTTATCCTGAGGCTATATGGATTTTAATCACTAGAACAGGACTTATTAGACCAAGAGAACTAATTTAAGGCAGAAAAAAAGTAAAAATGCAGGTGGTAGGAAAATCAAGTACCAGTAGATTCAGGTAATACCTTCAAGAAATTAAGGCCTCAATTAAATCCTGTCAGTATGTGCAGAGAGAAGAAATTAGATTTGAGAGCTATTTAGATGATAAACATAATGGGACATGGTAACAAATTTGATATTGGGATGAAGGTGAGAGAAGAATCGTGTCTCATTTTTAGTTAGAGTGATGGAAAGCTGGCGGTTATATTCATGGAGATCAGTAATTCAGGTAAAGAAGCAGGTATTGGGGGGAATGATGATGCAGTTAGTCATGTTAAGTTTAAGATAGATGCCTTAAGAAAATCCAAGAATGATATCTTGTAGACAGATGAACATGTAGGTCTGGATTGGAAAAATGAGCTCTAGGTTGGAAACTATATTAGTCTACTAGGGCTGCCATATCAGAGTACCACAGACTGGGTGGCTGAAACAGTAAAAACTTATTTTCTTCCAATTCTGGAAGCTAGAAGTCCAAGATCAAGGTGCTGAAGGGTTGGTTACTGGTAAGACCTGAAAACAGACTTCCTGTCTTACTGACAGCCCACCTTCTCACTGGGTCCTCACATGGCCTTTTTTCTGTGTGCACGCTTACCTGGTGTCTCTTCCTCTTCTTAGGTGAACACTAGTCCTGTTGGATTATGTCCACACCCTTATGACCTCATTTAACCTTAATTACCTCCTTAAAGGCCTATCTCCAAATACAGTCAACGTTGGGAGTTAGGGCTTCAACAGAAGAATTTGGGGAACACAATTCAGTCCATAACAGGAACATAGATCTGATGATAGGACAATCATTATTATCACTTTAGAAATGGAAAGACTGAGGTTGGAACTGCTAAGTTACTTGTGCATACAGAGAGCACTGGAGATGGAGTAGGCTTAGTACTCTTTCCACATTCATACGATAGAGTGGATAGGGCGATTATCCCTGCCTGGCAACCTGAGCAACAGCGAAAACAACAATAACAACATCACAGAAATCGACTGAAAATGAACCAGGTAGGTTATAGAGACTTCCTAGAACATCTGTAAGAATGCATTGAATATCTAAAAGGAGAGGGATTAAATGGTGCTTGCTGACTTCAGGAGACACGCTGTTTCATGACGGTGAGCAAGAATGTCCCAGAAATTTTCTGAGGACATCAAACACAGCTCCACATCTTATGGATAGTATCTCAGAGAATCTTTAATATCCTCACAGAATAAACCACACTATCTGTGCCTCTGAAGAATGAAGAGTGAAGCGGCCGCCCCAGCTGTGATTTGAAATTGAGGTTCTGATGCGACCGGGTTCTGGGGAAGCTAGGTATTTCAAAGCCAGCTTTGCCTTAGCCCTGTAAACCTGCCCCTCCAGCTGTGTTCAAACACATGACTTGTTCACTGCACAGTGTAATGATTATCCAACTTTCATCAGAAGGCTGTGCAAGAACAAAAGGCCGAGGGGTAAAGAGGATTTTTATTATTAGGTTGCTGTTCTTATGAGACATTCATATAGCAAAGGAATTGCTTTGCCATTAAAAGAAATTTTGTTAAGGAAACTTTATGAAAAAGGTGCTTACACTGCCTTTAAAGTAACTATATATGTATTCAGAAAAATTATATATAAAAAAAAAAGGCTGAGTTTAGGAACTCAGTTCAGAACCAGATTTTCAAATGTAAGTAAGGGAAAATGTAGATATCTATTGGACTAGTTTAAAATTACACAAACATTAATTAGATGTCAAGCAGAATTTATTTTATTTTGGCACACGTGCTGTTGTTAATGACTCCGCATTTCTCTCCTGCCACAACTTGGAATTATTTGGAACCACAGGCCCAGTTAAGGTGGGTAGCTAAAGGCATATCTGTTGTGTGTGCACAGCTCATCAGGATTTTTAGGTTCCCAAGTGCAATCTGGGTGTTACTTTCAATTCAGCATCTTCTCCCTCCACTCTCCTAGCCCCACTCAGCACCACCACTTGTATAAATAAACCACAAAAGTCCAGATCCTTTGAAGTTATGGAGTTGGTCTCACTTTTTAAAGTGAGGAAGGACAGAGCAGAGGTGAGTGTGTTACTTGCATTATCAAAGTAGATCCACATATTCTATTCTTTTTACAGGTGAGGTAGGGGAGAGAGAAGTGTTCCTGCTTACAAGTATTTTACACAAAAATCTATTTAGGTTAACAAGCTCTTCTTTAAAAGTTCAAAAAATGTTAAAAGCAGAAAGGAAAACATTATTAGCATTTGTTGGTGGTTTTGGCAGGGAATTTGTAGGTAGCAGGACAAAATTAATTGAGGAACTTTGGAAAGAAAGAAGTCAGGAGAGCATGAGATTTCTAAGGGTTAGGAAACAGGAAGTAAGAGAAAGATATTAAAGAGAAACATAATAAGAAAGTAGCAAAAAGAGAATTCCTAGATTGTGTATTAGTCTCGGGCTAAATCATCAGCTGGTATCTATGTTAGGATATCAGGAGGTGGTGCAGCATTATGGTGAACAGCAAGGGCTTTGGAGTCTGATAAACTTGCATTTGAATCCCTGTTCCACAGATTGGGTGACTTTGGGCAAGTTATTTGACCTCTATAAACCATAATATCCTCGTCTGTAAAATGGAAGGAATCACGTTGCCTGGAGCGGACGTGAGGATTACCTAACACAGCTACATAAAATGCTTGGAAAATGCCTGGCATAAATGCTGGATAAGTTCATTAAGTATTACAGTCATGGAGCCCTAGAGCTGGAAGGTATCTTACCGAACGTCACAAACTCCAACATTTTACAGAGTAGGAAAGTGAAGAGCTAAAGGGTTAAGTTTCTTGCCAGAGGTGATGCAAGTGGAAAATCATCTTCCAAGTTATATTTTACTGGTTTTTAGGACACTGTGTTAATCAGCTCAGGCTGCAATAAAAAATAACATAGACTGTGTGCCTTAAACAACAGGAATTTATTTCTCACAGTTCTGGAGGCTGGGAAGTCTGATTGAGGTGCTGGCCAATTTCAATTCCCTGTGAGGGCCCTCTTCCTGGCTCAGGGATGGACGCTGGACACCTTCTCAGTGTCCTCACCTGGCAGAGCTCCAGTCTCTTCTTCTTATAAGGGCAATAATCTAATTATAGGACCCCACTGTCATGGCCTTATCTAAACTTAATCACCTCCCAAAGGATCCAACTCCAATATCATCACATTGGGAATTAGAGCTTCAACATACAAATTTTGGGGGGGACACAAACATTTGGTCCATAACAGACACAAAATATGGTGCTGTGGAAAGTGCCTGGAGCAATGGTTAAGAACTGAGGGTTCTAGTCCTAAGGACCTTAGGCAGGTCTCTTAATCTTTCAGTTTCCTCACCTAATAAATGTGACAGGTGGGAGGGATTATCTCAAAATGGGGTTCAGCTCTGTGCTAATGTAATGTTATTCTCTGAAAATATGAGTGTAATTTACAGTGAGAGACGTGTTTGACTGGAGTAAGAAAAACAAGGACTAATTGGGATCCCAGGACACAACAGGAGAGAGCAGAGCTAGGTGGAGCTTTTGGCAAAGGAAGAGTGGCAGGATTGGAGGGATTCTTGGGGATCAGGGAGGGGATAAAACCAGAATGAGAAAAAGGGGAAAGGCATTACAGGAGGGTCTCATAGAAAGCGATCTCTTCTAAAGTGTGCCCAGGGCCAAAATTCCACCTGTTTTGTTTTGTTTTGTTTTAGGGCTAGTAAGCACGTAAGGAGTATAACAGTGGGGGCTGAGAGAGGTCACTGATAGCCATTCACAGCTTGGTGCTAAGCTAAGGAAAATGATTTGAATAAAATAACTTACCCTAAGCAGAAGTGTGTGTTGGAATGAGAGGAGGAGGAGAGTTTCTGCTCTCTGATTTCACATCATTCAGTATATTAAACATGTGAACATTCGAGTACATATGAGTGGATTGGAAAGAGTTTTATTTATTTACCTGTATCTCCCAAATTGACTATATCCCTCAGCAAGATGAGTGGGAACAGGCTCTGATTCCTAATTATAGATTTAAGAATCTTATTCAGGGAAACTTACCTGCTCAGCATAGTTTTGTTTTGTTTTTTTTTCCTTCATAGCTTCCAGATGATCCTAAGAGAGCAACATTGCAGTGTAACAGTCATCCTGATTACAAGTGTGTACGCAAACTGGGTACCATCTATGGCTAGTTTTCATTCAGAAAAATGCCATTTAAGCTTATAATTAACTATGCAACTGGTCATAACTGTTAAAGATTTTGATATGATGATAAAGTATAAATTATAATAGTAAATATATACCTATATATCCACATATATTCAGTGTTAATAACCTATTTCTTGATGAAACAACTTTGATTTCTTGAACACAGTTGTGTGCTGAACAATGATCATCCATAAATGAAGCCAGAATCGGCAATGCTCTATAAGAGCAGTGAGTGGCTGCACGGGGATGAAGAAAGGCAAAAAGACAAATCTCAGCCAACTCTCTGAAGATTTGGGGGGCAAGATTCCCCAGTGTTTATTCTGCATATTGAAACTTTTTCTCTCATGCAGTGCAATCAGTGCATTTTCCGAAGCTATGTTTCTTCCTGCACTGACTTGTAGATATTTAATGGTCTCACCTAGTTTTCTTTAAACTGGCTGAGCTTGATATTGGTAGGTCTCCAATAAAAGTTTTTATTATTTTAAAATTACTACTTTTTCCCTTTTACATTCTCTAATTAAAACCAGGGTAGGGCTTCCCTGGTGGTGCAGTGGTTAAGAGTCCGCCTGCCGATGCAGGGGACACGGGTTCGTGCCCCGGTCCGGGAAGATCCCACATGACGCAGAGCAGCTGGGCCCATGAGCCATGGCTGCTGAGCCTGCGCGTCCGGAGCCTGTGCTCCACAATGGGAGAGGCCACAACAGTGAGAGGCCCGCGTACGGCAAAAAAAAAAAAAAAAAAAAAAACCAGGGTAGATTCCATAGTTTCCTGGTCACTTTTAGATAACAAACTCTTCACCACTTTTGTCCAATTTAAAACTCTATTTTCTTCTCCAGTTTGACACATTCCTCCTCCCCATTCTCCAGCACCAGCCAAGCTTTAGCTTGGGGGACTTGTGGTGGGGAGAATATTGTCTGCTGTTTCATTCCTCTTCTCTCTCTGTCTTTTAGTTCTAGCTTTTCTTGACTTTGGAGTGGGAAAAAAAGAGAAAGAGGAAAGGGACCCTCCCACTTGTTGAGTCAAGCAAGTACAGTCCCCTGTCTGTGGTCTCTGACTTTACATCAAGGCCCGCTCTGGGTTCACCGTCAAAGCTGGCTACCTCATCTGAGTGCATACCTTGGGTAGCCTTGCAGGACTTCCCACCAGGAGATCTGCCTTTGGCTCAACCTCTTCCTGCACAGGAGTGGATCACATTTAATTACTTCCATGTGTTTATTTGAACCTTGAGAAATTCACACATCCTTGCTTGGCCAGTTAGGGTGCAAAAATGGAGGCTGCTCCTTTGCTATCCTCTCTTTCAGCAAACCCTCTTTTAGAGCAGAAATCTAACCTGGGAATGAGGCAGTAGTCTCCCATTCTTGCACACATCTGAATCAGTGCATTTCTTTGAGCTTCCCTCCTCACTGGACTTTGCAAGGATGAGTGGGGATAGCAGATCCACTCTATCCCTCACTAAGCTGATGACTCATGACTCTCAAACAGCCCTTTCCTTCACACCCACTTGCAAATATATACTAAGGTCCAGGAGGGGAGATAACACTTGGTGTATCATAGCCATTTTGGCCTTCTCCCAATAAACCTCGAAGAGTTCTGTGACTTCCAGTTGTTTCTTTGGCTATTCTTAAAACATAGGATACCTGTTGTCTCTTTTCTTTAATCTTGGGTCTTGGTGGCCAACTCCAGGGCAATAAAGGGAGTTCCATTAAGCATGCTGATATAGATAGATGCTTTCTCGTCCAAAACCATTGATCCCCTGCCTATTTAGCCATCTTAGTCTTCCAGCTGTTACCACTAGAGCAGAGCTCAGTTTCCCAAACTGCCAGGTGTACTGCCTCCCTCACTGCCCTCAGCCATCGGACCCTTTGTCTGGTAATGTGTTAGATTTGTCTAGTCCTGTGTTATGTAAGTCTTTAAAAAAAGACTTGCCATTGCCCTATTGCACTCATTAGTGCATTTTTACTCAGAGAGAATTTCCTATTAGATACTCAAACAATGGCTGGACAGACAGCAGATGGTACATAAGCCTATTCACACTTTTAAATGAGTCAAAGAGTATGTTAGTGTAATAAAATAACAATAAAATTTTACCAGTATAACATAATATACATGTCCAAATGAACCAGGTCAAATTGTTTTTGAAATACACTTTGGGGCTTTTTAGGATCCATAGAAGAAAGCCATTTTTATTACTTTTATAGTTTTTTGATCTAAAATGTTATACTCAAATTGATCACCCATCTAATTCACCAGACTTGTCTCCAGATGACTTTTGTTTATTTTCAGTAATTAGGTTTGCCCCAAAGTGTCCTCAAGGTTAACGCTGGGGAGGTTTAAAAAATATGCTCCATATTCTAAAGGCAATACAAACAAACAAATGAAAACAAAAATAAAGAAAAGGGAAAAAGGAATAATATGAAACTTGGCGTATTCATTAATTTTTACCATAGCAACGAATAGCCCCAAAGTTTCAGTGGCTTACAGCAAAAAAGACTTATTTTCACGTATGCAGCATGCAGGCTGCAGACTTGCTGTACTTCCACTTGGCTGCAGTGGACTCCTCACAGCAATGCTCAGCTCTACTCTCTCATTCCAGCACTGAAGGAACATCCCCCAGCAGGGACACGCTGTTCTCGTGACAGATAGCAGAAGTACAAGAGAGCAGACCAATCCATGAGAGCACATTTAAAGCATCCCCATGGACTTGGGCATACATTTTATCCAGGCACATCCTGTTGGCTAAAGTGAGTCACATGGCCAATCCAGACAAGGAGTGGAGAAGTAGATGCTGCCTCTGGGGAGGCACTGGAAGTCACAGAGCAAACAGTGTGGTTGTATAAGCTTCAGGGAAGAAAGCATGGAGTTGGGAAAAATAAATCTACCACATAATGTGAACACAATGGAAAAATCATAAGTATGAACTGTAACATTCTGAACGACTGTTTTTGAGGTGGTAATAAATATTAGATATATAAATTGAAATATGGGGATAAAATTAAGTCAGTTACATACCTTAAGAGCCCGTCTCATATATTTAAGTGTTCTAAAAATGTATAAAATCTCTAGAGTATGGATTTCATTATTTTCTGAATTTATTCCCTTTTAATAGTTTTTTTTTTATTAGTTTCTGCTTTATAACAAAGTGAATCAGTCATACATATACATCTGTTCCCACATCCCCTCCCTCATGCATCTCCCTCCCTCCCACCCTCCCCATCCCACCCCTCCAGGCGGTCACAAAGCACCGAGCTGATCTCCCTGTGCTCTGCGGCTGCTTCCCACTATCTATCTACCTTACGTTTGGTAGTGTATATATGTCCATGCCTCTCTTTCCCTTTGTCACAGCTTACCCTTCCCCTTCCCCATATCCTCAAGTCCATTCTCAAGTAGGTCTGTGTCTTTATTCCCGTTTTACCCCTAGGTTCTTCATGACATTTTTTTTTTTTTTAATTCCATATATATGTGTTAGCATACGGTATTTGTCTTTCTCTTTCTGACTTACTTCACTCTGTATGACAGACTCTAGGTCTATCCACCTCATTACAAATAGCTCAGTTTCGTTTCTTTTTATGGCTGAGTAATATTCCATTGTATATATGTGCCACATCTTCTTTATCCATTCATCCGATGATGGACACTTAGGTTGTTTCCAGCTCCGGGCTATTGTGAATAGAGCTGCAATGAACATTTTGGTACATGTCTCTTTTTGAATTATGGTTTTCTCAGGGTATATGCCTAGTAGTGGGATTGCTGGGTCATATGGTAGTTCTATTTTTAGTTTTTTAAGGAACCTCCATACTGTTGTCCATAGTGGCTGTACCAATTCACATTCCCACCAGCAGTGCAAGAGTGTTCCCTTTTCTCCACACCCTCTCCAGCATTTATTGTTTCTAGATTTCTTGATGATGGCCATTCTGACTGGTGTGAGATGATATCTCATTGTAGTTTTGATTTGCATTTCTCTAATGATTAATGATGTTGAGCATTCTTTCATGTGTTTGTTGGCAGTCTGTATATCTTCTTTGGAGAAATGCCTATTTAAGTCTTCTGCCCATTTTTGGATTGGGTTGTTTGTTTTTTTGCTATTGAGCTGCATGAGCTGTTTATAAATTTTGGAGATTAATCCTTTGTCAGTTGCTTCATTTGCAAATATTTTCTCCCATTCTGAGGGTTGTCTTTTGGTCTTGTTTATGGTTTCCTTTGCTGTGCAAAAGCTTTGAAGTTTCATTAGGTCCCATTTGTTTATCTTTGTTTTTATTTCCATTTCTCTAGGAGGTGGGTCCAAAAGGATCTTGCTGTGATTTATGTCATAGAGTGTTCTACCTATGTTTTCCTCTAAGAGTTTGATAGTTTCTGGCCTTACATTTAGGTCTTTAATCCATTTTGAGCTTATTTTTGTGTATGGTGTTAGGGAATGATCTAATCTCATACTTTTACATGTCCCTGTCCAGTTTTCCCAGCACCACTTATTGAAGAGGCTGTCCTTTCTCCACTGTACATTCCTGCCTCCTTTATCAAAGATAAGTTGGCCATATGTGCGTGGGTTTATCTCTGGGCTTTCTATCCTGATCCACTGATCTATCTTTCTGTTTTTATACCAGTACCACACTGTCTTAATTACTGTAGCTTTGTAGTATAGTCTGAAGTCAGGCAGCCTGATTCCTCCAGCTCCGTTTTTCGTTCTCAAGATTGCTTTGGCTATTCGGGGTCTTTTGCTTTTCCAAACAAATTTTGAAATTTTTTGTTCTACTTCTGTGAAAAATGCCAGTGGTAGTTTGATAGGGATTGCATTGAATCTGTAGATTGCTTTGGGTAGTAGAGTCATTTTCACAATATTGATTCTTCCAATCCAGGAGCATGGTATATCTCTCCATCTATTTATATCATCTTTAATTTCTTTCATCAGTGTCTTATAATTTTCTGCATACAGGTCTTTTGTCTCCTTAGGTAGGTTTATTCCTAGATATTTTATTCTTTTTGTTGCAATGGTAAATGGGAGTGTTTTCTTGATTTCATTTTCAGATTTTTCATCATTAGTGTACAGGAATGCCAGAGATTTCTGTGCATTAATTTTGTATCCTGCTACTTTACCAAATTCATTGATTAGCTCTAGTAGTTTTTCGGTAGCATCTTTAGGATTCTCTATGTATAGTATCATGTCATCTGCAAACAATAACAGCTTTACTTCTTCTTTTCCAATTTGGATTCCTTTTATTTCCTTTTCTTCTCTGATTGCTGTGGCTAAAACTTCCAAAACTATGTTGAATAAGAGTGGTGAGAGTGGGCAGCCTTGTCTTGTTCCTGATCTTAGTGGAAATGGTTTCAGTTTTTCACCATTGAGGACAATGTTGGCTGTGGGTTTGTCATATATGGCCTTTATTATGTTGAGGAAAGTTCCCTCTATGCCTACTTTCTGCAGGGTTTTTATCATAAATGGGTGTTGAATTTTGTCGAAAGCTTTCTCTGCATCTATTGAGATGATCATATGGTTTTTCTCCTTCAACTTGTTAATATGGTGTATCACATTGATTGATTTGCGTATATTGAAGAATCCTTGCATTCCTGGAATAAACCCCACTTGATCATGGTGTATGATCCTTTTAATGTGCTGTTGGATTCTGTTTGCTAGTATTTTGTTGAGGATTTTTGCATCTATGTTCATGAGTGATATTGGCCTGTAGTTTTCTTTCTTTGTGACATCCTTGCCTGGTTTTGGTATCAAGGTGATGGTGGCCTCGTAGAATGAGTTTGGGAGTGTTCCTTCCTCTGATATTGTTTGGAAGAGTTTGAGAAGGATGGGTGTTAGCTCTTCTCTAAATGTTTGATAGAATTCGCCTGTGAAGCCATCTGGTCCTGGGCTTTTGTTTGATGGAAGATTTTTAATCACAGTTTCAATTTCAGTGCTTGTGATTGGTCTATTCATATTTTCTATTTCTTCCTGAGTCAGTCTTGGTAGGTTGTGCATTTCTAAGAATTTGTCCATTTCTTCCAGGTTGTCCATTTTATTGGCATAGAGTTGCTTATAGTAATCTCTCATGATCTTTTGTATTTCTGCAGTGTCAGTTGTTACTTCTCCTTTTTCATTTCTAATTCTACTGATTTGAGTCTTCTCCCTTCTTTTCTTGATGAGTCTGGCTAATGGTTTGTCAATTTTGTTTATCTTCTCAAAGAACCAGCTTTTAGTTTGGTTGATCTTTGCTATCGTTTCCTTCATTTCTTTTTCATTTATTTCTGATCTGATCTTTATGATTTCTTTCCTTCTGCTAACTTTGGGGGTTTTTTGTTCTTCTTTCTCTAATTGTTTTAGGTGCAGGGTCAGGTTGTTTACTCGAAATGTTTCCTGTTTCTTAAGGTGGGATTGTATTGCTATAAACTTCCCCCTTAGAACTGCTTTTGCTGCGTCCCATAGGTTTTGGGTCGTCGTGTCTCCATTGTCATTGGTTTCTAAGTATTTCTTAATTTCCTCTTTGATTTCTTCAGTGATCACTTCATTATTGAGTATTGTATTGTTTAGCCTCCATGTGTTTGTATTTTTTACAGATCTTTTCCTGTAATTGATGTCTAGTCTCATAGCATTGTGGTCGGAAAAGATACTTGATACAATTTCAATTTTCTTAAATTTACCAAGGCTTGATTTGTGACCCAAGATATGATCTATCCTGGAGAATGTTCCATGAGCACTTGAGAAAAATGTGTATTCTGTTGTTTTTGGGTGGAATGTCCTATAAATATCAATTAAGTCCATCTTGTTTCATGTATCATTTAAAGCTTGTGTTTCCTTATTTATTTTCATTTTGGATGATCTGTCCATTGGTGAAAGTGGGGTGTTAAAGTCCCCTACTATGATTGTGTTACTGTCGATTTCCCCTTTTATGGCTGTTAGTATTTGCCTTATGTATTGAGGTGCTCCTATGTTGGGTGCATAAATATTTACAATTGTTATATCTTCTTCTTGGATCGATCCCTTTATCGTTATGTAGTGTCCTTCTTTGTTTCTTCTAATAGTCTTTATTTTAAAGTCTATTTTGTCTGATATAAGAATTGCTACTCCAGCTTTCTTTTGATTTCCATTTGCATGGAATATCTTTTTCCATCCCCTTACTTTCAATCTGTATGTGTCTCTAGGTCTGAAGTGGGTCTCTTGTAGACAGCATATATATGGGTCTTGTTTTTGTATCCATTCAGCCACTCTGTGTCTTTTGGTGGGAGCATTTAGTCCATTTACATTTAAAGTAATTATTGATATGTATGTTCCTATTCCCATTTCCTTAATGGCTTTGGGTTCGTTATTGTAGGTATAGTCCTTCTGTTGTGTTTCTTGCCTAGAGAAGTTCCTTTAGCATTTGTTGTAAAGCTGGTTTGGTGGTGCTGAACTCTCTCAGCTTTTGCTTGTCTGTAAAGGTTTTAATTTCTCCATCAAATCTGAATGAGATCCTTGCTGGGTAGAGTAATCTTGGTTGCAGGTTTCTCTCCTTCATCACTTTAATTATGTCCTGCCACTCCCTTCTGGCTTGTAGAGTTTCTGCTGAGAGATCAGCTGTTAACCTGATGGGGATTCCCTTGTGTGTTATTTGTTGTTTTTCCCTTGCTGCTTTTAATATGATTTCTTTGTGTTTAATTTTTGACAGTTTGATTAATATGTGTCTTGGCGTATTTCTTCTTGGATTTATTCTGTATGGGACTCTCTGTGCCTCCTGGACTTGATTAACTATTTCCTTTCCCATATTAGGGAAGTTTTCAACTATAATCTCTTCAAATATTTTCTCAGTCCCTTTCTTTTTCTCTTCTTCTTCTGGAACCCCTATAATTCGAATGTTGGTGCGTTTAATGTTGTCCCAGAGGTCTCTGAGACTGTCCTCTGTTCTTTTCATTCTTTTTTCTTTATTTTTCTCTGCATCAGTTATTTCCACTATTTTATCTTCCACCTCACTTATCCGTTCTTCTGCCTCAGTTATTCTGCTATTGATCCCATCTAGAGTATTTTTCATTTCATTTATTGTGTTTTTAATCGATGCTTGATTCATCTTTAGTTCTTCTAGGTCCTTGTTAACTGTTTCTTGCATATTGTCTATTCTATTTCCAAGATTTTGGATCTGGGAAATAGAATCTTGGATCAGCTTTACTATCATTATTCTGAATTCTTTTTCAGGTAGACTGCCTATTACCTCTTCATTTGTTAGGTCTGGTA
This sequence comes from Hyperoodon ampullatus, assembly GCF_949752795.1. Lineage (NCBI taxonomy): Eukaryota > Metazoa > Chordata > Mammalia > Artiodactyla > Ziphiidae > Hyperoodon > Hyperoodon ampullatus. The sequence goes on along the minus strand of NC_136924.1, from coordinate 88,304,614 downwards.
GGTTTTTATCTTGCTCCTTCACCTGCTGTGTGTTTTTCTGCTTTCTCATTTTGCTTATGTTACTGTGTTTGGGGTCTCCTTTTTGCAGGCTGCAGATTCGTAGTTCCCGTTGTTTTTGGTGTCTGTCCCCCGTGGCTAAGGTTGTTTCAGTAGGTTGTGTAGGCTTCCTGGTGGGGGGGACTAATGCCTGTGTTCTGGTGGTTGAAGCTCGATCTTGTCTTTCTGGTGGACAGGTCCACGTCTGGTGGTGTGTTTTGGGGTTCCTGTGGCCTTATTATGTTTTTAGGTATCCTCTCTGCTAATGGGTGGGGTTGTGTTCCTGCCTTGCTAGTTGCTTGGCATAGGGTGACCAGCACTGTAGCTTGCTGGTCGTTGACTGAAGCTGGGTGCTGGTGTTGAGATGGAGATCCCTGGGAGATTTTCGCTGCTTGATATTATGTGGAGCTGGGAGGTCTCTTGTGGACCTGTGTCCTGAAGTTGGCTCTCCCACTTCAGAGGCACAGCACTAACTCCTGGCTGCAGCACCAAGAGCCTTTCATCCACCCGGCTCAGAATAACAGTGAGAAAAAGTAGAAAGAAATAATTAGTAGAAGAAAGAAAGAGAAATTGAAAGAAAGGAAGAAGGGAAGTAAGGAAGGAAGGAAGGAAGAAAGAAAGAAAGGAGGGAGGGAGGAAGGATGGAAAGAAAGGAAAGAAAGGAGGGAGGGAGGGAGGAATGAAAGCAAAAGGAAGAGTGAATGGAAGAAGAGAGGGAGGGAGGGAGGAAGGAAAGAAAGAAAGAAAGACAGGAGGGAGGGAGGGAGGGAGGAAGGAAAGAAAAAGAAAGTGGAAAGAAGAAGGGTGGGAGGGAGGGAGGGATGGAGGAAAGAAAAAGAAAGAAGGAAAGGAGGAGCGGAGGGAGGGAGGGAGGAAGGGAAGGGAGAAAAAAAGAAAGAGCAGGTAAAGTAAAATAGAATAAAGTATGAAATATAGTAGCGTTATTAAAATTAAAAAGTAATTATTGAAAAAAAACACGGACCGAAAGAACCCTGGGACATATGGTGGAAGCAAAGCTATACAGAGAGAATCTTACACAGAAGATTACACATACACATTCACAAAAAGAGAGCAGGGGGAAAAATCAAAAATCTTGCTCTCCAAGTCCACCTCCTCGATTTGGGATAATTCGTTGTAAAAAGAGGAAAAGGGCGAAAAGTCTGAAATCTTGCTAAGTCCACCTCCTTAATTTGAGATAATTCGTTGTAAAAAGAGGAAAAAAAAGGGGGGGGGGGGAAGTCTTAAATCTTGTCCTCAAGGTCCACTTCCTCAATTTGGGATGATTCGCTGTCCATTCATGCACTCCACAGACGCAGGGCACATCAAATGGACCGTGGAGCTTTAATCCGCTGCCTCGGAGGCTGCACAGAGAGATTTCCCTGTCTCTGCTCTCACAGCTCCCGGGTCTCAGCCTTGGACCTGGCCCCGCCTCTGCGCGTAGGTCGCCGGAGGGCGTCCGTTCTTCGCTCAGACAGGACGGGTTTAAAGGAGCCGCTGATTCGGGGGCTCTGGCTCACTCTGGCAGAGGGGAGGGAGGGGAATGCCCTCTCCTCGCGCACCAGGCAACAAAAGGGATAAAAGTCTCTTGTAGCTCCAGACCCTTTCCCCGGACTCCCTCCGGGCTAGCACTAACCCCTTCAGGGTCTCTTCCTGCCGCCAGCCCCAGACCTCTCCCTGCGCTCCGACTGAAAGCCGATACCCGAGCCTCAGCTCCCAGCCCCGCCCGCCCTGGCGGCCGAGCAGACAAGTCTCTCGGGCTGGTGTGTGCCTGAGGGCACCGATCCTCTGTGCCAAAATCTCTCTGCTTTGCCCTCCACACCCCTGTTGCTGTGCTCTCCTCCGCTACTCCGAAGCTTTCCCCCTCCGCCACCTGCAGTCTCCGCCCTCGAAGGGGCTTGTAGTGTGTAGAAACCTTCCCTCCTTCACGGCTCCCTCCCCCTGGTGCAGGTCCCGTCCATATCCTATTGTCTCTGTTTATTCTTTTTTTCTTTTGACCTACCCAGGTATGTGGGGAGTTTCTTGCCTTTTGGGGGGTCTGAGGTCTTCTGTCAGCGTTCAGTAGGTGTTCTGTTGGAGTTGTTCCACGTGTAGATGAATTTCTGATGTATCTGTGGGGAGGAAGGTGATCTCCGCGTCTTACTCTTCCGCCATCTTCCTCCGGCTCCCCCCTTTTAATAGTTTTATATTCAAGTTGTTTCAAAGTGGCTTATTGACAAACATGTTGCAAAATAACTATTGATTGGAAATCACATTTCTGCGGACTTGGACCATGTAATGCTCCTTATATACAAAATTCAAAAGAAGTTCGGTGCTATATTTCTGAAAGAGCAAATCAGTATTCTAAAAATGAGCTAGTCATAGGAAACAGGTATCTTTGCAAGACGATAAAATGTATGAAGTTCCTCAGTTTAAGGAAATATTAAGTAAATCTCTCAACCAATGAGAAGTAAAATAAAGTTGTAAAGGCTAAAGAGATATATGCTTTTCACTTCTTAACACACTATTGAAACCTTAAAATTAAAAATTCCATATCAAATATTGGATTTCAGCCTTTATATGTCCCAGGGTTATAAATACACTTGAAGAAGTCACATTTTAAAATCCACCTGTGCTCACTAAGACCTGGTCTACTGAGTCACACATCTTACTCCCCATAAAGTAGCCACCAATAGAGGAAATGGAAAGGGGAGGTCCTGGAGTGACCTGAAATCACTCATCTTCATGTGTAGCTCAGTTTTCTTCTGGATGTTGTTTCCCCTCTTCACTCACAAGAAATACACAAGTGTGTAAAAAATTTAAGGCAAGCCCTAATTTGTGGGATATTGTGCTGTTGAGAACTAAAGTTAAGACCTACACTGAAGGGAGTCATGAGGCAAGGAGGGCTGGGTTGGCATGATTAGTCTGTTCTGTCCTGCTGGTAGACTGATGAAATGAGACCTATCTGTACTTTGCCTGGGCTTCCAGCAAGTCACTCACCATGGAATCAGAAGCACTTTGTGCATGAAGAAATGGAGAAAAGCTCTTATTTCCAAGGAAAATCTCCATTTCATGCTAGCTGGGGTTTGTGTATCTGAGTCCACCACTAGCTCCTTAATTTAGGCAAATGCCTTTATGATATCCTATAACAAATATGTTCAGTCACCTGGGTTATGTTTGCTTCTCTTCTTGCTTTTTGCCTCTGATACTCAACACTACCCAAACCTTTAATCAGCTAGATTTTATGCATTTATTCTCATTTTAATGTTGTCATTACTTACAGCCCATAAGACACCTATACAAAATAATATCAAGTGGAGCCATTCCTGGATCTCGCATACACTAGGATAAACAGGTCTCTGACATTTTGAGATTTACCTCAGTTTGTACGTGGTCACATCGTCTGCATCTTAAAAGCCCAATCTTTCATCACCAAGTCTTACTTCATATTTCTCAGTCCCTTGACCTGAACTTAAATAAAAGATTTTTTTTTTTGAATTTGGCGTAAGCAATTCTGTGTCTCCCAGTGACAGTGCCTTATGAAAAGGGTTTCTTTAATGCTTAAGGGAAAGTGGCTAGCTGTTTTCCACAGTCTTAACAAACAGAGGCAATGGGTAAAAACTACTACATGAGGGTTTTAACCACTTCCTGATGGTGAAGTTCATTGACGTAGAATTGGCTAACTCTCCACCCAAAACTGCATAGTCCAACTTTCTCTGAATTGATTAAAATTAAAGGACATGTTAATTTCACTCATCAGTTAAAGTGACTGTGTCTAAAGACACAGGAATAGACTAACTGACCTCTCATGGTCATCTATAACACAGTATGATTTCAATTCTGCAATTTGTAAAAAACTTTAAAGTTGGATAAAAAGCCATAGAGCTTGAACCAAATCTCACCAGGAGAGCATGTCATCATGGCAGGAATGAGAGTTTGCATGAGGTATGTTCTATAAGGAAAATAATCACAATGGAATACACTGAGTTTTCTTCACTTTTAAATTTTTTAAAACACAGTCACATATTCTCTCTGCAAATCTCCCCTGCTCTGTTTTATTTTGAGCAAGGAATCAAACTGATTTTTTTTCCCTCGAATCAGCTGCTCATGAGAGAAGCAAATACATTTCTCATAGAATAAGAATTGAGTATTAGGAATACTAATTATATAATTTTGACAATTCCTATGACTCCCCACCCCTAAAATATATTTTTTCTTTAAGAATTTTAGTAAAAAGTTGACTTTGTGCAGAATAACCTTTCCTTTTATCATGTCTATAGCAGTCAGGTGGTTATAGAGTTATATTTATGTACCAGAACAGGTTTTAAATATCTTTAAAAACAAGTAACTCAATATTCAAAGTGTATGAAAATGCTGGCAAGCATTGTTACGGGATATAGAAATACTCTACCCATCAATTCCCTACCTCCACTGAAAACCAAGTAGACTGTACAATGGTATATTACCAAAGTCCTCAAAACACTGTGAAAATCTCTGAGGTATAATTCTGTATAAAATACCTTGAAGTTTCAGATGTGGATGCTTTCTTTGGGGCTTTCCAATTCATAATCACATAACACTCGTTTTCTTAGAGCCTCCAAATAATGGTGTGATACATTTATTGCATCTGACATTTCAAAAATCTCACCATAGCGGTGGGTTTGAAAACTTTTCATTGTCAACTACTCTTCTTACATTGAAGGTATAATTATAGATGGATTATATTTTCCATCAATACATCTTTAGACCCTTGAGGTTTTTTTGTTTTTTAGTGCTTTCCAGCATTATTTCCAGCATTATTATATTTCCTTTGGTAAAGTAAAAGAGGTGCTAGGAGATAAGTTGGCTTTGTAATAATGCCAAGGGAACAAGCCCTTACCTTAAAAAAAAAAAAAAGCCAGGTTCATTCAATTATTTTTTTTTTCAAAGAAGATGTTGGGTGTAGAAGTTTATTAATTAATTTATTATTTATTTTTGCTGTGTTGGGTCTTCGTTTCTGTGCTAGGGCTTTCTCTAGTTGTGGCAAGCGGGAGCCACTTTTCATCGTGTTGTGCGCGCCTCTCACTATCGCGGCCTCTCTTGTTGCGGAGCACAGGCTCCAGACACGCAGGCTCAGTAGTTGTGGCTCACGGGCCTAGTTGCTCCACGGCATGTGGGATCCTCCCAGACCAGGGCTTGAGCCCGTGTCCCCTGCATTAGCAGGCAGATTCTCAACCACTGCGCCACCAGGGAAGCCCTCATTCAATTAATTTTTTAACTCAGATGTGTAGGAACAGAGAACATAGAACAAATGAAAATAGTGTGTTTCTTAGAGTCTCTGTAGCACAATACATATTGGGCAGAGATGCAAAATTAGGAATGCAGAATGAAACTCATCTATATATATTTTGGCTGCTAGGCATTTAATCCTTTTTTTTTTCAGTATTTCATTCTCACAATAACTTTCTTCTAGTCCTTTGAATGATAATTATTTTTCAGAAGAGAAGAAGATTAGAGACAGGTTAAGAACTAAAGAATCAATCAAAGAGAGGTTAACATTCAAGGGAATCAGTCTTTTATTTCAGTGTTTTAGGGCATAATAAAAAGTAAAGTTTAAGCATGTTGGAATTAATTTCAAGGCAATAGAAATTGTCACATGGCAGAAAGCGTAATCAAATAATTGTCACTGCTCCATTATCTAGCGAAGTATCCTTCCCTTTTTTTGTTCTATGCCTCCCGTGTTCGTGATACAAGCGGACTGCCAGACAGTGACAGAAGTTGGCTTGGGGAGGCTGCAGGATACAGATAAACTGATGTTTTTTACTACTAGTACATACTTTGTGCTAAGCCCTTTCAAATTAGAATAGCATTAGCTTATTCTATATTCCATACAGCTCTATGGAGTCAGAGTTATTTCTTTATTTTAACCTCAGCCCGGTTAAGTAACTGGCCTAACTTACCTGTAAGTTGTAGGGCTGAGATTTGAATCCAGAAATGCCTGAAAACGAAAACCATGCTCTTGCCCTTACAATATCTTCCTCCAGGTAATCAAAGGGAGGTGTTGGAAGAAAGAGCAATACTTACATATGTGACAGTGTGGAGACATTATTTTTTGAAGAAAAGCAGAAAAATGTGGGGTTGATGGTTGAGTTGCCATATAGTGTAGTGACTAATAAATACCATTTCTAAAATGCTTTGTCTGTATTTTAATAAGAAGTCAAATATATGCTCTTAAGATAAGTATTTGCTATAGAATTTAAGAAGCCTGAAAGAGGAAAAAGTGCACTGTGAACTGAAATGAGAAAAGGAAGGTCTCTTATTGATTCTTCACTCTTGGAATCTCATTAACTATCAGGTGAAACGATGACTGCCAACAAATAAACAACATTTTCCCCAGCCTGGCCTGTTAAACTGCCCAAAGCCACCACATACAGATTAGTCTGAAACAAACTTATTGTTCCTGCCAGAGGTGTTTTAAAAATCAGCTTTAGATACAAGAATTTGTTTTCTCTCTTTCCTTCAGGCTACTAAAGGATGCACAGAATGAAGCTTATTTTAAAAGCTGGTATCAGAAGCTATTGGCTGCTCTCCAATTCTGTGCAGGAAAAGCCTTGAGTGATGAGTTTTCCAAGGAAAAGAAACTCATCAAAATTCTGGGAGACATTGGTGAAAAAGTCAAATCAGCCAGTGACCCTCAAAGACAGGTTTGTTGCGAAATCAATCTTCATGTAATAAAGTTTTGTTTTATTTCTTAAACCTGGTTCAATTAACTTTGAATTTCATAACACAGAAGGTAAATTCCTTGACTACACTGTCATAAGACACTTAAATCAATTCTTTTGATCAAGTTTTTTTTCAATTTACTATCCTAATGTTAATGATAATATCTATCACCAGGACATGACTTTTTGATCTAAATAGCCATGTAGCATAGACAGTACCTGACAATAGACCAATTTAAAGGCAATTTGATTAAAATGACCAGATGAAGTAATTTGCTCAGAAAGGCAGCACAATTCAGACTCATGGAAGAAGTACACAAGGGGACTTTTCAGAGCACCCTTGTCCAAGGTACAAAATCTAGGTCTAGATTTTTCTCACACTGCACTGATCAAAGTCACATTTTTAAAGACTTTTTTTTTCCACAACAAATTAAGTGAATTAAATAAAAGAAATCAATAGTGGTGTGGATAGTACTGAATAATACTTTTATTCTAACATCCATGGACGATAGTCAAAATATTGTGCCTCTTTCATCACTGATTATAATAATGGATCTGGCTGTTCTTTTTCTTGCTCTAATGGAAGAACACTTGCTCTTTTTAATTAACTGCATTACTAGTTCCCTTCACTGATATAGATCATTAAGTAGGTTCTCTTAAGTTCAACATTCTAGATGCAGGGAGATAGTGGACATCCATTCACTGTATTAAGAATTTCATTCAATAACAAGTACTTACTACAGACTAGGAGTTAAGGATAGAAAGATGCCTAAAACATGAATCTCGTCCTCAAGGGAGCTCATGGTTTCTCTCCACCCGCTGTTTAAAATCAACAAGACTTTTCAACAAAATGATATGAAAATAGGGAAAGGATCCCAGAATTTTTTCCTAGCACAAGATTTTTCTTGCAGGAAGTCACTTCATTTGGTAGTAATGCCAGAAGCTATGCTACTTCACCTACCTAGGAGAAATTGGAAAATAAAAAGCATAAGCAGGGACTTTATTTTTAAATGGGAGACATATAAACTCTGTATGCACAGAAGAGCCTTAAGGCTAGTATTATAGGCAATGCAAAAAAAAAAAAAAAAGTTCTCTGATTTCTCCATATTACTGCAAAATCATTAATTATTTTCTAATGGTAGACAAAAAGTTGAAAGCAAGTAAAATAAATTTGGCTTAAAATTTACAAAATTTGTGTATAGGTTTGGTCTTTATTTCTTATGTTTTAAAATCTCTCATGTATTTAAGATGCATGCTACAGTTAATACAGTGCCTTTTTGACTATTTACATCATGTTCCAGTGATACTGACATGATTCTCTCAGATAAATGCATTTCTCTCACCTTGACTGGCTGTTCTTGTGATAACACCTCTTCACGTGAAAATAGAAAGAGAAAAAGAAAGAGGTGGGAGAAGCATTTATAATTTCTCACAAGTTGCTGTAAGCTTTTTTCTTTTCTTTTTTTTTTTTTTAAAGCCCAGTTAAACCTAACTATATGAAGTGAAGAGATTTTAGTTAAAGAGAGCAGAGGTTCCCCTCCATGGTGCTCTTCAGGCAAATCGAGGCATAGAAAAGACAAAAGAGGAAGACAAAAAGAATGCCATTGTGGAGCTTGGCCTCATTTCTCCACCTTGTTTTGCTGGATTCTGGGAGCAGTAGATTCTATTATTTGGCAGTGAACCCGGAGTAAGAGCTAAGAAACTCTTGAGAGTTAGTTAAACACTATTAATCTGATATCCTCATTTTTAGAATTGGGCTTAAACAGTTTTCAAAGTAGGCTAAAAGGAATTTTTTTTTAATTTTGAATTATTATTATTTCTGAATTATTGTTTTTCTCCTTTTTTGTGTCAGGGGATACACAATCCTAAAGGTGTCATTTGTGGTCTCAGACCTTCCACATGTACAGAGGACTATGGAAGGGAGTGAGTCAAGTATCAGAAATACACTTATTGGCATTTAGTAAACTATTTGTTCATATATATTACTGCTTCTGACATTTATCAATGGTCTATAATTATCTTTTTTGTCATTATTTTGTCTCCTACTCTATGTAAATTTTTTTCTAAAAAATATTATACTATTAAGTGTAAACCTTGAGAGTTACAAACTAAGATTTCAGGGAACTATGATAAATGGATCATGTTAATAGTTACTTAAAGCAGGGGTTGCAAGTTGGTGGGTTACAGGTCAAGTCCAACCCATCGTGTTTCGTTTGAACAGAACAGTGCTTTGTTTTGGTTTTGTTTTTAATTGAATTTAAAGTTCTTCAGAAAGGACACGCAACCTTTACTTCCCCATTTTCCCCAGTACTCTCTATTGTCTTTAGCCTGCTGCCTCCTCATATGTGGCTACATCACCCACCTGACCCCAAAGCACCCAAGTGTGCAACCCCTGAACTAAGGAGTTTAATCAACAAAAGAAAATTATAACTTGAAGGAAAAGTCCAGTTCTTTTCAGTTTTGAAGATGCTTCTTCTAATGATTTTTCACAGGAGGTACTGAAGAAAGAACTTGGCAGACTAGAAGAATTCTTTCAGTATACAAATACCTGTCACCTTCCTCTGAACCCTGCCCTATGCATAAAGGGAATTGATGGAGATGTAAGTCAACATATTCAGTAGATAAGTTGAGTATTTTTGTTTTGTATTGTTTAGTTCATTGGATGTTTTTGAAATGGCAAAAACAATTTATAAATTGTTACTGCAATTATTTAAGAAAAAAGTAATTGAGTCCCATCCAAACTGTGTGTGCTCTATTTGATGCACTGTGACCAGTTGGTATCACATTAACCTCATCAGATATTTCATTGGTTTAGAAACACACTAACCACAGTTCAGTGGAAAAAAATGAAGACACTTCTCACTGAATTGATTTCTTGACTTATTCAAAATGGTTGATTTGGCGACCCCATGCAGGCTGGTTTAATTTCATGCTTATTTAGATTATGTGCATCCCCATGCCTAGGACACTAGTTTATCATTAGCTATAACATCTCAGTTTTTATTCAATTTAAAATTCATTGATGCTTATGAGTCACTGTGCCATATGATATGTTTGTGATTTTACTCATGCCTGGAAAACCCTTCCTGGCATTGTTGTACTCACAAACTCCTTCTCTTCCTAAGTCTCTATCAGCCACCCTTCTCTGACATAGAATCATTCTTTCTCCATGAGCTTTATTATATTCCTTCTCAAAAATCCAAGAGTAGAAGACTCTAATAAAGAGGATTGGTAAGTGAGATTTAAAAATGAAGAGGTTAAACTCTCATGAATGCACAATAAGTGTTACTTCACTAAAGTCGGAATACAGTCAAGAAAAACAAATTTAATAATTAGGAGAAAAATCAGACCATTAGTATGAATAGAAAAAGTTTTACTAGAAGCTTAATACTGTCACCTTTACAATTTTGCTGCTGCAAGGACACCCTACAAATTTTCCAAATATGCTGCATAGACGTATTTTGAATAATAACAAAATAAGGCATCAATTTTATAAACTGAGATATGTCTATCTGGGCTAAAATCCAAATCATCACTGATTTAAAAAAATTGTGTGACCTTTTAATCATTAGCCGTATGCACTGATTGATGCTAAAGATACATTTCAAAAACACAGAGCATCTTAATGTAGAAAGAACAATATATCAATAGTTCATTGAGTCCAGATGTTATTTTTTATTTCTGCTTTCTTGGTTTGTCATTGTTGTTTAAGGAATAAAAAGATTGTTTTCAATTAAAATTACATATGCGTTGTGGCTTGTGCAGGCCTTGGTGATGTGGGGCACCAGCTCTAGTGGATCGTTGCTGTGAGTGTCCAGGTGAGCAGGCCATGCCGGCAGCATCACCAGTTCAGGAGTCATCACCCAGAGTTCTGTGGCTGGGACCACACTCCTTCCCTACAGCAAACTGCAGCCATCGGCATTTTCCCTGAGGCTGGGAAGTGCCCCAAGTAGAGCCACCTCTTTGTCCCACCTGCTCTGGTCAGCTGTGCCTGTGCGTACAGCAGTGAACAGGGAGGATGTGGAAGGTGACGCTCTCACCTGCAGAACATGTTAGTCTGTCCTCCAGTCCTGCTGAACAACGAGGAGGTCTGAAGGGACGTGCATCACATAGGAAGGTGCAGTAAATGCAGCAGAGTTCTAGTCAGAACCCACATCTGGTTGCCATCAGAGGATCCATACTGGGAGTGTCATGAGTGTAGTAAGACCTTCAGACAAACCTCTCAGCCAGTGGTTCATCTGAGAACCCACTGAGGGTACAAACCCTATGAATGTGAGAGTGTGGGAAGACTTGTCATCACTCCTCCCATCTCACTAAATACCAGAGACTCCATCACTGGGAGAAACCTCATCAAGGTGACGAATGTGTTAAAGCCTTCACTCCACGTTCCCTGCTCATTGCTCATCAGGTAGCCTGTACTGAGGAGGGGACTTCTGAGTGTAACGAGTGTGAGGCCTTCATGCAGTGTAGAACCGTTTTCCAGTGTCAGACACTTCACACAAGTGAGAAACATCATGTTCAAGCGAGTGTGGGAATGCTTTCTGTTCCATTAGAGACCTTGCTGACCATCAGAGAGTTCACACTGGGGAGAAGCCTTACAGCGGTAAGGAATGTAGTAAGGCCTTCAGTCAGAGTATATGTCTTATTTGACACTGGATCCTCCATGCCAGGGAACAAGCACATACATGTCGGCAGTGTAGAAAAGCCTTCAGTCAGACCTCTCAACTGGTTGACTATGAGCAAACTCATACCAGAGAAAAGCCTTTTGAATGCGGCATGGCAAACGTTCAGTATAGTAAATGTCTTATTTTATATCACAGACTTCACACAAACAAAAGCCCTCTAAATGTGGAAAAGATGCAGTCAAAACTCATACCTCATTACATACCAGAGAATTCACACTGGTTAGAAGTCCTATGAATGTAGTAGTGAGTATGGGAAGGTCTTTGTTTATAGCACCAATCTTACAGTACATCAGAGAGCCCATCAGGGGAGAAACCTGATAAATGCAGTGATTTTGGGAAAGTCATTACCGAGCTTATCGTGCATCAGAGTTCACTCTGGAGAGAAGTCCCGTGAATGTAGTGAGTGTAGGAAAGCCCGCATGTATAGTCAGCATTCTATTTTAATCACCATCAGTACACTACACTAGGGAGAAGTACTCAGGCCTGGCTCAATCCATTCTTTAAAGCATGGGTCTCCAAGACAGAGAGCAAAGGTCTTAGGTTTGGTTAAACTTTCTTTATAAGAAGAATTCTCACCCCTGTCTCTCCTTGGAACCACTAATCACAATGGACCATTTCCTGTTTCACTAAGGGGTAGATCATATGAGAGAGTGGGAATAACTGAATGCAATCCTTCTCCCCTCCTGGGAAAGTAAAGACCAGACATTTCATTTACTAATAGGTTTCTTTTCCTTTTTAAAAACTGTTTTAAGTCTATTTCACTAATTTTCAATTTTCAAGACCAGAGGTTCTATCTTCCTTTCTCCATTCTAGCTTTTCTTATCTTCCTTTCTCTATTCCAGATTTTTTATCTCACCATTTACATAAAATATCCTCCAAGACTTTGATTCATTCTTTCCTGTCTCTTGGTTATGGCCCTCCCAATCCACTTTTAACTTCTACTCTAATCTAAGGTGTCCTTGTTTACCTTTTTCTACCTAGCAAACCTTTTCTTTTACCTGTTTGCCAATCTATGTCTTTCACAATCTTCAAATTTAACTCATCTCTGAAAGACTCTCTTCTTCAAATGCTTCTTCATTCAGCTGTGAAATGCATGCGTGTATACATTCATACCAACTTTTGCAGGCTCTATGAGAGGTGGATATGGTGTCTCTTTCTATTAGCATATAGTCAATGCTTTTTGCATGCTAGTTGTCAAATGTATAGTATTTTTGCCATGACTCAAAAAATATACTGCATGTGAAAACCAAAATATTAAGCAATGAAAGCAATATAGCTGTGAGTGATATAATTGAGAAGAGGGGCTAAACCTTGCCCTCAGCCTTTCTTAGCCCTTTGTCTCTTCCCTGGACTTGGCATACCTCGAAGAGATCATCACTCTCCCACCCCAGCCCCCAGAATTGAATGAGGAGAATTTGAAAACCGCTAAACTAGACTCTGGCCTAATACAGGGTTTCCTAATTCAATACCATGACAGAAGGTCATATGTCCCCTGATTGACTGATTCTTGCAGCGGGAATTCATTACTTAACAAGCAGCCTCATCCTTTTACTATAAAACTCAAATTGATTCAGTAAACAAGGGTTTCTGTTTGCTTAGGGATTAGGTTAGATTTATGTTGATAGATTAAGAAATAGATCCTTTCCTCTCAACTTTACTGATTTCAGACTTATCAGAAATAATGATATTCAAACTGATCCTTCAAAATATATTGATGTCATATTTTACTCAGTTGATGAATTGAAAGTATCCTTTTCCTTTCTTTAGTATTGATTTATTCTTGGCTGTCAACATGAACTCTCTAATAACCTAAAGACATACAGCCTTTTAACACTCAAACAGTTGTAAGCACATAAAAGGAAAATAATGGACAGTAGTCGATATCATAAAACTGAAAATAGAAATGTAAAGTAAAATTGAAAGAAACGAGAATAGGAAATATATGTTGTACTGTTACTTGTAAAGATAAGAAAATGTTCATTAGCAAAAAGTGAAAAAGAATGCGTTAATCTTTTTGAAGTACCTGATTAGTGTCAGACACTGTAACATGTATTTTATATCCATTAGCTCATATACCTATTACAAAAAAATGTGTGAGGTAAGAGTTTTATCCCGATTTTACAGTGGGATACAAACATTTAAGTAACTTGTCTTACAGCTGATAAGTTACAGAGGTCTTACAGCTGATAAGTTACAGAGTCCAAATTTGAACTCAGGTCTTTGTTAATTCTATATGCATGTTTCCTTAAAGTATGCTGCAGGGCAGAAAGAATGAAAAGGAAATATTTTTTTAAATAGCAATTTCATCTTTTAGGTATTAACTAACTAGCATAAGCATAATACCCACATACTACTTAGTTTATTTAAACTCCCTACACATCATCACTGTTTAGTGAGAAAAAAATGTAGTTGAAGATTTACAACCTGCCGAAAAGCTGGCATTTTTAGTTTACAAATAAAGGCTTTGGTTAGTAGACTAAAGTATTTTTTTAAAATAAATATGTTTCTTTGTTCCAAAGTGTGAGAATTATTCATATGTGTTACATTTGCTCATATAACAAATTCTGCAAGGGGCCATGATTGCAAGGAAACTGTTCTTTTTGCTTTGTTTTGCTCACCATTTTTCTCTTCTTTTTGTCCCGTAGGCATGTTCATATTTCACATCTAATGCTTTGCCATTGAAGATTACTTTCATTAATGCTAATCCAATGGGCAAAAACATCAGCGTCATTTTTAAGGTACAGTAGCCCTCCTGAAACATCAAATTGATTCCATTGGTAGAACTATTGATTTATTACTCACAAAAAGAAATTATTATTGCCCTTTTCCTCTGGCAGCAGCACAGAAGATTCCAGTTATTTTTGATTCTGCATTTTTACAGAATTATAATACATGTCAAACTATGATTGGCAATAAATCAAACATTACTGGCTCAAAGCCAATGAATCTTCAGTGCAAAACTCCCGGAGGTATGTTTCAATAAATGAAATAATGCAATCACTTTTGAGTAATACAGAAAGCAGAATTGTGGTAAAGTTCCTAGGGGGGAGAGTCTTCCTTTGGTCTAGATACTAAGTGCGAATCAAAATTAGCTGAAACTCAAATGATATGATTTAGCATAAAATTCTTATCTGTAAGCACTTGCTTATTTTAGTAATTTGCGTTGTTGTCTTCTTTTTAAATAAAATATAAATAAGGGCCATATCAGTCTTTGTCATGAATCCCGTGGGACAATAGAGTAAAAGGTTAAGAGTAAAAGTCAAGTAGGAAAAAGGGACAGAAAAAGGAGCTGTAAGTAAAAAGTAAACATTTGCCAGTCGTTCAATTAAATTTGATAAGTTATTCAGCCAAACCAGACAACAAGGTCGCAGAGTGGAATTTTTGTTAGATTCTGACTAGTTTTGAAGATAATGATTAACACAACTATACTTTTGCTGTGATCTATGTAAACCTCAAGCATTAATGTTCCCCCGGCACTGCATTTTTGGTGAAGAAAAAAGAAGAACACAAAATCTCATCTTGGCATAGTTTTCTGCATATAATTTAGAAAGCATTTTCAAAACCAAGCCTCTTATTAGTTAAAAGCATAGAACTGTCCTTCCCCTTTGGACATATTCCATGTCCTTCACCTATGCTAGAAAAACACCCCTTTATCATTTCTTATTATTATCAAAGGCTGTTCACTCTGAAAACTTCTTAACTGCCTTCATAACAAGAGAAGTCAATGATTCAAAGTCTGATGAATTATATGTGTGCTATTTATACTCCCAGTCAAGAAGCTCTTGGTAGTCTAACTGTATATCTGTGCATAAATTTATGGCACATCAAATAATGTTTCCCTTAGAAATAGATTTCACTTGGCTGAGTTTGAAATTTGCATAAACATTCATCCAACCTCTCCTCACCAGACTTTGAGGTTAAGACATTGCACATGGATAATAAATTGAAAGATTATTATCAGGGAACAACATTCAAAGCAGCTTCTAATTTAATGGCTAAAGCTTCTGTAATCATTTAAAAGAAAGTTCTCATTTTCTTTGATCTTCTATCAGAAACACAAGGTATTCTTAGTGCTAATAAAACAATTGAAACCACCCTAAGTCAGGCTGGAAAATTATTCAAGGAAGGAAATGACATATACCATATTTGAAAGCTTTTAATGGAATTCAAGGAGAAACCCGGAGTCTATAATTTTGTTTTTAACAGGCTGGCGATGATCTTCGTCAGGATATGCTTGTTCTGCAGATTATTCATGTGATGGACAATATTTGGCTGCAGGAGGGCCTGGATATGCAAATGATCATTTATAGATGTCTATCCACAGGAAAAGGCCAAGGTCGGTATAGATTAGAAAGCTGGTTGACTTACATTATTTATCTCACGCATTCATCAGTAATATGCCCCCAGAGTTGCCACAGCTTTCATTTTAGATTACAAATTTTTAAATCCAAAGAACTAAACCTGGTCATTCTTCTTTTTTTACAAAGAATTATTTTCAAAAACAATAAAGCCAAAATGATTTATGTAAAGCATAATGTCCTTCTAGATATTAATTAGGACTCTTGACAACTCAAATGTTAAATGTAATATCCTTTTGTGTGTCCTTAAGGGTTAGTTACATTAATGATTAACTCATATTTTTTTCTCTTTTTCTAAGCTGATAATAGAAAAGTCTACTCATTCAAAAAATTACAATTGTTGCCTATTAACACAAAATTTACAAAGTTGCAAATGCTTAAAGGAGTTCTGAAAATTCTAAATACATTATAAACATGCATTCAGTTTCTAAAAGACTTTTGAGTAAAGTGTAATATCAACAATCAAAGATGACCATTCATGCAAACTTTGAGCATACTTCAGCATTTCTCTTCCTTGATAAAAGCCAAGCAACTAATATGGAAATATAATTACATTTATACACATTTTCAATGAAAATAATGTTGAAGATCCATCCTAATAATTACTCAAACGTCAGAGGTAAAAGTTGTACTTAATTACAATCATGCTAAATTGAAGAAATAATTTCTAGGATATCATATAATTTTTTTTACATGGGGCCATTGCCACTTAGCATTTCATTAAATTAATTAGTATGAATTATAGCAGATGCATCTGCATAAACAAAGGGATAAAAATACCATAGAACTGGAAAGGGGACCTAGAACTATGTTGTCTTTTTTTTTTTTCTTTTTTAATTCAGACAGAACTCCAGTTTAAACCCATCATCTCAAAAGAGAAACTGTCATTGCCTGGCCCTCCAGTTCCTGAGGTCCCACTGCGAGGCTCAGTACCCCAGCCAACTGTGACTCAAGATTTTGGAAACTAAGCATGGAAGCACCTCCTACTTAGCTTAACTTGCAATTGGATACTTCAGGACTACTGTTACAAGTCATACTGCCCAATTATTTTGATTCTGATAATAGGGCCCTTGTTTCCATGCCAAGTATCCCACTCCCGAACTCCTTCTAAAGTTCTAGTTCCTAAAAGTCTTTTATTACTGCTACTCTGAGATCATTATTCCTTGAGTTTTTCTCTCCCTTTTCTCACGTAAATGACCTAATTCTTCCAAATCCTAATATGTTGAAAGGGTAAGAATAAACCTTAGATGAACCGAGCTGAGCTTTTTGGTGTCACATGGATTACTTTTTCTTCAGAAATTGAATACAACACCAACCTCAGTGGAATTCTTCAATTCCATCTACTCATTTCTCTGTTTATAATCATAGGAAGTAATGGAGGCTAAGACTTTTAAAGTTAATAAAATAATCCAGCAGAAATCACTCTAGACTTGCACAAAGTTACAGATGTCATAAGACAAATTATTCTTTCCCACTATCTACCAATAATCTCTTTGGTTGTAAGGTTGTACTGGAAAGATACTTCTTCAAGAAAAATGGAGATCATTAAAGCAAATGTCTTCTTTTAAGAGATTAGTTTCCATTTTTAATCAGGTTCCAAGGCTTATTGAATATCTCCTGTTCTCAAGAAATGTCACAAAGTAAGATAGGGAATACTAAAATGACCTAAACAGGGCTGCTGCCCTTAAGGAGAGTATACTCCAGGCCACAAGTTTACATGGCTTTATCAACATTATTGTCGGCTATAATTCTCATGACTACTTTGTATATGATGTTGTAGGAACTTTGGGAGAGATTATCAGAGCAGATAAAAATTCTTTCAGATTTATTTCATTGCTCTAAATTTGCTCCAGATTTGATGGACATAAAAATTACTTAGGAGAGTTGGAGCAGCTATATCTAGGACCCAAGCAGGATGCTATATCAGGCTCTTCACTGGGCAGGGGTGGGGAGGGGACGGAGGGTGGGGGACTGAGGCTCAAGTCTCAGTAATTGCAAAAAGCTGCTCTGGAGTTTCTCATGCACACCATTTTGAGAACCACTGCCTTGTGTGATACTATCTTGAAAAGTTTTGTCCCTAAGAACCTTGTTACTTAAAGTATGACCTGTGGACCAGGAGCATTGACATCACCTGGGAGCTTGTTAGAAACTCAGAATCTCAGACCCTACTAAATCAGAACCTACGTTTTAACAAGATCCCCAAGTAATACATATGGGCATTAAATTTTGAGGAATCTGCATTAGAGAGCTATGGGAATGGAGCCACGCATATTACTGTGCACAGAATTATGCTAGAAGTATTTTAAAAGTGTATGATACATACTAGCTTAAAATATATAAAATGTAATTTATGGTTTTAATTAATGAGCAGAATTTAGCCACCATGATTGTTATAAATTAGGTGCAAAGTTTTCTGGGTAGTCAACAATGAAAGATATAACAAATGGCTTGGGATTTAGCAATGATTAACTCCCTGAAGGCAAATGTGATCTGAGGAGTAACTGACATTGCTACAGCACCCTATCTAAAGGGTGCAGTAATCTAAGTCCTAATTTGGGTCATGGTCAGATGCAAGGTGGCAATGAGGCATGCAGGAGTCAGGTAGAAGGTGGTTTTCTGTTAGGAAGTGTTAAATGGAGGAACTGGAAAAATGAGGGAAAATTTCAGGATTAGAAAGTGGAATTATATTACTCTTTTTAGAGTAATTATATTACTGTTAAATGCAGTGCTTTACATTTGCTATCTCACTTAATAAGCACAAGAAAACTAGCACAAGAGCAGAATACTGTTGGGGGAGAAGGGAGAAGTGTTATGATATTAAAGATATGCCCAGGATTTATCTCTGGGATGTTACATCTCCTTCTTTCTTTTTGTTTTTAACAAATAGATTTTAATAAGTTATTTTTGAAGCATTCAATTCCCACTCTCCATGTTTGTTTCTTTCTGATAAGGCAATGTATCAATAGATGCCTAAGGGTCATGATTGGGCTGGGCTGGGCTATTGGATATTAAGAGATTAAGGCTGAAAAAAAAGGGAGAGTGAGAGAGAGAGAGAGAGAGAGATTAAGCCTGCAACCAGCTGCCACTGGCCAAATCCAGCACTGAGAAATGTTTCGCTTACCATTACAGTGATCTTCTTGTTTGTTGTTTAATTTGAATATTTTTAAGGTAGACCACGAAATAGTCAATTTTTAAAACTTAATCTTCTCTCTTTTCATATAGTTACATTTATGTCCCTGGTCCCTTTGGGAATTTGTGTTTGCAACTCTTGCAGTTATCAAGATTGTGGAGATCAGAAATTCTAGAATTTAATTTCTTTCAATGACTTTATTTACAGAACTGTGCATTACAGGTTGTTTTGTGGACATTAGTCCTGGGAGAATTTTAAATACTGGGTTTAAATTGCTGTTCTGTACAGAATAAAAATCAGAAGGCTTGAAAATATTTACGTTCCAATAACCTTAGGAACACAATGAAAAGAAGCCTTGATGGATGCATGGCTAGTGGGGCAAAGCTCCTATTGAAGTTCAATCAATATATGCTCCCTTAAAAAGATTGTTATCATAGTTTCACTTTAATGCAGACTGAGAAGGAAGAAGCAGGTGGTTCTGTACATGTTCACTGCAGAGTTACTCTGTTCACTCCTAGAAATGAAACGTTGAGCAGTGAAGCTTTTATTAACCTGAACATTGATTTTTATAATATATTTCAAATATTCATCACGGAGGTTGTATTTGATTCACTTACATTATAAATATGCTTGTTACACAAGTTTGAATGTCCTCCCTTAAACTGTAAATGAATGCACAAGCCATATGTTAATTAATTCACTGCTCTATTGACTCAGTGGGGTCGCTGGGAGACCATCTAGATTTGCTCTCTACTGTAGTTCTAGAAAAAATATTAAAGCTGCTCTGATACATCTGATCCAAACACAAGTAGCCTCATCGCTCCCTAGGATTTAGGAAAAATTAGAAGCAATACCATCTAGGTAAGACTCCTTCAGAGAAGAAGATTGGGAAATAAAAAGGGTAATCCAAGTAGTGCTGGCAACTATTGATGTTGTTACCTATATCAAGATGCCTTTCCTAAGTATCCCTCATCCTGTAAAGAAAGAAGTATTTCCATAATCTCTTTTTTATCAACCAGGATTGGTGCAGATGGTGCCCGATGCTATAACCCTCGCGAAAATCCATCGCCATTCTGGACTGATAGGACCACTGAAAGAAAATACAATCAAAAAATGGTTCAGTCAGCACAACCATTTAAAGGTGGATTATGAAAAGGTTTGTCCTTCTGCAGCAAATTTTAAATAATGTACTTAAATAAGGATATACTCTGGCTCATTAGATATTCTGATTTATGAAAAAGTAAATTAAGTACATCTTGAGGTCTAATTCATTCAGTCATCAGCATAGTAATAATGACACAGTTTAAGTGGTATATTACCTAGATAACAATTTCTGTGTCTGGTTTTCCCTCTGGGTAGAATTCTGGGCTATCAGTAAAGACTCTCTTTGCTCAGCGGCTTCCCTTACAGCAATCTCACCTGAGATGATGCTCCTGAAAACTACCTCCTTCATGTTACCTGTGCCTATTTGTACACAACCTATAATTTCTATAAATCTCCCTCCTTCCATTGCAATATATTTCTTCTTCCAAGTTCTGTTTTTTCATGCCTCATTCTTTCAATGTTTGCAGAATGCCTAATAGAGTTTTTATTTTTTTGTATCTCAGAACTTTACAAAATGTATACTATTCCATTTGACTGCCAACATTTTTTCCCACTTTACCCTGGCGTCTAGACTGCAGTCTACAATCGTACAGGTTCCACCCTCTACCTGGGCTTCCAGATTAGGGGATGAGTTGACTACAGCCAGGCCTTGTTTCACTTGCCAAGGCATGAACTGGTACAGCTGCCCCAGAGGCAGGGGCACCTTTATGCTAATTCACACAAAGATGCAATATGGGCCAGCATTAGATTTGCTCAGAACTGTCCTGAGCACTAAACATCCCTAATTCTAGGAAACTCCTCAGTCCTGGGCAAACTGGAAGGCTTGGTCACCCTAGGTGGCCTGGGCCATGAAAGAGAGATCCAAGAGTTCATCTACTCCAGACTTCTGTGAGATTGGAATAGAGCAAGATACAGGTTTTGGAGGCCAAGTAACAGGGAATTAGATGAGATTATCTAGAAATCTATTTTTTAGCCAATTCCCCAAATTGTAACTTGAGTTAGGTACAAACCCCTGGGGTTATATTGTTTGGGGTGTTTCCATGTACATTTGATGTTCTTAACCACCATGTGAAGGACATATTTTATTTTCTTCACTTTATAAGTAGAGAAAATCTAGACAGACAAATTAAAGACTTGCTCAGGCACCTGGGATACCTGGAAATAAGGTGTCCTGGCATGTAGTCCAGCCACGTGGTCTTCCACTCGCTAGTTGAGGAGGCCCATACCTGTGGCCCAGCCAGTCACTCGTGCTTACACTCATCGTTGCATCATCGATCAAAGCGATGAATACCCAGGAGACAGTTTTTTTGAAAAAAGAGTAATTTTGGCAAGAAACCTCTGTCCATTAAAGAAACATAAACCACAACTAACTTAGTGGAATCTGTTTCTACCCGCACAAGCGTTCACTGGTATATACTGTACCAAAACCTTTTGGGGCATTAACTGGATGACGTATTTGTAGGATAAACATAAAGTGTTACAGATATCTCAATCTAGTTTTTTCTGTGTTAAAAATTTCAAATATTCAAAAATTAATATTTTAAATTTCTATGGAAATAGGCAATAGTGGACCATATTGTTCCTTCTTCTTTTATCTTGAAAAAAGCTATCCACTGTTGTACCTTTGCGACATTAAAAAATAACACTAAGAATCCTCTTTAATAAACTGAAAATTAGCTTTAACTGAATGAAAGTTATTTTCTCCCATTTCAACAAAAACACTCATTAGGCTAAAGAACAGATTGCTTCATGTTCTTCTGTAGCATATCAAGAACCAAGCATTTAATCATATCCACTCAACTGAGATGTAGAATTGGTTCTTGATTATATAATTTTGCTTTTTATCATACTTTTACCGTTACCTCTGCGTCTGCTCATTTCTTGTTTGTGTCACTGTTGTGTTATTATTTTTCAACCGATTAGGCCTTGAGGAACTTTTTCTATTCCTGTGCTGGCTGGTGTGTGGTAACGTTCATCCTGGGAGTCTGTGACCGTCACAATGACAACATCATGCTGACGAAGTCAGGCCACATGTTTCATATCGACTTTGGAAAATTCCTGGGTCATGCACAAACATTTGGAGGCATAAAAAGGTCAGTGCTCAAATAATGTTTATTAATGTAATTAAGCAATCTCCTGGAGCAATATATAACATGTAATGGCATAGAAACCCAGCAGATGACTTGTTCCCCATCTCTCAAATTCCCCAAGATAACGTAAACATGATTATGTATCTAATAATATTGAAGGAAAGATTTTTTTCGATAGACTGTTAATGGAACAAATTAGGTTTCCTCAAATTGTTAGTAGACTAAATTGGCCTTCTCCCACAGGATACTAATACTGCTGCAGTCTGAATTGTATGGAATATGATATGTTCATTTTCCTATAAGCCTTGAATGGACAACGAGGCCTGAGTTCATGGTCTCAGTACATCTGGTATATTGCCCATAACAATCACCAGTCTGGTCTACATGTAAAATGAGCACACTTCCTGCACTGAATTAGGCTTGAATTATTCCAAAAATATTTAGTAAGCATCTACCATTCAAGACTCTGGGGATACAACAGTGGACAAAGCAGATACAAACCCTGACCTCTTTCTAGTAGGGATGACAGACATTAAAAAATACAACACGAGGAAATGAGGAGTTTCATTTCTTACTAAGAAACTAAAGCAGAGAAATGGGATAGAAATTAACAGGGGCAGGGATGCTATTTTAAAGAGGCCTCCTTAAAGAAATGAGAGATAGTTTTATAGTGAGTAATCACCTTGTGGAGATCCATGAGAAGAGTATTCCAGGAAGAAAGAACAGCAAAAATAACAGCCATGAGTATGGACTAAGCAGGCATGTTCCAGTGACAGCAAGAAGGCCTGGGGCCTGGAGGTGGAATAAAGAGGGACAGGTAGTAGGAGGGAAAGATAAAGGGTTTGGTGGAGGCTAGATCAAGTAGGGCACTGAGGACATGGTGCAGAGGTTGGCTTTTACTTTACGTTCAGAGGCAAACCATTGGTGGATTTCAGTGGATTTCAAAGCTTTTAGCTGCTGTCCTGTCAAGTAATGAGACCAGTTATAAGGCTATTGCAATAGTTAAGACAAGACCTTGATGGTAAAGAAGTGGCAAAAGCTGACAGATTCAGAATATATTTTGGAATCTGAACCACAGGACCTGCTAATTGATTGGCGTTGGCAGTCATTAATGGGCTGGGAAAATGGGCCCGGTAAGTAGAAGAAGAAAGGAAAATATTCAAGGATGACTCCTGGATTTTTGTTCTTAGCAAACAATTATATCATTTACTGAAAAGGAAAAGACTGGTGGTTGAATAGGTTTTTGTTTTATTTTATTTGAGCTGGGGGCAAGGGAACCAGAAATCTAAGATTAAAAGTCCCTTGCTCCAAAGATACTTCATGTTAAAGTAGAAATGGTATCAGACCATTCCAAAGACTAATCAGTCACTTTTAGCTAAAAATAGCTTTTCAAAAGAGGAAATAAATAAAAGTCTCCTACAGTATAACAAGATGAATTTTCACCAGATGGTCATAATCTGGTATGAAAATGCCAATATAAACTACATAATAAGGTGTAATTCTTATAAACTGATAGCTTCTATTTTGTGGAGGCATACAAATGGAATTGCCTCACTTTTTATTATTTTCAGTACATTGCCTTCTATCATGAATAAGCTCAGGAAGAGTCACCACATATTCATTCATTCCTTACACATCTGTTGAGGATGGTCTGTGTGCCAAGGACTGTGATAAACCTTGGGGATACAAAGATGAATAATACACATTTACCACCTCAGTGGGGCTTACTCTTTCTTTAAAATACTGGGAAGACAGACACATAAATAATTACTCCAGAATGTGGTGAGGGCAGAGATAGATGTATAGACAATTAGAACATCACAGAGGAGGGATACCTGGTATAAAGGACAAATGTTAATTAACATATACGATCATATTGCATAATTTACTCATTTAACACTTTCCCTAAATCCACTCTTTCCTAGAAACTTAAAGATTAGATTAAACTGTAACATTTTTATTTATTTTGCTGTATTGTCCACTGAGAATTTGGGTTAACCCCCTTATTCATTTATTCGACAAGCATCTGTGTTGACCATGGGGGTGGTTAAAAGATGCATAAAGATATTCCAGCTCTACAGGAAAAGTTTCAGTTGGGGAAACATACAAAGTAAAGAACAAGTTACTAAACAATATAGTAAGTGCTATAATAGAGATATGCACCAAGGTCTGTAGAAAAGATGGAGCCCAATTGTTTGTTGATGTTACAGCAGCTACTGCTACTTCTGAAGTGCAGCAGTTTAAATCTTTTTTATGCAACCGTTATGGAGGTCATGAAAATGTGCCCAGCACAGAGCCTCACTTATAGTAGGTTCTTAATATTGTTTGCTGAATTAGTCAGCCAATAAACTATTCACAGGTCAGCCTTCAACCTTTCAATAATTATTTATTGGATGAAAGAAAGTGAAGTTGACCCTGTCTTCCCTTGAGATTATTGATTATTGAGCACCAGCTAAGGAGGCCAACTGCAGCGTTATGACCCATTTGGATTATTGTTTGCAGGATTCTCTCTCCACCAATGGTTATGTAAGACTCATTGGCAATGTCTCCTTGGATTTCTTTCTTGATACTGATACTTCTTCCCTGAGTTTCTTTAATGGTTAAACTGAACTATGTCTACTCCCTATTACTCACTATATATTTTGAATTATAGGCAGCATCTAATAATTTTCTTCAAAGTCTCTTTCAGTTGTTTCTGGAGTTCATTTGATTGTTGTTTCATTAGGCAACTGATGTCTTCCATCCTAGGTCCACTGGTTGTTCTTCTTGGTTGCTAGGTGGACAAAGGTCTCATAAATCAGGCCTCTGAATCCCCCTAGGATAAATGAACATTCTTATTTGTACTACACTTATTACGTATAAAACTGATCTCTAGAGAAAAGCCAGCTCCACCTAGCTTCTTCTGTACACATACTAGATATATACTAGATATATTAATAAACTAGATATATTAATAAACACTCCTTAATATACAAAGCCAGGTTTGTAAATCATGCCCTATGACTATCCTAATCTCCCGTAACCTAGCAAGGCCATATAAATGCCCCAGTAATAAACAGCAATAAGCCAGGATCATACTCCTTAACATAAAATGCAGCACCCACAGGGAGTAAAGAGCATATGTATCCCAGACACATGTGTTTCTCCTATTGTCTACTCCTTAAAAACATGGGGAAGGAAAGTATTTGTGTGACTTTTTATGGTTTACAAAGTGTCACTAACATACATTAACTGATTTTACTTCATAATACAATTGCTCAACCTCACATAAATACAGTTTCCAGTTGTGGATAAGTTTGGGATTGACAAAAAGAAATCACATACATAACATAAAATCCCTCTCTAAGATTTAACCCTTAGCCATTTATACAGAACTTAAGAATGGAAATAAGCAGGCCAACAAAGCAAAAGCAAATGCAGTGTATCTGGGGAGTGATTTTCCCTTGGTTTCCTTAAGAGGAAGCAGCAAGGAAGTGATATTCTCCTTACAAGGAAGATCTTGAGAAATAAAAGGATTTCTTGCTGGGCCATTGCCCTTTTGTAGTCATGCTTACATCATCATTCCAGAACATCTTACACTAATCATCCATGTGGTCCTGTTTAAGACATGTTTATAAACATTGGGCTGTCCTGATTTTTGAATTATGTGGAGTCTTCCCAGCAACACTCTCATTAGGAGTCTTTGCTCAGGTTTCCCTGAACCACTGCTCTTAATTCAGTTTTCCAGAAATCTGGAAAGCCCATCTTCATGCTTAGACCAAATCTGAAGCTCTAACTTTCTAACTTTGAAGAAAGAAAAAAAATTACATCTCAGTTATGAATTTGAAGGATTTCACATCTTGTATATAAACAAGAAGTTCTTCCTTATCGGTTTTAATTATGAGATTAGATGAAAAGGATTTACACCAGCAGATTAAATCACAGGACAATTCAGCTGCAGCATTACTTAATGATTCTGGGGAAAAAAATGGCTAATCCCTACAATGAAAACAATAAGAAATTTCACCAACTTTCTGAAACCAGTTGGTTTCTCTTTTGAAGTATTGCCTAATTATTATCTTCATTTCTTTATTTTCTCTTACAGAGATTCAAATTAAAGTCTTGGTTAACAAATTATACATCCGCAATTTTTCACTCAAAGTTCCCCTGTAACAATGATTTCCATATAGTAATTTTTTCATTGCATAAAAGATATTATTGTAGGGCCTCCCTGGTGGCGCAGTGGTTGAGAGTCCGCCTGCCGATGCAGGGGATACGGGTTCGTGCCCCGGTCTGGGAGGATCCCATATGCCGCGGAGCGGCTGGGCCCGTGAGCCATGGCTGCTGAGCCTGTGCATCCGGAGCCTGTGCTCCGCAACGGGAGAGGCCACAACAGTGAGAGGCCCGCGTACCACAAAAAAAAAAAAAAAAAAAAAAAAAAAAAAAAAAGATATTATTGTAATAAACTCTAAATTTCCACTCAGTAATTTCTTGATGGTGACTTTCTTTTACAGAGGACGAGAAATTAAGGAAGGCCTTTATTGGTGATGTTTATTGTTCTCCTAACTCATTGTTTCATACTTTTATTTTTTCAGACTATATTTCCAGTCTGTATGGTCTTTCACTTTGTAACGCCAGACTTGCATGAAGTCTTTCTTGCAACCTTACTTCTAGATAATTTTAGAGGCTGTATGAGCAGTAGTTAAAGGCAGGTACCCTGGAGATAGACTATGCTTTTTTTTTTAATCCCTTACTATCATTTACTAATGATGTGACCTTAAACAAATGGCTCTGTATGCTTCAGTTTAATCTTTTATAAAAAAAACAGATTTGTTTTGAAGATTAAATTAATTGATATACGTAAAATGCTTGGAAGAGTTCCTAGCACTGAGTAAAGGCTCTATAAATGTTTGTTGGAATTAATTATAATGTAAGTATTCCAAATGAAGTGACAAGAAATGAGATTGCATCTTTAGGTAATTATTGTTTCTTTTTGTTCAAAGTTATCTAAATATCTCATTTTGGTACTTTTTAAAGTACTTTTTTGGTACTTTTTAAAGTACTTTTTTGGTACTTTCTAAATTTATAAATTGAACTTCTCTGACTTTGAAGTTTGTTGACTGATAGATTAGATTGCACTATTAGGTTTATTTGGATTGTAATGTTTTTCACCAAGTCACTTTTGACTTCTGATGTAATTTTAGACATGAGCAGAGGTGTGCTGGAGCTAGCTCACACTGGCTTGGGAGAGCCTATGATGTGTATTCTTTCTCAACTCCACATTCAATGACATTCCACTGGTGGCCTGAAATCAGCCATGATGGGAGAATATACACTATGGAAATTGACAAATGTCACAAATCAGAGCTTTTTTTTTTTTCCTAAAAAAAGTGAGTGAGCTGGTTATTAAATATTTACCACCACACTCTAGGACATAAATCCATTTAAAACAGATGAAAAATCATTCCAGAACTCTGTCAAACTCTGTCCTTTTCCTATTAAAATATATACACCTGGGTGATCAAAATATTATATATCTATCTTTTTAACAACATGATTTATACCCGATTTTCAAGTTTTATCCCAACAGATCAACAATAACCTAATATAATTGATCTCAGAATTTTCATTTCAATATTAGTCATAAAAATTATCTGTATCTATAATCATTTTGACACTGTCTTCCATATTTAATTACCACTAATTTAAAAATGTTTAATGTTTAAGCTCTAATTTGAGTATTATATTATTTATATTCTAAATATTCTCAATTTAACCATCTTTGGGAAGAAACTCCCTTAGCAGATTAAAAGATTAACTTTTGTCTTACTCCAGTCATTCTGGTTTAGTACAGTATTCATAGTGATCCAAATGCCATATAGGTATTAATGATCTCCCACATGCTTTAATTACTACTTTAGTGTTCTTTGAAATTAGATGTTTCACTGGTCTGTTTTCACAAGATTGTTTATTAAGAAACACTCTGGTTCCTCTAACTCAAAGCAGGTTTCAATTTCATCTGAACTTTCTAGAAGAAAAACACACTATCTAATACCTTTCCAACTGTGAGTGCCATAAGAACATCGTTGTATCATAAGCGCCTAGCTAGTGCCTGACATTTAGCAGAGGCTCAATTTTGGTTAATTGAAGGATCACTACAAAAATGCCATACAATTTACTTTCTTGACCTGAGAAGCAGCAGTTTTTCTGAAGATAAAATTATTAAGAATTTGCCATATTCTGTTATTCTAACTGGAAATTTAGCAAGGGATTTTTTAACCTGATGATCACTTTACATGTGGGAGTCGGGGGATGAGACTCAAAATTTGATACATGCT
Organism: Hyperoodon ampullatus; assembly: GCF_949752795.1. NCBI lineage: Eukaryota > Metazoa > Chordata > Mammalia > Artiodactyla > Ziphiidae > Hyperoodon > Hyperoodon ampullatus. Next base: position 88,276,217 of record NC_136924.1, on the reverse strand, counting down.
ACCTCATAACCATTTAGGATGGCTAGTATCAAAAAACAGAAAATAGGACTTCCTTGGTGGCGCAGTGGTTGAGAGTCCGCCTGCCGATGCAGGGGACGCGGGTTCGTGCGCTGGTCCGGGAAGATCCCACATGCCGCGTGGAGCGGCTAGACCCGTGAGCCATGGCCGCTGAGCCTGCGCGTCTGGAGCCTGTGCTCCGCAACAGGAGAGGCCACAACAGTGAGAGGCCCGTGTACCGCAAAAAAAGAAAAAAAAAAAAACCAGAAAATAAGTTTTGACAAGGATGTGGAGAAATTGGAACCTCTGTGCAATGTCAGTGGGAATATAAAATAGTACAGCTACTGTGGAAAACAGTATGGCTGTTACTCAAAAAATTAAAAATGGAATTACCATATGATCCAGCAATTCTGCTTCTGGGAATATACCCAAAAGAATTGAAAGCAGAGTATCAAAGAGATATTTGTACAACCATGTTTATAACAGCATTATTCACAATAACTAAAATGTGGAAGCAATCCAGATGTTTATCAATAGATGAATGGATAAGCAGAATATGGAGTATACATACCATAAACTGTTATTCATTCTTAAAAAGGAATAATTCTGACACATACCACAGCATGGTTGAATCCTGAGGACATTACACAAAATAAGCCAGCCTCAAAAAGACAAATGACTGTATGATTCCACTTACATGATGTCCAAATCATAGCTACAGAGATACAGAAACTAAGGTGGTGGTGACCAGGAGCCTTGGAGAGGGAGGAATGGGGAGTTATTGTTTAATGGGTATAGAATTTCAGTGTTAAGAGATGAAAAGAATTGTGGAGGTGAATGGTGGTGATGGTTGCACAACATTATGAATATATTTAATACCACCGAACTGTACACCTAACAATGGTTTAAGATGGTACGTTTTATGTTATATGTATTTTACCACAGCGAAATAACTGAAAAAAAATTTGGTACACTGTAATTTTCACAAAGGCCTTCTCCAGTCACAAAGTCAATCTCAGGCAGACTACACCTAGCATTTGAATAGGGCTCTGGATTTTCCAAAGCACTCTCACTATTTCAAGAAATGAAGTTTATTTTGTCATTCCCATCTTCTCGCTGTTGTTTTTCCCTCTTCGACTTCAATATATCGTTCCATTATGCTTTATCACCTGCTTTCTTTTGAGTAACTTCCTTTATATTTACCTCCCTCCCATTATAAGTAAAAAAAAACAGTTTCTCTAATTAAAAAACCCAACTACCCAACCATGAGTTTTCTTCAAAAAGAGACTTGCAGATTTTCAGATGAAAAGAGTGAAGGGTGCTTGAGAAAGGAAGAAAAGTTTGTGACACAGAGGGAACAAAGAGGGGGAAAGAGGGAAGGGGAGAGAGAAAACAATTTAAATAGTGTAAGGATTCTGCTTTCCTGCACCCAGTGAGAACAAAGCATGCTTAAGATGGCAGACATGACTGCTGACTCCTTAGCTGGTCTAAGGTACAATGTGCCTGTCAATATAAGCATCTCATAGCCCTGAGTCTGAGTCTAGTTTTTGAAGAAAGACTACAGATATCTCCTAAACACGAGCCTAGTATTAGAACTTCTTCTGGTACCCAAATGAAGAAACAGTACCTGCTCCTGTGCTGGGGGAGACACTCCTGATGTTAAACTTAGTAAGAGATAAAAGGTCCATTTCAAGCTTTATACATAAATATTGATCATGCATATAGTAACTTTAAGAGCGATTTAAATGTTTTCAGAGGTAACTTGAGCTATTCTTGATTTACACCTTCAACCTGATTTTAAAGCCTTATCAAATTTAAAATGCGCTACTACCATTCATTGTCACCCAAGCATTATAGCATTAATAATCTTTTCCCTATATCCAGACTAATTTCTGTTCCAAGCATACACTGGAATTCCATGCAAAGCATAACTGTGCACTCTCCCTTGAACTCAAGCTCAAGGGGAGGAAACATGGGAATTTGGAGGAGCTGACCATTCTGTTGCCATTCTCATAAAATCCTGATCTACTATAAACTCACACCCAAAATATCAGACTTAGGAAAGTAAGCCTTGTGAAGAGGTAGTTGTTTTAACTACCCTCTTCAAATAAGAGAGACAGTGTACCTGAGCCTGGGAGGAACTGCAGAGTCAGTATCTAAAGTTATTAAGCAGTTAAAGATCAGGGACCTCCCAGAGTCTAACTTAGGACCCACAGTGTATTTATAAAATAGGCTAGACCAGAGAAAAAACATGTTTTACACTTAAGAGATTATTGGTGAGGGTTCTCCTTAGTTAATAATTGCTGAGAGCTTGGAGCTCTCACAGGGTGTTAAATGTTCTTTTTGTAATAGTACATGCACCCTTATGTTCTTATTATATTGCACATATGAGGTTTCTTGTGTTGTCTAATTATACAAGGTTCTATCCTATCCAATGGAGATTCCAAAACTGCCTTCTCATTTAACTCACGGATATGAGACAAGAGACTTGTGTTCTTTCCGTTGGACAGCAAAATGTGCTCTCTGAAATGTAGGTCATTTGTGATATCAGGAAAAGTGTAGGCTTAAACATTGCCCAATGTACTCTGTAGTCATTTATTTGTATGCTAATATCACCATTCACTATGATGGGAGTCTGCAGCTTTTAGAAATCTTTAAAACGATATATTTTAATGTTACTATGATATTTCCTGGGGACAAAACATTTTTAATTCATGAAATTAATAATAATTTCAATAATAAACATAAAATGCACCTCACTACTGAGTCCCACATTTCAGTTCAAGGTACAAATACATATTCAGCCCTCGAGACTTTCAATGTCCATTTTTATGTGTCCATTTACAGGCTTTATCCATTGCTCGAGTAAATATTAGATGAACTATCCTATAAAAGGAAGAAATAAGTATGTTCACAGAGCACAGAAGACAGATTCTATCATCATGAATCCTTGCTTGAGATCTCTGTCTTTCCAGTCCTCTCTCCATATCCCCTGCCTACATCACCAATACTGAAACACCTAGCTTTTCTCAGATTGTGGTGAAATATCACCGGAAGTGGCAGGAAGCAGTGCCCCTTACTGTGGTGCTGTGTCATCCAGTATATGGGATCAGATTCTAAAAGGAAAAGTCAAAATTACCCTTTAAAGCCTTATCAATACTTGATATGCATTAGCTTAATTAATCCTCACAGGAACTCTTTGAGGTAGCTACTGTTATTTTCTCTAATTTACGAATCACAAACTAAGACAGAAGTCTTCATTGTTATAGTCCACCTTGGGAAGGTGCCATGTAGGAATCTGGTAATTCCATTTCTCAGTAATTCCAACACACTGTTTCCTCTTCAGCATTGGGAAAGATGGCTGTTTCTTTAGTTAGTGCCAGATGACATAGTGTTCTGCATTTATGGCCATGATATATATTAAATTCATGTCTTTAACAACTATAATCAAATGTGTTGCAAGATGGTTGCATGATGGGAGGCATTCAAACATTAAAACCAGGTGTTACAATAGCAGGGCCACTCTCCCATCTATGGGCAATATGCTCTTTTATGACTGAAGAATCAGACACAATTGCTCACTCTCTTTTAATTTTTTTCTTACATTAAAAAAATACATCTAATACGAATCATTAATCTAATAGAAGTTAAATGCTCATGGGATGTGACTCCAGTTTTCAGCTCACCAGGGACTATTTGGTTGAACTCAGTATGGCCAAAGACCACCCTGAACTGTTGGGATGAAGCCCAGCGGTACTATTTAGACTGCATAATTCACATATAAAGAAGTTGCTTCTGTGAATAATTATGTCCTCAAATAGCTTATGTGCTCGATACTTTAAAATCAAACATCATTCATTTTTCAAGTATGTACATATTTGTTTAAGGAATAGTTCAGTAAATGAAAAAATGCTCATTTTAACGATACAGCACCTCTGCTATTTCAGAGCGCATCCATTACAGTTAGCATGCTTGGTCCATTACCTTAATAATGTATTTCAGAATAGGGCAGTCTCTACTGTGAGGGCTAGTGGCGCTGAGCAGCCTAGCACTGCAAGAAAGCATTGATGCAACAGGGCAGATGTTGTCCTCAGTTTCAAATGGGCCATCCTCATAGCCCAGCAATCCCACAATACTTATCCTCACAAGGTAAACCTCAGACCTCTCCAACCCATTATTTACTACTACTTATTTTAGCCAGACAACCACACCTCCTACTTTTTTGGGGAAAAATAAAAAGAAACAGAACAGAGCCTGCTTTTGTACTCAATACAAAACTCACAAACTTACATCTGCATATAAACTTCTTTCTTGTGATAACAGAAGATTGGTCTTTCATTTCTAAAGCCAATACCTCCATCTGTGCTTTGGAACCATTTCCCTCCCATCTTCTTACATACATTATGCTATCAATAATTCATTTTTCCTTGCGTTCCTCTCCCATTTATTTATTTATTTACTAGCCACACTGTGTGGCTTGTGGGATCTTAGTTCTCCGACCAGGGATTGAACCTGGGCCACAGCAGTGAAAGCTCCAAGTCCTAACCACTAGACCACCAGGGAATTCCCTCCTCTCTCTTTTAAATAATCCTGTGAAATATGCTTATCACTCCACAGTTTAGCCTTGCCCCCAAAAATTAGTTTCTATGCCATTTTGCTCACCTTCCCAAACTTCCTGAAGGAGGTTCTAAACTCCTGGTCTCCTTTTCTTACCTCCTATTCCATAACCACTTCAATCTGGCTTTATTCTTCATTACTTGATAAAATCAATGATGACCATAATGCTAAACCCAACAATATTTATTCCTCATTTTACCTAATTTAGCAGCAGATTTCAACAGTGTTGACTATTTCTTCTTCAAAATACCCTCTTTGCTTGCCTTCTATGATGCGTCATCACCCTCTAGTTTTTCTCCCCTACTCAGTGTTCAATGCAGGATGATTCCCTTCTACCAAGCCACTAGCTGTCAGATTCCTGAAGATTTATCTTAGTCCTTTTCTCTTCTCACTGTACTGTCTCCAGCAAACTGGTATCAGTTACATCCAAGGCTTCTATCAATATTTATATCCAGATATCTTATACAAATTTTAATTAAACATTTTATTTTGAGATAATTGTAGATTCACATACAGTTTTAAGATGTAATACAAAGAGATCTTATGTGCCCTTTACCAGTTCCCCCCAATGGTAACATAAAATTACAGTACAATATCATGACCAGCTTATTAATATTGATACCATCCAGATACAGAACAGCTTCATCATCCCCAGGATGCTTCATGTTACCCCACTTCCCTCTCACTCCCTGATCCCCCTCTATCCTTAACCCCTGGCAATTACTAATTTGTTCTCCATTTCAATAATTTTGTCATTTAATATATTCATTAATGCAAACACATATTTAATTGTCCTAAAATGAAATTATATACCATTTAGAAAGGAATAAATGCATAGCCTTTGGGATTAAAAAAAAAAGAAGGCTTCTTAAAATAAAAAATTTTTGATCCTGATCCCTTAGTATTATGACATCAGGTGAGAGAGAGAGAAATAGAAAAGATGTCCAGAAGTGGGAAACTATACAGGTAAAAGGTACAGAAGCATGAATAATTAGGACTTAGGCAGGTAATAGTAAAGCTACATATCTGGAAAAGAAAAAAAAAGATAGTCACAACAAGAAATTTCTGGTTTATTTGCACAGCTATATATGAGAGATTTTCAACATTTTATTCAGAATACAACACAGTATATATTCTAAGAGATCAAATCATTTCCAATCTTCCCTCTTGCCACAGCCAATTTATATCTCAGGTTTATAAGTCCTGCTTAAACTTCAGAAACAGGCTCCAGTACACTAATTCTGCAACCTAGGATTAGGTTCACATTTGAGTAGATTGATAAATCACGTACCAGCTACAGCTTTTACAGCCTCTAGGGATGGGATAGGATTCTGTTTCACACGTGAGGCTTCTTTCCATTTCTAGAAAAATTTTAGTCTAATTCTGAGTTATTTTTTAAAATTACTCAGAAGTGAGCCATACAAATCATATAGAAAACATGCAGCATTTTAAACTGTGGTAATAATTTAAACACAGCTAAACTTGGGTTCTTCAGTATTATTATTAGTTTATATTTTCTCTAACGGATATGTTTCCTTTGTGTATTTGACTCTCTGCTATAATGTTTCTTCATCTGATTTATAATGGTGGTTACCATGGAAGAAGGAAATGTGTTATCACATGAACTTAAGCATAACTACAAAAACTTTCCGAGAGAAATCACTTTGGTCAAACATACTTTTCTCTATTGAAAAGAAAAGCATATCTATCATGTTAGAAAAGAAAATTTCAGGAAGTTGTAAAATTTAGTGTTCTTTCAAAATTATTTCAAAAGTTTCATTCAATATAGCAAATATACAACAGTATAGAGAGTAAGAAAAAAGAATTGGAAAACTTTTATATACAAAATTAAGATTTTATTCTGATTATGGAAGTCTAGGATATTGCTAAAACTCACAAAAATGTTAGCAGTAGTGATGACTCTGTGGGTGAGTGATATGTAAAAAATGCTACCAAATTCAAAGGTACACTTAAGGGCTTATGCAACCAAAGAGGTTACATGGAAGAGCTGGGAGTAAATTAAACTTTGAAGGAAAGATGGGATTCTACAGATGGCATTTTTGAAGAGAAAGGGAGATTTAGCTTCGACTAGGTTCAGCTCTAGAACATTTTTATTAGTTTGGGGACTAATTAGAGTATTTAAAATTTATTGAGTGTTTACTATGTGCCAGGCTATGTTCTAAGTACTTTTACATGCTTTAACTCATTTAATGCTCTCAGCAATCCCAGTAGTCAAGTGCTCTTATCCCCATTTTACAGAGGAAGAGATTGAGGCACACAGAGGATAAGGAACTTGCTGAGGGTTGCAGAACGACTAAGTGGTAGAACATGATTTGAAGCCTGGCTGGCAGGCCTGCAGTCTGTGCCCTCTTCATAGAACCTCATATAGCCATTCACAAGTGTGTAGTCCTCTCTGTGTCAGGCCTTTGTGTATATGTTCTTAGTTAATCCTCACAGCAATTCGAAGAGCTAGGTATTGCTTGTCCATTTCAGAGATGAGGAAACTGAGATACAGCAGGCCCAGGATTAGAACCCATGCTGTATCTCATGTTTTCAACATCTGTGCTCCCAGCTTGCCCAAAGTAAAGGGCTGTAAATTCATAGCATACAGGCTAGATAAGTCAATGTAGGCCAAATATAAAAGAATTTTGAGCAAAATTTTTAAATTTGGACTTGATTCTTAAGAAATTCCTCAGTGTCTAGGTGCTCAATAAATTTTCTTGAATGAATGAATGAATGATTAAATGAATGAATGAATACAAAGCTAAGTGGGGAAATTATTACATCAGCTTCTCCTCCAGACATTTAGTGGTAGCATGGATCACACAATAAAATTTAAAAACCACAGCCAGACAGAGGTAGCTTACTTATCTTCATTAAAATACTTTGCCTACAATTAGATTCCACTGCCCCAGATCAGCTACAAAATACCTGAGTTGTGGCTTTCTGATTTGAATATACACACTTCTGAAAGGTCTGGTTAACTAAGTTCAGTTAGTGAGATTTCCAGCTCTACTGAAACAGGAGGGAAGGGGGCCGGGCACAACCTTTGAAAGAATGACATAGCCCAAGGACATGACATAAACTGATTAAAACCAAATGGGTCCAAGATGGCAGAGAAGTAGATTTCTACTAGAACTTGAACCTCAGTATACCCTCATTGTAACACATCAGCAAGCTAAATGACACACCCACAGGTGCCATGACAGTTCCAAGATTGACCATAAGGATCAAAAAGTGGGCGGTGGCCCAATTCCTGGAAATCCCCGCCCATTCCCGAAATAGCTGGAATACTCCTCCCACTCATTAGCCTATGAAATTACCCACCCCTATAAAAACTGACAACCCCATACCCTGGTGCCTTTCTCACCTTCTGAGATGGCCCACACTCTGTCTGTGGAGTGTGTTTCTCTCTAAATAAATCCACTTCTTACCTATCACTTGTCTCTCACTGAATTCTTTCTGCGATGAGACATCAAGAACCTGAGCTTCCTTAAGTCCTGAAACCAGGTGTGTGATCTCAGTTGGGAGACCCTGGGTTTTGGCCAGGTTCGAGTCCCGGTCACACGGGTTCAAGTCCCAATCAGGGTTTTGGCCGGGTTCAAGTTCCAGCCTCGGGGGTTCAAGTCCCAATCTGGGTTTAGGCTGGGTTCGAGTCCCAGCAAGTGGGTTCAAGACCCAATCTGAGGTGCAGTTTCACTACTATGTTTTTATTAAAATAGCTAAACATAGCAACAATAAAGAACACAATTATCCTGGCAGTTCCCTGGTGGCCTAAGTTAGGACTCCAGGCTTTCACTGCCGAGGCCCAGGTTCAATCCCTGGTGAGGGAACTGAGATCCAGCAAGCCCGACGGCATGGCCAAAAAACAAACAAATATATATATAGATAGATAGATAGATAGATAGATAGATAGATAGATAGATAGATATAGATATAGATATATATACATATATACATAAAATTAACCAAAAAAATTAAGAGGCTTCCTCAATAATCCTTGACTTTTCTCAGTTACTGCTTGAACTGAACTTAGTTATATCTAGGTTGCTAGGCTGAATTTTATTTTATTTTTATTATTATTATTTTTTTTTGCGGTACGTGGGCCTGTCACTGTTGTGGCCTCTCCTGTTGCAGAGCACAGGCTCTGGACGCGCAGGCTCAGCGGCCATGACTCACGGGCCCAGCCGCTCCGCGGCATGTGGGAATCCTCCCAGACCGGGGCACGAACCCGTGTCCCCCGCATCGGCAGGCGGACTCTCAACCACTGCGCCACCAGGGAAGCCCTAGGCTCGAATTTTAAAATGTCTTCAATTCATTCAAAAATCTTTATGTTTTAAACAAAGTTTTACTCAAAACTGTATTCGCATTTCAAATGCTTCTAGATCAGGGGTCCCCACCCCGCAGGCCACAGACCGGTACCAGTCCATGGCCTGTTAGGAACTGGACTGCACAGCAGGAGGTGAGCGGCGGGGGAGCGAGCAAAGCTTCATCTGTATTTCGCTCGCATTACCGCCTGAGCTCTGCCTCCTGTCAGATCAGAGGCGGCATTAGATTCTCATAGGAGGGCAAACCCTACTGTGAATTGTGCATGCGAGGGATCTAGGTTGCGTGCTTCTTATGAGAATTAATGCCTGATGATCTGAGGTGGAGCTGAGGCAGTGATGCTAGCGCTGGGGAGCGGCTGCAAATACAGATTATCATTAGCAGACAGGTTTGCCTGCACAGAGACCATAATCAATCAATTGCTTGCAGGCTCATATCAAAACCCTATCAGTGAGTGGCAAGTGAAAACAAGCTCAGGGCTCCCACTGATTCTGCATTATGGTGAGTTGTATAATTATTTCATTATATATTACAATGTAATAATAATAGAAATAAAGTGCACAGTAAATGTAATGCACTTGAATCATCCCAAAACCATCCCCTACCACCACCACAACCCTCCCCGGTCCGTGGAAAAATTCTCTTCCATGAAACTGGTCCCTGGTGCCAAAAAGGTTGGGGACTGCTGTTCTAGATGACCTTTGGCCAAATCAGTATTGAAACTCCGTCTCATCCTTCCTCTTATTCAGTGAGGGAGACCGCATCACAGAGCGGGTGAGCGGCCCTCTCTCTCTGCTCTCTCTATTAGAAGCACTAACACTTCATCTCAGGTCTCTTCGTGTTTCAAATAACATGAGAAAAAACTGACAAATATAGGGGAAACAGGATCTTCTGGTCCTTCTTTCTGGTCCTTTGTTTTTCTGCTTTTCCAGAAATGAAATATAGTTACCTCTTTTTTCCCTTACTAAGCATATCACAGTGAGTTGGTAACATCTGTTTTTTTTCAGATTACCTTCTGAAAGAACTTGTCATTACATATCTTAGCTTTTCTTTTTTTTTTTTTTGAACTATAACTGACTTAACAGCATCATAATTAGTTTCATCTGTAGAACACAGTGATTCAATATTTTATACATTACAGAATGGTCACCATGATGTCTAGTTACCATCTGTCACCATGCAGAATTATTACAATATTATTGACTGTATTCTCTATGCTATACATTACATCCCTGTGAGTTATTTATTTTATAACAGGAAGTTTGTAACTCTTGATTTCCCTTACTTATTTCACTAATCCCCCCACCTCCCTCCCCTCTGGCAACCACCACTTTGTTCTCTGATTCTGAGTCTGTTTCTGTTTTGCTATGTTTGTTTGTTTTGTTTTTTAAATGCTACATGTGAGTGAAACCATGTGGTATGTATGTCTCTCTCTGTCTGACTCATTTCATTTAGTGTAATATCCTCTAGGTCCATCCATGTTGTTGCAAATGGAAAGATTTCATTATTTTTTATGGTTGAATAATATTCCATTATATATACACCATGTCTTCTTTATCCATTCATCTATCGATAGACACTTAGGTTGCTTCCATATCTTGGCTATTGTAAATAATGCTCCCCAATTTGTTGAGCATTTGTACAATCATTACCTTGAACTCTTTATGGGATAGATTGCTTATCTCCACTTCCTAAGTTCTTCTGGGGTTTTGTTCCTTCTTTGGAACATATTTCTTTGTCTCCTCATTTTGCCTAATTCTCTGTTTATTTCTAAGTATTAGGCAAGTCAGTTATGTTTCCTGACCTTGGAGAAATGGCCTTATGTAGGAGATGTCCTATGGGGCCCAGCAGCACACTACCCTCTGGTCGGCAGAGCTGTATGCTCTAGGGGTGCCCTTTATGTGGGCTGAGTGGGCCCTTCTGTTGTGATGAGGCAGACTACTGTGGGTGCACAGGTAGTCAGGGCTGGTCCCCATCTCGTTGGCTGTCCAGCTCTGGCTCAAGAGGAGGCTGCCAACCCACTGGTGGGCAGGACAGGGTCCCAGTGGTGGTTGGCTGTGGGGCCCAAAAGGGGGATCCCGGGACTGATGTTGGCCCACTGTATCTTAGCTTTTGCCTGAAACTTTTTACCTAAAGGGTCAGCATACCATCTAAGGGAAAAAGAAAGGTTTAAAAAAAAAAAAAGAAAAAAGCACCATGAGGTTAAATACATGATCTGTTCTATCATTTAAAAATTTAGCAATAAATATACTTTCTGTAAAATCACCTTAATTATTAATTTGGCCTTAAATTAATTTTAATGAATAATATTCACATCAAATATAACTTGGAATTAACTATTTGAGCCAATATAGGTCAACTTTGTAAAATAACTTACCCTTCCTTCTCTGTTGCAGTTCAGCTACATTATTCAAAGTCTACAGTTAGTAAGTTTCTCCAGCTGTCCTACAATGAATGAGGCTCATGCATTAGGGAGAAAATAACAAAAAATTTCAAATGGAAATAAGTTGTTGTCACTGCCTAATATAACCCTTCAAACCATTTCTCTTCCTGCTTATGGTTGGTGTTCTTTTTTGCTTTATAGGGACAGAGCCTCTTTTATTTTTACTTCAGAGATGGAGTACTTTATTACAGAGGGTGGGAAAAACCCACAGCATTTCCAAGATTTTGTGGAGCTTTGCTGTCGAGCTTATAATATTGTCAGAAGACACAGCCGCCTGCTCTTAAACCTGCTAGAAATGGTAAGTCCCTTGGGGAAATAACAGAAATAATAAGCTTCCTTTATGGCTCTCTTTCAGTAGTCTATCTTTTCTAATGGCTTGGAGTTCCCCAAAGAGCTATTCAAAACAGAATAGAATGAACAAACTAAAAGTACTATGGAACAGCTTATAAATACATTTCTTAATAATTCATAACATTTGTTCAGTTATTGTCTCAAACCTTTCTCTTCACAATAATATTGATGTATTCAGGGGTTATCTCAGTATATTTTGATTAAAGGTCAAGGACAGTAATTTAGAATATTATACCAATTGCACTGTGCTTTAGAATTTTTTCAAAAGTATTTTTAAAATACTATCTCATTTTCACATTATGGCAACCCAATGATGTAGAACAAGCAAGGATTTTTCCTGGTTTCCCTCCCAATCTCTGCCTTTGATCACTTGCTTATTTCCAGATTAAGAAACTGAGAGCCAAAAATGTAAGGTGACTTCCTAGCAACTTGACTCGAGGGTGGTACATTTACTACATTGAGTCTACTGAGTCATGGTCCTGGGTACTCTCTGTCGACCAACAGGGGAATTTTTTTTTTAACATCTTTATTGGAGTATAATTGCTTTACAATGGTGTGTTAGTTTCTGCTTTATAACAAAGTGAATCAGTTATACATATACATATGTTCCCATATCTCTTCCCTCTTGCATCTCCCTCCCTCCCACCCTCCCTATCCCACCCCTCTAGGTGGTCACGAAGCACTGAGCTGATCTCCCTGTGCTATGTGGCTGCTTCCCACTAGCTATCTATTTTACGTTTGGTCGTGTATATATGTCCATGCCACTCTCTCACTTTGTCAGCTTACCCTTCCCCCTCCCCATATCCTCAAGTCCATTCTCTAGTAGGTCTGTGTCTTTATTTCCGTCTTGCCCCTAGGTTCTTCATGACCTTTTTCTTTTTCTTAGATTCCATATATATGTGTTAGCATACGGTATTTGTTTTTCTCTTTCTGACTTACTTCACTCTGTATGACAGACTCTAGGTCCATCCACCTCACTACAAATAACTCAATTTCATTTCTTTTTATGGCTGAGTAATATTCCATTGTATATATGTGCCACATCCTCTTTATCCATTCATCTGTTGATGGACACTTAGGTTGCTTCCATGTCCTGGCTATTGTAAATAGAGCTGCAATGAACATTTTGGTACATGACTCTTTTTGAATTATGGTTTTCTCAGGGTATATGCCCAGTAGTGGGATTGCTGGGTCGTATGGTAGTTCTATTTTTAGTTTTTTAAGGAACCTCCATACTGTTCTCTATAGTGGCTGTATCAATTTACATTCCCACCAACAGTGCAAGAGTGTTCCCTTTTCTCCACACCCTCTCCAGCATTTATTGTTTCTAGAGTTTTTGATGATGGCCATTCTGACTGGTGTGAGATGATATCTCATTGTAGTTTTGATTTGCGTTTCTCTAATGATCAATGATGTTGAGCATGCTTTCATGTGTTTGTTGGCAATCTGTATATCTTCTTTGGAGAAATGTCTATTTAGGTCTTCTGCCCATTTTTGGATTGGGTTGTTTGTTTTTTTGATATTGAGCTGCGTGAGCTGCTTGTAAATTTTGGGGATTAATTCTTTGTCAGTTGCTTCATTTGCAAATATGTTCTCCCATTCTGAGGGTTGTCTTTTGGTCTTATTTATGGTTTCCTTTGCTGTGCAAAAGCTTTGAAGTTTCATTAGGTCCCATTTGTTTATTTTTGTTTTTATTTCCATTTCTCTAGGAGGTGGGTCAAAAGGGATCTTGCTGTGATTTATGTCATAGAGTGTTCTGCCTATGTTCTCCTCTAAGAGTTTGATAGTGTCTGGCCTTACATTTAGGTCTTTAATCCATTTTGAGTTTATTTTTTTATACAGTGTTAGGGAGTGTTCTAATTTCATACTTTTACATATACCTGTCCAGTTTTCCCAGCACCACTTATTGAAGAGGCTGTCTTTTCTCCACTGTATATTCTTGCCTCCTTTATCAAAGATAAGGTGACCATACAACAGGGGACTTTTTAATGTTTCATTCCACTGTCCAGTGGACAGACCAGATAGTCAGGGTGAGAGGAGAAGGATCTGATAGACATATCTTCTGGGAGAAAAATGTGGTGGTTCCTCTGGGCACATGCATACACTAGTAATTGCAGCAAATTGTAGGAGAGAAATACATCTTTTGTAAATCAGCATGGTGTTTGGAGTCAATACAGTCATCAAAAATAACTGGTTTAGAGCCTTCAGATGACAATTCTACTAGATGCTGTTAAGGGCACAGACTTGGTGCCGGGCCTTCCAGGGTTTGAATTCTAGCTTGGCATTTTACTGGCTACATTCCTCAGGTATGTTACTTAACTCCAGTAGGACTCATGTTTCCTCATCTATTAAATGAAGGTAATAGCATCTGCCTTGTAGGACTGATAAATGACCTAATAGTGAATACTTTGCATGAGCATTATGCTAAGTGCTTTATGTGTATTAACTGATTTACATTTCATAATAACCCTATTAGATAATTAATATAAACACTTAGCACAGTACCTGTCACATAGTAGAATCCAATTAATTTATTATACTAGATCCTTGTTAACCTATAAGAGCACTGTCCATACAGTATCCCCAAATCACTTGGTTATTTAAATTTAAGTTAATTAACATTGAATAAAATTTAAAATTCAGCTTCTAATTCTCACTAGCCACATTTCAAGTGCTCAGTAGCCACATCTGGCTCATGGTACCATATTGGACAGCACAGATATAAAACATTTCCATCATAGCAGAAAAGTTTTATTGGGTAATGCTAAATAAATGTTGACCTTGTTGCAGTGAAGATTTGATTTTGATCCTTGTTTCATTTTTCAAACAGCATATGCACCTTACTTCTTTCCTCTCTGTCTTGAAAAATATGGATTTCTAAATATACTATATACATGTAGTCCTTCATTTAGAAAGACACTTTGGTCACTTCACATGTAAACTGGATATATAAGGTCCTGCCCATCTCCAGAGTCTTCAAGTTGGCTTTCCAGTAACAGCCAATGATTCATATTGGTAGAATTTCATTCTATCTCCCAATTCTATTAGGTCATATTGCAATTATGAGATGGTTTATAGTTCATAATCTGCATTCATAACAAGGGTAAAAGCCTACAAAGACTGAGTCCATGACCTTGACTCCATTTCATAACAAATATCCAGGTAGTTATCAACTCTAATATCCTTTTGGGCTGTAGCAGGGTCTAACTCATGAATCCATGAGCTCTTGAGTACTTAATATGTGCCAGAAGCTGTGGAGGATACATTAACGTATGAGACCCAGTCGGTCTTAAAATTTTTAATTTAATAAGGAAGGTAAAATTCATGTACACAGGCAAATGAGGTATCCAGCGTTTCTAAATGTCTAAAATGCTATAAATAACTGCATACTAGGAGTAAGTACCATATTCTAACAACAACTTCAACCAGTGACAGACGTTTCAAAAATAAACTCGAAGCAGAAAAGCACAAATATCGTTTCATACTCTTTCTCAGGTGACAGTAAAATTATGCTGAATGACAAGTAAGCATGTTAAAATAATGTGAAAGGACAGCTTTTTGGAAAAAAAAAGATTCTAAAAGCTATTGGTGGGCTTTTATGTTTTGTTTAATAAATATTTCTACCTACCTAAAAAGAAAACTTTTAGCATGTGAGTCATCATGTATTAAATAGTCATTAAAGAGTTTGTATGATGTTATTTCATTTAAAAGAAGTAGATATATGGTATTTTAATCAAGTATTGAAATAATTTCTTATAAAGCAATATTAAAATCAGATGATGAAGGTTTCTGGTATATAGTATTTGCAAAAAATTTCCCTATGTTTTAATTATTCAAGCATGACTTTTAGGCTAATGAAATTTTGTCAGTGAAGGGTACTAATTCAGATTAATCTTATAATCTTAGATTTAAACTTTTACAGAAATTGAAACAGAGATAAGCAACAATGTGGACCAATTAGACCAGTGAATAAATATATGTAAAACAGCAGTGTGTTATTATCTCTCTTTCTGGTTATTTACCTCTTGATTCTCTTCTCTTCACCTTTTTTTCCTATGGGATTCTGTAGATAACCAAAGCATCAGTAAAGGTTTCAAGACCACACCTTCTCTGGTAGAGCTTCTTATAAAATAAAAACCAAATTTAAATTTACAAAAGATTATTTTCTACCTATGTGGGAAATCTATATTTCCCTCAATTCTCTCTCAAACTAACTCTTTTTGTGTTAACTTACTTAAAAAGAAGTTAATCTACTGTGCCATAACCTAGTTACAACTTGAGAAATACTTGATATGGGTCATAAATTCTACCTTCCATGAATGGTCACTAACAAAGGATTATGAGCCACAAGTGTTTGGTGAGTCTGCTATGGAGTTAATTGTTCAGCCTTGGTTGAGAGCAGCATGTTTCCACATATTCATAGTCCTTTTTGTTTACTCCTGGGGAAAATAATCCATGAAATTCCCATCTTGCTTAAAACCAAAACATCTGTAGAGAACAAAGAATGTTGCTAGCTGAATTCACTAACATAAAAGCCTGTATTTCATCAGCTTTTCTCTTATTAGAAAACCAATAGCAATTATTATGGAAGGCTCCCAAAGAACATAGGGACCATTCACCCAGTTTAAAATGTTTATCACACCCATTTTTATATCAGATATTTCCCAGCAGAAATCTTTCTAACTTCTCTACATGGTGGCAAAGAGTGTCTGCTTCTCTAAGCATAACTATCAAAATAGATTTGGACTTAGTAGGGGAAGAGCAGAAGTAAAAAATAAATAAATAAATAATGTTCCTATTCTTTAAAAAAGAACTTATCTGTTTATTATCTGTACTAGCCACCCTTTCCCTTTCTTACTGCCCCAATTAAAGTTATAACCCATGTAATCTAAGCCAGGGAGGCACTTGAACCACAGCTCTGTGGGTCAGTGAACAGACCTGACTAAGTGGACCCAGGTATGAGGCCATCATGCTCTGATGTGCAGAGTCACATCACTCAAAGCCTCCTCTCTAAGGAATGAAGCACATCAACAAGGGCAAAGTTAGCACCTGTTACCTTTAATCAGCCACATGAAAGGGAGAGAACTTGGGTTTGAAGCCATCTGCACTTGGCACCTGGTGTGTAGTGTTTGTGTGTGTGTGTGTGAGTAGGAAGGGATAAGTATAGGGTCTACTTCCCAAGGAAATGTTTGACAGAGTCCTAAATGAGCAGGTATGAATTCAGAATATCCAGAGAAACTAGAAAGCAATTCATATCTAGGGAAGAAGCTTGTTCATAGTAAATGGACAGTCATATTGTGATAACGGGGGAAACTGCCACAATAAATACACACATGTCTCTAGAACTCTAAGTACAGAACTGATAAGATAAAACCTAATCTAGACTCTAGTTGCTGTTGGCAGTGTATCTCCCTATGTTTGATTTTAAGTTTATTAGTTGGGGTTGAACTTGCTATCTATAGATTTTAAATGCCTGACAGATATATTTTCATTCATTCACTCATGCAATCATTATTTCACAGACATTCATTAAGTTTAACTACTTACAAAGCACAGTGTTAACAATTTAGGCAATTCAACATGGAATAAAACCCGAATTTATGTTCTCAAAGAACTTAAAATCTAACGTGATGAACATACACATGACAAAACGAAGTTAAAGCTAGGCAGAAATAAATACTATGAAAGACATGTAACCAAAATAGGATTACTGTACAAAGAAAGCAAGTTATAAAATCTTATCAAGAGTATCTGTGGTGCTTTCAAGGAGGAAGACGTATTTGAAATGAGCCTTCAAAAAGAATTTCAATAGACAAGGAAGGAGAGGAAAGGGATCCTGGCTGAAAGAAAAGTATAAGTGTCTGTGGAGTCTTAAAGAGTGTGGGCATGACATGTGTGGGAAATGGGGGGAATCAAGTGCACCCAGGCTGTGGCACAGATGGAGACCTATGTAGACGGTGATTGAAGTGATAGATCACAGGTAGATTAAGAAAGGTATTTAGAACAGAATGAACATTTTGGACTTTTATATATAGTCACCTGAGAACCTAGAAGTTTCTTTGTTTTTGATGAAGGGAGTACCATCATCTAGCTTGGATTTTAGACAGATAACTCAGAAATTATGTAATTAGAGAAGTAGCAATTGAAGAACTAGAAAAGGGCTATTCAAGTTATCTAAGCAAATGAAGATGAGGAGCTGAACTAGGACAATAATTGCAGTGGAAAAGGGAATGAATACATGAGACTGTTGAGAGGGTTTTTATAGAATTAAGTAATTGACATTGGGAATCAAGAAAAAGAGAATCAAAGAAGATATGAATTTCTTGTTATTTGGACAATGATGGCAGTGAAATGTGAAACAGGAAAAAGGAGGAAGAGTTTATGGGAGAAGAAAATTTACTCAAATTTAGATATCATGAATCTGATATCATCCATTGGAAAGACATCCATGAGGAAAGACAGCTGACAACTTCCCAAGACTACCTAATCCATTCCCATGGTTTCAATTACTATCTGCATGCTAATGACTCCCAAATCTGTACTCATGCTTTAGACCCCACCCAGCCCTCCAAATATATCCAATCACCCAGTTTTCTCAATTCTACTTCCTACGTATATTTAAAATCTAATAACTTTTCTTCATTCCTAAACAGTCTACTAGTCCAGCCTCTTATTTGGCTGCACTTTCATCTATTTTTCACATATAACCATGATGATCTTTCTTGAACACAATTCATTCTTTTAATGCTCATTTTAAAACACTAAAAGAACTTTCCTTGCCATTGGGACAAAGTACAAAACCTTTCCGATTGCTAAAACATCCTGCACTACTTGCCTTTTCAGCCCCATCTCTTGTCGCTCACCCACAGCATACCCAATGTTCCAAAAAGCTATCCTGGATCTCTTCTGCAAACAAATGGAAGGTATCTTGCTCTCCTCTGTCCACCTATATATGCTATCCCCTCAGTCTGGGTGGGAAGAGTAGGAAAGGAAAACAGTTTCAAACCCATTTTTCTCACTTGAACTTCATCAAGTCGATCACAACTTCACCCATTCTCCATTGCTGTATTCTCAGTTTATCTATTCTTTTTAGGATCAACAGCATTGTTCTTAATTTCCCACTGCTGTAAAAGTGCCTCTGTTCCCAGAGTAAGAAATAACTTATTTTAGTCATGAGATACACCGATGATATTCTTTTTTTTCTCAGAGTTCAAATTTATCTCAGAAAGATCTATTTTTTTCCTAAGATGTTTGCCTATAAGTAAAGAGAATATTATCCCTTCAATCTACACTGTAATTTAAGGGAAGTATTTTTCCAAAGTTTGGCAGAAAAAGTACCTGAGCCTTTGTACAATTTAATCTTTAATTGTTTCATTGTTTTAATAACTTTTAGTAAATTCAGTCACCGCTTAACTAGGGAAAATTGTGTTCTTGTAGTATGAGTCATAGAGTCATGAAAGAACATAAGATTAAAAAGCAAAGGAATGGAGCCTAAGATTAAGAACCAGAAAGACGAGTTTTATTCTCTGTCTTTACACACCATTTGACCTGGACACTTCACTTACAGGTTTTAGGACATTAAGTTTTTCTTCTTGAAAATAGGTATTGTGATATAATTTTTGTGTTATAATTTATATGTATAGAGCTCTTTCTTAGTCATTAGCATTTGATTCTCCCAGAACATGTTGGATATCTTTTTTTTGATATTTTTATATCCACTTTAAAAATGTGAAAATAGAGGTTCAAACAGATTAAGAGACTTTTTAAAGATCATTTAGATTTTAAATGATGGGTCCAGAAATTCTGACATTAGAGCTCTTATTATTTCTATTTTCCCATGCTGAGTGTGTCTCTTCAACAAGAAGACAAGATGGAGATTTGATTTACATTTATTCTGAGGTTTTTTGTTTCTGTTTTATTTATCTTGTTTTGTTTGTGTGTTTGCTTGTGTTTCTAAGATGCTACATGCAGGATTGCCTGAGCTAAGTGGAATCCAAGACCTGAAATATGTGTATAATAACCTTCGTCCACAAGACACAGACCTGGAAGCGACAAGTCATTTTACCAAGTAAGATTAGCAGTGAATGTGTGAGTATGCATGAATACAGACACATGTTTCACATTTGAGATGATTTTAGGGTGAACAGTCATTGGTATGAAGCTGTCATTTCTACAAAAGTTTGTGTCTGTTTCCCAGGGGATAGAAAAGGAGCAATGTGAATGTCTAGCAGAAGGCCTGAGTCAGTGTTTCTGTAGCAACCTATTGTTTGCTAACCAGCCTCCTCATATAATACATTACTCAATAAGAGGTCATTGAAAAGAGCAAGAGCTGACATAAATAAATTGGTTGTTCTACTTGAACTATGTCCAGAAAAACAATTTGGAAAAAAGAGATTTATGATGAGATACGGACTCACTAATTTCACTTTTGTTTCTGAAATTCTCACTAATTTCATCTCTATAATGATACAAATATTGGAATATTTGGTGACTATCTTCTATTTTTAATACAGTTTTTATTAAGCAAGTCTGGGGCAACACTAGAGTACATCAAGTTCAGAGTCTGGACACAGCACGGTGATGGTCGGTTAGACTCAAAATTATTGTCAGAAGGGTGGTGCATTTTATAATATAAGATTCTTTTGAACTTCAGTTTTTGAATGGATAGCATAATTGCTAGCAAATTTTAGGTGCTCAATAAATGTTAGCTGTAACTATTATCCTAGTAAATATTTTAAGTAGAGAAATACAGTGCTCTTTCCTATAATTTCTTGATATTGAAACTTATTTGAGTCTAATTTTTAATTTTTCTAGTATTTTCAACTGGAAATTTGGAAACACAAATTGTATTTTTTAATAGATATATGCTCTGTCCTTTTGAAGAAAACAGTACTTACAGTTCCCACACAGGTATTACTTTTCTCTCCTTTTTCCAGAATATATAGTGCAGAATCTTTCTCCATTCCAAGGGAGTCAGGGGAGTTCATGGGGATGCATGTCCTAAACACTTGGAGAATTTCACTTTTGCAAGGAATCTCTGTTTCATGAACTTGAATGTATAGGCTGCTCTTGTGGTTGAGTAGAAGCAATATGACAGAATCACAGAATATTAGAGCTGGAAGAGCCCTTATAGTTAATTTATTCTGAAAATAAATATGCAAACTAGAAAACCGAGATCCAAAGAATTAAGAGGCTTGCCCACGATTAAAAGAAGTAGTAAGAAACAGAGCTAGGACTAGGGCCCAAAGCTAAGACTTTGATCGCATGCTCTAGGGTTTTTTCAACATTTACCATTGGAAAGTATATATGATTAAGGAACTCCAGGCAGAGCCCCTGCCAAAAATATTCCTTCCTGCTATCTGGTTTGTTTCTGAAATTCTACCATTAGAAATTCTTTCAGTGAGTCTGGTAGGTTTTTTGAGTCTTGAAAATGCCCTTTACTAGTAAAGTTACCTCTGAAAGAAGCTTTTGTTTATATCCACTTAGAAAACTACAAATATTAGTTGACAACTGTCTGTGGCCAAAGACTCTCGCTTGAAGACTGGCAGAAGTGTTTCAGATCCTTGGTTTCAAGGATGAGGGACTCTCAAGTTGCCTCAACTAATGGGGACAAGGGACTTGTATGAGAAATCCCAAGGCAGGGCTGACAGCCTACCTCAGGAAAAGAAGAAGGACATCTCTCACAGAGCCTGGAAGGTCCTTCAGAGTTCAAGAGAGCTCTGGGGATCTCATGAGTAGGAATCAGCCTTTCAGTCTAGCTGCCATCCCTTGTCCAGTTAACTATACCCCAGGTGGGTGGGTTAACATGGTACCAAAAATAGTCCCCTCAGGCTATCCCATCAGGGTCGGACCGGGATGCCTTTCTTTATAGTGGGCGGCAGTAAGGCAGGCACAATTATTGACATGTCATTGAGACAGGGTGGGGAGATAGGGGAGGAGCATAGAGAGGGCCAGGAAAGGTGGAGGTTGAAAACGTGATTGGGCTGCAACCTGTGTTTGATATGTCATTGCTCGAACAAAGCAGTTATAGTGCTGCAGTTCACAAATTATCCCTCCTACAATTTAAAACAAAGGAAAAAACTATATATTGGATAAAAAAAGCTCTTTCAGGCCACAGCCACAGGAAAAAGGTAAATAGGCTTTATTTGTCTGCCAGAGTCCCATCCCTCCACATTATTACTGAATTACATACTGTCTAGTATATCACCTATGTAAATACGCTTGTTGGTTATATCAGTATGTCCCAAGTAAAGCAGGGGACATAGTCCCACTTCCCTACTTCCAAAAGTCCAAAAGTATCTGAATGTGAAACAAGTTCTAGTCCCTTAAAATATATTTAAAAGTTTTTTTTTTTAATTTTTTTTTTAATTTTTTTAATTTTTTATTAGTTTCTGCTTTATAACAAAGTGAATCAGTCATACATATATATCTGTTCCCACATCCCTTCCCTCATGCATCTCCCTCCCTCCCACCCTCCCCATCCCACCCTTCCAGGCGGTCACAAAGCACCGAGCTGATCTCCCTGTGTTCTGCAGCTGCTTCCCACTATCTATCTACCTTACGTTTGGTACTGTATATATGTCCATGCCTCTCTTTCGCTTTGTCACAGCTTACCCTTCCCCCTCCCCATATCCTCTAGTCCATTCTCAAGTAGGTCTGTGTCTTTATTCCCGTTTTACCCCTAGGTTCTTCATGACATTTTTTTTTTTTAATTCCATATATATGTGTTAGCATACGGTATTTGTCTTTCTCTTTCTGACTTACTTCACTCTGTATGACAGACTCTAGGTCTATCCACCTCATTACAAATAGCTCAGTTTCGTTTCTTTTTATGGCTGAGTAATATTCCATTGTATATATGTGCCACATCTTCTTTATCCATTCATCCGTTGATGGACACTTAAGTTGTTTCCAGCTCCGGGCTATTGTGAATAGAGCTGCAATGAACATTTTGGTACACGTCTCTTTTTGAATTATGGTTTTCTCAGGGTATATGCCTAGTAGTGGGATTGCTGGATCATATGGTAGTTCTATTTTTAGTTTTTTAAGGAACCTCCATACTGTTCTCCATAGTGGCTGTACCAATTCACATTCCCACCAGCAGTGCAAGAGTGTTCCCTTTTCTCCACACCCTCTCCAGCATTTATTGTTTCTAGATTTCTTGATGATGGCCATTCTGACTGGTGTGAGGTGATATCTCATTGTAGTTTTGATTTGCATTTCTCTAATGATTAATGATGTTGAGCATTCTTTCATGTGTTTGTTGGCAGTCTGTATATCTTCTTTGGAGAAATGCCTATTTAAGTCTTCTGCCCATTTTTGGATTGGGTTGTTTGTTTTTTTGCTATTGAGCTGCATGAGCTGTTTATAAATTTTGGAGATTAATCCTTTGTCAGTTGCTTCATTTGCAAATATTTTCTCCCATTCTGAGGGTTGTCTTTTGGTCTTGTTTATGGTTTCCTTTGCTGTGCAAAAGCTTTGAAGTTTCATTAGGTCCCATTTGTTTATCTTTGTTTTTAGTTCCATTTCTCTAGGAGGTGGGTCCAAAAGGATCTTGCTGTGATTTATGTCATAGAGTGTTCTGCCTATGTTTTCCTCTAAGAGTTTCATAGTGTCTGGCCTTACATTTAGGTCTTTAATCCATTTTGAGCTTATTTTTGTGTATGGTGTTAGGGAATGATCTAGTCTCAAACTTTTACATGTCCCTGTCCAGTTGTCCCAGCACCACTTATTGAAGAGGCTATCCTTTCTCCACTGTACATTCCTGCCTCCTTTATCAAAGATAAGTTGGCCATATGTGCGTGGGTTTATCTCTGGGCTTTCTATCCTGATCCACTGATCTATCTTTCTGTTTTTATGCCAGTACCATACTGTCTTAATTACTGTAGCTTTGTAGTATAGTCTGAAGTCAGGGAGCCTGATTCCTCCAGCTCCGTTTTTCGTTCTCAAGATTGCTTTGGCTATTCGGGGTCTTTTGTTTTTCCAAACAAATTTTGAAATTTTTTGTTCTACTTCTGTGAAAAATGCCAGTGGTAGTTTGATAGGGATTGCATTGAATCTGTAGATTGCTTTGGGTAGTAGAGTCATTTTCACTATATTGATTCTTCCAATCCAGGAGCATGGTATATCTCTCCATCTATTTGTATCATCTTTAATTTCTTTCATCAGTGTCTTATAATTTTCTGCATACAGGTCTTTTGTCTCCTTAGGTAGGTTTATTCCCAGATATTTTATTCTTTTTGTTGCAATGGTAAATGGGAGTGTTTTCTTGATTTCATTTTCAGATTTTTCATCATTAGTGTACAGGAATGCCAGAGATTTCTGTACGTTAATTTTGTATCCTGCTACTTTACCAAATTCATTGATTAGCTCTAGTAGTTTTTCGGTAGCATCTTTAGGATTCTCTATGTATAGTATCATGTCATCTGCAAACAATAACAGCTTTACTTCTTCTTTTCCAATTTGGATTCCTTTTATTTCCTTTTCTTCTCTGATTGCTGTGGCTAAAACTTCCAAAACTATGTTGAATAAGAGTGGTGAGAGTGGGCAGCCTTGTCTTGTTCCTGATCTTAGTGGAAATGGTTTCAGTTTTTCACCATTGAGGACAATGTTGGCTGTGGGTTTGTCATATATGGCCTTTATTATATTGAGGAAAGTTCCCTCTATGCCTACTTTCTGCAGAGTTTTTATCATAAATGGGTGTTGAATTTTGTCGAAAGCTTTCTCTGCATCTATTGAGATGATCATATGGTTTTTCTCCTTCAACTTGTTAATATGGTGTATCACATTGATTGATTTGCGTATATTGAAGAATCCTTGCATTCCTGGAATAAACCCCACTTGATCATGGTGTATGATCCTTTTAATGCGCTGTTGGATTCTGTTTGCTAGTATTTTGTTGAGGATTTTTGCATCTATGTTCATCAGTGATATTGGCCTGTAGTTTTCTTTCTTTGTGACATCCTTGCCTGGTTTTGGTATCAAGGTGATGGTGGCCTCGTAGAATGAGTTTGGGAGTGTTCCTTCCTCTGATATTGTTTGGAAGAGTTTGAGAAGGATGGGTGTTAGCTCTTCTCTAAATGTTTGATAGAATTCGCCTGTGAAGCCATCTGGTCCTGGGCTTTTGTTTGATGGAAGATTTTTAATCACAGTTTCAATTTCAGTGCTTGTGATTGGTCTATTCATATTTTCTATTTCTTCCTGAGTCAGTCTTGGTAGGTTGTGCATTTCTAAGAATTTGTCCATTTCTTCCAGGTTGTCCATTTTATTGGCATAGAGTTGCTTATAGTAATCTCTCAGGATCTTTTGTATTTCTGCAGTGTCAGTTGTTACTTCTCCTTTTTCATTTCTAATTCTATTGATTTGAGTCTTCTCCCTTCTTTTCTTGATGAGTCTGGCTAATGGTTTGTCAATTTTGTTTATCTTCTCAAAGAACCAGCTTTTAGTTTGGTTGATCTTTGCTATCGTTTCCTTCATTTCTTTTTCATTTATTTCTGATGTGATCTTTATGATTTCTTTCCTTCTGCTAACTTTGGGGGTTTTTTGTTCTTCTTTCTCTAATTGCTTTAGGTGCAGGGTCAGGTTGTTTACTCGAAATGTTTCCTGTTTCTTAAGGTGGGATTGTATTGCTATAAACTTCCCCCTTAGAACTGCTTTTCCTGCATCCCATAGGTTTTGGGTCGTCGTGTCTCCATTGTCATTTGTTTCTAGGTATTTTTTAATTTCCTCTTTGATTTCTTCAGTGATCACTTCGTTATTGAGTAGTGTATTGTTCAGCCTCCATGTGTTTGTATTTTTTACAGATCTTTTCCTGTAATTGATGTCTAGTCTCATAGCATTGTGGTCGGAAAAGATACTTGATACAATTTCAATTTTCTTAAATTTACCAAGGCTTGATTTGTGACCCAAGATATGATCTATCCTGGAGAATGTTCCATGAGCACTTGAGAAAAATGTGTATTCTGTTTTTTTTGGATGGAATGTCCTATAAATATCAACTAAGTCCATCTTGTTTAATGTATCATTTAAAGCTTGTGTTTCCTTATTTATTTTCATTTTGGATGATCTGTCCATTGGTGAAAGTAGGGTGTTAAAGTCCCCTACTATGATTGTGTTACTGTCGATTTCCCCTTTTATGGCTGTTAGTATTTGCCTTATGTATTGAGGTGCTCCTATGTTGGGTGCATAAATATTTACAATTGTTATATCTTCTTCTTGGATCGATCCCTTTATCGTTATGTAGTGTCCTTCTTTGTCTCTTCTAATAGTCTTTATTTTAAAGTCTATTTTGTCTGATCTGAGTATTGCTACTCCAGCTTTCTTCTGATTTCCATTTGCATGGAATATCTTTTTCCATCCCCTTACTTTCAATCTGTATGTGTCTCTAGGTCTGAAGTGGGTCTCTTGTAGACAGCATATATATGGGTCTTGTTTTTGTATCCATTCAACCACTCTGTGTCTTTTGGTGGGAGCATTTAATCCATTTACATTTAAGGTAATTATTGATATGTATGTTCCTATTCCCATTTCCTTAATTGCTTTGGGTTCGTTATTGTAGGTATATTCCTTCTGTTGTGTTTCTTGCCTAGAGAAGTTCCTTTAGCATTTGTTGTAAAGCTGGTTTGGTGGTGCTGAACTCTCTCAGCTTTTGCTTGTCTGTAAACGTTTTAATTTCTCCATCAAATCTGAATG
This sequence comes from Hyperoodon ampullatus, assembly GCF_949752795.1. Lineage (NCBI taxonomy): Eukaryota > Metazoa > Chordata > Mammalia > Artiodactyla > Ziphiidae > Hyperoodon > Hyperoodon ampullatus. Next base: position 88,249,792 of record NC_136924.1, on the reverse strand, counting down.
AGATCCTTGCTGGGTAGAGTAATCTTGGTTGCAGGTTTCTCTCCTTCATCACTTTAATTATGTCCTGCCACTCCCTTCTGGCTTGTAGAGTTTCTGCTGAGAGATCAGCTGTTAACCTGATGGGGATTCCCTTGTGTGTTATTTGTTGTTTTTCCCTTGCTGCTTTTAATATGATTTCTTTGTGTTTAATTTTTGACAGTTTGATTAATATGTGTCTTGGCGTATTTCTCCTTGGATTTATTCTGTATGGGACTCTCTGTGCCTCCTGGACTTGATTAACTATTTCCTTTCCCATATTAGGGAAGTTTTCAACTATAATCTCTTCAAATATTTTCTCAGTCCCTTTCTTTTTCTCTTCTTCTTCTGGAACCCCTATAATTCGAATGTTGGTGCGTTTAATGTTGTCCCAGAGGTCTCTGAGACTGTCCTCTGTTCTTTTCATTCTTTTTTCTTTATTTTGCTCTGCATTAGTTATTTCCACTATTTTATCTTCCACCTCACTTATCCGTTCTTCTGCCTCAGTTATTCTGCTATTGATCCCATCTAGAGTATTTTTCATTTCATTTATTGTGTTTTTAATCGATGCTTGATTCATCTTTAATTCTTCTAGGTCCTTGTTAACTGTTTCTTGCATATTGTCTATTCTATTTCCAAGATTTTGGATCTTGGAAATAGAATCTTGGATCAGCTTTACTATCATTATTCTGAATTCTTTTTCAGGCATACTGCCTATTACCTCTTCATTTGTTAGGTCTGGTAGGGTTTTATCTTGCTCCTTCACCTGCTGTGTGTTTTTCTGCTTTCTCATTTTGCTTATGTTACTGTGTTTGGGGTCTCCTTTTTGCAGGCTGCAGATTCGTAGTTCCCGTCGTTTTTGGTGTCTGTCCCCCGTGGCTAAGGTTGTTTCAGTAGGTTGTGTAGGCTTCCTGGTGGGGGGGACTAATGCCTGTGTTCTGGTGGCCGAGGCTCGATCTTGCCTTTCTGGTGGACAGGTCCACGTCCGGTGGTGTGTTTTGGGGTGCCTGTGGCCTTATTATGTTTTTAGGTAGCCTCTCTGCTAATGGGTGGGGTTGTGTTCCTGCCTTGCTAGTTGCTTGGCATAGGGTGACCAGCACTGTAGCTTGCTGGTCGTTGACTGAAGCTGGGTGCTGGTGTTGAGATGGAGATCCCTGGGAGATTTTCGCTGCTTGATATTATGTCGAGCTGGGAGGTCTCTTGTGGACCCGTGTCCTGAAGTTGGCTCTCCCACTTCAGAGGCACAGCACTAACTCCTGGCTGCAGCACCAAGAGCCTTTCATCCACCCGGCTCAGAATAACAGTGAGAAAAAGTAGAAAGAAAGAATTAGTAGAAGAAAGAAAGAGAGAGGGGAAGAAAGGAAGAAGGGAAGGAAGGAAGGAAGGAAGAAAGAAAGAAAGGAGGGAGGGAGGGAGGAAGGATGGAAAGAAAGAAGGAAAGAAAGGAGGGAGGGAGGGAAGAATGAAAGCAAAAGGAAGAGTGAATGGAAGAAGGGAGGGAGGGAGGGAGGAAGGAAAGAAAGAAAGAAAGACAGGATGGAGGGAGGGAGGAAGGAAAGAAAAAGAAAGTGGAAAGAAGAAGGGTGGGAGGGAGGGAGGAAAGAAAAAGAAAGAAGGAAAGGAGGAGCGGAGGGAGGGAGGGAGGAAGGAAAGGAAAAGAAAGTGGAAAGAGGAAGGGTGGGAGGGAGGGAGGGAGGATAGAAAAAGAAAGAAGGAAAGGAGGAGCGGAGGGAGGGAGGGAGGAAGGAAAGAAAAAGAAAGTGGAAAGAGGAAGGGTGGGAGGGTGGGAGGGAGGGAGGAAAGAAAAAGAAAGAAGGAAAGGAGGAGCGGAGGGAGGGAGGGAGGAAGGGAAGGTAGGAAAAAAAGAAAGAGCAGGTAAAGTAAAATAGAATAAAGTATGAAATATAGTAGCGTTATTAAAATTAAAAAGTAATTATTGAAAAAAAACACGGACCGATAGAACCCAGGGACATATGGTGGAAGCAAAGCTATACAGAGAGAATCTTACACAGAAGATTACACATACACATTCACAAAAAGAGAGCAGGGGGAAAAATCAAAAATCTTGCTCTCCAAGTCCACCTCCTCAATTTGGGATAATTCGTTGTAAAAAGAGGAAAAGGGCGAGAAGTATGAAATCTTGCTAAGTCCACCTCCTTAATCTGGGATAATTCGTTGTAAAAAGAGGAAAAAGGGGGGAAAGTCTTAAATCTTGTCCTCAAAGTCCACTTCCTCAATTTGGGATGGTTCGCTGTCTATTTATGCACTCCACAGACGCAGGGTACATCAAACGGACTGTGGAGCTTTAATCCGCTGCCTCCGAGGCTGCACAGAGAGATTTCCCTGTCTCTGCTCTCACAGCTCCCGGGTCTCAGCCTTGGACCTGGCCCCGCCTCTGCGCGTAGGTCGCCGGAGGGCGTCCGTTCTTCGCTCAGACAGGACGGGTTTAAAGGAGCCGCTGATTCGGGGGCTCTGGCTCACTCAGGCAGAGGGGAGGGAGGGGCGCGCAGTGTGGGGCGGGCCTGCGGCGGCAGAGGCCGGCGTGACGTTGCAGCAGCCCGTGGCGCTCCGTGCGCCCTCCTGGGAAAGCCGTCCCCGGGTCCCGGGACCCCGGCAGTGGCGGGGTGCACAGGCCCCCCGGAAGGCGGGGCGGACAGTGACCCGCGCTCGCACACAGGCCCCGCGGCGGCGGCGGCGGGCGGCGGCAGCGGCGGCCGGCGGCGGCGGCGGCGGCGGCGGCAGCAGCAGCAGCCGCCCCAGCGTCCCACGCCCGTCTCCGAGGTCCGCGCCTTACCCGCGGCTCGCGCCTGTCTCCAGCGCCTCCCCAAGCAGCCCTCTTAATGCCCTCTCCTCGCGCACCAGGCAACAAAAGGGAAAAAAAGTCTCTTGCCTCTCCGGTATCTCCAGACCCTTTCCCCGGACTCCCTCCGGGCTAGCCGTGGTGCACTACCTCCTTCAGGCTCTCTTCCTGCCGCGAGCCCCAGTCCTCTCCCTGCGCTCCGACTGAAAGCCGATACCCGATCCTCAGCTCCCAGCCCCGCCCGCCCCGGCGGCCGAGCAGACAAGCCTCTCGGGCTGGTGTGTGCCTGAGGGCACCGATCCTCTGTGCCAGAATCTCTCCGCTTTGCCCTCCGCACCCCTGTTGCTGTGCTCTCCTCCGCTACTCCGAAGCTTTCCCCCTCCGCCACCTGCAGTCTCCGCCCACGAAGGGGCTTGTAGTGTGTAGAAACCTTCCCTCCTTCACGGCTCCCTCCCACTGGTGCAGGTCCCGTCCATATCCTATTGTCTCTGTTTATTCTTTTTTTTTTCTTTTGACCTACCCAGGTATGTGGGGAGTTTCTTGCCTTTTGGGGGGTCTGAGGTCTTCTGTCAGCGTTCAGTAGGTGTTCTGTAGGAGTTGTTCCACGTGTAGATGAATTTCTGATGTATCTGTGGGGAGGAAGGTGATCTCCGCGTCTTACTCTTCCGCCATCTTCCCTTTGTCCGTATTTAAAAGTTTAATTTAACAGAAAATACAATTTAAACATGAAACATTTACGTGTATAGAAGTCATATAACAATGGCTAACATTTAATACAGTGCTTCTTGTATTTCAAGCCTTACTCTAAGTACTTTTCATACAGTAACTAATTTAATCATCATAACAAGTCTATGAGGTAATATCACTTTTATCTACATTTTTAGATTAGGAAATTGAGACCCCAGAGAAATAAAATGATTTACCAGAGGATACAGCCGGCAGGAGACAAAGCCACAATTCGAATCCAGGAGTCATGCTCCAGAGTGTGGGGTCTTAAATTCTGCCCTGTGTGCTCAAATCCACCCCTCCCATATGCAGGCTTCCGCGGATGTGCTGCTTCTTAATTCAGACCAGTTTTCTCAAGGTTCCTCAGAGCCCATGTTAGCTGCAGTTTCACCAAGGTGGCCCTATAACCTTCCTTGGGCACTAATCCTCATTCCTGAATATCCTGAGCCTTGGTGGACAGAGTCCCTTCCCAGAACTATTATCTCTGTGCTACCACCAAGTGTCCCCTGGGTGTTTGGTTCAGGATCTGCTATCACGACTGCCCCGGGAGACCCCCATGGGATAATTTGACTAATGATGCCAAAGACGTCACCTTCTTTCTTTTTTCTGTTTTGGCCCATTACCAGGTGCCTTGAACATCTCTATATTGTTTTCCACTTTTCTTTTCAGAGACATCTCCCATGAGACTCACCCTACCATTTATTTCCAAGAGCCTGTCTCAGTAGTATCTTTTATCCTAAAATCTCAATTATGTACCTTTATTTTTTAGATATGATTTAATATGTTTTGAGATTTCCTTTTCAACTCTTCTCTAAGTTCCTTGGTCAGCATATGTAGATCAAATGTTGAGGATCTTTTCTATCACACATTCCATCCAGCACTTTGAAGAACCTATTATCAAGGTTCAAGAAGCCTCAGTTGAATGTGACTGTGATTCTTTACCATTTAAAAAAGTTACTTAAACTCCCTGTTATTTAGATATTTAAAATTCTAAAGAAAATTATACAGTATTTCTTTTGTTAATACCTAAACAATGTATAGAGTGAATTTATAAAAGTAGGCTGCTGAATTAAAAATAATAAGGGAGCCTTAAAAATTATGTGCACTTGTTTACTTTTCTGTGTAAACAATACTGTTACCTTAAGCTATGTTCTCTGACATTATATGGATATCAAAACTTAAGGAAAAACTTGAAGTGTAGATGTTAGTGCACATAATTTACCATAAAAGAAATCAAGTTCATTAATGGATCCAACGTTGGTCTTGGTGCTTCAATGAGTGTCATTAACTCGGATATACTTTTGAGAGGCCCTGTATATTTAAATACCTTGTTCTCTTTGTTCTGAAAAGCTAAAAGTGTTTCATGCCACTTTTTATTCGGATACTACTAAGATACAGATAAAAATAAGATGGAAATCCACCTACTCCCACCACCGCCACTAAGCTCACAGATCTGGGTCATGAATGACTAAGCCATCTGAGACACAGCGTGTGTGGATGGATACCTTAAGTGCCCTAGTCCTGACCACAGTATTACCATTAAGAGGCTGCCCCTCTTGACCCTGTTTGAGACTTGAAAGAAATGGCTTTTCCTGCATCTCTGAGGGAGTCCTCTATTTATGAACAGTACAGGATCTTACTTCACTCTTGGGTATTCACATTCTGGGTTAAGAGCTGATCATAAGAGTTTCAGAGGATGCTGTACTCTGCATGGCATTAAAAAATTATATTACAATGAATGGCATTTAGAGAAAAATGAAAATAAAATTGGTTTACTGGACACAAAGGTTTTTCACATCATTGCCAACTCCTCTCTCTGCTTCCCTTACTTTTTTTACTCCCCTTGCAACTGAGTTCTGTTGAATAGAGTCAAGAAAGTATCATGACTCAGTCCCTGCAAATTGATATTATCATGTAATATCTCTGCCGAGCCCACTGCTAGGCAACAAAGGCAACCACATATTAAAATGCCGTCCAAATGGGTTATTTCAGAATTTTCAGTCACTCTCACACCTTGTCTTTAGAAACAGATAACCTATTTCACAGACCAGTCTTGGATCATTAAGCCTAAATTTCCTGGCCTACCTCCCCTCCCACATGCAGATTATGCTTTTTACTTTACCCATTTCCTCCTCCGGAAATGTGAGAAGAAATTTTCCATGTATTCCCATATATTCCATTTGGCCTGCCAGGCAGATTCTTTGGGTTAGTAAGTGTAAGATCCCCTGCTCTTCAGCTAAAGAGAAGAGCAGCTTGAAGGCAGCTTGAAGCAAAACAAAACTCCAAACTTCAGAATAACAAATTATTTGCATTAGTGAAGTATTTTGATAGCAAGAACTAGATTCTATCTGGTATCCTTGGGGAAAATGGTATACGTGGACTCAAACTGTAACCTAACAAATTCCAGAAACCAATGTGGCCTGGCCAGTTTCTAAAGGAAATGAAGACCTTCTCCTCTGCTTATCTCTACCTATCATATTCTACTTCTTTTTGCCTACTGGCCAGTATTCTCTAATATAAATTCCAGAGAGAGACAGTCTAATTGACTTAACTGGTTGCCTTTGACCCTACTGGACAGGGTCCTTCATGCCAAGCCATCATGGATTCTGTTGCCCATCCTTATTCTTAACATGGGCCACCACTTCACAAAGAACAGCCTGGAGCTTCTTCTCTGAACTTTGAGCTTTAGAAAGAACAGTCTTAATTATGAGGGGCCATCGGGAAGAGCAGGCACAGTGACTGTCCCAACAAGTACAACTGTGAAGCTGCTGAAAATGTTGATAGCATCCAGAGAGAGTGCTTCTGGACTTCACAAAGACAGGAGTCAGAGTCTCTGAGCCACCTAGAGTGTGCAGACACAATGCCAGAAATTCCCAGTTTTCCCTGCATTCCTTCTTGTTTATTTCTCGCGGCTATAGGGTGAGACAAGACTATGCTCAAATGTCTCAAAACATAATTCAATGGCTTTCTATCTGGTTTCTCTTCAGAATTGAGAAACAGAGTATAGGACAGGAATTCAGATCCCTGGGTTCTTTTATCATTAAAGTTTCTTGATTTTTTTTAGTACTTTTCAAATTGTCATCTCATGGATTGTTGTAATTCCATAAATATGGGTCAAAGTTTTTCTTTGCCTTAGCTTAACCGTTGATACCTACAGAAATAAATACAAGAAAAAACAAACAAAAAAACAGAACCTAGAGGAACTAACAATCATGACGTCCAACTTTCCTTAAATGAAGAAAGCAGATTCAAAGGGAAAGTTAAAATAAGTGGCATTTCTCCTTTCATTGTGATAGTTTCCCATTTAAAAAAATTTCATTATAAGCACTAATCTGAACTAAATTGACTTTTTAAACTACATTTTTAAAACTGCAGATATGACAGTTTTTACAATACATCAATAAAATAAGGTAGCTTTTGGAGGAGAGGTAAGGATAGAAGCCTGGAATGTCATTTCACTGGCATAGTACTTATACATAGTAAGACCAGCCCATCAATATTTCCCTACTTTCTTTATTCCATTTGCTCTGATTTTGCTAAATTTTATAAGGAGCCTCCATAAGAAAGTGTAGGAATTACTTATTGTATTCAAAGCCATGGAGCCTGGAATTCTTGTTTGTATGTAGTTAGGGGCCTGTGATGACATTTGCATAAGACTTCCTGACCTTGTAGATGAATTATGAAGACTTGAAACTTCAACTTGGAAAACAGCAAAATCTTTCATTTTTTAAGCCAAGTTCTAAACTATGAAGCAGGAGAAAAAGTGAAAAGAAAAGAGAAAAAGATAAGAAACTCTAAAATTGCCTCTTGTTTTAATCCCTAACATCTCTTTCAAAAGGATTTGAAAGAGGATTTCAAAAGAGTTTACCACAAGTCAGTTTCCACAGAACCATAAATCTGTACATGTGTTTTCCTTTGTATCTCTCTATCTGTAGTTTACTACCTTTTGGGCTCATATATATATTCATTTTTTTACTTATTTGGTAGTAAGCTTTCTGAAATAATATTTGCATAATATTATTCTATTTCCAATAACTTTTTATATGTTACTTCCTTTGATTCTATCAATAATCCCAGGGAATGGCATGGTCTAGTCATCAACTATGTTTCCTAGATGAAACGATTGAAAGCTAATTGAATTTCTTGCATCACGGGCAGAACTGATGAGTTCAAAAGAGAACAAAATTGATTTCTTGCATAATGGGTGCTGTTCCCAGGACCCTAAACAAAATCATATGGGAAAAAAAAAAGTCCTACATAGAAAACTCATAATCTCAGATAATATAGATGTTCTTTAACTGTAGTGTCTTTGGATTAGTTGAAAGAAAATAGTAAAAAAAATCTAAATGCTTAAAGTTGTGTTTCCCAAATTAAGGTACCATGCCATCAAAGCTACAAGGATTAACATGAGATACGCTTTTTTAGTATCTTTTATTTAAAAGGTTAGAACATGAAGCTTAAATTTTTGTCTTCACACAAATGTACATACATGTTACATAAATATGCAACCAAATTCATCATGTGCTCTCTCTTCCATGTCAGACAACCTTGAATTTTTTTAAATAAAAGTGCATAGAGAGGAACTTTTTAAAAAATTGTGTACCAAGACGGCATCAGCAATGATTATTCATTGAATTCATTTAAAATGTTAATTTTTTGGTTAAAAAATATTTTGAGTACTTCTGAATGCTTATTGGTCCAATATAAATTTGTAACAAAATAGAAATTATCTTGATAGCATATTTTATTGGTTTAGCTATGAGAAAGTGCTGGTCAGATATATTATAGATTACAAATTCAACACTGAACCATTATTTTTCTTGATGGAATAAAAGAAATTATGACAAAGTTGTATTAATTCACTGTTCCCTCTGAATAGTTAAGAATGACTCTCAGAGCTAGACACTCAGTAACTCCAATACAAAAAAGAAAAGGAAAAGTAATGTCTTCTTTACATGTGCCAAAATCACTGCAGCAAAAATGAAGTTTGAGAGTTAGATGAAGGAAATTTGTTCATGGGGAGTGTGAGTCACTTGAAACTCTTCTATTTATGTGTGATAAAATTACAGTGTCATTGGTAAAATAAGAACATTCTCATGCAAATTCCTTCACAGAAAAAGTCACTTGAGAAATATTTCCCTGCGACTCTTAAAGAGACTGACCAGTGAAATAGGTCAGTGTTCTATCAAACCGCAAAATGATATCAACGACTTCAGCAATAGAAATATGCTTTTGTTGAAATTCCTGTCAAGGGTTGCCCGAGAACCTTCTCTTGATCGCCACTCCACACATTTAGGCATCTCTCTTCAATGGTTACTCTGATGTAGCTCATGAAGCAGTTAGAAATGTTTGCCAATTATACTCTAATGAACGTGTTTAAAAAAAAAAAAGATAAGAAACGTTTGCCATTTGTAGTCGCATATTAATATACATGTGAATTAAAAATATATAATATTTAACCTGAGGAAACAAATCTGCCTATAGGCTAAACCTGACGTGAAAGATTCGACCTCCTGGATTTAACCCAGTTTTCTGAGACTGATAAACTCCATTGCCCATTCACACACACATAGCTAGGAAACCTATTAATAGCAGTTGTTTCTGATGATAAGCAATTTAAAATATTTGTATCCTATAAAAAGGTACATCTGTTCTGAAGTAGAATAGAATTTGTACACATGTTTAAGATGGGACCTATGGCTTAAGAAATTTTATCTTTGGACTGTGTTCCCTAGATGCAAGAAATACTGTTAATTCTTTTTTTCTGCCTAAGGGTTATTCCTATGTAAAAATTAAAGGATCGTTGTTTTAGTGCCTTTGTTCCACCTGGGAATTCCATACTCATTTATTGGCTTATTTCTCACTTAAAGACAAAGTTGGAAGACTGTTCATTATAAATAATCCACAATGAGAGCAAAGACTTTCTAAATGTGTTCGAATTTTTCCTTGCTACTTTCTAAATGATGTCACCTTTGGTATGCATTTAACCTCTCGAGGTCATTTTCTTATCTGTTGCCAAAATAATTTTACTGCTCACCTCTAAGGATGAAAAGATTAACATAAGGCATTTAGTGCAGTGCCTGCCAAAGGATATATACTCCCTGTGGGCAGAAATCTGATTTCTCTCCTTCACCTCTATGTCCCAGTACAAAGAACAGTGCCTAGCAGGAAGTTAGAAGTGTTTATCAAGACTGCCTGGGGGATTTCCTTAGGAAATTTGAGAACTGCATCCTTCTAGATGCTGCTTTGGATTTATAACATAAGGATACTCCAAAGCATAATCCAGCTGAAGCTGCCATTAAAATAGATAAATCAGAGAGCTGCCACTTGGATAAATCAGATCCTCATAGAGGCCTGAAACTTACTGCTGTCAGGTCCACAATCCTAAATTGGGTCATATTTAGCAACATTATTTTATCTGACCTGTTAAATCTGCCACTTGAGAAACTGGAGATGCATTTAGATGAAAGTTTGCTTTAAAACTCTTAAGTTTATCGTAAAAGTTCATCCTTCATTTCCAGTCTTCTTGCATCTTAACTGCTGGGCAATGTAAGAATAAGGCCTAGACATAGTTGAGATTATGTGAGTGTGAGTACATCAGAACTTAAGATTTATGGTTCATAAGCCTACCTTCATGAAAAGTGAGTACATGCTATCATCCTAGAGCTTTCCACCTCAACACATAAAATATGCTCAGTAACTATTTGTTGAATGAGTGAGAGAATGGTAGGGTCTCTGTAAATCATGATTAGTATTATACTCTTACTGCTATTATTACCTTCATGTCTTTGAACTACTGATGAAGAAAGAAATTAATGTTTTATACTGCACTACGTACCCATAAATTCATAAAGTCAAAGGACATCTTTAAAAATAATGAACACTGTGGAAATGAATAATGATCAGGGTCATATTTTAACCTTCTTAGCAAATTTTTTCCAATATTGATGTATAATAATGGAAATTTTTGGATTTTTTTTAAGTCTAATACCAGAACAAGATAAATGGGCTTGAAGTTTTATAAAAATGAGGGGGAAATTATTAAACATTATTGAACTACATTTTTAACTTTGAGGACATGGCTGATTTGTTGTAAAGAAGGCATTACTTGGTAACTTTGATAGATGCCAAGCAAGAAAAGCAGTGTTTGATTACATTCAACATCTGTTCCTCATGGAAATATTTTAGTAAGCTCAGAATAGAAGGAAACTTAGATAAACATAGTTTTTTAAGTGAAAAATTATAAGCATTCCCATTAATGTCGAGAAAAATATAATAATGCCTCTATCTTGTTAGTAAATCTCTATATTTAAGCTTTGTTATATTGTTATTTTCCACTTGACTAAGAAAACAAATAAAACAGTTCCACATAATTTTTTTTAATTTTTGAAATAAGAATTTAGTACAGTAAGTTGTTACAAGATAAACATTCAAGACTCAGTGATGAAAAATTAGAGAGGCAATATTATATGATCACCTAAATAGATACAGAAAATTCAGTTATTAAAATTTAGAATCACTCATTATTTTAAAACTCTCTAGAAATAGAAAGGAATATCCTTAAACCTGTAGCTAAAAACCTACAGAAAATATTATACTTAGTGGTAAAACATTAAAAGCCTTTCCTCTGTAATCAAACAAACGAAAAATGCCTGCTATCACCACTTCCATTTAACATTGAACTGGAGGTCTTAGCAGTGCAAAGGGTGACAGAAAACTCTGTCATTATTTGCAGATAATATGACTGTGTCCATGCAAATTTCAAAAGAATATACAGTGTATTGTTAGAATTAATGACTTAAAAATCTACTCATATATTAACAAATATTAGTTAAAATAAAATTTAGAAAAAGCTAGAATTTACAATTCACAATAAATCCAACAAAAGATATGGAAAACAGCCACAGAAAAAATTTTTAAAATTATACAGAAAGATGTAAAATAAGACCCAACTAAATGTACAAATATGCCATGTTTAGTGGTTGCGTATTTCAATACTGCAGAGATGTTGATTCTCCCCAAATTAATTTATAGTTTAATGAAATGTCACACAAATACTTACACATTTATTTTGTGTATTGGTAAGCTTGATAAGGTGATTCTAAAATATATTCGGGAGGTCAAAAGACATAAAATCATGGGAAAAAACACCTGAAAAAGAACAAGGTAAAAGAATTTTCAAGATTTATTACAAGTTCTTGCTATTTAAGAAAGTGTTATTAACACAGAGATAGACAAATTGAAGAGTACAACAGAACGAAGAAGCCAGAAACAAGACTATGTTTATACATACCCTTGGTACTGGACAAAGTTGAATCAGTAAGGAAAGAATGGTGTTTGCAATGAAAAAACAAAATTGGTTAAATTAATCATTGTACATCTATACTTCCAGATAGATCATTAAAAAAAAATAAGTTAACTCTGTTTTCTGAAGTAGATTGTTCATTTAACATATATTTTGGGACCACTTACTATGCATGAGTTACTATAAAGTTTTTCTTCCAGAGCATATTACTAAGTTAAAAAAGCAAATTACAACATTTCATGTAATTGTGATTTTTGAATCCTGTCTTTTTTACTTCCATCTCACACAACTTCAAAATTCTTAAAAAATCATGCTCCCTTTATCTGTCTGTTTCCCTTCTTTCACTCCTCACTCTGTCAGCCACTCTGCTGTTCTTTGCTGTCTGTTAATCACCAGTCATCCATCTACCTCTGAGCTTCTGGATGAGCTGTTGTTTCTTCTTAGAATTTCCTCTATCAGAAATTTCCATGGCCTATGCTCTTGGCAACTTAAGGTTTTTGTCAAATCATTCAACTCATCTTTTTAGTGAGACTATCCCTGACCATCCTACTTAAAATTGCAACACTGTTCCCTACCCCATATTCCCTCTCCCCAATTTCTATTTTAGTTTCCTCTATGGTATATATTTCTTTCTCAAATCCTATATTTTTACATGTCTATTTCATTATGGTCTGAATTCCACATTATATAATCTCTCTAAGGGGAGACATTTCTGTCTGTTTTTGTTTTCATTGCTACATCCCAACATGCACCTGGCATGTAACAGGGGTAAGAATAGTGTGACTGGCAGTGTGTCTGTTGGTTTGTGCAAGTGTATAGAGAAAGCTCAAAAGAATACTACCAGATTGTTCATAGTAATTATTTTGGGGGAGGAGAGTGACAACGGAACATGGATGAAGGGAACTTTTCACATTTTACTTAATATTTTACTGTATGGCTTGAATTATATATTATTTTTTAAAAATCAAGTTTTTTAGTGTCCCTGGAATTTCTTCCATAAAACAGATCAAACAGGATAGCAAAACCCCAAAACTACAGGCAACATCTACAACAAAACTAAGTAACAAGGTATTCCTAAGAACACTAAAATACAAGCAGATGGGGCAAATCAAGTTACAAGAATTTTGTAACAGCATCTTATGGGAGGAAGCTAAGGAAGCAACATGTTATCTGATTGACCTGAGAACAGGACTCCACAGAGCCCACAGGTACTCACTGGAAACCTGAGCGGGCCCATTTGATAAGCTGTTTAGCAGCTGAAACTGGGAAGGATTTTTACACACTTCAATTCACAAGGAAGGACAAAGATTCCATGGCAAATCTGAAAAGGTTGGAGAAGTCTATAAACTCTCGAAGGTAACTGGTGATTCCTCCCTAGAAAAAGTCCTATGCTGAAGAGAAACTGCTGGAACTATAATCCAAATGAAAGGAGAAAGATCATAGGAGCAAAGGAAAACCACAATCCAGAAAAAATTGGGGCAAAGAGAGAAGCCAAAGAGGAATATCTTAGAAAGTATGAAACAGTGTTTTTACCACTGTGATAGCAACAGAAAAGAAAGCTTCAGACCCTTGAAAACCCTCTACTCCTTCCTGAAAGTTTAATTTTATATTAAAATGAGTAAGCAAAATGGATCATATCTGAATGTCATACAGAACTATAATTACAAAAAAGAAATAAGATGCAAAATAAAATCTCTTCAATGAAAATATGCCAGAAAGACATTCCTAACAAGGGATAAACTGTATCCTTACATTACAAATTGATCTAAAAGAAATTAAGAAAATGATAAAAAAAATATGCTGGAACAATATAGATTACAATTAGAGAAAACTCAGAAATGAAGTGATTGAACCCCCCAAAAATTAGAAAATAAAAGAAAGAATACTTTTAAAAATAGTAAACTACAAAGAACACAGAAGAAAATAAAAAGAGCACAATAGATAATACCTCCAGAGAAAGAAAAGATGAAAAAAAAACAAAGGAGGACCTTTAAAACAAAAAGAAATGAAGTCAGTAAAGATCCAGTATACATATAAAGAACTTCCTGAAAATAAAACCAATGTAATATATCATAAAAATATCAAGAAAGGCCTAAAGTTCAGCATGTGCTATGAGCCATGTGGCTGACAAGGTCTTGGTGCTCCGGCTAGGTGTCAGGTCTGTGCCTCTGAAGCAGGAGAGCCGAGTTCAGGACATTGGTCCACCAGAGACCTCCCAGCTCCATGTAATATCAAACAGCAAAAGCTCTCCCAGAGATCTCCTTCTGAACGCTAAGACGCAGCTCCGCTCAATGACCAGCAACCTAAAATGCTGGACACCTTATGACAAACAACAAGCAAGACAGGAACACAGCCCCACCCATTAGCAGAGAGGCTTCCTAAAATCATAATAATTTCACAGACACCCCCAAAACACACCACTGGACACCGTCCTGCCAACCAGAAAGACAAGATCCAGCCTCATGTCCCAGAGCACAGGCACCAGTCCCCTCCACCAGGAAGCCTAAACAACCCACTGAACCAACCTTAGCCACTGAGAGCAGACACCAAAAACAACAGGAACTAAGAACCTGCAATCTTCAAAAAGGAGATGCCAAATACAGTAAGTTAAGCAAAATGAGAAGACAGAGAAACACACAGCAGATGAAGGAGCAAGGTAAAAACCCAGCAGACCAAACAAATGAAGAGGAAATAGTCAGTCTACTTGAAAAAGAATTCAGAGTAATGATAGTAAAGATATCCAAAATCTTGGAAATAGAATGGAGAAAATACAAGAAACGTTTAATAAGGACTTAGAAGAACTAAAGAGCAAACAAACCATGATGAACAACACAATAAATGAAATTAAAAATTCTCCAGAAGGAATCAATAGCAGAATAACTGAGGCAGAAAAAGGGATAAGTGATCTGGAAGATAAAACAGTGGAAATAACTGCTGCAGAGCAGAACAAAGAAAAAAGAATGAAAAGATTGAAGAGAGTCTCAGAGACCACTGGGACAACATTAAAGGCACCAACATTCGAAATATAGGGGTCCCAAAAGAAGAAGAGAAAAACAAAGGGACTGAGAAAATATATGAAGAGATTATAGTTGAAAACTTCCCTAATATAGGAAAGGAAATAGTCAAACAAGTCCAGGAAGCACAGAGAGTCCCATACAGTATAAATCCAAGGAGAAACATGCAAGACACATATTAATCAAACTATCAAAAATTAAATATAAAGAAAAAATATTAAAAGCAGCAAGGGATAAACAACAAATAACATTCAAGGGAATCCACAAAAGGTTAACACCTGGTCTTTCAGCAGAAACTCTGCAAGACAGAACGGAGTGGCAGGACATATTTAAAGTGATGAAAGGGAAAAACCTACAATCAAGATTACTCTACCCAGCAGGGATCTCATTCACATTTGGCAGAGAAATTAAAAC
This sequence comes from Hyperoodon ampullatus, assembly GCF_949752795.1. Taxonomy (NCBI): domain Eukaryota; kingdom Metazoa; phylum Chordata; class Mammalia; order Artiodactyla; family Ziphiidae; genus Hyperoodon; species Hyperoodon ampullatus. Next base: position 88,234,518 of record NC_136924.1, on the reverse strand, counting down.
ATTTACACACAAGCAAAAGCTAAGAGAATTCACACCACCAAACCAGCTTTACAACAAATGCTAAAGGAACATCTCTAGACAGGAAACACAAGAGAAGGAAAAGACCTGCAATAACAAACCCAAAACAATTAAGAAAATGGTAATAGGAACATACATATTGATAACTACCTTAAATGTAACTGGATTAAATGCTCCCTCCAAAAGACATAGACGGGTTGAATGGACATAAAAACAAGACCCATATATATGTTGTCTACAAGAAACCTACTTCAGACCTCGAGATACATACAGAATGAAAGTGAGAGGATGGAAATGGATATTCCATGCAGATGGAAATCAAAAGAAAGCTGAGGTAGCAATTCTCACATCAGACAACACAGACTTTAAAATAAAGACTATTATAAGAGGCAAAAGAAGGACACTACATAAAGATCAAGGAATGAATACAAGAAGAAGATATAGCAATGGAAATTACTTATGCACTCAACATAAAAGCACCTCAATACATAAAGGAAATGCTAACAGCCATAAAAGGGGAAATCGACACTAACACAATACTAGTAGGGGACTTTAACATCCCACTTTCAACAATGGACAGATCATCCAAAATGAAAATAAATAAGGAAACACAAGCTTTGAATGACACATTAAACAAGATGGACTTACTTGATATTTATAGGACATTCCATCCAAGTACAGCAGATTACACTTTCTTCTCAAGTGCTCATGGAACATTCTCCAGGATAGATCATATCTTGGGTCACAAATCACACACAGTAAATTTAAGAAAATTGAAATCACATCAAGCATCTTTTCTGACCACAATGTTCTGAGATTAGAAATGAATTACAGGAAAAAAAAGTAAAAAACACAAACACATGGAGGCTAAACAATACGTTACTAAATAACCAAGAGATCACTGAAAAACTCAAAAAGGGAATCAACAAATACCTAGAGACAAATGACAATGAAAACATGACGATCCAAAACCTATGGGATGCAGCAAAAGCAGTTCTAAGAGGGAAGTTTATAGCTATACAAGCTTACCTCAAGAAACAAGAAAAATCTCAAATAAACAATGTAACCCTACACCAAAGGAACTAGAGAAAGAAGAACAAAACCCAAAGTTAGCAGATGGAAAGAAATCATAAAGATAAGAGCAGAAATAAATGAAATAGAAACAAAGAAAACAATAGCAAAGATCAATAAAACTAAAAGCTGGTTCTTTGAGAAGATAAACAAAATTGATAAACCATAGCCAGACTGATCAAGAAAAAGAGGGAGAGGACTCAAATCAATAAAATTAGAAATGAAAAAGGAGAAGTTACAACAGACACTGCCGAAATACAAAGCATCCTAAGAGACTACTACAAGCAACTCTATGCCCATAAAATGGACAACCTGGAAGAAGTGGACAGATTCATAGAAAGGTATAACCTTCCAAGACTGAAGCAGGAAGAAATAGAAAATATGAACAGACCAATCACAAGTAACAAAATTGAAACTGTGTTTAAAAATCTTCCAACAAACAAAAGTCCAGGACCAGATGGCTTCACAGGTGAATTCTATCAAACATTTAGAGAAGAGCTAACACCCATCCTTCTCAACCTCTTCCAAAAAATTGCAGAGGAAGGAAAATTCCCAAACTCATTCTATGAGGCCACCATCATCCTGATACCAAAACCAGACAAAGGTACTACAAAAAAAGAAAATTACAGACCAATATCAATGACGAATATAGATGCAGAAATACTCAACAAAATGCTAGCAAGCAGCATCCAACAACACATTAAAAGGATCATACACCATGATCAAGTGGGGTTTATCCCGGGTATGCAAGGATTCTTCAATATATGCAAATCAATCAATGTGATACACCATATTAAAAAACTGAAGGATAAAAACCATATGATCATCTCAATAGACGCAGAAAAATCTTTTGACAAAATTCAACACCCATTTATGATAAAAACTCTCCAGAAAGTGGGCATAGAGGGAACCTACCTCAGCATAATAAAGGCCATATATGACAAATCCACAGAAAACATCATTCTCAATGGTGAAAAACTGAAAGCATTTCCTCTAAGATCAGGAAAAAGACAAGTATGTCCACTCTCACCACTCTTATTCAACTTAGTTTTGGAAGTTTTAGCCACGGCAATCAGAGAAGAAAAAGAAATAAAAGGAATACAAATTGGAAAAGAAGAAGTAAAACTGTCACTGTTTGCAGATGACATGATACTATACATAGAGAATCCTAAAGATGCCACCAGATAATTATAAGAGCTAATCAATGAATTTGGTAAAGTTGCAGTATACAAAATTAATGCACAGAAATCTCTGCATTCCTATACACTAATGATGAAAAATCTGAAAGAGAAATTAAGGAAACACTCCCATTTACCATGGAAACAAAAAGAATAAAATACCTAGGAATAAACCTACCTAGGGAGACAAAAGACCTGTATGCAGAAAACTATAAGACACTGATGAAAGAAATTAAGATGATACCAACAGATGGAGAGATATGCCATCTTCTTGGATTGGAAGAATCAATATTGTGAAAATGACTATACTACCCAAAGCAATCTACAGATTCGACACAATCCCTATCAAATTACCACTGGCATTTTTTACAGAACTAGAACAAAAAATCTTAAAATTTCTATGGAGACACAAAAGACCCCGAATAGCCAAAGCAATCTTGAGGGAAAAAACGGAGCTCGAGAAATCAGACTCCCTGACTTCAGACTATACTATAAAGCTACAGTAATCAAGACAATATGGTACTGGCACAAAAACAGAAACATAGATCAATGGAACAGGATAGGAAGCCCAGAGATAAACCCAATGCACCTATGGTCAACTAATCTATGACAAAGGAGGCAAGGATATACAATGGAGAAAAGACAGTCTCTTCAATAAGTGGTGCAGGGAAAATTGGACAGCTACATATAAAAAGAAAGAAATTAGAACACTCCCTAACATCATACACAAAAATAAACCCAAAATGGATTAAAGACCTCAATGTTAGACCGGACACTATAAAACTCTTAGAGGCAAACGTAGGCAGAACACACTATGACCTAAATCACAGCAAGACCTTTTTTGATCCACCTCCTAGAGTAGTGGAAATAAAAACAAAAGTAAACGAATGGGACCTAATGAAACTTCAAAGCTTTTGCACAGCAAAGGAAACCATAAACAAAACAAAAAGACAACCCTCAGAATGGGAGAAAATTTTCACAAACGAATCAACAGACAAAGGATTAATCTCCAATATATATATATACAGCTCATGCAGCTCAATATTAAAAAAAACAAACAATCCAATCAAAAAGTGGGCAGAAGACCTAAATAGACATTTATCCGAAGAAGACATACAGATGGCCAAGAAGCACGTGAAAACTGCTCAACATCACTAATTATTAGAGAAATACAAATCAAAACTACAATGAGGTATCACCTCACACCAGTGAGAATGGGCATCATCAGAAAATCTACAAACAACAAATGCTGGAGAGGGTGTGGAGAAAAGGGAACCCTCTTTCACTGTTTGTGGGAATGTAAATTGATACAGCCACTCTGGAGAACAGTATGGAGGTTCCTTAAAAAACTAAAAATAGAATTACCATATGATCCAGCAATCCCACTACTGGGCATGTTACCAGAGGAAACAATAATTCAAAAAGACACATGCACCCCAATGTTCACTGCAGCACTATTTACAATATCCAGGTCATGGAAGCAACCTAAATGCCCACCAACAGACAAATGGATAAAGAAGTGTGGTATATATATACAATAGAATACTTCTCAGCCATAAAAAGGAACCAAATTGGGTCATTTGTTGAGATGTGGATAGATCTAGAGACTGTCATACAGAGTGAAGTAAGTCAGAAAAAGAAAAACAAATATCGTATATTAATGCATATATGTGGATTCTAGAAAAATGGTACAGATGAACCAGTTTGCCGGGCAGAAATTGAGACACAGATGTAGAGGACAAATGTATGGGCACCAAGGGGGGAAAGTGGTGGGATAGGGGTGGTCGTGTGATGAATTGGGAGATTGGGATTGACATGTATACACTGATGTGGATAAAATTGATGACTAATAAGAGCCTGCTATATAAAATAAATAAATAAAATAAAATTTAAAAAAAAAACAACCTACAATGAGGTATTACCTCATACCAGTCAGAATGGCCATTATTCAAAAAATCTACAAAAAATAAATGCTGGAGGGGGTGTGGAGAAAATGGAACCCTCTTGCTCTGTTGGTGGGAGTGTAAATTGATACAGCCACTATGAAGAACAGTATGGAGGTTCCTTAAAAAACTAAAAATAGAACTACCATATGACCCAGCAACCCCACTACTGGGCATATACCCTAAGAAAACCGTAATTCAAAAAGAGTTATGTACCACAATATTCATTGCAGCTCTATTTACAATAGCCAGGTCATGGAAGCAACCTAAATGCCCATCGACAGACGAATGGATAAAGAAGATGTGGTACATATGTACATAAAAAGAAACAAAATTGAGTTATTTGTAGTGAGGTTGATGGACCTAGGGTCTGTCATACAGAGTGAAGTAAGTCAGAAAGAGGAAACCCAATACCGTGTACTAACACACATATATGGAATTTTTAAAAAATGGTTCTGAAGAATCTAGGGGCAGGAAAGGAATAAAGATGCAGACATAGAGAATGGACTTGACACGGGGAGGGGGAAGGGGAAGCTGGAACGAAGTGAGAGAGTGGCATGGACATATATACACTACTGAATGTAAAATAGATAGCTAGTGGGAAGCAGCCACATAGCACAGGGTGATCAGCTTGGTGCTTTGCAACCACCTGGAGGGGTGGGATAGGGAAGGTGGGAGGGAGATGCAAGAGGGAGGAGATATGGAGATATATGTATATGTATAGCTGATTCACTTTGTTATAAAGCAGAAACTAACACACCATTGTAAAGCAATTATACTCCAATAAAGATGTTTTTAAAAACTATCAAAACTGAATTGTATATTTAGTATTTTAAGAAATACTAACATCATAATTCAAGAAGTTTTCTGGAAAATGAAAAGTCTTGAAATTACATATTGAAAGGACACTTTGCATATTGAGAAAAGTTACCCTGAGTAACAAACCTGAAACATATTTTTGGAAAAACTATTGGACTTTTAGGGGGAAAAAAACTTCCTTTAAGCATCTAAGCAAAAAGTTCAAGTCATTTATAAGGGAAAGAAGTTCAGTATGTCATCAGAGTTTTGGACAGTAATCCTTTATTCCAAAAGAAAGTTAAACAATATTTTTATGACCCTCAAAAAAGAAAATGTGAGCCAAGGTCGTTTTAGCCAGCAAAGTTGACTTTCGAGTATAAAGGCCACAGAAAAACTGTTATCAACACCCAGAACTCAGAAACTTATTTCCTTGAGCACTTCCTGAGGAATTTATCGGAAAATGACCATCAGATAGTCAAAATGACTGGAGGGATGTGACATAAAGACTTGTAGAGCAGATAATATTTAATGATAGTTAGAAGAGAGACTATAATATGTATAGTATAGATACCATATGATGTGGATAGAATAGCACTATAAAAAATGGAAGTGGAATAGGAAGCACGTATGAAAAGTGGAATGAGCATAATGTTTGCTTTATTGTATTAACTGGGATAAAAAGGATAACACTGCAAGTCATATACTGGACAAGATGGTGCAGAGAGGATAAAGGATATTATCTAAAGATATTTATTACACCATTAGAACACAATTGCAAGCCTTCTTAAATACAAATAATAATAATAAAGTGGAGACAAACCAAAAAAAGGAAAAAAGAAAAAAACAGAGTGAAAAGCATTTCATGTAAAATATGTGTATATTAAATATAGTATTATATTATACAACTTTTTTGTAAGAGAGTTGACAGAGGAACACAAACACAAAAATAAAATTAAAACAATGAAAGTTAAATAATAATTCTTTTAATATGTTTACATATGGGGGAAGATGGGAATAGTGTAAAGAGTTCAGGGATAAATGTTGGGCTTCTTGGAATATACACTGTTTTGTAGATTTAACTTTTGGAATTGTGTAAATATTTTAAATAATTATAAACAAATTGGTTTTTTAAAAAATCATCCCTAAAAATCGAAAACAAACTTAAAAGAAGTCAAAATACAAATATTGCAATTAGTTTTATATTTCACCCAAAAGTTTCTTTTATATTTGCTAACAGCTCAAGATGTGAATTTGAAGTTTATAAAAATAATGTTTAATAGTTGGACTCCAAATAAATAGGCATGGTCCTTGACTTTTTCTTCCACATCTAACACAAGGAAACAACTCAAATGAAATGAGTCAACTCAGGGGAATGTTACTCACTATCTTTTCTTTTTCATTTCTCTAGGAAAATAAAGGAAAGTCTGGAGTGTTTCCCTGTTAAACTGAATAACTTGATCCACACACTTGCACAAATGACAGCCATAAATCCTGCCAAATCTACTTCGCAGACTTTTTCCCAGGAATCCTGTACGAGGAGTGCAACCCAGTCAATCCAAAGAGCGACAATTTTAGGGTTCAGCAAGAAAACCAGGCATGTAAGTCTCAAGTCTGTCATCTTGACTTAAATATCATTTGACTACATCTCACACTTCCCTTCACTATGCTACACATTCCTCCTTATACCATGATTTTTTTTTTTTTTTTTTTTTTTTTTTTTGCTACACAACTGAAAACTCAGTTACAGTTTGAGCAGAAGTGCCATTAAGGCGGATGTTCCAAGGAGAAATCATAATAACCAGAGCTACTAGTAGAGAACCACCAAAGAGAACAGTTTCTGCCCTGTGGTAGACTATAAATCAAGACCTAATTAAAATGTCCACAAGAAAAGAAGATCAGAAATTAGGCAGTCTGTTCCCAGCACCTAAGATTATGATATTTTTATATACTGTGTTTATAGGTAATTTTGCCTTTACAAATTGCATCTCTTATCTTTTGTGATGATTTTTTTTTTTGCAGAGGTTCTTTGTTTAGTTTACATGAAACAGAATTTTAGAATGTATTGAAGGTTGATATTGCCATCTTCTGATTTTGTCTCTTTATTTTCTGCAGCTTTATCTAATCCAGGTGACTCACAGTAACAATGAAACAAGCCTGACAGAAAAATCATTTGACCAGTTTTCAAAACTTCACAGCCAACTTCAAAAGCAGTTTGCATCATTGGCCCTCCCAGAGTAAGGACTGTCCTCCACAGTGTTTTGCCTTTAGTACTTCTCCCTGAACATAAGGAAAAATTATGGTTATGGGATTTTCTATTTGTGGGCAACACAACACAGCATTCTGATTCCAGTGCCACTGAACCTATCCCAGCAGTGTCTCTATGGCTCTCAGAGTAAAGAACCTTTTGTCATAAAACAGAATAAAGGTTTTCAATTTTGTTTGCTTTCAGCCATTGATTTTGTAGACAAAAAAAATCAGAACCAATTTTATTTTTCATTGATTATCAGGGAAATTGTTTTATTTGCCTGTTTTTAAATTTGATTGTTTCAGTGTTTTCTATAAAAATAAAATTGAAATGGAAAATGCAGAACAAAATTGGATATATCTTCTCTTTCAACAGATAACTGCAATAAAAAGCTCTGATATATTTATTTGCTGTACCAGAAAAACTTATCAATATCAATTAGTATACAAGTAAAATTTATCAACTCACTTTTGTTATCATTAATTATTAACTTGGACTTGGGTTATCCAAACTTAATTTGTCATTATCTTCATTTTGCAGTCTTGAAAACCATTGCTCAGTTCATGTTATAATGAAAAAATATTAAGCATAAATAATGTAATTGAAAATACTTCTGTTCAAATAAACCTTCTAAAATTCATTATTTAGAACTAGCCAAATTTATGTTATAGACTTGAGTGTGTATCTTGACCAGAGGTGTACCTTGACTTTAAAAAGGTGAACTTCTTAGAAATTATGATATTTGCACTTAGGCAAATCAAATGTCATCTTATCTATAGAGTAGTTTCTTGGTATCCACAGGATTGGTTCCAGGACCCCTCCCACGGATACCAAAATCCTTGCATGCCCAAGTTCTATACATAAAATGGTGTAGTATTTACAAATAACCTACCCACATTCTCCTGTATACTTTAAATCACCTCCAGATCACTTATAATATCTAATACAATATAAATGCTATGTAAACAGTTGTAAATACAATGTAAATAGTTGCTGGCATGCAGCGAATTCAAATTTTGCTTTTTGGAACTTTCCAGACTTTTTTTTTTTTAATATTTCAAGCCACAGTTGGTTCAGTCTTCAGATGTAGAACCTGCAGACAGGGAGAGCCAACTGTACCAGAATTTTTGTTGAGTAAATGGTCCTTTAACAATATGAGTGTTCATACCAGACCTGACATACTTTGTACATGTGGATTTTTGTTAGATTTACAGGATTTAGTCACTTACCAAATTGTAAATCTAAACAACGTCGCCAATGGATGGAGAGATAGTGTGCATTATTTTGAAGACTGTGTAGTTCACATTGATGAAAAACTATACTTGCAGATGTCACAGAGATTTTGAAATACAGATGCTTTAAACATCAGAAAGTCATCAGAGTAAGAGCACATTCAGGAGACTGAGAGGGAAGGAATGTCATTGTGGAAACTTAAAGACAACATCAGCTTTAAGAGTTATCAAAAAACATCTAATGTAATAACTGAGAAAAAGGAAATACTGGCAAAAATATTCAGTTTGACTGCAAATATTGAATTCAACTTTAGTGGTTTCCATTGTACCCTAATAATTAATGATTTAAAAATATGTTCATTTTTGTTAAATGGCTGTCCTTTTATGTTTCAAAAATGTCTCTGTTCTACTCTTTTCTCTCCCCAATACATATTAGTATAACTTGTCAAACTTTAAAGTGCCAATAATCTCTCTCCATATGCCTCTTCTCGATTTTCAGCTTTAGTTAGGATTCTGTTTTGTTCAACAGCTCTTGCCTAGTAATGGGACCTAAATTGATTTTAAAATCATTCAAGCAATGTGTGGAGAGGAGGAATATTTAGTCCTTTGTTCCTTGAACAATATTTGTATGCTAACAGTCCCAAAGGAGTTCTGGCTTATAGCAATGCATACAGAAGAAGGATGAGGGCAAGATTTCCTCTGACTCCTAAATTTACTAAGAGAAGCTCTATGAGAATTATGTAAACCCAATCTGGAAAGTATGATCAGAAAGTTAGAGTCATAAAGAATAAAATTCAAATTAGTCACAGCATGTAACAGTGGTCTTCAAATCAGACTGTTTGTACCTCTTCCAACTTCTGAGAATACAGAGGCATAGGAATCTTCCTTGAAATTAATGGTCTTCTTTAAAAGTCACCTGCTTGAGAAAGGTTGATTTCCTTTCCCTCTCCTAATTTCACCATTGCTCTTCTCCCAGCCATCCAGAATTTTATTTTGGTACACTGTCCCAAGGAGTAAAAAATCTCTGAGGATTAAATAAAGGGCAAATCAAAATACTGGTGTTGGTATTGCGAAAATGAATTACTCTAATAACCAGGTATCAAATCTGTTTGCAGGTTGTGTGTTTCTTAATCTTTGGTGTGAACAAAATTGAGGGAGGACATGATAGCACCGTCAGATAAAATATCCTAAAAAATCATTTTCAAGAACGGATTACTATGTTATATTTGACATATAACTCAAAAGCATTTTAAACAACTGAATGACATTACTAGAGCTGAATTCCTTAATTCTCATGTACTTATTTACACACAATACTTTTTTAGTACATACATCTATAAAAAAAGGAATAGAACTGATGTTGAACTCCATTTTATTCTAACAATAAAGAAAAATAATCCACAGTTATACAAGTTAATATTTAAAACCAGCAAAATCCACCTATTTATCAAATGTATTTCTATGTTTTGATTAATTATATATGGTAATAATTTTTATGATAATTAAATCTGGATAAAAATTTTAACACTTTAAGCCTTAGTAAGAGTAAAGCAAGAGTAAAAAAGTAAAATGTCAATTATTTAAATACACAGAAATATTATTTTGGACTTCCCTGACACTTCCAACAGGAAGCAATGGATGGGATGTCCTGCAGTTGTCACATACTTCTGTGTGTTTGCTAACAACGCTTCACCATCCCCCATGCTCCTTTGCCCAGAGGAAGGTCTGTACCAAAGAAGCAGAAGAAGAAGGAAGCAACAGCAAGACTGCAGTCAGAGGAATCTGCTAGATAGTTCCTAAGGAGATACATTTAACCAGCAAAACGTGTTGCCAAATGCTTCCCATTAACAGGTCATGCCACCAATAATTGGTTGTAATCAACGTCTAGCCCGTCAAGATGAATCATCAGATAGTGAAGAGGAAATTCTGCAAGCTAGACCCCTGGGGAAAGTGATACTTTGTTCCAAAAGACTAAGACCAGATGGAAGCATATGCTTGGTAAAATGTTTAATCTAGTTAGTGTAGCAATGTCCCTCGTGAACCCAGAGGAAACAATACCATATGACCTTCTTGAAAAATTATGGATCATTAAACTTCAGAAAGTATTTATTAACCCCCCACATGTATTTAAAGGACAAATTGTGTGGTCTGCCATAAATACAGTAAGAAGGAAAATATGTATTAATTTAGTATGTTAAATTAAATTAGTATTAATATTAATGATAGTTAAAATAGCACAAGTGACCACAGCCATGTTAATAAAACTCTCAGAATTAATCATGCGTTCTATGTTTTTTTAAAAAACGTTTTCAGTGGCCCTTCCATCTGATGCAGCTTTAACTTTATGAACAATTGTAAGATACAGATGCCAATTTTCAAACTAATGATAAGATATACTTTTTTCTTTTAAAACAGGTTTCCTCATTGGTGGCACTTACCTTTTACAAATTCAGATCACAAAAGATTCAGAGATCTAAATCATTACATGGAACAGATATTAAATGGATCGTATGAAGTTGCAAACGTATGTCACAATTTACTTTTATATTTTTACATAAAATATGGACTGTTTTATGTATTATTACTGGGAATATTTTAAAATACTTTATGATAACATTTTTAGTCCTACATTTATTCAACAAATATACAAATTAAAATTATCTTGTCAATTCCATGCAAAAACCAACCGGGACTTTACTTGAAATTGCATCGTAATATCTTTCGATCCATTATCATATTCAAGTATTTTTAGAATGTTTTTTCAATAATTGTTTATTGTGCTGTGCATAGAGGGCTTAGAAGTATTTTGTTATACTAGATATAGTACTTTTTATAAAAATCCTTTTCCTGTTTTTTCACCATTTTATAGATAGAACTGATTTGGTATATTGACATTTTACCCAACAATCTTACTAACTTCACTTTTAATTCTAATAATTATCTGTATTGTTTTTGAATTTTCAACTTACAATCATATTGTCTGCAGATAACAAGAGTTTATTTTTTCTTTCCAATATTCATATATTGTATTTCTTTTCCTTGCTATTTTGTGCTCTCTAGAGCTTTCAATAGATATTGAATTGAAGTGGTAATGGTGGATACACCTACATTATTCTTGAATCCAGGGAGGAAGTGTCTAATATTTCCTCATTAAGTATGTAGATTTTGTAGGTACCCTTTATTATTTTGTTTCCTTCTATTCCTATGTTGCCAATAGTTTTTACAAAGAAGGTTGAATGTATCAAAATTTTTTTTCTGAATCTACTGGGCTGCACAATGATCACCAATAATCCTATTTTTCTCCTTTACTCTGCTAATGTGGTGAATTACACTGAAGAACTTTCTAATTTTAAACAAATTTGCATTACTAGGGTAAACTCTACATGGACGTAATGTATTATACTTTTTATGTATTATTGGATTTGATTTAACATTTTCTTTAGCATTTGTTTTCATCTTTATTTATGACAGAGATTGGCCTGGAGTTTTTCCTTCTTACAAAGTCATTACCAGGTTTCAGAAACAAGAACATGCTGGACTCATAATATTAGTTGCAAAGAGTTATTGCTTTTTCCCTACTCCCTGGAACAGTTTGTATAAAATTGGTTTTATTTCTTTAATTTGTAAAGTCATATAGGTCTGGAGAATCAATTTATTTAAGAGCTATAAGACATTTCACGTTTCCTATTTCTTCTTGGGTCTCTTTGTTAAGTTACATTTCTATAGGAATTTGTGCTAATTTATTGGCATAAAGTTATTCATAATATCCTATCATAATCTTTTTAACATTTATAGGATCTGAAAAGGTATTCACTCTTCGATTTCTCACACATATTTCCTGATCCATACTTCCAGAGGATTATGAATTTTACCGATTTTTGTAAGGAATGAAATGTGGGATTTATTGACCCTCTCTATTGTATTATTTCTCTGTTTCACTTATTTTTTATCTTTATTATTTCCTTCCTTCTGCTTCCTGTCTATTTATAACATCCTCAGATAGTTAATCTAACTTGTTTATTTTCAACCTGTCTTTACTTACCCATTTAAAACTCTAAATCCTCTCTCCTAATCAAGATTTAATAACACCCCGCAAGTTTTTATATACAGTATTGTATTTTCTTTATCATTCCTTAAAAATATTTATAAAATTTTCACTGTGAATTTTCCTGGACCATGGATTAAGTCTATTTCACCCACTTGAGTTTTACATGCTGTACCAAAAATATATATCTGTATCTGTATCCATAAATTTCATAAGTAATTATTATTGTTGTTTTTGCAATCAATATTTAATATTACTCACATATCTCATTTTCATTGCTTCCTGTAACTCTGAATTTCCATCTGGTATTATTCTCCCTCTACCTGAAGAACACCATCTACTATTCCCCTTAATATGAATTTGCTGCTAAAAGAAACCCTCTAAATTTGCATTTGTCTGAAAAGTTTTTATTTTACCTTCATTCTTGGAGGATATTTTTGCTGACTATTTGGTATTTGAGCATTTGGATAGCAATGATTTTATTCTAAAAACTTTAAGGCTATCATTTCATTGTCTTTTAACTTCCATTGATTTTGTTTAGAATCCATCTGTTATATTTGTTGCTTCTTTGAAAAAGTTTTTTTATTCTTTACAATATTGTTCTTTTTACTGTTGGTTTTCTGCCGTTTTACTTTAACTTGCTCAGATATGACTTTGTTTCTACTGATGATGCTTGAGCTTCAGCACTTCTTGAATTTGTGTCTTTCATCACTTTTGGAAAGTTCTCAGTCGTTATCACTTCACATATTGTTCATACTATTTCCTCTCTCTTCTTTTTCTGGGACTGTAATCACATATATGTCTATCCTTTTCATTGTACCCTCTATGTCTCATACTTTTACTCCTGTATTTTTAATTCTTTGTCCTCTATGACTTAGTTTCTGAATAGCTTCTTCTAACTTATCTTTTGGGTTGTTTATTCTCTAATGATCTGTGTTTAACATACTGTTAATTCCATTCTTTGAGTTCTTAATTTCAATTATTCTTCAGTTTCAGAATTTCCTTTTTTTTTTTTCAGTTCCTAGTTCTTTGCTGAAAATCTGTCCTTTTTATTATTTCTTCAAAATTCGTAAGCATAGTTATTTAAAATCTTCCTTAAAACTCCAATATTGGGACCTACTGCATGTACATTTTTATTTTCTAATGTTTCTGCTGGTTTTTAATTATGTAGTCTTGTTCCATTGTGAGCCTGGTTATTTTCCTTTTTATTGTGGCCACATATTGTACTGCAATGTCCTTTGTAGAAATTGGATGCCTATGTTACTGTTATCCTGGTATAGAGAATTATAATATCTGAGTACATTAACAATCTAGGGTTGCTGAAATCCAGTTGCAGGGATTCAGATTATTCAAAACTGAACTGTAGCTCTTGTGAGGCACTATTACTTGTTCATCCTTATTCCTTAGATGTAGCCACTTTGGATCTAAACCCAAGGTAAGGCAGACTCACCAAGAATCTACTTGGCAGCTCTGGATTCCATTCTTTTTCCTCTTAACTCTGCAAGGTGGTCAAAATTGTTGCTTTACCTTCCAGCCATTCCACTGCTTCAACCTATATCAATAAAAACCCACAACAGAAAAGCTGTGCCAAAACCCAAGCTCACTTCCCCAAGACTGTCTTGCCCCAGATCCTAGCCTGGTAATTCTTCACTATCTTCTTAGCTCTCTGATGCTTTCAAGCAAAGTTTAAAAACAAATTGTTTAATTATTCCAGTTATTCTCCATAGGAGGTCTGGACTAAATGACCAAATCTAATATCACTAAAAATAGGAGCTTACAGCTGCAGTCATGCTACCCCTCAGCTTTCAGAAATATCTGCTGTTCTGGCTCCTCCCCTCATCCTGTGTTCTGATGAACCTTGTCTCTGATAGGTAACTATTTCAGAGGATCTAAGTCTGTGGTCATTTCCCATCTGAAAAAAGTATTTAAGGATTTCTTGGTGAGGTTTTGGTACTACTCATCAGTGATTCTGAGTGGCCTAGAAAATTGAAGAGACATGCCAGACCCCAATTTTGCTCCCTTCTGTCATATGCATCAGAAAAAGGACTCTTAAGATCCTTCCCCATACACACATGTGCATACAACCTACACATGCACACAGCTGTTACAACTCCTTCTGAGGACTCAAAGAAGGATTAGCTCCCTTTACTATTAAATTCCTATCACCATCTTGCTTGCAAGGTTCCTGTGAGACAAATGTAAGTTACAAAGGCAGGTACCAAGCTAACAGAATCCTCCAGAGTTCTTGGCTAGACATAGGATCTTTTAGGGATTTATCTAAAACATCATCTCTAAGGGTAAAAGGTACAAGACCTGTTAGGTTTTTTGCCTTTTGATGTAAGAATGGAGACTATTTATGGAATATCTTTAGCTAATCCACATGTCTGGAATAACTTTAATGTCACCAATAAGAGCCCATTTCTAACATTAATCATGCTAGTCAACAAGCTACCATTTTTATGAACAAAATCCTTTGACATTCAATATGCTAATTAATAATGTCCATTTTTTTAAAGGTGTTCAGCATGATGGCTTGATTTACATATATTGTGAAATGATTACCACAATAGATTTAGTTAACATCTATCATCTCATATAGATACAATAAAAAGAAAAGAAAAAAGCAATTTTTAAATTTATAAATGTCATAAAATGAAGATTTAATATCTCTGCTTCTTCCTCATCCTCTCCCCCAAATTTAGCATGCTTTTAATTATATCAATAATTAGCATTTGTAAAATGCCTATTGTTGATTGAGTTGTGAGAGTTTAACAGAACTACTTACACTGACTGCCTCTAGTATGGGTTGCCTGATTAAAATATTGAGAACCTCTTATTTCCTCCTGCTTTATCCAGGTAGCCAGATAGTGCAGCCTTGATTAGGACATTAACAGACCATTCCTGGACTCTAGTCATTTTTCCTTTTATTGAAGTATACTTGACTTACAATATTATATTAGTTTCAGGTGTACAACATAGTGATTTGATCATTTTTCTGCCGTCTTGATTAAATCCTAGCAGCACTCCGGTTATACTTCGACCTAAGAAACGCATTTATAACATCATGCTGTATATACAGACATACTTTAAACTTCAGTAAGTTACAGGCACTGTAACAGGAGGACTACAACCGACCCCATAACCAGGACTTACCTGAGTCAAAGAACCCTATTTTTCTCAGCAGTCAATTCAACAACCTTCCTTCTCCATGTGGAGCTTGGGAAAGACATTAGATGAGATTACTTTCCAGTCAGAGTGTGAATTGTTTTAATTACATGTTGTATAGTAGATTAAGTCAATATATATCAAGGAAACCTTACTGAAATTTAAAAATAAAATATATTAATGAATGTATTCAAAATTGTCTCCTAACTGTAGGTTTGCTGATTCAGGATGTTGGCTTATTGCTATACCTCCCAGTTGGGTAATATTGTGGTTTGATGATGAATAGACCCACTTAAGAAAATTCCACAATTCAGATCACAAGCATCCTAAGGCTATTAGAAAAAAATCACAATTGTCAATAATGACTGCTTTAGATTGCATATAGTCGGGGACAAGAGGAGAAACTTAAATCCCTATCACTAACTCCTAAGACTAGTGGTTCTCAAAGCTCAGCTCCTGGACTGTAGTTGGAACCTCATCTGGGAATTTATAAGAATGTAAAATTTCAGTCCCATCCTAGACGTATTAAATCAGAAACTCTGGGGATGAGGTCCAGCAATGTGTTTTAACAAGCCCTCCAGGGTGTTCTAATCCATGACAATGTTTGAGAACCATTATTTCAGACTCTGGTCATCTTTCCTTTTTTTTTTTTTTTTTTCCAGTTTGAACATGATCAGACATTTGGTTTCCAATGTAGTAGATACTAAGGTACCCTACTATATCACTGATATTTTTGCAAATCTGGACTCAAGCACATTGTGCTACAATATTATTTCCAGGCTGGTAGCTCAGCTAGAGATGCTGTTTTGTATCAAAGGACAAGTGCCTGTGCACTTAAGAAGGTATACTTATCCCAGTTCCCAATGAAGTAGAGAAGGCATCCCAGGGAGTATGGCTTTCAAGTTGTTATTAAAGGGCAAATAGAAGTTAGTAAATGGAAACTGGGGAAAAATTATGCTAGACAAGGGGAACTACAAGGACAAAGCATGCATTATGGTTACATGCTTTTCTCTTGTTTGGAAGCTTAAAGAAATCAATGTTTATATTCATTTAATTTTACCCATGTATATAGCAAACTTATAATCTCGACAACATTTAATATATATTTTAAATGAAAAATTACAGAATTATTAACATATATTAACCTATAGTATGGTATTTACCATACCATTTCTGTTTTGTGCCATACCATTACTGTAGCTTTGTAGTATAGTCTGAAGTCAGGGAGCCTGATTCCTCCAGCTCAGTTTTTCTTTCTCAAGATTGCTTTGGCTATTTGGGGTCTTCTGTGTTTCCATACAAATTGTAAAATTTTTTGTTCTACTTCTGTGAAAAATGCCATTGGTTTTTTGATAGGGATTGCGTTGAATCTGTAGATTGCTTTGGGTAGTATAGTCATTTTCACAATGTTGATTCTCCCAATCCAAGAAAATAGTATATCTCTCCATCTGTTTGTAAAATCTTTAATTTCTTTCCAAGAAAATAGTATATCGCTCCATCTGTTTGTAAAATCTGTTTCTTGGATTCTTCCAATCCAAGAAAATCGTATATCTCTGCAACTGTTTCTCAAATCTTTAATTTCTTTCATCAGTGTTTTAAAGTTTTCTGCATACAGGTCTTTTGTCTGCTTAGGTAGGTTTTTTTCTAGGTATTTTATTCTTTTTGTTGCAGTGGTAAATGGGAGTGTTTCCTTAATTTCTCTTTCAGAGTTTTCATCATTAGTGTATAGGAATGCAAGAGATTTCTGTGCATTAATCTTGTATCCTCCTACTTTACCAAATACATTGATTAGCTCTGGTAGCATCTTTAGGATTCTCTATGTATAGTATCATGTCATCTGCAAACAGTGACAGTTTTATTTCTTCTTTTCCGATTTGGATTCCTTTTATTTCTTTTTCTTCTCTGATTAAGGTGGCCAGAACTTCCAAAACTATGTTGTATAATAGTGGTGAGAGTGGGCAACTTTGTCTTGTTCCTGATCTTAGAGGAAATGGCTTCAGTTTTTCACCACTGAGAACGATGTTGGCTGTGAATTTGTCATATATGGCTTTTATTATGTTGAGGTAGGTTCCCTCTATGCCCACTTTCTGGAGAGTTTTTATCATAAATCGGTGTTGAATTCTGTTGAAAACTCTTTCTGCATCTATTGAGATGATCATATGGTTTTTATCCTTCAATTTGTTAATATGGTGTATCACATTGGTTGTTTTGTGTATCTTGAAGAATCCTTCCAATCCTGGGATAAACCCCACTTGATCGTGGCATATGATTCTTTTAATGTGCTCTTGGATTCTGTTTGCTAGTATTTTGTTGAAGATTTTTGCATCTAAATTCATCAGTGGTATTGGCCTTTATTTTTCTTTCTTTGTGACATCTTTGTCTGGTTTTGCTGTCAAGGTGATGGTGGCTTCGTAGAATGAGTTTAGGAGTGTTCCTCCCTCTGCTATATTTTGGAAGAGTTTCAGAAGTATAGGTGTTAGCTCTTCTCTAAATGTTTGATAGAATTCACCTGTGAAGCCATCTGGTCCTGGACTTTTGTTTGTTGGAAGATTTTTAATGACAATTTCAATTTCAGTGCTTATGATTGGTCTGTTTATATTTCTATTTCTTCCTGGTTCAGTCTCGGAAGGTTGTGCTTTTCTAAGAGTTTGTCCATTTCTTCCAGGTTGTCGATTTTATTGACACAGAGTTGCCTGTAGTAATCTCTCATGATCCTTTGTATTTCTGCAATGTCAGTTGTTACTTCTCCTTTTTCATTCCTAATTCTGTTGATTTGAGTCTTCTCCGTTTTTTTTGTGATGAGTTGGCTAATGGTTTATCAATTTTGTTTATCTTCTCAGAGAACCACCTTTTAGTTTTATTGATCTTAGTTATCATTTCCTTCATTTCTTTTTCACTTATTTCTGATCTTATCTTTATGATTTCTCTCCTTCTGCTAACTTTGCGTTTTGTTTGTTCTTCTTTCTCTAATTGCTTTAGGTGTAAAATTAGGTTGTTTACTTGAGATTTTTCTTGTTTCTTGAGGTAGGATTATATTGCTATAAACTTTCCTCTTAGAACTGCTTTTGCTGCCTCCCAAAGGTTTTGGGTCGTTGTTTTTCATTGTCATTTGTTTCTAGGTATTTTTTGGTTTCTTCTTTGATTTCTTCAGTGATCTCTTAGTTATTTAGTAGCGTATTGTTTAACCTCCATGTGTTTGTATTTTTTACACTTTTTTTCCTGTAATTGATATCTAGTCTCATAGCGGTGTGGTTGTAAAAGATACTTGGTACAATTTCAATTTTCATAAATTTCCCAAGGCTTGATTTGTGGCCCAAGATATATTCTATCCTGGAGAATGTTCCATGAGCACTTGAGAAGAAAGTGTAATCTGCTGTTTTTGGATGGAATGTCCTACGAATATCAATTAAGTCCATCTTGTTTAATGTGTCATTTAAAGCTTGTGTTTCCTTATTTATTTTCATTATGGATGATCTGTCCATTGTTGAAAGTGGGGTGTTAAAGTCCCCTACTAGTATTGTGCTACAGTCAATTTCCCCTTTTATAGCTATTAGCATTTGCCTTATGTATTGAGGTGCTCCTATGTTGGGTGCATAAATATTTACAATTGTTATATCTTCTTCATGGATCGATCCCTTGATCATTATGTAGTGTCCTTCTTTGTCTCTTGTAATAGTCTTTATTTTAAAGTCTGTTTTGTCTGATGTGAGAATTGCTACCTCAGCTTTCTTTTGATTTCTATCTGCTTGGAATATCTATTTCCATCCCCTCACTTTCATTCTGTATTTGTCCCTAGGTCTGAAGTAGGTTTCTTGTAGACAACATATATATATGGGTCTTGTTTTTGTATCCATTCAGCCAGTCTGTGTCTTTTGGTTGGGGCATTTAATTCATTTACATTTAAGGTAATTATCTTTATGTATGTTCCTATTACCATTTTCTTAATTGTTTGGGGCTTGTTTTTTGTAGGTTTTTTCCTTTTCTTGTGTTTCCTACCAGAGAAGTTCCTTTAGCATTTGTTGTAAAGCTGGTTTGGTGGTGCTGAATTCTCTTAACTTTTGCTTTTCTGTGAAGGTTTTAATTTCTCCATTGAATCTGAATGAGATCCTTGTTGGGTAGAGTAATCTTTGTTGTAGGTTTTTCCCTTTCATCACTTTAGATATGTCCTGCCACTCCCTTCTATCTTGCAGAGCTTCTGCTGAAAGATCCACTGTTAATCTTATGGGGATTCCCTTGTATGTGTTGTTTTTTAAGAACAAACGTGATTCCAATACACAGCCAGGTTTGGATAATTCTCTTCTCAAAATTCAGAAGCTGAATCGCATATGTACACTGTTCTGAGAAGCTTACAGTCTTTGTCAGTATTCTATGTTGACGTGTTTCAGTGGCTTCATAAAGTCTTTCACAACTTCACACATTGGGCTTTTCTTTCCTTTCTTCCTAAGGAACTTTATGGGTCTTGATACAATACTCATTTTACATATGACACAGTGGTTGAACAGTAATAATTTGACAGCAACATAAGCAGATGCTGACTAGCCTTAATAATGTGACCTGACTAATCACCCTGGTTCTCCTTGATGCATAATGTCATCAATTTTCAGTTATCTTCAAATGGATTGACCACAGTGAAAGCTTTGTCTCCATACCCTGGTGGATGCTTCCCTGATTCAGTTTGTTTATATTCAAGGAATAAAAACTTATTTTAAGATCAACTAAATAAAACTTTATTGGCCTAAAAATCACATAAATAATACCAAAATATTTCACATTATTTTGAGCTTTTTAAAAATTTTGTATTATTGATGAAGTTCTTCTCTTCCCTCATATGTTTTAACAGAGTTATGTCTATAAACACTAAAATCTATAAAACCAGGTCTGTAACATAAATATTGTAATTATTTTAAATGATATGAACAACTTAGAGGAAATTTTTAAACACACGTAATTTTTTTCCCTCTTCTAATAAAACAAGAGATTTAAAGTAAATTTATTATATTTGTGCTGAATACTCCTGTGATAGGTTAATCCTCATCTCTGACCCCAGAAAAATCCTTATAAAAACACTTTTCTTCTTCCATAGCTACTTGTCATATGACAGTATAGGAAAGGCAAATAATCCTATTATGTCTATACATTAAAACTCACATTCTTTTTTAGTTATGTGATACATTTATTTGTAACTTTTAAAAAATATTTTATATCACTGTATATAACTTTGTAACAATTTTTAAATTTTTACTGATCACTTACTATGTGTAACACTCTAGATTAAAAGCTTTAAATTAGTTTTAGAGAACAAATTGGAAAGATGAAAGTAATGCAATATACACTTTACTTTCAGTGAGTTTATAATATGGTGATAAATACAGACATGAACATATATAATAATAGCAGTGACTGGAAAAGGGTGAGAAAAGAAAGTAGAAGATGCAGCTTGAATATGAAATTGAACAACCTTACCTTACTAAAATCAAATATTATATACCCTTCTGGGGCATACTCAATTGTAAGCAGTCTTGCTTTTTGTCAAGGAAATGAGATGAAGAGTCTGTTTGTAGTCCAGTTTCAGGTATCAGAGTTAAGTTAAGTGAGAGAGATGTCTCTGGGGGTTTGGTCTAAAAACACAAGAGCAGCCCAAATAGAGGGATGACTGTAAATCCCTGAGACCATCTCTCTCTTCTCCTCATCTCTCTTCCCTCCTCTTTCATCCCCACACACAAATTGGTTGATAAAGGAAAACAGATATAAATGAGGACTGCAATTATACACTATTTTAATATCTCTTCTAATGAGGTTGCAAGCATCAGTTTAGACATCCTAGTCCTATATCTGCCTGGTTTTTGTTTGTTTAGCTTGACTCCCTTCTCCCAAAGTCATTGAAACTTCTTTTTTTCTTGAAGTGTTTGTAGTTTCATTCCACAAGCTGTGATAACAGGAATTCCTTTTGCTTTTTAAAATTTTACTCTGTTTTAGTTGAATTGTGTTGTGAACTAAATTAAGATCTTTATAAAGGGCAATATAAATATGTAATAAAAGTTATAGTAAATGATTGCAGTACCTAAAGAAATGTGTACCCACATTTGAGTTTAGCTGAGACATACAAACAACAGTTGCTTTAAAACTTTTTAAAGCCATGTATTCATTGGGATTTTTAGCTCTTCTCAGTATTGTTGCTCATTTCTAGAAGTCCCTTAAAATAAGGAATGCTATCACGGCTTAAGCAGTATTATTTTTTTAAGCAGAAATCAAATGTCAAAATAAATCCAAACAGGTAAATCCTACCTTAATAATGAACATATGTTTCTTGTTCCCTGCTTGCTAAACCCAGATGTTAATTACTACATTTGTCAGTACATTGCTCTTTTCCTATTTGGAGCTGGCTGAGATTATGATGCAGGCAGGATAAATGTCATATGTGTATCATCAGTAAAACCAAGATTATTTTTCAAAGTCTGGTAAAATGCTGATGACATTTGAGAACCAAAATTATAAAAGATTCCTTAAAAGTTCACTATTTTTCATAGTGTCATTCTTCCATGTAACTCCAATACAAATACAGTGGGCTGAACTACATTAAAGACTGGACATTATGACAAGCTACTTTATGAAAAAAGCAATAAAATACAATTACTCTTCAACTTTGATTTAAAACGCTTATGGGAATTCATTTTTAAATTCACATTTTTACGGTGCTTCATGGAGTTTGAGAGAGATTTAGCTTATTGTTTTAACTCACTGAAATTAAATCTTGCAGTCAGTTCTAGATGTTGGCTGGTCTGTTAATAAATGGGAATTCTTAATGTGTTATTTTAAAGACAGAAAAAATTGATCTCAGTGTTATATTACATCACTTCTGATCTTTGCAAGGACTTTAACTCTCTGTAGTCTTTGAGAATAAGAATATGTTCATAGGATGCTGGAAAAACACTTAAGTTTTGAGCAACTTTGAATTGATCAACTGTCTCAAAAAATCAATGATTTTAAATTACCAATGACTTAATGATATAAATGATAAACAAAATATTAATGTGAGCTCTGAATTTAAAATACAAGCTGATGCAGATTTTGATTTAAAATTGCTCACTTGGCTTCAAGTTTGCTAGTTATTGACTCAATTTCTAATTTAAGAACACATTATTAGACACTAAGAATCCTATATTAGTTAGATAAACATCTACTCTAGCAAAAAAATGTATATGTATAACCTCATAGAGTGTTTAATATAACCTAATGTGTTTACATAGATCATTGATATCAAAGTCCAGTAACTTCAGAGTCCTTAAGACAAATACCAACCGTGTATTAATTTATTCACCAAATATATAATGTTTTACATAGGAGGGATGTTCCAAATATTTAACAACTGTTAGGGCACAGGAACTGATTAATCAGGATAAGTGCAGGCCACCAACCCACCTTTATGGCCATACAAGCTTGTATTGGTTGAATGTTTGCTGTGATGGATGGAGAAAACTGTAGTAAGAGCAGTGCGGAATGAGGGTTTTCAGGAGCTTGGATCAAAATATATTAAGTTTGAGTTGCCTGTGTGACTTATAAGTAGAGATGTCAAGTGGAAAGTTGAATGTGTTGAGTTGAGGGGAAAAGAGAGGCTGGAAATATAAATATTCGAGTTTCAATTAATAATTGGTTTTCATTGCCATGAGACTGGATGTTACTTATGATGAAAATGTAAATATAAAAGAGAAAAGGTCTGAATATGAGACCATGCAGCACACCAACTTTAAAGTTTGAGAAGATGGAAGAGAATCAACAAAAGAGACTGAAAAAGAGCAATCTGTTGGAAACCAAAAGAATATGGTGCCTGGGAATTCCCTGGTGGTCCAGTGGTTAGAACTCCACACTTCACTGCAGGGGGCACAGGTTCAATCCCTGGTCAGAGAACTAAGATCCTGCATGCCATGTGCTGCAGCCAAATAAATAAATGACTCGTGGAGGTAATTAATGAAAAAAAAAAAAGAACGTGTTGCCTGAAATCCAAGATAAGAAATTATTTCAAAGAAGAAGGAATGACAAGCTGTTTCAAATGCTACTAATGGGTCAAAAATTGAGAATTGACCACTGGATTTAGCAGAATGGATATCATTGGTGAATTTAACAAAAACAGTTTGATGAGAGTGCTGGGAACAAAAACCTTATTAGAATGGATTCAAAAGAGAATGTGAAGAGAGAAATTTGGGATAGAAAGTGGAAAACAATCCTTGCAGAATCTTTACTAAAGATGAATAGGAAAAAAACAGTGTGCAGAGAAATGTAAGTCAAGAATTTTGTTTACTGAAATGAATTATAGCATATGTGTATGCTGGTAGGAAAATCCACTGAAGAAGCAAAAATTGGTGATGCAATTAGCCATATACCAGAGCGAAGACCTTGACTAGAGAAGAGAGCATGTGATCTAGTGCCCAAATCAGTCTCAAATTAAAGCACAGGCATTCCACCTATGTAGTGGATGAAATGGCAGAGGTAAGGTAAGATGATAGATATTGAGCGCTTATAGAAATTCTTTTCTGCTTCTGTTTTTTCTGTAAGCAAGAAGACATAGGAGTTCCTGGTGACCTAGTGGTTAAGATTCCCTTCCATTGCCATGGCCTGGGTTCAAACCCTGGTCAGGGAATTGAGATCCCTCAAGCCCGTACAATGCAGCCAATAAAAAAAAAAAGACAGCCTTGAGCAGATTGAAAGAGAGGAAAAGCATGTTGGCATTTTGAGGAGTGAGGCTAGGGTATTAAATAGTCCTACAGGTGAATGGAAGAATAAATGGGGTAGTGATGTGAAAAATTGCCAGAAAATTGAGCACCAACTTGTGGGTAGTGGGCATGAGGTGAAAGTAAGATTGGTAAGCATGGTTGAGTGCTTTTCTCCAGCAACATTCAGCACACCTGTTACAGTTGCAGAGTTGGCAGAGAGTAACCAGAGTTGTTTCGTTTTCATTTTTGTTTTTTGCCAAGTGAATAATAGAATAATGGGAGAAACGGTCAAAAGAGTTAAAAGGAATATACGAGAGAGTTATTTTAAGTATTGACCGTGAGATCCATATTGGCCAAGGAGGGATATGAGAATAATGAGAGGAGTTAGGGTCAGTGAAAAGGTCAACAGATTGTTCGAGTTATATAACTAGAGGAAGAGAGCTGAAAAGGAGGGAGCGGGTGGCTGTAGACTCAGAGGCTAGAAATCAAGACAAGAAGAACTTCAGTCACTGATCCAGATAAGATCAAGAGAACAAGAGTGAGTGATGGAGTAAGATGCAGAACAAGATTATTGGATGAGATGAGTTAAAAACAAAGAATCTACCATAAAGAAGGTTGCTTTGTGTCAATGTTAAAATAAGTGTGAATTATGACAAGTATTATTGGAGAAAATGACAATGTTCCAGGGTTTAAAATGTTGTAGGAATGAAGGCCCGTGACCTAGAGATCAGTAGACAAATGCAACAAGAGGGAGAGGGCTGTATAGTCAGTAGACGTGGATATTCAAAGCAGGGCATTTTTATACGGGAAGAAAGTGTGGAGATTGGAAGATCAAGGAGATGCAAGGAGGATACCTACTCCATCCCCAGGACCAGGGTTATAAAGGGAATGTGAGACAGCACTACTACCATTTCAGAAACTTGAAAGCAGAAGGGACTGTTCAGAGAATATAATATGTTGAGCTTATAAGGAGCTTTGCTGATGACATTCTCCAAGGCTGACTGCTGTTTTTTCTTTGCTCCACAATGCTGCACTGTCAACTTTCTAAGAAATATCTGATCATGATGTTTTTCTGTTTAAAACTCATCAATAGGTCCCAGTAGCTTTAAGCTTGTGCAGAAAACCAGCATGCTCTAGGACTCCTATGAAACTCTCTCTAGGCACATCTCCCACCTATCTCCATATGTATTCTTCACATCTGTAGGTCATTGGCAGTGGTAACACAGGTGGGCCTGGGCTTACTGATTCACTCTACATTCTTTTTTTGATACTAATCTCAATCAGTCAACCACTTATGCCATCTGGCATTCAGTTTTCTCATTTCTAGAATGAAGTAGTTAATTTCAGAGCTTTTCCTCAAGAAAACTATTACCATTTGAATAATTAAACAGAAAAGCAACATTCTTTTTTTTTAAATATTTACTTATTTGGCTGTGCCAAGTCTTAGTTGCAGCATGTAGGATCTAGTTCCCTGACCAGGGATCGAACCCAGGCCCCCTGCATTGGGAGCGCAAGCCACTGGACCACCAGGGAAGTCCCCAGAAAAACAACATTCTTAATAATGAGAGAATATTGTTGGTATTTCAGAATATTTAAGATAAGTGGCCTTGCTCATTAATTGCCAATTGTACCCTCCAGTCATTGAGACAGCCAAAAGTGTGCCCATACATCTTTAAGCATCTCAAATTGTCAGATAGCTTGATAAAATGCAGGCTGCCCAGTTAACTTTGAATTTGAGATAAACAAATAAATTTTTTTAGTGTAAGTATATTGAAAATATTGCATGGGCATCATCTGTTTTTATTTGTTATATCTGGCAGCTCTACATATGGAAAGCCCTGCAGACTAGGATTATATCTATAGTCAATGTAAAAATGGCACCCCTAGAGTTGCTCAGTATACAACCTACACAAGTAAATATAGCCACACTGCTCAGTGGTCAGTACAAACCCAACTGAAAACACTGGTTCAGGTTATCAGTGAAAGCAACTGTAGCACTAACATTTCTATAATTCTCCAAACTATCCAGTAGTGCAATGTACTAAAAAGCTGTGGGATACATGTACATAAGTAAAACCAAATCTGAGGAGAAAATTTAATTGATTATTTTGAAATCAAGCAATACTACTTTTTCTATCTTCTTAATCATTTTTATTGATTTCTTCCTTCCATTGACACTGGATCATGCTTTTCCTCAAGAATGAAAACAATATTGTGACATTAAGGAAGTAGTATTCAGCATGTCACCCACACCTGGAATTACAAATGTAGGTTTCAAGGATATGACAGTGTAAATACAAGGGAATAATTAGTTATTGGTGACATTTCAGACACTAATTGGGAAGATATTCTGCCTACTCTTGAAGTTTAATAACCATTAGGAGGTGAGGTCAAAATGTTGCCAGAGAATAATAATTGACTGGTTGTCAAAAGCCAAAGAAGGTCAAATTTCCTTCAACAAATTCTGAAATTTGATTTCAGACTTTCAAACTAAAAAACTTGCTTTGGTCAGCTTCCTGAAGATGGATATATTTCTTGAGGATAGATTATTATACAAGTTCACAAGAGATCAATATGTAGATATAAAAATTGCAAATTAACTAGATTACAATGATGCATAAAACTGCTACATAGATAAAAATATTTGCATTAGAAGACCAATGTGTTCTATATCTGAAGACAGATCTCAGTTTCTGTTAATAAATAGTTATTGAGTAAAAATACTATATTAAATATGAGTGAGTAAATGATCTCTGCTCTTGATATCTCACTGACTAGGCTAAAAGAGTAGAGAAGAGAGAATATGATAAAACTTGGGCAAATGGGTGGACAGAGGTGGAAAGGATGGAGAAAAGAGCATGTAGAAAAACAGAGAGATAAAAGAGCATGACACACTTGAGGAAATATAATTCAGTATAGTCAATACACTAGAAGAAAAATGGTGAGAGATGAAGATAGGGAAATGAGCAAGATCCCATTCAAGAAAGGTCTTACAAGCCTTGTTAAGCAGTTGATCTTTTTGCTTAAGAGCAATGGGGAGTCACTTCTGGGTTTTAAGCAGTTAATTATTAGATTTTTATTTTGAAAGATAATTGTGTGACAAATAGACTGAATTAAAGGGTAGCAAGATAAGAGTCGGGAACACTTGCTGTAACTTAGGTGAGAAGTGATGATACTAGAACAAGGAAGACGACAGTATACCTGGAGGGAAGAAATGGATAAGTGAAGTATTTAGGAGGTGAAATCAATAGGACTTATCATTTAACTTTTTGTGTGGGGTAGGGAGAATGGAGAGTCCAAAACGATATACATTATTTTGAGCCTGGATACAGGAAGAAGTAGCAAATTGAGGGGAACGAAAATGCATGTAGTTGTATAGTTTGGGGGTTTTAATTATCTTTAGAACAGTCAAGGAAGCCAATAAAAAGACATTTTAATGTAGAGGGCTGAGACTCAAGAGATAGATCTGAGATAAAGGTCTAGATTTGTGCATCATTATAGAAGGCACCAAAAGGGATAACATCACACGGAAAGAACGTGTTAGAGTAATGAGAGAGGTGGGCCTAGAAGTGAGGGACGCTAGAATTTAAGTTATTAGCAAAAGGAAAAGGAGCCTGAAAAAAGTCTAAGAAGAGATGGCAGGACAAATGGAAGAAAAACTGGGAGAACTTGCTATCAAGAAAGCAAGTGAAAGAGAGTTTTTCACCAAAAATGGAGTAGTTATATAAGGGCCAAGAAAATCTCCATTGGATTTAGGTGAGAAAATGACCTTAAAAAGAGAAATGATGGCTCTCTGGAGGGCTAGGCTGTGTCTAGAGGAGGCTGTGGACTCAGGAAGTCTTTAGGCAGCCTGTCTGCTGATGGATGGGGCTGTGTCCCTGCCCAGTTAGCTGTTTGGTCTGAGGCATCCCAGCACACCTGCAGGCTGTTGGCAGGGGCCAGGTGTTGGCGCTAATGAGCTAACTGCGCCTCCAGCACCGGCTTCCGGGTGGTAGAAGGAGCGACGCTGCCGCTGCGCCCGCCCACCTCCCGCCTCTCCAGGAGACTCTCCTAGACCAGAAGGTCCCGGGGGAAGATGGCGGAAGAGTAAAACGCGGAGATTACCTTCCTCCCCACAGATACATCAGAAATTCATCTACACGTGGAACAACTCCTACAGAACACCTACTGAACGCTGACAGAAGACCTCAGACCCCCCAAAAGGCAAGAAACTCCCCACGTACCTGGGTAGGGCAAAAGAAAAAAGAATAAACAGAGACAAAAGGATAGGGACGGGACCTGAACCAGTGGGAGGGAGCCGTGAAGGAGGAATGGTTTCCACACACTAGGAAGCCCCTTCGCGGGTGGAGACTGCGGGTGGTGGAGGGGGAAAGCTTCGGAGTAGCGGAGGAGAGCACAGCCACAGGGGTGTGGAAGGCAAAGCGGAGATTCCCGCACAGAGGATCGGTGCTGACAGGCACTCACGAGCCCGACAGGCTTCTCTGCTCGGCCGCCGGGGCGGGCGGGGATGGGAGCTGAGGCTCGGGTATCGGGTTTCAGTCAGAGCGCAGGGAGAGGACTGGGGTTGGCGGCGGGAAGAGAGCCTGAAGGGGTTAGTGCGCCACGGCTAGCCCGGAGGGAGTCCGGGGAAAAAATCTGGAGCTGCCGAAGAGGCAGGAGACGTTTTCTTCCCTCTTTGTTTCCTGGTGCGCGAGGAGAGGGGATTAAGAGCGCTGCTTAAAGGAACTCCAGAGACGGGCTCGAGCCGCGGCTAAAAGCGCGGACCCCAGAGACAGGCGTGGGACGCTGGGGCTGCTGCTGCCGCCGCCAAGAGGCCTGTGTGCAAGCACAGGTCACTGTCCACGCCCCCTTTCTGGGGAGCCTGTGCAGCCCGCCACTGCCGGGGTCCCGGGATCCAGGGACAGCTTCCCCGGGAGAGCGCACGGCGCGCCTCGGGCTGGTGCAACGTCACGCCGGCCTCTGCCGCTGCAGGCTCGCCCCGCACTCCATGCCCCTCCCTCCCCTCGGCCTGAGTGAACCAGAGTCCCCGAATCAGCTGCTCCTTTAACCCCGTCCTGTCTGAGCAAAGAAAGACACCCTCCGGGGACCTACACGCAGAGGCGGGGCCAAATCCAAAGCTGAGACACGGGAGCTGTGAGAACAAAGAAGAGACAGGGAAATCTCTCTGTGCAGCCTCAGAAGCAGCGGATTAAAGCTCCACAATCAACTTGATGTACCCTGCATCTGTGGAATACACGAATAGACAACGAATCATCCCAAATTGAGGAGGTGGACTTTGAGAACAAGATTTAAAATTTTTTCCCCTTTTCCTCTTTTTACAACGAATTATCCCAAATTGAGGAGGTGGACTTTGAGAGCAAGATTTACGATTTTTCCCCCTTGTTCTCTTTTTGTGAATGTGTATGTGTATGCTTCTGTGTGAGATTTTTTCTGTATAGCTTTGCTTCCACCATTTGTCCCAGGGTTCTATCCATCCGTTTTTTAAAAAAATTTTTTAATAATTACTTTTTTATTTTAATAACACATATTTTATCATACTTTATTCTATTTTACTTTATCTTCTTTATCTTTTTCCTACTTTCCCTTCCTCCCTCCCTCCCTCCCCCTCCCTCCCTCCCTCCCCCTCCCTCCTTTCTTTTTCTTTCTTTGTTTCTTTGTTTCTTTCTTTCTTTCCTTCCTCCCTCACTCCTCCCTCCTTTTCTTTCTTTCTTTCTTTCTTTCCTTACTCCCTCCCTTCTTTCTTTCTCTCCTTCCTCCCTCCCTCCCTCCTTTCTTTTTCTTTCTTTTTCTTTCCTCCCTCCCTCGCTCCCTTCCTCCTTGCTTTCTTTCTTCCTTCCTTCTTTCCTTTCTGTCTTTCTCTCTTTCTTTCTTCTACTAATTTTTTCTTTCTACTTTTTCTCCCTTTTATTCTGAGCCGGGTAGATGAAAGGCTTTTGGTGCTGCAGCCAGGAGTCAGTGCTGTGCCTCTGAAGTGGGAGAGCCATTCAGGACACTGGTCCACAAGAGACCTCCCAGCTCCACATAATATCAAGCGGAAAAAATCTCCCAGAGATCTCCATCTCAACACCAGCACACAGCTTCACTCAACGACCAGCAAGCTACAGTGCTGGTCACCCTATGCCAAGTAACTGGCAAGACAGGAAGACAACCCCACCCATTAGCAGAGAGGCTGCCTAAAAACATAATAAGGCCACAAGCACCCTAAAACACACCACCAGACGTGGACCTGTCCACCAGAAAGACAAGATCCAGCCTCATCCACCAGAACACAGACACTACTCCCCTCCACCGGGAAGCCTACACAACCCACTGAAACAACCTTAGCCACTGGGGACAGACACCAAAAACAACGGGAACTACGAACCTGAAGGCTGCAAAAATGAGACCCCAAACACAGTAACATAAGCAAAATGAGAAGACAGAAAAACACACAGCAGGAGAAGGAGCAAGATAAAAACCCATCACACCTAACAAATGAAGAGGAAATAGGCAGTCTACCTGAAAAACAATTCAGAATAATGATAGTAAAGATGATCCAAAATCTTGGAAACAGAATAGACAAAATGCAAGAAACAGTTAACAAGGACCTAGAAGAACTAAAGGTGAATCAAGCAATGATTAAAAACACAATAAATGAAATGAAAAATACTCTAGATGGGATCAATAGCAGAATAACTGAGACAGAAGAACGGATAAGTGAGATGGAAGATAAAATGCTAGAAATAACTACTGCAGAGCAGAATAAAGAAAAAAGAATGAAAAGAACCGAGGACAGTCTCAGAGACCTCTAGGACAACATTAAATGAACCAACATTCGAACTATAGGGGTTCCAGAAGAAGACAAAAAGAAAGGGACTGAGAAAATATTTGAAGAGATTACAGTTGAAAACGTCCCTAATATGGGAAAGGAAATAGTTAATCAAGTCCAGGAGGCACAGAGAGTCCCATACAGAATAAATCCAAGAAGAAATATACAAAGACACATATTAATCAAACTGTCAAAAATTAAACACAAAGAAAACATATTAAAAGCAGCAAGGCAAAAACAACAAATAACACACAAGGGAATCCCCATCAGGTTAACAGCTGATCTCTCAGCAGAAACTCTACAAGCCAGAAGGGAGTGGCAGGACATATTTAAAGTGATGAAGGAGAAAAACCTGCAACCAAGATTACTGTACCCAGCAAGGATCTCATTCAGATGTGATGGAGAAATTAAAACGTTTACAGACAAGCAAAAGCTGAGAGAGTTCAGCACCACCAAACCAGCTTTACAACAAATGCTAAAGGAACTTCTCTCGGCAAGAAACACAACAGAAGGAAAAGACCTACAATAACGAACCCAAAACAATGAAGAAAATGGGAATAGGAACATACATATCGATAATTACCTTAAATGTAAATGGACTAAATGCTCCCACCAAAAGACACAGATTGGCTGAATGGATACAAAAACAAGACCCATATATATGCTGTCTACAAGAGACCCACTTCAGACCTAGAGACACATACAGATTGAAAGTAAGGGGATGGAAAAAGATATTCCATGCAAATGGAAATCAGAAGAAAGCTGGAGTAGCAATACTCAGATCAGACAAAATAGACTTTAAAATAAAGACTATTAGAAGAGACAAAGAAGGACACTACATAATGATCAAGGGATCGATCCAAGAAGAAGATATAACAATTGTAAATATTTATGCACCCAACATAGGAGCACCTGAATACATAAGGGAAATACTAACAGCCATAAAAAGGGAAATCGACAGTAACACACTCATAGTAGGGGACTTCAACACCCCACTTTCACCAATGGACAGATCATCCAAAATGAAAATAAATAAGGAAACACAAGCTTTAAATGATACATTAAACAAGATGGACTTAATTGATACTTATAGGGCATTCCATCCAAAAACAACAGAATACACATTTTTCTCAAGTGTTCATGGAACATTCTCCAGGATAGATCATATCTTGGGTCACAAATCAAGCCTTGGTAAATTTAAGAAAATTGAAATTGCATCAAGTATCTTTTCCAACCACAATGCTATGAGACTAGACATCAATTACAGGAAAATGGAGGCTAAACAATACACTACTTAATAACGAAGTGATCACTGAAGAAATCAAAGAGGAAATAAAAAAATACCTAGAAGCAAATGACAATGGAGACATGACGACCCAAAACCTATGGGACGCAGCAAAAGCAGTTCTAAGGGGGAAGTTTATAGCAATACAATCCCACCTTAAGAAACAGGAAACATCTTGAGTAAACAACGTGACCCTGCACCTAAAGCAATTAGAGAAAGAAGAACAAAAAACCCCCAAAGTTAGCAGAAGGAAAGAAATCATAAAGATCACATCAGAAATAAATGAAAAAGAAATGAAGGAAACGATAGCAAAGATCAATAAAACTAAAAGCTGGTTCTTTGAGAAGATAAACAAAATTGATAAACCATTAGCCAGACTCATCAAGAAAAAAAGGGAGAAGACTCAAATCAATAGAATTAGAAATGAAAAAGGAGAAGTAACAACTGACACTGCAGAAATACAAAAGATCATGAGAGATTACTACAAGCAACTCTATGCCAATAAAATGGACAACCTGGAAGAAATGGACAAATGCTTACAAATGCACAACCTGCCAAGACTGAATCAGGAAGAAATAGAAAATATGAACAGACCAATCACAAGCACTGAAATTGAAACTGTGATTAAAAATCTTCCAACAAACAAAAGCCCAGGACCAGATGGCTTCACAGGCGAATTCTATCAAGCATTTAGAGAAGAGCTAACACCTATCCTTCTCAAATTCTTCCAAAATATAGCAGAGGGAGGAACACTCCCATACTCATTCTATGAGGCCACCATCACCTTGATACCAAAACCAGACAAGGATGTCACAAAGAAAGAAAACTACAGGCCAATATCACTGATGAACATAGATGCAAAAATCCTCAACAAAATACTAGCAAACAGAATCCAACAGCACATTAAAAGGATCATACACCATGATCAAGTGGGGTTTATTCCAGGAATGCAGGGATTCTTCAATATACGCAAATCAATCAATGTGATACACCATATTAACAAATTGAAGGAGAAAAACCATATGATCATCTCAATAGATGCAGAGAAAGCTTTCGACAAAATTCAACACCCATTTATGATAAAAACCCTGCAGAAAGTAGGCATAGAGGGAACTTTCCTCAACATAATGAAGGCCATATATGACAAACCCACAGCCAGCATCGTCCTCAATGGTGAAAAACTGAAACCATTTCCACTAAGATCAGGAACAAGACAAGGTTTCCAACTCTCACCACTCTTATTCAACATAGTTTTGGAAGTTTTAGCCGCAGCAATCAGAGAAGCAAAGGAAATAAAAGGAATCCAAATCAGAAAAGAACAAGTAAAGCTGTCACTGTTTGCAGATGACATGATAATATACATAGAGAATCCTAAAGATGCTACCAGAAAACTACTAGAGCTCATCAATGAATTTGGTAAAGTAGCATGATACAACATTAATGCACAAAAATCTCTGGCATTCCTATATACTAATGATGAAAAATCTGAAAGTGAAATCAAGAAAACACTCCCATTTACCATTGCAACAAAAAGAATAAAATATCTGGGAATAAACCTACCTAAGGAGACAAAAGACCTGTATGCAGAAAATTATAAGACACTGATGAAAGAAATTAAAGATGATACAAATAGATGGAGAGATGTACCATGTTCTTGGATTGGAAGAATCAACATTGTGAAAATGACTCTACTACCCAAAGCAATCTACAGATTCAATGCAATCCCTATCAAACTACCACTGGCATTTTTCACAGAACTAGAACAAAAAATTTCACAATTTGTTTGGAAAAACAAAAGACCCCGAATAGCCAAAGCAATCTTGAGAAAGAAAAATGGAGCTGGAGGAATCAGGCTCCCTGACTTCAGACTATCCTACAAAGCTACAGTAATCAAGACAGTATGGTACTGGCACAAAAACAGAAAGATAGATCAATGGAACAGGATAGAAAGCCCAGAGATAAACCCACGGACATATGGTCACCTTATCTTTGATAAAGGAGGCAGGAATGTACAGTGGAGAAAGGACAGCCTCTTCAATAAGTGGTGCTGGGAAAACTGGACAGGGACATGTAAAAGTATGAGATTAGATCACTCCCTAATACCATACACAAAAATAAGCTCAAAATGGATTAAAGACCTAAATGTAAGGCCAGAAATTATCAAACTCTTAGAGGAAAACATAGGCAGAACACTCTATGACATAAATCACAGCAAGATCCTTTTGGACCCACCTCCTAGAGAAATGGAAATAAAAACAAAGATAAACAAATGGGACCTAATGAAACTTCAAAGCTTTTGCACAGCAAAGGAAACCATAAACAAGACCAAAAGATAACCCTCAGAATGGGAGAAAATATTTGCAAATGAAGCAACTGACAAAGGATTAATCTCCAAAATTTATAAGCAGCTCATGCAGCTCAATAGCAAAAAAACAAACAACCCAATCCAAAAATGGGCAGAAGACTTAAATAGACATTTCTCCAAAGAAGATATACAGACTGCCAACAAACACATGAAAGAATGCTCAACATCATTAATCATTAGAGAAATGCAAATCAAAACTACAATGAGATATCATCTCACATCAGTCAGAATGGCCATCATCAAAAAATCTAGAAACAATAAATGCTGGAGAGGGTGTGGAGAAAAGGGAACACTCTTGCACTGCTGGTGGGAATGTGAATTGGTACAGCCCCTATGGAGAACGGTATGGAGGTTCCTTAAAAAACTAAAAATAGAACTACCATATGACCCAGCAATCCCACTACTAGGCATATACCCTGAGAAAACCATAATTCAAAAAGAGACATGTACCAAAATTTTCATTGCAGCTCTATTCACAATAGCCCGGAGCTGGAAACAACCTAAGTGTCCATCATCGGATGAATGGGTAAAGAAGATGTGGCACATATATACAATGGAATATTACTCAGCCATAAAAAGAAACAACACTGAGCTATTTGTAATGAGGTGGATAGACCTAGAGTCTGTCATACAGAGTGAAGTAAGTCAGAAAGAGAAAGACAAATACCATATGCTAACACATATATATGGAATTTAAGAAAAAAAATGTCATGAAGAACCTAGGGGTAAAACAGGAATAAAGACACAGACCTACTTGAGAATGGACTTGAGGATATGGGGAGGGGGGGTAGGGTAAGCTGTGACAAAGCGAGAGAGAGGCATGGACAGTACCAAATGTAAGGTAGATAGATAGTGGGAAGCAGCCGCATAGCACAGGGAGATCAGCTCGGTGCTTTGTGACCGCCTGGAGGGGTGGGATAGAGAGGGTGGGAGGGAGGTGGATGCAAGCGGGAAGGGATGTGGGAACAGATATATATGTATGACTGATTCACTTTGTTATAAAGCAGAAACTAATAATAAAAAAAAGAAAAAAGAAATGATTGTAAGAGCATTTTCAGAGGACGATTAATGACAGAAACCTGAGTGTGATAGGTCATAAAGTGAGTGAAAGTTGAAGAAGAGGAACCAGTGTGAGTGCTGACAACTCTTTCCATAAGTTTGTGTCAAAGAGGAGAAAAATAATAGGACTTGAAAGGAGCACTAGTGACATTATTTTTGTGTGAGTGTACTTTGTGTGGTTTGACTCATCTGTTTGTTAGTTGTTAAAATGGAGATAGTTGGCCACACTTGATATTGGCGGGAGGGAGGGAGGAAGGAAGGAAAGAAGGGAGGAAGAAAAAGAAAAGGAAGGAAGGAAGGAAGGAAGAAAGGAAGAAAAAAAAAAGGAAGGGAGGAAGGAAGGAAGGAAAGAAAGAGAGAAAGGGGGAGGAAGGAAGGGAGGAAGAAAAAGGCACTAAAGTATAGATTGGGATATTCTACAAGGTTCTTGAGGAGGAAGGAATAGAATCTAGGACACAGACGTGATCAGCATTGGATGATGTCTGAGTTTGTTAGGGCTGCCATAGCAAAAGTACCACAAACTGGGTGACGTAAACAACAGAAATGCATTGTCTCACAGTTCTGGAAGCTGGAAGCCTGAAATCAAGGTGTCGACTGGGTTGGTTCCTTCTGACTGCTGTGAGGAAAATTCTATTTCAGGCCTCTGTCCATGGCTTACAGATGGTAGATGGCCATCTCTTCCCTATGTCTCTTCACATCATCTTTGCTACATGA
The DNA here is from genome assembly GCF_949752795.1 of Hyperoodon ampullatus. Lineage (NCBI taxonomy): Eukaryota > Metazoa > Chordata > Mammalia > Artiodactyla > Ziphiidae > Hyperoodon > Hyperoodon ampullatus. The sequence continues at coordinate 88,197,884 of NC_136924.1, read as the reverse complement.
ATGTGTCTAAATTTTCCCTTTTTATATTGGATTAGAGGTCCAGCCTCCACCAGTATGACCTCAACCTAACTTAACTAATTACATCTGCGATTACGCTATTTCCAAATAAGATCACATTCTGAGCTACTGTGGGTTAGGACTTCAACATATAAATTTTCAGAGGGTAGTATTCAACTTATAATAGATGAGAAGAGAGACACTTCTTCCTGTGTAGTGGAAAAAAAGAGAAAAAGTGGATTTGTGCAGCTGTAGATTTTGTAGCAGGAAATATAGGAGTTTCCATCTGCCTTTTATTTTCTCTAGAGTGGAGACAAAATCATCAGCAAAGAAGGAGTCAGAGTTGGAAGTTTAAGTTTCTGGAAGAGGTTTTAAAGGCCGTTGCACAGAATGAAGGCTAACTGGGTAGAATGTCAGGCAGCTTTGTAGGTACTATGGCATCAGCTTATGATAGTCAAAAGAAATAATCAATTATTTAGTGGTACCCTTCAGATAATAATATAGGAAGGGTTGCTTTGGTCATATAATGGCTTAAAACAAAATGTGTGTCCGTGTCACTAAGGAAAAGTTATTCTGATTCACCAGTTAGCCCATTCATTTGGAGCCCAGGTTAAATGTCAGTTTGTTTGTGACAATCTCAGTTTAAAAGAGAAGCACACTCACTTCTTTGTTCTAAAATTAAACAGAGCTAGAATTTCTATTAAAGCATTCAATACAATCTGTTTCCTCCACTAGATTGTGTTCTAAAGAGAGGGGTCACCTTTTGCATCTTTCTGTTTCTAAATATCCCCTAACGTTCCTCTATGGCATTGGTGTAGTCAGTAATTAGTGAGCATTTCTAGAATTGAACCTTGAGGAGTAATGAGTTTTCACTGAGTACCTGTGTCCTACTGAGAGTAATTTTTCTTCAAAAGCTTTGTCCAGTGGTACACATTTTCTAGAAAAAGGAGGTGTGAGATTCATGCATAATTGTAAAGTTCAAGAATATAAACATATGGTGAGCTCTAAAAACAGAGCACACCTGAACCTCTTAAAGAAATATCAAATAACCAGATATCTAATCTCATGAAAGTTAAGTTTAACTTGGTGTAAAATTATAGCATTGACTTAATAAACTTCCCAGTATATTCTTTTCTACTTATGGAATCTGTAAATATACATATATCTATAAATAAAACAGGTATCTATAAACATTATATATTAGGGTCAATGTTTTTAAATACTAGGGAACAGGAACAATAAATAAATGTAAGATATGAAAAAATATTTTATTTTGCCTTATTTTTCAGAGTGATTGTGTACTTAGTTTTTTCCTCTCTGAGCCTGTGGAACAAACAATGGAAGAATCATCACCTGTGGACTTAGGCAAGTAATTTTATCATTATTTCTATGTGCAATTATTGTTTCAATATAATTGTACAAAAAATCATAACTATAATTTTCTATTTTTCAAATTAAAATCTCTTTTTAAGAATAAGGCCTTAAGAGTCTTTTCTAACCACTTCAAAACTTTTTAACTCCTTAGAATATGTCTATCAAGTTAAATTAAACCCAGATATTTTGCCCAATTATAATAACTACATGGTATCACACTATTAACTCATTTCAACTAATTGTGCATTGAGATGGAATTGCATTTCAGAGGCAGAAGTCCTGTTTTCCCCTGCAGGTAAGTCTTACAGTTTACTCAACATATTTGGAAGCAACAAAAATAAATATTAGGCAATAATAATGATCATGAGTTATCTAGCAGTTTCACTCTTATCTTTTAAAGCTCAATAATTATTCCACCTCCCTCATGAATTCTTTTATTACCAGGATCCCAAACTAAACCAGCACAATTATCCACCCTATTCTCTGCCAAATATATGTTAATTCTAATTAATTTTTCTATCGTCTCACCTAGATTGGCAGAGACTCTTTTTGAATGTCCTATCAATCTTTTTTTTTTTTTGACAGTTTAAAATATTACTTATTTTTTTGAGAGGCCTAGGTTAAATTCCATGCTTGGGGATGGGTCTTTACCCATTTGTTCATCTCCATTTGTGCTTAAGTTATCTCTAGTTTTCTCTTATGTGAAGCCAAGAGCATCTCAGCCGTTAAAATATTAGAATGTCCTATCAATCTTAAGCATTCGTAATATAATTCCATTGCCAGTGGCCATCTAACACTGATACTGGTTTTTATCTCACGTAAGATTTGCAAACCCATAGTTTGCTAGGGCTTACCCCCCTTTCCTTTGCAGCTCCCAGTCTGAGTTTTATCCACATCCACCTTCCGATTCTCTGCCTTTAAGATTAGGCCCATCTGCTCATTACCTCTGCCTGTATCTGACATCCTAGATATTTAACCCTCAGGTCTACAGTTCTGTACAGCCAGGTCAGGTCTTATAGTGTGACTGTTTATTGTTACATATTTATTTTTGTGTCTGCCTTGTTTCTCCTGTTAGACTGAGAGTAACTTTAAATCAAGGACTCACTTCCCCATTATGCATTGCTCTATACTAACAAATCCTAATTTAATATATGAGAATTGTACCACTGTTATTCCCCACATTTTACTCATGTAACGTTACTCTCTAAGATGCTTTATATAGTCAAACCATAAACAATATTAAGTAAGGTAATTTCTTACATTTTATAGCATGTATCTAAAGAAGAATTATGCCCACAATATAAAATATTTTTATTGTCATAATTTACAAATTATACAACAAATATCTTTAAAAAAATAGTATTAGCTGGGGAGATTTTCACAATCAATATTTATAAACTTGCATTAAACAGGTTGAAAAAACCAATAATAATAAAGTTGCCAATTTCTAGAGATGTCAAACTTTAAGAAAAAGCTACTAGATTGGCCTCTATTTTGTTATTAAAGGCCTTAAAGAAAATTCTTTCTCTGTGTTTCAAAAAGTAAACTGTGGATTACTACCAAGTGTTTAAATTTGGTGATTATTATAAGGTGTTTTAAAATACATACACATACATAAAATACATACACACAAAAAATTTAGGATTCTTATCGTAAAAACTAAAATAGTTGCTTGAGAATTCTTTTTTTTTCTGGTTTGCTTATATCTTACTACATCATACAGTACTCAGGATTTGTTTCATCAGTGGTAATGAGCAAAAGATTTGATTCTCAATATTTTTAAATACAGGCTGCCTATGAAATACAGCTTGTTATCTTAAAACAACAGAACACACCTTTTAAGCAGGATATGCAAATCATTACAACAAACAAGGATTAGCAGGAAGTTGTTCCTTCTTGTATGCTTTAAATTATTTCCTCTTTCATACTTCTCAATTCTTAATGGTAATACTTTTGTCACAGAATATCAGTTGATTCTAAACAAGAAGCACAATATTATTTTAAGCATAATTCTTGTCAACTAGTTGAAACTTTGAGCTTATGTTGTTAAATGATTCGAGGATAAAATTATTCAAGTGTATTTAAATAATGGTTTAAATAGGATGACCTTAAGCAAAAATCCCAGACTTTACCATTTTACTACCGCAACTAATGGATTGAGAGTGGATTCTGGACACCTATGTATCTAGGCACATGACTTATAAAGATCATATTAGAAATCACTTATAGTCCTGCATCTGGGAGATATTCATATTCCTTTGCCTTTACTCACTAACTTAATGTGCCTTGTAGAACAACAGAAGAATTTAATTTTTTCAAGTGCCAGCCAATCACTTCTCTCCTCTACTTAACCCTTTTCCTTGGCTTCTCATTGCCTTTAGGCAGGGGCAACATCATGGGCTTGTAACCTATGCAGTCATACAAAGCACAGTGCTTAGAACAATCCTGCTGTCACTGTACTGAAATTCTTAATAATTTCTGTAAAAAGGGCTCTGAATTTTCAGTTTGCATTTTTTTTTTTTTTTGGTGGTACACGGGCCTCTCACTGTTGTGGCCTCTCCCGTTGCGGAGCACAGGCTCCGGACACGCAGGCTCAGCGGCCATGGCTCACGGGCCCAGCTGCTCCGCAGCATGTGGGATCTTCCCGGACCGGGGCACGAACCCGTGTCCCCTGCATCGGCAGGTGGACTCTCAACCACTGCGCCACCAGGGAAGCCCCTTCATTTTGCACTTTTATTTCACTGAGCCCCATAAATTATGTAGCGTGCCCAGCTCTTTGGAAAAAGACCAAAATCCTCCTGATGCATCATAGCAGAATCTGGCACCCACAGATTTGCCTTCCCAGTCTAATATCAGATCCTTCCCCATCTAGATTCCTATCTTTTTTCAGTTTTTCAACTAAGACAAGATCCTCAGTACCTCACAAATTCAATTTTCTCTGCCTAGATCACTTGACTCCTGCTCCACCTTCCCCATCTTTTTTTTTTATTATTATTTTATTTTTTATTTTTTGTTTTATAACAAATTTAATCAGTTATACATATACATATGTTCCCATATCCCCTCCCTTTTGCGTCTCCCTCCCACCCTCCCTATCCCACCCCTCCAGGTGGTCACAAAGCACCGAGCTGATCTCCCTGTGCTATGCGGCTGCTTCCCACTATCTATCTACCTTACGTTTGGTAGTGTATATATGTCCATACCGCTCTTTCACTTTGTCACAGCTTACCCTCCCCCCTCCCCATATCCTCAAGTCCATTCTCTAGTAGGTCTGTGTGTTTATTCCTGTCTTACCCCTATGTTCTTCATGACATTTTTTTTTCTTAAATTCCATATATATGTGTCAGCATACAGTATTTGTCTTTCTCTTTCTGACTTACTTCACTCTGTATGACAGGCTCTAGGTCCATCCACCTCATTACAAATAGCTCAATTTCGTTTCTTTTTATGGCTGAGTAATATTCCATTGTATATATGTGCCACATCTTCTTTACCCATTCATCCGATGATGGACACTTAGGTTGTTTCCATCTCCGGGCTATTGTAAATAGGGCTGCTATGAACATTTTGGTACATGTCTCTTTTTGAATTATGGTTTTCTCAGGGTATATGCCCAGTAGTGGGATTGCTGGGTCATATGGTAGTTCTATTTGTAGTTTTTTAAGGAACCTCCATACCGTTCTCCATAGGGGCTGTACCAATTCACATTCCCACCAGCAGTGCAAGAGTGTTCCCTTTTCTCCACACCCTCTCCAGCATTTATTGTTTCTAGATTTTTTGATGATGGCCATTCTGACTGATGTGAGATGATATCTCATTGTAGTTTTGATTTGCATTTCTCTAATGAGTAAAGATGTTGAGCATCCTTTCATGTGTTTGTTGGCAGTCTGTATATCTTCTTTGGAGAAATGTCTATTTAAGTCTTCTGCCCATTTTTGGATTGGGTTGTTTGTTTTTTTGTTATTGAGCTGCATGAGCTGCTTATAAATTTTGGAGATTAATCCTTTGTCAGTTGCTTCATTTGCAAATATTTTCTCCCATTCTGAGGGTTATCTTTTGGTCTTGTTTATGGTTTCCTTTGCTGTGCAAAAGCTTTTAACTTTCATTAGGTCCCATGTGTTTATTTTTGTCTTTATTTCCATTTCTCTAGGAGGTGGGTCCAAAAGGATCTTGCTGTGATTTATGTCATAGAGTGTTCTACCTATGTTTTCCTCTAAGAGTTTGATAGTGTCTGGCCTTACATTTAGGTCTTTAATCCATTTTGAGCTTATTTTTGTGTATGGTATTAGGGAGTGATCTAATCTCATACTTTTACATGTCCCTGTCCAGTTTTCCCAGCACCACTTATTGAAGAGGCTGTCCTTTCTCCACTGTACATTCCTGCCTCCTTTATCAAAGATAAGGTGACCATATGTCCGTGGGTTTATCTCTGGGCTTTCTATCCTGTTCCATTGATCTATCTTTCTGTTTTTGTGCCAGTACCATACTGTCTTGATTACTGTAGCTTTGTAGGATAGTCTGAAGTCAGGGAGCCTGATTCCTCCAGCTCAGATTTTCTTTCTCAAGATTGCTTTGGCTATTCGGGGTCTTTTGTGTTTCCATACAAATTGTGAAATTTTTTGTTCTCGTTCTGTGAAAAATGCCAGTGGTAGTTTGATAGGGATTGCATTGAATCTGTAGATTGCTTTGGGTAGTAGAGTCATTTTCACAATGTTGATTCTTCCAATCCAAGAACATGGTACATCTCTCCATCTATTTGTATCATCTTTAATTTCTTTCATCAGTGTCTTATAATTTTCTGCATACAGGTCTTTTGTCTCCTTAGGTAGGTTTATTCCCAGATATTTTATTCTTTTTGTTGCAATGGTAAATGGGAGTGTTTTCTTGATTTCACTTTCAGATTTTTCATCATTAGTATATAGGAATGCCAGAGATTTTTGTGCATTAATGTTGTATCATGCTACTTTACCAAATTCATTGATGAGCTCTAGTAGTTTTCTGGTAGCATCTTTAGGATTCTCTATGTATATTATCATGTCATCTGCAAACAGTGACAGCTTTACTTGTTCTTTTCCGATTTGGATTCCTTTTATTTCCTTTTCTTCTCTGATTGCTGCGGCTAAAACTTCCAAAACTATGTTGAATAAGAGTGGTGAGAGTTGGAAACCTTGTCTTGTTCCTGATCTTAGTGGAAATGGTTTCAGTTTTTCACCATTGAGGACGATGCTGGCTGTGGGTTTGTCATATATGGCCTTCATTATGTTGAGGAAAGTTCCCTCTATGCCTACTTTCTGCAGGGTTTTTATCATAAATGGGTGTTGAATTTTGTCGAAAGCTTTCTCTGCATCTATTGAGATGATCATATGGTTTTTCTCCTTCAATTTGTTAATATGGTGTATCACATTGATTGATTTGCGTATATTGAAGAATCCCTGCATTCCTGGAATAAACCCCACTTGATCATGGTGTATGATCCTTTTAATGTGCTGTTGGATTCTGTTTGCTAGTATTTTGTTGAGGATTTTTGCATCTATGTTCATCAGTGATATTGGCCTGTAGTTTTCTTTCTTTGTGACATCCTTGTCTGGTTTTGGTATCAAGGTGATGGTGGCCTCATAGAATGAGTATGGGAGTGTTCCTCCCTCTGCTATATTTTGGAAGAATTTGAGAAGGATAGGTGTTAGCTCTTCTCTAAATGCTTGATAGAATTCGCCTGTGAAGCCATCTGGTCCTGGGCTTTTGTTTGTTGGAAGATTTTTAATCACAGTTTCAATTTCAGTGCTTGTGATTGGTCTGTTCATATTTTCTATTTCTTCCTGATTCAGTCTTGGCAGGTTGTGCATTTGTAAGCATTTGTCCATTTCTTCCAGGTTGTCCATTTTATTGGCATAGAGTTGCTTGTAGTAATCTCTCATGATCTTTTGTATTTCTGCAGTGTCAGTTGTTACTTCTCCTTTTTCATTTCTAATTCTATTGATTTGAGTCTTCTCCCTTTTTTTCTTGATGAGTCTGGCTAATGGTTTATCAATTTTGTTTATCTTCTCAAAGAACCAGCTTTTAGTTTTATTGATCTTTGCTATCGTTTCCTTCATTTCTTTTTCATTTATTTCTGATGTGATCTTTATGATTTCTTTCCTTCTGCTAACTTTGGGGGTTTTTTGTTCTTCTTTCTCTAATTGCTTTAGGTGCAGGGTCACGTTGTTTACTCAAGATGTTTCCTGTTTCTTAAGGTGGGATTGTATTGCTATAAACTTCCCCCTTAGAACTGCTTTTGCTGCGTCCCATAGGTTTTGGGTCGTCATGTCTCCATTGTCATTTGCTTCTAGGTATTTTTTTATTTCCTCTTTGATTTCTTCAGTGATCACTTCGTTATTAAGTAGTGTATTGTTTAGCCTCCATTTTCCTGTAATTGATGTCTAGTCTCATAGCATTGTGGTTGGAAAAGATACTTGATGCAATTTCAATTTTCTTAAATTTACCAAGGCTTGATTTGTGACCCAAGATATGATCTATCCTGGAGAATGTTCCATGAACACTTGAGAAAAATGTGTATTCTGTTGTTTTTGGATGGAATGCCCTATAAGTATCAATTAAGTCCATCTTGTTTAATGTATCATTTAAAGCTTGTGTTTCCTTATTTATTTTCATTTTGGATGATCTGTCCATTGGTGAAAGTGGGGTGTTGAAGTCCCCTACTATGAGTGTGTTACTGTCGATTTCCCTTTTTATGGCTGTTAGTATTTCCCTTATGTATTCAGGTGCTCCTATGTTGGGTGCATAAATATTTACAATTGTTATATCTTCTTCTTGGATCGATCCCTTGATCATTATGTAGTGTCCTTCTTTGTCTCTTCTAATAGTCTTTATTTTAAAGTCTATTTTGTCTGATCTGAGTATTGCTACTCCAGCTTTCTTCTGATTTCCATTTGCATGGAATATCTTTTTCCATCCCCTTACTTTCAATCTGTATGTGTCTCTAGGTCTGAAGTGGGTCTCTTGTAGACAGCATATATATGGGTCTTGTTTTTGTATCCATTCAGCCAATCTGTGTCTTTTGGTGGGAGCATTTAGTCCATTTACATTTAAGGTAATTATCGATATGTATGTTCCTATTCCCATTTTCTTCATTGTTTTGGGTTCGTTATTGTAGGTCTTTTCCTTCTGTTGTGTTTCTTGCCGAGAGAAGTTCCTTTAGCATTTGTTGTAAAGCTGGTTTGGTGGTGCTGAACTCTCTCAGCTTTTGCTTGTCTGTAAACGTTTTAATTTCTCCATCACATCTGAATGAGATCCTTGCTGGGTACAGTAATCTTGGTTGCAGGTTTTTCTCCTTCATCACTTTAAATATGTCCTGCCACTCCCTTCTGGCTTGTAGAGTTTCTGCTGAGAGATCAGCTGTTAACCTGATGGGGATTCCCTTGTGTGTTATTTGTTGTTTTTGCCTTGCTGCTTTTAATATGTTTTCTTTGTGTTTAATTTTTGACAGTTTGATTAATATGTGTCTTTGTATATTTCTTCTTGGATTTATTCTGTATGGGACTCTCTGTGCCTCCTGGACTTGATTAACTATTTCCTTTCCCATATTAGGGACGTTTTCAACTGTAATCTCTTCAAATATTTTCTCAGTCCCTTTCTTTTTCTCTTCTTCTTCTGGAACCCCTATAATTCGAATGTTGGTACGTTTAATGTAGTCCCAGAGGTCTATGAGACTGTCCTCTGTTCTTTTCATTCTTTTTTCTTTATTTTGCTCTGCAGCAGTTATTTCCACTATTTTATCTTCCATCTCACTTATCCGTTCTTCTGCCTCAGTTATTCTGCTATTGATCCCATCTAGAGTATTTTTTATTTCATTTATTGTGTTTTTAATCGATGCTTGATTCATCTTTAGTTCTTCTAGGTCCTTGTTAACTGTTTCTTGCATTTTGTCTATTCTATTTCCAAGATTTTGGATCTTGGAAATAGAATCTTGGATCATCTTTACCATCATTATATTATAATAATATTCATCATTATTTTCAGGTAGACTGCCTATTACCTCTTCATTTGTTAGGTCTGGTGGGTTTTTATCTTGCTCCTTCTCCTGCTGTGTGTTTTTCTGTCTTCTCATTTTGCTTATGTTACTGTGTTTGGGGTCTCCTTTTTGCAGGCTGCAGGTTCGTAGTTCCCGTTGTTTTTGGTGTCTGTCCCCAGTGGCTAAGGTTGGTTTAGTGGGTTATGTAGGCTTCCTGGTGGAGGGGACTAGTGCCTGTATTCTGGTGGATGAGGCTGGATCTTGTCTTTCTGGTGGGCAGGTCCACGTCTGGTGGTGTGTTTTGGCGTGTCTGTGGACTTTTTATGATTTTAGGCCACCTCTCTGCTAATGGGTGGCGTTGTGTTCCTGTCTTGCTAGCTGTTTGGCATAGGGTGTCCAGCACTGTAGCTTGCTGGTCGTTGAGTGAAGCTGGGTGCTGGTGTTGAGATGGAGATCTCTGGAAGATTTTCGCCGTTTGATATTATGTGGAGCTGGGAGGTCTCTTGTGGACCCGTGTCCTGAAGTTGGCTCTCCCACCTCAGAGGCACAGCACTGACTCCTGGCTCCTCAATTTGGGATGATTTGTTGTCTATTCATGTATTCCACAGATGCAGGGTACATCAAGTTGATTGTGGAGCTTTAATCCGCTGCTTCTGAGGCTGCTGGGAGAGGTTTCCCTTTCTCTTCTTTGTTCTCACAGCTCCTGGGTCTCAGCTTTGGATTTGGCCCCGCCTCTGCGTGTAGGTCGCTGGAGGGCGTCTGTTCTTCGCTCAGACAGGACAGGGTTAAAGGAGCAGCCCCTTCGGGGACTCTGGCTCACTCAGGCCGGGCGGGAGGGAGGGCCACGGAGTGCGGGGCGAGCCTGCAGCGGCAGAGGTCGGCGTGACATTGCACCAGCCCGAGGCGCGCCGTGCGTTCTCCCAGGGAACCGCCCCTGGGTCCCGGGACCCCGGCAGTGGCGGGCTGCACAGGCTCCCGGAAGGGCGGTGTGGACAGTGACCTGCGCTCGCACACAGGCTTCTTGGCGGCGGCAGCAGCAGCCCCAGCGTCCCACCCCCGTCACTGGGCTCCGCGCTTTCAGCCGCGACTCGCGCCCGTCTGTGGAGCTCCTTTAATCAGCGCTCTTAATCCCCTCTCCTCGTGCACCAGGAAACCAAGAGGGAAGAAAAAGTCTCTTGCCTCTTCGGCAGCTCCAGAGTTTTCCTGGACTCCCTCCCGGCTAGCTGTGGCACATTAGCCCTCTTCAGGCTGAGTTCTCGCCGCCAGCCCCAGTCCTCTCCCTGCGCTCTGACCGAAGCCCGAGCCTCAGCTTCCAGCGCCACCTGCCCCGGCGGGCGAGCAGACAAGCCTCTCGGGCTCGTGAGTGCCGCTCGGCACCGATCCTCTGTGCGGGAATCTCTCCGCTTTGCCCTACCCAGGTACGTGGGGAGTTTCTTGCCTTTTGGGAGGTCTGGGGTCTTCTGCCAGCGTTCAGTAGGTGTTCTGTAGGAGTTGTTCCACGTGTAGCTGTATTTCTGGTGTATCTGTGGGGAGGAAGGTGATCTCCGCGTCTTACTCTTCCACCATCTTACCCGGAAGTCTTTTTTTTTTTTTAATAAGGAAGTTTTTGCTACTTGTCACATATTTATTTATTTATTTATTTAAATGTATTTATTTATTTATATTTTGGCTTCATTGGGTCTTCGTTGCTGTGCATGGGCTTTCTCTAGTTGCAGCAAGCAGGGGCTATTCTTCGTTGTAGTGCACGGGCTTCTCATTGCAGTAGCTTCTCTTGTTGCAGAGCAGGGGCTCTAGGTGCGTGAACTTAAGTAGTTGTGGCACGCAGGCTCAGTAGTTGTGGCTCGCGGGCTATAGAGTGCAGGTTCAGTAGTTATGGTGCACAGGCTTCGTTGCTCCCCAGCATTTGGGATCTTCCAGGACCAGGGCTTGAACCCATGTCCCCTGCACCGGCAGGCAGATTCTTAAGCCCTGCGCCACCAGGGAAGTCCTCCCCATCATTTTTTTTTAACATCTTTATTGGAGTATAATTGCTTTACAATGGTGTGTTAGTTTCTGTTGTATAACAAAGTGTATCAGCTATACGTATACATATATCCCCATACCTCCTCCCTCTTGCGTCTCCCACCCCTCTAGGTGGACACAAAGCACCAGGCTGATCTCCCTGTGCTATGCGGCTGCTTCCCACGAGCTATCCTATATGGGAACATCCCTATACATACTGTATGTGCCCAGTGCCTTTAGTGGGAGAGCTGGATTTGACATGGATACAAATCACATCTTTCCTCAGGGTGTGCTGACAGCTACCCCCTTGGTAGAGGGTGGACTGGAAATGGAGGGTCTTAAAGCTGGAGTCGAGTGTGAAAATAAATTACAGGTGCCTTTAAGTGTGGGTTTTCCCCTAGCCCCACACTGGAACCCTTGCCCCAGAGTGAGGGAATGTTGAAGCAAGGGGGTCCATGCAGGCTGTCAGCCTGTGTCGGCCACAGCAGAGGTCCAAGCTGCCTCTGCTGCACTGACTGTGCAGGCACCTGCAATTTTTTCCCCTCACTCAGCTCAGGTGCTGCCTTAGGTGCAAGTCTTCGTCATCCGTCTCAATCAGTCACTGTCACCAGCCTCCACCACCCTCCTTTCCACTGTGGAGCCACAGCACAGGACAGGAAGGGCCTGCGTGGACTCTCAACATGTACCAGGGTGTGAGCTTTGGTGGAGTGGCTGCTCTCAGAGATCTGGGCTGCTTGTGATGTGCTTCTTGAGTAAGCATGAATGATGGCCACTGCCATTCCATCCAGGCTTGCTCAAGCTCTGGGTAGTCTCTGTATCCCTTAGTTGTGTCTTATCCCCAGTATTGGTTGCCCCAGATTGAATACCACACCGTGATGTGAAGTGAATGGGGCTGGAGTGTTCACTCAACTTGGGCTGGGGCATGCACCAAGGTGGTTGCAGGAAACCCAGCAACCACTAGATCTTTCTGCCCTTCCTGGGATCAAGCCAGCATGCATGTGCTCCTCAGGAGCAGAATCCAGGCTTCTCACAGCTCCCCTGTTAGTTCCAGTGGTCCTCCAACCAGCCAAGAGGGCACTTCTCCCCTGTATAGGACCCCAGGACTGGGGTGCCCAATCTGGCTCTCACTGTTCACTCCCCAGGGCAGGTGTCTGCCCAAGAATCCTCCCCTTTCTTCTGGGTCCCTCTCAGGGACAAAGATCCCAGCCCAATTATTTTTCTTTCCTTCGTACCTGATTACATGTATATCTTTCTTACAGCCTTGGTTGTACAGGAGTCCTCTGCCAATTAGTTAGTTTTCAGTGAGAATTGTTCCACATATAGATGTATATTTGATGTGTTCATGTTGGGAGGTGAGCTCCACATCCTCTTACTCCGCCATTTTGACTGATCTCCAACAGATTTATTTTTATTTACATAAGCTAATTCTACAGTTCATAAACAAAAATTAACAAAGAAAAGCCAGGAAAAATTAGCAAAACAAAGAAGTGAGTTTAGCCTTATCAGATATAAAAACACATTACAAAGTATCAATAATTAAACAGTGCGGTGTCAGTGCATAAGTAGATGAGCAAGTAAAACATAATGGAATGTCCATAAATAGAGTCAGATATATTCAGGAATTTAATAGTTGCCCAAACAAGTAAGAGAAAATCAACAAATAATGTTGCCATAGTATACTTCACACCATATGCCAGGATATATACCAAATGAGTGAAAGATTTTAAATGTAAATAATGAAACCATATATATGACAAAGAAAACATGGAAAAAATCCTTTTTAATCTTAGGATGAGCTGCTGTAACTATGACTACAAATTCATAAGCTATAACAATTCTGCATGATATAAAACACTGTAGCAAAGTTCAAAACAAAGCAAAGAGGGCTTCCCTGGTGGTGCAGTGGTTGAGAGTCCGCCTGCCGATGCAGGGGACATGGGTTTGTGCCCCAGTCCAGGAAGATCCCACATGCCGCGGAGTGGCTGGGCCCATGAGCCATGGCCGCTAAGCCTGCGCGTCCGGAGCCTGTGCTCCACAATGGGAGAGGCCACAACAGTGAGAGGCCTGCGTATCACCAAAAAAAAAAAAAAAAAAAAAGCAAAGATAAGCAACAAAATGGGGGAAATATTCGCAATTTTCCACATATGAAGGGTTGATTATTTAACATGTAACCATCTCCTATAAATTGGTAAGAAAAAGACCAATGACCAAATAGAAAACTGTGTAAAGAATACGAAAAAATAATCCACACAAACACACAAAATATAAGTGGCTCTTAACCAAATGAAAGAATCCTCAAGGTCACTCATAAGAAAAATGCAAATTACAACTATACTGATGCCGTTTTAACTCATCAGATAGGCAAAAATTCAAAAATTTAATTAACAAGCTTGGTTATAAATCAGCAGACACTCATACACTGCTGGTGATAATGCAAATTGGTACAACCTCCATGGAAGACAATTTGGGAATGTTTACCAAAATTAAAATGCTAATACCCTATGACTCAGCAATTCTGCTGATGAAATCTATCCTATGGTATTTATGCACAGGTACAAAATGATACATATTCAAGGCTACTTATTGCAGCATGGTCTGTAACATCTGGAAAGCATTGGGAACAATCCACTTGCCCGTCAATGGGTAAAGTGTTAAATAAATTATGCTATTTCCTCATGATGGAATAATGTGAAAGTATATTTAAAAAATAAAGAAGCTTTGTATTATTGACATGAAAGTATCTCCAAGACTGTTGTATAGAATAGTAAATATGTTATTCCTTTTTGGAAAAAGGGGGGAGAATAAAAATACTTATTCATATTTACTTATATGGAGAAATTCTGGAAGAGTATGTGTCCATCTGGAGAAATACATGGAAAACTAATAAAATAATACTGGGGAGGCAGACCTTCGAATGGCAGAGGAGTAAGGCATGGAGATCACCATCCTCCCCACAAATACATCAGAAACACACCTACATGTGGAACAACTCCTACAGAACACTGACTGAACGCTGGCAGAAGACCTCAGACTTCCCAAAAGGCAAGAAACTTCCCAAATATCTGGCTGTATGGCTGACAGAGTCTTGGTGCTCCAGGCAGGTGTCAGGCCTGTGCCTCTGAGGTAGGAGAGCTGAGTTCAGAACATTGGTCCACCAGAGACCTCCCGGATCCATGTAATATCAAATGGTGAAAGCTCTCCCAGAGATCTCCATCTCAACACTAAGACCCAGCTCCACTCAACGAACAGCAAGCAACAGTGCGGGACACCCTATGCCAAACAGCTAGCAACAGAGGAACACAACCCCACCCATTACCAGAGAGGGTACCTAAAATCATAATGAGGTCACAGACACCCCAAAACACACAACCAGGCATGGTCCTGCCCACCAGAAAGACAAGATCCAGCCTCATCAACCAGAACACAGGCACCAGTCCTCTCTACCAGGAAGCCTACACAACCCACTAAACCAACCTTAGCCACTGGGGGCAGACACCAAAAACAATGGGACCTACGAACCTGCAGCCGGCGAAAAGGAGACCCCAAACACAGTAACTTAAGTACAATAGAAGACACAGAAACACACAGCAAATGAAGGAGCAAGGTAAAAACCGAGCAGACCAAACAAATGAAGAAGAAATAGGCAGTCTACCTGAAAAAGAATTCAGAGTAATGACAGTAATGATAATCCAAAATCTTGGAAATAGAATGGAGAAAATACAAGAAACGTTTAATAAGGACCTAGAAGAATGAAAGAGCAAACAAACAATGAGGAACAGCACAATAAATGAAATTTAAAATTTTCTAGAAGGAATCAATAGCAGAATACCTGAGGCAGAAGAATGGATAAGTGACCCGAAAGATTAAAGAGTGGAAATAACTACCGCAGAGCAGAATAAAGAAAAAATAATGAAAAGAATTGAGGGCAATATCAGAGTCCTCTGGGGCAACATTAAATGCACCAACATTCGAAATATAGGGGTCCCAGAAGAAGAAGAGAAAAAGAAAGGGACTGAGAAAATATTTGAAGAGATTATAGTTGAAAACTTCCCTAATATGGGAAAGGAAATAGTGAAGTCCAGGAGGCACAGAGAGTCCCATACAAGATAAATCCAAGGAGAAATATGCCAAGACACATACTAATCAAACTATCAAAAATTAAATACAAAGAAAAAATATTAAAAGCAGCAAGGGAAAAACAACAAATAACACACAAGGGAACCCCCTTAAGGTTAACAGCTGATCTTTCAGCAGAAACTCTGCAAGCCAGAAGGGAGTGGCAGGACATATTTGAAGTGATAAAAGGGAAAAACCTACAACCAAGATTACTCTACCCAGCAAGGATCTCATTTAGATTTGATGGAGAAATTAAAACCTTTACAGACAAGCAAAAGCTAAGAGAATTCAGCACCACCAAACCAGCTTTACAACAGATGCTAAAGGAAATCTCTTGGCAGGAAACACGAGAGAAGGAAGAGACCTACAATAACAAACCAAAAACAATTAAGAAATGGTAATAGGAACATACATATTGATAACTACCTTAAATGTAAATGGTTAAATGCTCCAATCAAAAGACACAGACTGGCTGAATGGATACAAAAACAAGACCCGTATATATGCTGTCTACGAGAGACCCACTTCAGACCTAGGGACACATACAGACTGAAAGTGAGGGGATGGAAAAAGATATTCCATGCAAATGGAAATCAACAGAAAGCTGAGGTAGCAACCCTCACATCAGACAAAACAGACTTTAAATAAAGACTATTACAAGAGACAAAGAACGACACTACATAATGATCAAGGGATCAATCCATGAAGAAGATATAACAATTGTAAATATTTATGCACCTATCACAGGAGCACCTCAATAACTAAGGCAAATGCTAACAACCATAAAAGGGTAAATCAACAGTAACACAATACTAGTAGGGGACTTTAACACCCCACTTTCAACAATGGACAGATCATCCAAAATGAAATAAATAAGGAAACACAAGCTTTAAATGACACATTAAACCAGATGAACTTAATTGATATTTATAGGACATTTCATCCGGAAACAACAGAATACACTTTCTTCTCAAGTGCTCATGGAACATTCTCCAGGATAGATCATATCTTGGGTCACAAATCAAGCCCTGCTAAATTTAAGAAAATTGAGATCGTTTCAATTATCTTTTCCAACCACAATGCTATGAGACTAGATATCAATTATACGAAAAAACTGTAAAAAATACAAACACATGGAGGCTAAACAATACACTACTCAATAACCAAGAGATCACTTAAGATACCAAAGAGGAAATCAAAAAATACCTAGAAACACACGACAATGAAAACACAATGACCCAAAACCTATGGGATGCAGCAAAAGCAGTTCTAAGAGGGAAGTTTATAGCAATACAGTGCTACCTCAAGAAACAAGAAACATCTCAAATAAACAACCTAACCTTCCACCTAAAGCTATTGAGAAAGAAGAACAAAAAACCCCAAAGTTAGCAGAAGGAAAGAATTCATGAAGATCAGATCAGAAAGAACTGAAAAAGAAATGAAGGAAACAACAGCAAAGATCAATAAAACTAAAACTGATTCTTTGAGAAGATAAACAAAATTGATAAACAATTAGCCAACACATAAAGAAAAAGAGGGAGAAGACTCAATAAAATTAGAAATGAAAAAGGAGAAGTAACAACTGACACTGCAGAAATACAAAGCATCATGAGAGATTACTATGCCAATAAAATGGACAACCTGGAAATAATGGACAAATTCTTAGAAAAGCACCTTTCAAGACTGAACCAGGAAGAAATAGAAAATATAAACAGACCAATCACAAGCACTGAAATTGAGACTGTGATTAAAAATCTTCCAACAAACAAAAGCCCAGAACCAGAGGGCTTCACAGGCGAATTCTATCAAACATTTAGAGAAGACCTAACACCTATCCTTCTCAATCTCTTCCAAAATATAGCAGAGGGAGGAACACTCCCAAACTCATTCTATGAGGCCACCATCACCCTGACACCAAAACCAGACAAAGGTGTCACAAAGAAAGAAAACTACAGGCCAATAACACTGATAAACATAGATGCAAAAATCCTCAACAAAATACTAGCAAACAGAATCCACCAGCTCATTAAAAGGATCATACACCATGATCAAGTGGGTTTTATCCCAGGAATGCAAGGATTCTTCAATATATGCAAATCAATCAATGTAATAAACCATATTAACAAATTGAAGGAGAAAAACATATGATCATCTCAATAGATGCAGAAAGAGCTTTGGACAAAATTCAACACCCATTTATGATAAAAACCCTCCAGAAAGTAGGCTTAGATGGAACTTACCTCAACATAATAAAGGCCATATATGACACACACACAGCCAACATCATTCTCAATGGTGAAAAACTGAAACCATTTCCTCTAAGATCAGGAACAAGACAAGCTTGTCCACTCTTACCACTATTATTCAACATAATTTTGGAAGTTTTAGGCACAGCAATGAGAGAAGAAAAAGAAATAAAAGGAATCCAAATCAGAAAAGAATTAAAGCTGCCACTGTTTGTAGATGACATGATACTATATAAATAGAGCATCTTAAAGATGCTACCAGAAAACTACTAGAGCGAATCAATGAATTTTGTAAAGTAGCAGGATACAAAATTAATGCACAGAAATCTCTTGCATTCCTACACACTAATGATGAAAAATCTGAAAGGGAAATTAAGGAAACACTCCCATTTACCATTGCAACAAAAAGAATGAAATACCTAGGAAAAACCTACCTAAGGAGACAAAAGACCTGTATTTAGAAAACTATGACACTGATGAAAGAAATTAAAGATTTTATAAACAGATGGAGAGATATACCATGTTCTTGGATTGGAAGAATCAACATTGTGAAAATGACTATACTACCCAAAGCAATCTACAGATTCAATGCAATCCCTATCAAACTACCAATGTCATTTTTCACAGAACTAGACAAAAAAATTCACAATTTGTATGGAAACGCAAAAGACCCCAAAGAGCCAAAGCAATCTTGAGTAAGAAAAACGGAGTTGGAGGAATCAGGCTCCCAGACTTCAGCCTATACTACAAATCTACAGTAATCAAGACAGTATGGTACTGGCACAAAAATAGAAATATAGATCAATGGAGTGCACATATGGTTGCCCTTATTTTTGATAAAGGAGGCAAGGATATAAAATGGAGAAAAGACAGTCTCTTCAATAAGTGGTGCTGGGAAAACTGGACAGCTACATGTAAAAGAATGAAATTAGAACACTCCCTAACACCATGCACAAAAATAAACTCAAAATGGATTAAAGCCTAACTGTAAGGCCAGGCACTATAAAACTCTTAGAGGAAAACATAGGCAGAACACTCTATGACATAAATCACAGCAAGATCCTTTTTGACCCACCTCCTACAGAAATGGAAATAAAAACAAAAATAAACAAATGGGACCTAATGAAAGTTAAAAGCTTTTGCACAGCAAAGGAAACCATAAACAAGACCAAAAGACAACCCTCAGAATGGGAGAAAATATTTGCAAATGAAGCAACTGACAAAGGATTAATCTCCAGAATTTACAAGCAGCTCATGCAGCTCAATATCAAGAAATCAAACAACCAAACCCAAAAATGGGCAGAAGACCTAAATAGAAATTTCTCCAAAAAGACATACAGATTGCCAACAAACACATGAAAGGATGTTCAACATCACTAATCATTAGAGAAATGCAAATCAAAACTACTAGGTATCACCTCACACCAGTCAGAATGGCCATCATCAAAAAATCTACAAACAATAAATGCTGGAGAGGGTATGGAGAAAAGGGAACTCTCTTGCCCTGTTGGTGGGAATGTAAATTGATACAGCCACTATGGAGAACAGTATGGAGGTTCCTTAAAAAACTAAAAATAGAACTACCATACGACCCAGCAATCCCACTACTGGGCATATATCTGAGAAAAACATAATTCAAAAGAGTCATGCCAAATGTAAAATAGATAGCTAGTGGAAGCAGCCACATAGCACAGGGAGATCAGCTGCTGCTTTGTGACCACCTAGAGGACAGGGAGGGTAGGAGGGAGACGCAAGAGTTTTGTTATAAAGCAGAAACTAACACACCATTGTAAAGCAATTAGAGTCCAATAAAGATGTGAAAAAAAAAGAGTTATGAACCACAGTGTTTATTACAGCTCTATTTACAATAGCCAGGACATGGAAGCAACCTAAGTGTCCATCGACAGCTGAAAGGGTAAAGAAAATTTGGCACATATATACAATGGAATATTACTCAGCCATAAAAAGAAATGACATTGAGTTATTTGTGGTGAGGTGGGTGGACCTAGAGTCTGTCATACAGAGTGAAGTAAGTCAGAAAGAGAAAAAGAAATACCGTATGCTAACACATATATATGGAATCTAAAAAAAAAAAAAATAGTTCTGAAGAACCTAGGGGCAGGACAGGAATAAAGATGCAGACATAGAGAATGGACTTGAGGACACAGGGAGGGGGAAGGGTGGGCTGCAACAAAGTGAGAGAGTGGCATGGACATATATACACTACCAAATGTAAAATAGATAGCTAGTGGGAAGCAGCCACATTGCACAGGGAGATCAGCTCGGTGCTGTGTGTCCACCTAGAGAGGTGGGATAGGGAGAGTGGGAGGGAGACGCAAGAGGGAGGAGATATGAGTATATATGTATATGTATATGTATAGCTGATTCACTTTGTTGTACAGCAGAAACACACCATTGTAAATCAATTATACTCCAATAAAAATGTTAAAAAAAATAATGATAATAATGGGAGGACTGGCTGTTAGGAATGGGAGGAAGACTTTTTACTGTATACTTTAAAAATAAATTTTCATTTTTAAATCATATGAATATATTATATCTGAAAGGAATTTAAATTTTGAAATGATATTTTTTAACATTAATGGACACATTATGCATAATAAGCCCTCATTAGCTGCTGTAGTGCCATGCATTCAAGCGTTTCAACATAGTCATTCTTTGGATCAATAATATTTTAACAGTTCTTGGGGTTACTATAAATGGTTAGATTAAGCATGATTAGATCCCCCAGAATAACTTGAAGCAGAAAAATCAAGATATTCTAACATCTTCTTGTCCCTGTGAAGCTATTCTCAAAAGTCTCCCTCTCTGGGCTCTTCGTTTAACTTCTTTCCCTTAGGTTATTGACCCCTTGTTGCCCCTTACAGCATGATGTTCAAAAATATAGTCTTTAGAGATCATTTGACCCTGCCTAAACTTGGACCAAAATACCTCAGTTTCCTCATGTGTAAATGGAGGTAACACAAACTTTGTAGGTTTGCTGTGGGGATTTAGTGAGTTTATGTACGTGAAACTCTTAGCCCAACATTTGGCAAACAATAAGAATTCTAAAAATCCTAAGTACCTCTACTATTACTACATTGACTACTAAGACTTCCTAGTGGCCTGTATTTTCAGTGGGTTCTAAAGTCTGACATGTTTTGATGGATACTGTGATTACTAATCTTGCATGAAAGGTTTAGGGTGGAATATCATCTTCAGTCAATTCAAGTAACAGTTGTATGATTATCATTTAGACACTCAACCATAAATTTATGCTAATTTCCTGTCTGAATTAAAGCTTCTCTAATTAAACACATTAAGTTTCTAATTAATAATCCTTTCACTCTTTAATTCAAAAATTATGTTCATTGTGCATCAAAAAGTATCAGCATTTTTAGCATACGCATACCAAAAGTTCAACTACATTTTTTTTTTTTTGGTACGCGGGCCTCTCACTGTTGTGGCCTCTCCCGTTGCGGAGCACAGGCTCCGGACACGCAGGCTCAGCGGCCATGGCTCACGGGCCCAGCCGCTCCGCGGCATGTGGGGATACTCCTGGACTGAGGCACAAACCCGTGTCCCCTGCATCGGCAGGCGGACTCTCAACCACTGCACCACCAGGGAAGCCCCAACTACATTTTTGTATTATGAAATACAGTTTACCCAAGTACTACAGTCAAAATTATCTCGTAGTGTCTCAAACTCACAGCGTCACTCAGTCATCATAATCAAGATATTTTAAGGAAGAATTTTTTTATTATATTTACGTAATTACCATTTCAGTTGTAAGAAACACTCAATGTGAATTTTAATTACTTCAATGTCAATAATCCACATTAACAATAAAATTAATTAATATTACCTATTTAGAATGTGTAAACTATTCTAATAAACATATTAAAGGCTTTGGGAGAAGAAACATAATGCTAAGGTTTAATTTTCAAATGTTAGGATTAGAGAGCTAAAACTGACTATCAGAAAACAACGTGGACCCAATGAGCCCACAACAAAACATTGCCAAATTCCTTATTAGTAGTAAGTTTCTTCTTTTTGAATTCCCTCAGAAAACATATAACCAGAGATTACCAAGGGAAATATTAGGAAACTGTGAATTATGCTTAATCCTTGGGCTATAAACTGGAAATTTTTAATTGAAAAACTAAAGCCTTCGTTTTAATGTTGGAATGATATAACTTCAAAGGAAAATTGAGATTACTTTTGTCATTAAATAAACGTTTAGTGCAACTTTATGGAGCAAGCACTGATTTATATATCCCTTGGGGAAATAGGAAAAAAAGTAAGCCCTAAGGGAGATTGTAATCCACTAAGCAAATTGAGACATGTAAGGTAATAATTACAACATAAATATTAAGTGATAAGGGCTGTGTTAGGGGAGTTCAGAGGGTGGCGACCACAGAAACTCTTTTGCATTTTAATTAGGCCTTGCAGAAAGGTAAAAATTCAATAGCCAAAAATGGTGGAAGAGATCATTTTCAATAAAGGGAATAATATGAGCAGTGTCTGCAAGGAAACAGCAGAGCATGTCTGTAGAAATGAACATACAGACTGCAGTATGAAATAATAATAATGGGAAATAAGACAGACAGATTCAATAAGAAGCAGTAATACAGAGCTGAAAAATTCATACTTTTTCATAAGCTATGGAAAGCTATGAACAGTACTTTGATCGAAGAGTAATTTTATAAAAGTTGCCCTAGGAAGATTATACTGGTAATTGTGTACAAATACATTTGGGTTCTGGAGGAGGGGAAGAGAATGTTCTAGTAGTTCAGGCAAAAGATCCATATGCATCTGAACTAGGCACAGCAGAACTGGAAAGGAAGAGCTGAGTGTAAATATATGGAGTAATTGCAAACATTCACTGAGAGATTACATTGTGAGAACTTTTGAATGTTATCAGTTAATCATCTCAGCTGTCCTGAAGTAGACGACTATTATCTCCATTTTACAGAAGTCGATTAACTTAGTCATGTTGACACAGTCTTTAGTATAGTGCTGGGACCTGCATCCCAGACTCACTGACTTCTAAAGCCAACAGTTTCAACCCCTATGTTCTCTAATACTTTAAGCTCATTGTACTGAATGTTGAGGAGAAAATTGTGGCCAAAAATGACACTTAGGTCTCAGGCTTAAATAATCGGGAAAATAATGGTATCGATTGAAACAAAACATAGAATATGAGGAGGTAGAATAGACTCAGGATTATTAGACACAAATCCTATCTTAACCAACCCCGTTTCCTGAAGAGTATTATGTTTTCAGTGTCATATGAAGAATGTTTCTTTTTCATATTATTCATTGGTCCTGCTTTAGTCTTTGAATGTTCAGTTTATCCTGTGATCAGCCACTTGCAATTTAATCCACTGAAACTCTACTGTTTCTTCAGGTGAGAAGTTTCCTGACAAGAAGCCTAAGGTGCAGTTAGTCATAACATACGAGGATGCGAAGCTGACCATACTTGTGAAGCACATGAAAAACATTGTGAGTTTATCTTATCTAATAAGAAACATGTAAATCTACATT
Source organism: Hyperoodon ampullatus (assembly GCF_949752795.1). Lineage (NCBI taxonomy): Eukaryota > Metazoa > Chordata > Mammalia > Artiodactyla > Ziphiidae > Hyperoodon > Hyperoodon ampullatus. Next base: position 88,174,595 of record NC_136924.1, on the reverse strand, counting down.
TAGAAATCACTTTCTTCCTTTGAGCAATTAATGTCAACGTTCGTGAGAAAAATGGGGCCAGCCACCAAGTGTAAGTAAGGAACAATGAACCAGTTACAGCGTTCTGCCTCAGTGTAATTGTGATCCTTGGGGGAAAGGCTATAAAATATTTCACAGGGAAAGTCTTAGAATGAAACCCAGACTTTATTCAAAATGAAGTGTCGGGACAAATCTAGTGAAAAAGCTTTGAAAAAGCAGGATTACCGGGGCTTCCCTGGTGGCACAGTGGTTGAGAGTCTGCTTGCCGATGCAGGGGACGCGGGTTCGTGCCCCAGTCCAGGAAGATCCCACATGCCGTGGAGCGGCTGGGCCCGTGAGCCATGGCCGCTGAGCCTGCGCGTCCGGAGCCTGTGCTCCGCAACAGGAGAGGCCACAACAGTGACAGGCCCGCGTACCGCAGAAAAAAAAAAAAAAAAAAAAAGCAGGACTACCTAGAATATTAAGAGCCAAAAGAAAAAAAGCTACGTCCCAAGAATTTACACCTCTCTCATCACACTGAGCTTTGTGGAAGACTGATTCATCTCTTTGAATAGTGCCAGCACCTTCTCTGTGAAGCCAGGAGCTCTCAGTGTTTTCCCACAGATTGCCATTGAGTATCAGTTATCATATTCTGATGTAACTTCTCAAGGATATTTCTTTTCCCTCAAAAAGTAATAATTTCTTTGATGACAGGGACCCCATCTTTGCATCCCCAGAACCAAGAACATCAATGGTAGTTAGCCTCTAAGGAAAACTAAAAGCTGCTTTCTCTATTATACCCCATTCCTTCCTGAAGACTGGTCGAGTCAAAGAGACAAGGATGGCAACTGGGCCATGTCGTTAAGTAAGAGAGGGAGCTTTCTTTGTCACAAGGTCATTGATTAAAGGTCTGAATCTGGGTGCAACAAACAGAAAAGGGTAACTCTAAGCCTCACCCATTTCTCTGGTCTTTTGCTAGCCTAGCAAAACAGGTCCTCCACATGGTGAAACTCCCCAGGAGACTCCACGTGGAGAAAGTCAGAAGCACTACTTTAGCTCTCTCCTTTATGCACATAAATCTAAGGATGCACTTTGAAGGACTTAAAGGAGCAAACTCTTCTCAACATGACGTGCATTTGGAACACACTAGAACTTAATAAATATTTGTTCATTGAACAAATATTTGGCATAACTTTCAGGGAATGCATCCTTTACAAATTTAGTATTAGCCAGATAGCCAAGGATGCTTGTTTGTAAATCTGTGGTGTTTGCAATCAGCAAGTTTTGTAAGAGCTGGGCAAATATTATTAAATGTGTTTTTGTAGAACTTTCACTCATTAAAATAATTATTTTCAATTGCTTTTGATAAGTTAATCAGCTTAGCTGAGAATAGCGGTTGTTTAAGAAATTGTTAGGCTGGGAAATGAAGATTAAGTTAGATATTTTTTATAGCTGTATGCGTGTTCGTGGACTTTAAGCATCTGTATAAACATACATGATAAAATAATAGACTATTAAGAAATAGTGTTAATCAAGTTAACAGAACTTATATATGTGTATGATATATAATTGTCAATTGAAAACAGTCCTCTTGGAAACTATACATATATTTCAGTAATGTCATTGCTCAAAACATTTTAGGACATGCCTGTTGACATTGCTTTTAGATCTGCATATAAACCACACAATAAACTTGTTGATACTATTCAAGAATCATGCCTAATGTTTGATCAAAAGCAGTATGAACCAACTTGGTCACCCATTTTATTCATCAGCTAAATCCCCAAATTACTTTTGACAGTTTTCAAAAATGCACTTTACACTCAGATGAAGTTGCACTACCAATAAGTATATTCAAAACCAGTGTGATGCAGGCATAAAGGTGGGGAGTAAGTGACTAAGAGCAACAGTTTAAGATTTAGATCAAGTTATGGGTAAATGGAAAATAAGCGGGTGAATCCTATAAAACTTTGAAAACCACTTAGGGCTGCTAGAGCCTGTACATTGCCAATGCCCTCAGAAGGAAAGTTATTAATAATGAAGTCATGCTCCCTACTGGTTCTTCTCTCCTCCCCAATCTCTTAACATAGCCCTGGAACTCCTCTTTTCTTATTTCCAGGCTTGTGGCTTTAAATACCACTTACATGTCTTTTTCTTCCATATTTTATAATTCTAGCTTGAAAGTCTCCCTAAAATCCAGAATTATATGTACAACTGATTACTCAACAACTCTAGCAGAAATTCAACAGACAGCATAAATTTAATATACATCCAGTCAAACTTCTGCTTATCACCCCCCTAAACCTGCTTCTTTGGTAGCCTGTCTCACCTCTAACTGGCACCTTCATCCTACTAATTGCTCAGGTTAAAATCCTTAGAGTCCTTTTGACTGCTCTCACAAACTACAACCAAACGTATCAACAAATTCTGTGAGCTCAGCTTTCAAAATAAATCCAGAATCCCACCATGTTTCACCTCCACTGCTTACCACCGTTGGTTCAATCTACCATCATCTCTCACTTGAATTACTGCTGTAGCCTCTTAACAGGTCCCCCTGCTTCTGCCTTTATATCTTTTTAGTCTCTTCTTAACCTAGCATCCAGAATACTCCTTTGAGAATAAAAGTCAAATCCTGTCGTTCCTCTCTCATATCCCTCTGGGGAAGGAATCTCATACCACTTACAGTGAAAGCCAAGTATTGGCACCCTTGACCTCTCCTACCTCACCTCGTGCTACAGACTCCCTGAATCACTCCACTCCAGCCTCAATGATTTTCTTCCTATGCCTTGAATGTTTCTGCATGTTTCTGCCCCAGGACATTTGTACCTGCTACTCAGCTTATCAGGACTGCTCTTCCCCAGGCCCATGACTCAAGTTCTCCATGGTTCAATCTCACATGTCCTAAACAACTATGTTTAACTGTCACCTTTTCTGTGAGGTCCTCTCTTACTCCCATATGTAAAACTGCAAAACCACCCCTGTTGGTTGACACTTCCAAACTTCCTTTCCTACTTTATTTTCTCCACTGCCCTGTATCATTGCTGTAAACCCAGAGGCTAAAGCAGGGCCAAGTGTATAGTAGGTGCTCAATGAATACTTTGTTAAATGAAAGAATGTTAAATTACTTCTAATGTGAACAACTAAGAACTAAGACTTTTTTCACCTTCCCCAAATCTCAAAACAAAGTTCTCAGGCTTTGCATTTTTCACAGCTTCTCTTAAATGACTATTTTATTTCTTCTGCTTATCTGAAGACAGAGATAACATTATAATGTAAATGACAGAAAAATCTATCTGTAAATTCTCAACATATTTTCTTTCTCATTTCAAGTTTTAACTAATTGTTTATTTTTTTAGACTTTAGTATTTTCACATGCTTGAGTAATCAGACTAAAGAAGTTGTGCTTGATTTTAATATTAAAACGAATTATTCTGCCTGCAGTTCTGCTACATTTAATAGTGAGTTTGATGAAAAGAATTGTTTATCTTATATTAAATCCTTGAAGCTTTCTCTAAGAATTACTTCCCTCCTGTGAATTCACAAGTTTAAAAAAATTGCTAAAAATTTTTCCTTTCAAAGCAGCACAATATGATTTATCCTAGTGAATAGAGACTGACAAAGTAATGCAGGTATTTAGAAGCTTGGCCAAAATTATTTTCAATAATTTTTCAGTTTATATAACAGAGAAACATAGAAAAATCATTTAGATTTGAAATATGTTTTTAAATCTTTCTAGTGTTTTCCCATGTAGCCCACTTTAAAATGATCTCTTCCATTGACTTCTGCAATGTCTCTCTATATATTACAATGTCTCTCCTGGTCTCATGGATTCCCCTAGTGTTGTGTCATTTCTAGACTGTTTTCTTCTACCTGCTCCAGAATAAGCCCATTCCAGAAGGCTCTAAAAGTAATCAATAAGGATGCCAGACTTCCTTCTGATATTGAATATGCTCACATTATGAGAATCTCTTACTCTGTAACAGAATAATCAGTCATTTCAAATGAGGAGCAAGTCATGTCAGGGAAATCAGGGTATATCTCAAATGGAGTGCTGTTTAATCCTTTCATAAGACACAAAATTGCAGAAAATCATTACTGTATGGAAATTAACAGAAGAGAGAGAGAAGTAGTCAAACACAACAAGAACCCAGGCTAAACACACACACACACACACATACATGTTAAAATTTTATTACATTTTATTTTTTATTTTAAAGAATTCTTGCAATTGTACTATGTATGTATAGTCTGGGAGTTCTTGTTTTTAAAATCCACATTCCTGGATACGACTCTCAGTGACTATTATTCTGTAGTTTGGCTTGGAATTTCTACATCTGCCTTTTAGTCTTCTCCTGGTCTCATGGATTCCTCTACTCTTTCACATCTAGACTTGTTTTCTTCTCTCCTGCTCCCAAATACAAGCATTTCAGAAGGTTCTCTGACACAAGTGGTCCATGGACACACTTTGAGAAACATTTCTCATGGCTAATTACCCCATAAATGGCACTCTACATACAATGGGAGTTCTGTATTTAGCACCAAGTGACTTGTGCTGCCCACTGGTGTAAAAGAGACAACACGTAGACTTGGTGAAGGTAACAAAAGAGGGTTGTGAAAATAAATCACAGATGATGGCAATATTCGACATGTAAAACTAACAATGTTCTATGTATCCTTTTAAAAACTTCTAACTTCTCACTCTGTGCATTCATTCTTTTTTTTTTTGCGTTTTTGTTTTCGTTTTGTTTTGTTTTTTGTGGTACATGGGCCTCTCACTGTTGTGGCCTCTCCCACTGCGGAGCACAGGCTCCGGACGCGCAGGCTCAGTGGCCATGGCTCACGGGCCCAGCCGCTCTGCAGCATGTGGGATCTTTCCGGACTGGGGCACGAACCCGCGTCCCCTGCATCAGCAGGCGGACTCTCGACCACTGCACCACCAGGGAAGCCCTGTGCATTCATTCTTATCCTGAGTTCTTTAAAAGATGTTTACGGGGCCTCCCTGGTGGTGCAGTGGTTGAGAGTCCGCCTGCCGATGCAGGGGATACGGGTTCGTGCCCCGGTCCGGGGGGATCCCATATGCCGCGGAGCAGCTGGGCCCGTGAGCCATGGCCGCTGGGCCTGTGCGTCCAGAGCCTGTGCTCCACAACGGGAGAGGCCACAACAGTGAGAGGCCCGCGTACCGCAAAAAAAAAAAAAAAGATGTTTACGATCATTACCCTGAACTCTTTCTTGGTAGACTATCTCCATTTCACTTAGTGCTTCTTTTGGGGCTTAATCTTGTTCCTTCATTTGGAATATGTTCCTCTGCTACCTCCTTTTGCCTAACTTGCCATTTTTATTTCTATGTATCTCGTAGGTTAGTTATGTTTCCTGACCTTGGAGAAGTGGCCTTTTGTAGGAGATGTCCTATGCATCCCGGCAGTGCACTCCCCTCTTGTCACCAGAGCAATATGTTCTAAGGGTGCCCCCTATGTGGGCTGTGTGCGTCCTTATGTTGTGGTGGGCTGACTACTGAGGGTGGTCTGGTGGGCTTGGTTGGCCCCCAGTCTGGTTGGTTGCCAGGCCCTGCCTTGTGCAGAGGCTGCCAGCCACTGGTTTACGGGGCCTGTCACAAGGCAGCCAGCTGTAGCACCCCAGGGCCCTGAGGCTAGTGCTGGCTCACTGATGGCTGAAGCCAGGTCCTGGGGTTAGTGCTGGACTACTGGCAAGCAGAGCCGGCTTCTGGAGTCTGTTGTAGCACCCAGGAATCCCAGAGTTGATGTCAGATTGCTGGGAAAGAGTTGGGGGGGGAATGGGGGAGAGGCCTCCTGACACAGTTGGGTACAGGGTCTGGGCTGTCCCGAAGCTTCTGTTGGCCTATTAGTTGGCAGGGCCAGGGCCCAGCTGGTCCCAGGGCAGGTTCTGGGCTTTGTGGGTGCAATAGGTTTGTACGCTGTGGAGCTGCCATTGTCCTGTGGCTAGAGTCTACCTGCTGGTAGGTGAGGCTGGTCCTGAGGCTAGTGCAGGCTCACTGGTGGGTGGAGCCAAAGATTCTGGTGTTGGTTTCTGCCCACTGGTGTGTGGGGCTGGTTCCTGTGTCCTCTGGTGGGAAGAGCTGTGTCCAGGGGAGGCTATGGGCTCAGGAGGTCTTAAGGCAGCTGTCTGCTGGTGGATGTGACTGTGTCCCTGCCTAGTTAGTTGCTTGGCCTGAGGCGTTCCAGTGCTGGCGCCTACAGGCTGTGAGTGGGGGCGGGGCTGGGTCCTGAGACTAATAAGCTAGAGGGAGGATTCCAGAATGGCACTTGCCAGCACTAGTGTCCACTGCCGCCAGCGTCTTTGTCATCAGGGAGAGCTGCCGTTGCCTCCTGCTTCTCTGGGAGACTTTCCAGATCAACAGGTAGGTCTGACTCAGGCTCCTTTCAAATCACTTTTGCCCTGGGTCCTAGAGCTTGTGAGATTTTGTATGCACCCTTTAAGCATAGAGTCTACTTCCCTCAGCCCTCTGGGACTCCCAAAAGTAAGACCTGCTGGCCTTCCGGGGCTTGTCTTCCCGATGCAGGACCCCCAGGCCGGGGAGCTGATGTGGGGCTCAGACCTCTTACTCTTTGGGAGAACTTCTGCAGTTTTAACACATTATTGACCGGTGGATTTTTGCAGAAACTAACACCTGTGGCTGGCGATTTTTACCTAAGTGAATATTGAAACACCTGCATTTGATTAAATATCAACAACGTTTTTTTGCATTTACTGTATTTACTTGAAATTTTGTACATCTTACTAAAGCATTCTAATATTTCATTAGAGTGTGACAGTGATAGGCGGTATAGCAGGCACCTCTGTGCAGGGGAACAGAACATCTATTACAAGGATACCATGTTTCACTGCTCTTTCCCCTGGAAGAGCAGACTCTACACTTTCTGGCGGCAATTTTTTTTTTTTTTTTTTTTTAGTCCTGTGGGTATTATTCCCTCTAGAATATGTTCTTTTATTTTACCTGATAGTCGACAAGGTGTGTCTTTGCGGGAGGCTCTTTTAGAAACACCACAAGAAGGACCAGGTGCAGGACTACCACTACATTCACCAGGATGGTCAGTTACCCATTCTCTAACTACTGCTAACAAAAATTGCGTGTAAGTCATTTTATTCTGTGCATTAAGGCTACAATAAATGTTAAACGCATTGAATAAACCACAATTACTCAAATAGAAACCCACTTTTTTATACCATTTGCTAGTTTTCCAGAGGATACTGAAGTTTGCCAGATATTGATCAGATCGAGCAACTCCTTTCATATATTTATTATACTCTAATATACAAGTGGGCTTAATTATCTGATGGCCAGTCCTCCTGTCTTCCTTTCCTGTAGATGCTATAGAGGCGTCATGAATAATTGTCACCATGCGAACTAGCCTCTTGTCTTTCCATATAAGAAGAATCACTTCTTCCTTCTGTAAGAATGTCATTTCTCCCCTCTGTAGATTTTTAAATTTCTCCTTAATTTGTTTGGTAGACCATGATTCTCTCTTATACTCCCACAAACTCTGGTTTTATTTTTCAACAGTATTTCAGATGTGGACACACTGTTGTAAAAATTGTCTCAATAAATATGGTGTCATGAACCAAGGTAAAGTTGTAGGACCAATAATATTGTTTCTTGCAGTTTCTTTCCTTCACCTGTGTAAATCTCAAGGTTGCATATATATCCAGTTTCACTTTCGCTAACCATCCTGACCAAAATTCCATATTTTGTAAGTTTTCTGGCATTATAGGTTTTGAATCTGAGGCATCCTCACCACTTTATCATTGCCTTGTCAAGTGATAGCTCTTGTTTGGGTATATACATAGAATGAAATTTTGGTAGAAAATAATCCAAAATAGGTTTAACATTTGAAATTCTGTCTGCAGGAAGTGGAGTTTCTGAGTTATCGTTAAAGTGAAGAAATTTCATTATGTGTTCAAATCTTCTTGTCATAATCTTTGGAAAGATAGGTGTTTCAAGTAAGGGATCAGTCGACCAATATTCTTTCCAGTGTGACTTTCTTATTTGTCCCATCAAAATTATTAATCCAAGAAACATCTTCCTGTCACTGTTGGTTACATCAGTCCATTTTAAAGCCTTATCATACTTTTTATATGGTTTTTTATTCTGTCAGGGATACAAGTTTGTTTGAGAAGCATCCAACTCGAAAAAGTCGTTACCAAAAATTAATTCTGTTATTTCACTAACACTTTGCGGGTTATTACATTCAGTAGTTACACCTGACATATCTGTAAAGCATCTAATTCTCCTGAAATGTTGTCTTCAATCCACTCTTCTGTAGAAGCAAAGGAGCACTCTCCAGCACCGTGAGTTTCATTTTCACTTTTCATATCAGATCAATCACTAAGGTTTTTTGTCTTTTTGTTGGTCTAATATTCACATTGTCTGAATCAGAACTATATTCAGAAGAACTGTCATCTTCTGAGACACTAGTATATATTTCACTAGGACAATCAGAGAAAGTATCTGCATAAAATTCACCAAAAAATTCTTCTTCACTCAAAAGTTTGCTATGTGTCATTTTTGAAAATTTTATGGTAATAAACTTGAATTTATAGTATACACAAGTTTGGAACAAAAACCTAATGGGGCAAAATGTGAATGATAATGACAATCATAAATTGTATAATGAACTCTTGATGAATTTTAAGCTCTAACAACTTCAGACGGTGATATTAATTGTATCACTCTCTGAAAACGTATTGATATATCTCCAGTCAATAAGTTGTTAATTTTCTCCTGTTTGTGGATTGCTCACCCAGGAGTATAGGACTAGACTATATTGTGACTCCTTCCCTCCTACTTGTCTCACTGTGGTTGTAGAAGATCTTTTCTGGTAGGTTTCAGTCTTTTTGTTGATCGTTATTCTGTAAATAGTGGTAATTTTGGTGTGTCTGTGAGGGGTTGTGAGCTTAGGGTCTTTCTACTATGCTGTCTTGGCCCATCAATTTTGTGAATCTTTGTAAACTAACTTGGCTAAGTTCTCTGACTATCCCAATTCTTTTCAATTTTTTAAAATCTAGATTTGTAAAAGAAATTTGTCACTGCCCCATCCTAGATTTACTTTATCTAAATAAATGTCAGTTTCTTGATAAAGGGCAATTTTCTAATAATAATTATCTCATCGATTATATTTGGTTTATATTCCATGAATAAAAAATTGTTCTTCCAGAGTTGGCCCATTACGGCATTGATTTCCTATTTCAAAGAATAAGATGCAAAGCGATGGTTAGTGAAGAGTACCCAGCCCAGATATAGATATTTTATTGTGTTTCACGATTTTTTTTAACCAAAGAAACATTAACCCTCAGAGATTACCAATTATTTCTTAATAAAACAAACCATAAATTGTTCTATAAACCTATGATAATTGGTATGGTAATGGTAATTGATCTCTTTCCAATAGCCAACATCTTTAGTTCTTCTTTCTTGAACTTTTCTATTCTCAGGCTCTCCATAAAACTTCACTGTCTGTACATTCTCTAAATCTCTTTCTGAGGCTTCCTTAGCACTTATAAATTTAAACTAGATAAGGTACATAGTGCTTTAATAGATGTTGGCTTCATCTTTAGCCCTTAAATGTGAAGATTTTGCAGTGTTCAGAGCTTTAACTTTTCAAACTAATTTCCTAAGAAATTTTATTCAGTTTTGAAACTTCAAAGATTATGTGAATTACTCCTAAATTTATGTCTCTTCTTTTAATATTTCTCTGAACTCAACTTACATATTTCCAACTGCCTGATAGGCATTTACACTCCGATATCTTGACATCTCTTTAAACTCAACAATCCTAAATTATAGTCCTCTACTTTCCACGAAAACCAACTCTCACTCAAAACTACTTGCACCATCCCCAAGTAACTCTTGATGAAAACTTCTCTGTAATTTATTTTCTATATTTTAACTTATTCCAGCACTCCTATATGTAATCATCAACAAATCGTTTTAGTTTCCTTTTACTTTTATTATTGTTAAAATTTGACTCTATAGTCTCTGTTAATTCATCTACAGATTATTTTGGTTGATTCCTGTGGTATTCCTTTCCTTGTTTCCTACTTCTCTATTCTGCCTAAAACATCCTAAAACTCCATTTTAATCATATCCATAAAAAATTTTAATAGAGTCTCTGTAAATTTAAAATTCTTTAGCTTAATATTTAAGATACTATGCAGTCTAGTTATAACCTGCCTTTTATATCCACCATCCACAGTACACAATTTGTGTTATATTCTAGATGGTACATTCATTGTTGACTAGACACACATCAGTCATTCTAGCTCACTATATCATACTTCTCCTTACCTTCTATTTACCTTCTACATCCAACTCAACTTCAAGGCTCAGCTCAAACCTCTCACTCTCTCTGAAGCTCCTGGGCCACTCTTGTTCCTAGTTATCCTTCCTTCTTTGGCCTCCTGTTACATTTACTCTATATACCATCCATTTGATATTCACTGCCTTATCTCAGCTCTTGAAACTTATCATCTTGGCTCATCCTGTAGTTTCAATTGTATTGAAAATTTACTGATTGTAAAAGCTGTGGGAAATATATTTTGTATACTTCATAGTGCTAGCACAATATTATGCCTTTAATGCATGTTTGTTAAATAAGTAAATGTTTGCTTAAGTGTATGTCACTGTGAAAAATAGCCACAATCCACAGCAGTTTAGTTTAAGCTGTATTTACAATTGAGTAGATTTTCTCTGTGAATTTTGCTCTCTATAATACTTGATACTAAACTGAGAATGGCCAAGTGACAAATATTTGATCATCACATCTGTCTCACTTAAGAATAAAGTGATTTCCTGCTGAGAATTATTGCTCTAAATATTCAACAGCTCTGGACACTCACCATCTCCCCAGATGACATAGCCATCAATGTATAGGACACCACATGATGTAAATTTTATTTAATCAGTCTCTCTTCTTATTGAAAGCCTTGTTCCCTAATCTCTATCCTTTATCCAAAATCTCCCTTAATTCTACATTCTAACTTTACGAAAAGAAACAAACAAAAACACATAAGCTAAGGCCCTGACATTGGTTCTCATAATTTGGTTCCTTCCTGACTTTTCTGAAGTCCCTTTAGGAGTGACATCAGCATAATAGTGGCAAAAGACATCCCTCATTTTGTCTCCCACTCAACAACAAAAATTCATCATCCATCCACAGACAAAAGTGAGACACAGCACCATCCACCAAGGGATCAAGGAGGAGTCTCACCTACCTATGCTTCAGGTAGTAGACACACAGGCCTCAGTCCCAGCTGAGGACCCTGCAGTGGCCTGTGAACTGACTCCTGCTCCTCTCAGCCATGGTGCAGGAGCTCCTGGAAAGCATTGTCTTAGACAATCATCCATGGATAAAAGAGCCTTTATGGAAGTTCAGGTATGCAGAGAAGAAGTTCCACCACACTGTGGTAGCAAAAATTATGGATTTGGATACATTGAAATGGGCAGAGAGTAAAGATTGGAGGAGGTGACTGCCACTTGAAATAGGAAGACAACAATGCAAAATTTCAAGGAACATGAAAATCAAGGTAACAAGACACCATCAAAGGATGACAATAATTTTCCAGTAACTAAACTCAAAGACCTGAAGATCTGTGATTTACCTGATATAAAGAATTCAGAATGGCTATTTAAAGGAAATTTGATGAGCTACAGAAAACACAGAAAGACAATTCAAGAAGATCAGGAAAATAATACATGAACAAAATGAGAAATTTAACAAAGAGAAATTTTTTTATGAAAGAAACAAAATAGAAATTTTACAACTAAAGAATATGATGAATGAAATGAAAAATGCAACAGAGAGCATCACCAGGAGAATGGATCAAGCAGAAAAGGCATCTGTGAGATAGGAGACAAGAACTTTGAAATTATCCTGTCAGGGGAGAACAAAGGGGGAAAAAAAAGGGGGTGAAGAAAGCCTATGTGATATATTGGAGTTCCAGAAAAAGAGAGGAAAAAGGGAGCAGAATGTATATTTAAAGAAATAATGGCTGACAACTTCCCAAATCTGAGGGAAGATTTGGATATTCGTGTTCATGAAGCTCATAGGTCACCAGACTCAACTTTAAAGAGATCCTCTCCAGAGCACATGATAATAAAACTGTCAAAATTCAAGATAGGGCTTCCCTGGTGGCACAGTGGTTGAGAGTCCGCCTGCCGATGCAGGGAACGCGGGTTCGTGCCCCGGTCTGGGAGGATCCCATGTACCGCGGAGCGGCTGGGCCCGTGAGCCATGGCCGCTAAGCCTGCGCGTCCGGAGCCTGTGCTCCGCAATGGGAGAGGCCACAGCGGTGAGAGGCCCGCGTACCGCAAAAAAAAAAAAAAAAAAAAAAAAAATTCAAAGATAAAGAGAGAATCTTGAAGGCAACAAGAGGATAAAAGGCTTGTAACTTACAAGGGAGCTCCCGCAGAGTTATCAGCAGACTTCTCAGCAAAAACCTTATAGACCAGGAGAGAGTGAGATGATATATTCAAAGTACTGAACTAAAATAAATGCCAATCAAGAATACTTTACCTGGCAAGCCTGTCTTTCAGAAATGAAGTAGGGATAAAGACTTTTCCAGACAAACAAAAGTTGAAGAAATTTGCCACCACTAGACCTGCCTTACGAGAAATGCTGAAAGGAGTTCTTCAAGCTGAAATGAAAAGATACTAATTGGTAACACGTATATATGAAAATGTATAATCCCTGGTAAAGTATATCGTCAGAGTTAGATTACTCAAATACTATAATATGGTGGAGTGTTAACCACTTAATTCTAGTATAAAGATTAAAGGACAAGAGTACTAAAAATAAGTATAGCTACAATAACCTGTTAATGAACAAACAACATAAAAAGAGGTAAATTGTGACTTTAATAACATAAAATGTGGGGAATAAAGGGGTAGAGTTTTTGTATATGATTGAAGTAAAGCTATCAGCATAAATAGATTATTATATCTATAAGATGTTTTTTGTAAGCCTCGTGGTAACCACAAAGCAAAAACCTACAGTAGATTCACAAAGGATAAAGATAAAGGAATTAAAGCATACCACTACAGAAAATCATCAATTTACAAAAGAAGACTGCAAGAGAGGAAGAGAGGAACAAGGGAACAAAAGAACAGCAAGAAAACAGTAAGATGACATGGGTAAGTCCTTACCTATCAGTAATTTCTCTTCATGCAAATTGAATTATCCAATCAAAAGACATAGAATGGCTGGTTGGATAAAAAAGAAAAACAAACCATGATCCAACTATATGCCACCTATAAGACACTTTCAGCTTTAAGGACACACATAAGCTCAAAGTAAAGTGATAAAAGAAGATATTCTGTGTAACTGGAAACCAAAAGAGAGCGAGGTAGTTTTATCAGACAAAATAGACTTTAAGCCAAAAAATGGTAACAAGAGACAAATTCATTATATAATGATAAAGAGATCAATTCATCAAGAAGGTATAAGAAACATAAATATATACACACCCAACATTGGGGCACCAAAATATATTAAGCAAATACTAACAGATCTGAAGGGAGAAATAGACAACAATATAATAATAGTATGGACTTCAATACCCCACTTACAACAATGCATAGATCATCCAGAAAGAAAATCAATATGAAAATCTTGGGTTTAAACCATACTTTAGGTCAAATATACCTAACAGACATATATATACAGAATATTCCATCCAATAGCAGCAGAATACACATTTTTTTCATGCAAACACAGAACATAACCCAGGATAGAACATATTATATTTCACACACCCAAAAACAACTCAGCAAATTTAAGAAGATAGAATTCATACCAACAATCTCTTCCAGCCACAATGGTATAAAATATTTTTAAAAAAGAAGATCTCAAATGAACAACCTAACTCTACATCTCAACAAACTAGAAAATGAAGAACAAACTAAACCCAAAGTTAGCAGAAAGGAAGAAATAACATAGATCAAAGCAGAGATAAATAAAAAGGAGAAAATAATAGAACTGATCAATGAAACCAAGAGCTGTTTTTTTGCAAAGATGAAACTGACAAACGTTTGCCTATGCTAAAAAAAAGAGACTCAAATAAAATCAGAAATGAAAGAAGAGATATTAAAAGTGATACCAGGGCTTCCCTGGTGGCGCAGTGGTTGAGAGTCCGCCTGCCGATGCAGGGGACGCAGGTTCGTGCCCCGGTCTGGGAAGATCCCACATGCCGCGGAGCGGCTGGGCCCGTGAGCCATGGCCGCTGAGCCTGTGCATCCGGAGCCTGTGCTCCGCAATGGGAGAGGCCACAACAGTGAGAGGCCTGCGTACGGCCAAAAAAAAAAAAAAAAAAAAAAAGAAAGAAATGCATAATCAGAAATTATGAAAATTATGCACCAACAAATTGAACAACATAGAGGAAATGAATAAATTTCTAGAAACATACAATCTACCAAGACTGAATCATGAAGAAACAATATCTTAACAGACCACTAACAAGTAAGGAGATCGCATAAGTAATTAAAAACCTCCCAACAAAGAAAAAACCAGGACCAGAAAGTTTCACAGGTGAATTTTACCAAACATTAGCACCAATTACTGTCAGTCCTTCTCAAACTCTTACAAAAAATGGAAGAGGTGAGAACACTTCAGAACTCGTTTCATGAGGCCAGCATTACCTTGATACCAAAACTAGACAAGAACACTACAAGAAAAGAAAATTACAAGTCAGTATCCCTCATGAACATAAATGCACCAATCCTCAACAAAATATTAGTAAACTGAATTCAACAATACGTTAAAAAAGTCATACACCTGAATCAACTGGGATTTATTCCAGAGGTGGAAGAAGGGTTCAACATCCAGAAAACAATCAATGTGATAGATCACATTAACAAAATGAAGGCTAAAGGTCATATGAGCATCCCAAAAGATGCAGAAAAGACATTTGACAAAACTCAACATCAATTCATGATAAAACTCTCAACAGGGAGGATATAGAGGGAGTGTACCTCAACATAATAAAGGACATGTATGATAAGCTCACAGCTAACATCCTCCTCAATGGTAAAAACTTGAAAGCTTTTCCTCAAAGATCAGGAACAAGACAAGGATACCCACTCTCACCGCTTTTATTCAATTAGGTAAGAAAAAGAGATTAAAGGCGTCCAAATTGGAAAGGAAGGCGTAAAACTGTCCCTATTTATAGGTAACATGATATTACATATAGAAAACCCTAAAGACTTCACAAAAAAACTATTAGAATTAATAAATGAATTCAGTAAAATTGCAAGATACAAAATCAATATGTTTCCCTCAATATCCAAAAATAGAGCATTCCTACAAAATCTTTAGTAAGCCAAAATGGCAAAAATGAAGAAGCAATTATCTTAGGTCACATCTTGCTAGCAAATTCACAGAATAAATCGAGATAAAGCACACATGCTCACAGACACAGGTCAAAGCTATGGCGACTTGATGCTGAGATGCTGAGTGTAGCTCTTGGGAAAAGAGCTTAGCAATGCCACTCTCACTGCTCAGTGTTCATGCTACCTCTATAACAGCTTGCTGCCCCCCAAAAAAACGCCGAACACTGTTTTTGCTTTTCACCTTTACTTGTAAAAGTGAAAAAATTCTCTTCGGATTTTGTTTAATTAGCAAAAACAGATGCTAATGTAAGTCTTTCTTAAAAGCAAAGTGGCCTAAAGCAAAGTTCCAAAAAAGCAGAGAATACCTATATATAAAAATCACTTGCGTTTCTATACACTGATAGTGAACAATCAGAAAGAGAAATTAAGAAAACAATTCCACTTATAACTGCATTTAGAAGAATTAAATACCTAGGAATAAATTTAACCAAGGGGGTGAAAGACCTGTACACAGAAAGCCATAAGACACCAACATAAATTGAAGAAACAAAAGTAAATGGAAAGATATTCCCTACTCATGGATTGGAAGAATTAACATTGTTTAAATGTCCATACTACCCAAAGCAATCTGCAGATTCAATCAATATTGAATCAATATTGAATCAATCCCTATCAATATTCCAATGGCATTTCCAGAGAAACAGAACCTACAATCCTAAAATTTGTATGGAACCACAAAAGAGGACAAATAGCCAAAGCAATCTTGAGAAAGAACAAACTTATGGCAAATGAGCCAAAAATATACAATGGGGAAAAACAGTCTCTTCAATAAATGGTGCTGGGAAAACTGGACAGTCACATGCTAAAAAAAGGAACTGGACCACTATCTTATACCATACACAAATATTAAGTCAGAATGGATTAAGGACTTGGATATAAGACTTGAAACCATAAAACTCCTAGAAGAAACATAGGAAAAAGGATCCCTGACATTGAGCTTAGTGATGATTTTTGGATTTGACACCAAAAATAAAGGCAACAAGAGCAAAAGTAAACAACTGGGACTATATCCATCTACAAAGCTTCTGCACAACAAAGAAAACCATCAACAAAATGAAAAGGCAGAATGGGAGAAAGTATTAACAAATCATATATCTATTAAAGGACTAATATCCAAAATATACAAAAATGTCATACAACTCAGCAAAGAAACCAAACAAGCCAATTAAAAACTGGACAGATGATCTGAAAAGACATTTTTCCAAAGAAAACATCCAGATGGCCAACAGGTACATGAAAAGGTGTTCCACATCACTAATCATCAGGAAAATGCTAATCAAAACCATGGTGAGATATCACTTCACATATAGAATTCCTATTATCAAAAAGACAAGAAATAACAAGGGTGGCAAGGATGTGGAGAAAAGGGAACACTTGTACAGTATTGGTGGAAATGTAAATTGGTGTTGCCATTATGGAAAATAGTATGGAGGTTCCTCAAGAAATTAAAAATAGAGCTACCATATGATCCAGCAATTCTACTTCTGAGTATTTATTCAAAGAAAATGAAAAAACTAATTCAAAATGGTATGTGTACCTCCATGTTTATTGCAGCATTATTTACTATAGCCAAGGTGTGGAAGCAACCTAAGTGTCCATCAAAAGATGAATGAATAAAGAAAATGTTGTATAGACCCACAATGGAATATTATTCATCCATAAAAAGAAGAAAATCTTGTCATTAGCGACATCATGGATGGATGGACCTTAAGGGCATTATGCTTAGTGAAATAAGTCAGGCAGAGAAAGATAAATACCACTAGATTTCACCTGTATGTGGAATCTAGACAAAATGAAACCAAGCTCATAGATACAGAGAACAGATTGGTGATGGCCAGAGGTCGGGGGAGGGGTGAAATGGGTAAAGGTGGTCAAAAAGTATAATCTATCAGTTATAAAATACATAAGTCATGAGGATATAGTGTACAGCAGGCTGACTATAGTTAACAATACTGTGTTGTGTATTGGAAAGTTGGTGAGAGTAGATCTTAAAAGTACTCGTCATAAGAAAAAATATTTGGAACTCTGTGTGGTGATGGATGTAAACTAGACTTCATAGTCAAATCATTATGTTGTACACCTGAAACTAATATAATGTTATATTATGTTATTTTAATGTTCTATTAATTATATTAAAGTTAATTATAAACTTCATTTAAAAAGTACTAATGTACTTTTAAGGACTGAAATATAAAATATCTAATATTTAAAATTTTGCTTGAGGGACTCAGGAAAAGAATGGAGATGATGGGAGGAAGGGTTGGTGAACTGGAAGATAGATCAAGGGAAATGATCCAGTTTAAAGAACATGGAGAAAAAAGATTGGAAAAAAAGAATAGAATTTTAGGGGTCTGTGGGAAAATACCCAAAGATCTAACATTAGGTCACATTTGTTTTCTGGACTCCCAGGACAGAAGAAAGAGATTGGGGCAGAAAAATATTTGAAGAAATAATGGCCAAAAACTTCCAAAGTTTAGTGAAGGACATAAATTTATAAATTTAAGTAACTTAGTGAGTACCAAAAGGAAAAACTCAAAGAAAAGCATGCATTTATATATTGTTCTCAAACTGCTAAAAACCAAGGACAAAGAAAAATAGTGAAACAGCTAGAGAAAAACACTTGGCATATAGGAGAACAATGAAACAATGTAGGCAACAAAAAATTGAAGCGAGAGACAGTGGAACATCATTAAAGTGTTGAAAGAAAAGAATTCTCAACTTAGCATTCTATAGCCAGGGAATATACCCTTCAGCAACAAAAGAAAAATACATATTCCAATGAAGGAAAGCAACAAGAATTTCATACCCTGGATTTGCAGAGTGAGTTTCCCAAAAGAAGACCCTGACATTCATTCTCTTGTTTTCAACTTTGTTAGATATAGTTCATCCTTCCAGCCCCTCATAACTCAGTCCTGATGATCTGTTCCAGCATATTGGCCATAACACTCAGATTATTAACACCTCTACATCATATATCTATATCTTTATTTAAATCATGATAAAACTCTTTAATTGGACAGGATCAAGACAAATATTTGAGGTATATGGGTAAAAAACTCATATTTTACCTCTAATTACTAGTTTCTGCTTTTTGTAATCCATCTTTTCCCCATACTATCAAATTTAATATCATAAAGCTAATCTTCCAGTATTTCATCTGTTTTTCACAATTCCTCAGCAATCTCTAACCAAACATATTCTGTCTCTTATCTGTACAATTTTCTCAGCACTTGCAGATAGAGGCTAAGGGTTAGGAAATTTGCAATCATTTAGAGTGGTTCAGTGCAATTGTAAAAAAAAAAAAAAAAAAAAAAATTAATTACCAGTTAACTTACAAACAGTTCTTCAGTATTTGCTATTGAGTAGATTGTGAAAAATAAATGAGGTTTAATGCCTTACTAGTTACATGTTATTAAGAGATGGAAAAACTTTTCAAACAAGACTTTGGTGATAAATTCTGGAGCCATAATTAGAATTCTGGACTTTTAGAAGCAATTCAATCCGTATGTATTGAGTCAGAAAAGGAATTCTATCTACTAGACTGTGACTTCTGTCTGGTTGTTAACTACATCAAGTTGAGGATTAAAATTTAAATATATATATACATATATATATAAAACACCAGATGATGATGCCAAAGAGTTTGTTATTTCTTTGAAAGCAGAAACTTTTTTAATCACTTTTCTGTGTCCTCTCCTAGACCATCCAAAGTGATAGACACATGGCAGTTTGATTTTTTAGTTGATTTTTTAAAAAATTATTGGAAATCACCTATTGATGATAAAAGTTCTATTAAAGGCTTAAATTGGTGTGAAATGAAGCAGAAGACCATCCTAATTGAATTCATGAATACCTTAAATCGTCCCATTCTATACAAATTAACACACAGAAAGATTGGAAAGACCATTCCACCATTTCTTTAACTGAAGCATACAGCAAACCACATATCAGAAGCACTTTTATTGTACTTCTGTACTTTTGTTGTACATTGTCATTTTATAAAAAGACCCTCTTCATGATGGCTAGCCTCAGTTTCAGAACTGAAATTTGGCAGGCACATAGATGAAGAAAATGCTTTTTTATTATGTTGTTTTATTTCTGGCATAGACCTCAGGTTTTGATAGTCCCATCATATTTTAATCATTGCCGGTTGAGTTCTTCCAAAGCCTGTATTATCCTATGATTGGAAACATTTAAGTTAAAAAAAACTTGATGGAAAATTCTCATAAATTATTCATCAAAAAGATAATAACCTATTAAATACAATTAAACTTTGAATTAATCTACAGACGTTTCCAAAGTGTCTGATATTTTTAAACCATGTACCTTCATCACGTTCCTGATAAAATTTGATCTAGAAGTGCTCTTAATTTGAATCTGACAGTTTCCTTTGCATTCTTTGTAGAGAGTCTGTATAGGGTAGTGGTTAAGAGCATAGGCTTTATAGAAAAACCTCTTAAATAAAATAAAGACAATACTGGCTCAAGGATTATTTTAAGAGAGTGCTTTAAATAAATTAAATATTCAGTAGGTGGTAGCTATTATTACTATGTATGAAAAATAAATATATTTCTCATATACTCATATGAAAATACCAGAGAGTTGCTGGCATACCCTACAATGTGAGATGGTTTTATTTACTTTACAGACAACTTATATTCTGCTTTGTCTTTATACCAACATGTTACTGCTTACTTTTTTTTCTCAATTTTGATAAATTAACCATATTTTCAAGATATTTTCATTCATTGATCATTAAAAAAAAAGCATTGAAAACCATTTGAAATGCTGTGTGCAACCTGAGGCAAGAAATGAAGGCAGAAAATTGGTATATTGAATTATTAACAATATTATCTAGAAGTCAACATTGTGAATAAAGATTTACTAATATACATAATTTTAATGTTTATAACCTAAAATAATAACCTAGCTAAGAATCCCCTGTATTTCATTCTTCAGTTAAGAAAGAAGTCTCTTCTACCAGTGAATACTAAGAATATCCTAAGGCTTTTCAACTAGAGGGACCTCTCTTTAAACAAACAAACAAATGAAAAAAAATTTGATTTCTCAGATGTCATTAAAGTCCTTCTGATATCTGATAAATTTAAGAAATACAAAATAATTTTTAAAACTACTATAAATGCAGTAGTGTTTTTAAATTATAAAATTGTATTAACAAAAGCACCTACTGATATGTGAAAAAAATAGTATAGTAGTAAACGTGTATGAGACGTATTTATTTCCTCCACAGGGAGTGCTTGGTGCTAATGCGGGTCCAGCTCCCTGCCTCCACACAAAGGTCCCCATAAGGCACTCCTCCAATTAAATTGAATGTACCTCTTTCTGTTTCTTCCATGTACTCCACAAAGCAGGACATGGAGGGGAAAACTTATAGGAGGTTGAGAGAGGGCATAAGAATGTAGCACAAAAATATGACTTTAGTTCACACTTCACCATATATTAAGCCCCCAAGAAATTGTCAGGTCATCATTAGCTCCTAGAAGGAGATTTAAATAACCCACTGTGCTTATTGTTAAGGAGACTTTTAATGAGTTAGTGGGAGAAGTCTGGAGAGGTGGAGAGGACTATCACAGAAGAGTAAACACAGTCTCAGGAAGAGGACAGCAATTGCAGATCAAGTCTCCAGGTGGAAGAAATGGTGACCAAGGATTCGTTCTGAGAAGGAGTACAAGTAATTATGTTACAAATTCAGTCTAGCTCCGGTTGGAGAAAAAAGGAGTAAGAAAATGTAGTAAGCTTCTAATTGTGTAACATGACCTGAGAGGTGAGATAAAGTCAAAGTTTTCTGAAGTGGAGCATTAAGATATTGGATGTAACAAACAGAACTTGACACATATATTCCTGATGCAATGATGTGCTTGAGAATATCAGCTCTAGCAGAGAGATGCCTTCAAACAGCTTAGAGTTCAGGGTAAACACTTAGGACAGACCTTGGAAATAGACCCCAAGATACATCTTATTTACCCTGCAGTGGGCTTTTTATTGTTTGGTTACAATAAGAAATCTTGCAATAGGTAAGAGAAATTACTTAAATCTTAGGAAGTTAGGAAGACTTCTGGTTTTTATATTGCATTATAAATAATGATTCAGCAAATACTTATGAAGTACTTTCAAAGAACTAGGCACTATGAATATATAGCTCATCTAATTAGTCATTTGATAACTGTTTATTGAGTATTCACTATATGCCAAGTACTGTGTTAGGGACAGGACTCCTATAAAAGAAAAGAATGCTGTAAGGAAGACATAGCTATGAAAAGAAAGAAACGAATAAGGTAAAGGAAAGCCCAATCTCAAGTGAGGATTTAAAATTTTTATTTGGAGATTCAGAAACATACTGAAAGCTTAGGAAGAAAGAAATGAGGGTGGGGTTAAGGTAGTAGGGTACAGTAACCAATGGAGCAAAACCCAAAGCAAATATGGGGGGAGGGGAAGTATGGAACAAGAAGACATGGATTTTCCTTTTAAATAATTTCTCATCTCATAAGGAAGCTGACACATATATAAAACCATTTTTAAACATAGAAATTGATAAGCATTTAAACAGGAAATCTAGAATATATAAAATTCTGAGTTAGTCTGAGCAAAAAAAGTCAAATTTGGATGACTTCACATCATCTGAGCACAGTAAAAATATTAGCAAGAATTCTAAAAAAAGTGGTAGTGCTGCTTGACTTCAATCCACCATGAATAAAAACATCCTCTGGGTGACACAAGGAAACTTCTCATTGTTTGAGCCTCAGACTCAAGACTGAGCCTCAGACTAAGAACTGTGTAACCCCAAGCCTTATGACTCTTCAAGTCAAAGTGTTAAGTCTTTGTGAAGGTCTAAAACACAACCAGAGTAAAATTTCTGGGGTAAGATGGGCAAGTAGGAGCTATTTAATCATTTAAAAATAAAATTTAATTCACATCGGGCTTCCCTGGTGGCGCAGTGGTTGAGAATCCGCCTGCCGATGCAGGGGACACGGGTTCGTACCCCGGTTCGGGAAGATCCCACGTACCGCAGAGCAGCTGGGCCTGTGAGCCATGGCCGCTGAGCCTGCGCGTCCGGAGCCTGTGCTCCGCAACGGGAGAGGCAACAACAATGAGAGGCCCGCGTACCGCAAAAAAAAAAAAAATTAATTCACATAAACATAAGGGCAAACAGTAAAATGAGAAGTATTGATGAAAAGACACCTAGTGATCTCTTTAATAAATTAGATGAGATCTTTAAGGAGCAGGATACAGTGCCAGTAAGAAGAGGAAAAAGAAAAAGTGTTGATAAGACAGCTGCTATAGGGGGAGAAAGGACTCTCTTAAAAAGAAATCCATGTCTGCACTTACAGCCGCGGAGGACAGACTAAGTGTGCTGCTCAGATCGACTGCGTCCCTGACTTCAATTGTTCTATTATTCTGAAAACAATAGGATATTCAAGGATCTTGTCAGACGCTAATTGGAAACAGAAGCCCAAACCTTTAATTGCTGAATGCTTGGTGAAGGCTGGTATACAAAATACTTTTTCCCTTCTGTGATTGGGAGTTTATTCCTCAGTGGACTCCTTGAATGTTTTGAGAAGGAAAGTGACAGGATCAAAGCAGCTTTACAGGAAGGTTAAATGCAACAGTGATATACAGGATGAATGAAGGAATGAAGTGGGAAGACTGGGGCATAAAAAAGTAATTAAAATCTAATAAATTAGGAAATAAAGATCTGTGGTGACAGGTGAACTAGGGCAAAAAGGGAGGATGTTGACCTTGGTACATACTTGGATTTGAAAATCAATGACACGGGAGACACTGGAGAAATGAAATTGTATCATTTCATGCAATTTTAACAAGTTGAAAAAATCTGTTTTGGAGTGGTGAGGAAAGGTAGAAGATAGATTTTGGTTAGAGTATAAGGTACTTGTAACACACTTTACAGGTCACTAGGCTGGGATCCTAAGGATGAATTACAGATTCTTATTTGGGAGTCATCAGTGGCTCTCAACTGGGGTCAGTTTTGCTCCCCTGGGGACATTTAGCAATGGCAGGGGACATTTAGCAATGGCTGGTGACATTTCTGGTGTCACAGCTGGGAGGATGGTGCTATTGCAGTCTGGTAGGTGGAGGTCAGTAATGCTGTTAAACAGCCTCAATGCACAGAAAAGCCCCCTACAACAAAGAATCATTTGGCCCCAAATGCCACTAGTGCCAAGATTGAGAAACCCTGCTCATAAATGTCATAGTACATTAGGCATATCTTGTCCAATCAATGCATGTAGTGTATTTATAGAAAATAAAATTTTCTATAGAAAATTTATAGAAAATAAAAATAGTAACAAGCACTTATTGAATCTTACTCTATTTCAGGCACTATACTCACATTACATGGTTTATTTTATTTAATTTTTTGAATGCTTTGAGACAGATATCACTTTTATCCCCATTTAACAGGTTAGGAAACATCCACAGAAAAGTTATCTACCAAAAGCCACATAGCTGGGAAATTTGGAGGCCCAGATTGCAACCAAAAAGTCCTTTTCCAGAACCATGATTCTAACCACTAAGATGAAACATACAATGGTTATAGGTATGGCATCCTCAAGCCCAGTGCCCCATGGTAGAAAAGAGAGACAATCACACAGAGCAAAAACACTTTTCTCCCTTCATTTTTCTCACACACATATACACACACACACAAATCAACTCTCAAATATTAATAGCAATGTTTTTTTCTGTATCACAGAAAATTCCATTGTGCCATTGATACATTTCAGAGACCCTCCTGGGGGAGGGTTTCGCGTGGGACAGGGATACCTTGAGCACCATCTAAAGCAGCAGGTTTGACAATCTTAGGGTTTTGACATGTGGGTGTGTCCAGATGTATTTTATCTAATTTGAGAATAATAATAAAGAGCCAGATTTTCCTAATGACAGAATTTTTACCATGTAAATTAGAACGGAATAAAAGTTAGTCTATAATAATATATGTCACGTTTTCTTACTTTCCAATATGCTTTTTTGAATGCCAAAGAAAGATGTAAAATTAAGGCTAATGGCATTGGGGGTGTCACTGGATGTTTACATGTGAATGGCGCTGTGATTCAGAACATAAAAATATTTGTTGGAAATTACTGATTTAATAGTTAGAATGTATTCACCAAGAGAACCATTTAATTCCTCAATTTTGACTTTCAAATCATCCACTTAAATATAAATTACACAAGCATTTCTCATTTTATCAAACTAGATATGCATAGTTTTTTAGTGCAATTTGTTCTCCTTTGGTCACAAAGATAGAACCCATTTCTCTGAAGTACAGTGGTTTACAAATTTTTAAAACTGTACTCATTCTTCAAATTTATTAAGAAAGAAAAATATCCATAAGAAAAAAGTGGAAAAGGAAGACAGACATTCTGAAACCAGGATGGGGGAGCAGGGGTGTTAGGATAAACTAGAGAGAGGGGGTCCAGAGATCTACTCATTTGGCATCATTGATCTACCCATCAGGCAGCAACTTAAGCAACTTTGGGAGCCCCACAGAACGCAATTGTAAAAGGATTATCCAATATATTTTAGGATAATTTAGATAATAAAATTATTATAACTCTTAAAATCATATATTAAACTTGTAGGTCTAATTGATCTTTTTGTTTGAAAATGTGATGATATAATATGCATTTACATATCATTAAATACTACATCTTATGTGCTAAACTTGAATTATTTATTTTCAAGTGGTGTACAGTCTCCTGAGGCACTCAGTTCCTGTCTCTGCCTGTGGGTTATATTCATCTCTTGACCATTTCTGTCAAAAATGCAAATTTAGCTAGTGGGAACATGCTATAAAGCACAGGAAGCTTAGCTCGGTGCTCTGTGATGACCTAGATGGGTGGGAGGGAGGTCCAAGAGGGAGGGGATATAGGTATACATATAGCTGATTCACTTCACTGTACAGCAGAAACTAACACAACATTGTAAAGCAATTATACTCCAATAAAAAAAAATGCAAATTTAGTTTTTACTATAAAAAGCTAAAGCCAATCACATTTAATGGACTTTTAAATGTAGTTCTCTGACACAACACTTAATTTAAGATGGACAGTTTTACTCTTTTAAACTGTATTTTGGGATTATTTTTGAGCAATGATGTATTTCTTTTGATTGTTCTCTTATTTTCTGATAAACAGTGACTGTAATAAATCTTGATACTGCCTTTGGTCTAGATATTTAGTAGCTGTGTACTTGTTTTCTTTAATAGTGATGCACATTAATATTTATAACCATTTTCCTTTGCAGCATCTCCCAGATGGCTCCACGCCCAGTGCACATGTTGAATTTTATCTTTTACCGTATCCCAGTGAAGTTCGGAGGAGGAAAACAAAATCTGTTCCAAAATGTACTGACCCCACTTACAATGAAATTGTAAGTATGAGTCAACTCTTGTCCAGTCATTTTGTAGTTTTCTTACCATTTTTCAGTTTAACCAAATATGGAAAATTTACAGTAATTGGCAGTGTTATTCCATAAAGGGAAGACATTTCCCAAAGTAGCCACTGTCTGCCGATCACGATCACTGTTCTTGATGCTATAGGAACTGGAAAATACAGATACTGCTTTCAAAGTGCTTATGAACCAATTTTCAAATTGTGGCTAGCCTCCAGCAAGAGCCCAAGACTTTACAGCGTTTGTTTCACCTACTAACATTATCCCTGACTCTACCTTATTTTCTCTAACAAGTTTTTCTTTACCTGGTTTTCCTTACCTAATATCTTTATCATAGTCTAACCTGTGTATAGCAATCAACTTTATAAATTCTCTTTTGAAAAACTGAAAAAGATAAAGAAGTACAAAGTACAAATTATATTGAAGTTAATTTATATTATATATAGCTCTCTAATTCATTTGTAGTATATGATTTGAACATCTGATCCCCTAATTCTTTCTAAGGCAAACCCTACATTTATTCTCTTGATTCCATCCTTTCCCATCTCCTCTGTACCTTGCTCACTTAATTATTTGCTCACCTTTTCTTAAGGCTATCTCATCCACTGGATCCTCAACTCAGAAATCTTAAAAAAAACAAAACAAAACAAACTCTTCAAGTCAGACTTTCTAAAGCATCCAAATTTTCTTTCCCTCGCTATCACCTCCAAACTTTTGTAAAATTAACCATTTCCTGCTCTCAGTTCATCACTTCCTTCTCACCCTTTAACCCTTTGCCATGTGGATTCTGACCTTGACTGAGGCTGTTTTATTCAAATGGCATCAAAAGACTCCTAATTGCTCAATCCAATGAGCCATCAGGCTCTCCTCTCCGGAACAGTTAGACGGCAGCACTGTTAACTGCTTCCTCTTTCTTTACACCTCCCTTTTGCTTCTTAAGTTCTACCTTTTCTCTTTTTTTAATCAACATAATTAATTTTTATTGGAGTATAGTTGCTTTACAATGTTGTGTTAGTTTCTGCTGTAGAGCAAAGTGAATCAGCTATAGGTATTACGTATATCCCCTCTTTTTTGGATTTCCTTCCCATTTAGGTCACCACAGAGCATTGAGTAGAGTTCCCTGTGTTATACAGTAGGTTCTCATTAGTTATCTATTTTATACATAATAGTGTATACATGTCAGTCCCAATATCCCAGTTCATCCCACCTGTCCTTACCCACCTTGGTGTCCATACGTTTGTTCTCTACATCAGTGTCTCTATTTCTGCTTTGCAAATAAGTTCATCTGTACCATTTTTCTAGATTCCACATATAAGCAATATTATACAGTATTTGTTTTTCTCTTTCGGATTTACTTCATTGAGTTCTACCTTTTCTTAATTCCCTTCTATCTCCTCTAACCACTCTCTCATTTTCCTTCATTGCCATTCTTCCTCTGAAAATATTTATTTGCTGGAGTCCCATGACCTACCCTTATCTCTTGATATATACACTCAGAAGTATCTTATGTATGTACAGATTTTCATTTATCACTTGTAGGTTGCATCTGAATTTATTCCTCAAACCCTGGCTTCTCTCCCAAGCTTTAAACCTGTATTTCTACCTGATTATTAAAGAGCCCCTTTAGGATGCCTCCTACGCACTTTTAAATCAGGCTTTTCTCCTCTGTTTGCCATCTCCTCGGAAGAAACTTCCTAATGACATCACCCTCTCCCTCACTCACAAGTCCAGTTAATCCCCAAGTTTTGTCAGTTCTACTTGTGCAGCCACCTGCCTCTTCAATCCATCTTCTCCTCTGTGTCCCATTGCTACTTCTTTGTTTGTTTGTTTTTAACACTTTTTTAAAATTAGTTTCTGCTTTATAACAAAGTGAATCAGTCATACATATACATCTGTTCCCACATCCCTTCCCTCATGCATCTCCCTCCCTCCCACCCTCCCCATCCCACCCCGCCAGGCGGTCACAAAGCACCGAGCTGATCTCCCTGTGCTCTGCGGCTGCTTCCCACTATCTATCTACCTTACGTTTGGTAGTGTATATATGTCCATGCCTCTCTTTCGCTTTGTCACAGCTTACCCTTCCCCCTCCCCATATCCTCAAGTCCATTCTCAAGTAGGTCTGTGTCTTTATTCCCGTTTTACCCCTAGGTTCTTCATGACATTTTTTTTTAAATTCCATATATATGTGTTAGCATACGGTATTTGTCTTTCTCTTTCTGACTTACTTCACTCAGTATGACAGACTCTAGGTCTATCCACCTCATTACAAATACCTCAGTTTCGTTTCTTTTTATGGCTGAGTAATATTCCATTATATATATGTGCCACATCTTCTTTATCCATTCATCCAATGATGGACACTTAGGTTGCTTCCATCTCCGGGCTATTGTGAATAGAGCTGCAATGAACATTTTGGTACATGTCTCTTTTTGAATTATGGTTTTCTCAGGGTATATGCCCAGTAGTGGGATTGCTGGGTCATATGGTAGTTCTATTTTTAGTTTTTTAAGGAACCTCCATACTGTTCTCCATAGTGGCTGTACCAATTCACATTCCCACCAGCAGTGCAAGAGTGTTCCCTTTTCTCCACACCCTCTCCAGCATTTATTGTTTCTAGATTTCTTGATGATGGCCATTCTGACTGGTGTGAGATGATATCTCATTGTAGTTTTGATTTGCATTTCTCTAATGATTAATGATGTTGAGCATTCTTTCATGTGTTTGTTGGCAGTCTGTATATCTTCTTTGGAGAAATGCCTATTTAAGTTTTCTGTCCATTTTTGGATTGGGTTGTTTGTTTTTTTGCTATTGAGCTGCATGAGCTGCTTATAAATTTTGGAGATTAATTCTTTGTCAGTTGCTTCATTTGCAAATATTTTCTCCCATTCTGAGGGTTGTCTTTTGGTCTTGTTTATGGTTTCCTTTGCTGTGTAAAAGCTTTGAAGTTTCATTAGGTCCCATTTGTTTATCTTTGTTTTTATTTCCATTTCTCTAGGAGGTGGGTCCAAAAGGATCTTGCTGTGATTTATGTCATAGAGTGTTCTGCCTATGTTTTCTTCTAAGAGTTTGATAGTTTCTGGCCTTACATTTATGTCTTTAATCCATTTTGAGCTTATTTTTGTGTATGGTGTTAGGGAATGATCTAATCTCATACTTCTAGATGTCCCTGTCCAGTTTTCCCAGCACCAGTTATTGAAGAGGCTGTCCTTTCTCCACTGTACATTCCTGCCTCCTTTATCAAAGATAAGTTGACCATATGTGCGTGGGTTTATCTCTGGGCTTTCTATCCTGTTCCATTGATCTATCTTTCTGTTTTTGTGCCAGTACCACACTGTCTTGATTAGTGTAGCTTTGTAGTATAGTCTGAAGTCAGGGAGCCTGATTTCTCCAGCTCACTTTTTCTTTCTCAAGATTGCTTTGGCTATCCGGGGTCTTTTGTTTTTCCAAACAAATTGTGAAATTTTTTGTTCTAGTTCTGTGAAAAATGCCAGTGGTAGTTTGATAGGGATTGCATTGAATCTGTAGATTGCTTTGGGTAGTAGAGTCATTTTCACAATATTGATTCTTCCAATCCAGGAGCATGGTATGTCTCTCCATCTATTTGTATCATCTTTAATTTCTTTCATCAGTGTCTTATAATTTTCTGCATACAGGTCTTTTGTCTCCTTAGGTAGGTTTATTCCTAGATATTTTATTCTTTTTGTTGCAATGGTAAATGGGAGTGTTTTCTTGATTTCACTTTCGGATTTTTCATCATTAGTGTACAAGAATGCCAGAGATTTCTGTGCATTAATTTTGTATCCTGGTACTTTACCAAATTCATTGATTAGCTCTAGTAGTTTTCTGGTAGCATCTTTAGGATTCTCTATGTATAGTATCATGTCATCTGCAAACAGTGACAGCTTTACTTCTTCTTTTCCAATTTGGATTCCTTTTATTTCCTTTTCTTCTCTGATTGTTGTGGCTAAAACTTCCAAAACTATGTTGAATAAGAGTGGTGAGAGTGGGCAGCCTTGTCTTGTTCCTGATCTTAGTGGAAATGGTTTCAGTTTTTCACCATTGAGGACGATGCTGGCTGTGGGTTTGTCATATATGGACTTTATTATGTTGAGGAAAGTTCCCTCTATGCCTACTTTCTGCAGGGTTTTTATCATAAAAGGGTGTGGAATTTTGTCAAAAGCTTTCTCTGCATCTATTGAGATGATCATATGGTTTTTCTCCTTCAATTTGTTAATATGGTGTATCACATTGATTGATTTGCGTATGTTGAAGAATCCTTGCATTCCTGGAATAAACCCCACTTGATCATGGTGTATGATCCTTTTAATGTGCTGTTGGATTCTGTTTGCTAGTATTTTGTTGAGGATTTTTGCATCTATGTTCATCAGTGATATTGGCCTGTAGTTTTCTTTCTTTGTGACATCCTTGCCTGGTTTTGGTATCAAGGTGATGGTGGCCTCGTAGAATGAGTTTGGGAGTGTTCCTTCCTCTGATATTGTTTGGAAGAGTTTGAGAAGGATGGGTGTTAGCTCTTCTCTAAATGTTTGATAGAATTCGCCTGTGAAGCCATCTGGTCCTGGGCTTTTGTTTGTTGGAAGATTTTTAATCACAGTTTCAATTTCAGTGCTTGTGATTGGTCTATTCATGTTTTCTATTTCGTCCTGATTCAGTCTTGGCAGGTTGTGCATTTCTAAGAATTTGTCCATTTCTTCCAGGTTGTCCATTTTATTGGCATAGAGTTGCTTGTAGTAACCTCTCATGATCCTTTGTATTTCTGCAGTGTCAGTTGTTACTTCTCCTTTTTCATTTCTAATTCTATTGATTTGAGTCTTCTCCCTTTTTTTCTTGATGAGTCTGGCTAATGGTTTGTCAATTTTGTTTATCTTCTCAAAGAACCAGCTTTTAGTTTTATTGATCTTTGCTATCGTTTCCTTCATTTCTTTTTCATTTATTTCTGATGTGATCTTTATGATTTCTTTCCTTCTGCTAACTTTGGGGTTTTTTTGTTCTTCTTTCTCTAATTGCTTTAGGTGCAGGGTCAGGTTGTTTACTCGAGATGTTTCCTGTTTCTTAAGGTGGGATTGTATTGCTATAAACTTCCCCCTTAGAACTGCTTTTGCTGCGTCCCATAGGTTTTGGGTCATCGTGTCTCCATTGTCATTTGTTTCTAGGTATTTTTTAATTTCCTCTTTGATGTCTTCAGTGATCACTTCGTTATTGAGTAGTGTATTGTTTAGCCTCCATGTGTTTGTATTTTTTACAGATCTTTTCCTGTAATTGATGTCTAGTCTCATAGCATTGTGGTCGGAAAAGATACTTGATACAATTTCAATTTTCTTAAATTTACCAAGACTTGATTTGTGACCCAAGATATGATCTATCCTGGAGAATGTTCCATGAGCACTTGATAAAAATGTGTATTCTGTTGTTTTTGGATGGAATGTCCTATAAATATCAATTAAGTCCATCTTGTTTAATGTATCATTTAAAGCTTGTGTTTCCTTATTTATTTTCATTTTGGATGATCTGTCCATTGGTGAAAGTGGGTGTTAAAGTCCCCTACTATGATTGTGTTACTGTCGATTTCCCCTTTTATGGTTGTTAGTATTTGCCTTATGTATTGAGGTGCTCGTATGTTTGGTGCATATATATTTACAATTGTTATATCTTCTTCTTGGATCGATCCCTTGATCATTATGTAGTGTCCTTCTTTGTGTCTTCTAATAGTCTTTTAAAGTCTATTTTGTCTGATATAAGAATTGCTACTTCAGCTTTCTTTTGATTTCCATTTGCATGGAATATCTTTTTCCATCCCCTTACTTTCAATCTGTATGTGTCTCTAGGTCTGAAGTGGGTCTCTTGTAGACAGCATATATATGGGTCTTGTTTTTGCATCCATTCAGCCAATCTGTGTCCTTTGGTGGGAGCATTTAGTTCATTTACATTTAAGGTAATTATTGATATGTATGTTCCTATTCCCATTTCCTTAATTGCTTTGTGTTCGTTATTGTAGGTATATTCTTTCTGTTGTGTTTCTTGCCTAGAGAAGTTCCTTTAGCATTTGTTGTAAAGCTCGTTTGGTGGTGCTGAACTCTCTCAGCTTTTGCTTGTCTGTAAAGGTTTTAATTTCTCCACCAAATCTGAATGAGATCCTTGCTGGGTAATCTTGGTTGCAGTTTTCTCTCCTTAATCACTTTAATTATGTCCTGCCACTCCCTTCTGGCTTGTAGAGTTTCTGCTGAGAGATCAGCTGTTAACCTGATGGGGGTTCCCTTGTGTGTTATTTGTTGTTTTTCCCTTGCTGCTTTTAATATGATTTCTTTGTGTTTAATTTTTGACAGTTTGATTAATATGTGTCTTGGTGTATTTCTCCTTGGATTTATTCTGTATGGGACTCTCTGTGCCTCCTGGACTTGATTAACTATTTCCTTTCCCATATTAGGGAAGTTTTCAACTATAATCTCTTCAAATATTTTCTCAGTCCCTTTCTTTTTCTCTTCTTCTTCTGGAACCCCTATAATTCGAATGTTGTTGCATTTAATGTTGTCCCAGAGGTCTCTGAGACTGTCCTCTGTTCTTTTCATTCTTTTTTCTTTATTTTTCTCTGCATCAGTTATTTCCACTATTTTATCTTCCACCTCACTTATCCGTTCTTCTGCCTCAGTTATTCTGCTATTGATCCCATCTAGAGTATTTTTCATTTCATTTATTGTGTTTTTAATCGATGCTTGATTCATCTTTAGTTCTTCTAGGTCCTTGTTAACTGTTTCTTGCATTTTGTCTATTCTATTTCCAAGATTTGGGATCTTGGAAATAGAATCTTGGATCATCTTTACTATCATTATTCTGAATTCTTTTTCAGGTAGACTGCCTATTACCTCTTCATTTGTTAGGTCTGGTAGGTTTTTATCTTGCTCCTTCACCTGCTGTGTGTTTTTCTGTCTTCTCATTTTGCTTATGTTAATGTGTTTGGGGTCTCCTTTTTGCAGGCTGCAGATTCGTAGTTCCCGTTGTTTTTGGTGTCTGTCCCCAGTGGCTAAGGTTGTTTCAGTAGGTTGTGTAGGCTTCCTGGTGGGGGGGACTAGTGCCTGTGTTCTGGTGGTTGAGGCTTGATCTTGTCTTTCTGGTGGACAGTTCCACGTCTGGTGGTGTGTTTTGGGGTGCCTGTGGCCTTATTATGTTTTTAGGCAGCCTCTCTGCTAATGGGTGGGGTTGTGTTCCTGCCTTGCTAGTTGCTTGGCATAGGGTGACCAGCACTGTAGCTTGCTGGTCGTTGACTGAAGCTGGGTGCTGGTGTTGAGATGGAGATCTCTGGGAGATTATCGCTGCTTGATATTATGTGGAGCTGGGAGGTCTCTTGTGGACCCGTGTCCTGAAGTTGGCTCTCCCACTTCAGAGGCACAGCACTGACTCCTGGCTGCAGCACCAAGAGCCTTTCATCTACCTGGCTCAGAATAAAAGGGAGAAAAAGTAGAAAGAAAGAATTAGTAGAAGAAAGAAAGAGAGAGAGAAAGAAAGGAAGAAGGAAAGAAAGGAAGGAAGGAAGAAAGAAAGAAAGGGAGGGAGAGAGGAAGGATGGAAAGAAAGAAAGGAGGGAGGGAGGAAGGAAAGAAAAAGGAAGAGTGAATGGACGAAGGGACGGAGGGAGGGAGGGAGGAAGGAAAGAAAGACAGGAGGGAGGGAGGGAGGGAGGGAGGAAAGAAAAAGAAACTGAAAGGAAGAAGGGTTGGAGGGAGCGAGGAAGGAAAGAAAGACAGGAGGGAGGGAGGGAGGAATGAAAGAAAAAGGAAGAGTGAATGGAAGAAGGGAGGGAGGAAGGAAAGAAAGAAAGACAGGAGGGAGGGAGGGAGGAAGGAAAGAAAAAGAAAGTGAAAGGAAGAAGGGTGGGAGGTAGGGAGGAAGGAATGAAAGACAGGAGGGAGGGAGGGAGGGAGGGAGGAAAGAAAAAGAAAGAGTGAAAGGAAGAAGGGAGGGAGGGAGGGAGGAAGGAAAGAAAGAAAGAACGAAAGGAGGGGCGGAGGGAAGGAGGGAGGAAGGGAAGGTAGGAAAAAAAGAAAGAGCAGGTAAAGTAGAATAGAATAAAGTATGAAATATAGTAGCGTTATTAAAATTAAAAAGTAATTATTGAAAAAAAAACGGACAGATAGAACCCTGGGACATATGGTGGAAGCAAAGCTATACAGAGAAAATCTTACACAGAAGAATACACATACACATTCACAAAAAGAGAGCAGGGGGAAAAATCAAAAATCTTGCTCTCCAAGTCCACCTCCTCAATTTGGGATAATTCGTTGTAAAAAGAGGAAAGGGGCGAGAAGTCTGAAATCTTGCTCTCTAAGTCCACCTCCTTAATTTGGGTTAATTCGTTGTAAAAAGAGGAAAAGGGGGGAAAGTCTTAAATCTTGTCCTCAAAGTCCACTTCCTCAATTTGGGATGATTCGCTGTCCATTCATGCACTCCACAGATGCAGGGCACATCAAGTGGACCGTGGAGCTTTAATCCGCTGCCTCCGAGGCTGCACAGAGAGATTTCCCTGTCTCTTCTCTGCTCTCACAGCTCCCGGGTCTCAGCCTTGGACCTGGCCCCTCCTCTGCGCATAGGTCGCCGGAGGGTGTCCGTTCTTCGCTCAGACAGGACGGGTTTAAAGGAGCCGCTGATTCGGGGGCTCTGGCTTACTCAGGCAGAGGGGAGGGAGGGGCACGCAGTGTGGGGCGGGCCTGCGGCGGCAGAGGCCGGCGTGACGTTGCACCAGACCGAGGTGCCCCGTGCGCTTTCCCGGGAAAGCCGTCCCCGGGTCCCGGGACCCCGGCAGTGGCGGGGTGCACAGGCCCCCTGGAAGGCGGGGCGGACAGTGACCCACGCTCGCACACAGGCCCCGCGGCGGCGGCGGCAGCAGCAGCCCCAGCGTCCCACGCCCGTCTCCGGGGTCCGCGCCTTTAGCCGCGGCTTGCGCCCGTCTCCGGCGCCTCCCCAAGCAACACTCTTAATGCCCTCTCCTCGTGCACCAGGAAACAAAAGGGAAGAAAAAGTCTCTTGCCTCTTCGGCAGCTCCAGACCCTTTCCCCGGACTCCCTCCGGGCTAGCCGTGGTGCACTAACCCCTTCAGGCTCTCTTCCTGCCGCCAGCCCCAGTCCTCTCCCTGCGCTCCGACTGAAACCCGTTACCCGATCCTCAGCTCCCAGCCCCGCCCGCCCCGGCGGCCGACCAGACAAGCCTCTCGGGCTGGTGTGTGCCTGAGGGCACCGATCCTCTGTGCCGGAATCTCTCCGCTTTGCCCTCCGCACCCCTGTTGCTGTGCTCTCCTCCGCTACTCCGAAGCTTTCCCCCTCCGCCACCTGCAGTCTCCGCCCGCAAAGGGGCTTCCTAGTGTGTGGAAACCTTTCCTCCTTCACGGCTCCCTCCCACTGGTGCAGGTCCCGTCCCTATCCTTTTGTCTCTGTTTATTCTTTTTTCTTTTGCCCTACCCAGGTACGTGGGGAGTTTCTTGCCTTTTGGGGGGTCTGAGGTCTTGTGTCAGCGTTCAGTAGGTGTTCTGTAGGAGTTGTTCCACGTGTAGATGAATTTCTGATGTATCTGTGGGGAGGAAGGTGATCTCCGCGTCTTACTCTTCCGCCATCTTCCTCCGGGGTCCTCTGGGCGAAGAGCGGCTCGAGGAGGCGGATGACCGAACGCTGACGCTTGCGGGGTGGCGGGCGGCGGCGGCGCCTCCACTTCCGCGGAGACCCTCTCGGCGGCAACCCCGCTACTTCTTTGTTTGAAGGCCTTGCAACTTTGGCTAATATAAGAGCCTCCTATCAGCCTCCTATCTTGTGCTTTTCAATTAAATCATTCAAATTTCTATCTAAGTTGTCAAAAACTACTCATATTTATTATTCTCCTACTTAACTTTTTTCAAATGTTCCTTACTGCCTACTGAATAATATCCAAAATCCCAAGTATGGCATTCACAGCCTTTCAAATTTGACTCAGTAATTTTCCTGAGTTGTCTCTGGAGCAATATCATCCTTATATGGTTTTTCAAAAAAATTTTTGTTTTGAGGTAATTGTAGATTCACACGCAGTTGGAAGAAATAATATATAGAGAATTCAAATACCCTTCAACTACTTTCCTGCAATGGTAACACTTTGCCTGACTACTGACAATATCACTACCAGAAATTGACATTGATACGATCCACTGACCGTATTCCGATTTCTCCAGTTTTACATGTGTTCTTATGTATATGTGTGCATGTTTAGTTCTGTGCATTTATATCACGCGTGTAGGTTTCTGTGATCATCCCCACCGTAAAGGTACAGAACATTACATCACAGTGATTCCTGGTGCTACCCTATTATAGCCACAGACACCCTTCTCCCTCTAACGCCCCATCCCTAAACCCTGGCAACTATTAATCTATTCTCTATCTCTATAACTTTATCATTTCAAATGTTATGTAAATGGAATCATACAGTTTGTTACATTTTCACTTACCATAGTTCCCTAGAGATCCATCCAAGTAGCTGCATGGATCAATAGTTTGTTCATTTTCATTGCTAAGTAGTAGTCATGGCATGGAGGTATGACAGTTTCTTTAACTGTTTACCAATTAAAGGACATCTGGGTTATTTCTGGCTTGGGGCTATTGCACACAAAGCTGCTGTGCACATTGATATAGGTTTTTGTGTAAATATAAGTTGTAATTTATCTAAGCAAATGCTCAAGATGTAATTACTGGGGTATGTGGTAATGCTGTACATAGTTTTTCAAGAGACTGTCAAACTCCTTTTCTATACCATTTTACACTCCCACCAGCAATGTTTGTGCCAATTTCTCTACATCTTTGCCAGCATTTAGTGTTATCACTATATTTAATTTTAGTTCTTTTGAAAGGTATAGAGTGATAGCTCATTGTGGTTTTAATTTGCATTTATCTAGTAGCTAATGATGCTGAATTTTTTTCATGTGCTTATTTACCGTCTGCATACCCTGTTTCATGAAATGTTTCTTCGTGCTTTTGTTCATTTTCTAATTAGATAGTTTGCATTTTTACTCATTTTTACTGTTGACTTTTGAGGTTCTTTGTATACTAGGGAAAATGGTCCTTTGTCAGATGTGTGGTTTGCAAATATTTTCTCCCAGTCTGTAGTTTGACTTTTCCTCCTTTTCTCAGGGTTTTTCACAGAGTAAAAGTTTTCAATTTTGATGAGACCCAGTTTATCAATTTTTTTTCTTTTGTAGACTGCATATTTGGTGGCAAGTCTAAGAACTCTTCACCTAGCACTAAGTTCTAAAGATTTTCTCCTATATTTTTTCTAAATGTTTTATAGTTTTACATTTTCCATCTAAGTCCATTATTCATTTTTAGTTGATTTTTGAAGAAAGTGTGAGGTTTAGGTTGAGGTTCACTTTTTTTGCCTATGAATGCCAGTTATTTCAGCACCATTTATTGAAAAAGCAATTCTTCCTATGTTAAATGTCTTTTGTACCTTTGACAAAAATAAGTAAGGAACATTTGTTTGCTCATGCCCTTCCATTGCCCCATACTTAGTCATATTCTCGTCACATCAGACAGCTTGTCATTCCCTGGATAATCCCTATGACCTCTGTGATAGAGCTTATGTAGCTGTTCACCCTCCTGCCCTTCTCTGCCAACTTTGAGGTTTACCTCAAATATTGACTCTGTGAACCAGTCTCTCTTCCCTCTTATGCCACATTTACCATCTCTTATTCCTACACAGACTTTCTTCTTCTAGTACATTGAAAACTTCTTGAGGACAAGGAAAATGTCTTATCTTTCTTAGTATCTTTGAAACTTAGCTACTTCTAAAAAAATTTGTGGAATTAAATATTTGGGATAGTTTTATAAGTGACACTTTATGTGTACGTATATAAAATGTAAAACTATCATTTATATATATTCAAATTATAGATACTTTAGTAAGGAAATATATTTTGACATTTTATTATTTGTCATGATGTCAACAGCTAGAGGTATACACCTCCCAACTATATATCCCTAGTTTCCATACGTTCTGGATATAAGACCCCCTACATCAATATCAAGAAACTTCTCAGACTGCATGCTATACTTCAGCATTTATATCTAAGGAAACACATAATGATGAAAAGCCACTAACGATCCAGGAGTTTAAATAAATTTGTGTTTTATTTATCTCAAGCTATATGTACTATAAAAACCAGTAGTAAATGCACATGTGTGGAATTATTTTATGATGCTTGCTGTGTCCATAAATTGTCTCATGGCTTGCAATAATTCTGAGTCCTCACACGTTCATGGCCCATTGATTAGAAATCAGTGCAATACTTTTCTCCATCAGCCCATACTTGTAGCTTGGACACACAGTGTTTATACACTGAACACATTTAAAATTGTTTCAAAAACAATAGTTCATAGTCTATGCATAGCAAACTCCAATTTATACATAACCCAAATGAGAGGAAATGTGAATTAGTGTATGGATAAGTGACTAATAGTAATGATCATCATATAAACAAATTTGACAGGGAGGCTGATTAAATTTAGAAAGCCATGAGAAGAAAAACACTAACAGTATTTTAATTTTCTCCCATTATGCTGTGTATCAATATAAGAATCTTTATTTATAAGAAATGCAAAAAAAGTGCACCAGTTTTAACTGTGGTTTTACTTTCTCTCCCCCTTAGCTGTGATATAAACCCCCATCTCTGTGCCAAATCCTTCAATTATTTCTGTGCATTCTTAGCAACACCTTATACAGTCGTCCCTCATCCCTTTGTATCTGCAGGGAGATTGGTTCCAGGAGCCCCGAGGATACCAAAATTCATGGGTGCCCAAGTGCTTTATATAAAATGGCATATTTGCATATAACCTCTTGTATACTTTAAATCATCTCTAGATTATTCATAATACTTGATACAATGTAAATGCTACGTAAATAGTTGCTGGAAATTCAACTTTTCCTTTTTGGAACTTTCTGGAATTTTTTCCCTGAATATTTTTGATTTGTGGTGGATTGAATCCATGGATGCAGAACCCATGGATACAGAGGGCCAACTGTATGTGCTTTCTAAGGAGCCCAGTAAGTTATCACATGGCACCTACCTTGTTTTTAACTTCTCCCCCTGCTTTGCTTCCTGTGTACTGCTACATCAGCCACTCTGGGATTTCTCAAACTGCCAAAGCCAGGCAATGGTCTGGGAAGTGGGAGAGAACAACCTCACTCCCCTTCTTATATAAATCGCTTAGAGGAATACAAAGTGAATATTACATCCCATCACCTTAAAAATCTTTTCATGAAAATAGTTCCTTCAATTGTTATTCATAACCCTCTTTCTCCCTAATATTCTGAGGCTGGGTCAGGATCACTGCCAAGTGTCCCTTTAGTATCCACCCTGCAGATACTAAGGCTCTGATACAGGGCCAAGCTTGTCACCTTGACACTTCCCAGAGTGATTCCCAGCAGTCTTCCTAAAAACCCCTCTCACATACAAATCCCTGTGGTAGACGTGACTGGGCTCAGGATGGGGCAGGGCTGATGGTCGGAGCGCTCCTGGAATTGCCCTACAGCCTTTAATAAGCAGAGCTGG
Organism: Hyperoodon ampullatus; assembly: GCF_949752795.1. NCBI lineage: Eukaryota > Metazoa > Chordata > Mammalia > Artiodactyla > Ziphiidae > Hyperoodon > Hyperoodon ampullatus. Next base: position 88,135,179 of record NC_136924.1, on the reverse strand, counting down.
GATTCTGACTCCAGTGCCATTGCTTTTCTACTCTATGACCTTTGGCATCTGGTTAAGAACCATTATTTTTTTAATGATTCATTAGAAATACAGATTCTACTTTAAAACAGAATTATATTGTTATAGTCAATGTATGTTGTACATTGTATTCCTTTCTTTTTTTCTATTGAAGCATAGCCCGTTTACAATATTCTACGAATCTCTGCTGTACAGCAAAGTGACTCAGTTATACACATATAGACATTCTTTTTTTTATATTCTTTTCCATTATGGTTTATCACAGGATATTGAATATAGTTCCCTGTACTATACAGTAGGACCTTATTGTTTATCCATTCTATATATAATAGTTTACATTGTATTCCTTTCTTAGATATTATCCTACTTAATTAAATTACCCTAAACAGTGTTTTTCTACTTGATGTGACAATTTCAGACCTACAAATTCAATGTTTGTCAGAAGGCAATGAAGACTTGACACATGCCTGTGGGTAAAAAGTATTATAAAGTGAAATTAAAAGAGCTGTGCATTTTTGGTTCTGTTTATGTTAAGGCAGAATACATATTAAATCATTTGGTGAAAAGACTCAAAGAATATAATCATCTGTGTACTTCTCTAGCATTACCCACTAATTATTCATTGCATTGGAAGAAAAAGGTGCTTATTTTTTTAAACAATGTTATGGATGCAGTAAAGCAATTAGAACATATATATATGTATCTTCTATAATGTACAATGATTACATGTTCATAAAATCTCAGTCACTTTCAGGAAAATAGCTTTTGCATAATGAAGCACGGGGGAAAAAATCCATAAAGTAATATAAACTTTGGAGTTCAAATGTTTGTATTTAACCAGGAAGGCAATTAATTCCTGTCATTTATTAAAGAATTTCAGCTTGTTAAATACCTGGGAGACTCAATTTTGTGTACAACTGTTATCTCCAGTCAGGGAAGGCAAAATACCAAGAAACAGCTGTTCTTTTTTTGGGTATTTGATGGATCTTTTTCAGCTGTAATTCATTAGTGTTTACTATGTATCAGGCTTTGTAATAAGGCTTATATTCATTATCTCATTTTATTCTTTCTAGAAGGTAAATATTATTATCACCATATTTGAATGAGAAAACACATCCAGATGGCCACCAACTTAGGATGGCTCAACCTGAAATTTTTTTTATCTTACGATGGTGCAAAAGAGATATACATTCAGTAGAAACCATACTTCAAGTTTTGAATTTTGGTCTTTTCCCAGGTAGGATACTCTTTCCTGATGCTGAGCCACAGCTCCCAGTCAGCCACGCAATCATGAGAGTAAACAGCCAATATGCTTACAACCATTTTGTACCCAGACAACCATTCCGTTTTTCACTTTCAGTACAGTATTCAATAAATTACATGAGACATTCTGAGCACGTTTAAGGTAGTTAGGCTAAGCTATGATGTTTGGTGGGTTAGGTATATTAAATGTATTTTCGGCTACAGTATTTTCAATTTACCATAGGTTTATCAGGATGTAACCCCATTGTAAATGGAGGAAGAACATGAGTTGACAACAGATTTATATAAATATGAGTCATTGACACTGATATGTTTCTTAGAAAGTTACATCTTTAGCACTAATTTATATGATTCACAGAGTTCTTAAACCAGACTTTTCCAAAGGCCTAATGCTTAGAATTATTCCATTTTTCTTCACACACACTAACACTTCGAGGGCCCTTTCATCTATTTTCTATCTCTTAAAATAAGAGATAAGTTCATCTGCTGAACGTGTTGTGGGGAGGAAAATGGAGGATAATTTAGACAGTTCAAAATAACCACTGTAGAGAAAAGGAAAGGAGCTTACTCTGAAGTCCTGGGAAGATAAGCATTCAGGAGACAAGTGGTTCACGGAGTCCATGTTGAGCATCCCTTTGTGATGAAAGATGAATTACATTGGTAGGCTTTTGAAATTTTTAAGGCAGCCCTTAAAATCCTTTACTATCCAGGGGAATTCAATAAATTAAATGGAATACTTTGAATAAGCTGTCCTAAGAAACTTAAAAGGTGATCTCCTGTCTGGAATGGGAGCAGGATTCTGGAAGAGTCGGTAGCCAGGAGATGTCACACGAAGCAGGGTAGACTGGATTAGCATATTATATTGTATCTCATTCCCTTGATTGAATTATTATTTATTTGATAAGTAAACCATTGTTCAGAGCAGCTAACAGATTGATCTTGAATGGAATTTCATTGATAAATTAATGGGTTCGTAAATGGTAGGCAAATGCCGTACGATGGGCTAGAAATTGCATCCATACACACTGAGCAGGCCTCGCAGTGGATTCCAAGGCCTTTCCTCTCAATTTGTTTCCTCTGATTCTTTTTTGCATATATAGAGAACGCTTCTTTCTATCTTGTAGTTTAGCTGTTCAAAGCAAGCATGTTTGTATCATCATATGAAATGCCTCCATATGTGTTATAAGGAGTTTCCTTGGCAACCATGTTGGGTCTATACACAGCTCTCCTCTCCTTTGATGTATAACTAATTTCTTAATAGTACTACACTTTTAAAGCTTCTTTACCACTGCAGGCACTCAGTGGTAGTGCCTGTGACTTACTTCTTGGATATTATAAAACACAGTATAACAGGTCTCTTTTTTAAAAATAGTTACATGACTAGTAAGTGAAAAACAGAAAAACACAAAACTATACACACAACATAATTACAGCTCAGATTCTTAAAAAGTAATTATATATAGAAAACAAAAAACACATCAAAATGTTAACTGTAATTATCTCCTAATGGTAGAAATAGAAATTTTTCCTTCCTTTTTTATTCTTTTTTTTGTTTCATCCCCATATTTTATTTAATGAGCATATATTTCATAACTAAAAGTTAAACAATTTTAAATAAATTAAAGTAACCATAGAGCGACTGCTTCACATGTAGAAGGAAATACTGTACTACATTAAATTAACACAAGGAAATCATGGAGATTGGTCTGCTTTCCTCACAAAGCCTTCAACAAAGAAAGATAGTATTCAAGGTCCCATGTCGCACAATAAATCCAAGGACAGTTGAAAGGTGACAGGTATTTAAATTTATTCATAGAGAATGATTTACAGTCTTATTAAATTTGGGATAGACAATTTTTAATGGAATCAGAGTAAATTCTAAGCTTCTTAGAGAAATATTCTGTCATTAAACTCCTTTATGTTAGCAGAACCTTTAGCTCTTCAGAATTAGAGTTAGAAATGAAAGATTCTAACATTAACCTATCCATTCCAAGGTATAAGATATAAGTGTGCAAATATTTTTGTTAAAAGCAGTATTTTTTAAAAGATGCATTTAAGCATATCTGATTTTTATTCTCTCCCTTTTTAGGTAGTATATGATGAAGTCACAGAGCTCCAAGGACATGTCTTAATGCTTATTGTAAAGAGCAAAACCACCTTTGTAGGAGCAATTAACATCCAACTCTGTAATATCCCACTCAAGGAAGAAAAATGGTATCCACTAGGAAACAGTATAATTTAAGCATTGCTATGAACATACGCATTCATTACTCGTATTTCTTTCACTTTGGGGCCTCTCTATCACAAGATCAGGACATTTTTGTTATCAAAGATAGCATGGTGGGGACTCCCCTGGTGGCGCAGTGGTTAAGAATCCACCTGCCAATGCAGGGGACACGGGTTTGATCCGTGGTCCGGGAAGATCCCACATGCCGCGGAGCAACTAAACCCACGCGCCACAGTTACTGAAGCCCGCGCGTCTAGAGCCTGTGCTCTGCACAGAAGCCACCGCAATAAGAAACCCACGCACCACAACAAAGAGTAGCCCCCTCTCGCTGCAACTAGAGAAAGCCCTCTCGCAGCAACAAAGACCCAGTGCAGCCAAAAATAAATAAATTAAAAAAAAAAAGGTAGCATGATGGTGTACTAAGGACATAAAGAAAATAGATCAGAATCAGTCTTTTATAGTTATTTGTTCTCTACCTGTGTTTCATTGTTTTCTTAGAACCTTTTTTCCAATTGATTGTGTAAAATTCAATGTATAAAATACAAAAAGGACATTTAATGTGTCTTTTAAATCAAACATGTGTTCACGTTTTATGTGCCTACAGTTAAAAGCAATACTTTAAATGTATTTTCCAAAAAAAGACAAGCAAACAAATCTCATCAATTACTTCAAGACGTAAGTATATCTGTAACAAATTTTTAAAATTTGAATTAAATATATATACCTACATATCCACTTATAATCTTATTTATTGAGGGGATTAGTAAGCTCTAGAAGAATGCTGTTTTAATTTCTGTCAGAAAAAACAAACATAAATGCCTGAAATTCTTAAATCCAATTTTTGGAAGAAACTTTGTAGTTTTTCACCCTCTTCAGCATCAATCAATTCATCATCACTGGATTTCACACAAACAGAAGTATTTTCACATTTTAAACTTCATTATCCGCTAATTCAAAGATCTCAAACTCTGAAACTCTCCCCTCTGATCAAAACCTCTTCTCTGCACAACAAAAAGTTTTCTTACTTCTGAACCTACTTTCATATACATCATGATCAGAGTAAACAATCCTGCAGATTTCCACCTGCAAAGTAGGTATAACTCAAGGCACTATGCCACATTCTTTAAGAGAATCAAATCGTTTTTTAAAAATTTCTTCCAATTAAATTACTAAAACCCTTGCTTTACTCAGTGTTTTCCTGTGTGTGGATAAAAAAGTAATTTAAGCTCTTTTATATGGTCATCTGCATAACCATGTAAACATGTAAGACTGTACACTTATTCATTGAAAATATTTGAGTGCCTGGTATGCGTTGATGTAGTCTCATTTCAAATACATGATCATGTGAGTCAGGTAAGCCATAATGCTCTGGGCAATGGTTCTATGTTTCAGGTCCACTCACTCTCCCTTTTCTAACAGATAGTGATTCCACACCCTTCTCTCTGATGAAACCTCATCACCCTCTACTGTAATCCTCACTCTCAGCTGATGACTTTGTTTCCTACTTCACTTAGAAATTGGAATCAGTCAAAAGAAAACCTCTACATATTCCACTAGCACATCTACCTGCCCAGCAGATTCTATGTTCCTCCTTCCTACTTATTATCATGGAAAAATGACCCAAGTTTCTACCCAAAACCAATCTCTCAACTTGTACATTTGATCCCAGCCCCTCTCACCTACTCACAAACATTACTGAAACTCTCCTCTATTCAAAAGCATCATTTCTTTATTCTCTACTGGATAATTCACTTCGGCATACAACCATGATGTTACACGGTTACATGATGGTACAACCATCATAAAGAACTTCTTGGCACCTCCATCTCTCTTCCAAATACTCATCCAATTGGCCTGATCTTCTTTATAAGCAAAATTCTTCAAAACTGTTGTCCCTAATCTCTGCCTCCAGTTTCTCTCCTCTCATTTTCTCTCAGACCATTCCAAGGACGTGTTTGTCCCAAACACTTCAACAAAACTGCTTTTGTCAAGGTCCCTTCTGACCTCCACATAGCTAAATCCAAAAGTCAATTTCCAGCCCTGATCAGAGCTTACCTATCAGCAGTATTTGACACAATGAATAACTCTCTTTCTCAATACTCTTCATTTGGCTTCCAGAACACAACACCCTTTTGTGCTTTCCTTCTATATAACATCAGTCCCTCCTTCTCAGTCTTCTGTGAAGGAGCATCCTCTTTTCCACAGTCTCCAGTGTTGGAGTGTCCAGGACTTACTCCTTGGTCCTCTTCTCCATCAACTTTCACTCCCTAGTGACCTCATCTATTTTGATGGCTTTAAATATCATCTGTATGCTGATTATTCCCAGTTTCACAGTTTTATAACTTCAGCCCAAGGAGTGGCCAAGATGGTGCAGTAGGTAGACTCTGAACTCAACTCCTCCCACAGGCACACCAAAATTATAACCACATACAGAGCAACTATTAATGAGAACAATCTGAAGACTAGCAGAAAATACAACTAGAGATATAAAGAAGGAATCACAATGAGATTAATAGGAGGAATGGACACAGTATAGTCAACACCCACACCCATGGGTAGGTGACCCACAAGTGGGAGGATAATCACAGTTGCAGACATTCCCCCCAAAGATCAAAGAGTCTGAGCCCCACATCAAGCTCCCCAGACCAGGGGCCCCGCACTGGGAAGATGAGCCCCCCAAAACATCTGACTTTGAAGGCCAGCAGGACTTGTATTCAGGAGAATTGGAGGGCTGTAGGAAAGAGACTTTGCTCTTAAAGGGCCCACACAAACTCTCACATGCCCTGAGACCTAGAGCTGAAGCAGTGGTTTGAAAGGAGCCCAGGTCAGACCTACCAGTTGACCTTGGAGAGCCGTCTGGAAAGGCAAGCTATAACTGGAACTCATCCTGGGGACATAGATGCTGGTGGCAGCCTTTGAGAGTTTGTACTATCACAAGGACACTGGTGCTGGCAAGAGCCATTTTGGAGTACTTCCTCTAGCTTTTTAGCCCCAGGACCTGGGCCCACCCACCAGCAGCTGGCAGCCACTGCACTAGGCAGGGCTGGCACCAACCAGGCTGGGGGGCAGTCATGCCTATGAACACACTCACAGTAGGTGGCCCCACAACAACAGAAGGGCCCATTCAGCCCTCACAGGGGGCAATCCTAGAGTATATAGCTCTGGTGATAGAGGGGAGTGTGCTTCTGGACCCAATAGGATGTCTCCTACATAAGGCCACTTTTCCAAGACCAGGAAATATATCTGACTTACCGAATACATAGAAATAAAACAGAGAGTCAGACAAAGTGAGGTGGCAGAGGAATATTTTTGAAATGAGGGAACAAGATAAAACCTTAGAAGAGCCAAGTGAAGTAGAGATAAGCAATCAACCCAATAAAGAGTTCAAGGTAATGATTATAAACAACTCAAGTGAAGAATGGATGAACACAGTAAGAATTTCAACAAAGAGGGCTTACCTGGTGGCGCAGTGGTTGAGAGTCCGCCTGCCAATGCAGGGCATACAGGTTCGTGCCCCAGTCCGGGAAGATCCCACATGCCACGGAGCGGCTGGCCCATGAGCCATGGCCGCTGAGCCTGCACATCCGGAGCCTGTGCTCCTCAATGGGAGAGGCCACAACAGTGAGAGGCCCACGTAACCGCAAAAAAAAAAAAAAAAAAGAATTTCAACAAAGAGTTAGAAAATGTAAAAAACTAAACAGAACTGAAGAATACAATAATTGAAACAAAAAATACACTAGGTGGAATCAACAGTAGATTACAGAGGAACGAAAATGAACTGGAAGACAGAGTAGTGGAACTCAATCAGTGTGGTACACCACATTAACAAACTGAGGAATAAAAATCATATGATCATCTCAGTAGATGTGGAAAAAGCTTTTGACACAATTCAACATCCATTTATGATAAAAAAACATTCAACAAAGTGGGTATAGAGGAAACATACCTCAACATAATAAAGACCATATATGACAAGCCCACAGCCAACATAACAGTAAAAGCTGAAAGCATTTTCTCTAAGATCAGGAACAAGACAAGGATGCCCATTCTCACCATTTTATTCAACATAACATTGGAAGTCCTAGCCACAACTAATCAGAAAAGACAAAGAAATAAAAGGAATCCAATTTGGAAAGGAAGAAGTAAAACTGTCACTGTTTGCAGTTAAGATGATACTGTATATTGAAAATCCTAAAGATACCATCAAAAAACTATTAGAACTCATCAATGGATTCTCTAAAGTTGCAGGATACAAAATTAACAGAGATCTGTTGCATTTCTATACACTAACAATGAACTATCAGAAAGAGAAATTAAGAAGACAATCCCATTTACAATTGCATCAAAAATAATAAAATACCAAGGAATAAATCTTACCAAGGATGTAAAAGACCTGTACTCAGAAAGCGATATGATATTGATGAAAGAAAGTGAAGATGACACAAACAAATGGAAAAATATATTGTGCTCATGGATTGGAAGATTTAATATTGTTAAAATAACCATATTACCCAAAGCAGTCTACAGATTCAATGCAATTCCTATCAAAATACCAATGGCATTTTTCACAGAATTAGAATAAATAATTTTAAAATTTGTTTGGAAACATAAAAGACCTTGAGTAACCAAAATAATCTTGAGAAAAAAGAACAAAGCTGGAGGTATTGTGCTCTACAAAGCTACAGTAATCAAAATAGTATGGTAGGAGTGACTCAAAAAAAAAAAATCCACATCAATCAATGGAACAGAATAGAGAGCCCTGAAATGAACCCACACTTATACGGGCAATTAATCTACAATGAAGGAGGCAAGAATATACAATGGGGAAAACACAGCCTCTTCAATAAGTGGTGTTGGGAAAACTGGATAGCCACATGCAAAAGAATCAAGCTGGACTACTTTCTCATACCACGTACAAGGATAAACTCAAAATGGATTAAAGACTTAGTGTAACACCTAAAACCATAAATATCCTAGAAGAAAACATAGGTAGTATGCTATTTGACATTGGCCTTAGGCTTATTGTTTTGAATCTGTCTCCTGAGGCAAGGGAAACAAAAGCAAAAGTAAACAAATGGGACTACATCAAATTAAAAAAGTTTTTCACAGTGAAGGAACTATCAACAGAACAAAAAGGCCACCTACTGAATGGGACAAGATATTTGCAAATGATATATCTGATAAGGGGTTAAAATCCAAAATATACAAAGAACACATACAACTCAACATCAAAAAAACAACAACACATTTAAAAAATGGTCAGAAGAACTTTAAGACATTTTTCCCATTTAAAAAATGGTCAGAAGAACTTTTTAAAAGACATTTTCCCCAAGAAAACATACAGATAGGCAAAAGACACATGAAAAGATGCTCAACATCACTAATCATCAGGGAAATTCAAATTAAAACCACAAAGGGTTATCACCTCACATGTGTCAGAATAGTTGCTATCAAAAAGACAACACATAACAAGTGTGGGCAAGGATGTGGAAAAAGGGAACCTTCATAGGCTGTTGGTGGGAATGTAAATTGGTGCAGTCACTATGGAAAACAGTATGGAGGTTCCTCAAAAAATTAAAAATAGAACTACACAATCCATCAATTCCACTTCTGGGTATTTTCCAGAGAAAACAAAAACACTAATTAGAAAAGATATATGCACCCCTATGTTTATTTCAGCATTATTTACAATAGCCAAGATACGGAAATAACCTAGGTGCCCAATCAGAGAATGAATAAAGAAGATGTGGTGTATACCTACAACGGAATATGACTCAGTCTAAAAAAATAATGAAATCTTGCCATTTGCAACAACATGGATGGACCTGGAGGGTGTTATACTAAGTGAAATAAGTCAGACAGAGAAAGACAAATACCATACCATGTGATTTTCACTTACATGTGGAATCTAACAAACTAAGAAAATGAACAAACAAACGTAACAAAACAGAACAAACTCATAAAAACAGAGCAAATAGGCAGTTACCAGAGGGGAGGAAGTTGTGGGAAGAATGAAAGAGGTGAGGGAGATTAAAAGGTACAAACTTTCAGTCACAAAATAACCTAAAAAGCCCGATGTGATCTGGCCTCCCATCAGCCATCTCTCTGATTTTAACTCCCATTATATCCTCCTATACTCAAAACACTCAAGAAACAGTGGCCTCCTTTCCATTCCCTGAGCATTCATTCCAGGCATGCTTCTTCCCTGAAATCTTTATCAGACAGCTCCTTCTTTCCAAAATGTGCTTTTGTCCCATACATCCACTTGCCTATTCTCTCACCTCTTTCAAGTCTTGGTCAAATGTTTCCATCTCTGACAGGCCTGTCTGGACCACTCTGTGTCATATTGTAACCTGCCCTGTCCCCAGAAACATGCCAGATCCTTCCCACTCTGCTCTACTTTTTTTTCTTATATACTTATCACCTTTGAACATTCTATATGATTTACTTATTTCTTTTGCTTATTATTTATGTTTAGTATTCTTTCACTAAAACACAAGGCTCTAAAGAAGTTTTGTTCACTGACAGTACAGCATTGGATCCAGGCAAGAGGAGTCCTTGCCCTGGTGCGCTCTCCTTGGAGAATCCTACTTCCTCCAGTTGTGACTCAGCCACACCCAAAAGCCTCATTCTAGACCATATTCTAGGTACACATGACCCCTGAATTCCCTGCCTGAAGAGTGTTTGCAGGCCTTCTAAGGGTTCACTGACCTGAAGTCAGACACCACCACCAGGGTGAACAATGCCTAGGCTCTAGTGGTGGCCGAGGGCAGGCTGCTTGCAGTGTATACGGATGCAGCTTGAATGTTTCAGCTGGAATGTCCACAAATGTGCATGAGGCCACTGACAGTGCAGGAAGGGCCCAGGGGTAGGAAGAAAAAGCAGGGCATATAGAGCGCTCCAGGAGAGGAGACAGCCCTCTTTAGGTCACCATAATCCAACATGGATCTCCAAGACATCCAAGAATTCTCAATTAAAAGCTGTCCTTCCAGGTGTTTATGAAGAACAAATCATATTGTATTTAATGGCTTCTTAGCTTTATTTATAACTTTTAAATTTAGGCAGATAGTATGTAGGTGTTACGGATTGAACTGTGTCCTCCAAATTTATAAGTCCTAACCACCTGTAACCTCAAAATATGACTTTATTTGGAAATAGGGTCACTGTAGATGTAGTTAGTTAAGATAAGGTCATACTAGAGTAGGGTGGGCTCCTAATCCAATATGACTGGTGTCCTTATGAAAGGAGGAAATTTGGACACAGACCCAAACCTAGAGGGAACACCATATGAAAACATGACATAGAGATTGAAGTGATACATCTATAAGCCAAGGAACACCAGCAAACTACCCAAAGCTAGGAGAGATGAATGTAACAGATTGTCAGAAGGAGCTAACCCCTTAATTTCAGACTTTTAGCCTCCAGAACTGTGAGACAAAAAAATTTCTGTTGTTTATGTCACCCAGTTTGTGGTACTTTGTTTCAGCAGCCCTACCAAACAAATTTAACACTGAATCTTCATTTGTTTTGTTGTTCCAGCCCTGACAACTATCTGGTACGTAGTAGATGCTCAATAAGCCTTTATAAATTAATGCCTGAAGAAATGATTGAATGACACACCGGTGAACAAGAAAAACAAGGCTCCTAGTCTTAACTCTCATTCATATCATGTTTTACAGCTCTTCTAGCCTTTTTATATCTATATTTTATTTGCTTTTTATAAGAAGTCTAATGAGATGGGGAAAGGGGAGATTATTACAGTTTTACAGAGTAGTAACATTCAAATGTCTCCTAGCAGCATAAACTTTCCACTCAGATGAATTCTTGAATGGAATGTATATACACACATCCGGGGAGGAGGGGAGATTTTTAAGTTAAGCAGATGTGAGGGACTGGAAGCATTGGACAGTTGGTCACCCCATCAATCCCCGCCCCTCCATTCTCATCTTCAAAATCCCTGAGAAACTTCCACAGAAAATTAAGACATCTCCAAAAGCACAGGCTAAAAGAAACTGAGGATCACAGATATGATGTGGCTACTGCTACCAAACAATTAAGGGGTTGTGGTGACAGACTCATTTCTAGCAAATATGGTTGAAGGTCAGGACTTGATTCCCAGAGGAAATGGATTACTAAAGAGCTACCACTATTGACACATTATCAAGGCCCACAGTGAAGATTTAATAGCACATGGGAGAAATTCTAGTGATTAAAGCAATTGCCCAGCAACTTTAACTCTCATATTGTAACACGTGTCACAAAAAAGATATATTTTATTTCTTAGCATAGGATCCTGTATGCTGTCAATATATCTTAGATAAACCAATTAAACCTAACTATAATGTTTTTTCTTCTAAAAAAAATGTTGGGGCAAGCACAGCATTAACACAGAAGTTTCAGCAGACCAAGAGACACTGCTTAGACTTTAGGCTTTGGTAAGAATGGGCCAGGTGGATTTATTAACCTTGGTTATAATGGCTTAGATTGCACCAACTGACTGTTTTTTATCATTAAAGGGATGTAACATTAAACGTTAGGCATTAATGAGTACAGACCTCGTAAGGTTTAGTCCTTAGAACAAAATAAAGATAACCCTTTTAAAATTTTCTTAAATAAGCTTTTTAAGCATTAGGTGATTAAAAAAATCGGCTGCTTTCTTTAATGGATTTCTCAGCTACATCTCAAAACAACTAGGCCAGAAATCTTAAACAGTGGCTGAATTCAAATTGTGCTACAAGCTCTAGTAAAGTTAAAGCTTAAAATTCTTAACTCCAGAGACATGTATGCTTGCCTACAGTATCAACTTTCTCAAACTGTGCTCATGTTCATGTGTGTGTGTGTGTGTGTGTGTGTCTTATTTTGAAGTGACCTTAGGGTAACAGCAGTGGAGGAAACAAGACCAAACTTGAATTCGTGTGTCATGTCCACAGCCTTCAGTTACAGAAACAACACAGTCTCAAGGAGACTCTGCATTGAAAATTAAAGAAAGTATTAGAGTTTGGAGGTCTGAACCATACCCCCAATCATAGAAGGGATGTGGATTTTATTAATATGTAAATCAAAAAGAATGGGGATTCTTTTTATAAAGAGACTATGCCCTCTTCCTAGGCTGAGGTCAAAATATAACTGACTGAGATTATTAAATGCCTCAAAACTGGGAAAGCAATTTAAAGGTCTGTGCCCATCAGCCTCTGGCTCTGAAATTCTGATTTACCCCAGGAATCAAGAAGGAACTGGAATTTCTTACCATCAGAACAAAAGTAGTAGAAGAAGGAAAATAAAAGACGTCAAACAGAGTAGTAATGAGAATGATATTTCCTTGAAAGAAATATTGGAAAAAAATCTTACAACATAAAAGAAAAAAACAAAAAAGAAAATAATCTTACAACATAAGCTGGGCAGATATGAAGGGGAAATGAGATGTTAAGAGCCAGGAGAAAGAACTACAAAGTTAAAAAGGTGATGGACTTAAACCCAGTTTCTCTTGAAAAAGGTAACAGAAAAGGGTAATACATTTCAGTTGTTACTAGTTCAGAAGGGAGGACGGGTACCTAAAAAATCAATCAGATAAAAAGAGGAAAGGCCTTGGAGAGCAGATATAATGACATCCTGGAGAGAACTAAAATTAGAAAAATTTTAAAAGATCCCTCATAAAGCAGTAGCATTTTGTAAGAACAACTGGAACTGGGAAACCATCCCTTAAAAACTGAGACGGAGTGATTAAGTGATTAAGAAAATCTGGTCATATTTGAGAGGGAAACCCAGGAAAACAGGTGTAAAAGACTCCAAGAATTATTATGTAACTTTCAAAGGAACAGAAGTATTGCCAAGGGGGCCTAGGGAAACATATTTGGAAAATCTCTGGAACTGGTACTCTAAGGGAAAATGAAACAAAGAGAGGACTTACTGAAGGGAAATCAGACAGGATGGTTACAGGTCAAGACTTGGTATGGAGCAAATGTTGGTCTGAAAGGAATATTATCTTTTAGGTGGGACTAACCTACTCAAGAGGATCAAGATGGTCAAGGCTTGTTTGAACAAGGGATGTGGAACAAACATAGAATTCACTGACTTCATCTTTCTTAAGACAAAACTTTGAGAGTAGAAAGAAAAACAAATTCCTGGGCCAGAGAGCAAAGGGAAAGGAAAAGTAAAAAAGGCACTCAGGTCCAGGAAACAATGTTATCCTATGTGAGCTATGGAAGTAAAGAGACCAAAAGATGAAGCTGAATAAAAAGTCAGAAATACAGCTCAAATGATCTGAAAAGAATATGGAAACAATAAGAGGGAAAAAAATACCAAAGCCTAACTTCATGTCATGAGAAAAAAAGACTTTAACTGAAGAAAATACTCTTCAAGACTTAGGAAGTTTTAAAAGTGAGATATGAAAGTGTTTTGAAGATCAGATGGCAAAAATATTAATTATCACCAGAATCTTACTGTTCACACATGTCAACTGCAACTTCAGGTAAGGAATATGCTGCCAGTGATCCTCCAAGTAAAACAAATGAAGTGATGGGGGCGAAAAATATTCCCTAGGACACAGGTGCCAACTGGAAGAGCTCTCACTGATCAAGGCTGGACCAAGTTGGGAAAGGAGTATTAGATTATAATTCAAAGTATAAAATAGTTATCCATAAACCCATACTGATATAAATGACTGATTAAATAAATAAATGGGGGGAGGTTTGAATCTACCATGTAGAAGAATTCCAAACAATTTATATAGATACTCTGCCTTCTAGAAGGTAAAACGTAACTACCAACTCTTTAAGTGTGGGCTGCACAGTGACTTCCTCCCAAAGAGTATGGCATGAAAAGCAGGGAAAACAGAACTTTACAGAGGAGAAACTTGACGAACTCTACTTCAATCAGGTAATAAATGTCCATATCAACAGTGAAAAGTCATGTTGATAGAATGCACCTTTGATAAGATTTATGAAAGTGGCACTTCACCTCTGAGGTCTTCCTTCCAAAAACTTGTAGCCTTGGTCTAATCATGAGAAAAGCATTATTCAAACCCAACTGACAGACATTCTACCAAATACATGACTAGTAGTTCTCAAAACCATCAAGTTCATCACAAACAAAGAATGTGTGAGAAACTGTCACAACCTAGAGCAGCCTCAGTAAATATGACTAGTAAGTGTAATGTGAATTGTAGATGGGACCCAGGAACAGAAAAGTGACATTAGGTAAAAGGTAAGGAAATGTGAATAAAGTACGGACTTCAGTTAATAATAATGTAGCAATATTGGTTCATTCATTGTAATAAAAGTATTATACTAATTGAATATGTTAATAATATTGGTGGAAAATGACATCAGCAAAAATGGAGTAGGAAACTCCCTCCAAAGGTCTATCCCTCCACCAAAAACAGCAAATAAACTGGTAAACACTATCATTCAACATTTAAGTCTAATATCCATTTGAGCTAATTTTTGTATATTGTGTAACTTAATCAACTTTTGTTTCCCTGATTGCCTTGGGTCAATAACCGTGTTTCTGTCATTTACTATAGACTTTAGGCAACTCAGTGTTTCTGAGCCTGTTACATTAACTGCCTTGGGTCAATAACCGTGTTTCTGTCATTTACTATAGACTTTAGGCAACTCAGTGTTTCTGAGCCTGTTACATTAACAATAAAATGTAGGATTGCTGCAAGGATTTAGGTTATTTTCTATTTGTTTATTTATTTATTTATTTATTTACTTAGGCTCTGCCGTGCAGCTTGCTGGATCTTAGCTCCTCGACCCGGTCGGGCCCTCAGCAGTGAAAGTGGGGAGTCCTAACCACTGGACTTCCAGGGAATTCCCTAATTTCTGTTTAATATCAGGCACATGTTAGGCACTGCTAACATTTCAGAGATGGAACTCTCATGTTAGAAAAGGGACTGTCCCGGGAGAAGAATAGGAATAGTGACTGAAAGTGTGAAAGTTAAATTGCATACAAATGGGAAGTAGAAAGAGGGCGCTAGCCCCTGAAAATGTGTAGGTTTTTAAGGAATTTAACACCAACTCCCACCACTACCACCATCACCACCACGTGTCCAGCTGGTGTGTAAGAATGCAAAACATGGAGAAGACCAATCTCTAATAAGCTCAAATTCCACTTTAATCTACCCCTTTGGTGTTTTAAATGAAAATTTCTAGTGGCTGGTAAAAAGAGCTTAACTCTGAATACTACAGAGGGCTCAAACTTCATGGCCTAAGAATCCAGAATGCATCATAAGAATGTTTTTTTTGCTGGTACAAATATTTCCAGAGGGTTATTCCTTTGAAAGAAATGTAATTCAACAAATGTTTATGCACTATCCAAAAATATGGACTTTTAATAACTCATGAAAAATGGAATCCAGTTCATATATTCTCCCAATAAAATGTTCACTGTTCAAGCCCATAAGGGCTTCACTAAATGTAAGCGATTCCATTTTCTGGATCCTAATCCACAACATGAGCTTTTTGCCATTGTGGCTCCCAAATAATCCCTGAAATTTGCATAAAGGTTTTGAGTGGAACCCCTCGAGGCACTATCTAGGGTGCATGTGTCTGCATCCCTCAAAAACACCATACACGCCCCCCTACCCAAAATTAAAATAAAGACCTCCTTTTTACAGCTACAGGGAGTTTCTCCACTCTTCTTTTCAAAAATAGGGCAACTTTATGTCTCAGCAATCAGCATCAGTGGCCTCCCGTGGTCACCATCCCCCAAACAAAAGTCAGGGTAAGTCTAGATTGTACTCTGCATGTTTTCTATTTGAGGCT
The DNA here is from genome assembly GCF_949752795.1 of Hyperoodon ampullatus. Classification (NCBI taxonomy): domain Eukaryota; kingdom Metazoa; phylum Chordata; class Mammalia; order Artiodactyla; family Ziphiidae; genus Hyperoodon; species Hyperoodon ampullatus. Next base: position 88,118,907 of record NC_136924.1, on the reverse strand, counting down.
CTAAATAACCAGAAGCAGAAAAAAAGTAAAGGTCAAAATTAACAACATAACAAAACTTTCCTGTCACTAATCACTACAAGGTAATGAGAGTAACAAAAGGAAGAGTCCAGGTTTATGTTAATGCCTTCCAGCCAAAGACCACCGGAAACACACACAGTAGGTCGATTCTTCATTGCAATGAGGGAGACACACAAATGAAGAACCATGGGGTGTCTCAGTGAAGGGGTGTTGGAAAGGACTTACTGTTGGATTCAGGCTTGTGTCAGATGATTTGGGAGAGGGTTCAAGGAAGTAGGTGAAGAATCTGACAGTCATTCATGTTTCCTGGGGACTGTTTGGCACTTTTTTGTTTGGACAATATTCATGCTTTTGTCAGATGCTCTGTCATGATTACAGACTGGTTCCGTTTTTCTCCTTACCCATTGTGGTCACAGAGTGGCCTTGTCGGGTGCTGATGTAAAACTGTTCAGGTTTGGCAGACGAACACCACGGCCTGACTGTGAGTGTCAGGCCAGCTCTTAGCAACACCAAGGCCTCCCTGAGAGCACAAAGTCACCTCCTAGCTGTCACTTTAATCAGTTGTATGGAAACATAAACCAAGGAATGTAACCTAATCTAGGAGATCATGGATGGCTTCCCTGAGGAACTGACATTTAAACTAAGAGTTTAAAAGTTAAAAGATCTTCTGTTACCACAGCCCAGGGGTTCATTTTAGCTGTTTCTTATGTTTTCTTCTGCTCCTCAACACTATTATTTTTCTACAAGTGAATTAGGAATATTTAAAAAAAGATAGATTTTGTCTTCACAGTTAGTGAGTTGAATTTGAGTGGTACCTGAAGAAAAATGAGAAAAGGAAATACATCCTTTTTCCTTATTTCAAATCTTATTGGTATAATTGAGAAATAAGTTTTTCCTGCTGCAAGAATTAATGAACTCTTTTGCAAAACTCATGTGATCAAAGTCTTTAAGCCTCATGAAATTCCAGATCTTCAAAAGGCTTTAGGGGTTTAGAGAAGGTTAAATCCTTGGGTTAATGGGTTGAACATCTCACCTGCTATTAGGTTGAACATAGATATTATAAATAAGATCCTTCTGAAATGGGTCACACTTAAAAAAACAACTCATAGGGATCCTACTGATCTAACAAGAACTTGGGAAACTGGGAAGCACACAACCATGTAAGGACAGTCAGCTGATGGGGTGGTGGTTACCTCAGTGCTGCAAACAACCCTTCGTTTACCAATGTATCATTCTGGTGAAGCAGTTCCAACCACCAATGGGAGGCTGCTGCCTTGAATTCCCCATGGGTCTCATCGATGACAACCAAAGCCCAGAAGCAGCTGCTATTTGGGAGCTTCAGGAAGAAACTGGCTATAAGGGTGATGTTGCTGAATGTTCTCCACCTGTACGTATGGATCCAGGTTTGTCAAACTGTACCACACACATCGTGACAGTAACTATCAATGGAGATGATGCTAAGCCAAAGCCAGGAGATGGGGATTTTGCAGAAGTAAGTTCCTTACCAAAGAATGACCTGCTGAAGAGACGTGATGCTCTGGTAGCTGATGAACATCTGACAGTGGACACCAGAGTCTATTCTTACCCTCTGGCACTGAAACATTCAAACACAAAGCCGTTTGAAGGGCCCTTCCTGAAGTTTTAAGGGCAAAGGACAGTGGCCACGTTTTTGTAAACAGAACCACCAGACCTCCTTCACTAAGAGTTTGTATTCAGCTTAGTTTTAATGTAGATTTGAAATTAGCTTTTTCATAAAATAAAAGCAATATAAATAAATTAATAAGTAAAGATCCTCCTGTAATCTGGCAAAATAGAAGCAGGCCTCTGAGAACTGGCTGTGCGTCCCTCCTGGGGAGACTGTACCCTAACCTTAAATCCAGAGAGCCCGTGAGTGAGGATCTGAATGACTATGCACTGAGTAATCTGGGACATCTGACTCCTTATGGGTTGGATATTTGAATTCCCAGTGGCATTTTTATTTTAAATATTTAGTTCTGAGGCTAAACCATGATAATAGTAAAACAGGGTAGATGTGATTTTTTTGTATATTTTTTCGGCCATCAACTGATAATGCATTAGTAAACATCTCAAACAAAGAATCGTTTTTGTTATTTTAGTTATAAATTCAGATTTAATTTCAACAAATACCTAAGAGGGCCCCCTAATTTGTCAAAAATTGTACTGGTGATTTCATCTCACTACCATGCAACAATGTGATAGAACAAGTATTAGTATGCCTGGTTTTTTGAAAAACAGTTAATAATGAACCATATTCTTCTACATATGACATTTAGTAAAGCAAAGTCCTGCTGATGGTGAGAAGCCCAGCATATGAAACAGCACAGGAATCTCATCTCTGACCAAGAGGCAACCTTCAATGTGCATTTAGTGCAGATTCAGAAACACTGAAAATTCATTCAGAGATCCAAGCATGTAAGTCCCCATAGTAGATCTTTTTTATAGGTATGGAGTCTGGAGGCAGTTTGAATGCAAATCAAAATCATATGCACTCATAAGAATGTCTGTATAATTACAGGGTACCCAATCCAGTGCATAGCACCTGAGAACTAGTCTGAGAATGCAGAGGCTAATTGCTCCCCAGGATTCAAAAGGGCACCAAGCACCTGGGAATCTAATTCCTTCTTACTACCATATGTAGTAGTGGGTGTCTAGAAATTAAAACACTCCTAGATTTCATATTTCTTTTATACTGCCAAATACTTGCCAACCTATCTTATACAATCAGACGTATTTTAGCATCTTGTAAATTCTACTAATTAAACATGATACAAGCAAGTTGAAAGAGCAGCCTCAGCAGCAGAGGGGCAGGAGAAATTGGCTGACGAGAATGCCATACTGTCGGGACCCTCTGAAGTTTCTGTTTTGTTTCCACTGTTCTATTTTGCATATTTAAAAGTGCACTGGCTCAATATCTCAAAATAATTATTTTGCTTTATGTTAGAAAAAAAGGAGAAAGATATGGACACCCATTCTGGCTGTTTTATTGTGATGTACAGCTAATGCTGTGTCTGGCACCATTAGCTGCTATCTGACATACCAAACATAGATAAACAGGGAAGCAGCCTCAAGACTCTCACCGATTTTGGAAAACAGAGGAACACGACGGTAACCTGCAAAAAGAATCACATTTGATTAGAACAATAAAAATAAATTCATCAACAGTGGCCCCAGTAGTGCTCCTGAGAAGTAATAGAGTAAGCACATATAAAAGCTAGGACTATGTAGTTATATTCCATCCCATATATTAATTTTCCCCCAAAGTAAAATATTTGAAGTTTCTATCCCGACTTCCTACTAAACACCACACAGCTCACACTTCTCCTCCCTCAAAGTGCAGCGTCTCCAAAATTAGCCACCACCCTTCTGCTTCAGAAAGACTGTTTCCTAGGTACATCTCAGATGGTGGTAGAAAAGTAAAAAATAAGGATAGAATTGGGAGCACAGTGTAAGTCACCCCTGAAAGGTAACTGCAAGGCAGCCCTGGAAAGAATCAAGAAAAGAGAGTCTTGGGCTCCCAGTATCTCCTCAGGTGGGAAGAAGGACTCACTGCTTCTCCCTTCTGTGCAGTTCCCATCCTTCATTCCTTCACGGTAGCCATGCCTACTCTTAACTGAAACAAGAGAGCTATGTCCAGGTAGAGAAATTCTCATACAAGCCAAGTTTGTCTAATTAGTCTTCCTAGAAATCCCACTCCCCAACCCCACCTTCTGTATCAGAACACATTTCTGTAATTCCACTGGGAGAAAGTATGTGTCAATACATAAATTTTCCTTTACATCTGACTGTCATGGAGAGAGTTATTTGGTATATAAAAGCGTGTGTTTGGTAAACTCCAAATATATATAAACATTAGCACAGTCATCTTACTTTTAGGAATATTACCTTTGTTCATGCATAGAACTGGTAGAGTATATTGCCCAAGAAATTCATTTCCAGCTACTAAACTTTGATTTTCAACAAGAAAACGTATCAATGCCAATTCTGGCACCTGAATAATAAATGTGAATGCTTCATTCCATCTTGGACTAAAAGCTGAAATATAAAGAAAGAGATACAACCAAAAAAAAAAAAATTAAACACCACCCCTAGACAAAAATGCATAATATCTGTTCTCTAAAATTCTTATTTTCAACACTTTTAATAGTAATAATAAAAGCTTGGGGTTTAAAGCACTTAAATTTTTAATGCACCCAATGAGAAAGGAATAATAATGACAATAATAACACTTATTAAGTGTCTACAATTTCTGGGCAATATTCTGAAAAATTTAAGCAGATAATCTCATTTAATCCTCACAAAAACCCTATCAGGATTATTTCTATCCACATTTACAGATGAGAAAACTGAGCCACAAAGATGTTACATAAGCTCCAAAGGGTTTCACATAAATAGCCATTAAGTGCTCGGGCAGGAAGTAAAACAAATGGAGTCTGATTTCAGAACGGAAACGTTTCACTAACACAATATGACTGTTGTGTTCCAGCATTTTATTAACAAAGAAACTGAGACATGAGGAAGTTAAACAACATCATTTTTCTATATCAGGCCCTATTATGAGAAGAGCTCTATAGACAGTTGTTGGAATGAGAGCTCACTAATGTTTGCTCTCAAGTCAGCTCCTGATCCTTCTTTTGACTAACTGCTCATTTTAAGATCCAAAGTCAAGGAGGAGCTTCAAGATGGCGGGAAGAGTAAGACTAGAGATCACCTTCCTCCCCACAAATATATCAGAAATACATCTACATGTGGAAACAACCCATACAGATCACCTACTGAATGCTGGCAGAAGACCTCAGACTTCCCAAAAGGGAACAGACACCCTCAGGCGACCTACACGTAAAGGCAGGGCCAAATCCAAAGCTGAACCCCAGGAGCTGTGCGAACAAAGAAGAGAAAGGGAAATCTCTCCCAGCAGCCTCGGGAGCAGCAGATTAAATCTGCACAATCAACTTGATGTACCCTGCATCTGTGCAATACATGAATAGACAATAAATCATCCCAAATTGAGGTGCTGGACTTTGGGAGCAATGATATATATATATTTTTTTCTTTTTCTCTTTTTGTGAGTGTGTATGTGTATGCTTCTGTGTGTGATTTTGTCTGTATAGCTTTGCTTTTACCATTTGTCCTAGGGTTCTGTCTGTCCTTTTTTTTTAGTATAGTTTTTAGCACTTGTTATCACTGGCGGATTTGATTTTTGGTTTGGTGGCTGTCTTTTTTCTTTCTTTCTTTTTAATTACTTTTTAAATTTTTAAAATAATTATTTTTTTATTGTAATAACCTTATTTTATTTTATTTTTCTTTCTTTCTTTCTTCCTTTCTTAACTTCTTTCTTTCTTTCTTTCTTTTTCCCTTTTATTCTGAGCCGTGTGGTGGACAGGGTTGGTGCTCTGGCAGGGTGTCAGGCCTGTGCCTCTGAGGTCGGAGAGCCAAGGTCAGGACACTGGTCCACCAGAGACCTCCCAGCTCCACATAATATTAAGCAGCAAAAATCTCCCAGGATCTCCATCTCAACATCAAGACTCAGCTGCACTCAACGACCAGCAAGCTACAGTGCTGGACACCCTACGCCAAACTACTAGCAAGAAAGAAACACAACCCCACACATTAGCAGAGAGGCTGCCTAAAATCACGATAAGTTCACAGACACCCCAAAACACACCACCGGACATGGTCCTGCCCACCAGAAAGACAAGATCCAGCCTCATCCAGCAGAACACAGGCAACAGTCCCCTCAACTGGGAAGCATACACAACCCACCGAACCAACCTTACCGACTGGCAGACACCAAAAACAATGGAAACTACAAACCTGCAGGGCTTCCCTGGTGGCGCAGTGGTTGAGAGTCCACCTGCCGAGGCAGGGGACGCGGGTTCGTGCCCCGGTCCAGGAGGATCCCACGTGTCGCGGAGCGGCTGGGCCCGTGAGCCATGGCCACTGGGCCTGCGCGTCCGGAGCCTGTGCTCTGCGGCGGGAGAGGCCACAACAGTGAGAGGCACGCGTACCACAAAAAAAAAAAAAAAAAACAGTGGAAAAAACTACTGCAGAGCAGAATAAAGAAAAAAGAATGAAAAGAATTGAGGACAATCTCAGAGTCCTCTGGGACAACCTTAAACACACCAACATTCAAATTATAGGGGTCCCAGAAGAAGAAGAGAAAAAGAAAGGGACTGAGAAAATATTTGAAGAGATTATATTTGAAAACTTCCCTAATATGGGAAAGGAGATAATCAAGTCCAGGAAGCTCAGAGAGTCCCATACAGGGTAAATCCAAGGAGAAACACGCCAAGACACATATTAATCAAACTATCACAAATTACAAAGAAAAAATATTAAAAGCAGCAAGGGAAAAAAACCAAAAACATACAAGGGAATCCCAATAAGGTTAACAGCTGATCTTTCAGCAGAAACTCTGCAAGCCAGAAGGGAGTGGCAGGACATGCGATGAAAGGGAAAAACCTACAACCAAGATTACTCTACCCAGCAGGACCTCATTCAGATTCGATGGACAAATTAAAAACTTTAGAGACAAGCAAAAGCTAAGAGAATTCAGCACCACCAAACCAGCTTTACAACAAATGCTAATGGAACTTCTCTAGTCAGGAAACACAGGAGAAAGAAAAGGCCTACAGTGGTAATAGGACATTCATATCGATAATTACCTTAAATGTAAATGGATTAAATGCTCCAACCAAAAGACACAGACTGGCTAAATGGATACAAAAACAAGACCTGTACATATGTTATCTACAAGAGACCCACTTCAGACCTAGGGACACATACAGACTGAAAGTGAGGGGACAGAAAAAGATATTCCATGCAAAAGGAAATCAAAAGAAAGCTGGAGTAGCAATTCTCATATCAGAAAAAATAGACTTTAAAATAAAGACTGTTATAAGAGACAAAGAAGGACACTACATAATGATCAAGGGATGAATGCAAGAAGAAGATATAACAATTGTAAATATCTATGCACCCAACGTAGGAGCACCTCAATATATAAGGAAAATACTAACAGCCATAAAAGGGGAAATTGACAGTAACACAGTCATACTAGGGGACTTTAGCACCCCACTTTCACCAATGGACAGATCATCCAAAATGAAAATAAATAAGAAAACACAAGCTTTAAATGATACATTAAACAAGATGGACTTAATTGATATTTATAGGACATTCCATCCAAAAACAACAGAATACACTTTCTTCTCAAGTGCTCATGGAACATTCTCCAGGATAGATCATATCTTGGGTCAAAAATCAAGCCTTGGTAAATTTAAGAAAACTGAAATCATATCAAGTATCTTTTCCAACCACAACACTATGAGACTAGATATCAATTACAGAAAAAAATCTATAAAAAATACAAACAGATGGATCCTAAACAATGCACTACTTAATAACCAAGAGATTGTTGAAGAAATCAAAGAGGAAATCAAAAAACACCTAGAAACAAATGACAACGAAAACACGATGACCTAAAACCTATGGGATGCAGCAAAAGCAGTTCTAAGAGGGAAGTTTATAGCAATACAATTCTACCTCAAGAAACAAGAAACATCTCAGATAAACAACCTAACCTTACACCTAAAGAAATTAGAGAAAGAAGAACAAAAACACCACAGAGTTAGCAGAAGGAAAGAAATCATGAAAACCAGGTCAGAAGGAAATGAAAAAGAAATGAAGGAAACAATAGCAAAGATCAAAAAAACTAAAAGCTGCTTCCTTGAGAAGATAAACAAAATGATAAACCATTAGCCAGTCTCAAGAAAAAAAGGGAGAAGACTCAAATCAATAGATCTTGGCATGAAAAAGGGGAAGTAACAACTGACACTGCAGAAATACAAAGGATCATGAGAGATTACTACAAACAACTGTATGCCAAAACAATGGACAACCTGGAAGAAATGGACAAATTCTTAGAGAAGCACAACCTTCCAAGACTGAACCAGGAAGAAATAGAAAATATGAGCAGACTGATCACAAGCACTGAAACTGTAACTGTGATTAAAAATCTTCCAACAAACAAAAGCCCAGGACCAGAAGGCTTCACAGGCGAATTCTATCAAACATTTAGAGAAGAGCTAACACCTATCCTTCTCAAACTCTTCCAAAATATAGCAGAGGGAGGAACACTCCCGAACTCATTCTACGAGGCCACCATCACCCTGATAACAAAACCAGACAAAGATGTCACAAAGAAGGAAAACTACAGGCCAATATCACTGATAACATAGATGCAAAAATCTTCAACAAAATACTAGCAAACAGAATCCAACAACACATTAAAAGGATCATACACCATGATCAAGTGAGGTTTACCCCAGAAATGCAAGGACTCTTCAATATACGCAAATCAATCAATGTGATACACCATATTGACAAATTGAAGAGTAAAAACCACATGATCATATCCATAGATGCAGAAAAAGCTTTCAACAAAATTCAACACCCATTTATGATAAAAACCCTCCAGAAAGTAGGCATAGAGGGAACTTACCTCAGTATAATAAAGGCCATATATGACAAACCCACAGCCAACATCGTCCTCAATGGAGAAAAACTGAAACCATTTCCACTAAGATCAGGAACAAGACCAGTTTGCCCACTCTCACCACTTTTATTTAACATTGTTTTGGAAGTTTTAGCCGCAGCAATCAGAGAAGAAAAGGAAATAAAAGGAATCCAAATTGGAAAAGAAGAAGTAAAGCTGTCACTGTTTGCAGATGACATGATAATATACATAGAGAATCCTAAAGATGCTACCAGAAAACTACTAGAGCTAATCAATGAATCTGGTAAAGTAGCAGGATACAAATTTAATGCACAGAAATCTCTTGCATTCCTATACACTAATGATGAAAAATCTGAAAGTGAAATTAAGGAAACACTCCCATTTACCACTGCAACAAAAAGAATAAAATATCTAGGAATAAACCTACCTAAGGAGACAAAAGACCTGTATGCCAAAAACTATAAAACACTGATGAGAGAAATTAAAGATGATACAAACAGATGAAGAGATATATCATGTTCTTGGATTGGAAGAATCAACATTGTGAAAATGACTATACTACCCAAAGCAATCTACTGATTCAGTGCCATCCCTATCAAACTACCAATGTCATTTTTCACAGAACTAGAACAAAAAATTTCACAATTTGTATGGAAACACAAAAGACTCCGAATAGCAAAAGCAATCTTGATAAAGAACAATGGAGCTGGAGGAATCAGGCTCCCTGACTTCAGACTATACTACAAAGCTGCAGTAATCAAGACAGTATGGTACTGGCACAAAAACAGAAATATAGATCAATGAAATAGGATCAAAAGCCCAGAGATAAACCCACGCACATATGGTCCCCTTATTTTTGATAAAGGAGGCAAGAATATACAAAGCAGAAAACATGGCATCTTCAATAAGTGCTGCTGGGAAAACTGGACAGCTACATGTAAAAGAATGAAATTAGAACCCTCCCTAACACCATATACAAAAATAAACTCAAAATGGATTAAAGACCTAAATGTAAGGCCAGACACTCTAAAACTCTTAGAGGAAAACACAGGAAGAACACTCTATGACATAAATCACAGCAAGATCCCTTTTGACCCACCTCCTAGAGAAATGGAAATAAAAACAAAAATAAACAAATGAGACCTAATGAAACTTAAAAGCTTTTTCACAGTGAAGGAAACCATATACAAGATGAAAAGACAACCTTCAGAATGGAAGAAAATATTTGCATTGAGCAACTGACAAAGGATTAATCTCCAAACTTTACAAGCAGCTCATGCAGCTCAATATCAAAAAAACAAACAATCCAATCCAAACATGGGCAGAAGACCTAAATAGACATTTCTCCAAAGAAGACATACAGATTGCCAACAAACACATGAAAGAATGCTCAACATCACTAATCATTAGGGAAATGCAAATCAAAACTACAATGAGGTATCACCTCACACCAGGTAGAATGGCCATCATCAAAAAATCTACAAACAGTAAATTCTGGAGAGGGTGTGGAGGAAAGGGAACCCTCTTACACTGTAGGTGGAAATGTACATTGATACAGCCACTATGGAAAACAGTATGGAGGTTCCTTAAAAAGCTAAAAATAGAACTACCATACGACACAGCAATCCCACTACTGGGCATATACCCTGAGAAAACCATAATTCAAAAAGAGTCATGTACCACAATGTTCACTGCAGCTCTATTTACAATAGCCAGGACATGGAAGCAACCTAAGTGTCCATCTACAGATGAATGGATAAAGAAGATGTGGCACATATATACAATGGAATATTACTCAGCCATGAAAAGAAAAGAAACTGATTTATTTGTAGTGAGGTGGATGGACTCAGAGTCTGTCATAAAGAATGAAGTAAGTCAGAAAAAGAAAAACAAATACCGTATGCTAACATATATATATGGAATCTAAAAAAAAAAAGGTGGTCATGAAGAACCTAGTGGCAGGACAGGAATAAAGATGCAGACCTACTAGAGAATGGACTTGAGGACAGGGGGAGGGGGAAGGGTAAGTTGGGAGAAAATGAGAGAGTGGCATTGACAAATGTACACTACCAAATGTAAAACCGATAGCTAGTGGGAAGCAGCCACATAGCACAGGGCGATCAGCTCGGTGCTTTGTGACCACCTAGACAGGTGGGATATGAAGGGTGGGAGGGAGGGAGATGCAAGAGGAAGAGATATGGGGATATATGTGTATGTATAGCTGATTCACTTTGTTTTAAACAGAAACTAACACACACACATACACACACACACACACACACAAACCAATAAACAGAAGCTTATTGCCCCTGTGTGATGGACTGTATGAGTGCTATGGAATGAATGTTTTTGCCCCCTCATTCAGATGCTGAAGTCCTTATCCCCAACGTGATGCTATTTTGAGGTGGGGCCTCGGGGAATTAATTGGGTCATGAGGTTGGAGCCCCCAAGAATGGGATTAATGCCCTCATAAGGAGAGACACAAGAGAAATAATCTGGCTCTGCCATGTTAGGAGGATACAGCGAGAAAACAGCTGCGTACAAACCAGGAAGAGGACCCTCACCAGAATGTGACCATGGATTTCTAACCTCTAGAACTGTGAGAAAATAAATTCCTATGTTTTAAGCCAACCAGTCTGTTTTTATTGCTGCTGACGCAGCCTGAACTAAGACATTGAGTAAGCATGAGTTAGAACTAAATTTGTGTTATCTTTGTATGGGTTGTTTGATCTAACCCAACCCGTCTGATGTAATCTCCCCATAAACTTGAATTACTTCTATTCAATTTCAACTCATTGAGCTTCATCAAAACAACATCATGAGGACACGGAGAAGGGGAAGGGTAAGCTGGGACAAAGTGAGAGAGTGGCATGGGCATATATATATACACTACCAAATGTAAAATCGATAGTTAGTGGGAAGGCACATAGCACAAGGAGATCAGCTCGGTGCTTTGTGACCACCTAGAGGGGCAGGATAGGGAGGGTGGGAGGGAGGGAGACCCAAGAGGGAAGAGATATGGGGATGTATGTATACATACAGCTGATTCACTGTGTTATAAAGCAGAAACTAACACACCATTGTAAAGCAATTATACTCCAATAAAGATGTTAAAAAAATACAAAGTTGATGAGTAATTTATGTCCTTAGCAAAATAGATTATCCCAAACACTCTCTTGCCAAATAAGAAATCCAAATTGTATCACAATGTGACCCAAATCAGAGAAAAATTAAGCATAATTGAATGGAATCAAGAAATTCACATCCAGATCAAATATACACTCTTATTTAATAAAAACTCAAAAGTTCAGAGAAAAATAATGTATTATTTTTCATTGTACAAAAGCAATGCTACACCTACTACTTCAATAGATCTGTCCTTTGAGTTACATTTCAAGAAGTATTGAAGCATTTATGACTAATTATACCATATCTATGTTTTCTATGGTGCATCTGTAGTCACAAGTGCACATTTACTAGGAAGTAATCCAGAATGCAGTCTATGCCTGTAAAAATATTAAACAAATTGATTCACACTGAAATAATAACCATCTTACCTTGCCCTAAGAAAAGAAGTAATTCAATGGAGCATAGGGACAGGTTTAAGAGTCAGTTCTTTTTTTTTTTGCGGTATGTGGGCCTCTCACTGCTGTGGCCTCTCCCGTTGCTGAGCACAGGCTCCGGACGCGCAGGCTCAGCAGCCATGGCTCACGGGCCCAGCCGCTCCGCGGCATGTGGGATCTTCCCGGACCGGGGAACGAACCCGTGTCCCCTGCATCGGCAGGCGGACTCTCAACCAGTGCGCCACCAGGGAAGCCCGAGAGTCAGTTCTTTATAGACACTGAAAAATGTCTGCACGAAATTCTTATACTAATTTATTCTTCCTCCTCCAACCCTCCTTCACCATACTCTCTTTCACTCTTTCATACACACACACACACACACACACAATCATATATAGATATATATATGAAAGTCCTTTTAGTGTCAAAATAAAATAAATAAAAAATAAACCAGAATACCAAATTTGCTTAGTTACAAATATAGTTAAAAATCATTTCCCCATCTTACCCAAATGTGATCGTTTGCCTCCCAGACTCTCATGTCTTTCATTACCCTAGTAGCTAAGTGATCTCAGAATCCCTCCTGTCCGGTTATCTACACCTTTAGTCTTGCTAGTCTTCCTCACATGCATCCTCCACTCCTTTTCTGATGCCACAGCCCTTGTTTAGGACCTGACTTCTACATGCTCTAACCGTGAGATCACATCTAACTCTATTCTGTATTTCTCATCTCTCTCTCATACACTTCGTCCTTTCTACTCTGCAGAAATGATCTCTGGAACGCTCAACTCTCTTAGTGTTTTATATCCCTGTTTAAAAGTTTTAATTTTATTCATTTTATACAGAAAAAAAAGTTTCTACTACCTTATCATGGCTTTCACTATTTTCCATGACCATACCCAAGGTAAATTTCTCATTTTATCTCACACTAATCTTTCTTAAGTACACTGCATTTGAACTTCTTTACTTCTTTACTTTTCCCTAACATGTTTGAATGTTTTCTCCATGTTTCAGCACTCATATTATTACTTTTGCCTTAAATTTCCTTATCCTTGGGAATTCCCTGGCAGCCCAGTGGCTAGGATTTGGCTCTTTCACTGCCATGGCCCAGGTTCAATCCCTGATCAGGGAACTAAGATCATGCAAGCCTCTCAGCATGGCCAGAAAAAAAAAGAGAAAGAAAAAAAGTTCCCTTATCCTCAATCTCTATAAAAAATTCTACTCATTTGCCAAGAACCATCTCGAAATTTGCCCCTTCCATACAATTCTTTGTACTTTCTTTAAAGCACTAATGACTTTTTCATAACAGTTTTACTTATATCTCATATTCCACACTGAACTGTAAACTATCTACAATAGAATTAGTTGGGACATACATAAGAATGCAGTTAATAAACAGAGATTCGAAGTTTTTTTGATACTTAGAACCATGCTTTTAATATAATGGGCCCAGTAATGTCTAATGAACCAAACTGAATTTCTGTAGGGTTATTCTCATAAAACCCAGGGATGCAATCAAATTTCTAACGGGAGCTAGAATCATAGTATTATATAAGGGGTGCATTGAATAAATTAATGTTCTGTGCATTTTGTCATGAAGATTCAATTAAGAGGATGGAGAAAACAAGGGATAGGTTACTAGAAGCTTCCTGATAGCAGTTACCGTTTCTTGACACTGCCATTTCAACTCTAAGGGGTGCCAAATAAGGCAGGAAGTCATCACTAATATCCCTTCCCACTGATAACATAGGATGAGGTAGCAAAACTTCCCAAACCTTTTTTCATGCCCTTTGCACTAGGGGCCATGCTGGAGGAATATTCTGGATTTGGGAGGAGTTGAACATTGGACATTTTGCAGGGGGGGTACTATCACCAAAGAAGAAGAAGACTACTAAGACGGCACCTGCTTCTCTATCTGTGCCATTTAGCCTGGAGCATATTTCCAGACTCTGAAATGAAGTCCACTATATTTTGGGAATATCCACTCATAGAAGATTCTAGACTCAAAGGATCACTTGCAAGCTCTCTTCCCAGGTGATTCTAAGAGTCAACCCCAAGAATCTATACTTTTCTAATTTCCTTCATGATTTCAACTTCAGAGAAGAAATAACAATGTCAGTACTGTATTACCTAAATTATCATGGGATGCTGGAACACTGAAAATCTTACCAAAGTCATTTCTTCCATTCCTACATTTCCCTTGTGGCAAAAATGACTGAATTTTTAATCCAAATACTGTACGAGTAGGTTTCTATGGCATCCTTAGCCTGAGTCAGAAGCCGCAGACCTCTGATCTAAAATAATTCAAGTAGTGAAGTATAACTATGTAACATGTGGTATCAGAGAAATCTTAAGTTCTTTATTTTACACAGAGGCTAGAAGCTAAGTAGATTTGCAGCTGTCAAAATGTTGCTCTTAATTCAGTCATACAAGGAAACATAAAAAGGAAGTAAAAATGGAAAAAGCACTAATTTTTCAGGTCAGATACATTTTTGTATCTGTAATCTGAAAATACATCTAGCCAACATTAAGTCATTGTCAAATTGTTTTTGCTGCATATAACACTTTGGTCATCTTGAACATAATGCAAAACCTTTTCCTTATGAATAATAAATATGTATCAAAACTCTATCAATATATAATTTTTAAGCTTTTCAACAAGAAGTCTAACAGATGTTCGATAAAATATATTAGGAGCTCACCATTTTTTTTAATTACACGACTCTGCTGTTTCATTTGATCATTTGGAACTCCCCAAATTTCTACAGTCACTAATGTGTCAGCTTTGTTAGATGATGAATGATAACTGGGAGGCAACTGGATCCCACTGATGAGCTGCACAAAAATAAGGGAATTCAAGAATTTAGCAGAATGTCAAACTGCATCACTGCTTAATTTCAAAATAAAATAGGTTTTCCAAAAATCATGATTTACTAAGTCATTTCCCACCAAAAACAAACAAACAAACAAAGTAGAAAACAGTGCCAATTTTTAATTTTAACTCTTTTATCCTCAAGTATCAATATATGAACACCAGGAACATGTCTAAATTATTCCATTTTACGAATATGTGATTATAATAGAATCCACATTCTCCAAGATTGATGGTCCAACAAATATTTTTATTTTAAAAGCATTGTTATGATCCCCTTCTACTGTAATTCAGGCTGAGTCACTCCAAAAACATGAACTCTTTTCAAATTCATATTGTATATATACAACAAAAAAATTGTAAACTATAAATATGACTTCTGAAATATAAGAAAAAACACCACATAATTTCCTATGATAGCATTCTCTGACAGTATAATTTATATGTTTGGATAACTTATCATGAAATTTTACCTTACCCATTGCTTTCTATATTGTCATAAGTAACCTGAGTTTGACAAAATCAATTATTACATATATATATTAGGGACTGGATAGCAGAAAAATGCTTAACAAAGTAACTAATAATAGTTTTATTTAGTCTTCTATTAGTCAAGCTAATTGTTGAAGCACAGACTTGTTTTACTTTAAGGAACAAAGTCTGAATTTAAAAAAAAACAGTATTTGAAGTGTACTAGTTTATAGAGTGTACTAACATAAAAAATTGAGACATGATTTCAATTTCTGAAGATTATAATAAAGAGGAACAAATAAATAATTGTTGTGAAAAAAGAAAGAAGAAGGAAAAGAAAAGAAAAAAGTGCCAGTGTGTAATTTTTTCCTTCCTACATCTACAAATTATGGCATCAGCTAGCAACCAGAGTAACTGTGCAAATATTTAACAACCAGTATGGAACGGGCATTGATCAATAAGCATAATTAGATATCAAGGTAACCTGAAGGAACATTGACTGTGAAAAACTAGTACACTGATACCAGAGCCTATCAGCTGAATATAGGGCCCTCCAGGTAATAAACCCTTATCAATATGGAGAAGGTACATACTGAAATAGAATTTAGAGATTTATTGTTCAGATAATTTGTACACTCTGATTCACAAAGCCCTTCCAGGGACCGCTGCAGAGGATGGATGTCAAACAGAAAACCCTTAGTGGTCAACCAGATAGTTCTGCTTTCATCTACTGGTCTTATACACGAGATTTTAAACTTAGAAAATAATATCTTAGTTTTTATAAGCTTGAAAATAACTGATTTAATCCAAAGTTCTCTGTTTACAGTTGACAAAGAGTAAACCAGAAATGTTAAATGGCTTCATCAAGGACTTAAGAAAGCTAACGGCTAAACTTTTATTCCCAAATCATGCTCTCCACAATTTGTGCAAGTCATAATGTAATCACAAAGCTCCCTAGAACAATCAGAACAAGAGGGGAAGACACACATGGCTATGGCAGCAGCTTCCTAGGAAAATCATCAACCCTGCCTCTTTCACACCATGTCACTTACACCCCTACACGAGACCTCTCAGAATACAAACAGGTGGCATTTGTAAACATCTATGCATACCAGCTATCCTCCATCTTCACTTTCTCAATAAAAGAGCACATATATTCTCTTTAGTATTCTCAACTTGAAAAAGAAATCATTCAATTAACCTACATGTATTGAGCATATACTTTGTGTCAGTTACTGTGGATAAGGGTTGAACAAAACAGAGTCCTTATCCTTAAAGGACCCTCAGACAAGTGGGGGGAGAAAGACAAGTATAACAAGTAGATAATTATAATTTAAAGTGTGGTAAGTGCCATAATGTATGTATGTATAGGGTGTTATGGAAAAACAGAAGAAAACTTCAAAAGAAGCACAGGTAAAAGCTTCCAAAAAGAAGTGACACGTAAAGTATTGAAAAATGAGTCAGAATGCAATAGGCAGAAGAAGGACGGAAGAGTAGTCCAATCAAAGGAAATAGCATATGCAATACATAGAAGAGTCATTGTGGACAAAAAAGAAGGCTTCCATACAGTTTCAGAATGGGTTGAAAGGCTGGAAGAAGTAAGAGATGAGGCTAGAGGAGTAGGACAAAGCCAGACTAAGAAAACGATCAGGAGACACAAATAAATATTAAGTAGGCATGATAAGATTAGCACTGCAGCAAAATCTCTCTGGTTGACTTGTGGAAGATGGATCAGGACAACTGAGACAAGGCTACCTGAAAACCCCTTAGGAAGCCAAAGGAATGGAGGTGATGACAGGTAACTGATTCCTAAAAAAAAGACAGTAACAAATGACATCAGATCAAGGGGATGGATAAGGAAGACATTTAAAATGAGATCTACAGAACTTAGGAATGGATCGGACATGGGAAGTGAAGGAGATGTGGAAGACAAGAATAGCTCCCACTTTTCTTGCCTGAGTTAATTGAATCAAGGAATTTAAATAAAATTTAAAAATAAGCCTTTATAGTCCAAAAATGAGGTCAGATTTGAGTATTGTTTGGGGTTGAAACAGTGAATGTGTATAATGTGAATGTGTATAAAATACAAGGAGAATGTTTAGTTTGAGATGAGGACTAAGAAATTCTTTCTCACCCACAAATGAAAGTGAGAAAGAACCGCTTGCATATAGATTAAAAAGGAAAGAAGAAATCCACAGAAGCACAGCAATGAGATTTGTGTGGATTAGGAAGGGATCTGAAAAAGTGGCTGAAACACCCCACCTTCACTAGAACAACACCTAGAACACCTAGACTAGTTCCTCTAATTAGAACTATGCAATTTTTTTCATCCATGCAAAAAGGCAACAGAAAGACATTTTTCAGATATGGAAGGATGCTGAAATACCACCCACCTACATTACCTGAAAAGATTAACAGAAACTTAAAAGGCATTAAAGAAAATCAATAGAACGAAAAATATTAATGCATACTATCTAGCTTATATCATAACCAATAAAGTTAAAAGAAAAAGTAATTAATCTTACCCTTATCATAAGTATGATTGGATTACTGTCCATTAGTGCTTTATTTGGATTAAACTTTGTTTGACTATCTCTTAGGAAGTGTGGTTTCAAAATATATCCAGAACCACCATTATCCAAAAATTTCCCATTTTGAAGATCCATAGGCAGACCAGGGGTCTGGAAATTTAAGGCCACTGTGAGGGAAAAAGACTATTTTAACATTGTCAGGAAATAGAGGGTATATCTAAAGAAACGCAATTAAACAGTTTACTGAAACCTAATCATGGATTATATATCTTCGAACATTTTAAGAGCAAGCATTAGCCAAATAAGTCATGATTTTTAAACCTTTCCTTTTGCCATGTCTTTGTTAACATATAAAGATGAGTTTCAAAATTTAATCTGCAAATTATTTTACAGCTTTGAGTTAAAAAATCAAAATGGCATACAGCATAGATTATAGAATAGCAATGTACATGTCAGAAAACATTCAGGAAATATGAGAGTAAAGAAAATCAGTACATTAAATGCTAGAAGGGAAGACACCAACTGTATCATAAACTTTCATGACTAAAGAGGTACTGTAATCACTAGAGGAGAAAGCGGGGAACAGGCAGAGCAATAATTGTTGTTAAAATATAGAAACAACTCCATATAGGCTGGTAAATAGCCACTACAATGCAGTACCACCATCTACCCCCCACTGCCCTCCCTACCATCCTGATCCCACTCCCTCCCTCTCTGAAAAACTATGGGCCTTGTCACAATTCAGCAGCAGAAGGGGTAACACCTGGCACTTTCTGACTGGTTAGTCCCACTGGTACACCAGTTGATCAATTTGGAATAAGGAGAGTCAGTCAAGGACAAATAACAAAGCTATGCAGTCTTACTTTTCAATACTATGAATGCAGAAGTGATTAAAGTACAAAAAGCAGAGGTTAGTCGATTTGAAGAGGCCTTTAGCAAATCTTTCAAGCAAAGGACTTGATCTCCACTGTCCTCTTACATCTCTTTTTGGTTTCTTTTTCCCGTTCCTACAATTCCCATGCAAACCCCTCATGAATTTAACCTCCATGCTTCTACCCTCACCTAGATTTACCCTTTTCAACCTATTTAGGAATAACTTCAACTCTTGAAGCCAATGATTCATCATTGCTCGACTCCAAAACACCCAGGCTCGAAAATTCTTCAAAGGAAGCTCTTTTCATGAATCTTTCATTAATTCACAAAATGAATTTATTTTATCTTATTTTTGCAAAAAACTCAGTATCCTATGTAACATACCCATTTGACAACCTACATTCCAAAATTCTTGAGGATTAAAATTAGAAGAGTCTGCTCTTGTTGCTTTGGGATATATTCTGGTAATGAACTTTGTGGTGTGAAGAATAAATTCGTTGGCTAAAAAAAAGAAATTTATTAAAACATTGCAAAGATTTCAAATAAACTACTGTGTCTATATATTTATTTAATTCTACAACAGTTTCAATAATGTTGATGTCTATTGTCCTGGCAGAAATATTTGCAATTCATGGAAATCAAAATAAATTCATGCCTTTGTTTGGCAGTGTAATTCACTGTTATTGAAAAGTTAATAATAATTTTTTATTAAACAATTTTATGTAATTATTCACTCGAAGAAAGAAACAATTGGATAATATATTTCTTTTTGTTCACAGCCAAATTAATTTCACTTTGACATAGAGTATATAAAATTCCAAAATAAAATGCATCCATTTTTGAAAACAAAAGTATCTTTACCCATTTTGGTTTTTTTCACTTTGGTTTTCTCTTTAGGACAGAATTGCACGGAAGTCATATAAAACTATGTGATGTCATCCAAGTTAATCAAATTGAATATTTAACAGATCCTCAGGGCTGAAAGGGACCTTAAAGTTACTCAACTCAGCTTCCAGCTGACCTTCTAACCACCATAGTATCTTTCCCCAAAATTCATTCAATTTCTGTTTGCATCCCTCCATTGAAAGAGAACTTGCAGGACTTCCCTGGTTGCACAGTGGTTAAGAACCCACCTGCCAATGCAGGGGACACTGGTTCGAGACCTGGTCCGGGAAGATCACACATGCTGTGGAGCAACTAAGCCCGTGCGCCACAACTACTGAGCCTGCATGCCACAACTACTGAAGCCTGCACTCCTAGAGCCCATGCTCCTCAGCAAGAGAAGCCACCACAATGAGAAGCCCGCACACCACAAAGAAGAGTAGCCCCTGCTCACTGCAACTAGAGAAAGCCAGCATGCAGCAACAAAGTCCCAACGCAGCCAAAAATAAATAAATAAAGTTATTAAAAAATAAAAATAAATAAAAGGTATTTGTTCTTAAAAAAAAAAAGAGAGAACTTGCTACCTCCCAATACTTCTCTGATTATTTCAAATGTTTTCCTTACAAGGAAAGGAAGACAATGTCTGTACTTGAAGCACACGCACACACACAGAGACACACACACACACACACACACACGAGTCTGTTTCAGTTTCTATACATATTCTTTATGTTTCTACTTATATTTTTTTACACATTTCTAGTAGTTGTATTTAATCACTTAAGATTCAAAACTAATTTACACCATTTACCATTGGACACCCCTCAAATTTTTGAACACAGATTTTATGTTTCTCCAAGGTTTTTATTCTTTCACTAAGCAGATCCTTTTCCCACAACTGTTTCTGCTAATATGGTGACCAGTCATGGAAGAAATGGTTATTGCCTATGTCCACTCTATTTGCTCTTCAGGCTAGAACAGAATCATTGCCACTCTCAACCTAAAAACTGTTCTTTAGGAAGCACTGACAGGTAAAAAATTACAGTTACTGAAGTTAATAGTAATTACAGTTAATTTAATGAACACTCAATTTTAGAAGTTATCCTCTCCTTGAGGAAAAGTTCACTTTGAAGCTACTCATGTACAAATGCACTTTGTGTGTCCAAGTGTCATGATCCCTTATCCAGTCCTAAACTAGATGTCTATCTGTTGATAAAATACGTACTCTTCTGGGTCTTAATTTTTTTCATCTACAAAGCAATAAACATGAATGATCACTATGGACCCTTAACATGATTTTGTTACTTCTGAGATTTAGAAATTAAACATGCTATGTTTTCACATAGCATGAGGAATGTGAAAATTAAATAAGAAAAAATAAGAAAACAACATATAATCTCACCACTCAATTAATAACCCTGATAACCTCTTGGTATATATATATATATTTCCATTCTTTTGTCATATGTATATACTTATTTTTAGTTGAATCTTATTGTTTATTCCCTTTTATAAACTTCCATTTTTTAACTTACTAAGATAACACGAAAATCACTCCATTTCAATAATATTCACCTACGACATTATCTTTAAATGACTGAAAAGCATTCACACATATGAAAATTTCTGTTTCTGATTTTTCCCTATTATAAACTTAATGATGTTTATTATGTTTTTAATGATAGACATCCTTGCAGAACATCTTTGCCCAATCACTAATTATTTACTATTGACTTTTGGCACAAGAAAAATATTCTATACTCTTTCCAAGGAAACACTGATGCTATATTTTATGACTCTGCCCTGAACTACCCAGTCCCTGTTCAGATTTTGAGCAAGTGTTTAATATGAAGAGAGTGAGAGAATTATAACGACTTCTGCTGTGCCCAGACGTCCTGTCCCCATGAACAACAACAACAAAAACTATCCGATAGTTTGAAACAGTGGAGGCTAGTAAAGTAGGTCATTCAAATTCAACTCTGTTGACAATACTTCACAGTAAAAAATACGCCTTATATCACAACCCAACACCACACACACACACACACACACACACACACACACACACACACTCTTGTTTCACAAAACAATACTTATTCTTCCTGCCTACAATACATCTTCTCCATCCTATTATTTTGTTCTATTCCATTCCATTTTGTTATATTCCATTCCATTCTACTCTATTCTATTCTTTTAACTGTCATTTAGATCTACTGAATTGACTTTTGGTCACAAGCCTCAGTTAAAAAAAAAAAAGCCCTTTAATATAGGATCCTTCTAATAGGCAGTTTGAGGAGATAAGCTAAAGCATGCCTCAAAACCCTGGGGTACCGATGGCCAGCCAAATGAGGTTAACCAACAAATATACCAGAATCTGCAATTCCTAATAGCCAACAGCTTTTCTCAAGTTAGTTGCCAGTGCTGATTTCTCTGCCATGGTGCTTCTACATAAGATGGTAGATTGCAATTTTTAAAAAGGATATGGAGAGTCACCTGATTCTGAAGTTAATTGACTGTTGAGGCACAGGGTAGGCTGCCCCTAAAATGTGCTTCAGTGGCATATTGATTATTTTGAATTAAAGTGACTTAAGAAATGGCCAATGCAAGAGGGACACTCTATCCCTCCTTTCTGTCTCCTTCAAAGGAGGAAATAAATGTCTCATGTGAAAGATGCACTCCCTGCGTCTGAACATAGGACACCCTTCCCACCAAAGACAGGGAATTCAGGGCTGAGAAGACTGTGAAAACAAACTTTGTGACTTCTTTAATTTACTACCCCAAGCCCAAACGCTGTTTGAATTCTTCACTAATTGGTCACCCAAAACCTAAATTTCTTTGCCCTGTCAATTCCTCACAAATTTATTGTTTCTTTGTCTAAAAAGTATAAAACCTGCCTACTTTGGTCACTTCTTAGGTCCCATTTCTATGAATTAAATTTTGTTTCTTTTTCTCCTGTCAAAACTTGCGTCTGTTTTATTAGTAGTCCAGCCACAAGAACTCAAGAAGGATAGAGGGAAAAAATTTCCCCTCCCGACAGACCATCCCTTTTTAAGTTGATGATATTCCCTGCCATATAGGTCTGAGAAGAAGGTAGCATCTTCTTCTCATTCTCTTTCCCTGTTGTGTCTCAGGCTCTACACCAAGCAGAATAGACCCACCTCAGATGCAGAGTCAGGAGACAGTGAAAAGAAGATGCAGAGACACATGGTCCCTCTGCAGGTACACAGCCATCTGGCAGTCTGGCCTGGGTACCATTTTTTCCCTCTTCTTCACCTTAGAGATACAGCCTCCCAGTCTATTTAACTCTACCTCTTAGATGCCCACCGAGTCCACAAAGTTCACCTTGGCTCCAGTCTCCCTGCCATAAGCCTTTATCATCTCCTCCCTGCAGGCAGTGTCACCCTTATGTGCTAACAGAGGCATCTTTCAGAAACACACAGGGGATCATGTGACTCCTGAGATTTCAATCTCTTCCTACTCACTTTGGATTGTAGGACAAGTTCAAGTTCCTTGTAATTTGGCTTTGCCTACCTCTGTAGCCTTGTCACTCACTGCTCTCCCATGTAAACTGCTCACCACAGCCCCTCCCAACAAAGTGTCCATACTGGACATTCTCAATCAAAATTTCATGACTTAAGTAATGGTTGAGTTCTGTGAAATAAAACTTAATGCGACCTGAGGCATATAACCCTTTTTAAAATTTGTTAAATATATTGAAATTGTACTAGAATATAGTTTTTGTAAACATCATTGACCAATTTTGACACCTTAAAAGTGAATATAACTTGTTTAAACACTTTATCTATTTGAATCATAAGAATTTACCTCTCAACTTTGAAAGTTTTCGGGCTTGTGACTCCCCAATAGAGTTACTTTCATTAAATTGTTGATACAGTCTTGAATGGTGAAAACTTCTGAACTTCTCAATTTTAGTATAAATAACAAGATCAGATAGGGCCGTAGCTATTTTTAACTTTGCGGTGAAAAAAAAGGCAATAATTTCACATTTTTGCACTAATCATTTGAAAAATTATTTTTTCAATAAAGAAAATATGCTTTCAAATCAATGATTTTAGTCTTTTCATAGGATTATATCCTCAAAAACTATTTGAATTGGGTCAATGTGAATATGTTCTATTATGATAACATTTAATGTCAATTATGAGACAACCTAAACCTAAAATTCCAATTAATGTAGTAAGTATTGAGGATGGCAATTATTTCTATTTCCTTTATCCCAAAGGTCTTAGTTTAGTATCATGAATTCTACAAATTCAAGAATTTTAGTCATGAGTAAATATATTTCCAATGTGATCTAACATTTTGGAATAACTTCTGTTGTATAGTACTCTATTGCTCTTCTATAGCCCAGTATCTATACCCTCTGCACTTCTGTTAGCCCCTTCCAAAGTGTTCTTTTTTTTTTTTGGAAAACACTTCTTGCGCATGCTCAATCCATGTGCTTAAGTGTTGGTAACGTGGACTGGGCCTGGCTAACCAGATCTCTGCACTCCCCACAGTAAGTGGCTCAGGGATGTGCACAGCTTGGATCATAGCCAATGTACAAAAAGAATCTGCTTGGTCAGCTGAGAGATAGACAGGCCTTCCACTGGATTTGAATCTGAAAGCATGTAAAACTGAAGCTTTGCAAAGGCTTGCACCAATATAGGAAAAGTAGGGCCAAAGTTGGAGAAAGAAATTTCTGTGGACTTTGCTTGATACACTTCAACCAAGTCATTCTTGAAATTAGAATCCCTTTCCCTAAACTTTCATTTCTGTGGACCAATTGAATTAATTCACATTTTACTTAAACCAGCTGAATTAGTTTTGTATCCCTTGCAACCGTGTATACCTTCCTTTGTCATGCTAACTTGTATACTTAAAATACTATATAATATAAACAGTGCTTTTCTTGTCTCTGACAGTATGATCTCCTTCAGAGCAGATACACTATCTTTTGTACACTGCACAGTGTCTAATACATAAGAAGGCATAATATTTGTTGGCTGTAGAGAAAAAAATAATTACAAACAGCTAATACAGGAAGAGATGACTTCTAAAACTTCTTCCCCCCTGCTAGTTTTTTCCAAACAAATTTTAAATAATAGACTGAAGTTATTAGAAGTAGGAAAAAGATGTTTTCCTCCAAAATGTTTTAAAACTAATCAACAAAAAAACAAGATAACTTTTCAATCGCTTGTAAGGCTTTCACAAAACCTCATCTCACCTTTTTCTTGAAGAGTGGAATTCCGACTGCCCTTTTTGACTCTGCCTCCTTTTCCAAATCATCTTGAAAAGCATCCAATGGTTCTGGTCCTTTGGCCTCATTTTCCTCCTCCTCTTGCTCTGCCTCCTCTTCTTCTTCACATTCCTCTACCTGACCACGCTTATCAGAACCTTTCCTTTCACGGGTTTCCCTTAAAGTTCCTATTTTCTTGTTTCTAACTAATATTTTGAATTTTAATGCCTACAGAAACAATTTGAAAGAAAGATACAATTACACATGCACAGGTAAATTTGCACTTGTCATTGTCATCGAAAAGTCTTTCATCATATTTTCAATTTGCCCACAGTAGTAAGATATGTAAAAGCTCCATCTTTTTTCCATAGTCCTAAAAACCTAATAGAAAGCAGTGATATTATTGTATTGACCAAAATTCACCAAAAAATACACCTGTAATGATTGGGGCTTTCTTTTCTTTTCTATTTCTTCTACATTCCATAAATTATTACTATGCACAAATTTGAAATACATGAAAATTATATATATATAATTTTCTATAATTATTATTAAAATTATATATATAATTTTATATAAATTATTTATATAATTATATGTGTATATATATTTTTTTCAGTGTTACAGAAGTTAGAATGTTATAACTTCTGGTAGTGAATGCTTCAGGTCATCACTCTCTTATCCAACATTAAAAAGTATTATATGAGGGCCTCCCTGGTGGCGCAGTGGTTGAGAGTCCGCCTGCCGATGCAGGGGATACGGGTTCGTGTCCCGGTCTGGGAGGATCCCATATGCCGCGGAGCGGCTGGGCCCGTGAGCCATGGCCGCTGAGCCTGCGCATCCGGAGCCTGTGCTCCGCAACGGGAGAGGCCACAACAGTGAGAGGCCCGCGTACCGCAAAAAAAAAAAAAAAAAAAAAAAAAAAAAAAAAAAAAAAAAAAAAAAAAAAAAGTATTATATGAGATCAGGTATATAAAAATATCTATTATAGTATTTGACATCTAGTAAAGACTAAATTTAAGCTAAAGATTTATAAATCTTCACATTTCAACTGTACTGCATACGAGCATCATCAACTTAATATTTCCTGTCCATCAAAACTAGGAGCATGGCAAAATTCACCATCTGGGTCACTCATTCTAAATCCAAAGCCTTCTGGTTCCTTTCTTTCACTTACTTATTTCTGCCCTTTTCAAATATTCATTAATTTAACAAACATACTTATTCAGTGCCTGCTACATTGTATATAATGTTGCTGGGATCTACCCTATGAAGAAAAATTCTTTTCTTTTTTTATTATAATGTTTCTATTTGTTTGTTTATTTTTGGCTGTGTTGGGTCTTAGTTGTGACACGCGGGATCATTGTTGCAGCATGCGGGACCTTTGGTTGCGGCAGGCGGGCTTCTCTTTAGCTGTGACGCGCAGACTCCAGAGCGCATGGGCTCTGTAGTTGTGGTGTGTGGGCTCCAGAGCACTTGGGCTCTGTAGTTTGTGGCACGCAGGCTCTCTAGTTGAGGTGCACAGGCTCAGTAGTTGTAGCACATGGGCTTAGTTGCCCCACGACATGTGGGATCTTAGTTCCCCAACCAGGGATCAAACCCATGTCCCCTGCACTGGAAGGCAGATGCTTTACCACTGGACCACCAGGGAAGTCCCTAAAGTTCTTTTCTTCAAGGAGTTTGACTGCCCTTCTCTTTGTCATCCTCAGATACCCACTCAAATTATTCCATCATCTTGTGTCTTCTCTCTTTTACCATGACCCTCATGTTACTAATACAGGGTTTACCAAAGTGCACTCTGCAACCTCAAGTATCAAAAGCATCACCTGGGGTGCTTGTTAAAAGAACAGATTTCTGCAATCTACTTCAAAATTAGAGAACCAGAATCTTGAATTGTGGGACAGAATTATGTCTCTTTAACAAGTCTCCAGGCAATTCTTTTGTATACTGAGGGCTAAGTGCAGTATGAGAAAATGACTTTATCTCTAATTTCTCATTTACTCATTGGAAAGCATCTCCTTACTTTAGTGTGAAAGCAAAAGCTTTAATGGAAATTATATATCTGAATACTAAAAAATAGATTTATAAATAATAAGAGGAGGAATTCTATTCCTAGAAAACTGAAATTATTATTATAATTTCCTGAATTAGACCATGACTCTTAGATTTAATCTCTGATGATGTGTTTACAGCACCCTGCACAAGTTGTTTAATATTTCTTTTCTGTCATAATTGAACACATTTAGCCTGTGAGCATTCTCATCAAGTGAAAGAGTCACAGTTTGTCCATTTGTTCAGTTTATTTTTCTCTGTCTTAATTCTATCGTGAGTCCTATACTTCTTGTCCTTCGTGTCATAACACTTTCATCTTTAAATTTTCTACTCATCTAAATAAAATAAAGAAAAATATAAAGGGGGATATTCAAATATTACAAATATATACTATATCTACCAAAATGATGACATGTCAAAATTAAACTACTGGTTGTTAAAAAATACTGTCATTCAAAAAAGAAAAAAGTTCATTTATCTCCTGATAAAATTTGGGGTGAGGAGAATGGACCAGCAGAGGAAACTGAAGAGTGGCCAGAGAGGAATGAGGAAAGCCTGAAGAATGTGGTGTTACAGAAGGAAGTGTTTCACGGAAAGGAAGGAGGCATCCATAGCGTTGAATGTTGTCAAGGCAAGAAGTCAGAGGAAGGCTGAAATAGGTCCGTTAGAATTTACTGGTAGGGGGGTACTTCTATGGTGGTCCAGTGGTAAAGAATCTGCCTTTCAATGCACGGGACATAGGTTCAATCCCTGGTTGGGAAACTGAGATCCCACATGACGCGGGACAACTAAGCGCCACAGCTACAGAGCCCACGTGACCTGGAGCCTGCACTCCACAACTAGAGAAGCCCATGCGCTGCAATGAAAGATCCCACAAGCCTCAACAAAGATCCCATGTGCTGCAACTAAGACCCAATGTAGCCAAAAGAAAAAAAAAAAAAAGATAAAGAAAATAAATATTAAAAAAAAAAAAGAATTTACTGGTAGGAAAGTGATGAGCACACTGAAATACTAACTTGGTGCACGTGGAAGAGGAGCCTGAATAGGTAGGTTGTGAGGAAACAAGGAAATGAAAATTTGGGTTGAGAAAGGAAATAATAAAATAAAAAGATAGCTGGAGTAGAAACTGAATCCTGAGGGTAGGGTGTGGGTGCTTTTTTTAAACCAAATACTTGAGTATGCTCAACTGAAGATGGTAAGATGCCTGTAGAGACAGGGACATTGAAAAAAGCAGATTAAAAAAGGGGGAACCTGCCACCCAGATGCTGAGGTACTGGGCATGAATTCTATTTACAGCCTAGATCTTTGCCTCTTTCTTAGCCTTTGGCCTGTAAAACATACCAAATTCCTGTGGTCTAATGTAAACTGACTTGAAATTTTGGACACATGGGATATGACACACAATTAAAATGTGAATTTTTAGGTATATCTCTATATATTCTCTTTATCAAAAATGTATTCACCTAAATGCTCACAGGACTATTTCCTAGGAAACACACTGCAAAGATACACCTCTATAAATAATCAAAACTAAGCATTTGTCGTTGATCTCTAGCCCAGTTTCATGGGCCAATACAATAGTAACATGTTTTTTTCTCTTTTTCTTAACCTGAGCTTCTCAGACAGTGTTACCTCTGGTGAAGGTAATTTGTCCGGAAAATCATCAAGCGTATCAGAAAGCAAGGCGTCTCCAAAAGTAGACTGCAAATTGTCTGCCATCACTTCTTGTTGGGAAGGGGAGCAGTGATTTTCTAAAGAGAGCACCACTGGGTAGTCAGATGTCTAAAAAATTAACCATAGTACAGTTATTAATCAAAACTCCTCAATAACTTTAAATGCAATTTATAGAAGCACTTAATTTTAAAACATTTCTAATGTTCAGTACCTTCGCAAAATAATTACGTTTTCTTTAAACTGAAAATAGTTTTGAGTCTGACAAAACGGGGAACATTAAATCTGCATAAAAAGGAAAATTATTGCTATTTGCATTAGAAGTATAAGAAAAAAACTGAAGCACCCAACAGTGGGTACTTGTTTAAATAAATTATGGCATATCCTTTTAAAGGAATGATATAACTCTGTCACAAAAGAGGTAGAGCTGTATATACTCTACAGAAAGTTATCTATGATCTAGTCTTATGAAGAAAAACAAGTTGCCAAAGAGTAAGATTCTACATTTTTTTCTAAACTACATATATATGTTTAGATATTTTTAGGAAAAACTTTAACCCTGGTAAGTTTTAAAAAAAGGTTAATTTTCCACTTTTTCAATTTTAAATTCTATAATCAAAACTCATTTCTGGGGCTTCCCTGATGGCGCAGTGGTTGAGAGTCCGCCTGCCGATGCAGGGGACACGGGTTCGTGCCCCAGTCCGGAAGGATCCCACATACCGCGGAGCGGCTAGGCCCGTGAGCCATGTCCGCTGAGCCTGCGCGTCCGGAGCCTGTGCTCCGCAGTGGGAGAGGCCACAGCAGTGAGAGGCCCGCGTACCGCAAAAAACAAAAAAACCCAAAAAAACCCTCATTGCTTTATAATTAAAAACAAAGATAAAGATATTTCAAATTTTTAATAATAAAGAGTATCTAGTAAGTAAAAGTGACTCTACAAAGATATTTTCTGCCCTTAGTCACCATTGTAACTTTTAAATTTGTCACAAAATAGTGAACAGCACTCCTTTTGGGATCTTATTCAAAATTTTTTCTTTATTTTGTTTCCACATATAATTATGAGGACACAAATTTACCAATTTAGAATAACAAGAAAAGGAATTGCAAGGTCTGCTGCATTATTACAGACCTTTGATATGTATGTCATATGTTATATATATCACATATAATATTATGCCTTATTAATGCATGAGTATATTAATTTCTTATGGCTGTTGTAACAAATTGCCATAAACTTGGTCACATGAAACAACAGATATTCATCTTTTCACAATTCTGGAGGCCAAGATTTTGAAATCAGTTTCACTGGTTAAAATGAAATCAGTTTCACTGGCTAAAATTTCAGCAGCTCTAGGGGAGATCTGTTCTTTGCCTTTTCCAGCTGCTGGTGGTTGCCAGCATTCCTTGGCTTGTGGCCACATCACTCCAATCTCTGCCCCTCATCTTCACATTGCCTCTTCTTCTGTGTGTATTAAATCTCCCTCTACCTCCCACTAATAAGGATACATATGATGGCATTTAGGGCCCACCCAGATAATTCAGGATAATCTCTCATCTCAAAATTCTTAACTTCATCACACCTGAAAAGACCCTTTTTCCAAATAAAGTAACATGTAAATGTTACTTTAGGAATTAGAACCTAATACCTTTGGGGTTCAGCCTAAAAAATGACCTTCTCATAAATACCCATGTACATATATATTGACTCGGTCTAATATTAAGGGAATACTGTAAAACTGTTTTCCCAAATATAATAAGTGATCCTGAGACTAGGCAAAGTGAAGGCCTAGCAAATGGATTTCTTGATTAGGTCCTGTCTTCACTCACTGGGAAGAATTCATTTTTTTTTTGTCTTCTGTGGTCCTTGGCTCCACCCTCTGGGAAGATCCTCTGGCATTATCCTCCTTGTTCATATCTAAAGCATGTGCTGAGGAGTTGGCTTTCCTTAAAGCCAAGCCACTTTTGCAGCTTACTTCCTGACCAAGGGTTGTTTTAAGGTTCACCTAACAAGTCAGACTTATGTTTGGTTTAGTTTTTAGCAATACAACTTCCTCAAAAACTTCAATTTCATATGTTTGTTTCTAGTAAGTCACATGTGTCAGTAACTATATCCAAAGTTCTTTCCAAGCCACAGTTATCAAGTCTATTTTATTTCATTGTTCTCTCTTCCCCAAATTAATGGTAACTATATTGAGTAAAAAGTTCAACCTTCTATCTAATCTTTGCTGCAAAGCTGTGTCACATTGTCCAACTGAGAAGTCTCATTGAGTCTGTTGCTCAAAGCCTTTTTTTTATTCCATCGCTTACTCTTTGGAGTCTTAGAAGCTGTAGGGGTTTGTCCATCCTTGCAAGGCATTTTAATTTTAAGATTGTCTCTATTTCCTTTTATTCCCTCAGTTACCCACCCTGAATGAAGTGAGAGAGTTTGCTACTCAAATATTTGGGAAGAGTATTTCAGATGAAGGGAATAGCAAGTGCAAACGCTTTGAGATATGTCTGAAAAAGGGTAAGGAGGCCAGAATGGTCACAAGAACAAGGGAGAGGTCAGAGAGGTCATGGAAAACAGGTCATGTAGGGCCTTGTGAGTCAAGGTATGGACCTTAGCTTCTATTTTGAGTGGGATTGAAGGGTTTGAAAAGTGGAATGACATGACTTGACTTACCAAAAAGTCACTCTGGCTGATATATTGAGATGGAACCACAGAGGAGGACGGAGAGAAGCAGGAACCCTGGATAAGAAGCCATTGTAATAATCCAAGTGAGAGGTGATGGTAGTTGACCAGTACAGTGACAGTGAGAATGGGGAAAGGGATTAAATTCAGTGTATATTTTGAAAGTAGAGTCAAGAAGATTTGCTGAAGAACTTATTGAGGGGGTAGAGCGAAAAGAAGGGACTGTTAACGTTGACAACAATGATTTAGGCCGAACACATAAAAGTTAACATTAACTGAGATGGGAAAGACCACGGGAAAAGTGGGACTAGGAAAAAGAGGAATATTATCTGGAGCTCAAGCCTAAACATGTTAAGTTAATTATACCTATTAAATATGCAAGTGGAAATGTCAAATCGGGAGTGGTCTATATTGGTGTAAAATTCAAGGGAGAAGTGTGGATAGAGATATAAATTTAGAAATCATCAGAAATTAGTTGTTTAAGAGAATTAATGCCATATATCAAGGTTTTATACTAAGATAAATTTTTAAATATTTTATATTTATTTTGTGAATATTTAGTATTTTATACCCTATTTCTAATAAATAACGGAGCAATTGATTTAACTGTGTGATTTTATGTTTACAGATAATATATTGACTTATTTAGGAGTACTTTAGGTTTTTCGAATTTGTAAGTTTAATTTATTAGATATACATTAAGTACTCAGTAAGATTTTGTTAATTAAATCTCTTCAATTGCACTATGGTTGAAGTACTTAAGAAAGAAATCACATATACTAAGTTTAAAAAAACAATTTAAAATGTCTGAAGGTACTGAATTAGCCAAGCTTGTCAATGGAATCAAGTATTATTCAGAATTCAATGACTGTTAAAACCGGCTCAATTTATAGAGGAGGATTTTTAAGCTGAATTAAGAAGCTCTAGAAAGAATTAAATCTTTGAATCTGTAACTTAATACATTTAACAATAATTTTGAAATCCAAAGTAAACTTCTAAACATTCTTTTCTGTATAAATAGCTGACATCATAGTAGAAAAAATGCCAAAAGTTGAGATAATACATTTTTGACATTTGTGTCTTGAAACTAAAATATTCGAATGTTGGTAAAATATTTACTATTACATAGGCCAGTATTTCTCAAACTGTTCTGGCCATTAACTCACGGTAAGAAATATAATTTATATTATGACACAATACACATGTGTACACACATACACACACACACACATAATATATATTATATAATTAAATAAAAAGTCCCATGAAACTCAAGGGGGGAAAGTATCGGGGGGTGGTGGGATGAACTGGGAGATCGGGATTGACATATATACACTAATATGCATAAAATAGATAATAAGAACCTGCTGTATACAAAATTTTTAAAACTTTTTTTAAAAGTTCCATGAAACCACATGTACCTTACTACCTGAGATTAACTTTGATAAATCTACCTTTAATGATATACTACATGGATTTCACTGCCGACTAATGGATCATAACCCACAATTGGAAATATTACTGATCTAAACTAAGGTCAAGCATTATAGGATTTTGAAACAAGTAAATTATCTTATGTTTACATAACTGTAATTTAACAAAGATATGCACGTACTATGAATGCGTATTTGTGTATCGCTCGGATAACAGTTTTAAACAGAAGCTTGCTGGTGAATGTATAACCATGGTATACAACAGGTTCCTTTTGTGATCCATCCCAGCAGTCAATTTCCAGACAACGGCATCCTTTCAAAAGGGCACTAGTAAAATTTAAACAAAATAAATGGTCATTCCTAGATTATGGGTTATACCTTTAACAAAATACTACATGAATTTCATTCCCTACTAATAGATCAAAACCCTCTACAGTTTTTTGGGAAAAAAATTTTTCATGGAGGACAACCTAAATAATACTGATTCTTGCTACATCTCTAGATAGGTTTAATTTTATCCTTAGATCAAGCCAACCTTTACCAAGCTGCTTATTTTAACTACATGGTTTGGTCCCCGGCAAAATGTTTTGAGTGGATTGCACTGTGTCATGCCAACCCTTTTACTCAGAAGCATGTAAAAGAAAGTCATCTCTCCCCCAGCGGTGGTGTGGAGGGCACTTTTCAGTGTCTCACACTGAGTGAAATGAATGAATAATGACGTGGGAACGAATAATGAAAATTTGTCTCTCAGGAAAGAAATTCTCCACTTAAATAAGTTTAAGGGGCTTTTTGTGGATTAAAATATTTAATGCAGTTAATATTAGTTTTCCTCTTTTAAAGAGGAGGAAACTGAGACACAAACAAGTTATATCTATCATATAATTAACAAATGAGAGAAAGGGAGGAAAGATTAGCACCAGAAACTTAAACATTAATAGGTAAACACTGCATTACACCACCTCTCATAAGTAGAGAAATTTTGAAAGACTTGCATTTTGAGTGTATCTTCCACAGATGTGTAAGGAAATAGAGGAAGAAATACAATTAAACTTAACTTTAAATTTTCACATGGGTGGAACACTTTCTTGGAATTCAGAAGTAATTTTCTGTATTTCTAAGTCAACCTGTTTAAAATGTGTAGTTTCTCTCTTTAAAAAATTAATATAATGAGGTATGAATAGAAATTTTTGTAATAAAAGTAGAGCTATGAATGGGGCAATCTTTACAGGATTCTAAATAGATATATTTCTGAGTTTGTGGATTTATGTATTTACTTAGATTTTAAACTGGAGAAGCAATATTAATTTCTAAGTTTGACGTTATCATGGGATTATAAAATATCTTTTCTATGATTTTTCCTAAGTAATATCACCCAATCACATAGCTTTGAATATCACCTATATACCAGTGGCTTCCAATCCTATTTTTCCAGTCTGGATACTTCTTCTAAATCCCAGACACATACACTCAACTGACTATCTGACCTAGCCCTTTGATAACTAATTGATATCTCAAACTGAACACGGCCATCACAGAACTTTTGCTTTTGCCTCACAACCTACAATGGCCTCCTCTCTCAGGCTTTACCATCTCTGTCCATAATGTCATCATATCCTAGGTTATCAGGTAAAAAATCCTGATCCTCTCTTTCCCTCATACCTCTCTTCAAATCACCTGGTAAATCACCTTGTTGGCTCTGCCTCCTTAAAATATTTCAAATTCAGCCCTCTATCTCAGCTGCTGCCTCATGAATTCACCATCTAAATGATCATCATCGCCTGGGCTGCTACAATGTCTTCCCAAAGCATCTTCTACCTCCACTCTTGCACCATCAGTCTTTCCTCCACAGTAAAAAGTAAATCAAGTTATGATATTATCCCAAGAAAAGCCCCTCCAATGGCTTCCCAATGCAACTAGAATAAATCCATTCTCCCTTCCATGGTCTCTAAGAGCCTCATAAATGCATCCTGTCTACCTCCTCAAACTCACCTCCCTTCATTCTCCATTTATTTGTTTCCACCCACACTTGCTGTCTTTCCCTCATGTGAACATGCCAAGCACTGATTATTTCTTCTACTTAGCAGGCCCTTCCACTAGACCTGAAACTTCCTCTTTATCATCACTCAGACCACAACTATATCCTCCTGAGAAACCTTTCCTGACCCTTCAATTAAAGTAACACCCTTCACCCCACAATTACCTTAGTTCATCTTCTCCATATGAATCAGTCCCTGGAAATATAGATTTGTTTATCTGCTTATTACCTGCCTATTCTCATGAACAAATAAGTGTAGCAACCTTGAAAATCTTCCTCACCACTGTATCTTCAGCTGACTGACTAAACTGAAGCTGAAACTAAACTGGTATTAACAGTATGATACATTGTAGAACGCAAAATTAATGGTGCAGTGTAGACTGCCTTTAATCTATGTAAAGCGTCTGACATATAAGTATATATATTATCTATAAATGCCACATTATATAATTTATGTGTTGGTTTTCCTTATAGCACTGAGATATCTGAGAATTAATTTTAACCATATTATTTTAGAAACCCCGGATGTTCTGATTAGCTAAATAAGATTTTAAAAGTCTTCTTCACATATTCACATATGAAGTATCCAAATTGCTCAGGAAACTTCCGAGGGCCAATAACTGGGGAGAGGAGGTTGGCAGACAGGATTAGAAGGGAAGTGTATGATAATAATATATTAAATAAATTATACAACCACCCAAAGATTGGATATCCAAGATATGCACGAATCAAAATTCCTCTTCCCTATGTGTTTTTATAACATGCATAGCCTTCTTTTACTGTGAATTATTACCTACTGAGGTAGACACCACCATGAACTTTTAAACGTCTTTAAAATGTAATGGATTTAAAAATCGAAATACCTTACATATCCCCAAACGTCACTTGGTCCCATTAATTGGTCAGATATCAAGTACGTATTATGTGAACTTGAAATAAAATAATCACTCAATGGATGAGTCATGTCTTGATAAACACTTTCATAATTATTATTAAATAGTAGACATTCAGACGAATCCATGTATCTTGTAAAACCTTCAAATGACATCTGGTGTGCCTGTTTAACTATGAAAATAAATAAAAACAATGCAGAAATATCATTAGTAGTATATAAATTACATCTCACTTTAAAACTTAGTACCAGAGTGTGTTTCTAGAATATTCATTTAGAATTAATATTAATACTATTTTTAATGTTTCTTTGGAAGCAAATTTTTCTAAGGTTCTTATATTTAGTTCTTTTATATCAACATTCAAGTAGATTATATATTATTTAATCATCTCTGATTTTTAATATTTTAAAAATACATACAAGAAAAGTACATATGTCATAGATCCATTCATTTCCACAAGCTAAACATCTACGTAACCAGCACCAAGGTGAAAGAACAGAACAGAGCAGCACCCCAGAAGACCGCCTACTGCTAACTTTCTAGTCTTCCTCCACCCACACCCCACCCCCAAGTGTATTCAACGGTCTGGCTTCTAGCAGCATAGATTCCATTTTCCCTGGTTTTTGTGTTTTATATAATTGGACTCACAAAATATGTATTTTTTTGTGACCGGTTTATTTTGCTTGACATTGTTTATAAGATTTATTCTTGTAGTTGCACAGAGTTAGACATTTTTTATTCCCATTTTTGTATAGCTTTCTATTGTGTGAGTACACCACAATTTGTTTATCAATTCTATTCTTTTTTTTTTTTTTTTTTTTTTTGCGTTACGCGGGCCTCTCACTGTTGTGGCCTCTCCCCTTGCGGAGCGCAGGCTCCGGACGCACAGGCTCAGTGGCCATGGCTCACAGGCCTAGCCGCTCCGCAGCATGTGGGATCCTCCCGGACCGGGGCACGAACCCGTGTCCCCTGCATCTGCAGGCGGACTCTCAACCACTGTGCCACCAGGGAAGCCCCATCAATTCTATTCTTGATGGGCATTTAGATTATTTCCAGTTTGGGGTTATTATAAAAAGTTCTGCTACAAACAACCAGGACGTGTCTTTTGGTGCAAATATGTACATGTTTCTGTTGGGTGCATGCCTATAAATACAATTGCTGAGTCATTTGCATATTACCAGCTTTAGCAAATGATCTCTGAACTTTTATACTCAGTATCATATAAACCAAAATTATCTATTTAAGCAGAACACGGGCTCTGGAATGAGACAGCTTGGGTTAAATCCATTTATTTGTTATATGAGGAGCCTGTTAATTAACTTCTCCCTATCTTTGGAATGGTGGTACAGTAAGTCCCCTACATACAAA
Source organism: Hyperoodon ampullatus (assembly GCF_949752795.1). NCBI lineage: Eukaryota > Metazoa > Chordata > Mammalia > Artiodactyla > Ziphiidae > Hyperoodon > Hyperoodon ampullatus. The sequence continues at coordinate 88,081,802 of NC_136924.1, read as the reverse complement.
TCTTCAAGTTGTGACTTTCTAAGATGCAAACTTGCATTTGCATGTCCAATCACATAAGTTAGTTCACGTGTCTGGTGTACATTGTCATGTGCATGCATCTTCTACAAGTGGTTGTGCTTCTGTATACTTTACTGTACAGTACTGTATAAAGTAGTACAGTATCTTTACTTCAAGCCCAGGATGTCCAGAAGCAAGCGTAAAAGCAGCAGTGATGTAGCTGGTACTACTGCACTTTTCAAGGTACTGTACTGTAAGATTAAAAATGTTTATTTTTTGTGTTTGTTTTTTATGTATTATTTGTGTGAAAAGTATTATAAACCTATTACAGTACAGTACTATATAGCCGATTGTGTTAGTTAGGTACGTAGGCTAACTTTGTTGGACTTATGAACAAATTGGACTTACAAATTCCCTCTTGGAATGGTACTCGTTCGTATGTAGGGGACTTACTGTAATCATAACACCCATCCCTGCATACTAACTTTATATATTAGCTCTATAAAGGTTAGTTACTGTTACTTTTGTTGTTGATTACTCAGTTTGCCTCAAATTAAAAGTTGGTGTGAGTATTCACTTTAGAATAGAGAGTGGTGATCCTTGGCAAAGAATTTTATTTCTGGGAATTTATACTACAGAAATAGAGCCTCAGACAAAGATGGATGTGCAAGAATGCTCACACTAGCATTATTTATAAAAGCAAAATAAATGGGGGGAGGAAACAAATTAAATCTCAAGCTATGATACAATACTAAGCAGCCGTTACAAATAATGTATCAGAAAAAAATATATAGTGACATAAGTAAATGTTTATGACATCATAAAAATGAAAGAGCCAGCATTTAAAATGCTCTTACAATTTTGGTTTAAAAAATGAAAGCTAGAAGAAAATACATAAAATGTTTACGGTCATGAAAACTATTTCAAAGTTATGCAAATTTAGAAACGTGAGTGTATGGGGCAAAGGCATCATATATTGTAATAGTAATGATTTGCATGAATTTATTCTTTTTCCCAGTGCAATTAGCAGTGATTGGCCTATAGCCCTTTTGAACTATTAACTAATTAAGTAACTATCTTTGGTAATGGAATAGAAAACAAACTCCTCTTATGCCTTTAAAAACTACCAGACTGAGATGAGAGTTAATCTCATGGATTTTTATTTTTAAAATAAAATGAGGTTTTCCTCATTTGGTATTGACATATGTCAAGTATCAATGTGGGATGAGACTGAGAAACTTGGCAGCATTTGTGACTGTAAGATCATAATTCAAATTGACCTTAATAAGTCTCTAAAGTGATCAATAGCCATGTAAATGAAATGCAAGGTCTTGGCTGTGTGAAACTATCTGAATGGAAGCAGAGTAAGGCCCAAAAGATGAAATAGATGAACAGTGTAATATTATGGTTAAAATACAAACACAATTCCAAGATGTCACTGGCACCATCCCATTATCCCTTTGTATCTTTTAATTTACCACCTACAGGTAACAGTGGCAATTTTTTTTTTTGAATATTGACTAGAATAATGCTACTAAAAGTGCTTGTTTGTGAACTGGTTGTTTCCAGGTGGCAATGACATAAAGAGCTTGAACCAGAGCCTAAAGCAATTCACTACTTTCTTAGAGAAAGTCTTTGCTATTGAAAGGAAAGAAGTCAGCTGGACTCATCAGATGTGCTTAGAGATGTACTTGTTTTACGTTCTGATGCAAGCTCTCTATCTTGTTGCAAACCTGCAAAGTTTTAATGGTGATCAGACCAAACTCTTACTAGCACTATCTTCAGTCTTACCACCATGATACTTAAAAGCCTCCAAGGTCTTTACGTGGCACTGAGTCATGAGCCAAAATCTTAATTATGGCCAACAAGACCAGCATGACTTAATCCCTGTCCAAATGCTTTTTGCCCTCATTCTACAGGTTCCAACCACACTGTCCTCCTCTTGTTCCTCGATTCTCCAACTCAGGGCCAACACTTCTCTTCCCCCATTTTGTCACATGTCTAGTTCTTTCTCACCACTTAAGTCTCAGCTCAAATATCACATCCCCATCGAGGACTCTCCTAAACAACCAACCTATGGGTACATATGTATATGTATAACTGATTCACTTTGTTATAAAGCAGAAACTGACACACCATTGTAAAGCAATTATACTCTAATAAATTAAATAAATAAATAAATTTTAAAAATTAAAAAAAAACAACCAACCTGAGCTAGACCTCATGCTTGTCTACTCTCTATTTTATTTTTTTCACAGTACGTAGCACCCCCTGAAATTATCCATTTGTATGTTTAATTATTTATTGTCAATCTCCCTCTAACTCCTATCAGGAATATGAAACCTAGTTTGCTTTGTTCTCCACCGTATCCCCAGCTCCTAGAACCATACTCAGTGGCCACAGATAAATATTTGAATAAATTATAAATGTACGAGCCCATGAAGGAATAAGTCTTGTCTTGTTAGTACCCATATTATCATACGTTAAGCATTGGTGGCCATAAACCAGTTTTCAAAGGCAGAACTTGGGCTTTCATATATCCCTTGTTAATAAATATTTTGAGCTATTCTATTAATTTCTGTAGGGTTAAACAGCATGCTTTAATAGTGTTTTATGTGCATATTTTATTACATTATTATTTATTATTTTATTTAAAAATAAACATAAATGGAAAAAATTGAAATATTTTAGCCAATGAAAGATGAGACAGAGATCAAAAACTATAATACAAAAACAAAAAACAAAAAAAAACTATACAACAGCTCACTAGCCAAAATGGTCATTGAACTTAAACCAGATGACTGCATTCAAAAAAATGAAAGAAAAGCAAAAATGTTTTAATGTTTATGAAATGTTGTAGACAATTATGTGTATAAACAATAGGGAAATTAGTGATTTTATAATGTTTTATTCTTTCCTATAACTGTTTTCATTTAGCTAATTTAATATTCATATATTTTTTCAATAAGATAGTGTATAAAAATGGAAAAGTGCCTATACCTGGGTTTTTATCTTATTAATGAATATCAAGACCCTTTCTTCCATTACAGTACTTGTAATAGAATCCTCATCTTGCTTTCCCTGCATAAGCTAATCTCTGAACACTTGAGAGATATACAGAAGCAGCTAAAAGAAAGGAACTGGACAATGAAAGAATGCCGCTGTTACACAACACAGCTTCCTAAAAGATACATCTGCTGTCTGTAAAATATGAAATTAAAACAGCCAACATATAATATTACCCATAAGAAATCTGACCCAAACAAAAATTTGAATTTAATAAGTGCAATTCTTAAAAAATAGTTTGCATATAAATATTTGATAAAACTTTGAAATACAAGCATACCTTCTTCAATAGGCTCATATTTTTGAATGATCTCAGAAGCAATACTTTTATTAATGTCAAGTATATACTGCTCTTGTGTCAAAAATTGGGCCAGATTCTTTTCAAAAAGACATTTCCGGTTTTCAGAATACATGTTGAAAATCTCAATAATTTCTTCTCTGTGTGCAATAATTCGATAAATTGTTCTAAATTCTTCTATGGTGATTCTTCCTTGCTTCAGCCTGTCATTATCCTACTAAAAAAAAATGACTGGTGGGCTCACATTGTGAATATAAAAAATACACAAAATGAAGACGTTAGAGTATTTGTGTAACATATATACCAACTTATACTGGAAAGAAGTTACATTGGATTCTTATTTCAGATAAAATACATAAAACTGCATGAAATGGTGCCAAAGTTGGGGAAAGGTTAGTGGATCATCACCACTTAAATCCCAGTGGCCAGAGCTGCCCAGTTTAAGTGAAGAAGTGTATCCTGCCCCTGGGGAGAGTTAGAGCCCTTACGCAGTTCTTTACCCGGAAAGACTTGCCCGAATTCAGGCGAAGCTGCTAGAGATTCTTCCAGACTCAGGACATCCCAGAACCATTTGGATTTACCTCAGACCTTCTCCTCACTGTGGTGATGACATATGCCATCCCATAGAGCTCACTATAGTCTGCTGTTTTGTCCCTGCCTAGTTGGTTTCCTCTATCAAAAGCTTTGTTTTGGGCACTTGGAAACTGAAATCTAGGACATGGGTCCATCATGAAGGGAAAACAGACCTGTGGTTTCAGATCTGCTAGGTCTGAATGGGAAAGGAAAGGTGATCCAGCAGGGGTGCAGGATTGCAGAGAGGGAAATGTTGACTCTGAGAGGTCATGGAACTTTCAGGGACATGTGTCCTATAGAGTCAGAAATATGAATCTAAATATCTGGAGGGGGATACAGGCTTGAGATGAACATGTTGGAGTTATTCCTGGGTGGATGTTTGTAAAGAAATGGTCAGAAATAAGAAGACCCTCTGTGTAAAAAACAAAACAAAACAAAACAAAAACAACCCGATAGCCATAGTTGGAATGGAAAGAAGTATGCGAGAAGATGAGGATTCTAGGTTATCTTTCAATTACACATTTCAGCAGGCCGGAGGAAGATGGCGGAAGAGTAAGACGCGGAGATCACCTTCCTCCCCACAGATACATCAGAAATTCATCTACACGTGGAACAACTCCAACAGAACACCTACTGAACGCTGACAGAAGACCTCAGACCCCCCAAAAGGCAAGAAACTCCCCACATACCTGGGTAGGTCAAAAGAAAAAAAGAATAAACAGAGACAATAGGATATGGACGGGACCTGCACCAGTGGGAGGGAGCCGTGAAGGAGGGAAGGTTTCTACACACTACAAGCCCCTTCGCGGGCGGAGACTGCAGGTGGCGGAGGGGGAAAGCTTCGGAGTAGCGGAGGAGAGCACAGCAACAGGGGTGCGGAGGGCAAAGCAGAGAGATTTTGGCACAGAGGATCGGTGCCCTCAGGCACACACCAGCCCGAGAGACTTGTCTGCTCGGCCGCCAGGGCGGGCGGGGCTGGGAGCTGAGGCTCGGGTATCGGCTTTCAGTCGGAGCGCAGGGAGAGGTCTGGGGCTGGCGGCAGGAAGAGACCCTGAAGGGGTTAGTGCTAGCCCGGAGGGAGTCCGGGGAAAGGGTCTGGAGCTACCGGAGAGGCAAGAGACTTTTTTCCCTTTTGTTGCCTGGTGCGCGAGGAGAGGGCATTCCCCTCCCTCCCCTCTGCCTGAGTGAGCCAGAGCCCCCGAATCAGCGGCTCCTTTAAACCCGTCCTGTCTGAGCGAAGAACGGACGCCCTCCGGCGACCTACGCGCAGAGGCGGGGCCAGGTCCAAGGCTGAGACCCGGGAGCTGTGAGAGCAGAGACAGGGAAATCTCTCTGTGCAGCCTCCGAGGCAGCGGATTAAAGCTCCACGGTCCATTTGATGTGCCCTGCGTCTGTGGAGTGCATGAATGGACAGCGAATCATCCCAAATTGAGGAAGTGGACCTTGAGGACAAGATTTAAGACTTTCCCCCCCTTTTTTTTTTCCTCTTTTTACAACGAATTATCTCAAATTAAGGAGGTGGACTTAGCAAGATTTCAGACTTTTCGCCCTTTTCCTGTTTTTACAACGAATTATCCCAAATCGAGGAGGTGGACTTGGAGAGCAAGATTTTTGATTTTTCCCCCTGCTCTCTTTTTGTGAATGTGTATGTGTAATCTTCTGTGTAAGATTCTCTCTGTATAGCTTTGCTTCCACCATATGTCCCAGGGTTCTTTCGGTCCGTGTTTTTTTTCAATAATTACTTTTTAATTTTAATAACGCTACTATATTTCATACTTTATTCTATTTTACTTTACCTGCTCTTTCTTTTTTTCCTCCCTTCCCTTCCTCCCTCCCTCCCTCCGCTCCTCCTTTCCTTCTTTCTTTTTCTTTCCTCCATCCCTCCCTCCCTCCCACCCTTCTTCTTTCCACTTTCTTTTTCTTTCCTTCCTCCCTCCCTCCCTCCTGTCTTTCTTTCTTTCTTTCCTTCCTCCCTCCCTCCCTCTCTTCTTCCATTCACTCTTCCTTTTGCTTTCATTCCTCCCACCCTCCCTCCTTTCTTTCCTTCTTTCTTTCCATCCTTCCTCCCTCACTCCTTTCTTTCTTCCTTCCTTCCTTCCTTTCTTCCCTTCTTCCTTTCTTTCAATCTCTCTTTCTTTCTTCTACTAATTATTTCTCTCTACTTTTTCTCACTGTTATTCTGAGCCGGGTGGATGAAAGGCTCTTGGTGCTGCAGCCAGGAGTTAGTGCTGTGCCTCTGAAGTGGGAGAGCCAACTTCAGGACACGGGTCCACAAGAGACCTCCCAGCTCCACATAATATCAAGCAGCAAAAATCTCCCAGGGATCTCCATCTCAACACCAGCACCCAGCTTCAGTCAACGACCAGCAAGCTACAGTGCTGGTCACCCTATGCCAAGCAACTAGCAAGGCAGGAACACAACCCCACCCATTAGCAGAGAGGCTACCTAAAAACATAATAAGGCCACAGACACCCCAAAACACACCACCAGACGTGGACCTGTCCACCAGAAAGACAAGATCGAGCTTCAACCACCAGAACACAGGCATTAGTCCCCCCCACCAGGAAGCCTACACAACCTACTGAAACAACCTTAGCCACGGGGGACAGACACCAAAAACAACGGGAACTACGAATCTGCAGCCTGCAAAAAGGAGACCCCAAACACAGTAACATAAGCAAAATGAGAAAGCAGAAAAACACACAGCAGGTGAAGGAGCAAGATAAAAACCTACCAGACCTAACAAATGAAGAGGTAATAGGCAGTCTACCTGAAAAAGAATTCAGAATAATGATAGTAAAGCTGATCCAAGATTCTATTTCCCAGATCCAAAATCTTGGAAATAGAATAGACAATATGCAAGAAACAGTTAACAAGGACCTAGAAGAACTAAAGATGAATCAAGCATCGATTAAAAACACAATAAATGAAATGAAAAATACTCTAGATGGGATCAATAGCAGAATAACTGAGGCAGAAGAACGGATAAGTGAGGTGGAAGATAAAATAGTGGAAATAACTGATGCAGAGAAAAATAAAGAAAAAAGAATGAAAAGAACAGAGGACAGTCTCAGAGACCTCTGGGACAACATTAAACGCACCAACATTCGAATTATAGGGGTTCCAGAAGAAGAAGAGAAAAAGAAAGGGACTGAGAAAATATTTGAAGAGATTATAGTTGAAAACTTCCCTAATATGGGAAAGGAAATAGTTAATCAAGTCCAGGAGGCACAGAGAGTCCCATACAGAATAAATCCAAGAAGAAATACGCCAAGACACATATTAATCAAACTGTCAAAAATTAAACACAAAGAAATCATATTAAAAGCAGCAAGGGAAAAACAACAAATAACACACAAGGGAATCCCCATCAGGTTAACAGCTGATCTCTCAGCAGAAACTCTACAAGCCAGAAGGGAGTGGCAGGACATAATTAAAGTGATGAAGGAGAGAAACCTGCAACCAAGATTACTCTACCCAGCAAGGATCTCATTCAGATTTGATGGAGAAATTAAAACCTTTACAGACAAGCAAAAGTTGAGAGAGTTCAGCACCACCAAACCAGCTTTACAACAAATGCTAAAGGAACTTCTCTAGGCAAGAAACACAACAGAAGGACTATACCTACAATAACGAACCCAAAGCCATTAAGGAAATGGGAACAGGAACATACATATCAATAATTACCTTAAATGTAAATGGACTAAATGCTCCCACCAAAAGACACAGAGTGGCTGAATGGATACAAAAACAAGACCCATATATATGCTGTCTACAAGAGACCCACTTCAGACCTAGAGACACATACAGATTGAAAGTAAGGGGATGGAAAAAGATATTCCATGCAAATGGAAATCAAAAGAAAGCTGGAGTAGCAATTCTTATATCAGACAAAATAGACTTTAAAATAAAGACTATTAGAAGAGACAAAGAAGGACACTACATAACGATAAAGGGATCGATCCAAGAAGAAGATATAACAATTGTAAATATTTATGCACCCAACATAGGAGCACCTCAATACATAAGGCAAATACTAACAGCCATAAAAGGGGAAATCGACAGTAACACAATCATAGTAGGGGACTTTAACACCCCACTTTCACCAATGGACAGATCATCCAAAATGAAAATAAATAAGGAAACACAAGCTTTAAATGATACATTAAACAAGATGGACTTAATTGATATTTATAGGACATTCTATCCAAAAACAACAGAATACACATTTTTCTCAAGTGCTCATGGAACATTCTCCAGGATAGATCATACCTTGGGTCACAAATCAAGCCTTGGTAAATTTAAGAAAACTGAAATTGTATCAAGTATCTTTTCCGACCACAATGCTATGAGACTAGACATCAATTACAGGAAAAGATCGGTAAAAAATACAAACACATGGAGGCTAAACAATACACTACTCAATAACGAAGTGATCACTGAAGAAATCAAAGAGGAAATTAAGAAATACCTAGAAACAAATGACAATGGAGACACGACGACCCAAAACCTATGGGACGCAGCAAAAGCAGTTCTAAGGGGGAAGTTTATAGCAATACAATCCCACCTTAAGAAACAGGAAACATTTCGAGTAAACAACCTGACCCTGCACCTAAAGCAATTAGAGAAAGAAGAACAAAAAACCCCCAAAGTTAGCAGAAGGAAAGAAATCATAAAGATCAGATCAGAAATAAATGAAAAAGAAATGAAGGAAACGATAGCAAAGATCAACCAAACTAAAAGCTGGTTCTTTGAGAAGATAAACAAAATTGACAAACCATTAGCCAGACTCATCAAGAAAAGAAGGGAGAAGACTCAAATCAGTAGAATTAGAAATGAAAAAGGAGAAGTAACAACTGACACTGCAGAAATACAAAAGATCATGAGAGATTACTATAAGCAACTCTATGCCAATAAAATGGACAACCTGGAAGAAATGGACAAATTCTTAGAAATGCACAACCTACCAAGACTGACTCAGGAAGAAATAGAAAATATGAATAGACCAATCACAAGCACTGAAATTGAAACTGTGATTAAAAATCTTCCATCAAACAAAAGCCCAGGACCAAATGGCTTCACAGGCGAATTCTATCAAACATTTAGAGAAGAGCTAACACCCATCCTTCTCAAACTCTTCCAAACAATATCAGAGGAAGGAACACTCCCAAACTCATTCTACGAGGCCACCATCACCTTGATACCAAAACCAGGCAAGGATGTCACAAAGAAAGAAAACTACAGGCCAATATCACTGATGAACATAGATGCAAAAATCCTCAACAAAATACTAGCAAACAGAATCCAACAGCACATTAAAAGGATCATACACCATGATCAAGTGGGGTTTATTCCGGGAATGCAAGGATTCTTCAATATACGCAAATCAATCAATGTGATACACCATATTAACAAGTTGAAGGAGAAAAACCATATGATCATCTCAATAGATGCAGAGAAAGCTTTCGACAAAATTCAACACCCATTTATGATAAAAACCCTGCAGAAAGTAGGCATAGAGGGAACTTTCCTCAACATAATAAAGGCCATATATGACAAACCCACAGCCAACATTGTCCTCAATGGTGAAAAACTGAAACCATTTCCACTAAGATCAGGAACAAGACAAGGCTGCCCACTCTCACCACTCTTATTCAACATAGTTTTGGAAGTTTTAGCCACAGCAATCAGAGAAGAAAAGGAAATAAAAGGAATCCAAATTGGAAAAGAAGAAGTAAAGCTGTCACTGTTTGCAGATGACATGATACTATACACAGAGAATCCTAAAGATGCTACCGAAAAACTACTAGAGCTAATCAATGAATTTGGTAAAGTAGCAGGATACAAAATTAATGCACAGAAATCTCTGGCATTCCTGTACACTAATGATGAAAAATCTGAAAATGAAATCAAGAAAACACTCCCATTTACCATTGCAACAAAAAGAATAAAATATCTAGGAATAAACCTACCTAAGGAGACAAAAGACCTGTATGCAGAAAATTATAAGACACTGATGAAAGAAATTAAAGATGATATAAATAGATGGAGAGATATACCATGCTCCTGGATTGGAAGAATCAATATTGTGAAAATGACTCTACTACCCAAAGCAATCTACAGATTCAATGCAATCCCTATCAAACTACCACTGGCATTTTTCACAGAACGAGAACAAAAAATTTCAAAATTTGTTTGGAAAAACAAAAGACCCCGAATAGCCAAAGCAATCTTGAGAACGAAAAACGGAGCTGGAGGAATCAGGCTCCCTGACTTCAGACTATACTACAAAGCTACAGTAATTAAGACAGTGTGGTACTGGCATAAAAACAGAAAGATAGATCAGTGGATCAGGATAGAAAGCCCAGAGATAAACCCACGCACATATGGCCAACTTATCTTTGATAAAGGAGGCAGGAATGTACAGTGGAGAAAGGACAGCCTCTTCAATAAGTGGTGCTGGGAAAACTGGACAGGGACATGTAAAAGTATGAGATTAGATCATTCCCTAACACCATACACAAAAATAAGCTCAAAATGGATTAAAGACCTAAATGTAAGGCCAGAAACTATCAAACTCCTAGAGGAAAACATAGGTAGAACACTCTATGACATAAATCACAGCAAGATCCTTTTGGACCCACCTCCTAGAGAAATGGAACTAAAAACAAAGATAAACAAATGGGACCTAATGAAACTTCAAAGCTTTTGCACAGCAAAGGAAACCATAAACAAGACCAAAAGACAACCCTCAGAATGGGAGAAAATATTTGCAAATGAAGCAACTGACAAAGGATTAATCTCCAAAATTTATAAACAGCTCATGCAGCTCAATAGCAAAAAAACAAACAACCCAATCCAAAAATGGGCAGAAGACTTAAATAGGCATTTCTCCAAAGAAGATATACAGACTGCCAACAAACACATGAAAGAATGCTCAACATCATTAATCATTAGAGAAATGCAAATCAAAACTACAATGAGATATCATCTCACACCAGTCAGAATGGCCATCATCAAGAAATCTAGAAACAATAAATGCTGGAGAGGGTGTGGAGAAAAGGGAACACTCTTGCACTGCTGGTGGGAATGTGAATTGGTACAGCCACTATGGAGAACAGTATGGAGGTTCCTTAAAAAACTAAAAATAGAACTACCATATGACCCAGCAATCCCACTACTAGGCATATACCCTGAGAAAACCATAATTCAAAAAGAGACATGTACCAAAATGTTCATTGCAGCTCTATTCACAATAGCCCGGAGCTGGAAACAACCTAAGTGTCCATCATCGGATGAATGGATAAAGAAGATGTGGCACATATATACAATGGAATATTACTCAGCCATAAAAAGAAACGAAACTGAGCTATTTGTAATGAGGTGGATAGACCTAGAGTCTGTCATACAGAGTGAAGTAAGTCAGAAAGAGAAAGACAAATACCGTATGCTAACACATATATATGGAATTAAAAAAAAAATGTCATGAAGAACCTAGGGGTAAAACGGGAATAAAGACACAGACCTACTTGAGAATGGACTTGAGGATATGGGGAAGGGGATGGGTAAGCTGTGACAAAGGGAAAGAGAGGCATGGACATATATACACTACCAAACGTAAGGTAGATAGATAGTGGGAAGCAGCCGCAGAGCACAGGGAGATCAGCTCGGTGCTTTGTGACCGCCTGGAGGGGTGGGATGGGGAGGGTGGGAGGGAGGGAGATGCATGAGGGAAGGGATGTGGGAACAGATGTATATGTATGACTGATTCACTTTGTTATAAAGCAGAAACTAATAAAAAATAAAATAAAATAAAATAAAAAAAATTACACATTTCATTTTGCTATTCTACTCTATTTGAGTAGCTTCTTGAAACCATCCAAACAGTATGTAACCCCATGTCATCAATAGGCATCCTGCACCATAAATGTCAGAATAAATCAGTCATTCAAGATCACTGTAAATACAGAAGCTGCAATAGGTGGTAATACTTTGAGGAAGCGGAATCTGCATAATCACAGAAGGAACTGGGAGAGGGACAAACAAGGTCAGTTTCGATGAGAAAGAGTAGCTTCACCTGGTTGTTCTGGAAAATTCACATTTGAACTTTATGAGATAAGAGACAGGAAAGTGGGCTGGGTCCAGTTATTTAAAGTAACAGAATCACTGTGAGGTTCTGAGTAGGAAAATGACTAGCAAAGGAGAGGTTTAGTTGTGATTAGTTGTGCATTACCGATGGGAAGAGAAGGAGAACTGAAGGTAAGGGAAGAGAGAAGATGCCATCCAGGTGGGAAGTGGTGAGTAGAAACTAAAGAACAGATGTCAGTAAAATTATGAAAAGAGAAGTCAGAAGGATTCAACACATTAACATTTTAGATGCATGAGGGAGAGAAGTCAAGAAAGTCTGGAGTCGGGGAGAGTTAGAATAACTAGTAGACTTAGAGTATCACTTACAAATAAAAAACTGAGGTATAGGAAGTGCACCTTAGAAGGACATTTAATTTCCAAAGAGTCTATTTATATTTTAATTTTCTCAATACACTGCAAAGTACTTAAGCCTCAGTACAAAAAGCTCGTGTTAAAGGGCCACTGTATTGTGGTGAAAAGCTGACAATCTGTAGACAGTCGGAGCTGACATTATATTCTTAGCTCCAAAGTATGTGGGATTTTGAACGTCTCAATTAAACTATGAGCTTCATACTCTTCATCTGCAAAATGGGGATAGATAGCACTACTTATGTCAACAGGCTGCTATGAGGATGGAGATATCAGTGTATTGTTAGGTCTTATCTATGTCTGTTTCCCTCACACCCTCCAGCCTAGTGTCTCATCTTTTGACAAATTTAACTATAAAACAACCCTAAGGTACAACAGAGGATAAACGTGCTGGAAATGATCTCTTCACTTTTTTAGGAAAAGTTCACTGGTGGTTACCAGAGAGTTTGATCTGAGGAATCCAAGAAACAGTCTGAGCTGGGAATCAAGTAGGAAGAGCACCAGCTTAGTTCAAGGAGGAGCATTAATTTACATATACAGGGCAGCTTGAAGAAGCAGGGGCTTGAATGGAGCCCCAGTGGGAAGGAGACGGTGATAAGCTTGGGAAGAAGGTTGGAATCGGTGGTCGTCAAATGAGAAGTTGGGTCTCCAGAGCTCATTAAACAATAATAGCACCTTAAATTAGATAATCTTAAAAATAATTTATATTATCAATAATCTCAGTAGACTATGAAGTTCAACTTACTGTTTTGAAATTCTGGATTTTGAGGTCCACATAAGTCAATGTTATAGAATTAATTTTTTTTAATTTAGCTCCATTTTGCTCATAATTTGTCTAAGATCTTAAGCAAGTCAATAAAAATCAAAGTGTGCCTGTAATTCCCGAAACATTTTGTCATGTAAAATTGTATGAATTAAAAACTTCTGTCTTACTGAATAGCAGCATACAATAAGATGTACTTTATCCACTAAGCAATGAAAATTTTGTTTCTTTCAAGCAGGATATAAACTTGCCCATCTGAAATGTCCTCTGGTAACTCGTTCTGTTTTGTTTTTCCCTAAAGATTGAAGTTGTTATCTGATACTAGAAAGAATTAGAGATATAAAGTTGAAACAAAATTCCACAAATCCAAATAATTGCTGCAATTGATCAAACCCAAAGGAAATGAAGGGTCAAAAGTTAATCAAATTACCAAAAAAGAAAAACCACACACAAGAGGTGAGAATCGTACCGCTGAAGATGGGAAGTTCTAATTCTGATAGAAAGAGAAAAGGAAAAGGAAAGCAACAAAGGGTAAGTAATAAGAAGAAAGATGACAGAGCGTCAGCAGAAGGGAAAAAAGAAGAAGAAAAGTGACAAGGAAGGAAGGTTCAAATCTGAGTACTGAGGCACATAACAGCAGCCACAACTTGTAGGGTACCAATGTATTAATATCTCCCCTGTAGGAGGGAACTGAAGGTCAAAAATCTTATGTAAATTGTCCCCAGTCTCACAGGCATGGTAGACCAGGACTTGAACTAACTCCAAAACAATAAGGACAAGCAATGGGAGGAAAGAGAAAACAATACACCATTGCACGTATTGAGAGTGTATGTGCAGAAATAAATTGCATCAAATACAAGTCTGATCTCTTTAACTCTCTTAAATTTCTCAGTGTTTCTCCTTTGTCTTCAGGACAAAATCCAAACTATTGTGTGGAATCCAAGACCCTTGAAGACATCACTGATGATTTCTGCCCTCACCTTCTTCTCCCTTGCACTTCACACTGCCTGTGCTCTGAATTAGTTGCAGTATAAACATCAAGCTGTCTCTTGCTATTGTAAAGGCTGTTTCTTCTGTCTGGAATGCCCTTCTTGTATTGTACTTCTTAAGAATTTCTACTAATCCTTGAAAAAGTGTCCTTCTCTAGAAGTCTTCCCTTATGTCCCTCTGTGTCTCTTCCTCAGGCCATGTTAGAGAGTCCTACTCAGGATTCTTATACGATTCTGTACCTTTTTCTCTCCTAGGGTTTATTACACTGGAATTAAAGCCTTTTTTTTCTACTTCTCTTCTAGAATTGCCAAATTGTCTCAGACAGGAAGTCTGTCATCTGTTTCTTGTATCCTAAGTACTTATAAGAGTGCCTGACTGAGGTCTTCAGAACTTGGTCCAGCACCTAAACAATTTTATGATCCTGGTGAAATATGTTCATTTAATTGGATAAAGGAGCTAAAAATCTCCCTAAAGCTAGGGAGTGTAGGAAAACTATTTTTAAAAACATATTACAGAAAGTATGCAAAATCTCAGGCCCCACTGCAGGGAATACTATAGCTTTTTAAAATGTTACATATTAATCATTTACAGTTTACAACATAAAATAAGAGTAATGAAGCCATCTTTCTCCTGTTTACAAAAAAAAAAAACAAACCATGAAGCTCATTAAGTGGTTATTCTTTGCAAGCATTACAAAAAGAACTTTCCCAAACAACTCTTTCAATATTTATGCATAATTTTAAAATATATCTTTTACCTTAAGACTATGAACCCCATGAAGGTAGATATTTTATTCTTATTTTTATTCCCAGTACCTGGTACTGGACCTACCCTAAAGTAGGAGGCTAGTGATTATATGTTTAAATGAATGACTGAATACAGGAGGATAAAAGAACATATTAAAATAATTCTAGTGTTAGTCATTCTGATAGTACACTTTAGAAAATAGAATTAAGCCTTTTCATTTTGTTACCATTCTCCATTGCTCAGTTTGTTAGTAAAAAGATGAAATGTTGCTTTAAAAATGACATCAGGAGAAAGCTGATCTATCAAAACAAGAAATTTTAAAATAAAATGTAACATTTAAAATTATCTCTGAAATTACACTAAAAACAAAGTATTCAGAATATATTCTAGGAAATCATATGACTGGCAACTTTCTTCCCAAACTCTGACATACTTGTTTAAACTACCTGGCAAACTTGGTTTTTTCTCTTTTTTCATTCTGTTTCCTTCTGCTTCTATTGTACAAATACAGCAGCCAGAGGCACCCAAGTCCCAGTCTTTCCTGAAAAAGGCCTATTTGCATACCTTGGAGACTGTAGCCTAAGGCCAGGAGCTTGTGCACAGAAGCTGTTTCCCAGAGGACACGCCCCTTGATAGCCTGGCTCTGGCAGCCAGTGGGGCTTGTGTTCATGGGTTCAGTAGAACCCTGCCAAACAAAGAGAAAGTCCTTGGCTGGCAGACCCTCTGGGGCTCTGCTCAGAGGGGATGGACTGATGCCCCCATCTTCCAGACTTTCCCTGAAAGATGTCTATTTGCACGCTTTACAAGCTGCTGCCTGAGGGTCCAGCTTCCAATCAGCCTGAATCTAGATGCTGCCTGATCCTCCGTTATGAGACACTGCCAGGTCCTGGTACACACTCAATGACTGGGAGCCATTAAGAATGGAGTAGGCCGGGCTTCCCTGGTGGCGCAGTGGTTGAGAGTCCGCCTGCCGATGCAGGGGATATGGGTTCGTACCCTGGTCCGGGAAGATCCCACGTGCCGTGGAGCTGCTGGGCCCGTGAGCCATGGCTGCTGGGCCTGTGCGTCCGGAGCCTGTGCTCCGCAACGGGAGAGGCCACAGCAGTGAGAGGCCCGTGTACGACAAAAAAAAAAAAAAAAAAAAGAATGAAGTAGGCTGCTTGGACTATCACAGAGGTTGAGAGACAAACCAGAACCAGGGCTGAACTGAGTGATAAGTTTCATCTCCTACGTGAGGCCGCCCCTTCAAGACTGGCACAGGGGGCTGTTCCATCTAAGGCACAGAAACCGACAGAGAGTAAAAGAAAATGAAGAAACAGAGGAATATGTTCCAAACAAAAGAACAAGATAAAACCTCAGAAACAGACCTTATTAAAAGAGAAATAAGTGAATTACTTGATAAAGAGTTGAAATAATGGTCATAAATAATATGGAAGTTCCTCAAAAAACTAAAAATAGAACTACCATATCATTCAACAAGCTCACTTCTTGGCACTCATTCAAAGGAAACAAAATCACTATCTTGAAAAGCTATCTGCACCACCCCGTGTTCATTGCAGCATTATTTACAATAGTCAAGACATGGAAACAACCTACATGGATAAAGAAAATATGAGATATATATGTGTGTGTGTATATATGTATATATCATATAAATATATATAATATTTTTCATCCATAAAAAAGAAGGAGGGCTTCCCTGGTGGCGCAGTGGTTGAGAGTCCGCCTGACGATGAAGGGGACGCGGGTTCGTGCCCTGGTCTGGGAAGATCCCACATGCCGCGGAGCGGCTGGGCCCGTGAGCCATGGCCGCTGAGCCTCTGCGTCCGGAGCCTGTTCTCCGCAGCGGGAGAAGCCACAACAGTGAGAGGCCCGCGTACCGCAAAAAAAAAAAAAAAAGAAGGAAATTCTTTAATTTGTGATGTCATGCATGGACCTTGAGGGCATTATGCGAAGTGAAATAAGTCAGACGGGCAAAGACAAATACTGTATGATCTCATGTATATGTGGAATCTAAAAAAAAAAAATGAACTCATAGCTAGAGATCAGATTAGTGGTTCTCTAGCTACGGTGAAGTGGATGAGAACAGCTAGGGCGTAGAAGAGGGGCAGGATGGATGAAGGTGGTCAAAAAGTACAAACTTCCAGGTATAAGATAAATCATTCTGGGATGTACTGTACAGCGTAGTAACTATAGATAATACTGCTATATCATATATTTGAAAGTTGCTAAGAAAGTACTCTTGGGCTTCCCTGGTGGTACAGTGGTTGAGAGTCCGCCTGCTGATGCAGGGGACACGGGTTCGTGCCCTGGTCCGGGAAGATCCCACATGCTGCGGAGCGGCTGGGCCCGTGAGCCATGGTTGCTGAGCCTGTGCGCGCAATGGGAGAGGCCACAGCCGTGAGAGGCCAGCGTACCGCAAAAAAAACAAAACAAAAAAAGAAAGTACTCTTAAAGGTTCTCATCACAAGAAAAAAATTTGTACCTTTGTGAAGAGATAAATGTCTACTAAACTTATCATGGTAATCACTTCATAATATATACATATATCAAATCATCATGCTGTTACACCTAAAGCTAATACAATACTATATGTCAATTATGTCTCAATAAATAAAATTGGGGGTGGGGGCAGAGAAAGACTCACTAAGATTGCTCAGGAAGAGTTTGTTAAGTAAAAAGAAAGAAAATTAAGAACTCAACTTTAAGAGTAGAACAGAAGAGGAATGCTAGCAGGACAGATGGAAGAACGATATGAAATTTTAAAGAAAAACTTGGAGAGAGTTATGTCTTAGGAGTTAGAATAGAGAGAAGTTTAAGAAAAGAGGGATACACTTTCACCAATGGACAGATCATCCAAAATGAAAATAAATAAGGAAACACAAGCTTTAAATGATACATTAAACAAGATGGACTTAATTGATATTTATAGGACATTCCATCCAAAAACAACAGAATACACATTTTTCTCAAGTGCTCATGGAACATTCTCCAGGATAGATCATATCTTGGGTCACAAATCAAGCCTTGGTAAATTTAAGAAAATTGAAATTGTATCAAGTATCTTTTCCGACCACAATGCTATGAGACTAGATATCAATTACAGGAAAAGAGCTGTAAAAAATACAAACACATGGAGGCTAAACAACACACTACTTAATAACGAAGTGATCACTGAAGAAATCAAAGAGGAAATTAAAAAATACCTAGAAACAAATGACAATGGAGACACGACGACCCAAAACCTATGGGATGCAGCAAAAGCAGTTCTAAGAGGGAAGTTTATAGCAATACAATCCCACCTTAAGAAACAGGAAACATCTCGAATAAACAACCTAACCTTGCACCTAAAGAAATTAGAGAAAGAAGAACAAAAACATCCCAAAGCTAGCAGAAGGAAAGAAATCATAAAAATCAGACCAGAAATAAATGAAAAAGAAATGAAGGAAACGATAGCAAAGATCAATAAAACTAAAAGCTGGTTCTTTGAGAAGATAAACAAAATTGATAAACCATTAGCCAGACTCATCAAGAAAAAAAGGGAGAAGACTCAAATCAATAGAATTAGAAGTGAAAAGGAGAAGTAACAACTGACACTGCAGAAATACAAAAGATCATGAGAGATTACTACAAGCAACTCTATGCCAATAAAATGGACAACCTGGAAGAAATGGACAAATTCTTAGAAATGCACAACCTGCCAAGGCTGAATCAGGAAGAAATAGAAAATATGAACAGACCAATCACAAGCACTGAAATTGAAACTGTGATTAAAAATCTTCCAACAAACAAAAGCCCAGGACCAGATGGCTTCACAGGCGAATTCTATCAAGCATTTAGAGAAGAGCTAACACCTATCCTTCTCAAACTCTTCCAAAATATAGCAGAGGGAGGAACACTCCCAAACTCATTCTACGAGGCCACCATCACCTTGATACCAAAACCAGGCAAGGATGTCACAAAGAAAGAAAACTACAGGCCAATATCACTGATGAACATAGATGCAAAAATCCTCAACAAAATACTAGCAAACAGAATCCAACAGCACATTAAAAGGATCATACACCATGATCAAGTGGGGTTTATTCCAGGAATGCAAGGATTCTTCAATATACGCAAATCAATCAACGTGATACACCATATTAACAAATTGAAGGAGAAAAACCATATGATCATCTCAATAGATGCAGAGAAAGCTTTCGACAAAATTCAACACCCATTTATGATAAAAACCCTGCAGAAAGTAGGCATAGAGGGAACTTTCCTCAACATAATAAAGGCCATATATGACAAACCCACAGCCAGCATCGTCCTCAATGGTGAAAAACTGAAACCATTTCCACTAAGATCAGGAACAAGACAAGGTTTCCAACTCTCACCACTCTTATTCAACATAGTTTTGGAAGTTTTAGCCACAGCAATCAGAGGAGAAAAGGAAATAAAAGGAATCCAAATTGGAAAAGAAGAAGTAAAGCTGTCACTGTTTGCAGATGACATGATACTATACATAGAGAATCCTAAAGATGCTACCAGAAAACTACTAGAGCTAATCAATGAATTTGGTAAAGTACCAGGATACAAAATTAATGCACAGAAATCTCTGGCATTCCTGTACACTAATGATGAAAAATCTGAAAGTGAAATCAAGAAAACACTCCCATTTACCATTGCAACAAAAAGAATAAAATATCTAGGAATAAACCTACCTAAGGAGACAAAAGACCTGTATGCAGAAAATTATAAGACACTGATGAAAGAAATTAAAGATGATACAAATAGATGGAGAGATGTACCATGTTCTTGGATTGGAAGAATCAACATTGTGAAAATGACTCTACTACCCAAAGCAATCTACAGATTCAATGCAATCCCTATCAAACTACCACTGGCATTTTTCACAGAACTAGAACAAAAAAATTCACAATTTGTATGGAAACACAAAAGACCCCAAATAGCCAAAGCAATCTTGAGAACGAAAAATGGAGCTGGTGGAATCAGGCTCCCTGACTTCAGACTATACTACAAAGCTACAGTAATCAAGACAGTATGGTACTGGCACAAAAACAGAAAGATAGATCAATGGAAGAGGATAGAAAGCCCAGAGATAAACACACGCACATATGGTCACCTTATCTTTGATAAAGGAGGCAGGAATGTACAGTGGAGAAAGGACAGTCTCTTCAATAAGTGGTGCTGGGAAAACTGGATAGGGACATGTAAAAGTATGAGATTAGATCACTCCCTAACACCATACACAAAAATAAGCTCAAAATGGATTAAAGACCTAAATGTAAGGCCAGACACTATCAAACTCTTAGAGGAAAACATAGGCAGAACACTCTATGACATAAATCACAGCAAGATCCTTTTTGACCCACCTCCTAGAGAAATGGAAATAAAGACAAAAATAAACACATGGGACCTAATGAAACTTAAAAGCTTTTGCACAGCAAAGGAAACCATAAACAAGACCAAAAGACAACCCTCAGAATGGGAGAAAATATTTGCAAATGAAGCAACTGACAAAGGATTAATCTCCAAAATTTATAAGCAGCTCATGCAGCTCAATAACAAAAAAACAAACAACCCAATCCAAAAATGGGCAGAAGACCTAAATAGACATTTCTCCACAGAAGATATACAGACTGCCAACAAACACATGAAAGGATGCTCAACATCTTTACTCATTAGAGAAATGCAAATCAAAGCTACAATGAGATATCATCTCACACCAGTCAGAATGGCCATCATCAAAAAATCTAGAAACAATAAATGCTGGAGAGGGTGTGGAAAAAAGGGAACACTCTTGCACTGCTGGTGGGAATGTGAATTAGTACAGCCACTATGGAGAACGGTATGGAGGTTCCTTAAAAAACTACAAATAGAACTACCATATGACCCAGCAATCCCACTACTGGGCATATACCCTGAGAAAACCATAATTCAAAAAGAGACATGTACCAAAATGTTCATAGCAGCCCTATTTACAATAGCCCGGAGATGGAAACAACCTAAGTGTCCATCATCGGAGGAATGGGTAAAGAAGATGTGGCACATATATACAATGGAATATTACTCAGCCATAAAAAGAAATGAAATTGAGCTCTTTGTAATGAGGTGGATGGATCTAGAGTCTGTCATACAGAGTGAAGTAAGTCAGAAAGAGAAAGACAAATACTGTATGCTGACACATATATATGGAATTTAAGAAAAAAAAATGTCATGAAGAACATAGGGGTAAGACAGGAATAAAGACACAGACCTACTAGAGAATGGACTTGAGGATATGGGGAGGGGGAAGGGTAAAAAAAAAAAAAAAGAACCTTTGAAAATTAAAAATAATATAGCAGAAACGTATGGGTCATAGTCTCTGCAGATTAGTTAATAGTAACAAAAGGAAAGATTTCTAATCCTACCCTCAATAAATTGACCATATAGAATTAAAAAAAAAAAAGAAAAGAGGGATAAATAAAATGCATGGAGAAGCTAACCATTGAATTTAGCATTTTCAAAATAAAGAGGTTTTCAAAATAGGTGTGAAGGCAAAATTTATTGCAATGAAACACTGAACAAGTTGCAGGAAGAAATGTAAAGGATTCTTTCAGTTTATCTGCTAAAAGAGAGACTGTAACATTTAGAAGAGGATATGGTGCAATTTATTTTTCAGATAAGATTAAAAATAAACTTAGACTCTGGAGAACCAACTAAGGTAGGAAATCATAAACTCAAGGTGGAACAAAACACAAATGTAAGTGCCTGAATTGACCCAAGTTGCAGATTTGTAGGGCAGAGGCAGCAGAGAAATATCCTAACTCATCTCTCTGCCTTCTAACTCCCAATCCATTCTATACTGCTGCCAGATTTATCCTAAAATATGCAATATTTCCCTGCTCAAAAAATGTCAATGGCTACCCATTGCCTACAAAAGCAAGTCCAAATTCCACGGCCTACCAGTCAGGATTTTTATCATCTGGCCATAACTTGCGTTTGCAGCTATTTCTCACCACTCCCTTTGGAGCAGCCTACACTCAAGTCATGGCTGCTTACCTTTGATTCTTCAACCATTTCTAGCAATGTGATCTACACATATTGCTTTTCACTCCTCAAGGTCCAGCAAGAATGCCACCTCCACCACGAAATTTTTTTATAAAAGCCCGTTAGAGTCTCTGTCTTCTCAGATTCCCTGTTAGTATTACCTAGGAAATTTATTATAATCTACTTCTAAAACAATAATTTCTGTATTTCTTTTCTCCTTAAATAGACATACAGTTTATTTTTTACAATCTGTGGTTTCTAACAGAGTGCCATGCACATACTGTAGATTTAATAATGGTTGCTAGCTGCTTAGAGAATTTGAAAACTTAAGGTTAGTCCTATAATAATATAAATTCTTCAAATTGAAGATGATACTATTTCATACTCAGCAAAAATCAAGGGTGTAACCTAAGACTAGCTATATGTATTGAAATGGCACATATAATATTTCCTAAAAATAGCTGACATGCTACAAATTAAAGATAATAATAAAGCAATCAAAAAAATTTTAGTAAAGGGATAAAAAAGAAACTTAGAGAACTGCTGCTCAAGCCATGACTCAATAATTAATTTTGTAAAAAGAAGTTTACAATATTTTGACAGGGTCATAAATTTACATGTTCTTTACTCAGATTTTATAATAAAATTTCACCTTAGAAAATAAATTCATGTCAGAATTTATGTCAGCTTCTTAGGAAATCAATGAATGTAACGTAATTTTCTGTATTTTTTGAATGATCATGAAGTAGCTTCAACTAATATTTATCGAGTGCCTACTTTATGCCTAGCTTGGTACTAGGTACATTCACAAATGATATCTTATTTAATATTCAGAACCATCCTGCAAAATAACTATATTAGTATCCCCATTCTGCAGGTTAAGACATTTGCTCAGAGATTTCTGGCTTGCCAAGTACTATACAGCTAGAATCTAATAGATTGAACAATCTCCACATCCACTGAGCTTGCTAATGACAACAGCTGAGCAATTTTTTTTTTTTGTGGCCACTGAAAACAAAGATTCATTATGATTCATTTTATTTGCTCTGGCTAAAATGTGTACCCTGAAGTGTGGAAAGATTAGCAACAAAAGTTAAAGCAAAAGAGTCAGATGTTTAAACTTAGTCTTCACCTTTCCAGAAAATTCAGTTAGCCAATACATTTCCCCTGAGCATATTACTCAATCAACATTTTAATGCATACACAGCAATTTAGCCTAAGGCAAAAAAGTATTTTCTATTAGAGGGCCTAGGGGAATTATTTTAATAGAAGAGAATGGTTTATCATAATCATCAGCCTTGTTTATATGTAATTTATGCTTCTAAAGTATTTGAAGTCATTTTAAAGGGTTTTTTGAAGTATTCTAAGCAAACTCTGCCCCTCTAAATTCTATAATTAACATTGTTTTCATAGCTACTTTAAAAAGGTTTTGCTAAACAAAATAGACCTTCAATCCTGCTATGTCCAAATAATCATAAATTTCAGTTAATGAGCTATTTATTTATTTGTTATAACTGTTGAGCACTGTACATGATGCTTTTCAATATGGCACGCATTTTACTCAAGTGGATTTCAAACAGCTATCTCTATCTTGCAGATAATTCAAAGCAACTTGATAATCACTAAATAAGATTTTCAATATTTCACATTTGATACAGATTCAGCATATTACTACCTATATTGTGTTGAATGTAAATTTCATTAAACCTGAAAGCACATAGCTGTTTCTCCCTTCTGGCAATACCACTGGGGGAAAATTCTATGTGTAAAGGTCTTTCACAGAAACTTGTGTTCTTCACTTGTGGTATTAGACATGAATTGATTAAAATTCTGATAGCTTATTGCAGCACAAGCTATTTGGATTCATAGAAACAGCTCTGAATTCTTTGTCTTTTACTGCAGTCACCTGAGAAGTACAGCTTTTCTTTTTCGAACCTCCTTTTTGTGGTTAGTAAACATGAGGGCTAAATCTTATTGAGAAAAATGCTTGTTGGGTCTGCTGTGTGTTTCTGCCTATTTTCTAAGCAGAGGCACCAACCACCTTTCTTCAGGACTAGCTCTTCAAGGATGTTTATGTAATGAAGAGATAGTATCCCCCTCCAGAGGAAAACTGCAGGTTTTTTACTGTCCAGGATAATAATGATTATGACAGCCTCCAGGGCAAAGATCAGACAGGCCTACAGCCCATAATAAAAGCTCTGGCTTTCTAAACTTGAGGTCCCTCTCAGGTAATGCCACCCACTGCGCGTGCACGTGTCACCTGACCCTCCTCACATCACACTTTGGGAATGGGGCTAGGAGAAATGGCACCAAAATGTTGATACTCTCACAGTTGCTATTTTTGTGAATGCCAAGCTGTCTTTTTTCTCTGAACTGGAAACCTGCGTCTGCCAACATCCCTAAAACTATATCAGGCTAACTGAGTAGCTCGCAGGTAAGGTAACACAAGCTTCCCAGTTTGTGTTAGTTGGTAACAATTTCAACCAGATTGTGTTATCTGGCTACTCACTTTCAAGAAACAAAATCATATTCAGGATGCCTATCTTCCTAACTATCTGAGCTGGCCAGTCTAGTATTCTTGCCTGACTCGCCAAGAAATCTGCCATCTTCTTGGTGCAAAACTCAGCCATCACTTGGCTTTTTCTTTTTTTTTTTCATGATCTTTCCCTTTGTCCTCTAGTGACAGACTTGATCCAGGTTCCCTTCCTACTAATTCTTCTTTAAACAAAGAGAATTTACAGTTTGTCTGCTTTGAGGTGAGAAAAATGCAATTTTTCTGAAGATTGCCCATTCCTTCTATAAATCACTAACATCCAATCCATTTACCATTTCATCATTTATATGATTTGATCTAATCGGATGACCAATCCTAATCTGATGTGAACATTCCTGCATTCTCAGCAGATTGTTCTAAACTAATAACCTGGCATGACTTCAAATTTTATCAACAACTCATTTTACGTCTTACCTAAACTCTTTGTCTTGATTATAAATATATTTAGCATAATTAATTGCTTTAATTCTTAAGAGACTAATCTTTCATATGTATTTTCTTCAGAAAGCATCCAAGTAGTTATTGACATTTTCCAATATTGGATTAAGTCCTTCCTAGGGTGGGGTGTTCAGAGGGCAGATATTATCTCACCTTAAAAATATACTTCACATGAATAGTACTGCACCGAATATCTAATTTTTCAAGTAATTTCAGAGTTTTTTCCAGGGTAATTTTTCCACATTTAAAGTCATCCCGAACCATGGACAAAAACCATGTACGAAGAATACCAAAAAAAGAAGTTAAGGAAATTCTCACAGAAAGTCATTAAGTACTTAAAATGACTAAAGAATATTTTACCTCTCTTCAGTTCAACGTTTTTATTTTCAGAGGAAAGTCTATCTTAGGCTTAAATGAGAAAACACTTTTATGATAAATAATATTTTTAAAAAACTAAGTAGGCACTACTCTGTGGTAAAGGTATGAAAGGGTATAACAATAAAAACTGCAGGAAAACAATAAAAATTAACATTTGAGAAATCAAGCTATTACTTGGGAAACAACAGTCTATTTTCTGAAGACGTGAACTTGGGAGACAGCTGGACATCAACACTTGATCTCTCTCAGCATTAGTTTCCTCATCTGAAAAGTGGTCAAATTAATACTTCCAGAAGGTGGGGGCATTAAATGAGTCCAAACCATGTCTGATATGATTATTACCACTACATTAGCCAAATGTCAGGCTACACGCATGCCCCAAGAAAGCAACATTTTAAGGACCATAAAAAAGAGTAAAAAAAAAAATGCCATGGTGAGTGTCTATTTAGTATGAAAGACAAAAATAATCAAGCTTGCTTATTATCTACAGAGAAACTACAAAAATAAGGACACTTCAAATTGAAAAACTAAGGTTAAGAAGAATTAATACAACAGTCTATAAAATCGTGAAAGGTATTGGTAAAAATTGTTCAACAACACACTCAATTTCAGATTGTTAGAACTAACTGGAAACCCTTCAAACTAATGGCAAAGACTTAATATGGCAAAGCTCATGTTATTATAAGAAAAAGATACAGGAAGCTAGGGAAACCCAGAAAAGCTCAGGGCAGAAAGGGAAGGAAGCAGTTTTTGCTTAAATGAGAGAAACTTAAGTTCAGGACTCTTCAAAAAGAATGAGAAAATAATCAAGGAAACGGGATAAATCAAAAGAAAGAGGAAAGAGGAACAGAAAGCACTCTGAGTGGATATTTGTTCTCCATATTTTCATGACCTGTAGTTCCGTTTCTCCTCGCTTAGAAGTTTCTCCCCATTATGAGTTGCCACAAGTTCCAAATATAATTAACTCTGCCCTTGCAGGAGAGGGATTTCTTGAAACTCATCCACGGATGCCACTGCTCCTTTTCTAGAAAGAAAGCAGAAAACACAGTGGTTTGTTGCCTTTGTTCTTTGGAGTTAGCTCAACACTTAAATCCCACAGAAACCATATGTAACATGTGGTCTCTTCACTTCACTGCCCTTAAAACTTTCTGGTTTCTTGCTTATGTTCTGACCATTTCCCAACCCACAATGTTTATAAATGAGGCATCTCTTGCTGCCTGGCATTTTCCCATGAACTGCCATCATACCTCATTTTATCTTTACTGTTTTGTTTAAACCCCTCAAACCTTTCAGCATGGCGTGCTTCCATTGGGTTGGGGACAGTTATTCTGAGGGCCTGATTATACATCAATGCCATTGTGGTCCCCAAAAGGTGCAAAGGGTTGCCAGACACTCTCTAGAAACTCTGGGCTGCTTCTCTAGATCCCTGACAACATATAATGCACACAGAGACACACCGCTTTTGAAAAAGGCTGTTCTGGAGGCTAAGTTCTTAAAATCTTCAAAATTCTTATAGCTGGTTGGCTGGGCACCACACTGCCAGGTGACTATCATGTTTTTCTTTTGGTCTGAACACCTAACGTGATATCACTGAAAGTTTCATACTTCATAGAGAATGCTTCTTTATGACTTCATCAGGAGACTCAGAGCTTGCCAGACAACCTGGTTTTTCATGGTCAGAGATGGTCATCTTAAGCTGAATGTGTAACATCTTGATGGGAAGGTTGTCCCATGGAATGTTTTCTCATCTTTGAACACTCTTTATTTCAGAAGCTCTGCTTCTGCTACAACCAAACATGTCACTTAGCGATCTGAGTAAGAAAGAGAAAGAAAAATTAATTCTCAGACTGCTAATACAGGCTCCTCCAGGGGAATTTGTAAATGCCTTTGATGATCTCTGTCTGCTTATCTGTGATAAAAAACTCATGCACCATCTAGGTGAGTATGCAGGCTACCAACACTGCCAAAAATATTACGTCCCACTCTCCATTGATGGGAATGCGGTCCTCCTGTCCCACCACAATGTAGTGGGTGACTACCGATTTTTTGACTACCAGAGCAAACTTTCTTTCAAATTCAACCTGCTTCAAAACCAGTTAAAAGACATCCAAAGTCACGGCATCATTCAGAATGAGATGGAGTACCTGAGGACTGTTGTTCTGTGCGCCTTAAAGCTGTATGTGGATGACCACTATCCAACGGGGAACTGCAATGTGCTGAGAAAAACGGTGAAAAATAAAGAGTTCTTGATTGCTTGCATTGAAGATCACAGCTATGAAATAGGAGATTACTGGAATGGCCTTTGGAAATCGAAATGGATTTTCCAAGTCAATCCATTTCTAACCCAGGTAACAGGGAGAATTTTTGTGCAAGCTCACTTCTTCAGATGTGTCAACCTTCATGTCGAAATCTCCAAGGACCTGAAAGAAAGCTTGGAAGTAGTTAACCAAGCTCAACTGGCTCTAAATTTCACGAGGCTTGTGGAAGAGCAAGAGAATACATTTCAAGCTGCAGTCTTAGAAGAATTACAGGAGTTATCAAATGAAGCCCTAAGAAGAATTCTACGAAGAGATCTTCCAGTGACCCGCACTCATATTGACTGGCAGAGGATACTCTCTGACTTGAATCTGGTGATGTAGCCTAAATTAGGATGAGTCATTTATTCAAGAAGTGTGTTATGCAACTGGATGATATAAAGGATTGCTCATGATAACTGTCTTGACCTGATTACTTTGTTTCAGGGGGCAGGGAGGGTGGCAGAGGTTATTTGCCTAAAGTTGAGAAGCCACTAGACATGCCTGTCAATTTGCAGATGCAAGTTTGGAGGGGGGTTTGTTTTTTTGAGGAGGGGATGGTTGGTCACATCACACAGCTTGTGGGAACTTGGTTCGCCTATCAGGGATTGAACCTGAGCCTTCGGCAGTGAAAGCGCAGAGTCCTAACCACTGGACCTCCAGGGAATTCCAGATGCAAGTTTAAATTAGGGACAAGTCTACCAAATCATTTTATTCAAGGAATATTTACCAGTAAGTCAAGAAAATGATGATGGAAATTAATTTTCATAAACCTTAACTGATTATTCATTGATGTTACTCACAGTCTTGATCAAATACTTTTAAACAATACCTATTGACTAGGAGATCCATTTCAAATTCCCTGGCTTAGCATTCCAAGGTCCCCCATGACCTGAGTGCCCCTATATCTTCCATGGATTTAACATGGCTAAACTGGACTTTAGGACTGGATTTAACCACCTTTTCCAAAAAGCCTAAGAGAAGCCTCACCAAAAGTGTTCTCTACATTTCCTATATGTAAACACCTTCTAGCTCTAATTTTGCCTTGAAACTTTTCCATCCTAATTTGAATATTAGACGTGTGTGTTTGTCGTCTTACTCTTAATATACTAAGGAAGGGATTTTTTGTTTCATTCATACACAGTGTAATGGAAATCTATGAAATTTTGAGTTAGAATATCTAAGTTCAAGTCCTGATTCTACCAATTACTACTTTTGTGACATAAGGCAAGGATAAAATATATGACTTCTTTGATACCCAATTGTTCCATTTGTTAAATAGGGGTTAAATGCATGATGTTTTACATACAATATGTGAGCAATAAATCATTCACGAATAAATAAATGTTGAAGAGAGGAGAGCTTCCGTAAGTCTCTCAGGTTGGCCAGAGCTTCACAAGCAACATTTCCTAAAGATGAGAGTATCTGAAGCATCATTCCTCAATCCAACCAAAGCTCTCTATCTTTCAGGAGTTCTAATATACAAATATCTCTGATTTGGAAATACAGTTTTGCATTTTAAAGATCTTTCATAGTGTCTGGCATACGATAAGAATATAATTCCTACACTGTATTTTCCTGGCAATACATTCTTGAGATCTTATTATATGTCACATGAAGATAGATCCCTTAAGGAGGCTCCAGGGACAAGATTTATTTTCAGATTTAATCAATCAATGTCCCAACAGGAAACAGATGACAAATACAGATATGATAGTTCAAAGAGAGTATAATGAAGGGATTATCCAGAAAGATGTGGGAACACAAGGGACAGCGAAATACCATGAGAGCAGTTTACATCTTTAGGTCAAGGTTAGGGAGCAGTCACTAGAACCTGGAAGGAGGAGTCAATATAATGGGTCACCAGAAGAAGGGCTATACCCTTCTGTGGAGGAACGTTCCAGCCCAAGGAAACCCCGCAGGAAGAGAGTCAAGGGCATAAATATTCTTCTCCTGCTTCTGGCTTCTGTCAGAGCTCTCCATTGGCAAACCCAATCAAAAATGAGAGGGCAAAGGAGTCCACTAATAGTCTATGCACATCTGCCTCCCAAGGCCAATAGTAGGGGGGTGAAGGGAAGAGAACAGATCCGGAGAGGCAAATGGAAGATACGGATACATGTTCATTCATCTGAAGGCGATTTCTGATACCAGGCAGGACTTTTGTTTTAGTATGATGAACATCTGGCATTTACTCAGTATATGCTTTTGTTCACTTAGATAAGTCATTATTTTAAATAAATAAATATATTTTGTAGAGCTACATAAAAAATGTGTTTGGAAGGATTTCAAGTAATTTTTCTATATATTTCAGTCCATTTTAACTCCCTTGAAAAAGGACAACCTCTTCTAGGTTATAAATGCAACAGGTTTCCTGAATTAATTTTATTACATAAACGTAATGCTTATCATACTGTTCTTATCTCCCTAGTCACTTTTTTTTTTTTTTTTTTTGCAGGCCTCTCACTATTGTGGCCTCTCCCGTTGTGGAGCACAGGCTCCGGACGCGCAGGCTCAGCGGCCATGGCTCACGGGCCCAGCCACTCCGCGGCATGTGGGATCTTCCCGGACCGGGGCACAAACCCGTGTCCCCTGCATCGGCAGGCGGACTCTCAACCCCTGCGCCACCAGGGAAGCCCTTCCTAGTCACTTTTTATTCTTATTTTAGAACATGTAAAGTGCCCTCACTTTGCAAGCACCATGTTCATGCTCCAAACTCACATGAATAAAAAAGAATTTATGGGGCTTCCCTGGTGGCGCAGTGGTTGAGAGTCTGCCTGCCGGTGCAGGGGACACGGGTTCGAGCCCTGGTCTGGGAGGATCCCGCATGCCGCGGAGCGACTGGCCCCGTGGGCCACGGTTGCTGAGCCTGCGCGTCTGGAGCCTGTGCTCCGCAACGGGAGAGGCCGCGATAGTGAGAGGTCCACGCACCGTGATGAGGAGTGGCCCCCACTTGCCTCAACTAGAGAAAGCCCTCGCACAGAAGTGAAGAGCCAACACAGCCATAAATAAATAAATAAATAAATAAAGAAAGAAAGAAAGAAAGAAAGAAAGAAAGAAAGAATTTATGGTGTGACTAGGATTTACTAATTCAACAGATCCATTTTTTTTATTCCCTAGGAACGTGATCTGTGACCCTAACAGCATGCAAATGCAGCTCTCTGTTCAGATGGAGTCATGGCATGAGAGAGTGAAGTAAGGGGAAAATTCCATAAACATTATATTCTTTAGTAGAGATACCTGAACAGTACTCCAATGTTTCCTAATGAGTATTTCCTATGTTCACATCCGTACTTCTTTTTATACCTCATTCTTGGATAAAAAATCTTCAACAAAGCTCAAATTCTTCTGGATTTATTAGAAAATAACAATAAAGGAAAATCAGGACTCTTTTGCCAAAGTATTATTATAGCATAACACATGCCTAAAGTTCAAGAAGGCTCCGTAGCGTTTGTTTGGAATTAAATTCGCCATGTCTAGCACTGAAACTCATAGGTCAAACTGATCTCTTCAGAATTTCTAGAAATTCTTGCAGTGTGCCATCATTTCTAATGGCAAGACCTCACAATATAGAAGAAGATATGATGACAGTGGCTCTTTAAAGTTACATGGTACCATTCAATACATTTTGTTGGGACCACCATTGACTCTCAGCACACATCTATTCACAGGGAATTTGACTGGAAATTTTGAGTTAAGTTGCATTAACTTAGCTTGGCCTAGGATGTACTTCTAACCACTTGCCAACATCCATGGTCACACTATTCATTTCACCCAAGAACACCGTGTATCAAACCCTTCTGGACTTTGTAGAACAATCTGACCTGGCCTAGCCCATCCATATATGTGTCTCAACTTCCTCCTTTCCAAGGGACTGCAGTCCCAAGATCCTCCCTTATGTTACTGCAAATTTATTTAACTCTCTTCCAAAATTCTTTTGCAAAATATTTTCATGGACCTATTACTAACTCTGCTTCCTTTTTATCTTCCTGTCACACAATTCCTTCTTTTAAATTAATCTTCAAAAAGTAGTTCTTTATAGATATAGCCTCAAGGATCCTATCTTACTGACTTTGGTGATCCCATTACAGAGTCTGAAACATAATGAGTGTTTAGTAGATATTTGCTGAATATGTAGATGGATGGTTAAATGAATGAATACATTGAAGGAAGAAAATAAACTCTATTAATCTTTCTTTAAAATAGATACCTTTTCCACTAGATATTTTAATTTTCAAGGCATCAAGAGGTGAATGTCAATTTAAAAATGCAGGAACAAAGGATGTGCCTGGGATTTCATGGACAAAGAAGTTCTAATATGCTGTGTATGCCCCACTTGGAGAGTCTCGATGTACATTAAAGGCTCAGAGATAGTCTGCCACTAAAAAAATTATTTAGTTGAGTATTTTCTGGAATCATTTCTGATTCCTCCCTTTTCCCCTCACCATCCATATCTAACCTATCTGCAAGGTCTATGAGTTTGACCTCTAAAAGAATATCTGTCTACTTCCCTCCACCATGGCTGCTACTACTGTAGCCCATGGCGCCATCCTGTCTCGCAGGAGTACTGCAATATCCTCCTAATTGACATCTCTGCTTCCACTCTTGGACTCATAACCATTCTAACAAAGTAGCCAAAATGAGCTTTTAAAAACATAAATTGATTCCCTGCTTATCCCTAAAGCATACCAATGGGTTTAATGTCCTTAAAGTCCAATCTTCATATATTGGTCCACAAGGCCTTATGACCTCTAGCCTGAGCCACACTCTCAAACCTTATCAACCACCACTCTCCTCCTTGCTCATCACTCTTTTGTTCACTAGGCTTCCTTCTCTGCCTTTTCCTTGCCAAGCCCTTTCCTACATGAAGGTCTGGTACTTGACGTCTCCTCTGCTTAAAAACATGTCCTTCAGCTCTTCTTGTCATTAGCTTCTCTTCAGCCTTCAAGCCTCAGCTCAAATATCATCCTTCTGAAACCCTTCTCGAGAATTGGCCCTTCCCAGTTGTCCCACATCACCAGCTTTATTTCCTTCATAGTAACCATCACAATTTGAATTTTTAAGATTCTGATTTCCTACACTAGAATACCAACCCTTGTTTATATTATTTACCAGAACATCGTTAGCACCTAAATAATACCTGACACATGGTAGGGAATAAATATTTGCTGAACAAATATGTTTATTCAGGGGGTCCTTTTTCAAGTAAAACTTACTAATATTCCACTGAACACAGAAAGTCTAGTGCAGGCTAAAAAGTAACCATTTTACATAAGAGGTCCATACATATCTTCAGGGAGTTAAGAATTTCTATTCGTATATAATGGGCTTTAGAATTCTGACATAAAAATATGACATATGTGCTCAAAAATCCATTACAGAGTAATGTCAAGGCTATTAGGTAATGGTTATTTATCTACAGTGTTAATATATTTTCGTTAGTCATATGCTCTACAAAGAACTCTCCCTTACACTGGGTGTTTCCTTACAACTGATTCCATTCTTGTCTTGAAAAATTCATGTTAAAGGCTTCCGCTGGTAAGCCCTTATAAGTTTGGAAATAATTTGAAGAGTTCAATAATACTTTTGACTTTGTTTTTGGTTTTTGGCTAAGAGACTGTTACCATCATAAGGCTTTATTTCTTCCTTTATAGATTGGGAAACTGAAATGAGGCCCTGAGAATTTGAGTGCCTTTTTCAAAATCCTGCAGCATTAATTAACACTATAGTCCTGGTCCAGGTTATTTTCACATTTTGTTCTATTTTACCTATTATTCCTAAGTCCATAAGACAGAAATTAGAAGGAGTATATATGAGGGGCTGGATCCAAAGGATAAGCTTGAGCAACACCTAATTTCAGAGAGGATGCTTGGAAAGACCCACTTCCATTTCTATCAGAGTGGAGCAGATGATTAGCTGCTCATTATGCAGATGTGGGATCAGAAGCGAATTTTATTTTCCCTTTACCTTCTGATAATTGAAGGAACTCGTCCTAACAAAGAAAAGTCTTAACAGCTCCATTCCTATTTATATGCCAAGTTGCTTACAAGTGGATAGGATCAAAAAAAGAAGAAGAAGAAGAAGAAGAAGAAGAAGAAACAACTGTACAACTTCTTAATAAATCAACTTAACATTAATGCTCATAATTTTAACAGATCTTTAAAAATTATCTTCACGTGGTTGATGAATGGTAAAATTACACAGGTCTTGAGTGGGAAGCTATAAAGAAGAGAAGTAAATCTTATCCTTCTTCTGCTAATACACTCAGTTTGACAGAAGAAGCTGCTTAAGTCAGCCAGAAGACAGCAATCCTAATTTAAAAATGGGCAAAGTATATAAACAGGCAATCTACAGTACAGGAAATCCAAAACAAATATGAAGAGAAACATGCAACAATCAAAGAAATGCAAATTAAAACCACCATTAGTTTTATGTTACAGCTATTAAAAAAAGGCAAAAAATTAGAAGTTGGTTTAAGTAAATTCTAGTGAAGATGTGTACTTGTGTATGTGTACCAGTGTGCAAGTCCATATGTGCATGTACATGTGTGTATATGCCTGTGTGTGTGTGTGTGTGTGTGTGTGTGTGTAGGAACTCTCATATATTATTGCTAGTGGGAGATTAAACAAAAGCTGCTGTTCTCAAGAGCAGTCTGGCACTATTTAGTCAAATTAGACGTATGCATACCATATGTCTTAGCAATTCCATTCCTAGGTGTATTTCCTTCCAAATTTCTCACACTTGTCTCGAACGAAGCATGTACAAGGATGTTCACTGTGGTGTTGTTTGTCTCAGCAGGAAACTAATCTCAATTTAGAAGTCCACCACTGACGGATTAAAAGTTAATTGTGGTAAATGCACACCAAGGAGTACCATGAATGGCTGGAAGTACGGAGCAAATGTACACAGAACAATATGGGTGGATGGTAAAAGCACACTGCTGGATAACAGAGAGTAAGATACAATGTGATTTGTATCATAACAAATGCAGAAATTAAACAGAGGCTCCAAATAATACATATTTTTCAAGAACACATTTTTTTTAAACACACATTAAATGTATTAGAATGGTTTCCTGTGCAGGAAATAAATTAAAAAGTAATCATAAACAAACCACAAATAAACAACTACAAGCACAAAAAGAGGAAAGTAAAGAGAAAATAAACAGAAGTAAAAAGAATTGTACTTATTTAGAAGCAGCATGAACTTAAAGCCCCCAAAGATGAACTGAAATGCCTCCCGCCAAATTTCCCACCGCCCCTCACCCCTCAGGGATTAGAAGGCACTACACTTTGTCTCCAGCACACATAACTGTGAAAAGTCTGCAGTAGTACAACTGAGGCCAAGGACAGGGGAAGGCTGTGCCCTGAACAAAGTCAGAAATGCCATTCATGTGTCTGAGGTTGAATTCCTCAAGATAAGTATGAACTGGGGTTGGAAAAGAAAGTCCATCTCTGTTTTTGTCTAGGGGATGATAGGAAAAGGTGAGTTTGGCTCCATAGACTGCTATGGGTACCATTGTTTAGGAAAGATCAAAAGAGGCCGGGACTTGTAAGAGACATAGGGTTCTAACAAGAAAATTAGGAAGTCAGGGTACTTCTTGCCAGGTCAAAAGATTATAACAGTCTGATCATAAAGATAGAGCACAGCTTTACTGTGACTGGCACAAAACTGTAACGAATTTCTGCGTAATGAAAGTGCTTTGTCGAGTACATAAATTACCTGCTTCTCCAGTTTCCCTCATCCTGATCCTCAATTTTATTCACCTCTATCTTGTTGCCTCATGTAGCTTCCTGACGGAAAAGGAAATTAGCAGAAAGAAGTGGCTGAACTATTCATTTAAAAATTTTTACTTATTAGAGTTCAATGAATATGTTAGAAAAAGCAAAACCACAGAGATAAAATCCATTTATCTTTAAGTAGAGTGCCGCATTCGAAGGAATTTAGCTGTAAAATTATTAGTGATATTTTTCTGGGAAATGACATTATAACAGAAAAGGAGTTGACGCTTTTCAAATAGGTATTGGAGACGCTTTGATGCTCTCCCCACGCAATCACACGTATTCTTGGGATGCCCTGGAGTTTCTAGCACAAGACTTGATATTAGACACAGGCAATTTACATCTACCCCAAGGTACATGATTCGGGGGAATACAGTGCATTTTTACAGTTAACATGGTAGCAACTGAAAATATTAGTTGAATATGGCATCAATATGCCACTGAATATGCCACTGAAATGGCATCCCTATAGCCAAACTCAAAATATATACAATAACTTTTTAATTGTATTATTAAAATATGGCTCTTATGCACTGAAGCCAAAAGGTGTTTGGAATGGCTATGGTGAGAAGATACCTCATGGAGTCAGTAGAATGCAAGAAACTCCCTTGCAATCCCTCTGTCATCACCATCTCTCTAAATCCCGAGTTAGAAATCTGTGCACGCTATCCATCAAATAAAACTATGCCCCTCTTCTGCATTCCCACCCTATTAGCTTTCTCCTGGGAAAGTGACCATGGAGAAGCTTCTGCTGATGCCAACAGTAAACCCCTTCCAAAGGTGTACAGAACATGAGAATATCTAAATCACACTGAATTCATCTGCCATTGGTGAAACAAAGTATAAACCATACCTATAATGTTAGACTATGGGTCACTGTCCTGAAAACACCCCTGTCTCAGAACCCTTGAATTTGAAAGGCAGTATGTCCCTACTCTCCAGGGGCTCAAAATCTTGATGGTTCAGTGCTAGAGAAACAGAGAAATAACTGTATGTCAAATAATAAGCATCCTTATAAAGAGTGATAGTTACTATTATTTAATGATGAAATCTTGGCTTTCCTACCATTTGGAGATAATAATTTTAACAGAGAAAGTTACTGAGAAATTAGTATCTCTCCCTTTGTTCCGATAGACCCCAAAAATAAAAAGCAGAGTTTTTTTATTTTTATTCTGTGGGAAGCAGAGTTTTGAATTCTGGAATCCTTTGTCCTAGAATTAACAGGTTGTTTTGTTTTGTTTTATTCTTTTTCTGATTCGGATCCAGTGGAAGCGAATTAAGTTGGCTTATTCCCGAGTGACAGGAGATGGTGAATTTTGTGTTTAGAAGGTAGGGACAAGTGAAGCTAACGAAAGTCTGGCAGAGATATCACACTATTTCTGCCACAAGCAGGAAACATCAGGAACACTGAGAGAGCTGCTTCTGCAAGCAAAGGAGGAATTACTCCTAAACCCAACTATAAGATTGAAATTGGACATTCTACTTTTCTTGCATTCAAGTGTCATGAACCCATGCATATCCACTTCATGAACATAAACTAAGGTCTGGCTTTCAAGAAATAGGACTTTTTAAAAAATAGATCTTTATTGGAGTATAATTCTTCACAATACCGTGTTAGTTTCAGTTGCACAGCAAAGCGAATCAGCCATATGCATACACGTTCCCATATCCCCTCCCTCTTGAGCCTCCCTCCCACCCCTCTAGGTGGTCACAAAGCACTGAGCCAATCTCGCTGTGCTATGGTGCTGCTTCCCACCAGCCAACTATTTTACATTCTGTAGTGTATATATGTCGATGCTACTCTCTCACTTCGCCCCAGCTTCACCCTCCCACCCCATGTCCTCAGGTCCATTCTCTATGTCTACCTCTTTATTCCTGCCCTGCAACTAGGTTCATCAGTACCATTTTATTTTCTTTAAGATTCCATATATATGCGTTAGCATACAGTATTTGTTTTTCTCTTTCTGACTTACTTCACTCTGTATGACAGACTCTAGGTCCATCCACCTCACTACAAATAACTCAATTTTGGCACTTTTTATGGCTGAGTAATATTCCATTGTATATATGTGCCACATCTTCTTTATCCATTCATCTACTGATGGACACTTAGGTTGCTCCCATGTCCTGGCTATTGTAAACAGAGCTGCAGTGAACACTGTGGTACCTGACTCTTTTTGAATTATGGTTTTCTCAGGGTAAATTCCCAGTAGTGGGATTGCTGGGTCATATGGTAGTTCTATTGCAACAATTAATGCTGGCTGGAAAGGGTATGGAGAAAAGGGAACCCTCTTGCACTGTTGGTGGGAATGTAAATTGATACAGCCACTGTGGAGAACAGTATGGAGGTCCCTTAAAGAAATATAACTTTTAAAGGGCCCTTCCAATGACTTATTGTATGAACTCCTGGACAGCATATTTTCTATTTTTCAGTCTTATGAAAAGCAAGACTATTTCTTCATTCAGTTTGTATTTATTGAGCCCATTCTTTGTGCCATAACCTGTGTTAGACACTAGAAGCACAAAAGGAAATAGGACACTATTCCTGTTCCTGAGTAAGTCCCAGCTGAGTAAGAGATGTTGGCGTGTAAAGAACTGATTACATAATAAGTGGTCATAAAGTCTCCGGGAAGGAGTTCGGGAACACTTGCATAGTGGATGTTGCCATCACCCTGACCAGGATGCTCCTTGCCCAAGACTGATTGGTGCTGGGAGACCCCAACCCCTCGTGCTAATTCAGGACAACTCTGCAGTTATTCAGCTTCTGAGCTCCCTGTAAGATTGGCTAGGTAGGGCCTTTGTTATGACGGCATCTGCTGTTCACTTACCCTTCCTAACCCAGGAGTAAGCAAACATTTTCTGAAAAGGCTGGATCACAGATGTTTTAGGCTTTGCAGGCCACAGAAGGTTGACCTCTATCCGGTACTCTTTTTTTTTTAACCTTTAGAAATATAAGAAACATTCTTACTTAACTCAGGGTCACATACAAACAGGCTGTGAGCCCGATTTGGTTTGCTGAACTTGCTCCAACCATAACTGCTTTCCTTGCCTGCTCCCCGCAGGTTTTGATTTCAAGAGGACTCCCCAGCAAACATCCTGCAAGCAAATCCCTGTCTCAGAGTTTGCTTCCTGGAAACCTGACTCGGACAGCTTGACAAAGGAAGAACTAAACTGAGTGGTTTAACAAGAGTTTATTAGGAGAGGTGGTGACAGTCTTGATTTTACCTAAACTCTATCGTCCTAGAAAATAGAGATGGTTAATCCTCCCAACCTTTTGTTTTCCAAAAACCCCACCCTACTGTGTTCCAAGGAAGGGCTTCCTGCGAAGACCTACCTCCCCACAGGACTTAGATCACCCTCTTCTTTCTCAAGACCCCCATGAGACTCTCAGTTGACTCCCTTGTTTACATATAAGGCCAGATACCAACCCTCAGAAATCTCATTCTTTGTCTCATAAATGATCAGCTGAACTG
The DNA here is from genome assembly GCF_949752795.1 of Hyperoodon ampullatus. Lineage (NCBI taxonomy): Eukaryota > Metazoa > Chordata > Mammalia > Artiodactyla > Ziphiidae > Hyperoodon > Hyperoodon ampullatus. The sequence goes on along the minus strand of NC_136924.1, from coordinate 88,042,922 downwards.
TTTGTGCCCATAAAACTAGCTTGACAAGGAAATAAACATTGCCTGTTCATCTAACTGACAGAGGCTCCCTCTTATGACAAAAACTGTAAAATCATTCCACCTGCAACTTGTCAATTCTTCCTTATATAATCTACAAAACCACCCTGCTGAGACACTCTGATCCTCAGATCTAGGGTTCTCCCTCTATTGCAATATACTGGATAAATTCAATCGCATTACTTGCCTTGAACAGTGAGATGACCACAGGCACAAGAAACATACTATACAAAGGCACCAAAGTATGAAAGGACACGATGTTGTCAGAGAGATACTGGGAAGTCTGATGTGGAAGGAATGGAGAGTTGCGTTTGGGACCAGAGTGGATTGCAGTGAGGTGGGGCGGGGAGAGGGGGGCGGTGCTGTTTAGATTGAATCGCCTCGCATGTTAAACCAAGCATGCGATGCTTGATGCAGGGAAATTCCCGAGGCCTTTGTACAGTTCCCTCTTGGAGGTAAAGAGGCTTGGCTACTAGACAGGGAGACTAGTTCCTACAATGGACAAAAAGACAGACTTTAAAGTTGTCATCAAGAAAGCATGGGCCCTGAACTCCAATATTCATTGCAGCACTATTGACAATAGCCAGGACATGGAAGCAACCTAAATGTCCATTGACAGAAGAATGGATAAAGAAGATGTGGTACATATATACAATGGAATATTACTCAGCCATAAAAACGAAATAATGCCATTTGCAGCAACATGGATGGACCTAGAGATTGTCATACTGAGTGAAGTAAGTCAGACAAATATCATATGACATCACTTATATGTGGAATCTAAAAAAATGGTGCAAATGAACCTATTTACAAAACAGAGTCAGAGATGTAGAAAACAAGCTTATGGTTACCAAGGGGGAAAGCAGGGTAGGGTTAAATTGGGAGATTGGGATTGACATATATGCACTACTATATATAAAATAGAAAACTTATAAGGACCTACTGTATAGCACAGGGAATTCTACTCAATACTCTGTAATGACCTATATGGGAATAGAATCTGAAGAAGAGTGGTGTATATGTATAATTGATTCACTTTGCTGTACAGCAGAAACTAACACAACATTGTAAATCAACTATACTCCAATTAATTTTAAAAAAAAGAGAGAGAGAGCATGAGGTCTTCAGCTGACAAATCCTTAAATGCTCAAAACAATTTTGGGAAACTGTATATCCACTTGTACATTTACAAGTTACCCTTAAGATTTTTCATAAAAAGTTTAAATTGCATATAATTTCAGACATATTATAAATATTGACATCTTGAAATAAAATATTCATATCAAGTTTTTTTCTCTTTTCTTATATCAGGTTTTAGAAAGTATCCAGTAGAATCTAAATACCCTAGATTTATCTATTTAAAAAAATAAGTGAACACTTTAGTTTACATAGTTCCTTTATCTCCTTGAACTTTTCCATTTCATTTCACCAACATATTTTATGCTAATGTAATATAGTTTTATGCTGGAAAGGTTTTTACTGGAGTTACAAGTCTTTTATGCTAGAAGGTATAATACACCTGTGCTCAAAAATATGTATGTAATTTTTTCTTGTGCCTATAGGGTCTAAGTTTAAAAATGGTTTTTTCTTCTATAAACATTTGTTCAACATAAATATATTACAAATTGGTGATTGATTATTAAATATAAAATAAAACTTATTGAAGATGTACCTCATAATGTACGGATCAAGCTAATTTATTTGCATTTAGCTTATATATCTATGAATTAATATTATTAATTGCTAGAAAGAGAAAGGGTTCAGCATCAAATCTATTTTTCTTTTTATTTCATAGATATAAGCAATGAGCAAATTAGATAAATAAGTGGATATTAATAAAGAGTTTTCTTATAACAATGTCACTCTGTTATTTAAATTCTTCTGAACTTTATACTAAAAATCACACCATAATCTGTTATCAAAAATTATTGCTAATGATTTCACAAACTTGTTAGGTAGCCCTTTTATTGTATTGAGAGCAAAGAATTAGAAACCAACTTATGTGCAAAGGGCTTTATTATAGGCCCTGGCATTCTCTGTTTCTTGGAAGAAAACAAAGGCTTTACTAAGACTCACCCAATGACTTGCCTTATGCCTGCAACTCTGTCACTTAAAGACATTTTTATTTATCCACTATTCTCAGACAGGGAGGAGAAAAATAAAGTATTAAATTCAATACACCTACGTTAATGTAAAAATCTTTTTTAACAGTACATTTTTATCTTATCAAAGTCTGGGAGATGCAGAATTAACTCATGTAATTAGTGGAAAACATCCAGCACACAACCTAATTAGCAAAACCAACCCACATTATCAAACCAATCGGCCAGATCAGAAAAACACTGGACTTCAAGTTTTACTTTCAATAGAAGTGTTAATACATACTTTTAGAAATATAAAAATCGCTGTGAAACAAATTGGAAATCGGATCTTGTAACATAGATTACTAAAAGCAGTCATTAAGGCTAAAATTTTTCATGTCTAATAAAATTTAATTTATCCATATTCTAATAAGTTGAAAGTATGATAAAATACCATTTTTATTTCTTCATTTGCAAGACTGTTATGTGTAAAATTACAAGTTATTTATGAAGTGAGGAGTATATTAGCATAGTACTCCTTTGGTAAATGTATACTTGCATGTTTTAATCTCTGATGTTCAGCTTTAGTGTATAATTAAATAAGAACTATGTATAAAATATAATCAATCCAGAATAAAAATGCCCCATGTATTTTATGAAAGAAATGATATGCACTGCTAAAAATTACTTAGTCCAAAAATTAGCATACCGTTGTATTTCTTGCTAATAGGAAGTAGAAAATATTAAGTATTTTATAGATGAGAAAGATTAGGCTGACTGAAATCAGAATAAATGTTTTATGAAATGATTTGAGAAGATAAGTTTAACCACATTAGCAAATAGTGAATTCCAGTCTAAAAGAAAGCACATAAAATGTACTTTTACAGTTTTCATCCTGTGCCTTAAGAAATTAGACAGTGTCAGAGTGATTTCCAGTTACATGCAAAAGAATTTTTAACCCTTTGGCTCTTCATTCTGGGCTAATGACATAACTTGAGGATGACTATTGGAAATGGCTGAAAAGAATCAGTTACCTTTAAACGGAAAACTCTGTGCTCAATACGTTCTCTCCAGATCAGTGCTTCTACAGCACTGGAGGCCAAAGAAGAGGCAAAGTCACTCCTTGATTCCTTCTCTACAACCTATCTGGATTCCGAACATGACAACCTTCAACCAACGTTCAAATGTCTTTTTGCTTATTGCCCTAGAACTTTTTACACCCTGGTAACATGTTCCATAGCAAGATTTGGGCAAGGGGTGTGCCTTTGTTTTACAGAATGTAGGTAAAACTATTAAGAAAAATAGGTGGCAAATGTAAAATAGATAGCTAGTAGGAAGCAGCCACATAGCACAGGGAGATCAGCTCGGAGCTTTGTGACTACCTAGAGGGGTCGATAGGGAGGGTGGGAGAGAGACGCAGGAAGGAGGAGATATGGGGATATATGTATATGTATAGCTGATTCACTTTGTTATAAAGCAGAAACTAACACACCATTGTAAAACAATTATACTCCAATAAAGATGTTTAAAAAAAAAAAGAAAGAAAGAAAAATAGGTGGCAAAAGAGAACCTGCTTGAACATGCAGGGGAGTTCTCAGTAGATATGTTTTAAGAAAAGTATATACAGAAATTGAGGATTCAGAAAATAATTCCCTTAACTTTCTTTGCAAACTCCCAAAACTATTCACAGCCCAGTTGGAACACTGCCATCATAAGGTTTGTGCAATCTAGTTTTAGACCACTAGAAATAGAAAGCTAATAAGGAAATGAACAAAAAGCATGCGATATCTTGCAAAGTGTTCATGTCCTACACTGTGTCACAAGAGATTTTGCATACTTGCTTCTTCATAATATTTCTATAAAAGAACATAAAGAGTTCACTTCTTTATGTCACAAACAAAAAAAGAAAAAGTTGTAATTGGGAGCCATTACCCCCAATCATCTCAGGTGTATTAAAGAGAGTCACCTCAGTCCCAGGTAAGTTGTGGCAACCTGTTTCACAGAGTTTGCCTCTTAAGATAGGGCTGGGATGGGGTAGGGGATGGGGGTTAAGAGGAAGCCTACTAGGGCAGAGCAGAGGGAACACCTTCATGTTCAATCATTTGAAAGAACTCCAGGAAAGTAAACTGTCCCATTGTAGGGATGAAAACCCAGTACAAACAATATATTTTTACGACTTAATATTTTTGACAGGAAAATAAAAGGCACTTCATTGAAAAATTCTTTAGTTTGCTGTCTGCTTCATAGACTTCTGAGCATTTCACTGACTGCCATATAAAGGAAGCCATTAATTCATTTAGAGCCTACAAAGTAGAAGAAAGTCCCTCTTTGACTAATGATTTATCTAAATTAGGTGATATATAATTTTATATTTTTAAAATTGTTATATATACAAAGCATACAAGTCAAAAAGAAAGAGGTTTGTTTTTCAAACCTAAACACTTACATATTCTTCATATTTATTATGATTAAAAAAATTGAAGGAACATCTTTCTACAGGAAGCCTAGTAGGAATACTGCTTGAGTACTTTAATTTCCATTTCACAAATTAATCCTGCAACATTTTATAAAAATCTTATAATTGGTTCTATAGTTAATTAAAATTTCAATAGCAAGCAGATATGAAAGTGCAGCTTATTTGAAGTATTTATTATTCACTCTTGGATTGCTAATGAATTAAAGTCTCAAGTGTATCTGTATTAAAGTCACCTTCCTGCTCATCTATCTACATGCTCAGAAAGTAATACATTAAAACCAAGAGCGTTTCATATATTTGGTGTTATTATTTTTTCTGCCTAACTTGTGAATGTAAGTTTATTCTGTGGTACTTTCTGAAAAATGAACTACTCTTTCAGCTAACAGTCTTTTCAAGTCCAGTTATTTTAATAATTAGGATTCTATTTGAAGTTCATTTTCATTTAAGCATATTATAACTTTTGTCAACATTTTTCTCTTCACCAAAAGGTTGGTTTGAAGTCACGTCAACAACATTAACTATTCTAACCTGTAGACTTTTCATGAAATAAGATGCTATTTTATCCTCTGGAGCTTGGTTTGTATTCCTTAAACTGGTTAAAACAGATTTATCATGGTGATCATTTCATAATTTATAAAAATATTAAATTACCATGTTGTATACCTGAAACTAATATATTTTAAGTCAATCATACTTCAGTTCAAAAAATAAAGTAAAACAGAAAAAAAAATCCTCCTAAAAAGACAGATTTAAAAGAACTCAACCATTGATACAAATATCAGTGTTTTTGAAGATGCTTTGGATATTTCTTAATTACAAACGTCCTGCTATGAAATTGATTAAATTATATACAAAGTAAAACGCATATATACAGATATTTTTATTAGTAGTGAATATTATTAAGATCTGTTTCTGTATTCTGAAAACCATGAAAAACATAACTTAAGGGTTTAAAATATTTCCTACTGTGAAAATTTCTCAATTTATTACAAACCCATTAAAGAAAGTTTATTATAATTATAGACATTACTGCAGACTCTCTACTATAAATATACATTTTTCCAACTGCTATCACAAGATGAATAAGTGGGAATAAGATTTTTTAATGAAGGGTATGAAGTTTTTGGAATTCTCCTTTTTCTGCAACAAGCAACTATGTAGGCCTCAAATACTGAATTTGTTTAGCAGACAGACACAAAGGTCGGAAAGAGGAAGGTTCTAACCCCACTCAGACTCTGTATTAGGAGGAACCACATGAAATTTATTCAACCATTGTGGAGGCACAAAATTGGTGATTTCACATCATTCAGCCTATAAAGTTGATGTTAATCTTTAATCCAATTTTTCTGTGTATTTATTCTGTGTTCTCCATAGAGAAGGTCTGTAGAAGTGTCTACATTGCTACTCAAGAAGAGTGGCAGGGGTAGTGCCATACAGAGATAGGGCTCGAGGACTTTGTCATTGATTCAATCAGACAAGCTCTGTTTTTTTGTCTTTGTTTTTACATAACGGGGTTACCGGTAAACATTGTTTAAAAAGAAAGTGATTCACATTTCTAAAAAATGATGTTGAAAAATCATGGGTAGATTCCAGTATTATGAAAAGATAATGAAATGACAGTATTAGAAAAATGCAGAGGTGATCTCATCCAATACCCTCAACTTGTAGGAGATACCAAGGCCCTGAGATAGCAAGTGCTTTCCCCAGGGCCACAGGGGTATTCAATGGCAAAGCCACTACAGAACCCAACTCACATTAATTCAAGTCCAGTGTTCTCTTCAATGTATCATTTTATAATATTACTGCCCTATAAGTACCTAACCCAAGCCTTCCATTTTCTAGGCTATATTTCTCTAGTTCCTTCATCTATACTACTTTGTGTTCTATGCTCTCTAGACACTTCATGATCCTCATTTCTTCCACTGACATTCTAATTTTTCAAGTTTCCTACAAACCAAAGGTATCCAGGGTCAAACATAAGATAACCTGATGTATTTTGACTGGTACCAAGCACAGTGGGACCATGCCCCATGTGTTATAGGCACCAGAGTTATATTTTCGGTCCAGCATTTCATTAGTTACTTTATGGTGGAAAGAAAAGTGTCAGATGCTACTTTCCAGACTGTCCCCAAGCTTCTGCCACTTTAAGAATTAAAGGGGGAAAGACTATGAAATGTCACCTCTCAGCTAGGAAAAGAAAACCTTAGTGAGAGTGAAATGGAGCATTCTAGATGGAGAAATGGATTGTATCATCTTAACAAAACTCTGTAGGAAGACCTATTTGTCCTGCAGTAAAGCACAGCCAATCTATGCAGCATGTAAGAAATAGCAGATAATTTCCTTAAGGAAGAAAACCCTTCTTCCTACTGTTTGTGAGACAGCCTCTTAATGGGGGAAAAAAAAAAAGTACTGTCGTTAACTAAGTAGACTACTCTAAGAATGGGGGCAAAACAGTTATAAGGTCCAATTTTAAAGTCTGTGAAATATGGAGATGGGAAAAACCCTCTGATCTCCCAAACTCACTTTTTACATGAGTATATACTTTGTTAGTCCTAATATCAAGATTTTAAATGTGAATCAAAGCCAGATCTTACTATCTGCCTGGAAGAATGGAGGTAACTGGTCTAAAACACAAAATAGTAATGACTTCACACGTGAACATACAGCTATTGTAGAAAATTTGGAGTAGAATGTATCCAAATTTAAAATTAAATTTTAAAAATGGAGCAATCACAGGAAGTGCCCAAGCAAACAAATTCGTTCTATAAAGATAGAAGAAGGTTTTTTTAAGACCTGGAGAACTGAAATAATCCGTCAATAAAGTTAAATTACATTTAGCAATCAATGTACAGCAAGGCACACTTCAATAGGAATTTAAATCAAATTACACATATTTTCCCCTGTGATTTGATGGTGTGATGATACATCTTTAAACTTTTAAAACTATCTGGATTTTATTTTGCCAATTTGTGTGAAATTGTTATTAAACTGATTTTTTTTCTCTGCCAAGAGTGCCAATGCCATTTGAATGAATATACTTGTCTCTACCATTAATTGATGGACCCTCTTTAGGAGATATTAAGTCCTCACATATACTTATGCATGTTGCCATTTTTCTGTTTTCCTTCCTTTAAGTCCTTATTGCATATTTTCAAACATGTCACTTTAGGACATTGTCATAGCTCTTCTTTGTCAAAAAGGTTTTGACCATTCTTACCTCATTATTTTCTTCTAGATTAACATCAGAATTTCTGTCAGTTGCCCCTAAAAATTACTTTTTAATTTGATCGGGAGTCTGTTAAACCTATTACGGAATTTGGGAAAATTATCAGTCATTCTGACATTTTCAAGCTTTTATAATTTTCAAGATACTGTGGTAAGAGCCTTACAAAAATTTGTGACTTAATATACTCACGTGAACCCTAGAAAGTATCATTGTTATTCCTAAGTTACAGATAGTGAAACTAAATCTTAGAAATTTTAGGCAGCTAGCAAGTGGACGAACCAGAATCCAAGCCTGGGCCAGTTTGAATCCAAACCCACGATGTTAATCATCATGATATACTCTTCTCATCAAGTATTATGATATGTCTCTCTATCCATTCAAGAATTCTTACATATACAGCAGTAAAATGTTAAGGTTTTCTTTATATTTCCTTACATTTCTTAAGTTAATTCCTACTATTATAATTTCTTCTGTTACAATTGTGAATGAAATTACTGTTTCATTTAAATGGTCATATTAATAATTATTGCTTTTGGATAATCTTCTTGAATCTAGTCACTTCAATGAGATTTCTTAATTCTAGGATAGCTACATCTAAAAAATTATGTCATCTGCAAATAATGAAAATTTGTCTCAGTCTTTCAAAATATTCTGGTTTTTACTGTTTCATGTCTAATTACATTGACCCTCTGGAATACTATTAAATAATGTGGTGTAAAAAATAATTTACTGGTAAGAAAAGATCTTTGGCTTTGTTATTAAGAATGATATAGCTCTTCGTTTGAGACAAATTTCTTATTAATTATTTTTAAGTATTGACTGTTTTTTATCATAAATACATTAGATTTTATGAAATACCTTTTTGGTATCTGTAAATATTGTTTTTTCTTATTTAACTTATTGATATGAAATAAATGTATTAATATCAAAACATCTTTGCATTTTTAAAATAAAAACTACTTATGCATGGTGAAGTGTTTTCCATCATGATAGAGTATGTCAATTTATTATTATTTCATTTAGAATTTCCTTCTTAATGAAAGGTGAGATTAGTTTGTAATCCTCTCGTGCACTATCTTTTTCAGGTTTTGGTATCATATGTGGTACTTTATTAAATGATTTGCTTATTGTTTCAATCAAAGCACCAGTAAAGTCTTTTGTCTCCTTAGGTAGGTTTATTCCTAGGTTTTTTAGTCTTTTTGTTGAAATGGTAAATGGGAGTGTTTTCTTAATTTCACTTTCAGATTTTTCATCATTAGTGTATAAGAATGCAAGAGATTTCTGTGCATTAATTTTGTATCCTGCTACTTTACCAAATTCATTGATTAGCTCTAGTAGTTCTCTGGTAGCATCTTTAGGATTCTCTATGTATACTATCTTGTCATCTGCAAACAGTGACAGTTTTACTACTTCTTTTCTGATTTGGATTCCTTTTATTTCTTTTTCCTCTCTGATTGCTGTGGCTAAAGCTTCCAAAACTATGTTGAATAATAGTGGCGAGAGTGGGCAAACTTGTCTTGTTCCTGATCTTAGTGGAAATGGTTTCAGTTTTTCACCACTGAGGATGATGTTGGCTGTGGGTTTGTCAATTATAAGACACTAATGAAAGTAATTAAAGATGATACAAATAGATGGAGAGATATAACATGTTCTTGGATTGGAAGAATCAACATTGTGAAAATGACTATAGTACCCAAAGCAATCTACAGATTCAATTCAATCCCTAACAAACTACCACTAGCATTTTTCACAGAACTAGAACAAAAAAATTCACAATTTGTATGGAAACACAAAAGACCCTGAATACCCAAAGCAATCTTGAGGAAGAAAAACTGAGCTGGAGGAATCAGGCTCCCTGACTTCAGACTATACTACAAAGCTACATTAATCAAGACAGTATGGTACTGGCACAAAAACAGAAAGATAGATCAGTGGAACAGGATAGAAAGCCCAGAGGTAAACCCACGCACATATGGTCACCTTATCTTTGATAAAGGAGGCAAGAATATACAATGGAGAAAAGACAGCCTCTTCAATAAGTGGTGCTGGGAAAACTGGACAGCTACATGTAAAAGAATGAAATTAGAACACTCCCTAACACCATACACAAAAATAAACTCAAAATAGATTAAAGACCTAAATGTAAGGCCAGACACTATCAAACTCTTGGAGGAAAACATAGGAAGAACACTCTATGACATAAATCACAGCAAGATGCTTTTTGACCCACTTCCTAGAGAAATGGAAATAAAAACAAAAATAAACAAGTGGGACCTAATGAAACTTAAAAGCTTTTGCACAGCAAAGGAAACCATGAACAAGACAAAAACACAGCCCTCAGAATGGGAGAAAATATTTGCAAATGAAGCAACTGACAAAGGATTAATCTCCAAACTTTACAAGCAGCTCATGCAGCTCAATATCAAAAAAACAAACAATCCAATCCAAACATGGGCAGAAGACCTAAATAGACATTTCTCCAAAGAAGATATACAGATTGCCAACAAACACATGAAAGAATGCTCAACATCATTAATCATTAGAGAAATGCAGATCAAAACTACAATGCAATATCATCTCACACCAGTCAGAATGGCCATCATCAAAAAATCTAGAAACAATAAATGCTGCAGAGGGTATGGAGAAAAGGGAACCCTCATACACTGTTGGTGGGAATGTAAATTGATACAGCCATTATGGAGAACAGTATGGCGGTTCTTTAAATAACTAAAAATAGAACTACCATATGACCCAGCAATCCCACTACTGGGCATATACCCTGAGAAAACCATAATTCAAAAAGAGTCATGTACCACAATGTTCATTGCAGCACTATTTACAATAGCCAGGACATGGAAGCCACCTAAGTGTCCATCGACAGATGAATGGATAAAGAAGATGTGGCACATATATACAATGGAATATTACTCAGTCATAAAAAGAAATGAAATTGAGTTATTTGTAGTGAGATGGATGGACCTAGAGTCTGTCATACAGAGTGAAGTAAGTCAGAAAGAGAAAAACAAATACCGTATGCTAACACATATCTATGGAATCTAAAAAAAAAAAAAAAGTGACAAAGAACCTAGGGGCAAGATGGGAATAAAGACACAGACCTACTACAGAATGGGCTTCAGGACATGGAGAGGGCGAAGGGTTAGGTGGGACAAAGTGAGAGAGTGTTAGTGTATATATGGACATATATACATTACCAAATGTAAAATAGATAGCTAGTGGGAAGCAGTTGCATAGCACAGGGAGATCAGTTCGGTGATTCGTGACCAGCTAGAAGGGTGGGATAGAGAGGATGGGAGGGAGGGAGACACAAGAGGGAAGAATATGGGGATATATGTATATGTGTAACTGATTCACTTTGTTATAAAGCAGAAACTAACACACCATTGTAAAGCAATTATACTCCAATAAAAATATTTAAAAAAACCAAAAAAACCCCCCAAAGTACCAGTAAGAAACAAATAGCATATGGCTACATTAAGGTAATTCCAAAGAAGATTAATAAAGTTACGAGAGAGGTGAGCAGGGAGTAGAGGAAAACCACACACTATACTGCAGTACCTCAAGGCTGCTAGATCTGAAGGCAAAAATCTAACACACCTAGATCATAGGTAGGAGTGGTTACCAGACCTGGAATGAGAGAGTAACTTGAAAATGGTCATCTTGAGAAAATTCGTGAGCTGCATTTCAGTTTTCAAACAGGTAACTACTCAGGTAGTGACCCAAGGGAATAAATAGTGCATGCTTCCTTTCCTCCCTCCTTCTGGTCTCCTGCTGGGTTTCCAATTTGGCTGGGCTCAATACAAAAGCAGAGGGCATGGAGTCTTTTGATGTAGTGGTCTGGTACAGAGAGAAGGGCGGAGAAGGGGAGTTGACCCAGAGGGGCACATGAAGGACACACAGCACACAGGTTTTCAATGCTCTGGAGCAAAGAATAGACTGTTGAAATGAACTAATCCTTTAAATTTTAAATACATGATTTTTAAAGACTTTGTGACTCTGGAGCATATAATTTTAGATAATCGGCATGTTTTTAAATTTCTTTCTAATGATTATACTAGAAAGGTTTTCTACATCTTGAATTAATTTTAATACTTTTTCTTCAAAAAGCTCTTCATGCCATTGAAATGTTCAAATTGTAGGCTTTAATAAGCATAAAATCTATTATGATTTTATCTACTCTTCATTTATTGTTAAATCATCTCTAATTTCAAACTGAGTTTATATATTCTTTTTCAGATTTTCCATTGGTTTGGTTTATTTTTAAATACTAGTTTTTGTGTATACTTATCAATTTGATTGTCATTCCTTTTTTAAATTCTGTCCTATTTTTTAATTATCTATCTTATATGTATGTACATATATAAAATCTCCACTTGGATTACTTAAATTAATTTTTCTTTTGTTTTTATCTTTTTTAATTGAATGCTTGATTCATTTCTTTCTTTTTTTAAATTTTCAAAACATGTGAAAGTATTCACTTCTGAATATATCCTTGGCTAAATCACATAAATTTTTATATGACATTTATTTTTTCTTTGCTAAGCTGTTGAAATTTTACTTGTTCTTGAGCCTATGGTAATTTGTGGAGATGCTTCAAATATCAAAGTGATTAAAGAATTTTTATTAAAATTGTGTTATTAATTCAAATTTTATCTTAGGGAACCGAAGAATATGGTCCATACGGTCCCCACCTTCCAGAAGGTAACCACTATACTGCATATATTATTTGTCATTTCCATTTTCAAAAATGTTATGATGTACACTGTGTACCTCTTTACAAAATATATTGTTATATGGCTCCAGACGCGCAGGCTCAGCAGCCATGGCTCACGGGCCCAGCCGCTCCGCGGCATGTGGGATCTTCCCGGACCAGGGCACGAACCCGTGTCCCCTGCATCGGCAGGCGGACTCTCAACCACTGCGCCACCAGGGAAGCCCTTGTTATATGTTTTTAAGTTTATATAAATAGGTACCATACTGTATCCTTTTAAAACTTGCTTTTTTAGCTAAATTTAATTTTTTAATTTTTTAAATTTATTTATTTTTTGGCCACGCTGCGCAGTTTGTGGGATCTTAGTTCCCCAACCAGGGATTGAACCTAGGCCCTTGGCAGTGAAAGCGCAAGTCCTTACCATTGGACCGCCAGGGAGTTCCCCAATTTTATATTTTTTAGATCCACCCATGGTTGTATAGAATCATAGGTTATTCATTTGAACTCTGTAGAAATTTATAGTGCATGTATAATCCACAGTCATGCATCTATTCTTCTGTAGATGGATAGTTAAGTTTGCTCCAGGTTTTTGCAAGTATGAACAGTGGTACCATAAACATTCTTTTGTTGATCTTCTCATGCCCGTGAGAAGAATTCTTGTAGGGTACTTAGGACTGTAACTGCCAAATGACTGGCTACACACACTCTTCAACCTGGAAAGATATTCCAAACTATGTTCCAAATTGATTGTAACAATCTCTGTATACTTTTTACCTTTAAAATTTATTGACTTTTTTGGGGGGGTGGGATGACTAGTTAAGATTTCATGTTAATAAATGCTCTCTTAACATTTGAAAAATAAAAAAGATTTTGTTTGTGGGTTATAAAGTCAGATACGAAACTATTAATTCAAAATTATTAATCATATTATTCAAGTATTATAATGTGCTTTCTGTCTTCTTCCTCTAGTATAAGTATATGAAGGAGTGTTAAAAACTTCCACTATATTTTCTGTGCATTTCATTTTATACTTCTAATAGATCTTGGCCTATAAATCTTAAAATCTTATTACTTCAAGATTTTTTTTCTCGATTTTGTATTGTAACTTTCAACATTATTAAATCGCTGTCTTTTTTAAAAAAAGAACAGTCTTCTTCAAAGTGTTTTCTCTTTATTTCTACCTATTTGATATGAATAATGCCATCTTTACTTTTTTAAAGTTTTAAATATTTTTGCCTAATATACATCTATTTGATCCTGTTTCATTTTATAATGGTGTACTCTGGTGTAAAGCCAGTCCCTTTGCAAAAAAAAAAAAAAAAAAGCCATCAGATGGAATGTATTGATTAATATGAGATTTAACCCATTTATATTAAATGCCGTAATTGTTAAGTTTGCTTTGGCTTCAGTACACTTACTCCCTTCATTCTACTCATATGATCTCCTCCATTATTCTAATATTTGCTATTATTCTCTCAAGAAATTCTAAAGAGAATCAATTGTTCCTACTTATGAATCCCATAAAGTTTTGCAATGATCCGTATTAAATTAACTACCACATTCAATAACAAAGCAATATTATTTTACTTAATTTTTTGGAAAGTACGTGTTCCTACTCTTTTTTTTTTCTGAGGTATAGTTGATGTACAATATTATATAAATTTCAGGTGTACAACATAGTGATTCACAATTTTTAAAGCTTATAATCCATTTATAGTTATTATGACAAGGGTTCCTACTCTTATCTGCATCACTCTTTCCAACCTGTGTAGATTTAACGTGATTAATAATACTGGTCACAATAATAACAGCTAATGTTTACTGAGTACTTACCATGTACCTGTCACTGTTCTGTTTTAAGCACTTTCTGTATTAATTCATCTCATCCTTCCCCCAACCCTAAGAGTATTACTCTCGTCCACAATTACAGATAGGAAAATTGAGTGGCTGAGAGCTTAACTTGCCCTCGGTCATAGAATTTTATGTGATGCAGCTGGACTTTGAACCCAGTAACTCTACAGTCAGAGCCCAAACACATGACTACTACACTAAAGCACTTCTCTGAAATTTAATAACGTATTATTCTGTCTTATTGTGTAGATTATAACTTGAAAAGAAAAACAGTGGATTTGATTTTTAATGTATTTAAATAATTATTAAAACTTACCTTGGTCTAGCACCTTCTTAATGTTTTTATTCAAATGTCATCTTCTCAGCCCCAACTATCATATTTTAAATTACAATTCTCCATATACTCCTGCCCTACCGCCTCCCTGATTTAATTTTCTCATCATACTTAACACCATCCAGCAGAGTATGTATTATGCTTATTTAATTGGCCTGTTTCTCTCCTCAACTAGAATGTAAACTCTAAAGGGAAGGTCTGTTGACAGCTGTCACCCCAGCACCTAGAACAGTAATCAAGGCATAATAATCATTCAATAAATATCTGTCAGGTGAATGAGTAAATGAAGAAATAATTTGGGTTCAGCGGTCACTAGTTCTTTTCAATTGCTATTTCATCATAGCGAAGATCTTGTCTTTGACTCATTTTTCATTTTTCCTTGCATATCTGGGAAAGACTTTCTGTGCCCTCACCATGAATAAAAATTTGCCTGGTTACAGTATTATTTATTTTAAACAATTTTCCCCCAGAATTCTATAAGTTTCCTCCATTATCTTATAGTAGACACTGCCACAGAAAAAAAAATTCTCAGGACAACTTGATTTTTACCTCCTTATGTGAAATCTGAAATTTTCTTTTAATTATTATTGCAATGGGGATTTTGGAGATAGGGAAATATATTCTAATATCAATATTTGACCTTGAAATCTCCCCAAAATTGTACAAAACAGAATGTTGTTTGAAGAGTTTAATGTGTATTGAGATATCATGTAAATAAAAAGAGAAAGCAAAAAAATGGCATCATTAAATTTTAATGTATGAACAGATAATGAGTAATGCAATTGAATGAAGCAAAATATATCTATATGTAAGGAAACTAAGTTTTCCTGTAAAGCAAAATTGACCTTAATTAAATTTAAAAATAATTATAACAAGCTATTGCTTATATAAGTTACACCTAGATTCAAAAATATTAGCAACCTAAAAGTTAGGTTATAGTCTCTGTAACACTCCTTTGTGACTACAGAGCAGTTTCCTAACATTTTATCTATATAGGCATGACAATGGAACAGTAATTGACAAAAAGACACAGTTAACTTTATATCAGGGGCCTGCAGTGGCAAAGATATTGAAACTTGATTGCACAGAGATGGCTACCAAAGTAGGACATAAAGCAGCACTCTCTTAATTGGGAGTACAGTTTCCCCAGTGTATTAGTTTCCTATTGCTGCTGTAATACATTACCACAAACTTATTTCCTGAAAACAACATACATTTATTATCTTACAGTTCTGGAGGTCAGAAGTCTAAAATGGGTTGGCAGGGTTCCTTCTAAAGGCTCTATGGAAGAACCTATTTCCTTGCCTTTTCCAGTTTCTAGAGGCCACCTGCATTCCTCAGTTCATGGTTCCACATCATAATGATATCTCCTTCTCTGGCTGTGACCCCCCTAATTCCTTCTTATAAGGACCTTTGTGATTACACTGGGCCCACCAGGATAATCCAGGATAATGTCTCAATTTTTAGACACTTAATCAAAACTACAAAGTCCCTTTGGCCAAGTAAGGTAACAGACACACAGGCTTTAGGAATTGAGACACACACCAAGTCCCTCAAATTCCCTCTGTCCCATTTAAGATGGGGGACTAGAGCATGTAAATGAGAATAATCTAGTAGAAAGGAAAAACTGATGATGCCAGAAAAAGGATACGATAGCAAAATCCTTAAGGAATAAAAGGAAATAGCATCCAAGGATACTGCTCCCATTTTAGCAGTACTTGGCACATTTGAGGGGCTTGGTATATGTTTGCAGACATTCTAAATACATGCTCTTCTGAAGCTCAAGTATTTACTTGGAAGATACCAAAAGGCAGAAACTTGTGCAACATAGAAAAATTCTACAAAAATAAAGTTATCCAATAATAAAGAAATTAAAAATACTATTTCAAAATCTTATTTAAGGGCAAGATAAGATATCAAAAGACAAATGATAAAAATGTAAGTAAAAACATCAAAATTCATAAGATGTTACCAAATTAATATTTTAAAGAAAATATACTTTTCTGAATAAATAAATGTTAACTGACACCCACCTAAAACTTGGGAAAGAAACAAATTATTAAGCCAAATAAATTTGGTAAAGAGAAATGATGCAACTAAGAGCAAAAACAAGCGTGCTTGGGGAAGGGGAGACAAAAATCAGTAAAAATCCATCACTGGAAACAATAATTAACTGGGAAGTAGATAAAGCAGCTGGCCTTCTTTCATGGGGTGAAGGGACCCCCAGGGAAAAGGGAGGTGACCTCCTTGTCAACTGGACCTCCCAGTAAATAGACTAGAGATATTTGCTAGAAAGAAGAAAACTTATTTCTGAAATGCCTTTAAAAGGAAGTCTCTGGCTAAAGATTACCTAGAGTAAATAGAATCGAAGATGAAAGGGGCATGGCTCCCTGGAGACTGTCACGTAGACTATTTACCCAGGGTATAAAAATAGAGATGTTTCATAACTGAAATGCTTCCACTGTGTGCTGATTTCTGAGCCACCTGTCTTTTCAATCCAATCCTGTATATTGGTAGCTCATTAACGAACAGAAATACCTAATGTCATTGATCAACCATTGGCTCAATTTTTAAAAATTTAATAAATTCTATTCTAAAAGATTGTTTAAATTGTGACAAATATTCTCAACTATAACATTCATTCAACTAGAGGACAAATAACATTTATAACTATTTACAAAAATAGAATATATTCAAACAAACGTAACAAAAAAGACCCACATTATTATAACCGATGAGACAAAAACAGAAAAAGTCACTACATAATAAGAGTATTCCATTGTCACAGATTCATTGTAAAACATTGTAAAATTTTCAAAAATATATATAAAGAGAGATAACAATAACTGTCCAGAAATATTCAAAGTTAAAACACAGGTCAAATAATTCTATGAGGCAAAAACTGTTTGGATTCCAAAACCTATAAAGGAAATACCAAAAAAGGCTTATTAGGCCAATTTCAACTATTAAATGGTACACAAATATCCAAGTATTATAAAAACTGCCAGTGATTTATCCTGGGATTTTAAACTGATGTAGCACAAATAAAATTATCAACATGACTCATCACATTAACAAGAGAGCAAAAAACTAAAATCTTCTAAGCTTCTCAGTAAATGCCAAGAACACATTTCATAAAATCCAATATTTGTTCTAAATTTTAAGTCTAAAACTAAAGTCATTGGGAATTTCTTAACCCTCAAAGAGTATGTCTGTTTCAAGTAATGTGTTTATATATTTAATACAAATTCATTGGAGTTATTCCTTTAAAAAAATACAAGAATGCCTTTCTTTTAGCACTTCTACTGAGTATATTAATAATACTTGCAATTCATGTATTAATATTATTGGCAATTACTATTCAAGCAGGAAAAGAAATCAGGGTACAAACATAAAAATGAAGATATAAATGAACCATATTTGCAGATGGAATGAATATGTACCTGGAAAGCCAAAAGGAAAAAAGAAGAATGAAACTATAACTAGAGACAATAACCCAGCAAGGCTCCAGACTGTAAGATAAATCCGCCAAACTTAATTGCATCTCTTTGTAAAAATGATACCTGATTAGAATAATTCAGAAACAGAATCAATTTCACTGGTAATAGAGGTCAACATATTTAAATCTAGAATATTCATCTAATTTAGGTCATAAGGATTTTTTTTCCTAATAGCATAACAGAAAGAGACATAAATAGTTGTAGCAATAAATTAGGATTCTGTTTGGGAGTGTTAATGTAGAAAAGACATCAATACTCCATAGTTGTTGTATTTAATAAATTAATGATAGTAATAAATAGCATTTATCGCTTACTATGTGGTAGTTATTATGGAAAGGGCTTTTGTTTCATTTTCTGCTTAATTACTAATCCTATGAGATAATTCTGTTCTAGTCTCTTTACAGACAAGGAAATGGAGGACAAAGGAAGTCATGTATTTGTCTACAGTCAACAGGTAGGAAGTGACAAAGGCTGGACTCACATGACTACAAAGGATACTCCACACAAACTGAAAAATTGTTAGTGAAGCTCACTAGAAAGAATAGGCAAACGGTAGTAACACATTTTTCCCCCTAAAGAGATAACAATAGTGAACTCATTGTTCCAGATTTTTAAAAAGCCTCAAAATGACAGTTATATATTTGTACATTGTGAGGCTGGCTACAAATAGTGCGTTTGATTAAAATTAAAATATAGAAGTAATTTGTTAACATATAATTAAAATATGGGTTTCTGCCAAGTCTCGAAGCTGTTCTGGGCACTGAGCCCAGTTCAGAACCATGTTGCCCAAGACTTTTAACTGGCACATACCCTGGGCCTCACAGGTGTGCCTGCAGCGCAGGGCACAGGCCAGCAGAGAAGGGCACAGCCAGGCTCAGCTGCCTGCTGCCCCCCGCGGGGTCCTGGACCACAGCATATTCTGGGGGTGGCAGGAGGAGGGAGCCTCGAGTACTCTATCAAAAGTTCACCACTTGCCTGAATTAGTGTGTTTCCTTAAATTGATTAATAAATCACTTGCTATGTTTTTTCTTCCTATTCTTTAGGCCCTGTTTCATTTCATGTGTCTAAAAAGCAGCATTTATTCCCATGTACCCTTGTTTACATGAATTTGCCCCTATTTTATGATCTAATTTTCTATGCTTAAGGTGCTTATTTCTACTACCTTTAAATCTATTGATTTTTTAAAACTGTATTTACTCTATAATTTTTAATTAATTTTTTTATACTTTGATTTTGTCTTCCCAGTTCTGCCAGAGGGTCCAGTACAGGCTCTCCTACACGTCAGGAACTTCAGCAGGCATGGCTGGAAGGCAGAACTCAGTGGGATTGTCAACCAGAACACTTACACATAGCCTGTCCAATATGGAAGTCTCAGGGTAATCATATATCTCCCATGCAGGCTCAGGGCTCTCAGAGAGAGTGTTCTCAGAGAAGGGAAGTGGAAGCTGCCATTTTCTTAAGGTCTTGGCCAGGACACTGGCAAGTGTCACTTCTGCCATATTCTATTGGTCAAACCAGCCTCAGACCCTGTTCAGATTCAAGTGAAGGGGAAGATAGGCTTGTAGACCTCCTTCTAGAGGGAATGTAATTGGCCCAGGGGCCAAGGTAATGTGCTTTGAAGTCCATTTCTCCCCGCCAGTGATTGAATATGTTGGGCGTAATAAGGAAGATCTATTCCTAGAAGACATAAGACTCCTTTGTCCCAACTTTGGCATGAGGGCTCCACAACAGCTCTCCAAACCTTCCTCAGATACACAACAATGTGGCATGCTTTCACCCTTCCCTCCCTCTCTCCAAAGTCTGATGTCTCTCCTAGCCTTTTCTGTCTCCCTCACTGTTTCCTTTCACACAGGCATTGTCTCTAATAACATCCTAGCACATTTAATGCCATCTTGGTATCAAGTTCTCAAAGAACTCACATTAATTTTACCTCTCAGTGGGAGGAGGGTTAAAGAGTTTGTGGCTATCTTCAATAATATTATTTTTTTGCCATCGTCTGTCCCTGGAATCTTCTCAAAGTATCTGATTTCACCTGAAGTACATAATCTCTAGCCTGCAGACTTCCCCCATTCAAATCCCCACCCAGAGCTGATTGAACCCTGGATGAACTCCTGATTCAGGCAACTCAAGGCTGGGCTGAAGCAATCACAGTGATTAGCTAGTGATAAGGATCTGTGCTGCCAGAATGGTAGCCCCAGAAGGCAGAGTCAGCACCATAACGAGTGAAAGCCATGGAGGAGTCAAAACCAAAATCCTTACAGAAGAAGCATATTTAGAGAAAAGAAAGTAGAACCTACATGCAGAAAGAAGCAGAGAAGAAAGGCATCAAATAATGCTTGAGGCAAAGTGATAGACATTCCAGAGCTGCCCAACAGATTTCTAGTTTCTGTGACACACCGGCATACACTGTACAAAGGAGTTCTGTGAAAAACCATTGAATTGTGGCCCCCAAAATGATATGTTGAAATCCTAAGCCCCAGTACCTCAGAATGTGACCTTGTTTGGAAGTAGGGTCATTGCAGATGTAATTGGTTAAGATGAGGTCATACTGAAGTAGAGTGAGACCCTATTTCAATATGATTATGTCCTTACAAAATGAGAAAATTTGGACACAGACACACACACACACAGAGAACATCATGTGAAGATAAAAGCAGAGATGGGGGTGATGTTGCTACAGGCCAAGGATACCAACGCTTGCCTGCAAACCACCAGAAGTTAGGGAGGAGACAGGGAACAGATTCTCCCTCACAGCCTTTAGAAGGTGCCAACCATGCAGAGAACCTGCTCTCAGATGTCTAGCCTCCAGAACCGTGCAGCCACAAATTCCTGTTGTTTAAGCCATGCAGTTTGTGGAACTTTGTTATGGCATCCCTGGCAAACTAATATAACCCCTATAACTTTACAATAAACCCCTTTTCCATTGGCTAATTTGAATGGGTTTCTGATCCTTGCAAAGAAAAAAAAAGATATGAATCAAAAGCCTAACTTATATTACCTTTGCTCTGAGCAGAGAGAACACCCTCCGACAGAGCCAGAATTCTCCTCAGAAAATTAGTCTGAATGTCAGGACAAAAAATTTTGTCAGGCCAAAAATAAATGAATGAACAAAGTTTAAAAGTTCTCTTCTAAAGAGTATGATCAAAATACTTTTAGCCAAAAAAACTTTAAAGGCGATTAAAACCAGAACCCTGCCTTGACGAAACAAACTCACAACCAAGCAAGTTCAGGATGCTTAGATTTAAATGATACTATTTCCTCGGATTCTTTCCAGGATAAACTATTAGCCAAGATATAACAAAGTAAGCACTCATTTTCATATAGGATTGATGTTCACCACTCAGTTAAAAATTAGGGAATAGATAACAAACAAACAAACAAATAAGTAAATAATCCTAGTTTTAGAAAAGAGAATTAGAAATTGTATTTTGGCAATAATTAACTAGCAAACTCATGCTGTCAGCACATTAACAAAAATTATCTTTTTGTCTCCCATAACAAGCGTATGCATCTGGCTCATCCAAAAGTGGCACTAGCAGATGAAACTATAAATTGAAAACAGGGAGGATGCAGAGAAGGAATGAGAAGCAGGTAAAACATAACCACATGTTAGCGGTTTCCAGCGCCTCTATCTGTGAGTAGTCATTGACCACTCCAAATCCCACAGAAGTCTAATGACTCTGAATATTTATGAAAGCCACAAACTGTCTACTATTGTTCCTGATTCACTAGGTGTGCAGTAGCCATACATAAAACCTGACTGTTACATAAAGTACTGACCTGAGAATCCAGACTTTTAAGCAAGTAGCAGACTCAGAAGGAATATGCCACAAATTAACAGAACTATAATTTGAAGAAGCTAGCAGATTGCCTTTTTAAATATGGGATACGCTGAAGACCAGCTTCAGTAAGAGAAGATTTTTTTGGTTTTACTTCAAATATATTGATTGGATTTCAAAAGTTAAGCCTTCCCAGGCACTGGCCTTTGTAATGGAGTTTGATATTGTATGCTTGCTAAAGACGAGGGTTTTATAAAACTCATCACTTCCTATAAACAGTTGTAAGCCTTTTTGCTTTTCTTTCCAGAAAGAAACAATTCTAACTAAGAATTAGTCACCCAGAGACCTGTAAATCCCAGGGAAATTTCCCAAGTGCCATGGCTTCCTAAATGGGGATTTGTTTTTCCAAGTTTAAGTCCTCATTTCACTAAATCGGCTGTTGTTTCATGGAGACTGCCATCTTAATACTGTGTCTTCTAATCTATGAACGTGATATAACTCTCCAATTTATTTGTCTTCTTTAAAGTCACTCATACAACATTGTATAGTTTTCTGCATAGAGGTTTTGCAAATCTCTTGTTAAATTTATCCCTAAGTATTTTATGTTTTAATATTTAAATTATATTTTTATTTCATTTTCCAATTCTCTGTTGCTAGTATATAGAAACAATATATTTACATATATTGACCTAGTAAACTACAGCTTTGCTAAATTTACTTATTCATTCTAGTAGTTGTTAGATTCCTTAGGATCTTCTCCATTTAAAAAAAATGTCATCAGAAAATAAATAATTTTGATTCTTTGTTTCCAGTCTTGAGCCTTTTATTTCCTTTTCTTGACTTATTGTCCTAGTTTGGCCTTCCAGTATAAAGTTGAATAGAAATAATTACAGCAGGTATCTTTGCCTTGCTCTTGACCTTAGGGGGATAGCATTTAGTCTTTCACAAGTAAATATGATGTTAGCTGTAGGCTTTTCATACATATCCAATTGATCTTTTTGAAATTAAAATTAGATGAGGTCACTCATTTTCCCAAAGCCCTCCAGTGGTTTCCCAAGTCATTCAAAATATCTTCCCAAATCCTTAAAATGGCCCACATTATCTGGCTTCCTGTTATCTCTCTGAACTCATACCCTATCATTCTTCCCCATTATCAGTCTGCCCCACTTGGCTTAAGTTTCAGACACTACAAACATGCCCCTATCTTGGGACTTGTGCACTAGTTCCTGCTACCTGACTGCTCCTCCCCCAGATAGCCACAGGGGTCACTCCTTTAGTGAGACCCTACTTGGTCACTTTGTATAAAATTGAAATTCCACCCCCACCTTGCCTATGTATTCCCTGTCCCCCATCCTGCTTTATATTCCATCATAGTACTTACCACCATCTAATAATATTATATATATGTACTTCTTTCTTCCTTTATATGACCTTTCCCCCACCGTGTAAGATCCTTGAGGGTGGGAACTTTTTCTATAACAGAACTGAACACATGGCTTGTGTTTCAAAAATCTGTATTGAATGAAAAAATAAATACCTACTCTATGTTAGAATATAAATGAGGTTCACCCAGCTAGTTGGATAGGGACATTGGGAAGCAAAATTGTCATCATCAAAGAATTCAGAAAGTACCTTAAATTCTATGTAATTTAAATGGTGCTACAACCTTCTTAGCATTCTATTATAAGGATCTGGGTTTGGCAATTATAATTGGAAATGAGACTAGATTCTGAAATATAATTTCCATGACATGATCATCATAACTGAGCTCATGGAGGAATTCCCAATGGGGTCATGGAGATCTTTTTTTTCTTTTCAGTTTAATAACCCAAGGAATACTTCCCTGAATTTAGTCAATCCCAGATCTCTTTCTATTTGAACACAGAGAATGCTTTTATTTAAGTATACTTGACTGAGAAGCTTACATTAAATAAATTTTTTGATTCTTTGATTCTCCTTATAGAACTGTGTATGGCCCACTGTGGCAAACACTTACCAGTTTGCTTACCCTTATGGATTCTACTATTCTGGTCTCATTTGGATGGATCTGGAGTGTACATTATCCTATTTTTTTAAAGGTGACCTCCCACCCTCCAGTGAGCTGGCACCAGCCCAGGCTGTGCAGCCAACCATGTGGGAAACCTATCCCACCCTCCAGTAGGCCTTCACCCACCACATGAGGCATAGCATCACAGCCAACCTGTGATGGTTGCCAGGGGCCAGTCTCACCTACCAGTGCACCCACCGTAGTCAGCCCCACCACAACAGAGGGGTGCACACAGCCCACATAGGGGCATTCCTAGAACATGTAGCTCTGGTGACCAGAGAGGGGCATGCTGCTAGGCCTGATAGGACTTCTCCTACAAAAGGCCATTTCAAATTCAGGAAACGTAACCAAGCTACCTCACACATAGACATAATCACAGAGAATCAGACAAAATTAGGAGATAGAGGAATATGTTCCAAATGGTGGAACAAAACAAAACCTCAGAAGAAGAACTAAACAAAGTGGAGATAAGAAATCTGCTAATAAAGGGTTCAAGGTAGTGCTCATAAAGATGTTTGCTGAGCTCAGGAGAAGAATGGATAAACACAGTGAGAATTTCAACAGAGTTAGAAAATATAAAGAAGAACTAAACTGATCTGAATAATAAAATAACTGAAATAAATGATACACTAGAAGAGATCAACAGTAGATTACTGATGATACAGAGGAACAGATCAGTGATTTAGAAGACAGAATAATGGAAATCACCCATGCTGAACAGAAAAAATAATTATTTTAATGAGGATTGTTTAAGAGACTTCTGGGACAACATTAAGCATAACACTTGCATTATATGGATGTCAGAAAGAGAAGAGGGAGAGAAAGGGCCAAAAAACTTATTTAAAGAAATAATAGCTGTAAATTTCCCTAACCTGGGGGCAGAAACAGACATCAAAGACCAGGAAGCACAGAGAGTCCTTAGCAAGATGAATCCCTAAAGGTCCACACCAAGACACATTATATTAAAATAGCAAAAATTAAACATAAGAGAGAATCTCAAAAGCAACTAGTTACATACAAGGGAACTCCCACAGGACTATCAGATGACTTTTCAGCTGAAACTTTGCAGGTCAGAAGAGAGTGGCGCAATATACTCAAGCTGATGAAAGGAAAAAACCTACAAGCAAAAACACTCCACCCAACAAGTTTATCATTCGGATTTGAAGGAGAGATTATGAGTTTTACAGACAAACAAAAGCTAAAAAAAAGCTCAGCACCACTAAATCAGCTTTACAAAGAAATGTTAAAGGAACTCCTCGAAGTGGAAAAGAAAAGGCCACAACTAGAAATATGAAAATTATGAAAGGAAAAGTCTCACAAGTAAATGCAAACATATAATAAACATAGTGATCAATCATTTAGAAGGCTAGAAGGAAAGTTAAAAGACAAATGTGGTAAAATCATCTATATCCACAATATATAAAGGATACACAAAACAAAAAAATGTAAAATATGATGTTAAAAAAATTAAATGTTGGGGGAGGAGTAAAAACGTAGGGTGGTTAGAATGCATTCGTACTGGAGGGCATTACACTAAATGAAATAATCAGACAAATACCGTATGATCTTACTTATACGTGGAATCTAAAAAACAAAACAAAATGACAACAGACTCATAGACACAGAGAACAAACAGGGTAGAGGGGTTGGGGGAAGTGTGAAATAGGTAAGGGGATTAAGCCACGGGCATGTAATATACTGCATAAGGAATATGGGGAATAATACTGTAATAACCTTGTATGGGGACAAATGGGTACTAGGCTTGTTGTGGTGATCCTTTCGTAACATATGCAAATGTCAAACTGCTATGTAGTACACCTGAATCTAGCATAATATTGTATTGATAGATCAAGTATATTTCAATAAAAAGTAAATAAAACAACCATTTATCAATTACTCTTAATTGCCAGCCTCTGCAGCTATATTAATTTTTCCCATTCTGTATGGTGTATCATCTCACAGGAAAGATTATAATTGTGTTTCATCTCCCAATGATACCAATAAAATGCCTAGTAAATTACCACAACTCTTCCCTTCCAGAAAGGTGTAGTGTGTTCACCAGAAACCTTATCATGTACTACATTCTTTATTATTTTCTTAAATAATTGAATTAGGAAATATCAATATTTAATTTACTATATTGAATTTAACATGTCATAAAAATCATGATGTGTAGCTCCAAACTGAAAACAACACTGAAACACATAGTACCCCCTTTCCACAATGACTAAGAAAAAATAATTTCTATCTGGACATATATAAACACTAGCTACAAGCATTATACTAAAACCATCCGAAGGGAATATTCTTTCTCCAGAATAAAATGTATTTGATAGAACTGGAACACCACTTAATTAAAAAACAATTCTTAGCTAGCTCTAGGCTGTAAGTTTAATGCAAAATAAAATTTTAGTCACTTATATATTATTGAAGATTTATCTCATGTTGATTTTATTTTAACAAAAATAATCCCCATAAAGAATGAAGATACAGCCAAAAGGAACTTTAAGGAGATTTCAAAAATAGATAGCTTGGTAACAGGAAAGAAAAATATTTATGTGTAAACATCCTTTGAACATTTCTGCATAATCAAAATTCTCTTCAGTAGGAAAAGTTATGCCCCAATAGTAACTGAACTAACTGTTGAATATTATTTTTCCAAATGCAAAAGAAATATGGATGCATTAGTTCTCAATCATAGAAATGGACTTAGCTTTTTTATTTTTATTCATTTATTTATATTCATCTTTCTTTACCTCATTCTACAATGTTGAGGCAAGTGATGAAATGCTGGATATAATTATAGAACATTAAGGTATTTTAGGTTCTATATTTGTGACTATTCATGTTTATTAAACAAAATTAATCTAGTAATCTTGAGTACATCAAAGTTTAAATTAAGTTCAGGGGCTTCCCTGGTGGCGCAGTGGTTGAGAATCTGCCTGCCAATGCAAGGGACAGGGGTTCGAGCCCTGGTCTGGGAAGATCCCACATGCCGCGGAGCAACTAGCCCCGTGAGCCACAAATACTGAGCCTGCGCGTCTGGAGCCTGTGCTCCGCAACGAGAGGCCGCGATAGTGAGAGGCCCGTGCACCGCGATGAGGAGTGGCCCCCGCTTGCCGCAACTAGAGAAAGCCTTCGCACAGAAACGAAGACGCAACACAGCCATAAATAAATGAATGAATAAATAAATAAATAAAAAATTTTAAAAAAAAAAAATTAAGTTCAAACTGTGGTCTAAATCTTAGAAGGTAAGGGGTAAAGACCAGGGTCTTGGGTTCTAGTTCTTAGGTTAGAGACCTTTATCCAGCCAGAAGATAGCACTAACTCTTAACATACATACTTCTTAGTCAATTTACAGAAAAGACTTAATTTGATTTTAAAACTTCATAATTAGGTTAGATATATCGTTTTTTTTTCTAGTAACATGTTTTATTTGATTTTAGTTTTTAACATCTTTATTGGTGTATAACTGCTTTACAATGGTGTGTTAGTTTCTGGTGTATCACAAAGTGAATCAGCTATACGTATACATATATCCCCATATCCCCTCCCTCTTGCGTCTCCTTCCCACCTACCCTGTCCCACCCCTCTAGGTGGTCACAAAGCACCCAGCTGATCTCCCTGTGCTCTTGTGGGTGCTTCCAACAAGCTATCTATTTTACATTTGGTAGTGTATATATGTCCATGCCACTCTCTCACTTCATCCCAGCTTACTCTTCCCCTTCCCCATGTCCTCAAGTCCATTCTCTACGTCCGTGTCTTTATTCCTGTCCTGCCCCTAGGTTCTTCAGAACCATTTTTTTTCCTTTTTAGATTCCATATATATGTGTTAGCATACAGTATTTGTTTTTCTCTTTCTGACATACTTCATTCTGCATGACAGGCTCTAGGTCCATCCACCTCACTACAAATAACTCAATTACCTTTCTTTTTATGGCTGAGTAATATTCCATTCTATATATGTGCCACATCTTCTTTATCCATTCATCTGTTGATGGACACTTAGGTTGCATCCAAGTCCCGGCTACTGTAAATACTGCTGCAATGAACACTGTAGTACATGACTCTTTTTTTTTTTTAATTTATTTTTATTTTTATTTTTTTTTGACTTTTTTTTATTTTTTTATTTTTTATTTTTTATTAGTTTCTGCTTTATAACAAAGTGAATCAGTCATACACATACATCTGTTCCCACATCCCTTCCCTCATGCATCTCCCTCCCTCCCACCCTCCCCATCCCACCCCTCCAGGCGGTCACAAAGCACCGAGCTGATCTCCCTGTGCTCTGCGGCTGCTTCCCACTATCTATCTACCTTATGTTTGGTACTGTATATATGTCCATGCCTCTCTTTCCCTTTGTCACAGCTTACCCTTCCCCCTCCCCATATCCTCAAGTCCATTCTCAAGTAGGTCTGTGTCCTTATTCCCGTTTTACCCCTAGGTTCTTCATGACATTTTTTTTTTTAATTCCATATATATGTGTTAGCATACGGTATTTGTCTTTCTCTTTCTGACTTACTTCACTCTGTATGACAGACTCTAGGTCTATCCGCCTCATTACAAATAGCTCAGTTTTGTTTCTTTTTATGGCTGAGTAATATTCCATTGTATATATGTGCCACATCTTCTTTATCCATTCATCCGATGATGGACACTTAGGTTGTTTCCAGCTCCGGGCTATTGTGAATAGAGCTGCAATGAACATTTTGGTGCATGTCTCTTTTTGAATTATGGTTTTCTCAGGGTATATGCCCAGCAGTGGGATTGCTGGGTCATATGGTAGTTCTATTTTTAAGAAACCTCCATACTGTTCTCCATAGTGACTGTACAATTTACATACCCACCAACAGTGCAAGAGGGTTCCCTTTTCTCCACACCCTCTCCAGCATTTATTGTTTCTAGATTTTTTGATGATGGCCATTCTGACTGGTGTAAGGTAATACCTCATTGTAGTTTTCATTTGCATTTCTCTAATGATTAGTGATGTTGAGTATCCTTTCATGTGTTTGTTGGCAATCTGTATGTCTTTTTGGAGAAATTTCTATCTAGGTCTTCTGCCCATTTTTGTATTCGGTTGTTTGTTGTTTTAATATTGAGCTGTATGCGCTGTTTGTATATTTTGGAGATTAACCCTTTGTCAGTTGCTTCATTTGCAAATATTTTCTCCCATTCTGAGGGTTGTCTTTTCATGGTTGTCTTGTTTATGGTTTTCTCTGCTATACAAAAGCTTTGAAGTTTCATTAGGTCCCATTTGTTTATTTTTGTTTTTACTTGCATTTCTCTAGGGGGTGGGTCAAAAAAGATCTTGCTGTGATTTATGTCATAGAGTGTTCTGCCTATGTTTTCCTCTAAGAGTTTTATAATGTCTGGCCTTACATTTAGGTCTTTAATCCATTTTTAGTTTATTTTTGTGTATGGTGTTAGGGAGTGTTTTAATTTCATTCTTTTACATGTACCTGTCCAGTTTTTCCAGAACCACTTATTGAAGAGACTGTCTTTTCTTATTGTATATTCTTTCCTCCTTTGTCATAGATAAGTTGAACATAGGTGTGTGCGTTTATCTTGGGGCTTTCTATCCTGTTCCATTGATCTGTATTTCTGTTTTTGTGCCAGTATCATATTGTCTTGATCACTGTAGCTTTTTGTATAGTCTGAAGTCTGGAGCCTGATTCTTCCAGCTCCGGTTTTCTTTCTCAAGATTGCTTTGGCTGGGCTTCCCTGGTGGCGCAGTGGTTGGGAGTCCGCCTGCCGATGCAGGGGACACGGGTTCGTGCCCCGGTCTGCGAGGATCCCGTATGCCGCCGCAGAGCGGCTGGGCCCGTGAGCGGAGCCTGCGCGTCCGGAGCCTGTGCTCCAAAACGGGAGAGGCCACAACAGTGAGAGGCCCGCGTACCGCAAAAAAAAAAAAAAAAAAAAAAAAAAAAAAAAAGATTGCTTTGGCTATTCGGGTTTTTTTGTGTTTCCATACAAATTGTGAAATTTTTTGTTCCAGTTCTGTGGAAAATGCCATTGGTAGTTTGATAGGGATTGTATTGAATCTGTAGAATGCTTTTGATAGTATAGTTATTTTCACAATGTTGATTCTTCCAAACCAAGAACATGGTATATCTCTCCACCTGTTTGCAACATCTTTAATTCCTTCATCAGTGCCTTACAGTTTTCTGCATACAGGTCTTTTGTCTCCTTAGGTAGATTTATTCCTAGATATTTTATTTTTTGTTGCAGTGGTAAATAGGAGTGCTTCCTTAATTTCTCTTTCAGATTTTTCATCATTAGTGCATAGGAATGCAAGAGATTTCTGTGTATTAACTTTGTATCCTGCGACCTTAGCAAATTCATTGATTAGCTCTAGTAGTTTTCTGGTAGCATCTTTAGGATTCTACATATATAGTATCATGTCATCTGCAAACAGTGAACAATTTTATTTCTTCTTTTCCTACTTGGATTCCTTCTATTTCTTTTTCTTCTCTGATTGCTGTGACTAAAACTTCCAAAACTATGTTGAATAATAGTGGTGAGAGTGGGCAACCTTGTCTTGTTCCTGATCTTAGTGGAAATGGTTTCAGTCTTTCACCATTGAGGACGATGTTGGCTGTGGGTTTGTCATATATGACCTTTATTATTTTTAAGTAAGTTCCCTCTATGCCCACTCTCTGGAGGGTTTTTATCATAAATGGGTGTTGAATTTTGTCAAAAGATTTTTCTGAGTCTATTGATATGATCATGTGGTTTTTATCCTTCAGTTTTTTAATATGGTGTATCACACTGATTGATTTGAGTATATTGAAGAATCCATGAATTACTGGAATAAACCCCACTTGACCATGGTGTATAATCCTTTTAATGTGCTGTTGAATTATGTTTGCTAGTATTTTGTTGAGTATTTTTGCATCTATGTTCATCAGTGAAATTGGCCCATAGTTTTCTTTTTTTGTGACATCTTTGTCTGGTTTTGGGATCAGGGTGATGGTGGCCTCGTAGAATGAGTTTGGGAGTGCTCCTCCCTCTGCTATATTTTGGAAGAGTTTCAGAAGTATAGGTGTTAGCTCTTCTCTAAATGCTTGATAGAATTCGCCTGTGAAGCCATCTGGTCCTGGACTTTTGTTTGTTGGAAGATTTTAAAACAGAGTTCCAACTTCAGTGCTTGTGATTGGTCTGTTTATATTTTCTATTTCTTCCTGGTTCAGTCTCAGAAGGTTGTGCTTTTCTAAGAATTTGTCCATTTCTTCCAGGTTGTCCATTTTATTGGCATATAGTTGCTTGTAGTAATCGCCCATGATCCTTTGTATTTCTGAAGTATCAGTTGTTACTTCTCCTTTTTCATTTCTAATTCTATTGATTTGAGTCTTCTTTTTTTTCTTGATGAGTCTGGGAGCTAATTGTTTATCAATTTTTTTTTTATCTTCTCAAAGAAGCGGCTTTTAGTTTTACTGATCTATGCTATTGTTTTCTTCATTTCTTTTTCATTTATTTCTGATCTGACCTGTATGATTTCTTTCCTTCTGCTAACTTTGTGGGGTGTTTTGTTTTTCTTTCTCTAATTGCTTTAGGTGTAAGTTTAGGTTGTTTATTTGAGATGTATTTTGTTTCTTGAGGTAGGACTGTATTGCTATAAACTTCCCTCTTAGAGCTGCTTTTGCTGCATCCCATAGGTTTTGGGTCGTCATGTTTTCATTGTCATTTGTCTGTAGGTATTTTTTGATTTCCTCTTTGATTTCTTCAGTGATCTCTTGGCTTTTTAGTAGTGTATTGTTTAGCCTCCATTTGTTTCTATTTTTTACAGATTTTTTCCTGTAGTTGATAGCTATTCTCATAGTGTTGTGTGGAAAAGATACTTGATAAAATTTCAATTTTCTTAAATTTACCAAGGTTTGATTTGTGACCCAAGATACGATCAATCCTGGTGAATATTCCATGAGCACTTGAGAAGAAATTGTAATCTGCTCTCTTTGGATGGAATGTCCTATAAATATCAATTAAGTCCATCTTGTTTAATGTATCATTTAAAGCTTATGTTTCCTTATTTGTTTTCATTTTGGATGATCTGTCCATTGGTGAAAGTGGGGTGTTAAAGTCCCCTACTCATATTGTGTTACTGTCGATTTCCCCTTTTATGGCTGTTAGCATTTGCCTTAGGTATTGAAGTGCTCCTGTGTTGGGTGCATAAATATTTACAATTGTTATATCTTCTTCTTGGATTGATCCCTTGATCATTATGTAGTGTCCTTCTTTGTCTCTTGTAATAGTCTTTATTTTAAAGTCTATTTTTTCTGATATGAGAATTGCTACCTCAGCTTTCTTTTGATTTGCATCTGCTTCGAATAACTTTTTCCATCCCCTCACTCTCAGTCTGTATGTGTCCCTAGGTCTGAAGTGGCTTCTTGTAGATAGCATATGTACCAGTCTTGTTTTTGTATCCATTCAACCAATCTATGTCTTTTGGTTGGAGCATTTAATCCATTTACTTTTAAGGTAGTTATTGATATGTATGTTCCTATTATCATTTTCTTAAGTGTTTTCGGTTTGTTAATGTAGGTCTTTTCCTTCCCTTGTGTTTCCTGCCTAGAGAAGTTCCTTTAGCATTTGTTGTAAAGCTGGTTTGGTGGTGCTGAATTCTATTAGCTTTTGCTTTTCTGTAAAGGTTTTGATTTCTCCATGGAATCTGAATGAGATCTTTGATGGGTAGAGTAATCCTGGTTTTAGATTTTTCCCTTTCATCAGTTTAAATATGTCCTGCCACTCCCTTCTGGCTTGCAGAATTTCTGCTGAAAGATCAGCTGTTAACCTTATGGGGATTCCCTTGTATGTTATCTGTTGTTTGTCCCTTGTTGCCTTTAATATTTACTATCATTACTCTGAGTCCTTTTTCTGGTAGACTGCCTATTTCCTCTTCATTTGTTTCATGTGGTGGGGTTTTACCTTGCTCCTTCATCTGCTGTGTATTTCTCTATCTTCTCATTTTGCTTAACTTACTGTGTTTGGGGTCTCCTTTTTGCAGGCTACAGGCTCGTAGTTCCTGTTGCTTTTGGTGTCTGCCAGTGGGTAAGGTTGTTTCAGTGGGTTGTGTAGGCTTCCTGATGGAGGGGACTGGTGCCTGTGTTCTGCTGGATGAGGCTGGATCTTTTCTTTCTGGTGGGCAGGACCACGTTTGGTGGTGTATTTCGGGGTGTCTGTGAACTTAATATGATTTTAGGCAGACTCTCTGCTAATGGGTGATGTTGTGTTCCTGTATTGATAGTAGTTTGACATATGGTGTCCGCACTGTAGCTTGCTGGTTGTTGAGTGGAGCTGGGTCTTAGCATTGAGAGGAAGATCTCTGGGAGAACCATTTGATATTACGTGGGGCCGGGAGGTCTCTAGTGGACCAATGTCCTGAACTCAGCTCTCCCACCACAGTGGCTCAGGCCTGATACCCAGCCAGAGCACCAAGACCCTCTCAGCCACATGGCTCAGAAGAAGAGGGAGAAAAGAAAAAAAAAAAGGAAATAAAGAAAAAATAAATAAATAATGTTATTAAAATAAAAAATAAAATGTTAAAATTTAAAATATAAAAGTAATTTAAAAAAAAAGAAAAGAGCAACCAAACCAATAAACAAATCCACCAATTATAACAAGTGCTGAAAACTGTACTAAAAAAAACGGACCCACAGAACCCTAGGGCAAATGGTAAAAGCAAACCTATACAGACAAATCACACAAAGTCACATACACATCCACACTCACAAAAAGAGAAAAAGGAAAAAAAAATAGATAGACAGATAGATAGATATTTATAAAAAAGGAAGAAAGCAACCAAATGAATAAACAAATCTACCAATTATAATAAGCTCCGAATTCTAAACTAAGATAAACATAAAACTAGAAACAAATTAGGTGCAGAAAGCAAACGCCAAGTCTACAGTTGCTCCCAAAGTCCACCGCCTCAGTTTTGGGATGATTTTTTGTCTATTCAGGTATTCCACAGATGCAGCATACATCAAGTTGATTGTAAAGTTTTAATCAGCTGCTCCTGAGGCTGAACGGAAAAATTTCCCTTTCCCTTCTTTGCTCTCACATCTCCTGGGGTTCAGCTTTGGATTTGACCCCGCCTCTGCATATACGTCACTCTCTGGTGTCTGTTCTTTACCCAGACAGGAGGGGGTTAAAGGAGCAGCTGATTTGGGGGCTCTGGCTCACTCAGGCTTGGGGGAGGGAGGGGTACGGAATGAGGGATGAGCCTGCAACAGCAGAAGCCACAGCCTGAGGTGAGCCGTGTATTCTCCCAGGGAACTTGTCTGTGGATGTTTAGATATGTCTTTGTTGATTCTTATTGTATAAATTACTCTCACCTATCATTGCATAGATGTACTGTGTTACACTTGGTGCTTTGTTGGAATCTAGCAGAGTTTTTATCATCTAAGCTTATTAATGTGAATTTTATTATAGAGATGAGGGAAAGACAATACAACTACAGGACACTGTCTGTCTTTACTGTAGCAGTTATTTAGTTAATGGCAGTGGAAAAACCTCCAAGCCTAATAAATTTAAAATATCTGGCAATCTGAACACCTGAGAGAGAACCAGAATCCTAATTTAACCTCATTTTGTGTTCATACAAAGACTAAAATGCTAAAATTTAATCACAAATTTTTGTATCCATTATTCACATCCAGTTAGTGTTCTGCGGTTGTGCCCAGAAGAAAGTGATTAATGCATGTGAAGCACCAAAGTCAAATTTATGCTGGATACAACACAATGTACCTCCGTATTTCCGTCTACTTCCATGGCATGAATTCTTAATGTCCTCATAACATTAACTTTATATTCAATCACAATTTTGAAATGATTAATGCTTATCCCATGTTAAGATATAGAACCAAGAGGGGCTACAGAACAACAACGACAACAAAAAGGCCAGTTATATCTCAAATACTATGTGAAAAAAATGATTAGACATTAGTTGAAAGATTTCCTGGTACATATTAGCTTTTTCCTGTCTCAGTAGCCTGGCCTGTGGGGGGGGGTGGTTACCAAACACTGTCACTTCCACTTCTCATCTTCCTCTATTTTCAAATAACCTGACCATAACACAGCTTTAGCTCATTAATGACAGATATCCATCACTTTTCAAATTATCTATGCTTCATTGCATTTGACTGCAGTGTGAATTTATACAGAATAAGTCCTATATTTTTCAATGACTTCCCAAATATAATAGAATACTTGATATCACTGAAAAAATTCACTGTAGGAACTTTTGGCATGAAGGAGGTTCAAGGGGACAGTAAAATCATGGCCACCAGCATGGCTGGCATGGAGCACTGCATGGCTCTGACTACCCTTAGCTTTGGCTACGCAGGTCAGAGCCCCTGGGACTTGCACCCCTCACAGTGAGAGCCACAGCCCCTGACCCTGACCACTGAGCAGCAGTTCTGAGGGGACTGCTCAGAAGCCTGAGATAGAGGCTATTTCCTCAGTCAGAAAACTCAGGGCCCACTCAAATCTCCCTCAATAGACTCAGGCAGGCAGGTAATCAAATACATAACCTTTAAATCCCAAACTGTGAAATCCAGAAAGTTCAAAAGCCCAGAAGTTTTTTTGGCAGCAAAACTGAACTGACCTGAATCATGTGGCTGCAAAACCTGACCTGAATGGTTTGAGGCTATTTATAGACTTCATTTATCCCACTGTAGGTGAATATTCATGTTTCTCTGCCAGGATATGAATCTGTTTGATAACAGGGAGCCCTAGACCTTACTGTGACTGTTTATATAATACATGATATTTGCACTGTATTGCCTTCTACATTCTGATATTCAAAATACATGTGGCACCAAGGGATTTGGATAAGGGATCAGAAAATAACGTCTTGTGAAATTACATGGGCATGAATTTAAAACTTGGATCTGCTGCTAATCACTAATTATGTGACTTGGGATAAATTACTTAACTTCCTTGAACCTGGTTCTTCATTTATAAGAATGGAGAAATCAACTGTGCTACAAAAGCTTTGATGGCACTTGCCTACCTAGGGAATCACTTTTTCAACATTATTTTTCCCTAAATCAACTATACTTCAATAAAATAAATTTTAATGTGAAAAAAACTTTTTTTTCCCTAAAAATTCACTCTCTGTCTGCTCCTGCCCTCACCAAATAGCAGAACTTGATGGATTTCCCTCCTTTGCGGGGTTAAATGTTGCTCATGTCCTAATCCTTTTGTCTAAAGGAGCTAAACTGCAGCATCATACTTTTCTATGAACTATAATAATCTGGGTTCTGGGTTCTCAAAGACAAGAATCATGCCTTTCCTTTGCTGGAAGCACTTGCACATGGTGGCCAGGGAGGGGAGGTAGTAAAGGAAGACCATAGACTCAGACTTCAATCAAGACTCACATATTAAAAACAGATGTCAGAGAACGAGGAGGCAGGTGTGTACATACTAGAGGCTTGGGACCAACTCAACCCAATTCTTTAATGCATTCGAATTACAAACTTTCCCCCTCCAGTTGTCTTGATGTCAACTGGGGAACAGGGACTGTGTGACACTCAGGGACAGGGAGAAATCCTAATGCTATTGAACAGGAGAGAAAAAGACTAGTCACGGATTGGCAAATATCAAGAAGAGGTTTCCATAATTGTCCACGAAGATACTGAACATCTCTAAAAGTCCAGAGTTTTTGTCTAGAGGAATCACACATTATGAGTCTTTTGGGCTTATGAGATTTTTAACCAACCCTGTGAGTTATGAAGATTGATTTCTCCATCACACACTAATAAGATGTCTGATAAACCCTTCTCAGATGTTAAATGTGAAATGTTCGGAAGTGAAAAGCACAGCATAAAATCAGAATCTGGGTATTTGAAGAGGCCTTACAGATTAATCTAATTTTGGATCATTTTACAGATGAAAAACTGAAGCCCAGAGAAACTTAGTAACTTGATTAAATTTCACAGCTGGTAAAAGGCAGAGCCAGAAAAACTCAAATCCTTGCATCCGTTAAGAAAATGATAAATAAATGACAATCTATATCTCCATTGGAAGATATCTGTATTAAAATTAAGTATCCTTGGACATGCAGTAGTATTGCTGTAGAAGAAAGATCATGGGAGATGGATGCTGTAGACTTAGCAGGAACTCTGACACTAACTTAGGCAAAGCAAAACAGAATCAAAGACCCTTCCAGTTGCGAGATGTTAGGATGCTATGGTTTTTCTCAAGTAACATGAAAGAAATGTAACCTCCAAAGATAAGAGCCAGAAAGGACATTTGATCCTGTAAGAATTCAGTGGGTTTAAACCCAATGGGTTTAAATATTAAATTCAATATTAATTAAAAGAAATTTTGGTCTGATTAATCAGAAGCTAAATTTGAACACACAACCAAATACATTTTTAAGTTACAGAAGATGATATTTTCTCTGTTTGGAAACTATTAGGAGTTATCATTTGATGCGTATAACAAGTCTCAACTACTTATGTCTGCTCAAAAGAAACCCCGCTGACTTTCTTTGTCAACGATTTCTAATCAGAGGAGCCTTCCATATTCTCAGCATAAATCGGTAAAGAGAGCAATGAAATGGTATCACCGTTTGTTGCAACATTTGACATTTAATATGAGTGTATAAGATACAGCCCCCTTGGGAGGGGAGAGGCAAAGTTATTAAGAAAGTAGACTCAAAAATACCTTGTGAAATCCTACCTTCTTGCTTTTATTTTAGTTTTTAAAAACATTCAACTCACCCTGTTTGGGGAACCCCCTGTTCTTTGTTCTTGTTTATGTCAATTTGATTCTTTCTTTCCCCCCCCCCACCGCAGACTTGTTCTTCCTATTGTTAAATTGACACGCTATAAATTATTATCAATATTATTAAAGTCCCTGAGTTCGCTTCTTCAGATTTTATTATTTTTCCCTCTACATACTATTTACTTCAAACCATGTAATATACTTTAAACATGTGTTCACATTATCTTTTGAACAAGTCTTCTTACCACATGGGACAGTGTAAAGTGCAACAGCAAGCTTCCCTGGGGAGAAACCTTACAAAACATTAGGGGGTGACTATTTGAATTTCAAAAGGACTTCTTTAAAAACTACTCCCTTGGTGCATTTAAGTGTTTATTTACTGATCCCTCAGACTTTTTGTAAGGGAAGTGGCTTAAGCAGCCACTGCCAAATGAAGGTCAATCATATGAGACAAGGAAGCTAGGACAATACAGGGTAATCAGTGGAAAATTGCAGTTACATTGCACTTAGTACTCACCTCACCATTTAGGCAAAACAAAATATCCTTTTCTAAGATATCATAGTCCAGTTCACCTTAAATAATGAAAGGTATACTAGCTATATATAGATATATATTTTTTAAATCCTGCTATTTCTGGGTCATTAAACATCATCCATAAAGTATACTTTGTTGGCAAGAATCAGAAAAAGATTCTTTAAAATATCTGTAGGAAATTGCAGTATACTTTACACATTAAACTGATAGTTCCTTTCAATACTGTTTATGATGGAACCAATCTTATATTTTGTTGAGACAATTGTAATAGAATATTTCTTTTTAAAGTGAATAATAATGCTTATTTTTAGTAATGTGTTACTTGTATCTTAAAGAATTAATGACTTCATATAAATCATGAATTTATTGTATCCCAGGGTAAAAGTATATATCAGAAAAAGTTAAGTTAAATAATATATATAGCATATAAATATTTATATTCTGAGTTTGGGGAAAAGAGGTATCCCTGCAATAAGTGATTCGCCCATTCATGTTAATAATCATTTTTGCTGGGTGAGTGGTTTTGTAATAATTCTTTGATATTTTCACATAGAGATCTCTGGCTAAGTTTCTGCTTTCTGCCTATCAATTTTAGGATAGTGTGGCCATCTTCATCTAGGTTGTTAAAAATCTTACTAATAACAGCCATTTTCACCCAACAGCAAAGCATTTATATAAATTTTTGAGAGAATTCTTCAAAACAACATGAAAACATACTATTACATTACAAGTAAAATGTCTGACTACTATACTTTCAATATCTAAATTATATCTAAATGAGTAAGACATAAGCTAAATAATTTCAGTAGATAAGAAATAATTGAGTCCATTACAAATAAGAGATTATTCAATATGTAAAAATACTTTTAAATGCCGGGCAGGATCCTATTACATTTTCTATTGCAATTGTTATTTCATTTCCCTGAATACTATAGTTCTGACAGTTCACCAGCACAGACAGGGAGCTCCTCAGTTCCCTTTCTCACAGGGATGGGTAGGTAGTCTATGTGTCCTTGGAACAAAGAGATTTTGAATATGACCATGGCATCCCCATCAAATCTATCAACAGATGAATGGATAAACAAATGTCATATATCCATACAATGGAATATAATCAGCTATAGCAAGAAATGAAGTACTTACATATGCTACAACATTGATGAACCTTGAAAGATTATGCTAGGTGAAAAAGCCAGACACAAAAGGTTGCATATTGCATGATTCCAGTTGTATGAAATTTCCAGAATAGACAAATCCATAGAGACTGGAAACAGATTAGTGGTTGCCAAGGGCTGAGGTGAGGGAAGAATGAAAAATATGTGCTGAATGGGCATGGAGTCTCCTTTGGGAGCAAGGAGATGTTTTGGAACTAGATAAAGGTGATAGTTGCACGATCTTGTGAACGTACTAAGTGTCACTGAATCGTACTTGTTAAAATTGTTCATTTTATGTGATACAAATTTCAACTCAAAAACAAAACAAAAAACCTTCAATGATTTCTCATTGCTCTTAGAATAAGGTTCAAAATCTTAAACGTGGCCCAAAAGGCCCTGCATGATTTGGCCCCTGTTTACCCCAGTGACATCATTAGGGCCATTCACATCCTCATTCTCCAGATTCAAGCCAGACTTATCTTTTGTCAGACTCTAAAACACTAGAAGCTCTTTTCTCAACACAGGGTACTTTCTCCTATACTCTACTCCCTTTCCCAAGCTAACTCTTGCTCAATCTTCAAGTCTTAAGCAAAATGTCACTTCCTTGATATCATTCCTGCACTCACATCCCCCAGGTAAGGACCCTTGCTATACATCTGTGTGGCCAAATGAACATCTTGTAGTACTTAGTTAATTAGCTTGATAGTTACACGTTTACTATCTATCCATCCTTTTAAATATATGCTCGATGAGGGCAGGATCCATCTAGTGTTCCTGGTATACAGCATGTACACAATAAACACCTATTAAAGAAATGAATTAAGTGAGAATGTCATGTCAATTGGGTTAAATATGTCTTTTGGTCATGTTCATCCTCTACTAAACTACGAACTATGGCTAAAACAATAGAC
Organism: Hyperoodon ampullatus; assembly: GCF_949752795.1. Taxonomy (NCBI): domain Eukaryota; kingdom Metazoa; phylum Chordata; class Mammalia; order Artiodactyla; family Ziphiidae; genus Hyperoodon; species Hyperoodon ampullatus. The sequence continues at coordinate 88,002,535 of NC_136924.1, read as the reverse complement.
ATTTTTTCACAGCTCCTTTTAATAATTATAATGAACATGTATAGAGTACCATATGCTAATAATGGTGCTAAGTGCTTTACAGAGATGATCTGATTTTTCTCATAACAACATCACGACTGTATGTTATTACTATAATAGTAGTCCTAATTTATTATTAATCCCATTTTAGAGATGAAGAAATTGAGACTTAGGGAAGTCCCCTAGGTTACTGAAGATCACAGAGATAGTATTACTTCAGAATCTTATTTTTCTGAGCTCATTTTCACACACGTTAACAGTCTGCTGAAAATGTATATAAAAGTCTGGCATTTAACCAGACCTCAGTCATTGTGATTCTTGGAATAACACTAGTAAACCAAAGGGCCTCTGAAAAGATCTTACTGAGTTTGGAATTACGGTTCGAGTAGAAAACGTGGTTAAAAAATTAATGTCCTGGAAGATGGCAGAGGAGTAAGACGTGGAGATCACCTTCCTCCCCACAAATACATCAAAACTACATCTACATGTGGAATAACTCCTACAAAACACCTACTGAATGCTGGCAGAAGACCTCAGACTTCCCAAAAGGTGGGGAACAGACGCCCACAGGCGAACAACATGCAGAGGCAGGGCCAAATCCAAAGCTGAACCCCGGGAGATGTGCAAACAAAGAAGAGAAAGGGAAATCTCTCCCAGCAGCCTCAGGAGCAGTGGATTAAATCTCCACAATCAACTTGATGTATGCTGCATCTGCGGAATACGTGAATAGACAACAAATCATCCCGAAACTGAGGCAGTGGACCTTGGGAGCAACTAGAGACTTGGGGTTTGCTTTCTGCATCTAATTTGTTTCTTGTTTTATAGTTATCTTAGCTTAGCATTTAGAACTTATTATCATTGGTAGACTTGTTTATTGGTTTAGTTGCCCCTTCCTATTTTTTTCTTATATATATATTTTTTTTTTCTTTTTCACTTTTCATGAGTATGTATGTGTATGTTTCTTTGTGTGATTTTGTCTGTATAGCTTTGCTTTTGCCATTTGTCCTAGGGTTCTGACTGTCCTTTTATTGTTTTTGTTTTTGTATAGTTTTTAGCACTTGTTATCATTCATGGATTTGTTTTTTGGTTTCTTTGCTCTCTTCTTTCCTTCTCTCTTTCTTGTATTTTATTACTTTTTTCTTTTTTTCTTTTTAATAGTTTCTTTCTATTTTAATAACCTTATTTTACATTATTTATTTATTTTTCTTTCTTTCTTTCTTTTTTTCTCCCTCTTCTTCGAGGCTGTGTGGCTGACAGGGTCCTGGTGCTCTGGGCAGGTGCCAGACCAGAGCCTCTGAGGTGGGAGAGCCAAGTTCAGGACATTGGTGCATCAGAGACCTCCCTAACCCATGTAATATCAAATGGCTCTCCCAGAGATCTCCATCTCAATGCTGAGACTCAGCTCCACTCAACTACCAGCAAACTACAGTGCTGGACACCCTATGTCAAACTACAAGCAAGACAGGAACACAAACCCACCCATTAGCAGAGAGGCTGCCTAAAATCATAATAAGTTCACAGACACCCCAAAACACACCACCAGACGTGGAACTGCCCACCAGAAAGAAAAGATCTAGCCTCATCCACCAGATCATAGGCACCAGTCCCCTCCACCAAGAAGCCTACACAACCCACTGAAACAACCTTACCCACTGGCAGGCACCAAAAACAACAGGAACTACGAACCTGCAGCCTGCAAAAAGGAGACCCCAAACACAGTAAGTTAAGCAAAATGAGAAGACAGAGAAATACACAGCAGATGAAGGAGCAAGGTAAAAACCCACCAGACCAAATAAATGAAGAGGAAATAGGCAGTCTACCAGAAAAACGACTCAGGGTAATGATAGTAAAGATGATCCAAGATCTTGAAATTGAATGGAGAAAATACAAGAAATGTTTAACAAGGACCTAGAAGAACTAAAGAGCAAACAATGATGAAAACCACAATAAATGAAATTAAAAATTCTCTAGAAGGAATCAATAGCAGAATAAGTGAGGCAGAAGAACAGTTAAGTGACCTGGAAGATAAAATAGTGGAAATAACTACTGCAGAGCAGAATGAAGAAAAAAGAATGACAAGAACTGAGGACAAACTCAGAGATCTCTGGGACAACATTAAATGCACTAACATTCGAATTATAGGGGTCTCAGAACAAGAAGACAAAAAAAAAGGGGACTGAGAAAATATTTGAAGAGATTATAGTTGAAAACTTCCTTAATATGGGAACGAAAATAGTCAATCAAGTCCAGGAAGTGCAGAAAGGCCCATACAAGATAATTACAAGGAGAAACAGGCCAAGACACATATTAATCAAACTGTCAAAAATTAAATACAAAGAAAAAATATTAAAAGCAGCAAGGACAAACAACAAATAACATACAAGGGAATCCCCATAAGGTTAACAGCTGATCTTTCAGCAGAAATTCTGCAAGCCAGAAGGGAGTGGCAAGACCTATTTAAAGTGATGAAGGGAAAAACCTAAAACCCAGATTAGTCTACCCAGCAAGGATCTCATTCAGATTCTACAGAGAAATCAAAACCGTTACAGACAAGCAAAAGCTAATAGAATTCAGCACCACCAAACCAGCTTTACAACAAATGCTAAAGGAACTTCTCTAGGCAGAAAACTCAAGAGAAGGAAAAAATCTACAATAACAAACCCAAAACAATTGAGAAAATGTTAATAGAAGCATACATATCGATAACTATCTTAAATGTAAATGGATTAAATGCTCCAACCAAAAGACATAGACTGGCTGAATGGATACAAAAAAAAAGACCCGTATATATGCTGTCTACAAGAGGCACACTTCAAACCTGGGAACACATACACACTGAAAGTGAGGGGATGGAAAAAGATATTCCATGCAAATGGAAATCTAAGGAAAGATGGAGTAGCAATTCTCCTATCAGAAAAAATAGACTTTAAAATAAAGACTATTACAAGAGACAAAGGAGGACACTACATAATGATCAAGGAATCAATCCATGAAGAAGATATAACAATTGTAAATATTTATGCAAACAACATAGGATCACTTCAATACATAAGGCAAATGCTAAGAGCCATAAAAAGTGAAATCAACAGTAACACAATACGAGTAGGGGACGTTAGCACCCCACTTTTACCAATGGACAGATTATCCAGACAAAAAATTAATAAGTAAACACAAGCTTTAAATGATACATTAAACAAGATGGACTTAATTGATATTTACAGGACATTCCATCCAATAACAGCAGATTACACCTTCTTCTCAACTGCTCAGGGAACATTCTCCAGGATAGATCATGTCTTGGGTCACAAATCTAGCCTTGGTAAATTTAAGAAAATTGAAATCGTATCAAGTATCTTTTCCAACCACAACGCTATGAGACTAGATATCAATTACAGGAAAAAAACTGTAAAAGTACAAACATATAGAGGCTAAACAATACACTACTAAATAACCAAGAGATCACTGAAGATGTCAAAGAGGAAATCAAAAAACACCTAGAAACAAATGACAATGAAAACAAAACAAACCAAAACCTATGGGATGCAGCAAAAGCAGCTCTAAGAGGGAAGTTTATAGCAATACAATCCTACCTCCAGAAACAAGAAACACCTCAAATAAACAACCTAACCTTACACCTAAAGCATATAGAGAAAGAAGAACTAAAAAACCACAAAGTTAGCAAAAGGAAAGAAATCATGAAGATCAGATCAGAAAGAAATGAAAAACAAATGAAGGGAACAATAGCAACGAGCAATAAAACTAAAAGCTGGTTCTTTGAGAAGATAAACATAATTGATAAACCATTAGCCAGACTCATCAGGAAATAAAGGGAGAAGACTCAAATCAATAGAATTAGAAAGGAAAAAGGAGAAGTAACAACTGACACTGCAGAAATACAAAGGATCATGAGAGATTATTACAGGCAACTCTATGCCAATAAAATGGACAACCTGGAAGAAATGGACAAATTCTTAGAAATGCACAACCTGCCAAGACTGAATCAGGAAGAAATAGAAAATATGAATAGACCAATCACAAGCACTGAAATTGAAACTGTGATTAAAAATCTTCCATCAAACAAAAGCCCAGGACCAAATGGCTTCACAGGCGAATTCTATCAAGCATTTAGAGAAGAGCTAACACCTATCCTTCTCAAACTCTTCCAAAATATAGCAGAGGGAGGAGCACTCCCAAACTCATTCTACGAGGCCACCATCACCTTGATACCAAAACCAGGCAAGGATGCCACAAAGAAAGAAAACTACAGGCCAATATCACTGATGAACATAGATGCAAAAATCCTCAACAAAATACTAGCAAACAGAATCCAACAGCACATTAAAAGGATCATACACCATGATCAAGTGGGGTTTATTCCAGGAATGCAAGGATTCTTCAATATACGCAAATCAATCAATGTGATACACCATATTAACAAGTTGAAGGAGAAAAACCATATGATCATCTCAATAGATGCAGAGAAAGCTTTCGACAAAATTCAACACCCATTTATGATAAAAACCCTGCAGAAAGTAGGCATAGAGGGAACTTTCCTCAACATAATAAAGGCCATATATGACAAACCCACAGCCAACATCGTCCTCAATGGTTAAAAACTGAAACCATTTCCACTAAGATCAGGAACAAGACAAGGCTGCCCACTCTCAACACTCTTACTCAACTTAGTTTTGGAAGTTTTAGCCACAGCAATCAGAGAAGAAAAGGAAATAAAAGGAATCCAAATTGGAAAAGAAGAAATAAAGCTGTCACTGTTTGCAGATGACATGATACTATACATAGAGAATCCTAAAGATGCCAACAGAAAACTACTAGAGCTAATCAATGAATTTGGTAAAGTAGCAGGATACAAAATTAATGCACAGAAATCTCTGGCATTCCTGTACACTAATGATGAAAAATCTGAAAGTGAAATCAAGGAAACACTCCCATTTACCATTGCAACAAAAAGAATAAAATATCTAGGAATAAACCTACCTAAGGAGACAAAAGACCTGTATGCAGAAAATTATAAGACACTGATGAAAGAAATTAAAGATGATACAAATAGATGGAGAGATATACCATGCTCCTGGATTGGAAGAATCAATATTGTGAAAATGACTCTACTACCCAAAGCAATCTACAGATTCAGTGCAATCCCTATCAAACTACCACTGTCATTTTTCACAGAACTAGAACAACAAATTTCAAAATTTGTTTGGAAAAACAAAAGACCCCGAATAGCCAAAGCAATCTTGAGAACGAAAAACAGAGCTGGAGGAATCAGGCTCCCTGATTTCAGACTATACTACAAAGCTACAGTAATCAAGACAGTGTGGTACTGGCACAAAAACAGAAAGATAGATCAATGGAACAGGATAGAAAGCCCAGAGATAAACCCACGCACATAGGGTCAACTTATCTTTGATAAAGGAGGCAGGAATGTACAGTGGAGAAAGGACAGCCTCTTCAATAAGTGGTGTTGGGAAAACTGGACAGGGACATGTAAAAGTATGAGATTAGATCACTCCCTAACACCATACACAAAAATAAGCTCAAAATGGATTAAAGACCTAAATGTAAGGCCCGAAACTATCAAACTCTTAGAGGAAAACATAGGCAGAACACTCTATGACATAAATCACAGCAAGATCCTTTTGGACCCACCTCCTAGAGAAATGGAAATAAAAACAAAGATAAACAAATGGGACCTAATGAAACTTCAAAGCTTTTGCACAGCAAAGGAAACCATAAACAAGACCAAAAGACAACCCTCAGAATGGGAGAAAATATTTGCAAATGAAGCAACTGACAAAGGATTAATCTCCAAAATTTATAAACAGCTCATGCAGCTGAATAGCAAAAAAACAAACAACCCAATCCAAAAATGGGCAGAAGACTTAAATAGGCATTTCTCCAAAGAAGATATACAGACTGCCAACAAACACATGAAAGAATGCTCAACATCATTAATCATTAGAGAGATGCAAATCAAGGCTACAGTGAGATGTCATCTCACACCAGTCAGAATGGCCATCATCAAGAAATCTAGAAATAATAAATGCTGGAGAGGGTGTGGAGAAAAGGGAACACTCATGCACTGCTGGTGGGAATGTGAATTGGTACAGCCACTGTGGAGAACAGTATGGAGGTTCCTTAAAAAACTAAAAATAGAACTACCATATGACCCAGCAATCCCACCACTAGGCATATACCTTGAGAAAACCATAATTCAAAAAGAGACATGTACCAAAATGTTCATTGCAGCTCTATTCACAATAGCCTGGAGATGGAAACAACCCAAGTGTCCATCATCGGATGAATGGATAAAGAAGATGTGGCACATATATACAATGGAATATTACTCAGCTGTAAAAAGAAACGAAACTGAGCTATTTGTAATGAGGTGGATAGACCTAGAGTCTGTCATACAGAGTGAAGTAAGTCAGAAAGAGAAAGACAAATACCGTATGCTAACACATATATATGGAATTTAAGAAAAAAAAATGTCATGAAGAACTTACGGGTAAAACAGGAATAGAGACAGAGACGTACTGGGGGTGGGCTTGGGGATATGGGGGGGTGCTGTGACAGGGCGGGGGAGAGGCATGGACGTGTATACACTGCCGGGCGTGGGGTGGATGGATGGTGCGGGGTGGCCATGTGGCGCGGGGGGATCGGCTCGGTGCTTTGTGGCCGCCTGGAGGGGTGGGATGGGGAGGGTGGGAGGGAGGGAGACGCAGGAGGGGATGTGGGAACAGATGTATATGTATGACTGATTCACTTTGTTGTAAAGCAGAGACTAATAAAAAATAAAAATAAAAATAAATAAAAAATAAAAAGAAAAGCACAACATTCCGAGACTGAACTAGGAAGAAATAGAAAGTATAAACAGAGCAATCACAAGCACTGAAATTGAAAATTGTTATTAAAAATTTTCCAACAAACTAAAGTCCAGGACCAGATGGCTTCACAGGTGAATTCTATCAAACATTTAGAGAAGAGCTAACAGCTATCCTTCTCAAACTCTTCCAAATACAGCAGAGGGAGGAACACTTTGAAATTCATTCTAGGAGAATACCATCACCTTGATACCAAAACTAGACAAAGTTGCCACAAAAAAAGAAAACTGCAGGCAAATTTCACTGATGAACATAGATGCAAAAATACTCAACAAAATACTAGAAAACAGAACAACAGCACATTAAAAGGATCATACCATGGTCAAGTGGGGTTTATCCCAGGAATGCAAGGATTCTTCAATGTATGCAAATCAATCAATGTGATAAACCATATTAACAAACTGAAGGATAAAAACCATATGATCATCTCAATAGATGCAGAAAAAGCTTTTGACAAAATTCAACACCCATATAGGGTGTTGGCAAAGAGGGAACCTCGACATATTAAAGGTCATTTATGACCTTATTACCTCAACATAATAAAAGTCATTTATGACAAACCCACAGCCAACATCATTCTCAATGGTGAAAAACTGAAACCATTTCCAGTAAGATCAGGAAAAAGACAAGGTTGCCCAGTCTCACCACTCCTATTCAACATAGTTTTGGAAGTTTTAGCCACAGAAATCAGAGAGGAAAAAGAAATAAAAGGAATCCAAATCAGAAAAGAAGAAGTAAAGCTGTCACTGTTTGCAGATGACATGATACTATATATAGAGAATCCTAAGGACTCTACCAGAAAACTGCTAGAGCTAATCAATGAATTTGGTAAAGTAGCAGGATACAAAATTAATGCACAGAAATCTCTGGCATTCCTATATACTAATGATGAAAAATCTGAAAGAGAAATTAAGGAAACACTCCCATTTACCACTGCAACAAAAAGAATATAATATCTAGGAATAAACCTACCTAAGGAGACAAAAGACCTGTATGCAGAAAATTATAAGACACTGATGAAAGAAATTACAGATTTTACAAAGAGATGGACAGATATACCATGTTCTTGGATTGAAGAATCAACATTGTGAAAATGACTATACTACCCAAAGTAATCTACAGATTCAATGCAATCCCTGTCAAACTACCAATGGCATTTTTCACAGAACTAGAACAAAAAATTTCACAATTTGTATGGAAACACCAAAACCCCCAAATAGCCAAAGCAATCTTGAGAAAGAGAAACGGAGCTGGAGGAATCAGGCTCCCAGACTTCAGACTATACAAAAAGCTACAGTTATCAAGACAGAATGGTGCTGGCACAAAAACAAAAATATAGATCAATGGAACAGGATAGAAAGCTCAGAGATAAACACATGGTCATATGGTCACCTTATCTTTGATACAGGAGGCAACAATATACAATGGAGAAAAGACAGCCTCTTCAATAAGTGGTGCTGGGAAAACTGGACAGCTACATGGAAAATAATGAAGTTAGAACAGTCCCTAACACCATACACAAAAATGAACTCAAAATGGATTAAAGACCTAAATGTAAGGCCAGACACAGTAAACCTCTTAGAGGAAAACATAGGCAGAACTCTCTATGACATAAATCGCAGCAAGATCCTTTTTGACCCACCTCCTAGAGAAATGGAAATAAAAACAAAAATAAACAGATGGGACCTAATGAAACTTAAAAGCTTTTGCACAGCAAAGGAAACCATAAACAAGATGAGAAGAAAACCCTCAGAATGGGAGAAAATATTTGCAAATGAAGCAACTGACAAAGGATTAAGCTCCAAAATATATAAGCAGCTCATGCAGCTCAACATCAAAAAAACCAACAACCCAATCCAAAAATGGGCAGAAGACCTAAATAGACATTTCTCCAAAGAAGATATACAGATTGCCAACAAACATATGAAAGGATACTCAACATCACTAATCATTAGAGAAATGCATATCAAAATTACAATGAGGTATCACCTCACACCAGTCAGAATGGTCATCAACAAAAAATCTACAAAAAATAAATGCTGGAGAGGGTGTGGAGAAAAGGAAACCCTCTTGCCCTGTTGGTGGGAACGTAAATTGATACAGCCACTATGGAGAACAGTATGGAGGTTCTTCAAAAAACTAAAAATAGAACTACCATATGATCCAGCAATCCCACTACTGGGCATTTACCCTGAGAAAACCATAATTCAAAAAAAGTCATGTACCACAATGTTCACTGCAGCTGTATTTACAGTAGCGAGGACATGCAAGCAACCTAAGTGTCCACTGACAGATGAATGCATAAAGAAGCTATGGCACATATATACAATGGAATATTACTTGGCCATAAAAAGAAAGGAAATTGAGTTATTTGTAGTGAGGTGGATGGACCTAGAGTCTGTCATACGAGTGAAGTAAGTCAGAAAGAGAAAAACAAATACCGTATGCTAACACATATATATGGAATCTAAAAAAAAAAAAAAATGGTTCTGAAGAACCTAGGGCCAGGACAGGAATAAAGACGCATATGTAGAGAATGGATTTGAGGACACGGGGAGGGGGAAGGGTAAGCTGGGACTAAGTGAGAGAGTGGCACTGACATATATACACTACCAAATATAAAACAGATAGTTAGTGGGAAGCAGTCACATAGCACAGGGAGATCAGCTGGGTACTTTGTGACCACCTAGAGGGGTGGGATAGGGAACGTGGGAAGGAGACGCAAGAGGGAGGAGATATGGGGATATATGTATATTTATAGTTGATTCACTTTGTTATAAAGCAGAAACTAACACACCATTTTAAAGCAATTATACTCCAATAAATTTGTTTAAAAAAACAAAAAAGGGGGCTTCCCTGGTGGCGCAGTGGTTGCGCGTCCGCCTGCCGATGCAGGGGACGCAGGATCGTGCCCCGGTCCGGGAAGATCCCGCGTGCCGCGGAGCGGCTGGGCCTGTGAGCCATGGCCGCTGAGCCTGCGCGTCCGGAGCCTGTGCTCCGCAACGGGAGAGGCCACAGCAGTGAGAAGCCCGCTCCGCAACGGGAGAGGCCACAGCAGTGAGAAGCCCGCGTACTGCAAAAAAAAAAAAAAAAAAAAAAAAAAACAAAAAAGAATGAATGTTCTGGGTGGAAACCAGAGTCATATAGCATTATATGAATTTAGTAAAATGAGAACACATAGAAAGTTTACTAACATAATTATACACTGGATAGTTTTTAACCCTGTTTCAATGCATACCCATTGTATTTTAGAAATTAGAATTATTTTTTGCAAGAGAAAGATTGACCAGACATCCTTGGACTAGTTCAAATTTGTGTTTCTGTTTTAATAACTAGATCACTTGGAGACTTTTGGCAGCTGTGGGTCTTCCAATAGGTGTAAGCAGCCTCTATACTGTCTACACCAATACCATGAATAGAGAAATTTCCAGACAGCACCATCTCAACGTGAGTCCTTTGAGTCATAATTAACACACAGCACTGAAAATGCTGTGGGACTGATATGGCTAGAGGATTAACTGAGAGTGTACAGGACCCAGCATTTGAGTGTATTTCAGGAATCCTAAACACCAGACTTTCCATGTCCCTGGTAGACTGTTTCCCTGCCCTAGAAAGCTTGTATAGCAAACTGAAAAGCAGTGAGGATTTGCACATGGAATTCATAACCAAACATCAAAATGGGGAGAAATGTTGCATTTTTATGTTTCTATTAGAGGGACTGCTGCACTGAGCCAGCTATTCAGGAATACTAAAGCTAAGACTTTAGCATCAGAGTTGATTGGGTCAGTCTCAACAAGTGTTATTTTTATCCATCAGTTGTTCAAAAATCCCAAGTTTTATCATAAAAGTGAGGGCTGCATAATTCTCAGAGTTATAAGGCTCCTCAGGTCTGAGGTGTTACTAGAGGCCCTCGGGAAGCAGGACCAAAAAATAGAGTTCAGACTTAAGTCAACAAGATGGGCTTTAGGAAAGAGGATGAAATCTACACTGAGAAAATTAGGGCACTGAGAGAAATGCATGGCAAGATTTGGATAGATGAGACAATGTTTTAGCAGCTGCTGTGAATGCATAACGTTTAGGCAAAGGAGATGCATTAGTTATCTATTCACAATAATGTTGTATAACAAATTACCCTAAAACTCATAGCTTAAAACAATAGACATTTGTTTATTTTGATAAACAATAAACAAATGACAACTTTGGCTTGGCAATTCTGGTCTTAGCTGGGTTCACTCACATGTCTGGCAATCAGCACCAAGTCACCTGATCTTGAATAGCCTCAGTTAAAACTGAGCAATTCCGAACTGGGTCTCTTCTCAAGCAAGCCAGGCTTTCTCTTGGCAAAGGCAGAGGAGCAAAAGAGAAAGCAAAAAAGGAAAGTGTTTTTTCAAGCTTTTACTTGCATCATATCGCTAATATCCCATTGTCCAAGGCAAGTCCTGTGACCAAACGTAGAATCAAGAGATGGTAAAATGGACTCTGCCTCTTAGTAAGAGAAAATGCAAAGTCATAAGGCAAAAGGTGTTGTGTCAGTTGTCTATTACTCCATTAAAAGCGACCCCAAAACTCAGTAACATAAAATAATTACCATTTAATTTACTCACTACTTGGTGTGATTCTTCTGCAGATCTCTCCTGGGCTTAATTAACAATTTAGCTGAGACTAGATAATCTAAGATGTCTTTACACATGTGTCTGACAGTTGGTGGTGGCTGTCAATTGGACCCTATGTCATCAATAGGGTAACCCAGGATTCTTCATGGTGATTAGTTTGCAAAAGCTAGAGAAACCAAGCCCCAGTGGACAAGTGCTTTGTGTCATGATTGCTAAAGGCCCATTAACAAAAGCAAGTCCCATAGTCAAAGAAAATCACAGAGTCAAGTCCAGGATCAGTGCAAGAGGAGACTACACAAGGACATGGATACCAGGACCTGTAATTATTGAGGACTATTAATGTAACAAACTACCACAGGTGTGGATACAGAGAGGGAATCAAAATAATGGTGCCATCCACGTAATCAATCAACCATAGAAGAGATGTTGCATAAAATTTTAAAGAAAACTTTGTAGCATCATGACTACATTTCTCTTGGCATTTTCAAAAATAACAATTAAAAAAGCTCTCTTAAAGGAGTTTTGGTGACTTTTGTTATACAACGTACTTTACTTTCTCCTCAGTGTATATATTTTTCAACATTACCAATAGTAAAGATAGAGATACTTCTAATTATCCAATTAAAAATAAATCCTTGTGGGCTTCCCTGGTGGCGCAGTGGTTGAGAGTCCGCCTGCCAATGCAGGGGACACGGGTTCGTGCCCCAGTCTGGGAAGATCCCACATGCCGCAGAGCGGCTGGGCCCGTGAGCCATGGCCGCTGAGCCTGCGCATCCAGAGCCTGCGCGTCCGGAGCCTGTGCTCCGCAACGGGAGAGGCCACAACAGTGAGAGGCCCACATAACGCAAAAATAAATAAATAAATAAATCCTTGAGTACAATAAATATTTCCTTAATTGCAATTCATGTAGAAATGGATCAATTCATGTACAACTTGGCCTTATATAGGTTACATAATGTTTATATATATATATATATATATATATATTAGAGTGTAAACTAAATTTAGTTCTGAAAAAGTACAGCTGCAAAGACTTGAAAAATTAGTATCTTTATCAAAAAAGAGGGGGAAAGTGACTAAATACTTGCTAGGTTGGCTGCTAGATTCACAGTGACTCCCCTCATCTGGATATAGCCTCCCTCTATAAGATGGGTTCTTGGGAGCCATATCTCTGAAACGTGATTCTACCTCACTGTTCATATTGAATGACTGAGGAAGGACACCCAGCCTAAGCTGGGCCAACCACCTTTTCTATTCTAGGAATTTGAAATTTGAGAATGAGAAATTCAAATCAAGATAGAAGTTACTGAAGCTAAATCAGATTGACAGCAGTACCCTTTCATCTGAAGTTCCTGAGCCAGTCTACTTTCTGCCCTTCTTTAGATGTTCAACCCAAGTTTGGATTCCATGAGTTACTCCCAAATCTAAAATTCTTCCAAAAAGTTTCCCTTTCCCTTCTTTTGTTTTTACTTAAGCCAACTAGATTTATCTTCTACATGTAGTGAATGCAGTGGTGTGCCACTCCATAATACCCTTCAGGACTGAGATACTCATTCATATCTTGGCAGGAGCAAAGCAGTATGTCATCCAAAAATTACCCTTGGACGAAGGAAGCTGCTTTCTTCCTTCCCTGCAGCCAGCCCCTGATATGTCACCATTTCTAGAGAAGACCCAACCAACTACTTGGTAGCGGTTTGATTTCATTGGACCCCTTCAGTTCTCAAAGACGCCCTTCTTGACTAAGGTCAATACATATTCCAAATACGAGCTGTCTTTCTTGCTCTCCAGGCCTCAGCCAGTACCACTCTACAAGGGTTTAGAGTATCTGATCTACTGACATGGGGATTCCTCTTAATACTGTATTGGACTAAGGGACACATTTTATAGCAAAGCTGGGGTAGTTGTGGGTATATGACCATGGGATCCATTGGTCCCATTACAAACCACACCACCAGAACCTACCAGATTGAAAGAGCAATGGAAATGTCTTTAGAAGGCACAGCTGAGGCATCAGTTTGAAGATACCTGTAAGGATGGGGCACCACCACTGAGAACACAACATACAGCCTAGAGCAACGACTACTGCATGTTGCTGGGCCCCTACTGAATAAAATACATAAACCCAAGTATCAAAGAGCAGCAGTAGGAGTAGCTCTGCTTACCACGCTCTCAGTGACCCAGTTGAAGAATCTGTGTTCCTCATCCCTACTCATCTGGACTCTGCCAGTGTCGAGGTTCTGATGCCAAGAGCATGAATGCTTCCAACAGGGAACACAGTAAGCTGTGGCCATTACTCCATCACTTTAGGATTCCTGTGCCACACAACCAGAACCAAGAAAAGGGCTCACCACACTGGCAGGGGTAAATGACCTTGAGCATCAGTAGGAAGTAGCTTCTCTTACACATGTAGGCAGGAAAAATACACTTGGCACTTGACTGTCTCAGGGTACTCCCCTGGCAAATTTTGATGATAAATGAAAAGCCACAGCTACATCCCCAGAAAAGCATGATGACCAGGGATTCAGACTTCTCAGGATAAGTGTCTAGGCTGCTTCTAAGTAAGTCACCAGACCAGCGGAAGTGCTAGCCAGGGTTAAAAAATCTAGAATGGGTAGTGGAGGAAAAAGATGGTGACCATAATTTGTGGCCCTGGGACCAGCAAGAGTGGTGGGGATTGCAGTCTCTTGTTACTAACCCTTGTCTTGTAAATTTCCCAGGGAATGATAAAAAAACAGAATCCTGGAGAATCTGTTCCTAAATGGGGTGAACTTACTATAAGAAGCAAGAGAGGGCTTCCCTGGTGGTGCAGTGGTTGAGAGTCCGCCTGCCGATGCAGGGGACACAGGTTCGTGCCCCAGTCTGGGAAGATCCCACATGCCGCGGAGCGGCTGGGCCCATGAGCCATGGCCGTTGAGCCTGCGCGTCCGGAGCCTGTGCTCCGCAACGGGAGAGGCCACAACAGTGAGAGGCCCACATACCGCAAAAAAAAAAAAAAAAAAAAAAAAAGAAGCAAGAGATTGCAAGTGTTATATGGGTAAAAAGAAGATGAGGTGATGCCCTGCTCAGATAGCCCCTTTGTGAAAGAGGTACCATTTTTCCCCTAGCTGCCAAGAGTGTTGGCTGCTCACACCTCAAAGCTCTGTCCCTCTCTGGGAATGACCCTCAGTCAAGTGGAGCTGCTTAATCCAAGGTCATGCTCCCTCCCCTGGGGCAGCTGACATCCAATGCCTGCTCAATGCAGGGCTACAAAATCCCAGCCCCTGCTTCAATCTGGAACAACTCGGAATGGCCATCCCAGCTCCAGAGCTTCCTGCGGGATCACGTGGGGCCTTTATTACAGCTGCATCACAGGTCAGCTTTTCTCTTTGCCTATTCCTGCCTCCCCTGCTTCCTTTCAGGTATTGTCCTGAAGGAGAAAACACACCTTGGTAAACACCCTGCTCAGAAATATGTCTGAGTCTTTTGCCAGGAACTGGACCTAAGAAACTCTAAGTCCATCAAAATTAATATAGCAGCTTATTTTGGAGAAAGGTATTATAACAAGGGAGAAGATGAGAGAGAGAGAGAAAGACGCTCACAAAAACCCTATAAGCTAGACAGTATTATTATTTTTTAAATTATTATTTATTTATTTATTTTTGGCTGCATTGGGTCTTCATTGCTGTGCGCAGGCTTTCTCTAGTTGCAGCGAGCGGGGGGCACTCTTCTTTGCGGTGTGCAGGCTTCTCATTGTGGTGGCTTCTTTTGTTGCGGAGCACGGGCTCTAGGCGTGCCGGCTTCAGTGGTTGTGGCTCACGGGCTCTAGAGCGCAGGCTCAGTAGTTGTGGCTCACTGGCTTAGTTGCTCTGCGGCATGTGGGATCTTCCCGGACCAGGGCTCGAACCCTTGTCCCTTGCATTGGCAGGCGGATTCTTAACCACTGCACCACCAGGGAAGGCCCTAGACACTATTACTATCTATATTTTACAGATGAGGACTTGGAAGCTTGGATACTATGAGAGATTTCTCTAAGGTCACTCATCATAGCTAAGTCAGCCTGACTCAAGAACCTGTATTTTATTACTGCATTATTCATAAATAGCCCATTCCCCTTGTGTGGCTCTTAACAAGGCTGGAAATGAAAAAATAAAATGAAGAGTCCCACTATCCTCTCCCAGATGCTCTCCATACACTGAGCCTTCGCTTAAGCCAGGATAAGATACTTGTTCATAACAGCAGCCACTTCAATATAGCCTGTAATACTTATGTTACACATTATAGGTAAGACACTATGAAAAGGCTCTATATGAGAAGTAGCTAAGGAGCTCATATGCAGAATCCTAAACATTGGGAAAATGTTTTTGTATGTGTACATCCATCACATACCTTTGGAAATGATGGACCAAAATGGTCTGGTAGAGATTCTGCTTCCAAATGATGAATTCTCTAAAGCATTATGTGAAGGACAGTTCTCTTTATTTGTAATTTGATTTAATCTGACAGGAAAGGTAAGAAGGAGGGAAAAACAACAGGAAGGAGAGTGGAGGGTAGAAAGAAAGAAAAGAAATTGAAATGTTAATATCAGTTATGTCTGGAGATAGAGTTATGGGATTCTTATTTATCTTTTCTAAATTCTCTATAATTAACACAGTGATACAGTAAGAGTTACGAAATAAAGTGAAAGATTTGATTTATGATGCTCTTCAAAGGAATGGAGGAAATACTGTTGAGAATGCATAGATAAGAAATAAGGCTGGCTGATGTTTTAAGGTCCCAGGGTCCCCTAAAATAGACTGTTTGGATGCTATTCTGATACATACTGTTCCCAACCAAAGAAGAGATTATGAAACAGTGGTCCTCATCATTTCCCATCCAATTCAGTCTGCTTTGCTTTTGTGAACTGTAGGTCAAATTGTGTGTGTATGAATTTGCAGAGGTTTATATATTCATGAACATGGACTGAAAGCAGGATCACGAACTCTTTCCCTTTTATCAGAAATAATAAATGTGTCCAAAATTTTCAACAAAGATAAAAATTATTAATAACCAAGTTAATCCTGTTAGAAGACAAGATTGTAAAGTCAATTTGTATGAAGGTCTTTACAAAGACTTTACAAAGAAAAAAAATAGTTGTAATGCCTTACTATTTTCACTATAATGCCTCTATCAAGTTTATTTTACCGAACTGCATGCTCAAACAGTACATCTATTTGTGTTACTTTATTATTCCAGACTGTTATAGGAGTAAGCCTATTAAATGAACTGACTAGTTAACTGCCTTATCATGGGTCTGGTAGTCACAGCCACAGGAAGGTAATCTGGGTAACGAAATGGAGAAAAAATCATTTTGTTTTATTTTTATATCATTTACAATTTATCCTTTCACAATGTACCGCAGAATACAGTTTTTCATGTAATTCAGAAAAAGAATATTGGAAACAGGTTCCAGCCTGTCAAGTAAAATTCTGTGTAACTAGCTTGTCTGGTGCTATTCTATTAAAATGTTCTACACTTTGAGTTGTCCTCATTTCTGAAAGGAAAATGAACACAGCAGGTGACTGAGTGATTATGACTTCTGTTTCAGAGCTCATTTTTTAAAACATCCACTATTTAATGCTTGCTGATTGCCATCAGTAACATTCCCTTGTTTTTAATACACTCTTCCTCTTATTCACTAACTGAATTCTGCTCTGTAACCAGAGAGTCCACTTAAAGAAAATCTGCAGCTAAGTTTCAATTCCCTAGACAGCAAGAAGACTTACTACAATACTGATGTTCAAAGACATATTTAGAATCCTCTGTTTTTCTATTCCAGATGTAAATTTTAAAAAAAATGGTTTGAAAAATGATTCTTAATAATAAGAGTGAAATGAAAGGGAGCTACTGCCAACCAGATTCTACTTCATCTAAAATATGCCCCCATATGGGTGTCCTGAGGAAATGTTATAGCAGTAGAAGCAATTACTCTCCTATTCTGAAAAGTTATAAAAACAAAGCTAAACAAAATAAGAACAGCAAAACAGGTCACAAGCAAATCAACTCTCCCAGCATAGCCCCTCTATTGATATTTCTGGGATTGTCCTGAAATTCTGAATATCCTGTCTTTTGATTATAAAAGGAAATCCTGGATTTTATTAGTTTATAACCTAAATGCACAGGATAAAAACAGTAATGTGTTACACTCTGAAGTCTTCTAAGGTTCTCAAATACCATGCACACACTCTGCCCTTTATCTGACTGAAGTGCAATAGTACTTGGCAACAGCTCTTTGACAAAAGATGGAGATGTGTATCCAAAATTCTAATCTCAGAGGATATGGGTGTTAGCCCATCTTCAAAGAGATATTTTTACAGTAACTAGAAATTCAGGAGCCTCCAGTAATGCTACAAGGTTGTCTCTTCATCCATTGAATCCTCAAGTGCTTTATCACTTGTCATTTTGAATATGGTCATTAATCAGAACAATTTGCACTTGAGCTGACTTGTAACCTATCAGCTTTTTACAAACATAACAAGCTACATCAATAAAATGCAGCTGTTACAAAGTGAAATGAGGCTGTTCATCATGATATGAGTAGCAGGCTAAAACAGGAAGATAAAGATGACTACTATACCCAGTTGAAAATGCTGGCATCATTTTCCTCTTCCTAAACTCAATTTGATATCTCACGTATAAGTATCAGGTGCGGAAGGAATAAACATTCAAGGGCCATTATTGAAAAACACAGAGATAGGTGTCAAAAATTGAATAGGCATATAGAAGTTTACGTGAGGATTATACAGAAGGGCTAAGTTTGTATCTATATAGAACAAACAGTCCTAATTGGTGTTTTGTTGTTGTTGTTGCTAATTGCAAAAACCAGCTATTGTAAGCAATGTTGGTTAAATCCCATGGAAAACTGCTCATCTCACTTCATACCAACCTGGAAGCTGAATTTAGTACCTGGAAACACCCTGGGCATCCAGATATATCCAGCCCTTCAACATACTAGCTACACAGATAAAAAGATATGTTATTTCAAATTCTGTGGGGAGATGGCAAAGAGAGCTTATATTCCATACAGCATGGCCAAACTTCCATCATTTCCCCAAATGTTCTCTCTCAGTGCATCAGTCTCTCTCTTCCCTACAAATCCTGCTCTTCTAGCATTTCCAACAAATCTCTAGGACTGAGACTTGAGTCCCTTTTCTCATGCCGAACAGTTGAGGTCTCTAACTCTCCAGCCTGTTGTGTTTCACCAATGCAGCAAGGTACCCACCTCCTTGGAAAGCAGGGAAAATTATAAATAATAATTTTACCTTTTCACAGTTTTAGGGATTTGCAACTGTCTCAAGAGCAGGAATGCTAAGTTAACCTTAAAAAGGAACTGGATCCAAAAATAGGGAAACCACCAGAAACATTAGGAAACTTCAGTCTTGTCTCAGCTTCTCTCTGTTCATTTGCTTTACTCTTCAGTCTAGTTTTCCCTCCCTCTCCTAATCTCTCTTGTTCTACAAAAAGTGAAGGCTTCCAGAGAAAGGGATCTTTGTTATGCAGATAAGTGGTTTTCAAGTCTAACTATACATCAGTACAGTTTACAAACATAGATTCCTGAGCCTCACTCACAAAGATTATGATTTTAAAGTCTGGTAGAGTTTTACTATTTATAGTTTTTAAAGCTCCCTAAGTGGCTTAAAGATTAAGCTTCTGAAGCAAAGAGCACCTCCCCCCAAAATACGGCAACATAAATAAGATAGACATGTATTTCTTTCTTACTTAACAGTCCTGACGTGAGTAGCCCAGATAGGCAGAGTAGATGGGCTCCATCTAATCATTAAAGATCCCAGTTTTCTTCCTTCTTATTCATCCATACAACCAACTTACAAACAAGGAGTAATTTTTTATCAAAGTATAGTTGATGTACAATATTATATAAGTTACAGGTGTACAACACACTCACAATTTTTAAAGGTTATATTCCATTTATAGTTATTATAAAAATATTGGCTATTTTAAACAAGAAGGTTTTTACAAACGTAGTGGCTAGGGTCTCGCCTTGACTCTTGGGTCAAAGTGAGGTCATTGTCATATTCACTTTTCAGCTCTTGGGAAGGTAAAGAATAGACGTTCAAGCCAAACAATTTCTTTATCAACAATGGGGTAAATGTTGCCCATATCACTAACTCCCCCAACCTCTTGTTGAGAACTTGGTCATTTGACTGGGAAGCATAGTCTGTAGATGGACAGAGATGTGCAGGACGACTTGGAGAACATTTGGGGAAAACCCAAGCACCTTACCATACTTCTCAAGTGCTTCTAATGCACAGGCAGGCAGGTTTGGGAACAACTATACAGAGGAAAGTCATGGTGAATTTCCACCTCCGTCCTTCATTTCATACAATCTCAGCTGTCATACAGAAGTGAGGGCACTCACCTTACAGTCAGAGGATCCATGTGTGAGCCCTAGTTCTGCCATGAATTGTGGGACTTCAAGCAGATCCTGTCATAAAAATATTATATGCCAGGCTTAATGCTAAGTGATTTATATGCATCATTTCTTTTGACCTTTACAATGTAAGGCACATATTTTTAATCCTATTTTACTAAGAAAATAGGTAAGTTCTCCCACTTCACACTGTGATATATGATCAAAGCTGGACTTCAAACTCAACTTTATCTGAGTCCAAAGCACATCATCTTTCCCTTCTGCTATATTTAACCTCACTGAGTCTCATTTTTTCATAAGTATAAGCGAGATAAAAAATTTACCTCAATGAGTTGCTGTGAGGGTTAAGTAAGCTAATTTTAGGGTGCTGTATAGATCTTAAATACAAACATAAATAAAAGTCATTATTTAACTTTGTACACACAGAAGATTAAACTAATTTGCCATGGTGGGCCTGTGTTTTGAGTTCCTTTCTGGCAGTGGTGATGGATTTGAGCTTGTTCATTCACAATCTCTGGGTCTGTCTTCAGTGATCAACAGCACCCATTTATGAGGTGACAGTTCAGAGCTATCCTGTGGCCATGGAACTGAATAAAGCCAACTGGCCCACATGGGAATTGAATTAATGATCTGAAACTGATAAGCACCGTACTCAGATAAGCTGAAATAATTAGACGTTGACTGTCATGAAGACACAGACTAAAAATAAGACTCAGGGAAAAGCATCTCTCTTTGCTCCTCTTGTAAGTTCATTCATTTTTAAAGGCTTGCAAATAAAACCAACTGTCTTGCCAGCAAATGCCCTGTTGTCATAAACCAAATTAAAGTGGATTCCAGCACATTTATCCATTTCGTATTCCAGTAGTATTACTACTGAGCCTACCACTTCTTTTACAGAGGCTAAAAATTCCAGCCTGTAGATCATAAGTTGCAGAAAAGCAAAGAATAAAACAAGACACCAAACAGGGTTAAACACATACTCCCCTCCCATCTCATTCCTACCTAACCTCTCCCTACAAACGAGCAGAAATATTTGGGGAAAGAGTAAAAAAATAAATAAATAAAAATAAACACTATTATTGTCCAGTTGGTTTTTATACCACTTTTAAGTATATAACTATATTTATGGGGTTTGGTGTTAAAAATTTTATAAAATAAAATTATTACCCTTTAAAATTGAGGCAAGAAATCTGATCAAAAGTGTCCCCTGGGACGAAGGGAGAGAGTGGCATGGACATATATACACTACCAAATGTAAAACAGATAGTTAGTGGGAAGCAGCTGCACAGCACAGGGAGATCAGCTCGGTGCTTTGTGACCACCTAGAGGGGTGGGATAGGGAGGGTGGGAGGGAGATGCAAGAGGGAGGAGATATGGAGATATATGTGTATGTATGACTGATTCACTTTGTTATAAAGCAGAAACTAATACATCATTGTAAAGCAACTATACTCCAACAAAGATGTTAAAAAAAAAAGAGTTCCCAAATCTCTGACAATTTCCAAAATAACTAGAATAACTCAAAATAACTCAAATATCCTTAGATTCTCCATAATTGCTCCACCATAAGCATTCAGGGATTGGCCTCAGGATTTTCTCGGTTTTCAGCTCTGTACTAAATTATTTACCAGCTCATAAATTTTTTTAATCTCCCCTTATGAAGGAAAACATCCTGATTTGTTCAGGAGGGAGTGGTTTCATGACCAAACTGAAAAGCTCACTCTCTATCTCCTACCTCCACCCCGAGCAGTGTGTTTTGCCAACAAGCTACCCTTACATATATACCACAGGAAGGGAAATGGAAAGAAAAATACTTTTCCCTCAGTTTAAAGAATCTCTACTGTCTAAAAAAAAAACCAAACCTCTCCTCCCAAAATGAGTCCATCACATTTATATACCAAGCATTATTATTTCCCATGAAAGATATGAAGAAAACCTGATAAAATCAAGAAAAATTTAAAAATTGATTTTAAAAGCAAGCTTTGATACTGAGAGAATCTAAAATTTCAAATTCAACAAAAAGTAAGTTGCCTTTTCACTTTAGCTAGGTGAGAATCCTCTATACCAGACTAAGGAAACTTTCCCTTTCTTAATGGGTTATAAACAGAAGAGATCTGGAACTTGTATTATACCTCAGTTTTCACAGATCTTGTCAGAGTGATTTTAAACAACAGGATTTTTTGCTGAACCACATATAGTTAGGAACATATTCTATGTAGTGTCTATTGTACTAGCTACTTGCCTGCTCATTTGTGAATTCATTTCTAAATATTGAGATTAATCTATGAATTGAGGTGAGTCAAAAATTTTTCCAGATTATGATATAAAATATTGAGCAACTATTAAATTCTCTGAAGAAGCAACTAAAACACTTCAGTTAGTTGTGATGTTTCTAAGTCTATTCAACGGCAATGCTGAAAAACTGATTAAATGATTAAATCTTCCTGAAAACACAATGGCACTAGAAAGGAACAATCAGTGACTCCCAGTGCTGCTCTATGTACAGTAGATCCTAGGAAACTAGAAATGCAGACTTTTCATAACAATCACTAAAGCATTAGAAGAATATTTGTAAATTTACAGATGTCTTCAGCTAAAGTAAGAACATTTTTTTTCCTAGGACAGGAAAAAGAAACCTAAATGACTCAAGTTTTCTTTTTTCTTTTTTTTTCTCTTTTTTTTTGACAAAGATCGGGTTCTTTAACATAGTTCTTTTACAAAGAATCACAAAACAGAAATCTTAAGAACTAGGGCTCTTGGTCATTCCTGAAAGGTTTAGCAACATGTATATATGTAGAAAATAGGAAAATGCACTGATCCTAAGTGTAAAACTCAATGAATATCCTCAAAGTAAACACACCTGTGTAACTTTATCAACATCGAGAAGTAAAACTTCTTCTTATCAACACTCCACAAGACTCCTTTCGCCTCTTTTTTCCCCCAAAGATAACCACTAGTCAGAATAGTTTTGCCTCTTTTTGAACTTTATCTTAATGGAATCATATGCTATGTACCCTTTTGCATATGCCTTAGTCTGTGCAATATTATGGTTGTGAGATTCATCCATGTTATTTCATGTAGCAATATTTCAGTCATTCCCACTGCTGTATAGTATTCCATTGTATAAATATACCATACATTTCAATCTATTCCACCATATTTTGGTTAGTTTTAGGTTTGGGCTGTTACAAATAGTGATATCATGAAAATTCTTGTACATAGAGTATGGTCAAAAGTACATGTTCATTGTGGTCAGAATGTTTGTGTTCCCCCCAAATTCATACATTGAAATCCTAATACCCAATGTGATAGTATTAGGAGATGGGGCCTTTGTGTGGTGTTTAGGTCATGAGGGTGAAACCCTCATGAGTAGGATTATGCTTTTATAAAAGACCTCACAGAGCTCCCTTGTCCCTTCCACCACATGAGGATTCAATGAAAGTTTGAGACCCAAAAAAGGGCCCTCATGCTGGCATGCTGGCACCCTTATCTCAGACTTTCAACCCCCAAAACTATGAGAAATAAATTTCTGTGTTTTATAAGCTACCCAGTCTGTGGTATTTTGTTAGAGCAGCCAAAAAAGACTTCAGTTGAGTATATAGTTACAACTGGACTTATGGGGTCAGGGAATATGATTACATTCATCTTTATGAGATACTCCCAGTTTTGAAAAGTGGTTTTACCAATGTACACTCCCACCAGCAATGTATGAGAATGCTAGGTGCTCCAAATCCTTGCCACTACTTGGTATTGTGTCTTTTTTCTTTCTTAAGCCATCTTCTAGATGTGACACGGCATCATAATGTGGTTTTAAATTGCATATGCAATTAGGGATTAACATAATACTTAATGATTAATAAAGTTGAGCATCTTTTCATATGTTCATAAGCCTTTTGAATGTTTACTTTCTGAAAGCTTGTTCAAATATTTTTACCCTTTTTTATTGTTTTCTTTTTCTTACTACTGTGTTGTTTTTATGTATTTTGAACAACAGTCTTTTAATTGGAAATACATATTGCAAATATGTTCTCCACTCTGCCCCTTGCCTGAAATTCACCAAATGACATCTTCTGAGGAAGGGAACTTCTTAATATTAGCATAGTTCAATTTATCAATCTTTCCCTTTATGGTTAGCACTCCATTCCAGCTACACAGGACCCTTGCTGTTCCCCAGTAATGCTGACATCTCCCCACTTCTTCAGTTCCTACTTGCATAGATGTATTCACTCCCTTCAGGTTTTTTTGTTCAAATGTGCCCTTGTCAGAGCACAGGTCTCGGCCAGGTGCTATGTGGTCCATTTATGTAAAATGAGAACCATTACCTACCTTGCCCTGCCCCCAGTATTCCCTACCCCCTATGCTCTGCTTTATTTTCTTCTTATCACCCATAACCACCTGATGTATTATTTGTTTACTTTCTCTCTCCCCCACCCACACACTATAATATCAGCTCCATGAGGGCATAAAATGTGCCTGTTATGATCAATCCTCTGGCACCCAAACAGTACCTGGTACCTAATAGGTATTCAAAGAAATTTTTTTTGCTGAATGAATAAACTGTGTCTACATATGAATTTATTTTCATTTATCTGTCTCACAACTGTGTGCTTTTTCTATCTGGGTATTCAAATCTTCCTTCAATTTTGAAAATTTTCAACTATTATATCTTCTAATTCACCTCTCCCTTATTTTCTCTACTGCATTTCATATTAAATACATGTTGGAGGTTTTAGATCCATCATTCACATCTTTAAACTTCTCTTAAATATTTCCTATTTCTATCTCACTACACTACATTCTGGATGATTTCCTCAGAGCTGTTGTCCAGTTCAATAATTCTCTCTTTAATCTTGTTTAGTCTACTGTTAATTCATCTATCAAGATTTTTATTTCAATAACTACATTTTCTATTTCTATAATATTTTGGGGGGTGATTTTCAATCTGCCTGTTGTGTTATTCAATGTAGTGCTCTTACTTTGTCAATTACCTTATTTCTCGAAAGAGAACTTTGAACATTTTAGGCATATTTCCTTCAGAGATTTTCTTAGATAGGTCTTATTCTCCTCAAGTATGAATATTCACATTTGTTTTGTCTGCTTACTCTATCTCATTTCATTATTTACAATGATTTTCATATGCAGCGGGAGTCATCATGTACAAAAATTCCACGTGTCCTAGGTTATAGAAGTTTACCCCTATGGATCACCTTTATAATTTCTTCTAGTAAAGTCCTTTAAGGTCCACTGGTTTCAGAACAGTTTCTATGACACTCACTTAGCTCCATATTTCTGTACCATCTGGGAAATGAATTTTGGCTACCTACCAATGTACATCTTGGGCCAGGATAGAGGGATTTGGCCAACTCTGCTATTTTAAAAGTAAAAGGCATCCTCAACCTCTAGCAGGAAACTATACTGGGGTTTCATACAGAGCCCCAGTTACTGACAGGAGTATGGCATTTTCTTTGTGCACATATTTCTCTTGGAGACTTTACAAGATACTGTTGTGACCAGATAGGATTTTTATACATTGTGATCCTGTGTCCAGGACTGATATCATTTCTCAAACACTCTTCTCACTGATGACCAGAACATCTAGTTGGAAATATCCAGTAGGTAGTTGAAAATTAAGCACAAGTGCTCAGAAGGCAAGTCAAAAGTCAGAGGAAAATGTTTATGTGTCTATCCACAATTAATAAAATATTTGGAACTATGTATTCTATTGCAACCCAATAACGTAATTACTGTTTTCTTTTAAAATCAGGAGACAGTACAAGTTAAAAAACAAGCAAATTCCTTTTGGTTCTCTCTTGCACTCAAAATTTTAACAAACACAGTCTATTTTATGTGGAACGCTCTTCTGCATTTGTTAGTGTGACAGTCATTCCCAAGTAAAGTCTGAGCATTTGTGTGTAAAAAAGAGAATCAGAGAGTGGGAGAGGTCAATAGCCAAATGATCCATGAGAAAAATCACAAGTTTTTGGAAATATAATTTACCATAGTAATGATATGTTGCATTTCATATACAAAATTATTATTAGTTAACTTCCCTGGATTTTTTTTTTGGCTGTTTATTTACTACTAGTGGTAAATTTGTCTTGATACATTTCCTCTCTTGCCAGGTTTCTGTTGTGAATGACAGCATGAGTTTATAAAACAATTGGATAAGGTTTAGGAACAGTGGGTAACTATAGAACAGTAAGTACAAAGCTGATTAACTCTGCTAAGGTTCTATACCTTGAGCCAGGCCTCATTAGTAACTTAGCCAATTGAGCTAACTAGGTATAAGCAGAAAACTTTTTTTTAAGAACAAAACTTATTATGTTGCAGTAAACAAGGCAGGCTGTCAACAGCACCTTAGCAGATTCTGATGATTCTCTAGACAGAGATAATTCTGTCTGCATTATCCATTGTTGTAAAAACACCAGGTAGTTGGTATCTGAGCCTGCTTCATGAAGAAAGAAAAAAAAGTGTTTAAAGATGGAAACACAGGAGGCAGTAAACAAACAGCACAAGCCACCAACAGTATTTCTGGGGGGATACTTTTGTGTTTCATAGCATAGATTTGCACATCAGAATTACTGGTGTCATTCATCATTACAAATGTTTTTCTTAATAACTTCTAGGGAGGAAAATAAGATTGATATTTCCTGTACCCAAAACACATATGAAAGTGAAGAGGAAATGTGAATCTAGAACATGTCTTCTTGTAACAGGGATCAGCCTTTATGTCAAGCTTGACCATTTCAAAGACCTCATATAAAACAGCCAAAATAAAGACTGTGTATATGCAGTAGAGTTGAGATACCAAATTCAAACTTTCTTATTTCTAGTCTCTTGCCAATATTAGCTGGAGTATTTTAAAGGATTCTTTGGTAAATCATTAGAATGATAGTCCATTGCTTCCTAAATTCTCTAAGAATGTAATGTGGAACTGTATAATAACTAGCTTCTTATATAGGTTCTTTTCTTCATGTCCTATATGTTCTTTGGCTGAAGAAACAACAGATTAAAGAAATTAAGAGTGGACAAAACTTAGTAATGGCTGTCATTCTGGTAGCTTTCTTTAATTGAGTTCCATAAAACCATAACAAAGAACATTATGTCCTGTAATTAGGCCTGCAATGGCTATAAAAACCTTGGCTAGAATGTGGTTGTTGCATTCATTACATTTCTTATTCAGATTACTTCAAATTAAGCAATGTAGTGAACTGTGTTAAGATGTCATGATTTATTTGCACCAGCCCTC
Source organism: Hyperoodon ampullatus (assembly GCF_949752795.1). NCBI lineage: Eukaryota > Metazoa > Chordata > Mammalia > Artiodactyla > Ziphiidae > Hyperoodon > Hyperoodon ampullatus. The sequence continues at coordinate 87,975,349 of NC_136924.1, read as the reverse complement.
AATTTGAGGATAATATGTTACTACTCATCCCAACATTCCCAAATACATTTTTATTTCACTTATTTTCTTTCTCTTCTTCCTTCATGTTATCTCCTATAAGTTTACTGAGTACAGTTTATCATATTCATTCATTCAACTGTTATGTATCTAATGCCCAAAAGTGAATTGGCCTCTACACTCAGGAACAGGAAGAAATTATCAGCAAAAAACAAAAATAGTCCTTAATGTCAAAGATTACAGTTGGAGTGGGGGCAGGGAAGACAATCAAATAACCACATAGAAGTTACAGAAGTTACCAACTTATAGAAGTTGATAACTGCTATAAAGTGAGGACATGGTAATGTAAGAATTTATAATAAGGAAATTTGACATAATCAGAAAGGGCTTTCCCAAGAAAGTCACTCTTGTATTGATATGAGAAGGATGACTAGCAGTTATCCAGGTACAAAAAGGAAGAAAGACAGATGAGCATGTGCAAATATCCTACAAAAGCTTCCTAATGACAGGTACTAGAGTTGCAAAAATGTAGACAAATTGGTCTTATTCCTAAGGCTAAAGCAAATATGCCCCTATTTCTAACTTGTCAGGGTCAAATGATTTCAGGATTGGATGCAGGAGAAATCATTTGTTTTGTCATTACATTCTTTGATTTCTAAGTCATTTTTGGCAGAAGAAAGAAAGAACAAAGCTCTAAGTCTATTGTAGTTAAATTGAAGGTCTCTTTAATCACCCAGGACACAGATACAGAACTTTTGCACATGCTAACTACAGAGCTTGGTGCACATGAGTTTTCTCTTTATTTTTATTCTCTGCATTATGCTTAGTACCTAGTTACAAATAAAACATAATGGGTTATTTTGGTTTGATGTGTGATTATACTATCATTTGCATTTTATTTCTATAATTTGTGAAAATTTATAGTAGCAAAGCATTTTAAGATAAAATGTAGAGGAAAGTGATTGTTATCAGTTTAGTATAAAAATAAATTTCTTCCTAGAATACAAATGATAGCATTATTGTGAACAATTATCAATCTGAGCCATCTCAAACTGCTTTAGAAACTACTGGCTTTGGGGTTTCCCCGGTGGACAGTGGTTGAGAGTCCGTCCGCCGATACAGGGGACAGGGGTTCATGCCCCGGTCCGGGAAGATCCCACATGCCGCGGAGCGGCTGGGCCCGTGAGCCATGGCCGCTGAGCCTGCGCGTCCGGAGCCTGTGCTCCACAACGGGAGAGGCCACAACAGTGAGAGGCCCATATACCGCAAAAAAAAAAAAAAACCTAAATACTAGAGAAGTGCAAATGAAGAAAAAGTTTGGTTCAGTAGGTAATGAGAATGAATAAGACCTGAACACTACAAAGGAACAAAATTTTCTAGCATTCTTATGTACATATATGTATATATGTGTATATATATGCATACACATACACACATTGTATATATATAGAGAGAGAGAGAGAAAAGAGAGGTTTACAGTGCCTCAGATGTTAATTATAATTTGGGGTAAGTTAATTCACTATCTTCCTCCAATTAGTAAATGGTTAACTTCTCATGTATCTATGTTTATTGACCAGTAATTCAAATGGATCATATCAGAAAAATAAAACTTACTATTAAGCCTCTGGATAGCTATTAAGGCCCTAAATAGACAACGTATGTATTCAGAAGGAAGGAAGGAAAGAATAACTTTAAATAAATAACAAATAAATAATGCTCAAAAATCATCTTTATCTACTGAATAGTTACATTACATTCATTCATTAACAAATTCATTAGACTCCTCCTGCACTAAGCACTGGGAGATCCTGGCAAAAAAAACACAAAGCTCTTAATACAGCGGTACTGAACAATTTTTAGAATTGTACAATAACTGATACATATTTTTCTTTAGAGCTCAGACTGATCCAAGAACACATAAAAGCTTTGCTAGTTCTGATTATTCCTCCTTTCCAAGTACCATCAACACACCCTTTCTGACACATGTCATCACCATCATTGGCCTTGTATAATAATATGACAAAGAATTTTATAAACATAGCCTACCACTACCCTATGGGATTTTATAAGTCAATAAACATAGGCTAATAATAATTATTTATATTTACATGTTATTTCACAATTCAAAAAGTGATTCACACACAATATCTCATTTGGTTTATGTGTACTGCTACAGTTATGCATATAGATATATGATGATAAAATGACAAATGTCTATGAAGAGCAACAGAATAAAAACTTCTAAGTAAGACACACATGAAAAGCAAGGCATACATCCAATGCAATTCAAAACTGAAGAAGGATGGGGCAAAGCACTATGATCCATACAGAAATAGATGAGATTTCAGGATGTACTTAACTTAGAGAAAGGGTCCACGTAACAGGTTAAGATAAAGGAAGTACAAGAAGACATTCCAAGGACAAAGTGCTACTTTGGAAAAGGCACAGAATTTTATAATATAAATTTATGCTAAGGTTTACAACCATGTGGCTTGTCTCACTCCATGTTGCCTACAAAATTGCTGTTGGGATCAATAACAGATTCTACGAATGAACACAATATAGTTCATCCAATATTTCCATCTCACCTCTTTTATTTCAGGTTTTTTAAATCATTTAAGTGTAGTTAAAAGAAGTTGACAAGCAAAGCCATCCAAACATTCCTATAACTAATTTTGTTTCCCAACATGTGATGTAAGACCCGTGAATCACAGTAAGTAACTCAAATAAGTGATCCAGTGTCATTCTGACTATGAGAACAGGCCATCTGTTCATTGTCCTTGAAAGCTAAACACTGCTCTGGCTTAACTTTTTTACAACAGTGATTATTCACTTTGGCAAGCATTGTATTTATTTAGTTTTTTTTTTTTTTTTTTTTTTTTTGCGGTAGGCGGGCCTCTCACTGTTGTGGCCTCTCCCCTTGCGGAGCACAGGCTCCGGAGCACAGGCTCAGTGGCCATGGCTCACGGGCCTAGCCGCTCTGCGGCATGTGGGATCTTCCCAGACCGGGGCACGAACCCGTGTCCCCTGCATCGGCAGGCGGACTCTCAACCACTGCGCCACCAGGGAAGCCCTGCATTTATTGTTTGTTTCATCACTATAAAGATTCTATTTTGGTATCCGAATGCTGTATATTTTCTTCTCTGGCATTGTATGAGCATTCATTACTCTTCATAATATGGGAAATTTATTCAGTGCCAATTAGAAGAATAAACTGCAAGATGGCAATGGCTCTGTTACATCAGAAATCATACACAAACTAGTTTCTTCCTGCTATTAACCGGTTACAAAGAAATTGCTTCAATAAATTTTCTCTCTCAAATTTCAAATAATGATTAGTTTAAACTATATGAGATTGCCAATATTCAATTGTTTGACTTAAAAAATGGCAAATTCATAGGGTCCTACCTAATGTAATGAGCCAGAGATTCCTCACACATTACTCCCTAATTAAAAGTTAGCCCAATATCTGCTATCTTCACCCCTATATTCACTGCAGTATCATTTATAATAGGCAAGACATGGAAACAACCTAAGTGTCCACCGATGGATAAATGCATAAAGCGAATGTGGTATGTGTATGTGTGTGTGTGTGTATATGTATATATATATATATATATTCATCCATAAAAAGAGGGAAATCCTGCCATTTGTGACAACATAGATGGACCCTGAGGGCATTATATTAAGTGAAATAAATCAAGCAAAGAAAGGCAAATATTGTAAGATCTCACTTATATGTGCAACCTAAAAAAGCTGAACTCATAGAAACAGAGAGTAGATTAGTGGTTGCCAGGGGCTAGAGGCTGGGGAAATGGGGAGATATTGGTCAAATGATACAAACTTCCATCCTAGGATGAATAAGATCTGGGGATCTAATGCACAGTATGATGACTACAGTTAACAATACTGCATTGTACATTTAAAAGTTGCTACGAGAGTACACCTTAAATGTTCTCACCATAACAGCAACCAAAAAACAGTAATTATTTGAGCTGAAGTATTAACCTACAATATTGTGGTAATCAATTTTGCAATATATGTGTATCAAATCATCACACTGTAGACCTTAAAATTACACAATGTTATATGTCAATTAAAGCTCAGTATAGCCAGCTCCGGATTCCCACATGCTGGTGGGGGTCAGTTGCAGGGGTCTAGGCTGGCATCTTGCACACGCAGAGCCACAGAGGCCAGGGCTGGCTGCCAGTGTAGATCCCAGGCCCCGGGTGGGGTAAAGAGTGGGAGGGACATGTGAACACAAAAACCTGTGGGGCCAAAACCCAGTAAAATCTGCAAAGGGTCTGCAGTGGCTCTGCTGGTTGTTGGTTTCTTTAGTGGCTTAAGCTGCTGGGGTTCCCTCTGAAGAGCAAGTCAATGGGAGCCTCAGTAACTCCCACTGCATGGCTGATGGCCCCTGCCCCTCTTCCTTGTTCCTAGTTGTCACTACATGTCTTAGCTACACTGGTCTGTGCTGGGGTGAAGCCAAAAGCAAGTCGTTCATATGGTCCCTAAAAGGCTGGGAAGCTGGTGGCTTGCCCTTCTCTGTCTTTCCTGGCCAGGGCAACTCTTTCTAGCTGGGAAGTTCCCTCTTTGCACTGAGCAGTGCTGCCTGGGGAATGGGATGATGCAAGGCAAACTGAAGCTGTTCTTCCTTCCCTCTGTGTGTTGTTATTCTCAGGGGCTTTTGTTCCACTGTGCTACTGAAGTTTCATAAGTCAACTCCTGAGATGTCCCAGAGCTGTTTTTGTCGGTTGATAGCTGTCTAACCATTGATCTTTGTGAGGGGATGTTGATTTTTGTGGGAGAGTGTCCTACTCTGCCATCTTCATGACGTCACTCCTTAATATTCCTATTCCAATGAAAATACAATCACATAGACTTTAGATTTTAAATATTTTATATTTAAATAAATTCTACTTTAAGTCAATTATTTTTAACATAGAATTTTATGAGTTTTGTCAACTTCCTGAATGACCTTCAAAATTCTTCATCTAGGGAAAATTAGAAGCTTTAAGCACACTGTCTTGAGAATGTGTGAAATATGAAAATTAATAGATGGTATATTTATTTATATTAAACTTCATGCCTAAGAGAATGAGCTGTGAGCCTATGGTATTTAGAAAAGGCATAAGTGAGAACCTTTGTACAAAGAAAGCTATGATCAGGAGCTGTAGATTTAAGTTTCATTTTAACTAGGTAGCTATAAAAAAATTATATAGGACGTTATCCTCTTTTGAAAGGAGATATTTTAGCAAACAATATGTAATGTATACAGTTATGTTGAAAACTGAAGAGTCCCCTTTTTTGACAGGGTTACTTAACTTGTACATCAGGAAAATGCAGTGGACATGATGTATCTAGACTTTATCAAGGCCAAAAGGCTTGACAAAGTCTTTTTTAATACCCTTGTGAAAGAGATAGAGAAAAAGCGATTGAATGCTAATACAACTGGGCAGATTTGAAATAAATTGAAAAGCCATTTCTTGAGGACACTGATTAATGAAATGATGTCACAGTCTGTGGACTCTGCCTTCAGCCTTGTCTTGTTGAACAATTTTATCAGTGACTTGAATGAAGGCAGAAAATATATGTGTATTACATTTGCAGAGGATACAAAACTTGGAAGGATAAGGAATAAGTTGGAAGACAGTATACCAGTATCATGAGCCAAAAAGACCTTGACAGGCTAGAGAGATGGGCCAAACCTGACAAGATCGAATTTAATAAGGATAAATGTAAGGTCAGTACAACAATAACGAGAAAAAGAAAAGAAAAGAGCCTTGCTATTCAAGCACAGGCAGAGGGAGCTGTGGCGTAAGGGCAGCAGGTGAAATGAGAAATGAGGAATTTAGTCAAGTTCACGGTGAGCTTACCATTAGTCAACAGTGTGAACTGTGATTAAGGACTTGCTCTTCAAAGTCAAAAAGAAGGAAGGATAAAGTCCTGGATCTGGCTTGCATTATGGATTAAGCTTAGCAAACTACTTAATCTCTCCAAAGCTTAGTTCCCTTATGTGTAAAATGAGAGTGATGATATTAAGCAAAATCTCCAACGTGAAATCTACTATGTTAATTCTTTTATGTAAGTCCTGAACCTTAATTCTTGAATCTTAATGATTACCAAGACTTTCCTTAAATATACCATAGCTTCTTGTTCCCATCTTTTAATGGGAAGAGAAGTGAAAAGGAAGACATGAGGAGGTAAAGGCAGGGATGGAAAAGAAGACAAGAGAAGGGAGAAATTAACCAACATTAATTGAGCAACTACTTTGGTTCAGGCACTGTGTAAGATACTCCATGTATATGAACTCATGTAATGCACATAACTAAATATAACAAAGATGTCATCATTTCCATTTTAGACATGAGAAAACTGAAGCCTTGAAGGAGTTTTCCCAAAGTCAAATCGCAGAAATTAACACAATTGGACTTTGTATACAGGTCTGCACTCCATGACCCAGACTCTCTGTACCAACCTCCTTCACCTCAAAAAGGACTTCTTTGTGATCACCTAATGACAACTATCCTGAATATTCTTTCATTCTATCTGCATGGTCTGAAATTCAACTTAAAATATTGCTCTATTACCACATTTATATTAATGTTATCTAGTTTGGTTCAATCTGTGAGAATTTTATTTCAACACATTAAATTATGTCTATGACTCAACTTGCCTATATAAAGCAAGTCAGTAGGCACAGTGACAATCTAGAGAGTCCTCCCACTTCTTTAACAGGAACCTTCCCATAACTGGTTCCTAAAAAGCTTTCTTCTCTGAGTCTTTTTTTAAAATCTAATTTTGCTTCCTTTGTGTTTTGTTTAAGTCATTTCTTTTGTCTCTTTATTTTCCACCTATTGCATATGAGCACGCCAGCCACAGCAGAACTACTTCTTATATAAAGTTAAAGGGAAAAAAAGAAAAAAGTATTTCAAAAATGCAAAGCTATGCACTTGCAGTTTATCACCTATACCAAAAGAGTTTGGAAAGAGGCCAGTAAGGGAAAGATACAGGAAGAACATTATTTGTCATCCACTGTCAAAGCCCTGTGCCACCCACATGCTCCATCCTTCAAAACCCAAGTCAAACATCATATTTCCTGTGAAGTTCTGCCTGACCACGTCCCCACCCCAGGTGAGATTTGATCACACTTTCCTTTGCTCCACGCCTTTTCATACCTCTTATATAACACAAATTACACTGTATTGCAAATATTTGCTGATGTAACAGGACGATAAATTATAAGTTTCAATGGAGACACCAACACAATAGATGTTACATTCCAAAGGAGTGGCTAGATCACGTATAGAATTTTTTAAATAGTTCACTAGAAACAATGCCTGAAACCCTCTGCCATATCAACAATATTTTAAAAAATAAAAATGGAGACAAGAGACGGACTTTCTGAGTGGGTTTCTTTCTAAAACTGTGCTTGGAGTCACATCTTCCTTGGGGGTGGGGAAGCTCTCAAGCCTCATGAGGGAGCATCAGTGAGTCTGCTCTTGAAACTCCGCATGTGAGCCCTGAAGTTGGAAGGAGCACAGTGGACTGGAATCTGACTCCCACCAAGATCAGGCAACAGAAATGGGCTGATAAGCTGCAATTATCTTAGAGTGTTCCTGCTATGTGTAGGGACCAGTGTGCAATCCCAGTGTTTACTGGGGCAAGGCATTTTCCAACCTATTACATTCTGGCTTCTAAGTCTACTTTATAGAAAATGCTCTTTTAAAAGTTGCCAGCGACTATTTTCCATACTGAAAAATTCGACGCACTCTTCTAAATCCTTGTGATGACTCAACATTTCTAAATGATTTAGTGTTTGCTTTTATATTCAAACTTTCACCTTCCTTGGTTTCTGTGATCATTCAATGAGGTATTGTGCAAAGACCATGAGCCTTGAAGTCAAACGAACCTAAATTTGATTTAATACAATCAGTAAGGGTTTACAGAATGCACAGTCTGTGCCAGGGACTAAATTAGGTTCTGGAGATCAATGGTAAAGGCAGACATGAATCAACATGCCCTCACTGTGTTTAATATTTAACCCAGCTGTAGCATTTCCCAGCCATATTAACATTAGAAAACTTACTAACTTGTTTGAGCGGAATCTTGCTCACCTATAAAAGGAGAATAATACTACCTATTTCATGAGAAATATTATGATGACTAAATGAGGCAAATTATGTAAATTGCCAATTAGTCTCTATCAGACATATAATAGTCATTCAATAAACGTTCGAGCCTTTCACCATGCCCTCCCTCTCTACCACTTTGCCCATTTCCTGCATATCCTTGTCTCCTCTACTGCTTCTGCTCCACTCATTCTTTAATTATCTCAGTCCCACTCTAGCAAGCAGGCATGAGATGTCTGCATTCCCTAAAGCATTCTCAGCTCTGTCTTTCCTCTTTATTTTCTCCCTAAGGGACCTTACTTACTCCCTTGGCATCAACTACCGCATCTATGTAATTGCTGCTCCAAGCTATGTCTTTAAATGAGATCTCTCCTCAGTTTCCATCCCACATTTTCATGATGACTCTATCTCAGTGTGTATAAAAATAAACTTACCCTACTCACCTGAAATCTATTCCAATGCTCATACCACTGATATGAATTATATTTATTTCAACAAGCATTTATTAAACATCCATTGTATACAAGAAACTTGTCTTGGGCTAGAGACTCTCCTGTCACTATCTGAACTTAAAAATACTCAAGTAAATATTTAAGATAGGGCCAGTGTCCTTCATTAGCTGAACTCTCACTATTTGCTCTCAGAAACTCAGGAACAAATAAGACCTGATCAGCAAGGGATAATAGTATCTATAAAACATTATAATTTATACATAGTAGGTAATCAATGAATCTTTACTTAGCTAAATTCTATTTAAATTAATGGTATAAGCAGAAAAAGTATTAAAGTACAAGTCATGCTGGGAATGATAAATAACCCAGAAGCACAGATGAGCAGAAAGTGAGTAATATACCTCAAAAGGTAGATTGAGATCAATTTTGGAAAGCTTTAATGCAAAAACAAGTGGTCTGACATTTATCTAATAATGTTATCTAATGAATAAGGTTTGTCTAATTAATCTAATGTAATGGAAAACCACCAGAAGTTTTGGTGTAAGTGAAAAGCACTATCACAGCTATTAATTTTTTCTGTTTGTACCATGAACTTGAGAAACCATATGCAGAGAAATGACTGAAGCATTATTGCCATGAAAACATACATCCAAACAAAGATCTGCATGCAAATATTTGCAGCAGGCTTTTTCATTATAGCCAAATATGGAAACCTCCAAATATCCATCAACTAGTCAATGAATAAACAAACTGCAGGGCAATCATATATGGAATACTATTCAGCAATAAAAAAGGAAAGAACTACACTAACACATGTGACATGAATGAATCTCAAAAGCATTCTCCCAAGTGCAAGTAGCCTCATTAAAATGCTTCCATACTGAATGATTTCATTTATGTGACTTTATAGAAAAGGCAAAATCATAAGGACAGAAAAACAGATCAGCAGTTGCCAGGGGCTAGAGGTCAGGGGAGTGGAGGAGGAAGTGACTGCACACTGATTGCCATATTTTGGGATGATGCAGATGTTCTATATCGACTGTAGCAGTGATTACACAACTGTATACATGTGTCAAATTTTATTAAAATGTACACTTTAAAAGAGTGAATTTTAGGGCTTCCCTGGTGGCGCAGTGGTTGAGAGTCCGCCTGCCGATGCAGGGGACATGGGTTCATGCCCCGGTCTGGGAGGATCCCACGTGTCGCAGAGCCGCTGGGCCCGTGAGCCATGGCCGCTGGGCCTGCGCGTCCGGAGCCTGTGCTCCGCAGCAGGAGAGACCACAGCAGTGAGAGGCCCGTGTACCACAAAAAAAATAAATAAATAAAAAATAAAAGAGTGAATTTTATAATATGTAATTATACCTGGATAAACCTATAAAAAAGATCCAAATTAAATCTGATGGTAGTGTGACTGGAAATTAAGAGATTGATTCTAAATACATCAAAAAGGAATAAATGATAGATGTCAGCAACTAACTGCACATAAAATCAAAGGAGTAACTTTCTTCTGAAAGTATGGTGGAATCATGAAAAAGAAAGAAAGAAAGAATCCAGGAAAAGGAAGTGATTTGGGAAGTGGATTTTTTTCTTCAGAATTTATAAGATGTAATTGACATAAAGTTTACGGTGTACAGGATGAAGATTTGAATATGTATATATTGTAAAATGATTGCCACATAGGGTTAATTAACACCTTCATCACCTCATATAATAACCCTTTTTGTTACTGCAAGAACATTTAAGATCTACTCTCTTAGCAAGTTTCATATATATAATACGGTGTTGTTAACTGTAACTACAATGCTGTTCATTAGACCCCCAAAACTTATTCAGCTTACAACTGAAAGTTTATACCCTTTGACTAACATCTCATTTCCTCCACATCTTCAGCTTCTGGTAACCACCATTCTACCCTCTGTATCTATCATTTTTTTCAGATTCCACATATAGGTGAGATTTTACAGTATTTTTCTTTCCCTATCTGACTTATGTGACTTACCATAATGCCCTCGAGGTCCACCGATGTTGCCACAAATAACAGAATTTCCTTCTTTTTGTGGCTGAACAATATTCCATTGTACAAATGGAATATTACTCAGCCATAAAACGGAATGAAACTGGATCATTTGTAGAGACATGGATGGACCCAGAGACTGTCATACAGAGTGAAGTAAGTCAGAAAGAGAAAAACAAACATTGTATATTAACGCATATATGAGGAATCCAGACAAATGGTACAGATGAACCTGTTTTCAAGGCAGAAATAGAGACGTGGACATAGAGAACAAACATATGGACACCAAGGGGGGAAAGGGGTGGGGGGGGTGGGAGGAATTGGGAGATTGAGACTGACATACATACACTAATATGTATAAAATAAATAACTAATGAGAACCTGCTGTACAGAACAGGTAACTCTACTCAACGCTCTGTGGTGACCTAAGTGGGAAGGAATCCAAAAAAGAGGGGATACATGTATACATATAGTTGATTCACTTCACTGTGCAGTAGAAACTAACACAACATTGTAAAACAACTGTAACCCAATTTAAAAAAGAAAAAGGAACAAAAATTCTCTGATTCAATATTTTCTTAGGTCAGTCTCCCAAGGCAATAGAAATAAAAACAAAAATAAACAAATGGGACCTAATCAAACTTACAAGCTTTTGCACAGCAAAGGAAACCATAAAAAAGAAAAAGAAAAGACAGCCTTTGGAATGGGAGAAAGTATTTGCAAATGATGCAACTGACAAGGGCTCAGTCTCCAAAATATACAAATGCTCCTACAGCTCAATAACAAACAAACAAAAAACCAACACAATAGAAAAAATGGCAGAAGACCTTAATAGACATTTCTCCATAGAAGACATATAGTTGGCTAGTAGACACATGAAAACATGCCCAACATCCCTAATTATTAGAGAAATGCAAATCAAAACTACAATGAGGTACCACCTCACACTAGTCAGAATGGCAAACATTAAAAGTCTACAAGTAACAAATGCTGGAGAGGGTATGGAGAAAAGTGAACCCTCTTACACTATTGTTGGGAATGTAAGTTGGTGCATCCACTATGGAAAACAGTATGCAGATTCCTCAGAAAACTAAAAATAGAATTACCATATGATCCAGCAATTCCACTCTGGGCATATACCTGGAAAAAACTATAATTCAAAAAGATACATGCACCCCTATGTTCATAGCAGCACTATTCACAGTAGCTAAAACATGGAAACAAATGTCCATGTCATTTGCAGCAACATGGATACAACTAGAGATTATCATACTAAGTGAAGTAAGTAAAAAAGAGAAAAACAAATACTATATGATATCACTTATATGTGAAATCTAAAATATGGCACAAATCAACCTATCTACAAAACAGAAATAGACTCACAGACATAGAGATCAGATTTGAGGTTGTCATGGGAGAGGGAGGAGGGAGAGGGATGGACTTGCAGTTTGGGGTTGGTAGATGCAAACTATTACATTTAGAATGGATGAACAACAAGGTCCTACTGTATAGTACAGGGAACTATATCCAATCTCCTGGGATAAACCATAATGGAAAAGAATGTTAAAAAAAAAGTATGTATGTGTATAACTGAGTCACTTTGCTGTACAGCAGAGATTGGCACAACACTGTAAATCAACCATACTTCAATGTTTTAAATGTGGAAAAGAAAATAAATAATGAGATCCAGCAAAAAAATAATTTCTAAAATGCAAAAAAAAATCTATTGTATATACCTACCATGTTTTCTTTATCCATTCATCCAATAGTGGATGAACTAAGATTGTTTCCATGTCTTGGTTATTATAAATAATGCTGCAATAAACATGAGAGTGCAGATATTTCTTCAGGATAGTGATTTTGTTTACTTTGGATAAATATGCAGAAGTGGAATTGCTAGATCATATGGTAGTTCTATTTTTAAGTTTTTGAGGAACTTCCATACTAATTTCCACAGAGATGTATAAATTTTACATTTCTATTAACAGTGCACAAGGATTTCCTTTCCTTCACATGCTTGCCAGCATTTATTATCTCTTGTTCTTTTTTTTTTTTTTAATAATAACCACTCTAACAGGAGTGAGGTGATATCTCATTGTGGTTTTAATTTGCATTGCACTGAGATTAGTGATGTTGAGCATCTTTTCATGTACCAGTTGAACATCTGTATGACTTCTTTGGAAAAATGTCTATTCAGATCCTCTGTCCATTTTTAATCAGATTTTTTGGAGTTTTTTGCCATTGAGTTGTATGAGTTCCCCTTATTTTTTGGATATTAATTAACTCATCAGAAAGATGGTTTGCAAATATTTTCTTCCACTCCATAAGTTGTGCTTTTATTTTGTTGATTGTTTCTTTTGCTGTGCAGAAGTTTTTTTGTTTGATGTAGTCCACTTGTGGATTTTTGCTTTTGTTGCTTGTGCTTTGGGTGTCATATTCAAAGAATTATTTCCAAGACTAAGGTCCAGGAGCTTTTTCCTGCTTTCTTCTAGAAATTTACAGTTTCAGATCTTACATTTAAGTCTTTAATCCATTTGAGTTAATTTCTCTGAATGATGTAAGATAAGATTTCCAATTTTATTCATTTATATATGATTATCCAGTTTTGCCATACCATTTACTGAAGAGTCTATCCTTTATTCCCACTGAGTATTCATGCCAGTACCATAATATTTTGATTACTATAGCTTTGTAATATAGTTTGAAATCAGGAAGCGTGATGCCTCTAGCTTTGCTGTTCTTTCTCAGAATTGCTTTGGCTGTTCAGGGACTTTTGTGGTAGAATTTTTTTTTTTTCCTATGAAAAATGTCATTGGAGTTTCAATGGAGATTGCGTTGAATCTATAGATGCCTTTGGTAGTATGAACATTTTAACAATATTAGCTCTTCTGATCCATGATAAGAGATAAAGACATGGGATATATTTCCATTTATTTGTGTCTTCTTCAAATTCTTTCATCGAAATATTATAGTTTTTAGTGTACAAATCTTTCACCTCCATGATTAAATTTATTTATAAATATTTTATCATTTTTAATGAGATTGTAAGTTAGAGGCTTTTCCTTATTTCTTTTTCAGGAACTAGAATAAGAAAAACAAACTGAGCCTGAGATTAGCAGAAGGAAGGAGATAAGAAAGATCAGGACAAAATAAATGAAATAGAGACCAGAAAAAAATAGAAAAGATCAACAAATTAAGAACTGGTTTCTTGAAAAGATACACAAAATTGACAAAACTTTAGCTAGACTGAGAAAAAGGACAAGACTGAAATAAACAAAATCAGAAATGAAAGACACACTACAACTGATACCACAGAAATATAATACAAAGGATCATAAGAAACTGCTATGAACAATTACACTCCAACAAATTGGACAACGTAGAAGAAATGGATAAATTCTTAGAAACATGAAATTTACTTAAACTGAATTATGAAGAAATACAAAATCTGAACAAACCAATAACAAGTAAGGAGATTAAATCAGTAATCAAAAATCTCTTAACAAAGAAAAGCCCAGGACCAGATGGTTTCACTGGTGAATTCTATCAAACAAGTAAAGAAGTATTTATACCAATCCTTCTCAAATTCCTTCAAAAAATTAAAGAGTCAGAAATAATATCCCCAAACTCATTTTATAAGGCCAGCATTACCCTGATACCAAAGCCAGATAAGGATACCACAAGAAAAGAAAACCACAGGCCAATATAGCTGATGAGGATAGGTGCAAAAACTCTCAACAAAATATAGCAAACCAAATTCAAAAGTACATTAAGTCACACACCATGATCAGTGGGATTTATCTCTGGCATGCAAGGACAGTTTAACATACACAAATCAATAAATGTGATACACCACACTGATAGAATGAAAGGTTACAATGATATAATCATCTCAATATATGTAGAAAAAGCATTTGACAAAATTTAACATAAAATTTAACATCCTTTCATGATAAAAACTCTCCACAAAGTAGATATAAAAGGGATGTACTTCAACACAATAAAGGTCATATATGACAAACCTACAGCTATCACCATACTCAGTAGTGAAAGATTGAAAGCTTTTCCTCTAAGATTAGGACAAGACAAGGTTCCCACTCTTACAAAACATATTCAGCATAGTACTGGAAGTCCTAGCCAGAGCAATTATGCAAGAAAAATGCATTCAGCTTGGAAAGGAAGTAGTAAAATTGTCTCTGTTTGCAGATGATGTGATCTTATATATAAAAAAAATCCTAATGACTCCACCAAAAAACTGTTAGAACTAATAAACAAATTTAGTGAAGTTGTAAGATACAAAATCAACATACATAAACCAGTTGCACTAACAGCAAAACGTCTGGAAAAGAATTAAAAGGGCATGAATGTTTATTTCAACTTTTGCCATTGCATTTGAGACACTATCATGGTCAGGCCAATCAAGTTAAAAAGCCTGAAACGCAGTGAGAAAGATAGTAACTGAAAAGAAAGGCAGGGCTGAAAATAAGAAATTTCTAAATAAACTGCATAGAATTTACATTTGTATTTTCAGGAGTAGATGAGACTACTATGTAAATGTTGGAAAACAGGTATTTTGTGGCCATCCACAATTAGACTGCAATATGGAGAATAGGAAACATCCAAAGACTAGATAATTTTAGAAAAGTGATGTTAACAATCTCTAATGCTTCAGAGTAGTCAAAAATTAAGAACAACAAAAAAATTTTAATGTGGATTTTGACATCATTGGGTGACCTTAAATGGTATAATTTAAGCAGAATAGGAAGGGTAGAATTCAGATGGCAAATGTTTGAAAAGAGTGAGCTCTCAAGGACTCTGAAAATAATAAAAGGTTTCTTGGAAAGACTGAAAACAGTAAAAGGATTTTTTGGAAAGATTGCCTGGAAGGTTATCACTAGTAATCTTTGTTCTTGGCAAATAAGAATGGAGGCTGAAGAAATGATGGTCGGGAAAGAATTCAAAAATTTTTTTTAATCCTCAAGTACTTGGTTTCTAGGAGCTGCAGAGCTAAAATCAAACAATAAATGTTTTTTGAAGGCTAAAGAAATCAACATTCAGTTTATCCAAGGGCCATCAGGGCCTAGGATATATTAGGTCATGGCGCCCAAATTGATTCAAACCAAAAGGCAATTAAATAATTTACCATGAAAAGCACAACTGTGAAGCTGGCTGCTCTTTGGCTTGGCCGGACAACACATTACTGCCCTGAGGGAAAGCTTGCAGGGGGAAGCAAGTTTAGAATTATAAGGTATTTGTCACCCCCACCAGCATTTAGGCTTCTTCCCCACATCTTCCCCCTTTTTCATTGTCAATTTTTAAAAATATAGTCCAGACTTTATTAAAACTGGGAAGCTTTTCAAAAGGCAAACTTCTGGCCCTTGCTAAGACTAAATGAGAACTTCTTAGAGTGAGATTCGGACATCTCTATTTTTTAACATCTTCATCATGCTATCCAAATGATTTTGATGCACATTAGAGCATCCTTGGTATGGTCTGTACTCATTTCCACTTCCTCACTCCATACTTCATTCATTTCAGTCTGGCTTCTACTACCCCACCCTGTTCTTCTTTTGCAGAAATATCCAATGACATCTTAATTTCAGCTCCAGTGACATTATTCTCACTAACTATCCTAAAACACGGACCATTTTTACCGCTCTGTGTTTCTTGGAACTTTCTACTTCTTGGCTTCCAAGGTAGCATTCCCTTCAGGTTCTCTTTCTTCTCACTTGACTTGGTTTGTTTTCTTCACTGAACCCTCTTCCACTGCCTTGGGCCATACGTTTTAGGTTGTTCCAGAGTTCAGTCTTTGTTTTCTTCTTTTTTATTTCTAAGCTCTCTTCTGGGATAATTTCATTCATTCCCATTACATTTTCCATTGACTATATCTTTATAATTCTCAAGGCTTTTTTTCCATTCCTGGACTCTTTTTAAAACTGTGGTCACTAACCTCCAGTGCTCACCAAACAGCTGCTTTTAGGATTAAGTAAATTTAAGATAGAAACAGCAGAAAGGCTGTGAGTGGAACTGCTCACAAAAAGTCTGGGAAAGGTTGGGAAAGTGCTCTGACAAAACTGCCTGAGATAGATAGAGCCATACTGAGAACCAGGTGACATCAGCCCAAGCAACATAAAGCTAGTAATTAAGTAGACTGATCCAGCCCAGAGAACCTAATAGTTGGAGATAGTGTCTGTATCAAGCCAATCTGGGGTCATGAGCAATGGCTTATAAAGCTGATCGTGGTCATGGACAGACACGGGAACTGAAGCAAGAGCTTGGCTGGGAATAAGATTGGGAGATATAGGTGTATATATCCAGGTGCCTGTGAAATGCAGGAGCCTGGTCCTAAGGCTGTCAGCCAGCAGATGCCATTGACAGGCAAGCTTAAAGGGGTAGAAAGCTCCATCAGTTTATCAATAAAAACTAAAAATAATTATTATAAATCACCTGGAAATCTTGGATTTAATACGTGCTTCATCTAAGGTGGTCAGAACACTCCAGGATTAGCCTGAGAACAATTTCTCCTCCTCCACTCCCTCTTTTTTAAATGTCTAATTATAAAACATTTCAAACAGAAAATAATTCAATACATGTGCAGTCTCCACAGAGATTAAGCAGATGTGAATATTTTGCTAAAATGGCTACACATGGCTGATCTTTTTTAAAGAGATAAATTGGTACATATAGAGCGACAGACACCCCACAAACATTTTTCTTCACCCTACTCTCCAGAGGTCATCACTCTGCTGAGGTCAGTGTGTGTCAGTCTCATGCCTGTTCTTCTTCTTTTACTCAGTGGAAATACTAATAGTAAATCTAAAAACTTTAACTCAGCATTGGGTAAAATTAAGAGAAAATATAGAACAATCAGGTCTACCAACCACCAGTCCCTCCCATCAGGAAACGTACACAAGCCTCTTAGATGGCCTCATCCACCAGAAGGCAGACAGCAGAAGCAAGAAGAACTCCAGTCGTGTAGCCTGTGGATCAAAAACCACATTCACAGAAAGATACACAAGATGAAAAGGCAGAGGGCTATGTACCGGATGAAGGAACAAGATAAAACCCCAGAAAAACAACTAAATGAGGTGGAGATAGGCAACCTTCCAGAAAAAGAATTCAGAATAATGATAGTGAAGATGATCCAGGACCTCAGAAAAAGAGTGGAGGCAAAGATCAAGAAGATGCAAGAAATGTTTAATAAAGACCTAGAAGAATTAAAGAACAAACAACAGCAGTGTGGGTACCGAGAGCGCAGATGGTGAGTGCAAAAAAAAAAAAGAACAAACAAACAGAGATGAACAATACAGTAACTGAAATGAAAACTACACGAGAAGGAATCAATAGTAGAATAACTAAGGCAGAAGAATGGATAAGTGATCTGCAAGACAGAATGGTGGAATTCACTGCTGCAGAACAGAAAAAAGAGAAAAGAATGAAAAGAAATGAAGACAGCCTAAGAGCCTCTGGGACAACATTAAACACAACAACATTCGCATTATAGGGGTCCCAGAAGGAGAAGAGAGAGAGAAAGGACCCGAGAGAACATTTGAAGAGATTATAGTCGAAAACTTCCCTAACATGGGAAAGGAAATAGCCACCCAAGTCCAGGAGCACAGTGAGTCCCATACAGGATAAACACAAGGATAAACACACTGAGACACATAGTAATCAAATTGGCAAAAATTAAAGACAAAGAAAATTATTGAAAGCAGCAAGGGAAAAACGAAAAATAACATACAAGGGAACTTCCATAAGGTTAACAGATGATTTCTCAGCAGAAACTCTACAAGCCAGAATGGAGTGGCATTATATACTTCAAGTGATGAAAGGGAAGAACATACAACCAAGATTACTCTACCCGGCAAGGATCTCATTCAGATTCAATGGAGAAATCAAAAGCTTTATAGACAAGCAAAAGCTAAGAGATTCAGCACCACCAAACCAGCTCTACAACAAATGCTAAAGGAACTTCTCTAAGTGGGAAACACAAGAGAAGAAAAGGACCTACAAAAACAAACACAAAACAATTAAGAAAATGGTCATAAGAACATACACATCAATAATTACCTTAAACATGAATGGATTAAATGCTGCAACCAAAAGACACAGGCTTGCTGAATGGATACAAAAACTAGACCCATCTATATGCTGTCTACAAGAGACCCACTTCACACCTAGGGACACATACAACTGAAAGTGAGGGAATGGAAAAAGATATTCCATGCAAGTGGAAATCAAAAGAAAGCTGGAGTAGCAATACACATATCTGAAAAAATAGACTTTAAAATAAAGAATGTTACAAGAGACAAGGAAGGGCACTACATAATGACCAAGGGATCAATCCAAGAAGAAGATATAACAATTATAAATATATATGCACCCAACATAGGACCACCTCAATACATAAGGCAACTGTTAACAGCTATAAAAGAGGAAATCAACAGTAACACAATAATAGTGGGGGACTTTAACACTTCACTTACACTAATGGCCAGATCATCCAAAATGAAAATAAATAAGGAAACAGAAGCTTTAAATGATAAA
Source organism: Hyperoodon ampullatus (assembly GCF_949752795.1). Lineage (NCBI taxonomy): Eukaryota > Metazoa > Chordata > Mammalia > Artiodactyla > Ziphiidae > Hyperoodon > Hyperoodon ampullatus. Next base: position 87,956,207 of record NC_136924.1, on the reverse strand, counting down.
ATAGACCAGATAGATTTAACTGATATTTATAGGACATTCCATCAAAAAACAGCAGATTACACTTTCTTCTCAAGTGCTCATGGAACATTCTCCAGGATAGATCACATCCTGGGTCACAAATCAAGCCTCAGCGAATTTAAGAAAATTGAAATAATATCAAACATCTTTTCTGACCACAATGTTAAGAGATTAGAAATGAATTACAGGTAAAAAAATGTAAAAATTACAAACACATGGAGGCTAAACAATACATTACTAAATAACGAAGAGATCACTGAAGAAATCAAAGAAGAAATCAAAAAATACCTAGAGACAAATGACAATGAAAACACGATGATCCAAAACCTATGGGATGCAGCAAAAGCTGTTCTAAGAGGGAAGTTATAGCTATACAAGCCTACCTAAGAAACAAGAAAAATATCAAATAAAATAAATAACCTTACACCTAAAGTAACTAGAGAAAGAAGAACAAACAAAACCCAAAGTTAGCAGAAGGAAAGAAGTCATAAAGATCAGAGCAGAAATAAATGAAATAGAAACAAATAAAACAGTAGCAAATATCAATAAAACAAAAGCTGGTTCTTTGAGAAGATAAACAAAATTGATAAACCATTAGTCAGACTCATCAAGAAACAGAGGGAGAGGACTCAAATCAATAAAATTAGAAATGAAAAAGGAGAAGTTACAACAGACACCGCAGAAATACAAAGCATCCTAAGAGACTACAACAAGCAACTCTATGCCAATAAAATGGACAACCTGGAAGAAATGGACAAATTCTTAGAGAGGTATAACCTTCCAAGACTAAACCAGGAAGAAATAGAAAATATGAACAGACCAATCACAAGTAATGAAATTGAAACTGTGATTAAAAATCTTCCAACAAACAAAAGTCCAGGACCAGATGGCGTCACAGGTGAATTCTATCAATCATTTAGAGAAGAGCTAACACCCATCCTTCTCAAACTCTTCCAAAAAATTGCAGAGGAAGGAACACTCCCAATTTCATTCTATGAGGCCACCATCACCCTGATACCAAAACCAGACAAAGATACTACAAAAAAACAAAATTACAGACCAATATCACGAATGAATATAGATGCAAAAATCCTCAAAAAAATACCAGAAAACAGAATCCAACAACACATTAAAAGGATCACACACCATGATCAAGTGGGATTTATTCCAGGGATGCAAGGATTCTTCAATATACCAAATCAATCAATGTGATACACCATATTAACAAATTGAAGAATAAAAACCATATGATCATCTCAATAGATGCAGAAAAAGCTTTTGACAAAATTCAACACCCATTTATGATAAAAACTCCTCAGAAAGTGGGCACAGAGGGAACCTACCTCAACGTAATAAAAGCCATATATGACAAACCCACAGCAAACATCATTCTCAATGGTGAAAAACTGAAAGCATTTCCTCTAGATTAGGAACAAGACAAGGATGTCCACTCTCACCACTATTATTCAACATAGTTATGGAAGTCCTAGCAACGGCATTCAGAGAAGAAAGAGAAATAAAAGGAATCCAAATTGGAAAAGAAGAAGTAAACTATCACTGTTTGCTGATGACATGATACTATACATAGAGAATCCTAAAAATGCCAACAGAAAAATACTAGAGCTAATCAATGAATTTGGTAAAGTTGCAGGCTACAAAATTAATGCACAGAAATCTCTTGCATTCCTATATACTAATGATGAAAAATCTGAAAGAGAAATTAAGGAAAGACTCTCATTTACCATTGCAACAAAAAGAATAAAATACCTAGGAATAAACCTACCTAGGGAGACAAAAGACCTGTATGCAGAAAACTGTAAGACACTGATGAAAGAAATTAAAGATGATACCAACAGATGGAGAGATATACCATGTTCTTGGATTGGAAGAATCAACATTGTGAAAATGACTATACTACCCAAAGTAATCTACATATTCAATGCAATCCTGATCAAATTACCAATGGCATTTTTTACAGAACTAGAACAAAAACTCTTAAAATTTGTATGGAGACACAAAAGACCCCAAATAGCCATAGCAGTCTTGAGGGAAAAAAATGGAGCTGGAGGAATCAGACTCCCTGACTTCAGACCATACTACAAAGCTACAGTAATCAAGACAATATGGTACTGGCACAAAAACAAAACATAGATCAAAAAACAAGATAGAAAGCCCAGAGATAAACCCATGCACCTATGGTGAACTAATCTATGACAAAGGAGGCAAGGATATGCAATGGAGAAAAGACAGTGTCTTCAATAAGTGGTGCTGGAAAAACTGGACAGCTACATGTAAAAGAATGAAATTAGAACACTCCCAACACCATACACAAAAATAAACTCAGAATGGATTAGAGACCTAAATATAAGACCAGACACTATAAAAGTCTTAGAGGAAAACATAGGAAGAACACTCTTTGACTTAAATCACAGCAAGATCTTTTTTGGTCCACCTCCTAGAGTAATGGAAATAAAAACAAAAATAAACAAATGGGGCCTAATGAAACTTAAAAGCTTTTGCACAGCAAAGGAAACCATAAACAAGATGAAAAGACAGCCCTCAGAATGGGAGAAAACATTTACAAACGAATCAATGGACAAAGGATTAATCTCCAAAATATATGAACAACTCATGCAGCTCAATATCAAAAAAACCAAAAACCTAATCCAAAAATGGGTGGAAGACCTAAATAAACATTTCTCCAAAGAAGACATACAGATGGCCAAGAAGCACATGAAAAGCTGCTCAACATCACTAATCATTAGAGAAATGCAAATCAAAACTACCATGAGGTATCACCTCACACCAGTTAGAATGGGCATCATCAGAAAATCTACAAACAACAAATGCTGGAGAGGGTGTGGAGAAAAAGGAACCCTCTTGCACTGTTGCTGGGAATGTAAATTGATACAGGCACTATGGAGAACAGTATGGAGGTTCCTTAAAAAATGAAAAATAGAATTACCATATGATCCAGCAATCGCACTACTGGGCACATACCCAGAGAAAACCATAATTCAAAAAGATACATGGACCCCAATGTTCATTGCAGCACTATTTACAATAGCCAGGTCATGGAAACAACCTAAATGCCCAATGACAGACGAATGGATAAAGAAGTTGTGGTAATATATACAATGGAATATTACTCAGCCATAAAAAGGAGTGAAATTGTGTCATTTGTTGAGACGTGGATGGATCTAGAGACTGTCATACAGAGTGAAGTAAGTCAGAAAGAGGAAAACAAATATCGTATATTAACGCATGTATGTGGAACCTAGAAAAATGGTACAGATGAACTGGTTTGCAGGGCAGAAGTTGAGACACAGATTTCAAGAACAAACTTATGGACACCAAGGGGGTAAAGCAGCGGGGGATGGGGATGGTGGTGTGATGAACTGGATGATTGGGATTGACATGTATACACTGATGTGTATAAAATGGATGACTGATAAGAACCTGCTGTATCAAAAAATTAATAAATTAAATTTTAAAATTTAAAAAAATAATTAATTTACCTTGAAGGGTAAAAAAAAAAAAAAAAAAAAAAGAAACCAGTCATTGTATTTAGAACCCACCCCAATCCAGAATGATCTCATTTTGAGATCCTTAACTAGTTACACCTGCAAAGACCCTGTTTACAAATAAGGTCACATACTGAGGCTCTAGATGGACATGAATTGGGAGAAGGGCCATTCTTCAACCCACCCTAGAGAATATGGGCCACTAGATGTATTTCAGAGCCTTCCACTCTGCCATCCTTGGTTCTTTTGAATTGCTCCCTCTCACAGTGGGAAGGTGATGCTATAAAAAAAAAAAAAAAAAAAAAAAAAAAAAAAAAAAAAAAGAAAATCTATGTCACAATGTTACTTGAGGGAAAGCTTGGATTGACCAAATATTGTTGAAATAAGTACTTTGAGAAGTCAAACCATTGTACTGGTTATTACTCACTTCAGGAAGAGAAGGACATGATTAGAAAACATTAATATTCCAGCAACCCCTGGAGCAAAATGAAGAAACTGCTATGACACTGGATAAGTCAGGTCATAATATTACTTAAGTCTAAACCTGTGTAAATCTTGCTTATTGTTTTTGTTAAAGTAAATTAATTTCTTCAGCATTTAGTGAGGAGAAAGTAGGTCCCCACATTATCTAACATTTAACTACAAGATTTGGGGTTACTCTTCCAAGAATGTGAAGGCATATCATAACTCCAGATCCTGTTTTAGGAAACTGTTTCTCATCCAAACAATGTATTTGTAATAAGAATTAAAATTTGGCCATCTAAGCTATAAATGTACTCACACATTATGTATTTATTCAACCAGTACCATATATATAAGGGTAGTTTCTCTTGCTTCTCAGGAAGATTCAATATCCTTGGGTTTAGATTTACCTGACAGACAGAAAAAATGTTTTAATTTTGTATAAGGCAGGTGCTTCTAACAGATTCTAGTCCAAACACAAAGCAAAAATGTAATTAGGCAGAGGAGATAGATAGATAGATAGATAGATAGATAGATATGTGTGTACTTAAAATTTTACATAAATAGTACCCTATCTTTAACATTATGTTTTAAAGTTTATTCTTATAGGTATCTGTCTAGTTCACTCCTTTTCAATAGCTGCATAGTATTACATTGGATACATTAATTCTAGCTTATTTTTCCCTTCTACTAATAAGGAAATTTTAGTTTGTTTCTACTGTTTCACTATTATTTATCTGTGGTGAACATTCTTGAATTAACTCATGGTAAATTCAGGTAAAAGTTTTTCTAAGACAGTCAGAAGTGAAATGCTAAATCACAAAGCATAAGCATCTTAAATTTTACCAGGTATTGAAAATTTCTTTCCAAAGCGCTTGAACCAATTTTACTCTCCCACAGCAATTTATTTCCATGTACTGACATTCTCACAAATACATACTAATATTAGTCTTTGGAACATTTGTCAAGCAGATGGATGTGAAATGGTATCTGATTCTTATTCAATCTGAATTTCTTTGATTACTAGTGAAGTGGAGCATATTTTCGTTTTTATTAGCAGTTTTCTCCTCTATGAACTGCCTGTTCATATGCTTTGCACATTTTCCTGTTAGGTTGATTATTGTTTTCGTTATGATTTGTGTGAATTCTTTATATATTCTAGACACTAACCCTTTGTTCTTTACATGCATTGTAAATATTTTTTTTACCACTTTGTGGCATATATTTTTGCTTCCTTCATGGTATCTTTTGTCACATAAAAGTCACACCCTTTGGTGAATAAAACAAAACTTTTTGGTTAACTGTTGAATAACTTGGGAACCTTCTTCTTTCGTCAGCAAACGCTGAAGGAGGTACTTTCTTTAATGAAAACAGTAAGCTCACATAGATTCAAATTTAAGTAATATCTTTGCCCCACCAGACTAATTTTTAGCAGTCATTGCACTTTGCTCGTTTTCAGTTTCATTTTTGTTTCTGTCACTTGTAAAGTTCTTTCTATCCCATGAACTCAGTTATGTATCTAAGACAATTTTTGTCAAATTTTATCCAGAATTTCTAATACTTGGAATTGAAAGATGTTTGAGGTTCTCTTACTCTACCACTTTATGTGAATCTCATCTCTTTCACTCATTTTTTTTAATAGATCTTTATTGGAGTATAATTGCTTCACAATACCGTGTTAGTTTCTGTTGCACAACAAAGCGAATCAGCCATATGCATACACATGTCCCCATATCCCATCCTTCTTGAGCCTCCCTCCCATCCTCCCTATCCCACTCCTCTAGGTCATCGCGAAGCATGGGGCTGATCTTACTGTGCTATGCTGCTGCTTCCCACCAGCCAACTATTTTACAATCTGTAATGTATATATGTCAATGCTACTCTCACTTCGCCCCAGTTTTGCCCTCCCACCCCATGTCCTCAAGACCATTCTCTATGTCTACCTTTTAATTCCTGACCTGCAACTAGGTTCATCAGTACCATGTTTTTAGATTCCATATATATGCGTTAGCATATGGTATTTGTTTTTCTCTTTCTGACTTACTTCACTCTGTATGACAGACTCTAGGTCCATCCACCTCACTACAAATAACTCAATTTCATTTCTTTTTATGGCTGAGTAATATTGCATTGTATATATGTGCCACATCTTCTTTATCCATTCATCTGTTGATGGACATTTGGGTTGGTTCCGTATTCTGGCTATTGTAAATAGAGCTGCAGTGAACATTGTGGTGCATGTCTCTTTTTGAATTATGGTTTTCTCCAGATATATGCCCACGAGTGGGATTGCTGGATCATATACCTTGGCCTATGTTGACATTCACTCAGGCCAGTCCATCACCTATTAGTCTAAGATAGTTAGTGTACTTCCCGTTCCCTTGAAGACTGAAGAGAGAGCAGAAAAGACATGACCTAGAGCCTGAGAGCAGAGCAACCTCCCTTCAAAAAGGATGGAAAGACACAGGATGGGGAGAGGCTTGTCTCAGTCACTGGAGGACATTTTGCTCCCTCACATGCACAAAAATAATGACAATTTTCTGTAAAAAGTAACAGAAAGCGCTTATCCTTGAACATAATTACCTTAGATGTAAAAATATAAACAGAAATTTGACATATAGAGTAAGAACATTTTTATTATTTTCAAAATAATATGAAAAATCCAAGTAGATTTGAATAACACAAAGTCCATGTGGAATTACAAATCAAGCTTGATTCAATAAAATAATCCATGTATCCAATTCAACATGCAGGCAAATTTAAGCTAGTGAATTGCAAACTTTAGTGTATTTAATCACTCAAAGAGCAGGCTATTGCTCACTCCAGGTCTCCATTCCCAGAGAGTCCGATTCAGAGGGCTTGAGGATGAGCCTGAAAATCTGCATTTCAACAATTATCCCAGCTTGATCTGTTTTAGGTTGTCTTGAGAAATCCTCGTTTAAACTCTAGTGTGTACGTGACAAAGAAATAATAAAGGTTTTGAAGAAGAGGAATAATCTAATCAGAATTCTGCTTTAGAAAGACTATTCTAGAATTTAGAGGCAGATTAGATCAGGAAAGGACTAGTTAGAGAATTACTGCAAAAATGCAGTTGAAAGATAATGAGAGTTAAAACAAGGTAATGGCTGGGAGATCAGAAAAAAGAGAGATGTTGAATAAGTAGACTCCACAGTATACAGTGAAAGATTAGAGGGTGAATATAAACTAAATTGAAGCATTAAAGATGGATCAGAAGTTACCATTTTAGGAGAATAATGATGCCGTTTGTAATATCGCAGCACAAATACATGAAAATAGAGAAAATAACTTATTTGATTATGAACATGTGAGTTTGAAGTACTAGAGTTATCCTGTGAACAATCGGAAGTACCCATTTGGAGTCAGATAGGGCCTTAAAGAGGTAGTTTTATGAGTCCTGGGCATAGAGATTATAGTTGAAGCCACAGGAGCCTGTGAAATCACCCAAGAGGAAAGGGGGGAAGAAAAGGAGAAGAGAAGAGAGGAGAAAGCCAAAAGGTAAGCTTTGGGGAATATCTAAATGTAAGAGATTAGAAAAGGAAAAGAAAACAAGAAACAAGGTGGGACAAGAAATGGCTGGGTGCTGTGTCTCAAGAATCTAGGATAGAGAGTTTCACAAAAGAGGAAATAAAGTAGTCAATTGTGTTATATGACCTTAAGGGGTTGCCTACTATAAGGCTGGAGAGGATCAATGGTGGTCGTTAAGAGAGCAGTTTCAGTTGGCAGGATTTAGACAGCTCCAGATGAAAACCTAAGTAAGAACTGAGAAAGTAGACACAATAAAATTAAAATTATGCAGAGAGTTTTAATGGTAACTTCAGGGCATGGATACACTGGAAAAAGCTCTGTTCTCAGAAGAAACATAAGTTAATCTATACGCTGAAGGGAAGGAGCAGGTAGGGCAAAATACAGTGAGGACAGAAAATAAAAAGAATACTTGAAGGAGCAAAGTCAGGGAGACGGTAAGGGGATGAATTAAGAGAACAATCTGGCAGGGTTAGCCATGTAAAGGATGTGTTTCTTCTGCTGAGCTTGAAAGAAAGCAAAAAAAGATAATAGTTGAAAGTCGAATTAAGGTGCTGTCAGGGAGGAAATTAAAAGAGGCCACATTCATTAATTTAATCTTTTCAGAAAAGTAGAAGGAGAAGTCACCTGCTTAGAAAATGGGGGCAGGGTTTTAACTATAGGCTTGCAGACAGTTAAGTAGTTTCAAATTGGAAATGTATCAATGAGAGAAAAATATAAAAGTTTCTAAGCTGCGTTGCCTACAAGTCAATTACCCATTTTCAATGGCATGACTATACCGAGAAATATACTTGACTTTAAGGGGTAGAAAAGAGTACAACATCAGTTATTTATTGCCACTAAACTTCAGTGGCTTTTGTGAGTTTTTATCCCTGACATGTTTGGGAGTCAGCTGGCAGTTGGATGATCTCGATTAGTCTTGACTGGAACAACTGGAGAGACATGGTTCGGTTCAACATGTCTCTCATTCTCTAGCAGGAGAGCTTGAATAAGTTCCCATGGTGATGGCAGAGGCACCAGAGAGCAAACCCTAACACATAAGCCCATTTCAAGCCTCTTCACGTGTTATGTCTGAACATCCAATTGGCCAAAGCAAGCCACGTGGCTGAACCCATTGTCAAGGAGTGGGAAAGGTGACCCCACCCATGGTAGAAGGGCACTGCAAAGATGTGGATTTATGGAGGGGTGACTAATTGATCACTGTCACTGAACTTTTGCCTAGTAAATAAACAAAATGATGACTATATGTGTTTCATCACAGTAAACCCACATCTCAGGATTAAATATTTCAACATTTGTGCCTTTAAAAATAACACGTTCTCATATTGGGAGTAAGCTGCCAGCCAAGGTGCGTGCTGTAGTTAAAGCAAAGATTTTTCAATTAATGTATTATGGTATTTTGGAAAATTTTGGGAATTACACAACTGTCCCAAAATTACCATAGTTACTCTGTGAAGAAAAATAAATGCAAATGAGAAAGTAATTAACTCAACAATACAGTACAATTACAAACAATTTCACTCTGACATGGTGTGGGTATTATGTATTCTTGGTTGCACTGCAAACAAAACCAAGCAAAACAAAACAAAGTGGTAAGAGGAAAAAAGGGTATGATTTGGACAAATGAAAATAAGTTTATGTTTTAAAGTCTACACTAAATTACAAGCTTGTAATTTTTTAATAGAGCTTTGAAAAATGTTTTGTAAAATATAGAAGCTGTTAACAATCTGCTCCCACAAGCCATTTGCTCTCATGACTCCACAATGGGTAAAGACCCTTTGATGTCACCACTACCTCCCCACTGTTAAATCCCATCACTAGCACTTGACATATTTGATAACCCACTCCTCTTTAATACACTTTCTTCACTTGTCTTTTGCGATACTATATTTTCTTGGTTTTCCTCCTACTTCACCAAGGTTTCCTTCTTAGTCTCTGCTGCTAGTTTCTCCTCTTCTCCCAACCTTTTTATATTGGAGGACCCCAGGGCTTAGTCCTTGGAATTCTTTTCTTTATCCATCCACTTTATTCTCCAGGTCATCTTATCCCATCCCATCACTTTGGGTCATGGGATGGTTTCTATGTCTCCTACCCAGACTTCTCTTCTGAAGTCCAGCTTCCTTTATCCAGCTACCTACTATACAACATCTTTATTTGTATATCTAATAGCCATTTCAAATTTAACATGTCCAAAATCAAACTCCTAATCTTTCAATCCAAACCTGCAGAATTCCCACCTCAGTTGACAGCAATTCCGTTCTTGTAGATACTGTTGTCAAAACCTTAGCGTTATTCTTTCTTTTTCACTCCACATTCTTTCTATCCATTCTATCAGAGAAACTTGTTGACTTCACCCATAAAATATATCCAGGATCCAACTGCTTCTCACCACCTCCACTGCTACCCCCTGCTCCAGCCATCATCTCTGACCTGGATTACTGTGTTAGCCTCCTTACCAATCTACGTGCTTTCACACTTCCCATTCCAGTCTATTCTCAACAGTGAGCCTTTTAAAATCTAAGTTAGATCATGTCACTCCTCTGCTCAAAACACCCCAAAGGCCCCCTGAAGGCAAAAGTCTTACAATAGCCTATATGTTCCAGGTGCTATGGCCCCTGTTACCTTGCTGATATCATCTTCTACCCACCGTCTTGTTCACTCTTCTCCAATCATACTGGCCTCCATGCTGTTCCTTGAATGCACCAGGAAAGCTCCAACCTGAGGGCTTTGCACTGGCTGTTCTCTCTGCATGAAATGGTCTTTACCCCTCCTTCAAGTCTTTGATCAAATATCATCTCCTCATGAGGCCTTACCTAGTACAAAACTGTACTGCACAGCCTGCCTCTCCCCAAATACACACACTCCCTGGCCCCCTCTCTGCTTGATTTTTACAGCACGTATCACTTTCTAATGTATTATATAATTTCCCTATTTGTTATGTTTATTTCTTCCACTAGTATAATGTAAGACATACATGAGCAGGGATTTTGTGCCTTTGATTTACTTATACATCCCAAACACCTAAAACAATGCCTGGCACAGAATAGACCCTCAATAAATATGAGTTTAATATATGAATTTTAACGAGTGAAAAAATTAGTTCAATTACCAGGTGCATCCCTCTCATACGGCAAGACAGGTATTTTGTTAAATAAATACCATTAGAGATCTTTCCATTCATATTTATTTTATTATTCTCCCTACTTTTGCTAGAATCTGCATCTCTTAATAGTATTTTTAAACAGCAGTATTTAAAAATCTATCTGTATTTAAAATTTTCTTTCATACATAATACGTTTATGAAAAATACCTCCACTAAGTTTGCTTCCTCTTTTTGTATACAAATTGCAGCTAGAACATAGCTAAAATGTCTTCACTTCCGATATTTTTAAATGCAATTTATGTAGAAAAGTTTGCCGATCATACATTTTAATTATATTCTTTCCAGTGTCTGATTTGATACTCTCTTTAATTGGAGGAATAGTGTCAAGAAATAGTTGTCTTATGTAATAGTGACAACTGAGCTGTCATTGCTATCTTTGTTTGTGACCTGAAAGTGATAGATGCTGGCCACTTAATGAACTCCGCCTGGCAGACAGAAGACCTACACGTCACACACTCCAGTGACTCTCCTCCTGCAGCTCCCGCATGTCCAAGTTCTCCCCCCTTCCTCGTCCTTCTTTTTTTTCTTTTTTTTAAAATTAATTAATTAATTAATTATTTTGGCTGCATTGGGTCTTCGCTGCTGCGCGCAGGCCTTCTCCAGCTGCGGCGGGCGGGGGCCATTCCTCGCCACGGTGCGCAGGCCTCTCACCGCGGTGGCCGCTCCCGCCGCGGAGCACCAGCTCCAGGCATGCGGGCTCAGTAATTGTGGCACTCAGGCTCAGTAGTTGTGGCTTGTGGGCTCCAGAGTGCAGGCTCAGCAGTTGTGGCGCATGGGCCCAGCTGCTCCACAGCATGTGGGGTCTTCCCGGACCAGGGCCCAAACCCGCACCCCCCGCACTGGCAGGCAGACTCCCAACCACTGCGCCACCAGGGAAACCCCCCTCGCCTTTCTAATATCTTGCCTGGTTCCACTTTCAACAATGCCAATGGCCAGCTTTACATACAGTCAGTGCATGGACTGCAACAGATTGGGTTGCATGCCTCATTCCTAAATGTCAGGTTCCCACCTTGAAAACTCTGCATGACCAGAAAGGATGGATGATGGCACATGCAAAGGAACCTTAGGCCCATGAGGCAGTTGTCAGCAGCATTTTATCATCCCAGATCCTTATACCTCTTCTCTCTCTTTTCTCTCCTTCCAACATCTTGCTTTCCTCTTCTCCCTTATTCATTTCACCCTTACCTTTCTCACTTCTTCCTTCTTCCTGTAGATAGTTGTTACTTTAAGGCCATCTTATTCCCTCAGAATTTATAATGCTTGCCAAAAGTATTTCCTTTAAAATGTTTATAGTCTGTCTTTTTATGCTAGGACTTAAAATCACTAATATTCCCATCCACTGGAGGCAAATGTGAATGAAGTAAGTCCCCTACATAAAAACCTTCAAGTTGCCAACTTTCAATGATGCAAACGTGTTACTACCTAGACATCACTGGATCATTTTTTCAAGAAGGTAGGTAGTACTGAATCCAGCGAGGGACCAGACGCTGTGCCATCAACATCAGGCATGACAGAAAGTGCAGCCTGCCCTCCGTCTCCTATCGCTGACAATCCTTCAGCTCTACCATCTCCCACCTCCTCTCCCTCCTCCAGTCAGTAACTCTTCTTGCCTGTTCACTCGATGCCAGTCCCTGTATGCCAGCTGTTGGACTGTACTGCTATACTTTTCAAGGTACTGTACTGTAAGATTAAAAGTGTTTTATTTTTTCTGTTTGTTTTTTATATATTATTTGTGTGAAAAGTATTATAAACCTATTACAGTACAGTACTATATAGCCAATTGTGTTAGTTGGGTACCTAGGCTAAGTTTGATGGACTTACGAATAAATTGGACTTACAAATGTGCTTTCGGAACAGAACTCGGTCATATGTAGGAGACTTATTGTACTAGCTGGGAAGGGGATCACCAAGTCCATGGCCAAAGAGCTGTATTTCTAGATCTCCTTTGCCCACTATGGACCCCATCATGCACCAAAACAAAACAAAAAATGAAGACAGTTGAAAGCAGAAAAGAGTGATTTGATTCAGGGGGTGAAATCCTAAGTACAAGGAACAGCCTTGCTACTTTTCAATAGATGACTGTAAGCAATCTGTTCCAGTCCCATTATCTCCATATAAGATTGTAGCATCTACTTCCTGGGAGCATGTGTGACAATAAAGCTAACACCTTGGAAATAAGCCTATAGACCTTACAGTGTTTTAAGAACATACACAATTACTGGTAAAGATCCCAGAAATAATTAAGCCACCTACTTTAAAACATGGATTATAAAAAAAACAGCTGGGAAAAAAATGTCTATCTTATATATGATAAACAAAGAACCAATGATAAAGCTTAGCTGCAAGATTTTTTTAATTTATTTATTTTTAATTAATTTAATTTTTTTTTGCGGTATGCGGGCCTCTCACTGTTGTGGCCTCTCCCGTTGCGGAGCACAGGCTCCGGACGCGCAGGCTCAGCGGCCATGGCTCACGGGCCCAGCCGCTCCGCGGCATGTGGGATCTTCCTGGACCGGGGCATGAACCTGTGTCCCCTGCATTGGCACGCGGACTCTCAACCACTGCACCACCAGGGAAGCCCTACTTTTATTTTTATTTTATTTATTTTTGGCTATGTTGGGTCTTCGTTGCTGCACGCAGGCTTTCTCCAGTTGCAGCGAGCGGGGGCTACTCTTCGTGCAGTGTGCGGGCTTCTCACTGCGGTGGCTTCTCTTGTTGCGGAGCATGGGCTCTAGGCGCGGTCTTCAGTAGTTGTGGTGTGTGGGCTTCAGTATTTGTGGCACTCCAGCTTAGATGCTCCGCGGCATGTGGGATCTTCCCGGACCAGGGATCGAACCCGTGTCCCCTGCATCAGCAGGCAGATTCTTATCCACTGCGCCACCAGGAAAACCCAGCTTCAAGATTTAAGAAAAATTGTACTACAGTACATATGTGAAGATATACCATCCCAGGATATTTCAAGTTTAAATTTTAATCATGAAATACTTCAAACATCAAAAGTGTAGAAAATACTATAACAGTTACCTATTCACATATCACTAATATAAACAGATGTTAACATTTTCCATTATATGTTTTAGATATTTCCCTTTATATGAAAAAACAAAATGTTGCAGCTAAAGTTAAAGACCTACTTCCCTTCTTTTCCTCTTTTCTTCCTCTCAAACAACCACTTTGCTGAAATTGTTTGTATCATTTCATACAAGTTTGGGGACATTTACCTCCATAAAGAAAATTCACTAATATTAGTGTATTTTAAAACTTTATATACACACTAAACATAACCTTTTAATCTTTTTCCTCTAAAAATATATTTCTGAGATTTATCTATGTTTGTACCTGCAGTTCTAGTTTGCTTATTTGTATGGCTCTATAACATGATGTTGAAAAACAATTATGTATGTGTCTCCTTATACACCTGAACTTCTCCCTAAAGATGCATAATTGCTGGGTGACAGCACACAACAATCCTCATATTTATAACACCATTGTTAATACATAATTTCTCCAGCAGGTGTCATCAGAATTATTACATTGTACTCATTATATAAGTCTGATATAGTATGTCATGACTTTTAACTGAATACTAGCAACGTTGAAACCTTTTCAAATTTTCATTGGCATTCAGTTTTTTTCTTCTGTGAATTGTCCATCATGGCCTTTGCCTACCTTTCTATTGGGTTGGTTTTCTTTTTATCATTAATTTGTAGAATCTCTTTATATATTCTGGATAGTAATACTTTGATGGTTATATGCATTACAAATTTCTGGCCGTTTTTATCTACTTTTTTCACATTGTTCACGGTACCTTACAGAAGTTATTATGTAGTCAGATTTATTAGTATTTTCCCTATTAGTTTGTGCTTTTGCATCATATATAAGAAATGTAGACCTGTATAATTAAAATATTATTTTCCCACGTTTTCTTCTAATTATTTTATTATTTTACTTTTTAAATTCAGGCTTTTAGTCCATCTGGAATTCAATTTGTATATATGTACAGATATAAACTTTTTCCATATCAATTATTTTCAAAATATCATTTATTTAATAATCCACCTTGTTTCGGCCAAACTTTATTACCACAGTCCTCAAGTAAATAGGTTTGGCTCCAAATTTCCTTTTCTTTTCCATTCCATTCTTTTCCTGTGTCAACCCTCACAGATTTTATTCTTATGAATTTACAGAAGTTTTAATATCTAGTCAGGCAAATCCACCATTCTTCTTCTTCAAGATTGTGTTGACTACTCTTGCTCCTTTGTATTTCCACATAAATGTTAGGATTAGCTTGTGAAATCCCATTAAAAAGAAACTGATGACTTTTTATTTAAAATGCATTGAACTTATAGATTAATTTGGGATAAGCTTCCATCTTTATGACTTTGATTCTTCCCATCCGTAAATCATGGTATCACAATTATGCTACATCTCTCCAATATTTGTCTTATTTTAATAAAGTTTTATAATTTCCTCAATAAAGGTTATAATAATCTTTCATAAGTTTCTTTTTCTAGATACCAGTCTTGTTTTCCATTATAAATGATATATAAAGCTTTTATAGAACATTTTCTAAGGGAGACAGCCTACCAAACGGTTAACAGAACAAGTTTGGATATTGAAACCAAGAGGCTTGAGTTCAAATCCTGACTTTGCCATTTACAGGGTATATCACCTAAAGCAAGTTATTTAAACTGTTTTTGCCTGTGGGAGATAGTTCGCTCATCTACAAAATCAAGTATTCTAATAATGGCTGCCTCATAGGATTGTTGTGATGATTACATAAATAAACAGGGGAGGGGGGACGCAAAGCCCTTAGAACAGTGCCTGGCACATATAAATGCTTAACAAACATTAATTTATTGACTCAGGATGGGCTAGGTTATTAACAAGTAACTCTAAAATCTCAGTGACTTAAAGCAACAAAGTTCATTTCTTGTTTATGCTGCATGTCTGGCAGGTATTAGGTGGGCCACTGCTCTCTTTTGTGCTCACCCCAGGGCCCAACTGATAGAGCAGCTGTTATCAGGCAGATTGCCATGTTCTGAGGAACAATGAAAAACACTGTAGCCAGTAATGTACTAGGTTCCCAAAGCTTACACCTGGAAGTGACAGGCATCACTTGTGCTTACGTTTCATTTGTCACAGACAGTCATATGATCAAAGCTAACTTTAAAGGGACAAGAAAGTAAAATCCTGCCGTGTACTAAGACAGAATCAAAGTTATTTATTGAACAGAGTTAATGGTTATCATAGTTACTATAAATTGTTTGATCACAGTTTATAAAAATTGAATTTTTAAAAACTCTTAATCTTAAGTCCTATTAACTTGTTAAACTATCTTATTAGTTTTAATAGTTGGTCTGGAGTTTCTGCTGGATTTTCTTGGTAAATATTCCACTCTTTATAAATAATGACAGTTTTGTGCCTTGTTTCCCAATCCTTATGCGGTTTATCTCATATGTTTGTGTCTGTGTGTTGACGTATGTTGTTGTGCCGGCTAGAACTTCTAGCATAAATGAAGAAATGTAG
Source organism: Hyperoodon ampullatus (assembly GCF_949752795.1). Classification (NCBI taxonomy): domain Eukaryota; kingdom Metazoa; phylum Chordata; class Mammalia; order Artiodactyla; family Ziphiidae; genus Hyperoodon; species Hyperoodon ampullatus. The sequence goes on along the minus strand of NC_136924.1, from coordinate 87,939,968 downwards.
TGGAAGTAACAACTGACAATGAAATGGTGTGTATTGTCAACCTTTTCAATTTTTGTGAATTTCATCAATGTGAAGTATCTTATCTTTCTAATAGTTGGCATTTCCTCAATTACCAATTAGGTTGGGCTTTTTTTTTTAATGTTCCTGACCATGCAACTTCTCCTTTGTGAATTGTCAATTTATACCTTTTGCTTATTTTTCTATTGCACTGTTTGCATTTTTCTTACTAAAATGTAAGAATACTTATATGTTCGGATAATAATGCTTTGTTGTTTAAATGCATTTGAATACCTTCTTATAGTCTATAGCGGGAATATGATTATTTTGAATTTTTGAATTTTATTTTTTTATACTTCAGCTTCTTATTAGTCATCCATTTTATACACATTAGTGTATACGTGTCAAACCCAATCGCCCAATTCATCACACCACCACCACCACCCCCCACCGCTTTTCCCCTTTGGTGTCCATATGTTTGTTCTCTACATCTGGGTCTCAATTTCTGCCCTGCAAACTGGTTCATCTGTACCATTTTTCTAGGATCCATATATATGCATTAATATATGATATTTGTTTTTCTCTTTCTGCCTTACTTCACTCTGTATGACGGTCTCTATATCCACCACGTCTCTACAAATACCCCAATTTTGTTCCTTTTTATGGCTAAGTAATATTCCATTGTATATATGTGCCACATCTTCTTTATCCATTCATCTGTCGATGGGCATTTAGGTTGCTTCCATGACCTGGCTATTGTAAATAGTGTCGCAATAAACATTGGGGTCCATGTATCTTTTTGAATTATGGTTTTCTCTGGGTATGTGCCCAGTAGTGCGATTGCTGGATCATATGGTAATTCTATTTTTCATTTTTTAAGGAACCTCCATACTGTTCTCCATAGTGCCTGTATCAATTTACATTCCCAGCAACAGTGCAAGAGTGTTCCCTTTTCTCCACATCCTCTCCAGCATTTGTTCTTTGCAGATTTTCTGATGATGCCCATTCTAACTGGTGTGAGGTGATACCTCATGGTAGTTTTGATTTGCATTTCTCTAATAGTTAGTGATGTTGAGCTGCTTTTCATGTGCTTCTAGGCCATCTGTATGTCTTCTTTGGAGAAATGTTTATTTAGGTCTTCTGCCCATTTTTGGATTAGGTTGTTTGTATTTTTTAATATTGAGCTGCATGAGCTGTTCATATATTTTGGAGATTAATCCTTTGTCCATTGATTCATTTGCAAATATTTTCTCCCATTCTGAGGGTTGTCTTTTCTTCTTATTTTTAGTTTCCTTTGCTTTACGAAAGCTTTTAAGTTTCATTAAGTCGCATTTGTTTATTTTTGTTTTTATTTCCATTACTCTAGGAGGTGGATCAAAAAATAACTTGCTGTGGTTTATGTCAAAGACAGTTCTTCCTATGTTTTCCTCTAAGACTTTTATAGTGACCGGTCTTACATTTAGGTCTCTAATCCACTTTGAGTTTATTTTTGTGTATGGTGTTAGGGAGTGTTCTAATTTCATTATTTTACATGTAGCTGTCCAGTTTTCCCAGCACCACTTATTGAAGAGACTGTCTATTCTCCATTGTATATCCTTGCCTCCTTTGTCATAGGTTAGTTGACTATAGGTGCGTGGATTTACCTCTGGGCTTTCTATCCTGCTCTGTTGAACTATATTTCTGTTTTTGTGCAGGTACTATACTGTCTTGATTACTGTAGCTTTGTAGTATAGTCTGAAGTCACAGAGTCTGATTCCTCCAGCTCTGTTTTTTTCCCTCAAGACTGCTTTGGCTATTCGGGGTCTTTTGCGTCTCCATACAAATTTTAAGATTTTTTGTTCTAGTTCTGTAAAAAATGCCATTGGTAGTTTCATAGGGATTGTATTGAATCTGTAGATTGCTTTGGGTAGTATAGTCATTTTCACAATGTTGATTCTTCCAATCCAAGAACATGGTATATCTCTCCATCTGTTGTTATCATCTTTAATTTGTTTCTTCAGTGTCTTATAGTTCTCTGCATACAGATCTTTTGTTTCCCTAAGTAGGTATATTCCTAGGTATTTTATTCTTTTTGTTGCAGTGGTAAATGGGAATCTTTCTTTAATTTATCTTTCAGACTTTTCAGCATTAGTGTATAGAAATGCAAGAGATTTCTGTGCATTAATTTTGTATCCTGCCACTTTACCAAATTCATTGATTAGCTCTAGTAGTTTTCTGGTAGCATCTTTAGGATTCTCTATGTATAGTATCATGTCATCTGCAAACAGTGACAGTTTTATTTCTTCCCTTCCAATTTGTATTCCTTTTATTTCTTTTTCTTCTCTGATTGCCATGGCTAGGACTTCTAAAAATATGTTGAATAATAGTGGTGAGAGTGGACATCCTTGTCTTGTTCCTGATCTTACAGGAAATGCTTTCAGTTTTTCACCATTGAGAATACTGTTTGCTGTGGGTTTGTTGAATATGGCCTTTATTATGTTGAAGTAGGTTCCCGCTATGCCCACTTTTGGAGAGTTTTTATCATAAATGGGTGTTGAATTTTGTCAAAAGCTTTTTCTGCATGTATAGAGATGACCATATGGTTTTTATTCTTCAATTTGTTAATATGGTGTATCACATTGATTGATTTGCGTATATTGAAGAATCCTTGCATCCCTGGGATAAATCCCACCTGATCATGGTGTATGTGTTGTTGGATTCTGCTGGCTAGTATTTTGTTGAGGATTTTTGCATCTATATTCATCAGTGATACTGGTCTGTAATTTTCTTTTTTTGTAGTATCTTTGTCTGGTTTTGGTATCAGGGTGATGGTGGCCTCATACAAGGAAATTGGGAGTGTTCCTTCCTCTGCAATTTTTTGGAAGAGTTTGAGAAGGATGGATGTTAGCTCTTCTCTAAATGTTTGATAGAATTCACCTGTGAAGCCATCTGGTCCTGGACTTTTGTTTGTTGGAAGATTTTTAATCACAGTTTCAATTCCATTACTTGTGATTGGCCTATTCATATTTTCTATTCCTTCCTGGTTCAGTCTTGGAAGCTTATACCTTACTAAGAATTTGTCCATATCTTCCAGATTGTCCATTTTATGGGCATAGAGTTGCTTGTAGTAGGATGCTTTGTATTTCTGTGGTGTCTGTTGTTACTTCTCCTTTTTCATTTCTAATTTTATTGATTTGAGTCCTCTCCCTCTTTTCCTTGATGAGTCTGGCTAATGGTTTATCAATTTTGTTTGTCATCTCAAGGAACCACCTTTTAGTTGTATTGATATTTGCTACTGTTTTATTTGTTTCTATTTCATTTATTTCTGCTCTAATCTTTATGATTTCTTTCCTTCTGCTAACTTTGGGTTTTGTTTGGGTTTTCTCTTCTTCCTTTAGGTGTAAGGTTAGATATTTTATTTGATATTTTTCTTGTTTCTTGAGGTAGGCTTGTATAGCTATAAACTTCCCTCTTCAAACTGCTTTTGCTGCATCCCATAGGTTTTGGCTCGTCTTGTTTTCACTGTCATTTGTCTCTAGGTATTTTTTGATTTCCTTTTGATTTCTTCAGTGATCTCTTGGTTATTGAGTAATGTATTGTTTAGCCTCCATGTGTTTGTGTTTTTTACAATTTTTTTCCCTGTAATTGATTTCTAATCTCATAGTGTTGTGGTCTGGAAAGATGCTTGATATGATTTCCATTTGATAAAATTTACTGAGGTTTGACTTGTGACCCAAGATGTGATCTGTCCTGGAGAATGTTCCATGTGCACTTGAGAAGAAAATGTAACCTGCTATTTTTGGATGGAATGTCCTATACATATAAATTAAATCTCTCTGGTCCATTGTGTCGTTTAAAGCTTGTGTCTCCTTATTAATTTTCTATTTGGATGATCTCTCCATTGGTGTAAGTGGGGTGTTAAAGTCCCTCATTATTACTGTGTTACTGTGGATTTCCTCTTTTAGGGTTGTTAGCAGTTGCTTTATGTATTCAGGTGCTCTTATGCTGGGTACATATATATTTATAATTGTTATATCTTCTTGGATTGATCCCTTGATCATTATGTAGTGCACTTCCTTGTCTCTTGTAACATTCTTTATTTTAAAGACTATTTTATCTGATATGAGTATTGCTACTCCAGCTTTCTTTTGATTTCCATTTTCATGGAATATCTTTTTCCATCCCCTCACTTTCAGTCTATATGTGTTCCCAGGTCTGAAGTGTTTCTCTTGTAGACAGCATATATATGGGTCTTGTTTTTGTATCCATTCAGCAAGCCTGTGTCTTTTTGTTGGAGCATTTAATCCATTCACGTTTAAGGTAATTATCGATAAGTATGTTCCTATTACCATTTTCTTAATTGTTTTGGGTCTGTCTTTGTAGGTCCTTTTCTTCTCCTGTGTTTTCCACTTAGAGAAGTTCCTTTAGCATTTGTTGTAGAGCTGCCTTAGTGGTGCTGAATTCTCTTAGCTTTTGCTTGTCTGTAAAGCTTCTGATTTCTCCATTGACTCTGAATGAGATACTTGCTGGGTAGAGTAATCTTGGTTATACATTCTCCCTTTCATCACTTTAAGTATATCATGCCACTCCCTTCTGGCCTGTAGTATTTCTGCTGAGAAATCAGATGTTAAGCTTATGGGAGTTCCCTTGTATATTATTTGTTGTTTTTCCCTTGCTGCTTTCAATAATTTTCCTTTGTCTTTAATTTTTGCCAGTTTGATTACTATGTGTCTCAGTGTGTTTCTCCTTGGGTTTATCCTGTATGGGACTCTCTGTGCTCCCGGACTTGGATGGCTATTTCCTTTCCCATGTTAGGGAAGTTTTCGACTATAATGTCTTCAAATATTTTCTCAGGTCCTTTCTCTCTCTCTTCTCCTTCTGGGACCCCTATAATGCAAATGTCGTTGTGTTTAATGTTGTCCCAGAGGTCTCTTAGGCTGTCTTCAGTTCTTTTCATTCTTTTTTCTTTATTTTGTTCCACAGCAGTGAATTCCAGCATTCTGTCTTCCAGGTCACTTATCCGTTCTTCTTCCTCAGTTATTCTGCTTTTGATTCCTTCTGCTGTAGTATTCATTTCAGTTATTGTATTGTATTGTTCATCTCTGTTTGCTTGTTCTTTAATTCTTCTAGGTCTTTGTTAAACATTTTTTGCGTCTTCTCCATCTTTGCCTCCTTTCTTTTTCCGAGGTCCTTGATCATCTTCATTATCATTATTCTGAATTCTTTTTCTGGAAGGTTGCCTATCTCCACTTCATTTAGTTGTTTTTCTGGGGTTTTATCTTGTTCCTTCATCTGGTACATAGCCCTCTGCCTTTTCATCTTGTCTATATTTTTGTGAATGTGGTTTTTGTTCCACAGGCTGCAGGATTGTAGTTCTTCTTGCTTCTGCTGTCTGCCCTCTGGTGGATGAGGCTATGTAAGAGGCTTGTGCAAGTTTCCTGATGGGAGGGACTGGTGGTGGGTAGAGCTGGCTGTTGCTCTGGTGGGCAGAGCTCAGTAAAACTTTAATCCACTTGTCTACTGATGGGTGGGGCTGGGTTCCCTCCCTGTTGGTTGTTTGGCCTGAGGCAACCCAACACTGGAGCCTACCTGGGCTCTTTTGGGGGGCTAATGGCAGACTCTGGTAGGGCTCACGCCAAGGAGTACTTCCCAGAACTTCTGCTGCCAGTGTCCTTGTCCTCACGGTGAGCCACAGCCACCCCCGCCTCTGCAGGAGACCCTCCAACACTAGCAGGTAGGTCTGGTTCAGTCTCCTATGGGATCACTGCTCCTTCCCCTGGGTCCCAATGCACACAGTACTTTGTGTGTGCCCTCCAAGGGTGTAGTCTCTGTTTCCCCCAGTCCTGTCAGTGTCCTGCAGTCAAATCCCACTAGACTTCAAAGTCTGATTCTCTAGGAAGTCCTGCTCTTGTTGTCGGACCTCGAGTTTGGGAATCCTGTTGTGGGGCTCAGAACCTTCACTCCAGTGGGTGGACTTCTGTGGTATAAGTGTTCTCCAGTCTGTGAGTCACCCACCCAGCAGTTATGGGATTTGATTTTATTGTGATTGTGCCCCTCATACTGTCTCACTGTGGCTTCTCCTTTGTCTTTGGATGTGGGGTATGTTTTTTGGTGAGTTCCAGGTCTTCCTGTCAATGATTGTTCAGCAGTTAGTTGTGATTCCGGTGTTCTTGCAAGAGGGAGTGAGAGCACATCCTTCTACTCCGCCATCTTGCCAATAAGCTCTATAGCTGGTATATGATTTTTTAATAACGTCTTTTGTATAGTCAATATAGTCAAAATATAGTCATAATATAGTCAAAATTCTTTCCTTCATGTTTTGAGTTTTTGTGTCTTTTTAAAGAAATCCTCACTATCAAAAGATCATATAAATATTTTTCTGTATTTTCTTCTAAATGGTTTTAATTTTTAATTTACATTTAGTGTCTTAATACACTGAGCCCTACGTGGTGGCATATTTGGGGAGGGGGTCATAAGAATAAAGGAAAAACAGCAATTTACTTGATGCCAACATATCTGACCATTAAAAATGTTTTAATGAAGAACATTAATCACACCTCTCAGAACCCCTAATCTTCTGTGGAGCATATGTTGGGAAATTCTGGAACAAATGAATTCTATCTAAAATGTCAAGAAAGGAAACCAACAATTCAGTGCCCTCTAAGTCGAAAGCTCTATGCTAGGCATGTCCCCATAACTCATTCATCCTAAAAAAAAAAAAAGCCTAATATTAATCCTATTTTACAGATTCCTAAGATCATCTAACTGTGAGAATAAAATCTGAGGCCAGGTTTCTGAGTTCAGAGTTCATTTCCTTCCATTTTCTTCCCACCACAAAATCCTTGAGTATTTTCTAAGGCTGATACATTGGGATTTTAAGACAAATTTAGACACTGGAAAAGAGAGGCAATGACTCTGGCAGAAAGTTTACTTGCTTTTAAATATATATGTAAGCCACGTCTTTTTTAAGTATAACCCAGATTTTACAATTATTTTGAAGTTAAAAACATTTATCAGGATTCAAATCCTGTAGACCTGAGTTCAAACCTGTTATACCAAGCAAGCTGTTTTCCTATCCTCAGTTAAAGGAGGATAATAACAGCTACTGCCCAGGACTGTTGGAGATATTACAAGAGTTATATAGAAAAAGCACCCAGCACTCTGTCTCATACCTAACAGGCACTGAAGTATTATTTCCATTAAATCTCAATTGCGTTATACATATGAGCCCACAACACCCCCACACACATACCAAAAGGTCCCTACAACCTAAAGAATGTTGGAAGGTATTATTGTCCTCTCTCCTTTTTCTTGCCTTCCTTTTCTTTTTCTTCAGCCACTGTTTCTTCTTCCCAGCCTCCCGCTCAGGCAGCACTGTGTTGGGAATACTGAACTTATTCTATAAACAGGTATCCTGTTATTATCTTCCTCCTTCCCTCCGAGCTTTGTTCCCACAGTGGCCACAGCTGCCTACAGGTTCTTAGAGGCTGGAGTTACTGAAGAGGGACTGAGACAGTGACCTCTGATGTCCTGTTGCTTATCCTCCCCCACCATCCCAGAAATGAACAAGCTGGCATCCACAGGAATTAGTGAGATCATATCAGGGCAAAGAAAGACGTCACATTGATTCTGTCTCTGGTTCTCCTCCTCAAACCTGTTTCTTTCCCATCAGTTTCACTCTCATTCTTTGTCTTTCTCTTTCTCTCTCATTTCTCCTTTGTTAAGTGCTTCTTCCCTCTCGCTGCTATTTTCCTCCTCTTTGTTCTCCATGTGACATCTACCATCTCCATCCTATCCTCGTTCTCCTCCTCATTTCCTCCTCCTTCCATATTCCATTCAAAAATAATGATAATGATAAAGGTAACAACAGTAATAAACAGTTGTCTGCTGCTTGTACTACAAGAACATGAAGTACTTTCCGTTAGTGATCACAGGTGGCTTCCCATGTCCTGCCAGGCTGGTGGTAGAATTGTTGGCCACAGTGAGGCAGGTGGGGGAGTGTGGGTGGTACCCAGTAAGCAGCCCACTTGAGTCACTCTACTGCCAATCCTTCTGACAAGGAAATGTCTAATGCAGGCAAATGCATGGTAGCTCATTAAGTCTGTGTTGCTAATGTACTCCAAGTCAATCACAATGCAGTTTCCAATGGAAAATTCCCAGTCTATGAAAGTAAAACAAATAAATGAGACTGAATGGATGTTTTAACTAAGACTGTGACATCATCTCTTGATTTTATGTCTGTCCAGCTTTTGTTCTGTGAATGAGTAGGCTTGTGCTTTTCAGAGCAATGTTGTAACACACACATATTCTAAAAAATTATACTGGAATGCCCGATGAAGCCTGCATCTACCCAGACAAATCATCTGGTAGAGATACCCAATGTAGTTAATTTAGTGTAAGTTCTTACCTTCTCACATATAACAATTTAAAAATGGACTCAGATGCATCATTACCTCAAACTCTTTACTTAATTCTGCCTATAATTTTGCCTTGATCTTCTAATTTATATTTACTTGATATTTCTATTTAAAAATTCTTGTTGTTTTTAACATACTTGTTTATCTTTTTTTGTATAAGCCACTTCAAATTCCTTGTGGAACAGTTTGAGTTTAAAAATAAATAAATGAAGTAATAAACTCTGTCTTTACCCAATCATCAAAACTATACATCTTGATCTCTACTCTCATTTTTAGCTCGTAGGTTTTTCTTTCATTTTTACTGCCTCATTTATTATTTGACCTCATGATGTAGACTGAATGTTTGTGTCCCCTCAAAATTCATATGTTGAAAACAAATTCCCAATGGGATGGCATTTGGAGGTAAGGCCTTTGGGAGGTCAATAGGTTATGAGGATTGAGCCTTTATGATGGGATTAGTGCCCTCATTAAAGAGACTCCAGAGACTCCTTCACCCCTTCTGCCATGTGAGGACACAGGAACTGGGAAGCGGGCCCTCATCAGACATCAAATCTGCCAGCACCTTGGTCTTGGACTTCTCAGCCTCCAGACCCATGAGAAGTAAATTTCCATTGTTTATAAGCACCTTGTCTATGGTACTTTGTTACAGAAGCTCAAACACACTAAGATACCTCATGAGAGTATTTGATTCAAAGATTTCATTAGAAGACATACAAGCTTCATTTTATCAGGGTTATGTGAACCTTTTTAATCTACACTCATGTAAGTGAAGAATAGATTTGGAAAAATAGCAACACACACTAGATATTTATTGGCTACTATTCTAAGCTAAATATCTGGGAAGTTCTGGCTTGAAAGTACTTGTTTCGACATGAATTATCCAGGTGTAGTATTTCAAACCACATTAAGCTTAAAGGCAGGAATTCAGCAGACACTGTTGTCAGCCTTACCTTTAATAGTTCAAGGCTCTATTAATAAACAAATTAATCACAAGGAAGAAAGTTTCCTCACAACCTATTGGAAGTTTCTATTGCACATTGAAGCTCTGATTTGGAAAATTAATTCATCGGTATTCATGGACTAAAGCTGAGAACTGCTATTTATATCTTTCTCTTCTACATTCTTGAGGGCTACAGCATCTTTTTCACCACGGAGTCCCCTGGAATAGGTCATGGGCTCTGTGGTATAGTGGTCTGATTACAACCCCCACTCTGCCAGTTATAATCTGTACACTTTAGGGTAACCTGCTTAAACTGTCTATACATCAGATTTTTCATCAGTATAACAAAATAATAGTTCTTAGAAACTAAAACAACACCTGCATACAGAAAACGTTTGATAAATCATAAATATATGGATGGAACAGTTAAATTTCTTCATAAGTGCATAACATAATAGCTGAATTATATGTCTGTATCTCTAAAATTCTCGAATAGGGATGCATGAGGAAAGGTTCTAATTAGTGATTACTGGTTACCCCAGTTGGCATCATCAAGTGGTTGATGACACCTTCCCAGGCATAGACATGGTGCCCATAAAAAATGACTCAGTATCCAAAGCTGCCTTTTAGATTTAAGCCTGTTCCAGCCATGGCAAGCATCCCAACAGTAACAGCTTTCTATTGTATTTCATGATCAATTGAGCTGTGTATATGGACAATCCCTGCGCACACGTGTGCAAACACACACACACCACACACACACACACACAGAATAGCAACATGGCCAAAAGACTAGATTTTGCCATCAGACCCAGACTGAGGTTTCCGTTCTTCTACGTATTAGCTAAGTGGCCTTCGGCAAGTTAAACTCACTAAACCTCAATTTTCACTTGTAAAATGGAGATAATACCTACTTTAAGGGCTGGTAAGTAGAAAAACAAATGAGACAATGTATGTAAATCATTTAACCTAGTGCCCAACACACATGAAGCATTCATCAAGTAGAAGCTGCTATTATTACTGTTGTTGTTGTTATCATTATTATTTTATCATCCCAAATTCTGAGAAATTTTTCATTAATTTTATAATGAAAATAGGCAGATATAAGATCGGTTACAAAATAATTTTAAGATTGGTTACAAAATAATTTTATTTTAGTTATAAAAAACAAGTTTAGCAATTTTAATCTTTTACAGAATTTGTGATGCTGCACTTGCCATCTTGCCTGCCCTAAAACCTAAAAAGTAGATATATTCATATTAATTTGTATTGTGGATAAAAGCTTGAAGTGATAATTAGATAAGAGGCTGCCATGATGTTTCTAGATGACTGGGTTGGAGTGACTGGTTGTTCAGGTGGCATTATTATTATAATGGTGATAATTATTAAACCCTTTATTGTCCCATAATTACAAATGAAGCTGCCACTGAAATGCCACATCAAAAGAATTTTATTTTCATTTATGAATTCCATTACTTTGCTCACCATTAAGCATGGTTCGTAGATGTCAGTACTCATAATGATCCTTCTTTTCATGCACATTTTGCTTCGAACAATTTCTTCCAGTACATTTGGTTGGAAGGTAATAGGCCTGTATCATATTTCTATGTGCCTTAGAAGGACGGGAAGGGACTTAGAGGGAGAGAGTGAAAGACCTCAATACATTCAATACAAAAGAAAGAGGGGTAAAGGAGACTTTATCAACAGACTAATAGTTTAGAAAAGATTCATTTGTCTGAAAGTGTTGAAGAAAGAGACCTTGGTCCTTTAAGGGAATCTAACAGGCAAGTGTGAGGACAAGTCAAAAAGCACAACTGAATCTCATCCAGAGGAAAATATCTGAATATAAAGGAAGCCAAGCTGGGTTTGGAGAACTATATAAAGGAAATGTAATGTAATCAAGTCTACCTGGATATTCTCCAGAGTCAGTTCTGTGTTATTGTGGTAGCGATTTCATTAATCATTTGTATAGCTACAAACTTGATACTCACTCGGTGTACATTTATTTTTTAAGCCAACCTACACTAGCTCCTTGTTTCACTTTACAAAAAATTTTTAGGGCATTTTCAACTTCTGGTTTGCAGATTTTAATCTCTGAATAAAATTCTGGAAGACACTTCAGATGATTTGACAGCAAAATAAATGCTTTACATCTGGCTTCAAAGAAGCCAGTTATATCATCATCCTGTTTTCAGTGTGTAATAACTTCATTCAATATATCTTTCATTCAATAAGCATTTCCTGAATATTTGCTAGTATCTTATGTATGTCATTATTCATGAAACCAAGCATAATCTGGTCCCCTACTATTCCAAGGCTAAAACCTTTCCCAAGAGTCTTGATATTTTCAGAAATGCAGAATGTCTTCTTGCCAACTACTTCAAACATTGTTCACCTGGTGTGAGTTGAAGAAACTTCAGTCTATCTTTATCACCTGTGCTCGGAGTGTCAGAATGAATAACGCACAAGGGAAGAAACAACAGAAAGGGTATTAGAAGCTGAAGCTCCAAAATGAGGATGAGAGAGAATTGAAGCACTGACACAGATAATTCAGTCACTGACTCCCTTCCTGTTGAGTACCCATGGGATCTGGAAGCTCTCCAAACGCTTGAAATATCTTGTCTTAAAAGTGGTCCAGTAAAGTCATTCTCACCAGATGAAATGCAGAGAACACGCAGTTGCTGGTGAAGAAGTAGAATTTCTGATGGCCTTACATTTCTCAGGGAAAAAAAAGGTAGAAACACCAAGTCTTTTGTGATCCTTGTAGGGTCTTCAAAACGTTTTATAAAGCTACTTCAGTTCCAAGTAAACGTTTCTTCTGATAGCAGATTAGAAGTCCATGAGTGATGCTTTGATGGTAAGCATACCATTCATTAATAATGTACATAGTACTCACTTCCTAAAACCATTTCCCTAGTGGCATAAAGATTTTTCTTAAGGGATTCATTCCAGGGTTCTCATTAGCATTATCTTTTATGACCTTAATGAACATCAGTGCCTACTTTACAGTGTGGAGGTTATTATCAAATGCCCTATGTATGCAAGCAACTAAACTGAGAGAAATGTTTAATTTCTGAGGCTCTACTTACTACTCTGCATAGGTGTTTAACAAATGCCTAAAGAAGATCTAGCATACAAAGCTCAGACTTCAGAATGAGAAATAGTTTATCATTTTCAATTCCAAGTTAAGCGTGAGCCTGGTAAGACTTTCAAAATACAAAATCTTTTGTTTTATAGGTAAAATACAAAAATTCCTGGGTAAATATCAGTTTTATAAATGCATTAGTAATTTGGTTATGTTTTCTCTGTGTTCCTGAAGTAGTCTACTTAATCATAGAACTTTTTTTCAAGAATGTAGGATTCATTTTTCATATTTTAAATAATTGCAACCTTAATAAAGCCAATGTTTGTGCCTTACCTCATTTATGCTGAGGATTTTTAACAACTTATTGTGACTTAGAAAGGTCTCTCCAGAAAACACATGAAATTATTTTCAGGATTAAGTAAGGAATTCTCAACTATATTTACCCTTTTTCAGTCATGATGACAAAAGTGTTTAACTTGCAATTTCAAGCCCTATTGATCCCAAACCAATAGTGACTTGTGTTTAAAGTAAGCATCTCAGAGGAATAAATCAGAAAAATATAAGGAAATATGACCTGAAAATACTTGGCACATACTTTTTTCCCTTCTTGGAAGCTGAGTGCACTACATGTATATGACCAAACAAATGAATTTAGATTAGCAGTTATTAAATTAGAATCAATGGTAGCTCTGAAACTGTATGACAAAGTATGAGCGTGTGCATGCATGTTGGGTAGGGGGAAAGAGAGGATGAGAGAATACAGAGAGATGGAATAATTTCTACATATCAGGCCTTGTTCAAGGCACTGGAAATACAGTGTGAACAAGATAGGGTTCCTGACCTCAAGTAGCTTATATTCTTGTCAAGGAATACAGGCAGTAAGATATATAAACAAATAAATAAATTTCAGAAATGTATCCTCAGTTTAGGATCTAATTTGACTTAAGTTCAAAATAATGAGACCTCAAAATCAAAAATGGCCAAAAAAGAGGCCATAGAATCCACTGTGAGAATGAGCAGAAAAGATAGACAACAGTCTTAGGGCATCAAAGACTCAGCTTTAGAATTATTAGATACAACACATAAAAGAACATGTACAAAATGTTACAATCTTTTAAAATGTATGGTCCAAAAAATGATCAAGGAAGAAGTAACCATCAGAAATCACCATAAAGAATTAAGGGAGAATCAACATTTAGAAATAAAACATAAATAGGGTGAAGATGGAGTCTCAGTGAATGAGTGAGGCATCAGAACACAGCAAGATGGTAAACTGGAAGAAAGATTAAAGACGTTACCTAGGGTGCTGTACAGAAAGAAAATAAGAACTGTACGAAATACCAGAAAAATGAGATATTCTAGCATGCATTCAACTGAGTCCCAGAAGGAGAGAACATTTTAAAATGCAGAAGAGATAGGTTTGAAGACACAATCAGTGCAAACATTTTCAGAATTGATAAAGGATACATATATAAGAAGTTCCACATACACCAAACAGGATAGATAAGTGAGATCCACATGGGGACATTTTTTATAAGGCTACAGAATGCCAAAAACAAGAAAAAAAGAACTTTGAAGCAGATGGAGAGAAAAGACAGGTCATTTACTAGGAATGATAACTATACTGATAACTAACACTGTTAGCAACAATGGAAGCCAAAGACTGAGCATTACTATCTTCAAAGTCTAAGAGAATGTAACTGTCAATCCAGAATTGTAAATCCAGCAAAACTATCATTTTAAAATGGGAGTAAAATGAAGATATTTTCAAATGAACAAAAACTGAGGGAGCTTACCACCAACAGACCTTCACTGAAGGAACTTTTCAGTTATGTGCTTCGTGAACAAGAAAAATGATCCTATAAATGTTATACACAGTTAACATAGATTTTTGTGTTGATGGTTGCACAGCTCAGTGAATATATTGAAAACCATTGAATTGTACCCTTTAAAAGGGTGAATTGTATGGTGGAAGAATTATATCTCAGTAAAGGTGTTTTTAAAGATCCTTCTTTGCAACATAGATGGTGTGACTTGAAAACTTGGCAAAATGAGTATCCAGACTTCTCTTTTAAACCCTTAATCTTGCTGGGGTTTAATGCATAAAGACAGTTACACTGACATGCATCTCAGTTTGATAGTGGAAACATACCTAGAGTTGCCTATGAATCAAGAATATTTTTTAGTGAAAGCTTATAAGGTTTTAAGCTCATACTTTACTAATTTAATTAGTTAATATACATGACCATTTTTTAAAACATAGACTAAAATAATTTCTTAACAGTACTGAAAAAATGTTTCCAAAGACAAAACTGTAAAACAAGTTCAGATAAGTCCCAATTTTTCATCCCTGTTTCCCTAACTATTCCCTCCCTCCCACGTTGGTAATTAATATTTGACTTCTATTTCCCTCGTTTCTCAAAAACTGGTCTTTCAGAGGTAGAAGACTAATATACCCATATTTCATTTATTACACTGAAAAAGCACCGTGACTTTTAGGTGTCTGCATCCAGAACAAGTTTGAGAACTATCATAAATCTAACCACAGACACTGGACATAAATAAGTGTCTTCCAGAGCCTTCAGGAACCAGCTAAAGACAAAGCCCTTTTTCTTTTTAATTAAGACATTATTTTTTGAATTACAATATGATCCTGCAATTCCATTCCTGAGCATATATCTAGAGAAAACTATAATTTGAAAAGATACTTGCACCCCAATGTTCACTGCAGCACTATTTACAATAGCCAAGACATGGAAGCAACCTAAGTGTCCATCAACAGATGAATGGATAAAGAAGATGTGGTATATATATACAATGGAATATTATTCAGTCATTAAAAAAGAATGAAATACAACAATTTGCAGCAACATGGATGGACCTAGAGAATATCATAGTAAGTGAAGTACGACAAAGATGAATATCATGTGATATCACTTATATGTGGAATCTTAAAAAAAATGATACAAATGAACTTATCTACAAACAGAAATAGACTCGCAGACATAGAAAACAAACTTATGCTTACCAAAGAGAAAGGGGAGGGGAGGGATATATTAGGAGTTTGGGATTAACATATACACACTACTATATATAAAATAGATAAACAACAAGGACCTACTGTCTAGCACAGAGAACTATATTCAATATTTTCTAATAACCTAAAGGGAAAAGAATCTGAAAAAGGCTATATATAGATGTGTAAGTGAATCACTTTACTATATACCTGAAACTAACACAACATTGTAAATGAACTATACTTCAATAAAAAAATTATTTTTTGAAACAGTTTTAGATTTACAGGAAAAAAATGAGCAGATAGCACAGAGAGTTCCCATATACCGCCTTCCCCTCACACAATGTCTCATTTTTTTAACTGAAATATAGTTGACATACAATATTAGGTTCATTTCAGGTATACTACATAATGATTTGACATTTGCATACATTATGAAAGGATCACCACTGTAAGTCTAGTAACCATCTGTCCCTGTACAGAAAGTTATTACAGTATTATTGTATGCTGTATTACATATTCTTTATGCTGTATATTACATACCCGTGACTTATTTATTATATAACTGGAGTTTGTACCACTTAATCCCTATCACCTATTTGGCCCTCACTACCCTCCCTTCTGGCAACCACTCATTTGTTCTCTGTATCTATGAATCTGTTTTCATTTTGGACAAAGCCTTTATTTTGATTAAAGGAGAGTTTCTGGTCAGTTTGCACATGATGAGAGACATTTGGGGGTCAGTGGTACTTTGAACTCCACCACCAACACTTGCAACAGTGTGGAAGGAAAATACGTTTCAGAGGCAGGTATTTCCAAGCTGTGATACTTTGAGCAAGTTGCTTAACATATCCATGCTTATTTCCTTGTTTAAAAAAAAAAGCATAATAGTGTTCACTGTTTCAGACTGTTCTAAGGATTGTGTTACATGATGTAATGATTCAGAACCCACAGAAGGAGCAGCATGCTGTACATATGAGGTACTCTAAGACGGAGGCTAAAATTCTAATGCAGGACCACAGAGGCTGTCAACTTCATTTCAACTATGATCAGCAGGTCAAGGTGTGGAGGAAGAGCATCATCCCCTTCTGAGTTAGGCTCCTGTTGTATACAGAATTAAAAATTCAATCTCTCCACTTCTCTGAAAGCAGTGTTATCCCAGAGCATCAGGCTATGAAATCAGTTTAAAAAAGTGATGCAGGGGATGTGGCCAATTGACAGAGCAGCACAGACAAGGCTAAATGCAAATGGAAGGCAAACACTTTTTAGCTGATTTGAATCTTTTCAGTGTTACTGTTGACAAAATAAATGCGCAAAGTTATTCTTCCTCTTCTGCTGTTAAAATGCACTTGCTCCAATAGGAAAGTCTCCCCTTGTTTAGCTCACAGAAAAGGTTAGTTCTTTACTTAATCATACTGTACAAAACCTTGGGCTTTCTTCAACAGCCAACTCTTAACGTACATTGTAGCTGGAAAGGCACTCATGGAATAGCTCTATGAAATCTCCTGGGAAAAGTATCAGTGGATTTTGCTGTACAACAGTAACACTTGCTGCCACACATCAGGAAGGAACATTAGCCAATTATGGTCCTAAAATGAACTGCTCGCTGCTTCTTCTCCATTTCTTAAGTGAACTTCCTTTCCAGTTTATTTTCCATATGTGACAATTCTAGGCCACTGCAAGCTGTGCTCGTTCAGACCACATTTGTTGAAAAAGGTGCAACTGAACTTTGCAAATGGAAAAAAAAAGAGAGAGATAAACTAGTAATCTGGGTTCACACAGAAAAGAAACAGGCTATTTTTGCTTCTAAAAGCTTTTAAAAAAGACTTCACTCCCAGAAGCTGCTCTGTCTCTTTGTAAGCGAGTTGGCTGGCACAGGTAAAGAAACCGAAGGTGAGGATCCTGCCAGAGGGAGTCTGAGGAATGGAAAAAAGTACAGGGATTTACTCAGGACTGACTCCAAACCTCCCTTTCTTACCCTGTCTCTCCAGCCAAAGCTGAGAAAAGGTTTTGCAATCACCATAGTAATTCAGGCAAAAACAAGCCTTGCTGTCTATTTATGCATGAGTTCTGCTAGGCAGGCCTGAAATAATATAGTCAAAAGTAGGCCAAAATTTCATAAAAATACAGAAAATGTAAAACTGGCTATCTGGCAGCCCCAGTACCTAGAAACACCAGTTTGTGTGTTCTTCCAGATAATGTGACAAATTTGTGGTTTTTCACTTAAAGTCAGAAAAATCAAGGATGATCTCCTTGGACCAGTTCCACTATGGCAGGATCCCCCAATTACAGGAAAAAGCCGGGACTTGTGGTAGGGGTAGCCATGAGAATCAGGAGCACAAGAGTCACCATCCAATGAGAGAGGACCTCCAACTCCAGAAAGGGCTTCTACTGGTGGGAAGCCAACAAGACTTACCCTGAGACCCCACATTCCATCCTGACAGCATCATATTGGTATCCATATTTCCTTCCTATATGTGCTCCCATCACTAGCCACCACAGAGGAACTAAGGCAGCTCAGGAAAACACATTTCTTAAATTTATAATCAAAAAAGTTTTTAATAAATACATTATGATAGTGTTACCCAAACTGGTACTTGAGAAGATTTTAAGTGACAGGCAAATTAACTTTTTTGAAATTTTACTGGTATTTTACGTACATTTAAAAAAATACAGCACATAGAAACTATGATTTCATAAGTACTAGTTATTTAGAACAAAGTTAACTATTTTTTAGAATTTCAAAATGAGTTTATTCACAGCAAGTAAAGAGTAGCACAAGTATTAAATGTAAAATGGCGAAAATGTGAAGCTGGTACATGTATGCATGATGAGAAGTATTATGGGGAATGCATAATGAGAAGCTAGTATCATGAGAAGACTTTTACATTTCTAGTCAAGCCATAAGGTCCTGGCCCATGAAAGAAGCGCCTTTGGTTTTCCTATCCCACAAAGTTTGCTGTGAACTATTTTTTTTAATGGGTTGACAGACCTTGTTTCCTCAGCTGTGCAAGGACTCTGGGAAGATGCTCCCCACGGCCTGGGAATCCCAAGGAGGAGGCTGCCACTCATCACTGAACTGGGAGGATACCCCTTCTCTGCCGTAATGAATGCCACCACCCTTGTCTCTCCCTGAAGGAAACACACTAGCCTCAACAATGTAAACAGTTATTTACAGAAGGGATGCCCTCGAATGTTCCAAAGCTCTAGAGATTGTATTTGGGTGGGGGGCAGGGGAAGAGCCTTCAAGTCAGAAATTAAGCCCTTAACCCAACCTTCTCGTTCTGATTCTCTCATCCTGCATGAGAAACCAGACCTTCCAAGGTCCTGGCTCCTTAACTCTCCCTCCCATGAACCCTTCCCCCACCCAGTGTTCCCCTCTTACATTCTCCCACCCTACTCACACACACGTTGCCCTCTCACACGATTCTGACAACGAAGAAAACCTAGTCCAAGTTGCTTCTTCCTAGACCCTGTGTGTGTGTGTGTGCTGGGTGGGGGAGGGGGGGCGTTGGGGGTGGTGAAAGAGGGTGGAGGAGTTCTCAGATACCAAGCCTCACTATGAATTTCCTAAAATTGTGTTACAAATTTTGTTCTGGATTTCCTTTCCATCAAAGTGAAAGAGGGGGTGGAATTCACTGTGGTTCCTCAGAGGAAGGTCTTCCTAGGCCTTCATCTAGTGTGGCTTTCATATTGAGGACTTCAGCAACATTCTCTACAAAGAATGCCATGTGGTTTTCCTTTTGCTGTTGCTTACACAAAATTCATCTGTGTAAGCTGAAGTGTGCTTACACACGTCACTGCAATTATGTGTTTATCTGTCTGTCCCCTCCGTCTAGACTGTAATCTCTTGAGGGCAGGTCATAGGTCTCATAAATTTTTCTATCTTTAATGTCAAGAACCATACCAGGCTTTCAAAGTGTTTGCTAAGTGAATAAATAAATAATCTTAAGAAGAGGAATGTTTGAAGATGAAGGAAGTGAAATGATAGGTTGAAATAGGAAATATAGTTTTCTTTTTGAAATCAACAATTACATTATTTTCAACTAGAAATCTGCTGTGGTGCCTTAAACAGCACACAGGAGTGCTTTTACCCAAGGTGCCCAGATAACTGTTCATGTCAATCAAAGTTATAATGTTTGTTCAGCTTTCCCCTATGTCACCCTATACAAGTTCAGCTTCCACAGTTTCCACATGACTGTATTTATCCCTCTACTTCATTTTGGACACAATATGGGCACAGGAACCTATAGGGAAAAAAGGAAATGAAACCATGAGGCAGAGTGACCTAGATTACTTTTTACCTAGGTTATCTTTGGGGACCCTCGGGTCTGTGCTATATCTAGGCCACTCGGTCTGACTGACAGGCAGACCAGTGAAAGTACTAGATTGTCTTCAGTTAGTAGTTATACATCTTAATAAATCAGTCTTTAAAAAAAAGAGGCTCTGGAGAAGTGTGACTTGGAATATGGTCTGCTTAGTGACATGTGCTAAAAAAAGAAGTCAGGATGTTTGGTGTAAGCGGAGACACTGTTACGTAAGGCTTTTTGAGGATAAAAGTATAAAAGATAGTAGAATCTCCCTCTTTCCCTTCCCCTAGGATACATGCACAGCAGCAGGTTCCTATGTTAAATGGTTGGCATTAGTTTGCTAGGGCTGCCATAACAAACTACCATAGACCGGGTGGTTTAAACAACAGAAAATTGTTTTTTCACATTCTAGGCGCTGAAAGTTCAAGATCAAGATGCCAGCAAGCTTGGTTTCTTCTGAGGCCTCTCCCTGTGGACTGCAGACAGCTGCCTTCTCACCATAACCACATACGGTCTTTCCTCTGTGTGGGCACACCACAGGTGTGTCCAAATTTCCTCTTCTTATGAACACACCAATCAGATTGGATTATGACCCACCCTAACAGCCTCGTTTTAACTTAATCACCTCTTTAAAGACCCTGTCTCCGAATAGAGTCACATTCTGAGTTATCGAGGGTTAGGACTTCAACATATAGATCAAGGGGATGGGGGGGACACACAGTTCAGCCCATAACATAAGAGCATACTATAGTCTTTGAATTTAGAAGCCATAGTGCCATCCTAATTAGTAATTGACTTGACTCCTCACTGCCCAAGCATTTAGGATTATATTGAAGTTTAGGGAGGAACTAAGCAATGAGGAAATTAAGGATCAT
The DNA here is from genome assembly GCF_949752795.1 of Hyperoodon ampullatus. Taxonomy (NCBI): domain Eukaryota; kingdom Metazoa; phylum Chordata; class Mammalia; order Artiodactyla; family Ziphiidae; genus Hyperoodon; species Hyperoodon ampullatus. The sequence continues at coordinate 87,919,349 of NC_136924.1, read as the reverse complement.
TCCCCAAGGAAGCCAAAAAAGGTTGCAGATTGAGGATCAAAAGTTTGGATTGTTTTAAAAAAAAAAAAATCTCAAGTTCACACTAGACCTGGGGCAACAAACTCAAATGGTTTCCGGTTGGAACAGATAACATCAGTGTGGATTGCAGCCTAGTTTAAAAAGAAAGGGCAAATGGAAGAGAGGGAAAGGAGCAAACTGGAGAGTCTAAGTCATAAAAAGAATCAAATTCAATTTTCCTCCCAATGCATCAGTCAGTTCATGAGCCCTGAACAAGACACTCTTTGCTACACATTCAAATGTTCGCTCAACAGATGTCCTTCCCATATGTCCCATGACATTTCATCCTTTCCTTCTTGCTTTCCTCCAGCCCTGTCCAGATTAAGTTCTTCAGTTTGGTGGCAGCCCAGGGCCTCAAGCTGCTGACCTGAAGGTGGAGTGTTACAGCTGCCAACTGTTCTGCTCCCAATCAGTGCTGGCCATGAAGGCAGCTACTCTCCCATAAGCATGCTCTTGCCTCATTTCCATTCTCCTCAGGCTTGGTTGTCATAGGGACAGCAGTGTACTCGAGGCCTGGGTGAAACTCCAGGACCAGAAAAGTAGAACATATGCAAACCTGCAGGGTCTATGAAACGTTGAGTCAGAACCAAATGACCAACAGAAATTGAAGATTCATGAAAGCCATGGGGGAGGATAAACTGGCATATTTGCAATCTAAGTCAGTGGTTTCTAACAGAAGGTGGATGAGGGGATATTTTATTTTATTTTATTTTATTTTTATTTTATTTATTTATGGCTGCACTGGGTCTTCATTGCTGCACAAGGGCTTTCTCTAGTTGTGGTGAATGGGGGTTACTCTTTGTTTCAACACGCAGGCTTCTCATTGCGGTGGCTTCTCTTGTTGTGGAGCACAGGCGGCTCTAGACCCGCGGGCTGCAGTAGTTGTGGCTCACAGGCTCTAGCGCACAGGTTCAGTAGTTCTGGTGCATGGGCTTATTTGCTCTGTGGCATGTGGGATCTTCCTGGACCAGGGCTTGAACCCATACCCCTGCATTGGCAAGAGGATTCTTAACCACTGCGCCACCAGGGAAGTCCAAGGGGATATTTTAGATTTAGGAACCATTTCCAAAATTCACATGCCTCCTACACCCAGCCCCAAGTGAATTTTAATCACAGGTTAGCAGCCAATAGAGTCTCAGGGACTAAAGGAAACCCCTTTCCTTAGGTTTCTTTGCTAAGAGGACTGTTCAGTTACTGTTCCTGGCCTAGCTTCACTCTTTTTTTTTTTTTAACATCTTTATTGGAGTATAATTGCTTTACAATGGTGTGTTAGTTTCTGCTTTATAACAAAGTGAATCACTTATACATACATATATCCTCATATCTCTTCCCTCTTGCGACTCCCTCCCTCCCACCCTCCCTATCCCACCCCTCTAGATGGTCACAAAGCACTGAGCTGATCTCCCTGTGCTATGCGGCTGCTTCCCCCTAGCTATCTATTTTACATTTGGTAGTGTATATATGTCCACGCCCCTCACTCACTTTGTGCCAGCTTACCCTTCCCCCTCCCCGTATCCTTAAGTTCATTCTCTAGTAGGTCTGCGTCTTTTTTTTTTTTTTTTTTTTTTTTTGCGGTATGCAGGCCTCTCACTGGTGTGGCCTCTCCCGTTGCGGAGCACAGGCTCCGGACATGCAGGCTCAGTGGCCATGGCTCACGGGCCCAGGCACTCCGCGGCATGTGGGATTTTCCCAGATCGAGGCACGAACCCGTGTCCCCTGCATCGTCAGGCGGACTCTCAACCACTGCGCCACCAGGGAAGCCCTGGTCTGCGTCTTTATTCCTGTCTTGCCCCTAGGTTCTTCATGACCATTTTTTGTTTGTTTTTTAGATTCCATATATATGTATTAGCATACGGTATTTGTTTTTCTCTTTCTGACTTACTTCACTCTGTATGACAGACTCTAGGTCCATCCATCTCACTACAAGTAAGTCAATTTTGTTTCATTTTATGGTGGAATAATATTCCATTATATATATGTGCCACATCTTCTTTATCCATTCATCTGTCGATGGACATTTAGGTTGCTTCCATATCCTAGCTATTGTAAATAGAGCTGCAATGAACATTGTGGTACATGATTCTCTTTGAATTATGGTTTTCTCAGCGTATATGCTCAGGAGTGCGATTGCTGGGTCATATGGTAGTTCTATTTTTAGTTTTTTAAGGAACGTCCATACTGTTCTCCATAGTGGCTGTATCAATTTACATTCCCACCAACAGTGCAAGAGGGTTCCCTTTTCCCCACACCCTCTCCAGCATTTGTTGTTTGTAGATTTTTTGATGATGCCCATTCTAACTGGTGTGAGATGATATCTCATTGTAGTTTTCATTTGCATTTCTCTAATAATTAGTGATGTTGAGCAGCTTTTCATGTGCCTCTTGGCCATCTGTATGTCTTCTTTGGAGAAATGTCTATTTAGATCTTCTGCCCATTTTGGGGTTGGGTTGTTTGTTTTTTTAATATTGAGCTGCATGAGCTGCTTGTAAATTTTGGAGATTAATCCTTTATCAGTTGCTTCATTTGCAAATATTTTCTCCCATTCTGAGGGCTGTCTTTTCGTCTTGTTTATGGTTTCCTTTGCTGTGCAAAAGCTTTTAAGTTTCATTAGGTCCCATCTGTTTATTTTTGTTTTTATTTCCGTTACTCTAGGAGGTGGATCAAAAAAGATCCTGCTGTGATTTATGTCACAGAGTGTTCTTCCCATGTTTTCCTCTAACAGTTTTATAGTGTCTGGTCTTACATTTAGGTCTCTAAACCATTTTGAGTTTATTTTTGTGTATGGTGTTAGGCAGTGTTCTAATTTCATTCTTTTACATGTAGTTGTCCAGTTTCCCTAGCACCTCTTATTGAAGAGGTTGTCTTTTCTCCATTGTATATTCTTGCCTCCTTTATCAAATGTAAGGTGACCATATGTGCGTGGGTTTATCTCCTGGCTTTCTATCCTGTTCCATTGATCTATATTTCTGTTTTTGTGCCAGTACCATACTGTCTTTATTACTGTAGCTTTGTAGTATAGTCTGAAGTCAGGGAGCTGCTTCACTCTTAATCACTCCACCTTAAGAGAGTTGGAAAGATTCAATTTATTGGTGAATTTGGGAGTAATAACCTGGGTGTGCTGAGCCCAGCTCTGTCTTTCTTCCTTTTTAGGAAGCAGCTCATCCTAAGACAGCATAGTAATATCCGCCTTATGGTGGGGGTAAAGGCAGTGTGTCTGCCTCGGTCAACATTGCACGTATCTGTTAGCATCAGCCTGTCTATTTCTGGGGTTCACTACTAGTAATGTCACTTTGTTAAATAGAACTAGAGCCACATCCTCTAAGCCACTGTCAATATCGAAGGTAATATTGTGTCCTACATCTGTCATTGTTTTCTTTTATTTATCATTTTGTTCAGAGCCCAAGGATACAAAACTCCCCAACAGTGAAATCAAATCTGTAGAGTATTTTGTGGTAACAATGACAAAACAGAAGATTGCTCTGTGGTGAACCAGAGTATAAGGAGTGGATTTAGTGCTGTTCCATAACAGGTAATTTCCCTTATACTGATATGAGTAAACACAAAGGTAAATACACACAGACACATACACATACACACATACACACACACAATTACATACATAGCATGTCCTATATCAAAATAGAGTCTGTATGGTTTCAAGTCACAAACTAGTGGTTCTGTTTACTGAACTCTTACAACATTAACACTTAATTCCATAATATCTACCATCAAACATCTTTGAAATTCATTTCAAATTACAAAACGTATACTAATTTGAAAACTCATCCTCAAAGATCAAACCATACATCAAACTTAAAAGGTTTTTCTTACAGCCTTTAAAAGTGTTCCAAATGTTATCAAAGCCAATCAAATTTTTCTGAAGTTAGTATGCAAAAAATAAATGTAAAAATCCTAGGAAATCTATTTGAAACCGTGACTTTCTTGATTTAGTCAACAGACAAGGTATTTATAACTATTTGCTAAAAAGCAGAGTGACTGGGAAATTCACTTATGTCTTTTTTTTTTTTAAATCACAGATAAGAAAAGTAACCTTCCAGTTTGGGGAAATCAAGGGAGTTGTTGACAGTAGGAATGGGAAGACTATGAAGACAGCTCTATATAGACCTTTGTTTTGGAAGGTCAAGTCTCTCAGAAGAATGAGGCTGAATTTCTCCCCCTAAGAAGACATTTTGGAGGCTATAGGTTCTAGGGGTAGAGGAGGAAGCTTTTTGACATGAATGAATCTGGGGGAAGAGAAGTTATAGGCTCCCTGTAGTATAGAGGGAGCAGAACTCCTGCTAAGTACTGCCCCGAAGTCAAACAGTTACTCACATAGGAAAAATGTGTGGGATGCCTAAAGATGGCCACTAGGAAGATGACTGCCCCATGGTCAAAGTTTGCACTGAGAGATGCCTGTCTCTGAAAAAAATGGACCCTCCACTGAGAGCAGCCACAGGGCTGACCACAATGGATATCTCTTTTTCAAGGACTGAGTAAAATCTCTAGGTTCCTGTAGTAAGTAAGGGAGTGAGGAGTCTAAATTATAATTGATATTGCTCTTCTTGAAAACCTTGATGAATGGGAGCAAAATGAAGAAATATTACACTATATCTATTATACTAAATTGCTTGTTAATTTGTAAAACTATGTCACAGAGTACCCGCATTCCACTGTCTGTCTATATGCCAGATTGTGTTTTGTCAACGTGGTGTTATCACTTCCCTCTGAGGCTGGGAATGACATCTCCCAGGATACCCTTCCCATAAACTCCTGGGTTAAAGCTGGCCACAGTGACAGAGGTGGTAAAAGTGCCTAAAGGGCTCCAGCTTTAAGCTCTTTTCCCAGCTTCTGGCTGTCAGCCAAGAGTAACCCAAGCCAACCACCAAATACTAGACTGCATTTCCCATAGAGGTGGCAGCTTCCACAGACCTCTCCACCAGCTCCCCCTTTACATTCCCCTTCAGTGTAATTCATTTTTGCAATTCTGCTTAAAACAGATACTTGGGCAGATTTTCCGCTTGGGGGATTTTCCCACAAGTTTTGACCCACACATTAACACTAAAGCTTCTGGCTTTTGTATTAGTGACTTTTCCTGATCCTGATTCTTCTCATCCAGATCGCCAACTTCCTGGCTCCTCCCGCATGTATATAAACTCTAATTTCTGTGGTAAACCCCACGGTATTTTAGTGGTTGGTTTATTAAGCGTCTGCTGATGGCCCCAGTTTAGTACTGAATGCGGTTTCAGAAGAACGGGATCATAGGGAGGGGAATCTGACATTTTTTTCCTCTGTTCTGATTAAATATGAAGGCATTAATGACCTCGTTGCTGTTACTAAATGAGACAATAATAGTCCAGGATATCCAGTGGCAAAAGTCACTTAAATTGTCACCTGAAGTCATCAGCAATTGAGTGCCTATAAAAGTCAAGGCTTTGGATGACCAAATTGCTGCATCCGTCAAACATCATCGTGGAAAGAAAGAGAATAAAGACTATGGAGTTCTTTATCTACCAATGGAGCTCGGAGAAAGAAAATGATCATCTCTGAGCTTAAAAGTCCCTGATCATGATGCAGGTTAAGGAGGCAAAAAGCATTTATGATGTTCCTGACGGAAATGCTCATCTCCTGTATATACAGGATTATTTTCTGAAAACTAAACCCCAAACCTGAATCTGCAGGTGACTGAATTACAATGTAAATTAAATTCATAGCTTTAAGAGGTTGTGTTAAAGTTAAGATGCTGATTGGGGAAATAATGGGGTCCTGAAAGATTGGGCAGATTGAAGGAAGCTGAGGACCTTGAACACCTGAATTCTGCTGAACTCCCCCTTCTAACAGAAGCGGCTCTTCATCTCCCCTCCAAGGAGAGTGGCCTTCCCTTATCTGAAGAGACTGATGACATGTTCTGATGGGGGGTCCTTGCAGGGGAATGATGATCTTCCTCAAGACCCACCTTCATGACCTCTCATTGCTTCTACACTTATAACTAGCCTCAAATCCTAGTAGGACCCAGGGGACTGAGTACAAAGCATGGCCCAGTAAGAGGTCCCACACATGCCAGAACAATTATCAGATTTTGCCAGCTTATAGTGATGGAAGCCTGGGGAATAAAAATATGTATGAAATGGATTTTATTGTAATGGCAGCAAAGCTAAACCATCAGAAAGTCCCCACGGCCCACCCCAAGTTCTTTGAATTAATCATGCCATCACTAGGACTGAACGAGATGGGCAGACTACAGAAGTTTAATTTGATTTGTCTTGTGCTGGTGAGAAGTGTGGCTTCAATCACTCCATAAAGTTATGGCTCCTCAACCAATTTCCAGACTTCAGTTTCTTCCCAGGCCCAGAGTCCACCGATGAAGAAAAGGCCAGGTCCCCTTTAAGAAGATCCCCTGCTACCCTTTTAAAATGTGTACTGTAAATCTTCCTTTTACATTTTCCTAAAGGGACCAACAGCCATTTACCTAATTAACCATTTTCCAGCATACTGTGCATTGGGTAAAGTAACTTCCCACATTTTTCAGAGATTTCTGTTCAGTAGCTCACATACAACATGAATTCCCAGGGACCCAAACACAAATGTGGTCTACCAGTCAGAGTGCAGAATTACAGAAATCAGGTGGAGGGAATTCTGGCTTGGATTCCTCCCAAAGTGGACCCAGTGATTCCCCACGGCTACTTCCCTAAGTTCCAGAATATAACTGACAGAATAACTCTTATGAACTGAACTGTGTCCCCCCCCCCAAATTCCTATATTGAAGCCCTAACCCCCTGTACCTCAGAATGTGACTGTATTTAGAGACAGAGCCTCTAAAGAGGTGATTAAGTTAAAATGAAGCCATTACAGAGGGCCCTAATCCAATCTGACTGGTATCCTTATAAGAAAAGGGGATTCGGACACACAGAGAGAGACACCAGGGATGACATGCACACAGAGGAAAGGCCATGTGAGGACAGAGCAAGAAGGTGGCCACCTGCAGGTCAAGAAGGGAGCCCTCAGGAGAAACCAACCAAAACCAACACCTTGATCTTGGACATCCAGCCTCCAGAACTGTGAGAAAATAAATTCCTACTGTTTAAGTCACCTAGTCTGTGGTGTTATGTTATGGTATGCCTAACAGACTAATACAATAACCATACTGATTCTCTAAGGAAGATTAAAGGAAAGAGCAAGTGAAAACTTCTATAACAGCCTCTACCGACAGAAAGAGTAAGCCACATTCTCAGAAGGATCACAAAAATTAGTGTCACCATCAAGGACTTGAAGGATGAAGGATGATTATTCCTACCAAATCCCCATTTAACTTGCCTCTCTGGACTGTACAGAAAATAAATGGATCTTAGGGAGTACCAATGGGTTACTGTAAACTTATTCAGGTGTCAGCTCCAATTGCAACTGCTATTCCCGATGTGATTCTTTTTCACCTGGAACAAGTAAACACAGACCTGAACTCCTGCTATTATTTCTAGGGGTTCAGTGGTCTGGGGCATGTTGAGATAACCCCTCTAAGATGGGCATGTTGCTGATCTTGTACCTCCTGTTACTAAAAAAGAGGTACAACAACACATGAGCCTTTTCAGATTTTGGAGTCAACATATGTACATCATTTGCACAGGCTGCTCTGACTAGTTTACTAAATAATCTATAAAATTAGCTGTTTTGAGTGGGAGCCAGAGGAAGAGAAGGCTCTACACCAGATGCAGCTTATCATGCAAGTTGCTCTACTGTTTGGTCCATATGATCCACTAGATCCAACAGTGCTTAAAGGGATGCTGTAGGAAGCCTGGGGCTGGTCATCATAGGCGAATCACAATATAGGTCTTCAGTATTTTGAAGCAGTTAATCTTTGCTTCCACTTCTACATATAACTATTCTCCATTTAACTATTCTCCCTAGCTTGTTCATGGGCCCTAATACAAACTGAATTCTTGAACATAAACCACCAATTAACTATTCACCTGAGCTACCCATCATGAACTAGGTATTTTCTAAACCACCAAACTTGTGAAAATAGGGACCAGGTAGCTGATAAATGAAAAATGTGAGCCTGCTTTACAGTTGGTTTTATATAAATACTGGTACAACCTACAAGTGGCTGGTTAGAGCACCGTAGCCCATTCAGGGATGGACAGTGGTGAAAGGAAACCATCCTAGCAGGCAGATCTTTGAGCAGAGAACTGGATATATTCATTTTGCCTGGAAGGAAAGATTTCCAGAGATATGGATCTATGCTCATTCATGATCAGTGGCTAACCATTTCTCTAGGTGACTGGAGACTTGGAAAGAACACAATTGTGACATTAATGACAACAAGGTCAGGGGAAGTTATTTGGACAGACCTCTCAGAATTGGCAAATAGTGTGAGGATATTTGTGCCTCATGTAACTGCTCACTAAAAAGGAGTTTTAGCAGACGAGGCTCTTACCAATCAAATAGAAAACATGACCCAATTGTGAAGGTCAGTCACTTTTTCCCCAGTCACTTCTGTCATTGCCATATGGGCTCCTGCACAAAATGGCAATAGCAACAGGAGTGGAGATTCGCAAGGGTTCAGCAACATGATTTTTCACTCAGCAAGGTCAATCTGAGACCATAATCTGCCATCAGCTGGAACCAACACTGGGCCCTCAATATGGCAGCTAAGAAGAACTGAAGGTACATTGATTAACTGAATATGACCCATCATGGAAGAGGCATCAATTTGCTTCATTTCTTTATGTGGATTTGCCATGCCTTCCATACTTCTGGCAAAACTAGTTTCCGTAGATGCTTTATTGACCCTCATAGTATTCCAAACAGCGTTAGTTGTAACCAAAGGACTCATTGTACAGTGAATGAAAGGTGGTATTAGGCTCTTAATCAAGGGGTTCACTGCTCTCACCATGTTCTCCATCACTATGAAGCAGCTGGATTGATAGAACAGTGGAATGGCCTGAAGACTCAGTTATCATGCCAGGTTTTAGAGTGGGGATATTGCTTTTAGGAGCCAATATATGCTCTGATCCAGTGCCCAAACTATGATACTGTTTCTACCATAGCCAGAATTCACGACCTGGGAATCAAGAAATACATATGCGAGCAATTCCTCTGACCGTTACACTTAATGATTCATTAGCAAAATTTTTACTTCCTTATCTCCACATTTTTGGGCTAAGCTGCTTTAGGAGTCTTAGTTCCCAAGGGAGGACTGCTTCCACTGGAGGACATAGCTATAGTTTCACTGAACAGGAAGCTGAGACTGCTATCTGGACACCTGGGTTCTTTATTCCACTGAAATAACAGGCAAAGAAGGGGGTTATTGCACTGGTTGGGGTGGTTGACCCTGACTATTAAGGGGAAACTGTATTTCTCTTACTACTATGTAAGCAAGGAGGAGTGTGCCTGGAACCCAGAAAATTCTCTGTAGTGCCATTTAGCATCACACATTCTGTGGTAAAAGTTCATGGACCACAACAACCCAATACAAGCAAGACTACTGATGTCAGAGATCTTTTGGGATTAATGCATTGGATTACAGGGAACCTTGGCCAGCTCAGGTTCTTTCTAAGGCAAAGAGAGTATGAAATGAGGAGTAGAAGAGATGAACCAAGATTTTCCTCTCCCATTTACCTACTATCTAACTTAAAGTACTGATAATGACTTGCACCATATATCAGGATTTAATTACAGTTTCTCAAATGGGAAGAATGAGGCAGTTAGAAGAGGAATGAACATTCCCAAAATATGGATAAGATGGTACATGAGACTTTTATCTTTTGAAGGCAGGATTACCATGTTTTTGTTTGTACAAGGGATAGTTTCATCACATATTACAGAAGCAAGATTCTTCTATGGTTTTTATTTGAAAGCTAAATATGGTTTTAAAATGTATATGTAATGCTAAATTGAAAAAGGAATAGATTGTGCTAAACTATGTTTTGTCTATTAGTTTATTCCTCTCTTATCTATGACTTGGAACTAAGCATGTTCTGGATTAGAGTTGACCAAGAGGGAAATTTTCAAAAAGTTTAGTAGTCAGAAGTGAAACAGGGGCCATTACTTTCAACAAGCCATGGCAGTCAGACACAGTGACAGATAGATGTGGAGAAGTCTAGAGAGCTCCAGGTTCCTGTGGTCTTCCTGACTCCTGGCCTGCCCACTGATGGGGGTCGCAAGCCAACTACCAAATGCTTGACTGCTGTTCCGATGAAGGCAGCAGCTTCCACAGCCTTCTCCGTGAGCTCCCCTTTCACAAGTCCATGCCAGTTACCAGACACACAGCTTTTGGGATTCTCCTACAAACTCCAACTTGCATATTTTCACCAAAGCTTCATGTTTGAGCTTCCAAACTGTTTGGTCTTAGAATTCTTTTATACTCTTAAAAACTACTGAAGACCCCAAAGAGTTTTAGTATACATGGGTTATATCTACAAATATTATAAATTAAAACTGAGACTTTCTTAAAACACAAAATACACACATTCCATCTCAATATGACCTCAAGCCGTGTAACCTCTGAAATTCCCCATCATACACTAATGAGAAACTGAAACAGAAAAAGGAAAATACATCTCAGCACTGTTATTAAGATATTTTTGACCTTGCAGACTTCCTTAAAGGGTCTTTATGACCACTGAAAAGGTCTCAGGGATGTCAGGGTGTCCCCAGACATCACTTTGAGAACATTCTGGGCCATTGTGATTAGTCACTTTCTGATCTTTCATTCTCCTCTTCAGTTCTTCATTCCTCTCTCTGTCTCACATTTGTGTGAGTTCTAATTTCTATAGACAACCTCTATTTCCCTTAATACTTTTATTAATTTGCTAGGGCTGCTTTAACAAAATATTATAGACTGGGTGGCTTAAATAACAGAATTTATTTTCTCACAGTCCTGGAGGCTGGAAGTCCAAGATCAAGATGCCAGCAGGATTGGTTTCTTCTGAGGCTTCTCTCCTTGGCTTGTAGATGGCTGCCCTCTTGCAGCTTCTTCACATGGTCTTTTATCTGTGAGTACACATCCCTGGGGACTCTCTTATGTGTCCGAATTTTCTCTTTTTTTTGAACATCAGCCTTATTAGGTTAGGACCTACCGTAATTGCCTCTTTTTTTTTTTTTTTTTTTTTTGGCTGCATTGGGTCTTCATTGCTGTGCACAGGCTTTCTTCAGTTGCGGCGAGCAGGGGCTACTCTTCGTTGTGGTGTGTAGGCTTCTCATTGTGGTGGCTCCTCTTGTTGTGGAGCATGGGCTCTAGACGTGTGGGTTTCAGTAGTGTGGCATGCGGGCTCAGTAGTTGTGGCTCGTGGGCTCTAGAGTGCAGGCTCAGTAGTTGTGGCTCATGGGCTTAGTTGCCCCGTGGCATGTGGGATCTTCTTGGACCAGGGCTCGAACCCATGTCCCCTGCATTGGCAGGCGGATTCTTAACCGCTGTGCCACACAGGGAAGTCCCGCAGCCTCATTTTAACTTAATTACCTCTTTAAAGGCCCCATCTCTAAATGCAGTCACATTCTGAGGTACTGAGGGTTACAGCCTCAATATATGAATTTGGGGAATACAATTCAGGGCATAACACTACTTTTGGTCACTCTGTGTTTCTGGCTACATTCTGACTGATACACTCCTAAAATCTTTGGCCAGAAAACCTATTTTATATGAACAGATTCACAGTTTAGCCAGCCAGAATGAATGTTACAAGTCAGGACTCGTGGCCCATTGTAAACATGTTTTGTCATAAAGAGGTCTTTTGTATATAAATAATCTCTGGACATAATAAATAAGGAATAGTAACCAGAATCTAACTTAGAACTCCTTCTCTTCTCTCCTCATACTAATTTCTTCTCAACCCTTTTAAAATTCAAAAGGTGAAGTGATATGGAAACTATGATCAAATATCAGCCCTGAAGCTTATAAGAAATACTTTGTTCATGTTATTAAATTGTGGATTGTTTCTCTGCATATTTATTTACCAATGAACCAAAGGTTAATTCTGTCTGTAAATTAAATGGATTTGTAATTAGAGCCTTTGTTTAATTTGCTTTAAAGATCATTCCTGTTTACGTGTGGACCGCAATTCCATTTTTAAATGTAATTGCTTCTAAATCCCAGAGGAAGCTAATGCAGATTCAGACCGATACATTTCAATACCAGAATTATGATTAAGGGTCAAAATGTAAAATCTTATAAAGAAAGCTTAGTGCAACTTTGTCTGTGGCTTTTCGGTTGGTGGCTTCTGACTACATGTTGCTGAGAAGTTAACCTCCAGAAGCCCTAGGACACTGTATACCTGTCACTGCTTCCCCAACCACATGCATCGTGGAGAGTGTCTAGAATACAAATTTTCAATAAGTCAGTCTTTTCCCAGGCAGAACTCAGGAAGAGGAAAAAATTAATTACAATCCAAGCAGCTTCAATTTTTCATCTCTGTATTGGACACCTCCAAGAAGTCATCTCCAAAGGTTAGAGGGGACTTAGATGGAGCCAAGGATATTTCAATTATGTTGTAGCACATGGCTCAGCTGTGTCCTGAAGCAAAACGTTTTATCCAAACTTTTCACATCACAAATTCTAGCCAGTTCCCAGGCTGGGCAAATGTACATACTGCCCATTTCTGAAGTCACTGTATGTCACTGGAAAGGAATGAGATGAAGAAATTTGTTTTTATCTGGACTCTTCTCAGAGAAAACTGGTTATAGATGGAAAGAATAAGCTCAGAAGGTGGAAGGTTAGAGAGGGTTAGACGTCGTAACAGCCTGCTAACCCTGCCTTCCTTCTAAGGAAACTATATCTGATTAACCACAGGGTTTTTTGTGTTTTGGTTTTTTTCTTTTGCTAAGAGGGGAATGCAAGTTTCAGGCCAAAACTGACTTTCTAAGGATTATTTTAGAAAAGCTGAGAACTGCCATAGCTAGTTCTCTTTCTTTATCCTTCTCTCACATCTTATTCAGTTACTTCTCAAAATAATAGTTAAAGGACCATTCAAAGAAAAGCAATTTGAAAAAGTCACTAAATTATTACAACCATCAAGGAGCCACCATTTCTCAGTCTGGCTCTGCCTCTGCTGCCCTCCCCACAGCATGAAGAGATTAAAATAGGCCAAGTCGTTCCCTAAAAAACATGTGCTATATAACAGTGTTTGAGCCTCCCCGCTCCAAAATTGATATGTTGAAATCCTAATCCCCAAAGTGAAGACATTAGGAGGTGGGGCCTTTGGGAGGTGCTGAGGTCATGAGGGTGGAGCCCTCATGAATGGGATTAGTGCCCTTATAAGAGAGATCCCTGAGAACTCCCTTACTCCTTCCACCATGTGAGGACACAGTGAGAGTCTGCAGTCTGCCACCGGAAGAGGGTTCTCAGGAGAACCCTACCACTGTGGCAACCTAATCTTGGACTTCCAGCCTCCAGAACTATGAGAAATAAATTTCTGTTGTTTATAAGCCACCCAGGCCATGATATTTGGTTACAGCAACCCGAACAACCTAAGACAATATGCAACCATCCCTACCTCAGCTTCATACATGTTAAAGACTCTGCTTAAAGACTCACACCACATTAAACAAGCACTAAACTGAGATTTCAATGTCAAAAATACTTTATTAAAAAACAGCTATGTGACTAGACCATGTTAAGTGTTATGGAAGTTACAATGAGAAATATACAACATGGTCCTTTCTGTCAAAGAACAGAGAGGGTACTTAGAAAAATAAGATTAAGGCTCCCCTAAAACTTGGGCTATTTTATATAAGCTTCTGCTCTTTATGTGGCACATCTACAATATGGAGTGTATCAAAGCAGAATTATTGTGGGAACAGATCTCCATTTTGTGAGTGTGTGTGTGCATGTGTTTGAGATATGGAACTTCTCAGATCTCCACAGTGACTTCATGGCCAAATTGCAAAGGTACAGAATTCAAAGTACTCAGCAGTAGGCACATTTCAGCTGCAGAAATGGAGGAAACAGCCTGAATTACAGGGAAAATGAAGGGGAGAGAAAGATTCCCCCAGAAACTTAATCATGCTGGACCCCTTATCCGGAAAATTCGGGGAGAAATGAGCAAACTGTTTTTGCAATTTTGTCTGTTTTAGATAGATTAGCAGGATAATTGTCTTGACTCTCCTCTTCCCCCAGTGGGTGGAGACACAGCTGGGCTTTGTGTAGAGACCAAGCCAATCTTGATCCAAATGAGGGGTGATTGCAGTAGGATTGCAAAAATGAGCCTGTACCCTCTCCTCTGCTCTTCTTGTAATCTGGGCTGTGAAAGGCCTTTTTCTCTGCGCTGGGATATAATTAAAGTTTATCAAATTATCTCACTCATTTCCCTCTATACAATTGCTCTCTGTATTGTGTTTTTTACTAATTTGTCCAGGTGTCTTTAAAATTTTCTCAAGAACAACTTTTGGATAATTCTTGAGGAGATCCGTATCCTTCACAACCAAAGCTTTATTTCTAGTTACACATAGCTTTCCCTTTCACATGCATGACTCTGCTGTAATCTAAAGGGTTTATTTTCCTCATTTATTCATTCATTCAGTCATACTTGTTGAATAAATTGTTTCATAAATATGGGATGAGTGAGAGAGTAAATTTCTCCCCTTAGTTCTGGAACCAACATGGATCCACCAGTTGGGTCTACCAGAGATGACTAGCATCAGGGATAGAAGAAAATCTTAGAAACCTACTTCTGCAAAATGCCTTATTACACTATATTAGTCCCACACAGTTGAAGGAGGTGTTCTACAAATATGATTCTGGAGACTTACTTTATAATATCAACATGGTTTGGATTTTGAGTCACTTTCACTTATGCAGTTTCTCTTAAATGGCAAAATGCTGCAGACATACAATCAATCTAAATGAATTTGTACTTGGATCCTGACATCTAATTTTCCTGGTGTTGTTAATATTTGTCATTTGCTTCTAAACCAGCTCCAACACATGCACACATTTCCAAAAATAAGGGTTAATTACTCAAAACTGTACACATGATCATTCCAAGATAATAAAAGCAAGAAGAATTACCGATAGTCTACTATACCACAATTTTTATATAATTGACTAACCTTAATTCTTTGTTGTTTGTGAATGTCTTTTCCTTATACACTTCCCCATCTGTGTTTTGTGCTTTATAAAAGTTCTTGCTGTTATTTCTGAGTGTGCTCAAAGCAGATAGGTTTTCTCTGTACTTATCAGTGTTTATGATGTCTTCTGAGTTAACATAATCTGTCAATCTGGCATGTTTCTCAAACACTTAAAATTCACTGAAAATTTGAAGGGGAAAATTCACTGTGTCTCTAATTCTAACTGGGGCATACGCTCTAGCTTGTGCTAAACAATTTACTCAGAAAGCTTCAAAATATTTTTTAAAAAATTAATCACGGGCCTCCCTGGTGGCGCAGTGGTTGCGAGTCCGCCTGCCGATGCAGGGGATACGGGTTCGTGCCCCGGTCTGGGAGGATCTCATATGCCGTGGAGCGGCTGGGCCCGTGAGCCATGGCCGCTGAGCCTGCGCGTCCGGAGCCTGTGCTGCACAACGGGAGAGGCCACAACAGTGAGAGGCCCGCATACCGCAAAAAAAAAAAAAATTAATCGCCCTCGGGCTTCCCTGGTGGCGCAGTGGTTGAGAGTCCGCCTGCCGATGCAGGGGACACGGGTTTGTGCCCCGGTCCGGGAAGATCCCACATGCCGCGGAGCGGCTGGGCCCGTGAGCCATGGCCGCCAAGCCTGCGCGTCCGGAGCCTCTGCTCCGCAACAGGAGAGGCCACAACAGTGAGAGGCCCGCGTACCGCAAAAAAAAAAAAAAAAATATATATATATATATATATATATATATATATATATATATATTTTATGTCTATGGTAAAATGTTGAGTTTAAAAAAACTAGGAACACTAAAATGTTAATAGTTATTATCTCAGAGATTAGGCTTATTGATTTTTTTTTGTATTTTTAAAATTTTCTACATGAACACACATTACTTTGAAAATATGTTTTAGAGCATTCAAGTAACCAAACATCTGTCTTCCTATTTAAAGGGACTAAATTAATTTCATATTTTTCACATCCTTAAATTCATTCCATCACGAATTTTAGAAAAATCTAATTTTCCTGTCAATGGTCAACAAACCAATACTTCACTTAGCATAAGTCAATAATTCATGGAACTTACCAATAAAAGCTGGAGATGATAAAAGTAAATATTGAAACAGATAATAAAAGTTATTTATTAACTTAGTAATCATTGCAGATATACATTAAAACCTAAATATATTACAGAACTAAGGATTTATCTTCTTTAGACTTCTTTTAAGGCAACATTTTTTTGTAAATCTATTTCTCCACTTAGATTACATAAGTGATCTTAATGTGCATTGTTAAAATAGACATGAAAATCACCTGTACCTTGAAATATATATATAATTATTATTATTTCAGAAAATGGTGTGATTTTACATAAGTGAAATGAATACTTAGGAAACTGATGATGGATAAAACTTAGAATTCACTTGCCATATTACTACAATTCACTTGCATCATGTTTTATTTTAATGCATTTGGCAAGACCCATGCTGTAACAGTAAAATTTTCCCAAAAGCAGCTGAACTAAATACCTCAAATAATACAGGACAATCCTGACAGGAAGAAAAGATAAAGCAATATAATTAGTCAATAGGTTTTTAGTACCTGCTTTATGCCCAGCTGAAACCTGTTCAACAAGTGAAAAATGTATAGGACATGGTCCCTGTCTTAAGAAAGCTTATCACTGAAGAGATACAGTGATAAGCTGTATCACTGAACAGATACAACAAACTTCATTAAAAAAAATTCTGAACAGTTATGCATGAAATTTTGTGCTTTGATTATAAGAACAATAGATATTCAGAGAAAAAGGAAAAGGGGCGAAAAGGCTGAATGACAATCATAAAAGGCTTCTGAAGGAGAGAAAATTCAGGAAGGTCCAAAAAGGATGGGTATGGTCTGGTTAGAAGACAAGGAGAGACATTATTTCAGAAGATGGAAATTGAATGAATAAAGACAATAAGGCCATTAATTTACATTTGATGGGGGAAATGAAAGGCATGAGGAGGAAAGGAATGAGAACATCTGATGGGCAGAAGCAACGGAGTGAAGTGCAATAAAGGGAAGGTAAGAGGACGGGAACTATAAACCCATCTTCACTCTGCCAGGCACATGCAACTAAACATCCTGAGTCCATCCAATCTCCAGGCAAGGCTCCCCAGAGTCCCAGAGGAATTGATCATCAATTCAGAATATCAAATATCAGGCTTGGTATGGAGTAAACATGAGCAGATGGCTTGGACCTTGTGCTTAACACAAGGCTTCATGTTGAGACACTCCTCCAAAGGGTTATTTTGTTTTAAATTTGGCTCCTCTGGAATTCTATTCCATTCCTCAACTCTCCTCATCCTTCTTTGGGCTCTAATTCATGGATCTCAGGCTCATTAAGTAGAACAACACTTCTGGCTCTATCTTTGCTGTGGGATTTGAAGCTGACCTTTCTCATAGTTACATTCTACAAAAGTCAGATAATTTATAATTTGAAAATCTATGAATAGATAATGTGATACATAAATGCTACGTCTTTTTCAACTAGTTGTAGGAAGTTGGTATTCAATGCTTATGCAAATTTACTGAGTTAAAACTGTGTAATTTATGAGAGGAAAGTTGAATCTAATCTTTTCTGCTTGGGAGTTTGAAAAGAATGAAGGGGAAATCATTGGAATGAGTATGGATTTGTTTTGAACAACGGAAACTCATATGTGGAAATGATTTATAGGGCATTCAGTTCAGATTCCTGACAATGCTGAATTGCTTCCTACCACAAGAGCTCAGAGGTTAAGTTCAGACTATTTTAAACTATGATTCAGCTGCTACCAAACATCAAGGAGAACTTGTATGAGTCCTGGGCAATATAGTTTAATATAAAGTGGTGACCTGACTACAGTCAACAATATTGTATTGTATATTTGAAAGGTGCTAAAAGAGTAGGTCTTAAAAGTTCTTATCACAAGTAAAAACAAAATTCTAACTATGTGAGGTGATAAATGCTAACTAAACTTATTGTGGTGATCATTTCACAATATATATTACATCAAATTATTATATTGTACACCTTCAAGTTATATGACATTATATGTCAATTATATCTCAATAAAAATGGAAAATAAATAGATAAACATATGGCCTTCTTCTGTAAACTACTACCTATCCACATCTAAACATATTTTCTGCTTGCAATTACATATAAAGTCCCTGCCTTAGTCTGGCTTATTGAATCAGTATTTCAGGATATAGCCTGTCCCTGGGGGAAAATATTTAAAAGATAAGGCTTGTATAGCACAGAGAGATCAGCTCGGTGATTTGTGACCACCTAGAGGGGTGGGATAGGGACGGTGGGAGGGAGGTGCAAGAGGGAGGAGATATGGGGATATATGTATATGTATAGCTGATTCACTTTGTTATAAAGCAGAAACTAACACACCATTGTAAAGCAATTATACTCCAATAAAGATGCTAAAAAAAAAAAAAAAGACAAGGCTTACTATTATCTGTCTTAGCCTTGGTCCAATAAATTCAGATAACCTCATCCCTACCCCATGCCCTACACTTTAGCTGCCACATCAGAGCAAGCTACAGATGATTAAGCTTGTTGGAGACAATTCCCCTGCCCTTTCTCTGGCTTCTGTAGAGGTAAACCCAGCTGATGCAACACCTTGTTATGTAATCCCCACGTGAAAGCTGAATGAATGAATAAATAAATGAACAATCTTATATCCAGTCATAAGCCCAAATCTCATGGTGTCAATAGCCAGCCTTAGATATCCATCTTTCAGTGGATTTCCATAACTTTTAAAATAATAACCAAATCTTCAACTTGGCATACAGGCCCTATTAGTTTGGTCCTGGCTACTTGTTCAGTCTTATCATATACCATCCACTCACTTCTGTGCTCCACCTTACACAAGCCTTCTTTTTCTTTCTCCAATATGTCCTGCTTCCTCCAGCCTCAAATTCCTCATAAGTAGAGCGCTACTTACTCAGCAGAAACACTTGGTTCCCAATCCCCGCCCATCATTTTCCTGGCCAAATGCAACTCATCTTTCAGCTCTCAACTCCAATGTTGCTTCCTCAAGAACACCTTCCTGATGCCCCCAAATAGATCAGTTCTCCTTGATACATGCATTTATATTTCCCCTGCAATTTTTATTCAGAACACTTATCACTGATTATGATTAGCAATGGCCCTAGTACATATTAGGGCATTAATAATTTTATAAGACTGAATGAAGAGCATGCTGTGTGTGCCATTCTAGACCTGAAGTTTCTGTTGAACACAGATACAGCAACCACATTGGTATGGGAAAATGCTCTTGGTTTTGGTCTTGGATCACTGGAATTCCTGAGGTTTCAATCTTAGAATAATCAAATGACTTATCAAAAGACAGAAATAAAGTATGTGTGTTTAACTATGTATATATCATTTGAGAAATATGAAGATTTGAGGAAAACGGAGACTACCAGCACCCAAACCCATTGTAGCACAAAGGGATTGTCCACCCCACTCAACTTCTTCTTTTCATTCCATCCACACTCTCTCAGATGGAAAGGGAGCTTTGAAAGACCAAGGAAAGAAGCAAAGACATCGTAAGTTTTTTTTTAAACCGAAGAGTGTGTGAATATTAGTAAGACGTTTATTTTGTATCTCTTAGATGTTAACAATCTAGAACAGCTAATCCACTATTAAAGAGAATTGTGTCAGTCAGTATGAGCTAGGTTATGCGTCAGTAAAAATCAACCCCAAAATCTCAGTGACTAAACACAGCACAGATCTGTTTCTCACTCCCTCTTTCATGCCCAGTGTGAATCGACCTCAAAATTCTGCTCAGAATAGTCACTCGAGGACTGAGACTAAACAGAGGTCCATCTTAATACACATTTCCTTGATGAACCACAGCATGGCACGGGGCAACAAAAATCATGCACTAGCTGGTAAAGTTACCCCTGGAAGTCACACACATCACTTTAGCTCACATTTCATTAGCCAAAACAAGTCATGGCCATGCCTAACTACAAAATTAAGACAGTGTAATCCTACCACCTGCCAATATTGAGATGAAAAAATTCTAATGACTAACACAGCAACCATAAGAATTGATAACAGCCATTCCAGTACAAAACAAAGGTTATCATGACCTTGGTTTTTCTTTGCACCAGCAGAACTGGGACTTGTGCAGGGTAGAAGAGACCACGGAGAGAAAGAACTCGCAGAAATCCAAATAAGATTAACTCAGAAGTGGTAACTCAACAGGAAAAGGAAAGAGGTAAAATGGTTGCTCACACCCACCTGCTTCCTCTGGATGACATATGTGTTTATGACCAACTAATGTAAAATTGTTTCTTTTCTAGAAATACATTGCATGGGCACACACATAACAGAGGAGTTAAACTATTATAGTGCGATTATCATTATTCAAGGAAAGGTATTTAGGGGGAGAAATGACAATGTTTTTTTAGTAGAGATCTGAAACTTCAGATCTTCAAAATGCTCCAAAATGTTGAAAACATTGAGGCTGTATAAAAAATATTGAAGGTGGGTTTCCCTGGTGGCGCAGTGGTTGAGAGTCCGCCTGCTGATGCAGGGGACGCGGGTTCGTGCCCCGGTCCGGGAGGATCCCACATGCCGCGGAGCGGCTGGGCCCGTGAGCCATGGCCGCTGAGCCTGCGCGTCCGGAGCCTGCGCGTCCGGAGCCTGTGCTCCGCAACGGGAGAGGCCACAACAGTGAGTCCCATGTACCAGGAAAATATATATATATATTGAAAGTAAGGGAACCCAGTAAAGAAAAAATTTTAGAAGAGAAAGTGGGTCTCACTAAGAATCCTACTTCCTTCAGTGAGAATGAGGCAAGATATTTTACTGGTATTTAATCATATCAGATCACCCTTCCATTTTCTTTCCATGTTACCAAGCAGGTAGCCAGATCCTTTAGCTCTCTCGATTCAAGTGTTTTGCCAGACATCACAGGACTGACTTCACTGAAGATATCATGCCAGTGTCTTAGAGGATAAGGCAAAAAAGACCCATGACTTGAGAACAGTGTAAAGGGAAGTATATGGATAACAGAGGCACACCTCTCCCAAGAATAGCCCTGCTCAATAGCAGTAAGCTGAGAAGGTAGTGAAACTCAGACCATTGCTATGTAGTCACTCAGGGACACTGAGCCCTAAGTCAAAAGTAATGATCCCCACGTTTGAAACAAAAGCAACACAGTTGTTAGACTTGGAAGGACTGTGGACAACAGGCATCACAGAGGTTATCAATGAGACAGGAGGAGCTTCCTTGATATTCTGGTGCACCTAAAATGCCTCAGAATTGTGTACAACCTGGTGGAGTAGAGGGCAGATGATATTAACGATCAAATTTGCTACCAGCCCCAACAGGATGGGAGCTCAAATGCAGATTTAAGTTGATTTAAGGGAAAAAGAAATGTGTCCATTCTTATATGCTAGAGTAGATAGCTTAAAAACCTATACTCATCAGTAAAAGGGAAGATTATGGACTTGGACCAGACTTATGTAGGCCACTAGCGAAAGAGAGTTCATTCTACTTCTCACCATATATTTTTGTCTAACTTGAGATTTGAAAAAAAAAAAATGAGGTGGACAGGGTTATCTCACAGATATGACGGTGTTAGTTCTGATCTTAGGATAAGTGTCTAATGCAATACCTAATGCCTGAAGGCTATCTACCCCAAAAGCTACCAGGGCTTATATCCAAAGTGCTAGAGAGCCCAGAGAACAGGGCTCACCATCTCTGGGAGAAGGAAGACAGGGAAGTAAACAAACGGTTGAATAATAAATGATACCCCGGGTTGGACCCTGGAATCAGTATGTCAGCTATCACATTCTCTCTAGGATTTTAACATTTATGTTGCCTTTTTAATAAAGATTTTATTTTGCCTATGGACTGGTAATCTCAGATATTCTTAGTAACTACCAAAGGCTAACTACTATTCCTAAAAATCAGAGCTCGGTGTTGTCCTTACAAACTGTCCATGGTCACAATCACTTCTTCCAAGTCCTATCTAATGGAAATAAAATGACGTAACCCATCTACTTTGAGTTGGCTAAAGATTTACAGATGTGAAGCAAATGGTACAGGGGAAAAAGCACTTTAAATTTAGAGACGGAGTTGTCAATCTGTGAAGCTTTTCATTAGAAGTTTTAGAGTGCTTTCATCACTAATTAATAAATAAATGATATGTCAGACAAGCAAATTTAATACTGAGAGAACTAACAGATACACATATCAAAAGCTATTTAACACTGACTTCATCTCACTTGAGCACCACTATTTCAGTGTTCTGTTCAATGAAAACTGACACTTGATGTATTAGATCAATTATCAAATAGAAAATAGCATGAAAAATAATTATAGCCAAGGGCTCACAGTCAGTCCCCTAGCCTTCCTTTTGCAACTTCCTTCTTCCCAAATCATTTGCTCCAGCCCTATTCTCTGAACATCTTGCTAGTCCTCGCTGCCTCCCTTATGCTTTTGCTCATGCAGTTTCTTCTGGAATTGTCTCTCCTTACTTGTAATTGCTTTGAGGACAGAAACCAACACTTGGTCATCCTTGAACCCCTGGAGGCCCTAGTGTGGCATCTGCATATAAAAAGGTGTGTGATAAACACTCACTCAAGTGAACTGAATTTTGACTGCTGACTTCAGTTATTATTATAGTGATCATATCACAGGGCAAACACGGGTTTACCAAACTACACTGCAGCTCTTTCTTAATCTGACAAGAAAAACCAGATTTTCAGGAAAAGGAGTGAAAGCAAGTAGGCAGGCTAAGACAATAAAAAACTGGACTGTAAAAGTCAATTCCATGGAAGAACAATTTTCATACTCTCCTTATTGAGCGTGGTGGTCAAATGTACAAATGCTAAGGAAACATTCCTATTTAGTTAATAGTGCATGATGGACCTCATCAGAATTTGTCTTCTTTCTTTTGAGGACTTCGTAGAGGACTTTTTAGCTTCTGTTTTAGAAACTTTGGGCTGCTTTCTGTTGAGATTGCTCCCTTTTTTTTTTTTGGATTTCACAGATCTCCAAGGCATACTAGAAGAGTGAACCAGTTCTGCTTAGAGTGAAAGGACCTGGGTAATCAGGTGAACCATTCCATTTATTTGCAGGCATTCCTTAGATGTGTGAAATAATTTCAATAAGCCCATGTTCATGCCAAGACTGATAGGGGCATTAAGCTCTTATGTTAGTAATGGTAAGGACAATTTAAGTATTTAATGTATAGTCCTCTCAGTCTTAGTGTTTTTAAAAGATGTAAATGCTTTATGCTTAAATAATAATAATGTTGATAATGATTATTAAATGCCTCCTGTGTGCCAGCCCCTATGATCAGCACTTACTTACCCCCCCAATTCAATTTAAAACTCATTAATACTAACAAGTATTAAGATCCTCTGTCACAGATGGGAACACTGAAGTACAGAGAGGCTAAATAACTTAGCTAGTGGCACATAGTCCACTAACAGAACTGAAATGGGACCCAAAACAAATTCCATAGTGCCCACTCTTTATTAGATTACTTTAAATCCCAAGTTAACTAAATGCCCTACCAATTAGTTGACACCTGAGATGGTAGCAGAGTTTGGAAAAAGCTGGCTAATTTACTATTTAAAATCCCCATCAAGAGGATTTTAACTGAAGGTAAGAAAGCAAATGGGAAGTTTAGGCAAAATTTTCTACAACTGGAAAATTTGAGAACACACAGCCACCATTCTGCCAGGTCGCATTAGCACAGCTGGGTAAGGAGGGGGCTCTTGCCAGGCTGCTGGAACCAGACACACCCAGTCGAGACGGGAAGAACAGCTGTGATAGGAAGACATCTGTAACCCACGAAAATCTTACTATCTGCTACCCAAGTGTGCGCACAGAGCTGCTGGCCGGCATCATATTGAAAAGTCTTTATTCTGCTTTCCAAATCTGTGTTAATTTGATCCCAGACTACATAGAAAAAAAGCAAAGCAGAGAGTTGATGATTAACCAGCTCTTCTCTACTGGGTAAACATCCAACTGTTCAACATTTTTAGCAGTGATTTGAAAACATAAATAACACCCCGAGCATATTTTCAGATGCCCCAAAACTGAATGAGAGAGCTAATATAATTAAGACAATACATTGAGATATAAAATTATGTTAACAAACCAGAACACTAGGGAAAACAGCAAGATTTAACAGAGTGAATTATAAAGTCACGTATTTGAGTCCAAAACTTGCAGAAATTGAATAGAGAGTGAGGGAAAGGGAGACTTGGATAAACTTTCTGTGTGAAAAGCATTGCACGGGAGGTAGGTTGCAGCTCATAATTAGCCAGAATGTGCAAACAGACTTAAGTAAATGAGTACTAGCCCAGGGTCTGTATCAAAGGAGGTAATGGTGATGGAAGATTGTGTTCAGTTTAGATGCCACTATTTAAAATCAAGTCTATCCAGAGTAGAGTAACCAGTACAATGAAGGCTTTGGAAACCTGTGAACATAAGGCAAGGCTAGAGAAACAGAGGAAGTTTAGCCTGAAGAGGAAAACACTAGAGGTAATTTTGCTAGCACTCTTCATGGTGTAATGGAAAGTAAACGGCCTAGAGACCAAGGCAGAATTCAATCCTAACCCTAATAACTCTGAGAATCAGGGAAACCATTTAATCTCAACCTCGCAGCATCCTCAGCACATATGGTTTGCTTATTCCTAAATTATTTAGGCTTAATACATTGGGTACTAAAAACAGGATAAAAAGCAAGCTTTTGACCTTAGAGAGCTAACAGCTTTGTGCCCAAGATAGACAAGTTTCAGTCCATTAACATACAGAGTAATGATGCTCTGGGAGTTCAGAGGACAGGCAATTCACCTTGAAACAGGACGTTTTGACCAGGACTTCTTGATACAATTGTTTTTCATGGTGTATTAGTTTCCTGGGACTGCTATAATGCAGGACCACAAACCGGGAAGCTAAAACAACAGAAATTTATTGTCTCACAGTTCTGGAGGCTAGAAGTCCAAGACCAAAGTGTCCACAGGGTTGGTTCTTTCTGAAGGCTGTGAGGGACAATCTGTTCCATGAATCTCTCTTATCTTCTGGTGATTTGCTAGCAATTCTTAGTGTTCCTTGGCTTGTAGATACATCACCCTGACCTCTGTTTTCATCTTCACACGGTGTTCTCCCTGTGTCTCTCCATGTAGTCTCTCCTCTATGTATGCTGTCTCTGTAGCTAAATTTCCCTTTTTTATAAGGATAGTCATATTGGATTAGGGCCCACCCTAACGACCTCATCTTAACATGGTCATATGCAAAGACTCTATTTCCAAATACGGTCATATTCACAGGTACTGGGGGTTAGGACTTCAACACCTTTTGGGGGGATGGGGACACAGTTCAACCCATAACACATGGCTAATTTAAAATAGGCATGTCAAAATATCTTTTTTATTTTTCATTTTGTAAGTACCTAAGCAGAAGTTGTAACAAAAGTTACACTCCCATATTCGCAGGAGCCTCTGACCCTTCACCCTGACCCCAATCCTTGCTCCATCATGGACCCATCCTCCATCTCTGACTCTACTCCAGTCCACACTCTCATCTTCACCCCATCCCTAAACCATATCCCCTCTCTCTCCCCACCGCCAGAGGGGAAGGTCAGCAATGCTTGTAAAGGTTAGTAATGGAGTAAGAATAAAGGTTTTTCCTTGGGATTCTTTTAAGTCAAGAATTTAATGGTTCACTTTTTTAGGCTCCATCAAAGTGAATTCAAATCAAATGATGGCGTATAAAAATGTTCCTGGAATCAAAATGTCCTCAGGGTAAAATTTACCAGAATAGCCAAGTCAAAATATTGTGTAACGAATTATGTGGTGCAGGCGAGTCTGGGATTAGCTTATTTGTGAAGGCCATACCAAAGCCGAGTGTAGAAGGACAAGCAGGAGATTAATCAGGCAAGGAAAGGAACATTCTTGGCTGAAGGAAGAATGCAAAGGCACGATGCTGAGAAAGCAGGAAGCATCGGAGAACCTCAAATGGTGTCGCACGGCCGGGGCACAGCGGGGGAAGGAAGGCAGGAAGAGGCCTCGCTGCCAAAGGCCTAATACATCGTTGGTTGTCTATTTATTTTAGTATTATTTCACTTATTATTGCCATGGACAGTGAGCACAGGATTGGAAGCAAGGAGTGCCATGCTCATATGTGTAGTTTTAAAAGAGCACTTTGGCAACTGTGGGGAGGTTGGATTAAAAGGGTCAAAAACTGGAGATGGGAAGACCAGTGGGAAGTCTGTGTAATAATACAGGTAGACAATGATGAAAGCTGGCCAGAAGATGGCAAGCATGGTGAGGAGGGCAAGCCTTGCCAGCTGTTTATAGAAATAATTCGGCAGGTAGAATCGACAGGAGTTTTTTAAAATGTGTATACAATTTTTAAAGGTTGCTTTCCATTGACAGCTATTACAAAATACTGGCTCTGTTCCCCATGTTGCACAACACATCCTTGAGCCTACCTTACACCCAATAATTTGTACCTCCCGCTCTCCCACCCCTATACTGCCCCTCCCCCCGCAACTGGTAACCCACTAGTTCGTTCTCTGTATTTGTGAGTCTGCTCCTGTTCTGTTATACTCACTAGTTTGCTGGATTTTAATGAAGGAAACTACAAGAGTGGTTTCCAACTCTAGCTGCACATGTCAGGCATCTTGGGAGTCTTTCTAAACGCAGACTCTCTGGCCCTGCCTCGGACTTAGTGAATCAGAGTTTCTGCTGTTTACGCCTTGAGAATTTGAAGATCCCTCCAGCCAGTCTCCGTGACTAACAATTTAAGGGCTGGCCCCCAGGAGAAAGAGAAAACACTCCCTGTTGGTTCAGAATCAGGTTTTAGTGCCATGTAACAAAACTGTATCACAGTTAAACTGTTTAAAGATAGAACCATTACCTCCGAAACTTGTCGCTGAATACATTTGAGCAGGAACCAGTAAACCAGTTAAAGAGAGGTAATAGAAGGGTTTTTTGCTTGTCAGAAGCATGAGAGTGCCTTTAAGGCACTCCAGGGCCAGAGAGCTTTCCAGTGCACTGAGCGGAACCAAAGGCGGTCAGAGCAGCAGACAGGCACTCAGAGGGAATCTGTGCACCCTGGCCCTTTGCGAGCTCCCTTTTTGCTCCAGCTGTGGCTTCAGTCACTGTCTCGCTCTGCCCTGGTTTGGATTCCAGGTTCTGGCCTTTGGATCTGTCTCTGTTTCCATGACAACCCAGTCCTGTTTGAGCCACGCTTGCTAGCTGGCGGCTACATCTGGATTCACCCAGGTAACCCCACCCTGTGGTGTCAACTTGTCACCATCTCTGAGGCTCCATTTCGGTCTGCCCACCCCACACCTGGTTTCCAGCTCCATTCAGCCCTCCTTAGCTTCCACCATACTCATGCCCACATTCAGGACCCTGCTTCAAGCTTGGGGTACAGACCGCCCCTCCCACCCGATTCCAATGCTGGTCTGCTGAACACATTTCTATGCAAGACGATGAAGATCCAGTAGCTTCCTAGTAAGTCTTGGAGGAGGGAAAGTACAGCCATTAAAAGTACAAGCTCTGAATTCAAATCTAGACTGTGTGACAATAAGCCAGTTACCTAATCTCTCCAAGTTTCCAAAACAATCTAAACATGATAAATACATCTAACCCACCCCATAAGTTATAAAGGTATAAGCAGCACGGTCAGCTTCACCAACTCAGGATAAACACATGGCCAAGACTCTTTTCATTTAGAGTCAATAACTCAAGCACCCAGATGCTCTTGCCAACTGGATGTTCAATGTCTCCCTCTTGTTGCTTAACTCATCTCCAATGCCAAGTAGTCCAAGAATGCTGAGGACGTAGTCAGTCCAAAGAGGACAAATCTAGGTTAATCAGAGACAGCTGGAGCTGCCCATTGGTCCACGCACCTGATTCTGTCACATGGTATGACATAAAGACTACTCCTGTGTTCTCTGATGGACGCTTATTTACCATCTCAGTAATGGCATTGCTGGATCCAATTTCTGCCCAGGACTAATGATGTCTCACTCTTGGGCTAACAGGTTACTCTGCTGCAACCAATCCTTCCTCAGACTCTTGCATCTGGGCCTGGGCACTAACCCAGCTACCATGTCCCCTCCAGGAGCTCCTTTTCAAGGCCTTAGGGCTTATATTAGTTTCCTGGGGTTTCCATAACAAACTGTCACAAAGTGGGTGGCTTAAAACAACAGAAATGTATTCTCTCACAGTTTAGGAGGCTAGAAGCATAAAATCAAGGTGCTAGCAGGGCTGGTTCCTTCTGGAGGCTGTAAGGGAGAAACTGTCTCATGCCTCCTAGCTTTTGCTGGCTCCCAGCAATCTTTGGTATTCTTTGATTTGTAGCTGCATCACTCCACCTCTACCTCCATCTATACATGTTTTCTTCACTCTGTTATCCCTGTGAGTTCTCTCTTCTTCTTTTTTTTTGTTTTTTTTTTTTTGCGGTACGCGGGCCTCTCACTGTTGTGGCCTCTCCCGTTGCGGAGCACAGGCTCTGGACGCGCAGGCTCAGCGGCCATGGCTCACGGGCCCAGCCGCTCCGCGGCATGTGGGATCCTCCCGGACCGGGGCACGAACCCGTGTCCCCTGCATCGGCAGGCGGACTCTCAACCACTGCGCCACCAGGGAAGCCCCTCTCTTCTTCTTATAAGTCATTGGATTTAGGGCCCATGAGTGAGGACGACCTCATCTTAACTAATACCAGCAAAGACTCTATTGCCAAAGCTCATGTTCTGAGGTTCCAGTGAACATGAATTTGCAGGGGACACTATTCAATGCACTACAGGGCCCCTTCTTGATAGCAAAGCTTGAAGACCCACTTCCTGAATTTCAAATCTCTCAAAGAAGAGATCTGATACCCCTTCCTCCAAGGAAGTCCACTGGACTCCCTATGTACATTTTTCTTTTATCCTCCCTGCTATACTGAGGGACAGCAAACAGGTCTTCTTATATTTCCAATGTTTCACTTAATAAGAAAAATCTGTCCAAGAAGTCTGACCAGACCCCTCCTAGGATTTAAAAGGAAGTGGCCTAATTTTCATCTCACTTCACGTGTGAAGTACGTACAACGTCTGGCACATAGACAGCCCTCAATTACTGGCAATTATTTATTTTCCCTGAAGGTAACCGAAAATGCCCTAAAGATACGGAGCATCAGAATAAAACTTACTTCTCTGGAGGCAAAATATCTGCCCTCTTTAGTTTCTAGGGCAATGTGAGTGGAACTCTCGATGAAGTATGGCAGGCTCTGTATCCTTTATAAAATATCTAGCTGTATTTTACATATAGTTGGCTCAGGGATCAGACTGATTGTGTGTTTCAGAGCTCTCTGATACTATGACTATTTAAGGGCTCTTACTAGTGCTGAACTAGGATAGACAGGATGTGTTCAGAGTGGAGAGAAGTGCACATCAAGGGCCTTTATCTTGTGAAGACTGTATCTTCGCATCTACAGGCTCTATGGAACCACAGGCTGGTTGCAACAGCAGCATCTTGGGGTCCTTCTGTTAGCAAACAAGCTCTCACTTAAGACTCCAGTGTAAGTCTAGATCTATACCATAAATCTTCCACATTCTCCCACATATACTCCACAGTTTACTACCCTGCTCCCTGCCCCAAGACCTAACATTAAGTTCTTTTATCCCAAGCCTTCCAGTTGGATTTAGAATAACAACTGGAAGTCCCAGCAGGAGATCAGAAGGAAGAGTGAGATGCAGTGATTTATTCCCCGGGCCCCTACTCTGTGAGATCTCCTAGGGTTGGCTATGTCTTTGACCCAAGGTCATGGTTCCTCTTGAAGTGGCCTCCATAAGACTCTTTCTGTATCTCCCACCCCACCCCACCTTCAGGCCTAGAAGGGGTAACTGCCTCACTGTTTTTATAATGTTAGCACTGCACCTCTGTAAATAGTTCCTTTATAAATAAAATGTCTTAAAACTCATTCCTGACCTTTACAAGGTCACTACTTAGATTTGCATGAAATACATAGTTTGATTCTCAGTTATTTTCATCTTAAATATTTCATCAAGAATTTTAGGACTGGAAGAGATCATCTAAATGAGCTCTTCATTTAATAAGTGGTGGATCAGAGGCCCAGTGGGGTTCAGTGATTTGCCCAAGGCCATGCTACTTAGTGGGGGAGCTGAGCCTAAAACCCAAGCCTCCTAAACCCCAATCCAGTGGTCTTTCAACCCATCTACCTGTGAGCCTAGAAAAAGGATAACTATCATCCTAGACAATACCAGCTTTCTGTAGTTAATAGATACTCAAAATCAGCACCACCTCCAGTCACTTTATGAACTTCATCTTCCATTCTTTCCTTCCTTTTTTCCTTAGCATTTCCTTCACGCTTTTTCTTTCCAGTACTTTCCCTCTGCCCCGGGAGAGAAATAAACATTTACTGAGTACTCATTATGCACTAGACACCATGAAATACACAAGTAACACATGCTAAATCATTTGTTGTCTCACTTAACACTCTCAGCAACTATGAGGTATTAAACCAATTTTACATATTAGGAAACTGAGGCTTAAAGAACTTAAGTGTCCAAGGAGGCACAACTAATACGCAAGCTTCCAGTCCAGTGTGTTGACTCCAGAATCTTGTACTCTCCCCATGACGCCACGATGCATCCTGCAGGTAACTGAAGCCCTCGTGCTGCCTGGTGCCTTCCAGCCCTCCTCCCTCCCCTGTCCTGCCCTCCTCCCTCTCCTGTTCTCACTGCAGCAGCATTCCTCCGGTTTTCAGATCAACACAGCCATCTTGTGTTTGATTCCATTAAACAATAACAGAAAACTAGCAATTTCGAGAAATCAGTTACCCATCTCTTTTTTGGGTTTTATATTTTTTTAAAGGATGCCTAGAATCAAAACCTAATGCGGTCTCTACAAATGCAGAAAATAGTCAAATTGTAACTGATGCCATGTACTGGCATCAATTCTTATTAGAAAAGAAGAAGCTTTTGTTGAAAAGAATATTTAAATGGAAAGATTAGAAAAAGATCCTTTCTTACACATTCATTTAATTAGAAGTTCACACATTCGTTCTCAAAGCTGTTCTAGAAATGAGAAGAAACAAGCAAGTGTTACTTAGAATCCAGGTTCTGCAAACGGAGGACTCCAAGACAAAGAACACTGCAATCACTGTATGAGAGGGGAAAGTGAGGAGGTAAGGTTTGCGACCAGCTCTCAAGTCTGAAAAGAGGGAAGGGCTGAATTTGTAAGAAAGTATTATATCCTACTGCATTCATTTGTATGACTTATTTTCAGCACAACGAGTAATTATTCTTACAGTTTTCTCTCCTTTGTCTTCTGCATGCTTCACGAGGGTGGGAATTGTGTCTTACCCATCTTTGCATCTTCCACATCCCAGAGTCATTATCTTATATATAGAAGATACTCAGTAAATGTCTTCATTGAATAAGCACTCTACCTTTTCAAGTAATAGACTCACTTAATGAGGCCACTCATAATTTTACCTCTTATGTTGTGCATATTTCAGAATCATATTTTCAAAGGTAGAGGTGAAAATTAGATTTCACAGTAGTATCAGAGGTATAATGGGAGGCTATTGTCAAAAATAATGAAAATAAGTGTCAAAGTTCATCAGCTTCTGAATTCTCTTCTCAATGACTTTTTCCTCTTTTGCGTGGGAGAACCTTGGACCTTAGCTGTTATTTTTTCTTTTTTGTCTTCAAATACCTTTAATATAAAACATATTTTTGAGGCACAGTACTGTTCTTGATACATTCAGATGACTTATTTGTCAGACACAAAAGGGCTCCTCAGGCTGCTATGAGGCTATTGTACACACCTGTACATTTTAAGTAGATTTCAACACAATGGATATTAACAGCTGTTCTCAGAAGCACTCACTGTTTGAGGGGTACTTATTCCTGCTCCTTTATAGGATTTTGTTTTCTTCTTTTGACATTGTATCTACAATCATACCTCCAGTGGTTGGCAAATTAGGGAGGAAATTCAGCATTAAAATTGTTTATAGTTTGTTTTTCAGAAAAAGAAAACCAATAAAGAAAGAAGTAAATTTCAAAGCACAAAGAGTTTATGATGCCATCTTTTTAAACAGCACAAGTACACCCTAAATCGTTACCTAGCTCTTTAGAAATAAGCATCTATAAGTGATTCAGTTGTTTGTGTGTTTTTATCTTTTTTATATTTTTACTATCAGTTTAAATAAAAGCAAGGTGATCTTTTCTGAGCTCTATATTCCCACTAACTGAGCTTTAAAGGCAGCCTGTACCATGGCTTACTTTGTTGAACCCACTGTATCAAAAACAAGATTCCTCTGTGGACTCCATCAAATAGAGTAAAACAGGGTACAGAAAGATTAGTGAGTTAAGCTGAACAAGGCATGGTTCTGATACGCCTTTTTGGCCCTTCTGAAGTTAGGAATCAGAACCAGTTTTCTACAAACAGTAGGCTACCCTCAATGAGATGATGTTCAAACATCTGCAACATGTAAGAGTTCTAATTCATAATGGCGCTTGTAAATTTGACCCTGGCAAATAGAGGGGCCAGCCGCCCACTCCCTCAGGACATGTAGGCTACTGTAACTGATTATGATGACTCAGCGGGGTTCCAGATGTCATTTCTCCACTCACTGGCTAGAATCATGGCACCCAATTTTTTTTTTCTGTGACTCTAAATTGGACCGCAAGGAGGCTTTGTCACCCTTCTGTCTTACAGTTAAACTAATTAGGAGCTAGTATACTTCATAACCATTGAGTGAAATTTGCACGTTCCTATAGTTATCATTATATGAAAGCAATCTTCTAATATTTAGGCTCAGCATGTGACATACCTCAGGTTGGCCTGCCGTCTCTGACCACCAGAGGAAGAAGAGGAAGTGGGAGAAGCCAACATACCCTCAGCGTGTGGCAAACAATGCCCCAGACTGCTGTGGTCCTCCTCCCCGCTTAGGATGGGGATGGAGAAAGGAGGGCAGGAAGAGGTCTGCAAAGGACTCTGCTCCCATCCTTCACTCTCTACCTAAAAAAGCTCCCAACCCCTCCCCACCTTTGGAGCCACATCTATAGACTCTAGACAGAGCTAATTTTCAGTTCTTGAGCCAGAAAACAGGGCAGACAATCCAAAAACATGAGTTATGTATAATATAATCATATTTTCTGAATCAAAATTGAAACATACTGGTCAGACACATTGGTCTAGCTGCACATGGTCCAACAAGAACACAGCATAGAGTATTTTTTCATCAGTTCTAATATACACATAGTTTTATTATTCTAATATCACTGAAATAAGGATAAGGATGTGTCTTGCAATCAATAACATGTTGGTTTAACGTTTTTTCTTGATTAGTGGTACAAAAAATAATGGTGTGTCTTACAATCAATAACATCTTAGGGCCTCCCTGGTGGCGCAGTGGTTGAGAGTCCGCCTGCCGATGCAGGGGATACGGGTTCGTGCCCCGGTCTGGGAGGATCCCATATGCCGCGGAGCGGCTGGGCCCGTGAGCCATGGCTGCTGAGCCTGCGCATCCGGAGCCTGTGCTCCGCAACGGGAGAGGCCACAACAGTGAGAGGCCCGCATACCACAAAAAAAAAAAAAAAAAAAAAAAAAAAAAAAAAAAAAAATAACATCTTAGATGTGATCAAATTGACACCAGGATTATCCCAGAAAACCCAGGAAAAACAATTTGTTTTTACACATGTTCAAACCTTGCAGTTCTTTCATCCCAACTGGATTTCAGATCAGAGTGTAATGGTCTCTTTCATGTGTCAACTTGCCTGGACTCTAGTCTCCAGTTATTCAATCAAACGTTAATCTAGGTGTTGCTGTAAAGGTATTTTGTACATATGAGGTTAACATCCTCCATCAATGGACTTTAAGTAAAGGAGATTATCCTCCATAATCTGGGTTGGCCTGATCCAATCAGTTAAGGTTTTGAGAGTAGAACTAAAGTTTCCCTGAGGAAGAAGAAATTCGCCCGCATCAGCTCATCCCAGAGTTTCCATCCAGTCCTTCCTGTCAGCCTGATGTACAGATTTTGAACTTGCCTAACCAGCTCCTGCAGTCACATAAGCCACCTTTTTGCAATCAAACCTTTTATATATATTCTACAGTTCTGTTTCTCTGTTGGAACCCTGACTGATACAGAGGATCGGTGGTATTTTTTTTTCTCCTAATATTTTCTCCCTTTTTGACATTTACTTAACTGAAAAGGTAATACATTTCCCTATTCCTTATATTTATATAAAAGTACACAGTAGGGGCTTCCCTGGTG
Source organism: Hyperoodon ampullatus (assembly GCF_949752795.1). Classification (NCBI taxonomy): domain Eukaryota; kingdom Metazoa; phylum Chordata; class Mammalia; order Artiodactyla; family Ziphiidae; genus Hyperoodon; species Hyperoodon ampullatus. Next base: position 87,884,934 of record NC_136924.1, on the reverse strand, counting down.
GCGCAGTGGTTGAAAGTCCACCTGCCGATGCAGGGGACACGGGTTCGTGCCCCGGTCCGGGAGGATCCCACATGCCACGGAGCGGCTGTGCCCGTGAGCCATGGCCGCTGAGCCTGCGTGTCCGGAGCCTGTGCTCCGCAACGGGAGAGGCCACAACAGTGAGAGGCCCGCGTACCGCAAAAAAAAAAAAAAAAAAAAAAGTACACAGTAAAAAGATTTCTTCCAACTCCCTTCCCCGTCCTGCCAGCTCCTAATCTACCATCTGTCACATGTAACCACTATAATTATTTCTTTGTGAGTAATTCTAAAGTTTTTTATGCATAAGCAAATAAATACAGATATACATCTCCTCCAACTCCCACAAATCTACAGAAGAGAAAAAAAGGTAGCCTGCTACATACAATGTTCTGCACTCTGCTTTTTTTTTTCCTTAATATTCCTGAAAGGTTTTTCCATTTCCGTATACAAAGAACTTTATACTTTTTCCTCAGCTGTATTATATTCTATTGCATGTCTATACCATGATTTGTTTAATCAGTCACCTATTGGTGAACATTCAGCTTATTTCAACACATTTGCTAGTATTCACAAGGGAATATCCTTAAAAACATTTTAAAATATAAATGGATAGATAACACGGCTAAACAGATAGATAGATAGATAGATAGATAGATAGAACTGTACATAGTGACTTACATCTGTATAATCATTGTGTACTTTGAGCAAGAGTATGTGTAGAAGAACACACAAGTGGAATTACTTAAGGGGTTGGAGGGTACATGCATTTTCGATTCTGAGAGATCTTCCTAAATTGTCCTAAATTTCCCACCATCATCAAAGAAAGTATTTGGTTAGAAAGTGCTTGTTTTTCCACAGCCTCAGCAACACAAATGTGTCATTGATCTTTGGAATTCTTGCCAATTCAATAAATTACAAAAGTACGTTTCAGTGGATATATAATTTACATTTCACTTAATAAGAGTGATATAGAATATCTTTGTAATATGTTTGAGTCCTTTCTACTTCCTTTTCTGTACAACCTCTGTGCATATTTTTGGACTAGTTTTCTACTGAGTTGGTCTTTCTGTATCATCCAAGAGTCCTTAGATATTAAGGAGGTTACCCTTCTATATGTGACATGAGAATACTAATATTTTCACCAGGTCTTCTTTTGTCTTTTGGCCCTCTTGATGGTTCCACCATATAGAATTTATTTTTATGCATTTTGATTTATCAATCTTTTCTTTTTATGGACTTCAGATTTTGTGTCATACTCAAAAAGGCCTTCTCCACACCAAAGTTCTAAAGACATTCACTATTTTTTTTTTCTATAGAATGTTTACGGTTTCTTTTTTTACATTTAACTCTTTATTATTTTTTTGATGGCTGACCAGTTGTCCCAACATCATTTATTAAATAGGCTACTTTTTCCCTACTTATTGAAGATGGCTTTATCATAGAATTTCTATATATATTTGGATTTAGTATGTTCCATTGGTTTATATGTCTATGAACCAGTACCACATCTTTTAGTTAGTAAAGCTTTATAATATATTTTAACATCTTGGCAGGGTTAATTCTTCCTCACCTTCCTCCACCCCACCATTGCTCTTCTTTCAGAGGGTTTTCTTGACTATTCTATTTGTGGCTGCACAAGAACTTTAGAAAGAGTCCTCTGTTCATCCCACCTTGTCCCCCTCCCAGATATTTCCATACTGGTTTGTCTTATCACAGTCCTAAAATTCCCCCATTAGATATAATGAATCAAAAAGCCATAAGCATTAGACAACGGTCTCTTACCTTGTGCCGTGAACTGAGACAGCCCCCACATCTCTTAGGGTTTTAGTTTTCCCCTTGCCAGAATAGGGACACAGATAAGGAGAAAAAGTTTTACATAGGTGTGCTCTAAGATACCTTCCAGTTCTAAAGTTTTTCAGTTCAATGTCAAACCTCTTGTTGGGTGTTTTAATTAGCAGTATGCTCATTTCTCATAAAAAAAAATGCTTGCTTTACAATTTTATATTATAAACCATTGGAATTTTTGGAATCATTTCCCATAATTTGCAGTAGAGGAGAAGACTGAAATGAAATGACTTATTTCCCCTACAGATCAAAATTTAAACAGTAGAACTTCCACTGAGTCCTTTTTTCTAAGTCATTTACCTCTTCTAAGTGCAATATAGAATAAGCAAAGGATTCGGCACCCAAAAAAGTACCAACAAACAACAGAAGTTTCAGAAGTTCTGCTTCTATTTTTGTTTTTGCTTCTTTTTCTCTTTTTACCATATCTTTAAATTGATAGCTAACCAGACATTGTAAGATCAAAGACTCTAAATGCAGTTTAGTCTCCCACATGACTGAGTGGCCGCTGAGCACATTGATTACATATCACCGGTGAGTAACTGGGACAATACTCCACTCTAAACTGCATGTCATGGATGAGGGTGAAAAAAGGAACCAAAAAAACTTCAGTTGGTTGCATTACTCTGAAAGGTACATTATTTTTTTTAATCTTGCCAACAGGTTGGCACACTACTGGTCTGTGACACCTAAATAGCACCGTAGTTAAATGTTTGGTGGCTTCTGATCAACTACCTGATCTATGAACCACCTAGATCCAGGAATTAAGAAGCTGAGAAGCCTCTCTCTGTCCACCTCAATGCTATTCATGACTGTTTCATTAACAGGTTTTTCCTTCTCCCTTTTCCTCAATGGCTCTGTTAGGTGGACTCTGTTAGAATGTGGGCTATAAAGCACAAAACCAAAGAGAATAGTTTATTTTCAGGATAGTATTTTTATCCTTTCTGCAGAATAGTGCCTTACATATGTAATATGCCTCCTTCCGCAAAATGAAGCATTCTTAAAGTGATTGACCTACATAAAAGATCTCATCTCAGCTTTAAAAAATTCCTGTGCAAAAACATAAAGCTAGGATAGAAGGATCTGCATTTACTTCAATAAGTCAGAAATTACTTGGGCACTAATCCTCATGGGAGCTGCATGCAAATACCTGGACATCAAAATATCCTTGACTGGGCTGACTTTTAATTTAGGAGTTTACTAGAGCCTGCAGCTATACTGCTGGAGTCTGTGATAGTGTCAGATTCCATAAATGAAGCATGGAGGACTTGGTTAGCGGCCTGGGTAGAATGCCAAAGAATGCCCTGGGGACATGCTAATTCAGTTCTCAAGGTAGCCCACCCTTCTGTGAGCCAGTACTAAACCACTGCCCTACAAAGGTGTTTGAAGTACTGCAGGGCAGTCTCAAATTTTTGCTGTCAGCTCCTCGCACTTATTTACAAAGCTCTTTTCGCTGGCATTTTAGGGCAGCTGCAAGGATAATAAGTTATAGCTGCCACATCAAATTTCCCTGCAGCAGAGACTGCCTGGCACCCCACCACCAGCCAGGGTTTCCTTGAACCCCCTTTCTGATTGGTAAGGGAGGCTGGTGAGAGAACGAATGTCCAGGGAGAGGACTCCTCCAACACTTCCAATGGGTACATGCCAGGAATAACTAGAGAAAAGAATAATGGACTATGACCATCTCTTACATCTTTTCATCTCTTCCCAAGATTCTGTTGAAGGATGAAGATGTTTAGACGTGCCACCCTGCCACTGCCCAGGCATTTCCACCACTCTAAGAGTGGAGAGCTGGGGGAGTTATTGTAGGCAGGAAATCTCATCAATGGCCGCAGCTTTCTCTTTAGTAGGTGGTGGCAGGAAGCTACTCAAGAACCTAAGGGAACCCAGCCACTGCCATCGTTATGCTCATCATCTTAGGAGCCCCACGTCCTGAACTCATGCATGTGCATTCCTCACAAACCTGATTCTGAGAAATATTATTTTCCCCTTTTTACAGAAGTAAGAACTGAAGCTGAAAGAAATTAACATACTTGTCCAAGGTGGCTCAGTTACAAGCAAGAGAGCTCCCATTCAAACCTATGCACATCTGACGCCAAAGCACAGGAGATGGGTGGTAAAATTACACATATCTCAGTTTCAGCTGAGTTTCCAAAGACCAAGAATAATACAAGTGGCAAGTACTGCCCAAATCCTCAAGTGAGATTCTAGAGCACCAATAAATGTAGGGCGTGCTGGGAAAGTATCAAACCAGTTCTGTCAGTGTTAGCCTACCTCACACCTCAAGGGTTTAATGAATGAAGACACTAGAGAAAATGTTTCTTTTAGAGAGACTTGCTGGGCTACCATGGCATCTCTCCTCTCCTTTCCTGGGGACTGAGGAGGAGGGTGGGTCCCCATTACCTCAAGCCGAAGAGAGGAACATCACAGGACACTGGAAAAGTCTGATGTGTGTCCCTTTGACTTTGAAAAATAATAGCTCATTTCCACTAGGCAAACATCAAAAAGGAAAAAGATGGCAGTTGGAAGAAAGGGGGCTATACTGAGAGTGAGCTGTTCTGCTACAGATGCAGGAAAGGGGTAGGTTTATCTGAAGACGAGCTGTTTATGTTTCCTCATAAAACGGCCCCTTTGCTCCGGATCTGCTCTCTGGCTGGGCCAGCTCTGGAAGGGTCAGAGCAGCTGCTTTCCAGGGGAAGGAAATGCATCAAGAGCCAGAAGCTGACCACAGCTGCTCTCCCACTGCTGGATGACAAGCCTGAAGCAGCCTTGAGCTGGGTAAGTGAATTTGAAATACATTGGGCTTATTTTTTATTTTTATACAACAGTGGACTAGACAGGAATCATCTGATTATTAGACCGATCTGGGCTTTTAGCACTAAAACAAGGAGATAATTGATTCATCTAAAAATAGCTTTAAAACTATGAAGCTTGCTTGAAATGTCATACAGGAACCAGGGAGAGGGAAGAGCCACCGAGCCTGTATAAGAGGCATTTCTGAAGCGAGTCAAAGTTACTTTACGCTTTTTAGCTGCTCTGAGCCCAGCTCATTCCACGGGTAGCTTATACACATTCAGTGCTGCCTCATATGAATTATGGAATGCCCTCTTCCTTGGCATGCTCTTTGCGGGGATTAAGTTTCTAAAGGTCTGCCGGGTCATGTACGGCACGCACTGTTTACCCTACAGCCCTCCATCATTTTGTTCATAGCTATCTGGCCACCCTAACCCACCCCACCTCCACTTACGAGAAACTAGCGACTCCCAGTTTTGCACACCTGATGAGTATATAACTCAGTACATTGGGTTGGGCATCACAAAACACCTTTTGCATTTCTTGGTTGTGCCCTAGTCATCACATCTTTGCTTCCTATGTTTCAAGCAATCTTCTGGTGCCTCAGTCGCAAGTCCTATGACTACTTGAGAAACAGCCAGAAGAACTCATTAGGTCTGAGTACTCTGAAATCCCCGAAGTAATTATTTCTTAAGCGCTACTCCAGACAAGCGATGGAGGCCCAGGATAGGAAGCAATTTGTCTCTCAGAAGCACTCATGCAGATGACGCTTCTGCAGTTATGAGAGAACAAACAGGGAGCAGAGGCAGGGAGGAAAGGGAACCGTCCTCATGATAAAGTACGTACAAACTACATCTGGACTTCGGTGTGCATTTTGCATTTTTTAAATATGGGACGCACTCTAAGCTTACAGATTCAAAACTGTATCTAGATATAGCCATAAAAATACGTTTGTCAACATTCTGTCATGCTTTTTAATTTCCAAACATTGTCATTAAAGAGTATAACTTGCCTTCTCATTTGAAGATGAAACTCCTGATGGCACCTGAAGAATGGTTTTAATAATATTTTGGGTAATATGACCATACTCACTGTATACAATGTTACGTGATAAAAAGGTACAAAATTGGACATGCAGCATGTATATGTATATGGCAGCATCTAGCCATGTCCCAGCTTGGGGATCTCAAACATGTTGAGTTCAGACACCCCCAAATACACATGTGGCCCACAAGCCCACAAGGCATCCAGGGCTCTCTGCTGAGTCACTGGGTCCCAGGGCAGACACTGTCAGCATCCCAGCAGCTTTCCTCAGGTCATATAAGGCAGGTTACACTGCTTGGCTTCCAACTGCCTTTGGGCTTTCTCTGGCATCCAGAGTCTGCTCTGCCTGCACCTAGAACAGGCTGGAAGTGACCGATAGTTCACATTTCCATCTCTACCAGTGTTCTACCAATGACTGACTAGAGTGGTGATACAAATAAGCCAACTCTCTCACCCCTCCAGAGAGACAACTCTGAGACACATGTTATGTCCTAACTGTTTGTGTTCTCCCAGCAGAATTAAACTCCAGTTACCCACAAAGCTAACTGGCTTGGTAACTCAACATTATTGGTGTTTCCTTAAGATCATCCCCAAAGATTGTACCAAGTCTTCATCTCAGGTTGTACTTCTGTGGAAACCCATACTGAAACAGCTGGTGACAGAAATGGTTCTAGGAAGCAGATCCTTATCATGGACTCTGGAATTGGATACTGATAAATTGTGGGGAGTGATAACTTAGCTGTGGAATCATAATAAGGAAGACTCTCAACTGTGGTGAATTGGGATGAGATTAAGATGTACTCACTTATGCAATATCCACAGAATTAGAGAGAAATTATAAAGACTGTGAGGTTTTTTGATAAGTTAGTTGTTGTTAAACATCATTGATACACTAAAGGAAAAGTATTGACAGGCTCAGGTCAACCAATCAGAGCACACTGAGGAAACGAAAAGATGGCCTCCGTGACAGCCTTTAGAGACACTTAACTCTTGCAGCTAAAAGAGCAGCTGCTGAATATCAAGCCTAGAATCTGAGATTAGCCATTACAATGAGAGACTGAATTCAGAGTCCAGCAAGTCTAGAGAAGACCCTAGATATTGAAGGAATGGGGTTCAGAACACTAAAACAGGGACATCTGGTTAGACGCACTTGAGAAACTTGAACCCCTAGGTTCCCCTAAATCTTCTGGGCTGGCAAAAATTGTCCAATCCCCCTGCTAAGAGAGCAGTTTTCTCTTGTCTACAGATCATGCAAAATCCACACCTATGGCGGATGTCCCACAAGATAACACTTGCCTCCTCAAGATTTGCTCCCACCTCCTCTGATTACTTCCAGGCCAATAACTAGGGTTAAGTCTCAGCATGATTAAATGTGAGTCTCTCTGATTGGAGGAAAGGGATTATCTATGAAAAGAACTGTAGGACTTGGCTACTATGTCATGCCAGGAATGGGAGAACATGCCTGGGAATGGATCTTAATGGTACTGAACCAAAGGAAGCAGAAAATACTATTGAGTAAAGGAAATATTTATAATATAGGAGTACTCTCCTGTGACTCAGGATTGAATATCTGGAAGAGATAGATACCTGTAACCTGTTCTAATACCTTGCTGGAATAGCTACTTGAAGCTAGGAACAAAATGATGGTCTACAGTAAAGGAGATGGAAATCAGAACTTCCTTGGCAGATGTTTAAGGAAGGAGGTCCAAGGTTGGTCCAAAGGTGGACATGCCAGGATGTGTCTATTATATATAAAATCAGAGGACTAATCAGCTGTATATGTTCCCCAGGAGGCCAGAGAACACTCTTCACTAAAGAAACAGTAATATGCTACTGAGGTATACAAGACATTTTTGAAAATTTCCGTGCTGGATGTTCTCTGTAAGCCAGGATTGATGGTAGGGTAAATGGTATGCAACCGGGCTCCATGGTATCAATGTGGATGAATGGATTCTAGAAATGCAGAGGCCAAGTAGCAACACTAACAATAACCATTACAGCCACAAGTCTAAAATGGCATCAGAGAATCCTGACCCACAAAGATCTGTGGCAATGGCTAATATATCACAGTATTCCTTGGATGAGACTGATTCCAGATCCAAGCCAATTCTCAGACCCAAAGCCCATTGGTTGAAGAAGAGTCTGACTTTTTGAGGAAGGACACCGTGATACCATAGCAATTATAAACATAACAGATTCCCCAATCCTTCTACAAAGGGACCTATGGATATTCATTACAATAAAGATAACGCCCAGAGGACTTCCCTGGTGGCTCAAGGGTTAAGAATCTGCCTGCAAATGCAGGGGAAATGGGTTTGAGCCCTGGTCTGGGAAGATCCCACATGTTGCGGAGCAACTAAGCCCGTGAGCCACAACTATGAAGCCTGTACTCTAGAGCCCATGAGCTACAACTATTGAAGCCCACACACCTAGAGCCTGTGCTCTGCAAAAGAGAATCCACCGCAATGAAAAGTAACCCCTGCCCGCCACAACTAGAGAAAGCCCATGCACAGCAGCGAAGACCCAACACAGCCAAAAATAAATAAATAAATAAATAAAAATTTAAAAAAAAAGATAACGCCCAGATTATTTGAGAAGAGTTGGCTACATGGTCTGAGCTGACACTCTTGAGATATTAGGACATTCAAAACATCGTCATAGTCCCAGTGTTAGAAGGGGAACTTACAGAGGCAAAACAATAATTGGAGATCTGGACCAAGAATCCTCTTGTGGTCATTTTCCCAGTCTGAGTGCATAATTATGGTAGGTACATTTTAGCAGCTGGTATAACCCTCACCTCTGTTCTCTAACCTATGGAATAAGAGCTACAGTAGTAGAAAGGCAACCTGTTAAGTCTCTAAATCTGCCCCTTCCCCATCCAAGACTGTGAATCAAGGTAATACTACATCCTGGAAAGAACGGCAAATTAGCGTCATCCTCAAAGTCCTAAAGGAGGCAGGATGGTGGTCTCCAACTAATCTCCCTTTAATTTACCAGTTTAGGCTACACAGAACCCCCATGGGTCACAGAAAATGATAATGGACTGCAGTAAACTTAACCAAATGGCAATCTTAGTCACTAGAGCAGTGCTGGATGTAGTTTCTTTACTAGAAGAAATGAGCACAGAGTCTGGAATGAAGCTACAGATCTGAAGGAGTTCTTTTCGATTCCCTACAGGAAAGAGTATCGGAAGTACTTTGCATTTGCTTGGATTGGAGAGCAGCTCACATTCATTCCTACCATATACGTCACGCCAAAAGCTACTGGCCTTTCAGGATGTTTGAACAACATCTTAAAGGCACAGCTGAGCTGCCTGCTATGGGATAATAGCCTATGAGGTTAGGATGCAGTACCTATTTTGAACGAATGGCCATTATCTGCTGCTCTGTGTCAACAGTTAGGATTGAAGCAGGTCCGGGCACCAAGGAATGAGAGTAAACGTGGCCCTTCTCACCATTAGTCCCAGTAAATTATTCAAGGAGTTTGTGCTTACTGTTCCTTCAGCTTTAAGGTCAACTGGACTAAAGATCCTGGTTCCTGGGTGAGTGGAAATACAGTAAAGGACAAAGTAAGGGTCCACTAAACCTAAAGCTATGACTGCCTCCCAGGCATTTTCATCGTTCATGCTAACAGATCAGCAGACAAAGTGAGTTATTATACAAGCAAGAGTGACCGACTCTCATGGGGAGCTGGAATTTCTTCTACAAAACAGGCACAGGGGTTAAGTATGTTTGGGACTCAAGGGATTTAGAAGGCACCTGCTGAAAAAAATTTTCTAAGAATTTGTGACTGATCACCACCTTGAAGAATGAATGACAGAATGGAATGAACTCATCATGGAGCATGAGTGGATCTGAGCAGTGCCAAGGGGCAGACTGTAGCAGAGATTGTCAGTGTACCACCCATACACCCTCAAACTTTACCACTGTAGTGCACAAACCTGACTTCCAACCATCTAATGACCCTCTCTGGTGGCCAGAGCCTCTCTGTCCACACACATGGCAGGTCGGAAGTGTCAGAGAATTAACAACCCCCAGGAGCAGCATTCAACCAATGACTGAAGGGAATTGGGGTATAAATGCCACAGTTCCTTTCACGTGGGGGGAGGATAACTCTGAGGCACACGTTCTGCAGTTTCCTAGAGTTCTTCAGTGAGTTTCCAGTTATCTACAGGGGTTACTTGCTTGACTATGATCCCTTTCTTGGCTGTCATCTCTCCCCTATTTCATCTTCCCACCCTCTTACCAGGGTTTCCTGGAATCATCCTCATATAAATTACTTGTACTCCAGTCTTCATCTCTGGATTTACTTCTAGAAGAAGCCAAACTAAGAAAGACTCCCAGGTCCCAGTTGGAGGGATGTCCATATGTGATACTCAAACAGGGACCAAGCAAAGTCTTGTGTCATGGACAGGATCACTTCTGCTGGGCAATGAGTGATAACGCTAGCTACAGACAGAATGCAAACCCTTCTCTGGCCCTGCTGGAAAGGGTGAAATGCTGTGGGAGGCTACAGGAGGCTGGGTTATCAATGGGCAGAGACTCAGGTCCAGTGCACGTCCTGGTAAGTTCAATAACGCTCCTTACAGCATCCCTTTGTCAGGTTCACTCATCTGAGACTTCCCAGAAATCAGGCCCTCTCCTTCCTTGGACAAAATTTCCCACCTTAATAGGTACATCTCTGTTACTCTTCACATCTCCACTGCCATCCCATGCCACACATCCCCCTAGACCACCTTTTCTCTTCAGGCTTTCTTGAGCAGCACTTCATCCCTCCTCAAAATTTACACTCCTCTTCTCTTTTATAATACACCCAGAAGCCCCAATAAACCTGCAATTCGTATCTTTAACTATTAAGCAATTAACAAAATTAAACAATTAAAAGCTATTTAATTATATTTAACAGTAGCTTACCTGTTCTTGAGTGTAGGGACAGGTTCATCTTCAGCTCCTTCCAGAAGATAAGAAGAAATTGTTGTGTACCACCTTTCATTTGCAGCAAAGAAAAAAGAAATAAATCAGGACAGTCTAAATGGCCACGTTCTGTTACATATGTGTAAACAAAACACACCACAACATTAATAGGTTTTATTTCTTAGTAGTAAATTTACAAAGGGTTCTGATTTCCTTTATTATTTTCTCTGTTTCCCCAATCTTCTGAAAGATACTACATGTACAATCTCAAGAAAATGCAACTATGTGTATCATTTTAGAATCCATAGATTGTGGACTCTGTGGCTTTTCAAATAATTTGTCTATATTAGGAGGAAGGAACTAACAGGCCCTTGTTAACTTCGATTTCAATTTATTTCCCATTGACAGTTTTTCAAATTTAAAACACTTGCACACAAGTAACTATAACTCAAATTCCGTGAATTAGAATACCACTTACCTATTTACAACTGTAACAAAACTTGAAATTCTTTTTTTCATGTGTATACATGCAAACATAAAATCAATATCTAATCTTACTGAGTATTGAATCTATTCACAATTTTTTAAATCACTATCTGGCAGCCCCAAAACAATTCCAGCTTCAGTTAAATTTAAAGATAAAACTTATAGGTGGAATCTAATACATGACACAAATGAACCAATCTACAAAACAGAAACAGACTCACAGACATAGAGAACAGACTTGCGGTTGCCAAGAGGGCTGTGTGGGGGAGTGATGGACTGGGAGTTTGGGGTCAGCCGATGCAAACTATCATACATAGAATGGATAAGCAACAAGTTCTTACTATATAGCACAGGGAACTGTATTCAATATCCTGTGATAAACCATAATGGAAAAGAATACGAAAAAGAATGTATGTATATGTATAACTTAATCACTTTGCTGTACAGCAGAAATTAACACAACATTGTAAATCAACTATACTTCAATAAAAAATTTTTTAAATAAAAAAATTTTAAAGATAAATTCAACAATATGAGAGCTGATTCTGACCAAGAATGAAAGACCTTATTAGAGGACCATGGTTAAGCACTGGAAATTTGCTCCCTTATAACATTTCTCATAAAATAGCTAAAGATCATCTTGCCTGAGAAGAGCAATAAAATAAAAGCTACTATCCTTCAAGTCAGCCAAAGGTACGTTTCTGAGCTGTTGCCTTCACTGCTCAAGAACATACTAGAATATAGCTCTGAGGCACAGGATGAGCTTCTATGAAATCTCATCCATTTACATCCTAGGCATAAGGAAAGGACTAGAAAAGAATGAGTAAAACTTGAAAGCTTTTCACTACATTCTGGATTAAGTTCCTTCCTTTGAACTGTCTGAAACCATTTAACAAAGAAAGTAGGTAAGGAGATAAAAATTCAAAATAAAATAAATTAAATTTAGTACAAGTTAATTTACCATAGCTCACAGTAACTAAGACAGACTATTTGAACAGCAAAAACAAAGAGCAATTTCTGGGATAAGCTGCTAGACACATGTCAAGTATTAGGTTGAACTACATGAAATTGCCCAGGTTTGGCCATTTTTTCATCAAATGACAATTTCATAGGATTTCACCTAGTATTTTCTCTTACATTTGCACAACTACAAAACTCAGAAAAGTAATATTTGGTTGTTATGCTGATTTGAAAAACGACATGCAAAAAAAAAAAATGACAATACTTTATAATCTTATCTTCATAAAGTATGGTAAGCTAGCTGGGAGTAGAAGTACCCAAGAGAAGTTGATATTCAATCTTCAACTAATGTTCAGATGCACATGGTCAAAGACTTATCTGATTCACATAAATTCACATAAAATCAGTCAGAAAACTTGAGTTAAAAACGAATGTCCGGGGCCTCCCTGGTGGCGCAGTGGTTGAGAGTCCGCCTGCCGATGCAGGGGATACGGGTTCGTGCCCCGGTCTGGGAGGATCCCATGTGCCGCGGAGCGGCTGGGCCCGTGAGCCATGGCCGCTGAGCCTGCGCATCCGGAGCCTGTGCTCCGCAACGGGAGAGGCCACAACAGTGAGAGGCCCGCGTACCGCAAAAAAAAAAAAAAAAAAAAAACGAATGTCCGGGCTTCCCTGGTGGCGCAGTGGTTGAGAGTCCGCCTGCCGATGCAGGGGACACGGGTTCGTGCCCCGGTCCGGGAAGATCCCACGTGCCGTGGAGCGGCTGGGCCCGTGAGCCATGGCCGCTGAGCCTGCGCGTCCAGAGACTGTGCTCCGTAATGGGAGAGGTCACAGCAGTGAGAGGCCCACGTACCGCAAAAAAACAAAAAAAAACCCGAACATCCTTTTCCCCTTCTACTTGTAAAATAAAACTACTTGCATTAACTATTTCAGTTGTTCTCAGTCTGGTCCAGAGCACCATATTAGACACGAATAGGAGAAATTTCTCTCTTTGAGAAATTCTCCAATGGTATTGTCTTCACAACAATTTTCCAAGTAATATGTTAGCATAATATTTGTTGAGATTATGATACACTGATGTTTGAGGTGGGAAGCAGTGTGGAGGAGGGGGAGGCACTAGATAAGCCAGATCCTTGACACACATTTCTTTGCTTGGTCTCCCATTAACCAGTGACGCACACCACCAAGACCGCCTGCCCAGCTCCACTCCCAGAATCTCTCCCTGGCTTTAGAATGTGGTTTCGAAACCTTTACAGGAAAAAGGTAATATGGATCCTTGAACATACAAGGTATATTAGGAATATTTTAAAGGGGTGACCATTTATATCCTCCTCCTTAAAATACTCTATTTTCTTGGAAACCTTGACATCAACTCATCTGGTTTTCCTTCGACCTCTTTGGCTCTTTTCAAATTCTCAGAGCAGCTTCTCCTCTCTATCCAACCTCTGAATGTTGAGGTTCCTTGGGGTTTAGTCATGTGGTTTTTCTCTTTTTCTTTTTCTCCCTGATACCTTCCACTCCTGTGGCATTAAATAATATCTATATGATGACAATTCCCAAATTTATATCTCTAGCCAAGATCTCTTTTCTGAGATCCAGATCCACTGCCTTCTTAGCATTTCTACTTGGATTTGTCTCCCTCCCAAGTAAAAATTAGAAACAGAACTCTTAATTTTTCTCCCAAAAATTCATCCTTATTCTATATCCTTCATCTCAGTAAATGGCACTTCAATCTCACCAGATGCCCAAATCAGAAACCTGGAAGTTATTCAACCTCCCTTCCAAAACCTATCACAACCATCACTAAGTTCTATCAATTCAATACAATGTGTGAGTGTGTGTGTGTGTGTCTCCAGTTTTATCTACGTTTTTCAATGTCCATGGCCATTTTCTAGCCATGCCACCATCCTCTCTCACCTATACTACTGCAGTAGTACCACCTTACCAAATTGTTCTTCACAAAGCTAAAAAGAGCAAACCTTTAAAAGTACAGACCAGGTTAAATCAATGCCAAGGGTAAAACCTTTTGACAGCTTTTAGGATATTAATCCAAGACTCTGCAGGATTTTGATTTGGTCTCTGCCCTCCTCTCCAGCCTCATCTTGGGCCTCTCTCCCCCATTCTTGGCCCATTCCTACCCCACCGAGCAACTGATCTGCTGTTCCATCACCTCCAATACTCCCCTTGCTATTCTGTTAGCTAATATCTTAGGCTTCTGCTTAAATGTCACTTCCCAAAGAGGATTTTTCCTGATCCTCCAAACTAAATTAGGCTCCTCCTACTATGCTTCCTCATAGTAACCTACATTTGTCCTTTAAAAGACCACAATTTTATTTATACTTATGTGTATTTAATGTCTCTCTCACCATTCCACAAATGCCTTGAGGGCATTTTACTCACCAATATACCCAGAGTCTAGCAGAGTGCATAAAACGTAACTATTGTTTGATAAATATTTGGAATATCTGAATCAGCTTTTGACATTAATAATTTATTTTCTGACACAATAGCTGTGTTAAAAAATAAAAATATCAAATTTCTTGCTCTTGCCAGGAATTGCATCAATTCAGTTTGATGTCATAGTTTACTTTTGCTGATTGGAAGCTCTGTTTGGCCCTTAGAAATAATGATTTTTTAAGGGGAAAAGTACGTTTTTATCATCACAATTAATTTATTATCATAAACACAGTTTGAGAAATGAAGATCTTTCAAATGTCCATAAGGTAAACAATAACAAAGTAAGGGTCTTGGCAATTTATTTATTTTTTTAACATCTTTACTGGAGTATAATTGCTTTACAATGGTGTGTTAGTTTCTGCTCTATAACAACGTGAGTTGCCCGCCAGTGCAAGATGGTAGATTGAATACATATATTTACCATCGCTTCCTGTAAAGATCTAATTGAAATGACAATAATTTATGCCAAAAAAAGAGAGAACAAATTTATAGCAGCCCCAAGAAGGAGTGACATTAACAGATTTGAATGATTTCTAGAAAACAGAAAGCAGGTGGAATTATGCAGATGGAAAAGGAGGGGCTGGGGGAACAGACTGTGGTCAAGAACATGCGGAGGAGAAGGCAGCAGGGAAATGAGAAGCCACTCTTCCCAGCTGAGCTCCAGAGAAGCTTCAAACCCCGAACTGAGTGGGAAGTGGGCAGAAATCAGGTGATCTATCAAAGGACAGTCTCTAGAGCATGATGCAGCCCCCTCCCCCAACTTGTCTCCACGCCCACGTGTGCAAAGTGACTGGCAGCAGCAGCATTTTGCCCTAGACTAAAATCAAAGAAATGCTCTCTAAAGAAATTGAACAACATGCCTGGGAAGGGCAGGGTTCCTAGAGTGGATGGGATACCACAGAATTAGGTGCTTCTTATTTAATCATCCAGTGCCTATATACTTCCTGCTCACACATTCCAGCTGACGCCCACACCCACATACTATACACTCACAGCCAGCCTTCCAAAGCAGGGGAGAGCCTTGTAGGAAGAACCATCCTACAAAACATACCAGCTAGCTAGATTCATCCATTGAATCCTTTATTTAGCTCTCATCACGTCCAAGCACAAATTATATAGTATTATGCTGGGCACTGTATAAACATTTCTGGAATGGGGTAAACAAATTAACGAAAGATAAAATAAATCCCTCAAAGAGATTGCTGCCTAGCTATGGGCTTACAATCATCATTCTCCTAAAACTTTGTTTTGCAGTTGACAAAACTTGCAGCATTTGCATGTTTACTACGTGTTCTTTCCCACAGTTTCAGGAACATTACTTTCTCCTCCTTCTTTGTCTGATCCTTTTCATTTTTTTCTCTAGTTGTGCTTCCCCTTTATTTACATCAACTATGGAAATTCCTCCAAAACATATGGTTATTCTCTCTCTCTCTCTCTCTCCCCTCCAACCCTCCTCATTCATTCTTTATCAATTTGTTCTCTTTCTTTCATTTGCCCAAGCTCCTCTCTAATGCCCCATCTTCTGGGTATTTCACTCAGATGTCCCTTGTTCACTTGAAAACCATCACCTGCTGTCTGTGAGGTGGTGACGTCTCACAGCAATGCCACCTTCTTATAGTCATTTATGTGAGATTTTGACTCACTTCTAATTAACTTCTCTCCTTCATTTTCTATACCCAGCCAATCTTTCAGGTCTGTCAACATATCATGGAAGTATTATATGATTTAAACTTGGCCTAATTCCACAGAAATATTTGAGATGGCATGTAGAAAGCACATAAACAAAATAGTTCATCATAAATTTAAAAAATAAGAACTAAAGAAAGTAGAAATTAGAATACAAATACAATATCGGGGAGGACTAAAAGACAGATATGTAGATTACAAAAGCATATACAATTGTTCTAATTTAGTAAACAATTGGTTTTGAACAATATGATGAAGAAAATGAAATGAAAGTTGTACACTCATAGTTTTCAATGTCCAAATATGAACACTGTTTTCATAAGATGATGGGGTGTGGAAGAAATTCGACAAATAGCAACCCTTTCTCCTACCCAGGTTTTCTATCAGCTGAGAAATTAGAAGAAAGGAACAAGCCAGTGAAGCTACAATAACAAGATTACCACTAATAAAGCTGCAGTTTGAGAATGTGACCTATATCTGTAGACGAATAGGCTTAACACACTGAACCCAGAATTAGGTCGACTCCCTCTGCCAGTCCCTGCCGTGGCCCCCAGTAAAGGCAGCAGGGCCCCCCTGTACCACTCAGCTTCCAGAACAGCGGAGGACAGCTGAGAGCACACTCTGTGGACAGACTCACTCCCAAAAAGAAGAGCAGAGAGAGGGCACGAGCTACCCCTGCCCAGTTCTTCCTTCCAAAATCACCCATCCGATTAACTCACACCTCCCCAGAGGAGGAGCAGGTGAGGGGCAAAGAGATATATAGTTTGCAGCTTCCTCCATGTGGAATCAAGAACATGGGAGAAAAGTTCCTTGTTCTCAACATCAGGGTCCCTGAGGGATGTGGCAAGCAAGGTATTTGACAACTTCCCTGCAGTGAAGACAGTTAAAAAAAAAATATATATATATATATATGTATATATGTCTACATATATATATGTATATATGTCTACGTATATATATGTACATATGTCTTACTGAAACCTGTGATTGTAACACAAAAAACCCGATTCACTGAAAGGAGTTCTGATGGCGGCCTCAACAATAAAAAGTAGAGCATAAAGATTTTCAAAAAGAAAGCTTCATCATGCGCACCTCTGATAAACATAACCTTAGTTTATTTTTTCTTGTAATTTTTTCTGGTACGAGAAATTCCACCTTAGAATTTATATCGTCCAATCCAACTCATCGCACTATTAAACACCCTTTCTGTACAAATCCGTTCTATCAGGCTGCCTCATTGATCCATGAACACAAAATACTCATGTGTCACTGCTTATATTGTTTCCATCTGGAATGTCCTTTCCTAAACTTTCAAATCTTAACCATCTTTCGAAGAGATTCTAAGACTGCCTTCCTCACGAAACATTCTCTAATTACCCCAGACCACATTGGTATCTGTCTTTTCACTTCTTAGAGCACTTAGAGTCTGCATCAAAATTCTGCTTATATATTTGTGTTGGTGTTGGGTTATTCTTGTTTGTCATGTATCATCATGTCTACTTAACCAGACTCTAAACTCTTTAAAAGATAGATATTTTGAACTCTTGAACTTTTCTGTATTAGCTACATCTACCACAGGACTGAATGTAGAGTAGGTGATTAATAAATACTCGTTGAATGACAGTCAAATTGAGCACATATCAGAAAAGAGATACAAAACAGGATTGTAAGTCAGCTGCTCCAAGGTCCAAACTGAATATAATCTTTAAAAATATTCAACTGAAGCTACGAGAGAATTATGACCTTTCAGTCGGTTTACATATTATATGTTGTTCCTGCTTCCTCATATAAAATGATACATATGCCTGAGCATGGAGAGATTACATACAAGACGGCAGTAGTTGAGCACTTAAGTATATAAGTTTGGGTGTTAGATTTGGATTTGACTCTCTACTCTTACCAGTTGTGTAACCTTCCTTTTAATTTTGAAATTTTTTATTCCCACAGTAAATTTGAAAGAAAAGTACAATGAGCAGCACACTTAATAGCTTGCCATCCTGATAATATAGAGAGATGGATACCAATACACACACACACACAGACACACACTGCCCTCTGACCAAACCATCTGAAAAGAGGCTGCAGATCTCATGACACTTTGGCACATAAACTGTGTAATCTTGAGCAACTTAACTTCAACCTCGATAAGCCTTGGTTTCCTCATAAGTGAAACCTGGGGAGGGGGTGATTATTAGGCACTCTTAATAAAGTTACTGTGAGGACTGCATCTTTAAATACTTGGCATATAACTGTTATGATTGTTATTAAGTCCCATAAAATCTGTACATTTCCTATTTCAGTCCAGTACTTCCCACACTTGTAATTGTTCATTTAATGGCCTTGTCCACTGGACTCTTAGACTCCACAAAGGTAGAACTGTGATAACTTACTCACCGTTGTATCCACAGAAAGAAGCATTTGGTCTGTGTTAGGGCCACAATTTAAAGATTAAAGACAACACTTTAATCCCTACCTAAAAGGGCCGTTGTCATTGCTTGTTGAATACTTAAACAATAATAATCCATTTTAATGATTATTAACAGGTAATTTATGTTCATTACAGAAAATATGTTTTAAAGAGACAAAAAAAGAAAGTAAAGTTCACACATGATCATCCCACCACCCAGAAATAATCACTCAGTTAATATTTTTGTATATTCTTTCAAACTTCATTAAAATGTAGGCTTTATAAAGCTATTATATGTTTATTAACTGGGTCTTATCGTGTCAAGTGCACAAATACAAATCAAAAAGCACCTTCTTGGGCTTCCCTGGTGGCGCAGTGGTTAAGAGTCCGCCTGCCGATGCAGGGAACACAGGTTCGCGCCCCAGTCCGGGAAGATCCCACATGCCGCAGAGCGGCTGGGCCCATGAGCCATGGCCGCTGAGCCTGCGCGTCCGGAGCCTGTGCTCCACAACGGGAGAGGCCACGGCAGTGAGAGGCCCGCATACGGCAAAAAAAAAAAAAAAAAAAAAAGCACCTTCTTTGCCCCTAATGTGTCATAAAATTTGCAGCTTAACTGCTTCTTTGTGATTTGCCGGATTGTAAGCAAACAAAAGGCAGAGAACGCGTCTTATTTACCTTGGGATTCCTTGGGACCTAGCACATGGTTGTTACACAACTGTTACTGTCAAATAAAAATGAGACCCATTAAAATTTAAAAACCAGCTACAGAATGATGACTAGCGCTTTGGAAAGACCACTTCTGGCAAGTTGTGCCATAATTCTTCTCAAGAACTAAGACCTCAATATATTTTGAGAATTTGTTTTGGGTGAAAGAAAAACTACATTTTAGACTCTTAGATTATAAGCCTTCTCTTTTCATACTAATGCATGATTTCATTGTGATTTTTCATTTTTGATTTTATTGAGTATAATAGAAAAGTTAACTTCAGTAAAAAGAAGATTTTTATTTTAAAGTCTTATAGAGATGATTATTTTATAGGAACTGATGATATTGTAAATATTCAAATATAAAATACTTTAGTAGTTTTACTGAAGTTTTCAATCTGCCATTTGATGTGAGCTGGCTTGATTCCCAGAATGAAGTCTATGTGTATTTATTCAGTCGAGTGAGCCCGGACCCAGCTCTAAGGACACTGCCCATTCCCTCGAGTTGGCCTCAGAATTCACTATATTCTTGAACTTATCCAGTTCATTGGGTGGCTCAGTGCCTTGGAAATATACCTGGGGGCTTTTTTCTTCTTTTTATACATATAATCCAAGCCTTCTTGTGATCCTCAGTTTCATCTAATAATCTTATCTCCCTATTTCCAGATGTTCTCTTTCCTCCTTGATGTCATTTTATGTAATAAGTGCTCACCCAAAGCATTGCAAAATACTCGTAAACAATCAGGCTGAGCATGCTAAAGTTTTCTGTGAGGTCACTGACCAACAATTCTTTCTACATCTCCTTTCAATACTATGTACCCATTTTTTTAGGTAAATGAAATATCTGGTATATACAAAAGAATATAAGTAAGTTATGACACAAAATAATAAAACAAATATTGAATATTTACTTTTGAAACCTGACTGTTTCAGATTTAACAGATAATATTATCATTTAAAACACTAATAAAACAGTGAGAGATAATAGTAAGATAGATAGATAGGTAGATACATACATAGATGTCATTTATTTAACATATACTCATCCAAACAACTATATATACTCATGAATAAGAAGGCAAAACATGCTTAGGTTGCTTGTGAAGTGTGTGTATACATGACAAGTAATAACAGGTTTCTGCTCCCAGCGATATGCCTGACTAGAAGGTTCAAGGAAACATCCCTCTATAGAACAACTGAAGTTTGGAAACAACATATTGTGTGAAATATTGCTAACCTCAAAGGAATAGCAACAGTTCCCAGGGACATACTCTCTTTTTAAAACATCACTGGGTCCAGACTGTAGCAGACATCCAGGAGGAGCAGAGTTCCCAGAAGGCAGCTGCTGTCGTAGCAACGCTGTCTGGAAACTCAGCCTTAAGCCAGCTTTGGGCCAGTACGGGTCTCAGAACAAGGACCTACAACTCACATGCAGAGCTTAGGTAGTTCCAGGTTGGAGGGTACCACCAGCAGGAAAAAAAAAGGAAATTCTCTACAGAACAGTTTCTCAAATTTTCAAGTTAGGCACAAAGGATCAAGCAAGAAACTCACAACATTTGATGCCAAACATAGTTGAAAACAAGCCACCAGTGAGAGAGAGGGGAAAGAACAGATCCAGGGGCTGTAGAGATTACAAATGTAGCTACAGAATACAGAATGATGACATGCAAAATGATTAAGGAAATAGAGGATAAAATCAGAGATCACCTATCAAAATGAGACTGTTAAAGACTGACAGATGTATCTGCAGTAAAACTTGTAGAAAGGAAACATAATGTTGAAGTCAAGATCTCAGTCAATGGGCTAAACTGAAAATAAAACACAGCTGAAGAGAAAACTAATAACTAATATACACACAGACACACACACACACAAAGAAATTACCCAGAATGAAACAGAGAAGACAGAGAGATGCAAAATATGCAGATACTAAGACATATGGAAAGCCGAATAATGACTAACATAATTCTAATTAAAATTACTGCAGAAGAGAATAGAGAATGAATAAAAATATTGTGCCTGACCTAGAAAACAATCTGGTGAAATTGATTCTAAAAATAAAAGCCTTTGGGAAAAAAATGTGTTAATACTGATGTACAGTCACATGCTTTAAAGCTTTAAACATGCAATACTCAGCTGAGGCACATTTTACGTTTTTTCAGAGATCATTTTCCATGATGCACAGTGTTGAGTATAAAAATTACCTAATAGAATTCTAGTATTTTTAGATTAAAAAAATTGGCATTCCTGAGAGCAAAATTTAGTTGTCCAAATTTGTGACTGATTTCAAGTTCTCAAAGCCAAAATCTGCAGGGGAACCGTATCAATAGGGGAAGAGGAGAACAGATTGGTTATTGTGATGGACAGGAAAAAGAAAGGGAGGTAAATGACATGAAAGCAGCCTTATCACTTTATGCTATAGTCCTAGAAAGAAATCTGGTGACACTCTGTCTCCTACTAAAATCTTAAATTGCTTAGACCTGAAACTTGGAGCATTTAACAAATCTTTAAATTAAAATTTAACAGCATAAAGATTCAGCACCTTTTTGTTTATTTAAAAGGTCATACTTTTTTGTTACTCTTCTCTATCTTGTAAATATTTAAATCATGTAATGTATTATATTTAATATGCACAAGTACCACTATACATGTTTTATAACTTAGTTCATCTTCCCCATCATCCTATGAAGTAGGTGCTATTTTTATAAATGAGGAGACTAAAGCCGAGTGAGTTAAGTATCTTGCCCAGAATCACAATGTTAGCAAAAAGAACATTGTCTACTAACATTTTTGAGTAGTGTGACTTTTTTTAAAAACGGGTCATTGTGAAAAATACTCTTCTTATGTGAACATTCAAAGTTAATCCTGCAATGCCAATGGTAGATGAAATCAAATGTACATTTCTAGTTTCTAGATCATTTCTAAAACTTCCTCTCCATCAACCTTTTCCAAAACTCCCCAGATATTAAAATTAGCCTGCCTTCCTTCGGCCACCTATGGGTTCCTCAAATCTGAGTCTGCTGAGGCCCTAACGCAACAGGGGAGCTGGAAAACTCAGGCAGAAACAAAGAGGAAGGGTAGCCGCTACAGGATTCACTTGAAGTCACAGGGCCATCAATAACTGAGCCACCTCTTATTAGCGGTTAGGATATCCAACCCTATTGAACTTGCATTTTTAGAAAATTCTGAGGAGCGGTTAGGGCTCTACTGACGTGGAAGCAAATAAATTATGATCTAAGACTCTCGGGTAAATCTGACAGACTTTGAATGTGGTCTGGCATGTTTCAGGCAATAGATTGCTAACTGACATTGGGCAATAAATTGATAAAAACGAGATGAGTTTACATTGAATTGTCAGGCACATCAATGGCCAAAATAACTGGTTTCAATAAATGGGATTTGATGCAGGATCGTCTCCATTCATTTTCATCTAGGTTTCAAAGGTCCCACTAAATAATATTATATCTCACCGCAAACACCAATGTTAATGTGATCCTTCCCTCTGGATGACCTGATCCAAGTACCATACAAAAAACACACCGCTGAGTACTAAAAATAAATCCAGCAAGAGGCAGAGTTCTTCCCTTTCATCTTCCACATTGGGGTATTATTACAATTTTAATGATCTGCCTAGGATTTTTCATACACTCTGCTTCTTTTGAAGGAAGGACAGGACACCTATTGAAAAACACCAATCTCCTTGAAATGTCTACAGCAATGGCGCAGTGGGAATATATGCTTTGCTATATATAAAGAAAGAAAAAGACTAAAGCAATCAGAAATGTATCACTTTGGTCTTTTATGATACACTGATTTTCCTTTAGAGAGAACAGGTACTTGTGTTCTAATATTATATTTTCAGTTACTACATTATTCCTTTAAGGTACTCAGAGTATTAACATCTCCACCAAAACAAAAGTCTTCTCTCTAAATATTATTTCTGCTTTAGAACCTTGTAGTCAACCCAATGCAATCATTTGATTATATATCTGGTCAAGCTGCTTTCATTTCTTCCCAAAGGGAAATTTAACAATTTTTTTAAATGATTGAAACCTCATCTATACACTTAGGAAGTCTTATATGCTTACTTAAAATACAAGTTTTGCTGATAAGTACTTAGAAGTGCTAGCAGTTGGGGTAGGAATAATGAAGGAACTAATAATGTTTGAGCAATTACTATACAGTAGGTGTTCCATAGTGGGTGTATTACTGTATAGTGGGTACCTTCAAATGTTATCACATTTAAACGTCTCAACAAACTCCAAATCTCAGCTAACCCGGTGCGGAAGGAAAATATTGCAAACATTAGGGTCAAATCAATTCACTTTTCTTACAATTCATCAATTACTCAAAGCCATGTCATGTTTTAGTTTGCTCAACATTTGGATTATGATTTAAAAAATAAAAATAAAAAACAGGGCTTCCCTGGTGGCGCAATGGTTGAGAGTCCGCCTGCCGATGCAGGGGATGCGGGTTCGTGCCTTGGTCCGGGAAGATCCCACATGCCGCGGAGAGGCTGGGTCCATGAGCCATGGCCGCTGAGCCTGCACGTCTGCTCCACAACGGGAGAGACCACAACAGTGAGAGGCCCGCGTACCGCAAAAAAAAACAAACAGTTCCTTTACCCAGAGCTGCTAATTGTCCCTCCTTCTTGTGACTGGTAAAACAAATCATTCTCTTATCAACGAGATAACATAACTTCTTGATAAAATTTTGTAGTGTAATTTGCTTTCTTCTTGAAGACACTCTTTCTGAATACCTTGGGCTTCATCTTAATTTGGATCATCCAAGGATTTTATCATATTACTAGATTAGTTTTATTGTTTCTTGGATTCCATATCCTCTTTTCTCGTAGATTCATTTTTATTTCTCTTGACATATCTGCAAATACATTTTTCAGAAAAAGTTAATAAGAGACAAAATTTCTGGACCTCTTGCTAGAATTTCTGGAAATGGCTTTTTGGCCAGGTCTAGAATTCTAGAATAAAATCTTTCCCTTCAGAACTTGAAACTATTGAACCATTATCTTCCTGCATCTAGTGCTATTGATGAAAAGTCTGAAACCAATGTAATTCCTTTTCCTTTGAAGGTAATTAGCTTTTCCTCAATAATTTTCAGAATGTTCATTTTATTCATCTGAATAAATTTAGTCTTCTGAAATTTATCAGGGATATAGCTAATGTAAGATGTTAAAAACTATTATTCAGTATGGCACTTCATAGGCCCTTTCAACCTGATCACTCATATATTTCATCTATCCTGAGATATATTTATATTGTTTTCTCCTTTCTTTTTTTCCCCTCAATTTTCTATTTTTAGAACTCCTATTAGATGTTTGTTGGAGCTCATGGATGGATTCTCCATTTGTCTTAATTTGTCCCTAATCAGCAACCATATTTGTAACTACCAAAAACTCCTTCTTTTTCTCTAATAGCTCCTTTCCTAGGGTAGCTTATTAGTTTCAGTGTCTTCTTGTCTCTGACCGCTCACCATGGTTCTGACATGCCACTCCCACCCCTACATATGCTCCAACCTGAGCAGGTCTGACCCCCCCAACACAGGGTGGGAGGGAGGCTTCCTTGGCGGCAATACTGGCATCCTTCAAGTAAATGACAAGTTCCTACCTGGGCCCCCAAGGTTACGACCAACTGCCACCAGGCAGGTGTTGCCTTTAGAAGATTGCTGTGGGGTCTATACCTCCACAGGACTTTTTGGTTCTGAGAGCACAGAGGAGAGAAGGAGAGAGCAGATATGTAGGTAATGAGGCTATTTTGCACAAAATGGCTGAGTGCTTTGGCTCTGGTGGCCTGGCTTCGAGAGGAGAAAAAGGAAAGAGTCTGAAGGCAGTTTGGGGCCAGGAAACACCTGGAATACATGAAGGTTACCCTTTTCAGCACCTCAGTTAAATTTCACGTTCATTTAGTGGGATAAGTTCATTAACATGGACCAAATGCCCGCTTGTCACAAGAGTTACAAGCATTAAAATTTTTAGCAAAAATGACAGCATGTCTGAAGCACATAACAATAATACTGAAAAGAAAAAAAGCTAGACATATACATCCTGTATGATTTCAGTGATATAAAATTCTAAATCAGACATAAATGGTGGTGTAGAATTACATGAGAAGAAATGGTGAAACTCTACAGAAAGGTGAGTAAAAGATTATTAAGTCAGGAGAAGGGTTTCCTCAATCTGGAGAGAGGCAACTAGGAGTTTCTGAGGCGCTGATCATGTCCCATTTCTTGTCCTGGGTAGTCGTTTCATGGGTATTTACTACAAATTAGTTATTAAACTATACATTTATGTTTCCGTACTTTTTTGGTTGTATGCTATATTAAACAGTTTTTTTTTAAAGAAAAAGATTTCATTAGAATAGGTTGGAAGCCAGTTTCTGGTATAGAGTGATATATGAAAAAGCATGAGATGTCCCCTCCTAACCACTGGAGAAGAACAGCCACTGAAGTAAACAACCATTGCCGTGTGCTGTCGAGTGGCTGTTAGCTACCTGTGGTACAGATATGACAGACATAATAACCTCAACACACAGATGATACTAAATTGCAGAAATATCATTAGGAAGTGATGGGTTTTGAGTATTTATTACCTCTGTTTTAAAAATAAATTATTAATCTTAAGTTCCTAGAACTTAATCCTTAATTATGGCCTCGTTTAATAACCAGCTCACAAAAACCCTGAAAATTTCACAAGTTATGGTAAGCCAGTGCAAGCCAGCTTCAGCACACCACTGACTACAGTTCACAACACGGGACTTAATGAGGGTGAAAAGGAGTGTAAGCAAACCAAAGTCTGGTCTCGGAAACTGAGTACATGTAGGGCACAATTTATTTATTTATACATTTAGGAATTGCATAGCACTTACTACCCGCCAGGTGCTCTTCTCAGCACTGTACAAATGTTCACTCTGACGGCTGTGGCTGTGCCTGAAGCAGAGGCATGCACTGGAATTAACTACTCAAGGTCTTCAAAGACGAACAGCATCACAAGCTCATCAAGAAATGGGTCACGGGCTTCCCTGGTGGCGCAGTGGTTGAGAGTCCGCCTGCCGATGCAGGGGACACGGGTTCGTGCCCCGGTCCGGGAGGATCCCACATGCCGTGGAGCGGCTGGGCCCGTGAGCCATGGCCGCTGAGCCTGCGCGTCTGGAGCCTGTGCTCCGCAACGGGAGAGGCCACAACAGTGAGAGGCCCACGTACCGCAAAAACAAACAAACAAACAAACAAAAAAGAAATGGGTCAAGACTCACACACTGGCCAATGACAGAGGAAGTTGAACATCATGGAGGGAAATTGCTGTGATTAAGCATGGCCATTAATGAAGAGTAATGAACTCTTTACAAAAGAGTTAATGAATGGCTCCAGTTGGGCACAGGAAGAAAAGGGGTCAAGCGAAAGAAATAAGAGGAAGTAACCAAGGAGAACGGGAGGGGGTGGTTAAGTGTCTTTATGTAAGACTAAGAACAAGGAGACAATCAAATGTGAGGAGGAAAGGGTGACACGGACAAGCACTCCTACCTAGATTGCTTTGGGGCCCAACGGATGGCCCTAAAGCCGCAAGAAACTCTTCAGAGCTTCCAACACAACCTGAAAAGCAAACGTGAAGGATTGCTGCTAACTGTAATTAAAAGTATCATGTTCTTGGAAGGGCTTTATATTACAATGTGATGTAGAGACGAAACCAGTTTCATACAGAAAACAATAAATGGATGAATGATACAGGCAGTTGCCAGTTCTATTCAATATAAAATTAAAACTTTTAAATTACTGTGTAATTTTAAATGATGTTATGAATGCCTGCACCTGCCAGATACTAGAATTCTAGAACTAGGTAATTATGAGTGGTTATTTTTTTTCCCAGCTTTATTGAGATAACTGACATATGGCACTGTATAGGTTTAAGGCATACAACATAATGATTTGACTTCCATACCTCATGAAATAATGACCACAATAAGTTTAGTGAACGTTCATCATCCCATATAGATAAGAAGGAGTAGATAGCAGCAGTACTACGTAGGAAGCTACAGGTGTTGAAAACTAATTGGACACAGGTGTCAAATGATAGTTGTTGGTCAAAGTCTAGAAGCTATTGCCACATTTTTATTCTGAGCTAAGCAGTAGTCTACTAGAATGACACATTAATTTAAAATGAGAGGTTCATAGGGTGTTTTATTTTTGTGTTTCAATTTTAAATTCACTTATGGAGTTAAGCAGGATTTTTCTTAAATTTCTCAATTTTTTATATATAGTGGTTGAGGTGACACATTAAATCATATCAAATATTAAATCATATCAAATATTAAATCATATACTAAATCACATATTTGTGGTTTCTCAAGGGCCCATATTGAGTTTGAAGTAATATAAAACAGAAGAGAAGACCTAGCCCATGCCCTGGAGGTTTGTAATCTCAGCACGACAGGCAGCTGTAATGGTCTGACTAATACGATTCAGGGATGACTGGGTTACCACTGCGGCTTTGGTTTGCTCTAGGAACTCTTCCAATTATACAAAGAATCATGGAACCAAGAGAAAACTGGCATTTTGAAAAGATGGATGCTTAACGCCTTTACCTCCACCCCACTCTCAATCTTGCCTGGGGAAGGAGAGGAGGAAAATGCAGAAAGGCAGGGTTGTCTTACCCCGTGGGAGGTGGTGGTTTTTGCTCTCCAAGGTATGCGTGTCACGTGCATCTACAGTAGTGCACTAATGCAAAGTGAAATTGAAGCTCGGAAAGTTTCCTTTTACTCTGTTCCGAAAGTGAAGCTCAGAATAGTATACAGGTGTTGTTTGGATAAGACCTAGCCTCAGAACAGTGCCTTGATTGGAGACACAATAAAAGTATATCGAGCCTCTTGCGAAGACTCTTGACACACGTGCTGGCCTCCTCACCTGTCAGCACTCACACCTGTTTGTAGAAGTGCTGGAACCTGTTATCATAACATCAAAACCTACCCATGCATAAGCAGTCTTACTTTTCTGAAACCTTGGTAAAGTCACAGCCTCCATGCATCTCAGTTCTTTCATCTGCCAGAAAAAGATCATAAAGTTGCCTCTTCCCTGTCTTTCCAAACCTATCCTTTCATAATCCCTTAAGCTGACCTCACCTGGCTTCTTCCATCCCTCACAGTGCCACGTTGGTCTCTTTCTAAGTCCCACCACCCTTTTCCCCTCTTTAAAATAATTATTGCTGCAGATTTCCTGAGAGGTGACTCCATCATTGCTGCTCAGAAGCCTCTCTCTGTCTTTTCCACATTCCAGTGTCATGGTATGACTTCAAGTGGCATTGCTGCCCCTCTCCTTTCTCCTATCAAGCCGAGAAGGCAAAGAACCAGAGTAAAGACAGAGGCCTGTGTGTCTTGGAAATCAGGGGTCAGTCACATTTGAATTTTGAGAAATCAAGTAATAGCTCAGTCGCTCCTGCTGCCTTTTCTGTCCTGGCACACAGCCAGGGGAGGCAGAGCAGGGGACAGCAGAAGTGAGTTTTCAAGGGTGTCAGCTCTTGGGACTGTTCCAGCCTGCCTGGCCATACCCCCAGGAGAGGGGCCGGAACCTTCAAACTCTGCTTTCATTGCCTGGACTCTACTGTGTCAGTCATCAGCTCTCCAACCCGAGAAGAAGGTAAGTGATAATAAAATCAAATTCTTTTATTTTTTCAGACAGAATCTGAAATTGGAGTTGAAATAATTTTGTGTGCACCTTCTTAATGAAGCACTGTCTCCTGCAGAGAGTTTCTGAATTTAGAACTCTTACCTTCTTGCCATCTTTATCACATCAGCTCTGTGGCATTTAACTTCTTTCTTTTTCCCTTTTGGGAGGGGTAAAAAAACTAATGAATAAAATTACAGGTCACTATTGTTTGCAGGCTGCAAACAAACGATGGTAGAAGAAAATCCATAGTTGTTTGAAGCTGAAATAATACCAATTGTACTGGCTGTAATACATTCGTATGTTGCGCCTCTCAGATCTGGAGGACTATCATAATTTTTCAATCAGTTCTTTTCATTACAGGCTCTAACTCGTGAGCACGGTAGGCCTAAGGGACCTCATGAGGAAAGGATTATTATTAGAAATATTCATTTCTGCACCAGGGCTTAAGGAAATATGCAGTGACATATGGATTGGCACTGAAATTTTAAACCTTTAATTGACTTTTTACGGGTCCATACACTGAATATTAAACACATGGATGTTTTTCTGTTTTATTTCCAAACTAATTTTGCATTCTGTTTAGTTCAGTAACATTATCTCTTTGTTTTTAAATTTGTTTTTCGCTAACTAATTTTATCACGCTGCTTTAGACCAAGCTACCATCATCACCCAAATCTGCCATTTCACACTGTGTCATCTTGCTGTGTCCTGACATGGTAACGCATACACAGCACATTTCCAATTATCTGTGGGAGTGCATAATTGGAAGGGCGTAGATAAGCAAAGCCCGCGAATAATCCTAAAATCTCTTCGTAGCCAGCACTACATTTTCAGGACTTTTCTTCACCAAACATTCCACAAAATTTGCTAACAGAATTGATTGGATTTCCAATTTCTGCTCCGACCGTGTTAACTCATTGGTGAAAGTGATGATAATAATAATAAGTAGATAAATTATTAAATGACAAAAACGGGAGAATCAAAATCGACATACAAATTAGCCTGTTCTCCACTGCAGCAATGAGAGTTGGCTAAATTTCAATAGGCCTTTTAAAAAAAAATAATGCTCTGCAGTGGGGGAAGGAGGTTTCCAAACTTGAGTCTGTGGTTTTGGCTAGGACTCAAACATTTGGCCTCCCTGGAGGTGGTAGAGCAACTTTGGGAGCCTGGAGCAGCATTAGCTCTCTGGATGCCAGTCACTGGCAGCTAGTAGCAATGGCCAGTGCACCTCGTCCAGCTTGGTGGGCAGGCAAGACTTCTGCATCAGACATTACTGAGAGCAGCCAATGCAGCAAATAGGGAAATGGACTGCCCAACACATGAAAGTAGAGAGGACCTGAATCTGAGTGTGCATGAGCTGCACCTGGAGTGGATCTGAGTGGGTAAGAACCAGGGAAGTATTACTACCCTTAATATCACTCTTAAAAACATTACTCCCAGAGAAGTGAGAGAGTGGCATGGACATATATACACTACCAAATGTAAAATAGATAGCTAGTAGGAAGCAGCCACATAGCACAGGGAGATCAGCTCAGTGCTCTGTGACCACCTAGAGGGGTGGGATAGGGAGGGTGGGAGGGAGACGCAAGAGGGAGGAGATATGGGGATACATGTATATGTATAGCTGATTCACTTTGTTATAAAGCAGAAACTAACACACCATTGTAAAGCAACTATACTCCAATAAACATGTTAAAAAATATATATATTACTCCCAAGAAAATGTGAGAAAGAGGAATTACAGATACATTGGTGATCACACACTTTTTTAAAGATGTAATTGTAATGTGTAACTATGTGTTTGACTTTTTTACTTTTGTGGCCAAACATGTTTCCTCTTTTCCTACCTCTAGGGTCTCTTCTGTTTCCCAGGTTCTTGGGAAACCTCTTCATTCATGTAACAGTAGTCAGGTGGGTACTATGTTTTCTCTGATAAAAGACTGGGGTGATCTGTCTAGATTGACTCAACCCAGAGTTGTAACATACTCAAACAGTGGCTTTATAAACACCAAAAATTTGCTCAGAAAATAGAGTATCTCAGATGGGGATTGACACATACACACTACTATATATAAAATAGATAACTAGTAAGGACCTGCTGTAGAGCACAGGGAACTCTACTCAGTGCTCTGTGGTGACCTATATGGGAAAAGAATCTAAAAAACAGTGGATCTATGTATTTGTAGAACAGATTCACTGTGCTGTACACCTGAAACTAACACAACTTCGTAAATCAATTATACCCCAATAAAAATTTTAAAAAGAAAATAGAGTATCTCATAAGTCTTGCTTTGTTTCTAAGCCACAGGGGATGAATTCAAACAAGAGGATAAAACAAGAAGGAAATGTGTTCCTTTTCCTATCTTGCCAACCCTTCTCCCTTCCCCTGCTGGGCGACATACATGTTTTGTGCTTTGTGAAAGGAGGGGCAGGTAGAGCAGCAGTGGTGGGCTACCCCTGAAACACTGCCCAAAGGTCTGGCAGAGTGGGAATTTACATGTCCTGCTCTGCAGACATAGTTCGTTCCTGTTAGAAGTAGTTCAAACCATGTTCAGTGATCTTTAAGAATCCAGGAAAAGGGGGGAAAGGCTGTGAGACTGGAGACAGAAAACAAAAAATTGACGTTTTTTTCTAAATCCAAGCTGGATACTGTAAGGTACAGACTAGCAATTACATTTGTTAGGCCAATTGTAGCCACCAATAGCAGAGAGCAACTTGAGCTTCTTAAACAAATAATGGGAATTCACTATAAAGCTGACCTGGAATCAAATTCCAATACAGTCATGTTCAAGTCTCAGTTCTGTGGCTTCTTAACTCCGTGACTTTATGCCAATCACTTAACATCTCTAAGCCTCAGGGTTTTATCTGTGACATGAAGATCATGGTGGCACCTGACATGCAGGTTTATTGTGATGGTTAAGTGAGATGATGCCTGTAAAGTACTAACCACAGGGCCTGGCTATTTGTAAATGGCAGCTATCATTATTATTATTAAAAGACTCACATGAGGTTATGAATGGTGTCAGCGAACATGTAGAGTGGCCATGTGGAAGAGAGAAAATAGGTAGAACTCAGAAACAGTTTTCAGCTCAGCTGGGGGAAAAGCTCTTGAACAATCTGAGTCATTCACGAGGAGAATGATTTGTCGCAAGAACTGGGAAGCTGTTTCCAGCTCCCTGGAGCAAGATAAATACCAGCAGGGCAACTTGGTGGGATGTAAAAGTTTCCCCAGCATTAAAGAGACAGTTGGACAACGAGACAACCATTAAGATTCTTTCAAGCCCATAAGATCCTATGATTCTATTAGTCCTTTCCCTTTGAATTACAATAGAAATGAGAAGAAAGTCACATTTAAGGAACGGCAGAGAGGAGAAGAAAACACAAGAGGAAAGACTGCGGCTCCATACTTACTGAATAGCCACTATTTCTCCAGAAAAGACGTCGTCCCCTTTACCGTGAATGACGATAATTTCCAGAGCTCCAGAAGGTGGGTATTATGGATGTTCACTTTGCAGTTTGTAAAAACATACTTGCTGTTTCCAGCATTTTACTATATATGAGGGCCTGCTTAGGACTGTAAGAAGGTTTCAAAATGACTCTTTCTGCACATTCTAAAATTTAGTGGCCACCTCATCAAATTGGTACTTACCCCACACTGAACAGAAACTGCCCCAGTTGGGTTGCCTCAAGGGGACACTCTGAGAGTAGAGGTGTGCTTAGAGAGCCACTTGTCATCCTGCATCAGAAAAGAATGCTCTTGCCTACTAACTATTCAAGGCAACTGCAGACCACAGTAAAGGATGCTGCTTTTTAAAAAAATTTCTCACTATTGACTCAAGGTTCTTTAGTCATGGGATGGTAGCACAATTCCACTTAGAATTAACTAGGAAGTCTATGGCCACCCCGCTCTGTGGAGCATAGATGCACTGGAACTTAGAGAGCAAAGGTGGAAATACTTGTGTAAAAACCCCTGCTTATTCCTGTCTTACACCTAGGTTCTTCAATGACATTTTTTTTTTCTTAAATTCCATATATATGTGTTAGCATACGGTATTTGTCTTTCTCTTTCTGACTTACTTCACTCTGTATGACAGACTCTAGGTCCATCCACCTCATTACAAATAGCTCAATTTCGTTTCTTTTTATGGCTGAGTAATGTTCCATTGTACACATGTGCCACATCCTCTCCATCCATTCATCCGATGACTTAAGGGATTCATAAATCCACTCAGTCATGTGCACAAATATAATAATTCAGAGTTTTTAAAAAATGTGTAATATGGTGTATCAACAGCCATGTTCTCTTAAACTGTTCATATTAAAATCACATCTAATTGCTTTTTGCCATGAAAAAAAAAAAAGAAAACACCCTGCTTAAAATCAGATTCTAAACAGTGCCCCATTTGGGTGACCAAGGATTCAGAATCTTAGAAGAAGAGGTTTTCAGTTCAGATGTTTAATAAAGTCTCCAAGAAAAAAAAAGTCTCCACATGTCTGCTTGTCAGAGGCCCCGACTATTTTTATCCTGTTATGGGCTCTGGCTTTAACTTGAACTCTTCAAAGCCAGAGAAAGTTTAGAGAGTTTCAATACACAGACCATTACTTTCCCTGCTCCTGTGAGTGAAAAAGAAAGAAAAGGAAAATATTCTGATACCAAGAATCTAGAGATGAAAGGACTATAAAAAGTAAAATAGCCATCACTGATAGACTGAGGAACCCACAATGCTGAGGTAGTGACTGCTGTCAACTACTGTCGATTCTGCTTCGGGACTGGAGTGTAAGGTAGGACAGCTAGGGCAGTGTCCATAGTCATGAAACGATTTCCTCTTGGGCGAAAGTAGTTGCCATCAGGTAGTGAGTCTGGAACCAGAGAGAAAACATTTTATGCTATCTTTCGACTCACTGTCAAAGAACAAAGATGTGTCCCTCGAGGTGCACACAGTGGACAGTGGCCGTGGTCATCTCGGCTCTTCCACGGCAGAGGAAGAGGTTAAGAAGCCACTGGGTGGTGAGTGGCAGCCACCCCGCCTAGCACTTGGAGTGGAGGACCCCTTGAAGGAGGATGCTGCCTTGCCCTTTAGCACAGTGGATGAAGTCTCTCACTGTGCAGCGTTTTTCAAACTCCCCTGATGATAAGAAGCCCCTGGAGTCCTTGTTAAACACACAGAGCCCCAAGCCCCACCTTGAACCCCTGAATCAGAACCTCTAGGCGAGGGGGCTGGAAAGTTACATATTGAATAATTGCCCCCAGGAGAGTCTTATTTTAAAAGAGGCTAGGGAACAGTACAGTTTAAGCCCTTGTTCATAATTCTCTGAAACTTCTGGGCTCTAACCAATGGGATGGCAGGCCCTGTGCACTGGCCTGAGTGGCACCTTGTCACCAAGCTTCCAGAGGCATCACGAACCCTTCATATTAGTCAACACTTTCA
Organism: Hyperoodon ampullatus; assembly: GCF_949752795.1. Classification (NCBI taxonomy): domain Eukaryota; kingdom Metazoa; phylum Chordata; class Mammalia; order Artiodactyla; family Ziphiidae; genus Hyperoodon; species Hyperoodon ampullatus. Next base: position 87,850,528 of record NC_136924.1, on the reverse strand, counting down.
GCAGCTCAGCCTACATGTCACAGAATAACAGAACGTCTATGATATAAACCAAATTATACAATTAAGCAGCACAGAAGGAAATAGTGTTTCATTAGAGAAGTTTTTTCCATTAAGTCTCTCAAAGTGTTTTTGGATTCGAAAGTCAAAACATTGTATATATGTGCCACATCTTCTCAGCCATAAAAAGGAACAAAACTGAGTTATTTGTAGTGAGGTGGATGAACCTAGAATCTGTCATACAGAGTGAAGTAAGTCAGAAAGAAAAACAAATACCGTATGCTAACGCACATATGTGGAATTTCAAAAAGCAGTACTGATGAATCTAGTGGCAGGACAGGAATAAAGACGCAGACGTAGAGAACGGACTTGAGGGCACGGGGGTAAGGGTAAGCTGGGATGAAGTGAGAGAGTAGCACGGACATATATACACTACCAAACGTAAAATAGATAGCTAGTGGGAAGCAGCTGCATAGTACAGGGAGATCAGCTCCGTGCTTTGTGTCCACCTAGAGGGGTGGGATAGGGAAGGTGGGAGGGAAACGCAAGAGGGAGGGGATATGGGAATATATGCATACATGTAGCTGATCCACTTTTTTGTACAGCAGAAACTAACACAACATGGTAAAGCATTTATACTCCAATAAAGATGTGAAAAAAAAAGTCAAAACAAATGCTTTAGTTGGCATATTTGAAAACTACTTTCAGTATACCAGACTTCTGAAAACAGAAAGTTCCCCATTAAATCATAAATCCAACAGAAACATAAGCATGTAAACCCCCATCTAGGATTAAACCTAGATATTAGCTTATTTTCCATTTACATTGACAATCATACTTTTCTAACAATTATACTTTTCTAACTCCATCCTACATGGAGTTCATAATTACTACAAAAATATCCAGATGAACAGATACTATTTATAATGTTACATAATAAGAATTAATTTTATTATTACCTTAAGTGAAAGTTAATCAAGATAAGATTATTTTATTAGAAAGTAAAAGACATTAAAACAAAAAGGAGTTTCTGCTTAAAAAAAATCTCATTGCTTATTTTGTCAACACCTGTTAGTTAAATAAATCAGAAAATAACACTTTGAGATGGCCCCAGATATTTCACAGTGTTTCATGTGGCTAGTGTGACCATTTGATTAAGTTCTGTTCAGTGGAACGTCAGCAAAAATAATGCGTGTCACTTCTGGGTCTTGCTCTCAACACATCTGAACATGAATCTCCTGGTTCCTTTGCTCCTTTCCACTGGTTGAGAGAAACAGCCAGCTTGGACCCAAACATGGAGGCTACAGGTTGAGAAAAGGAAAAGTGCCTGCCAGTCCAGGACATTTAGGCCTGTGTGTGTGTGTGTGTGTGTGTCTGTGTGTGTGTGTGTCTGTGTGAGAGAATGAAAGAAACCTCTATTTTGTTTAAGTCACTTTAATTTTGAGTCTATTTGTTAGAGCAGCCTAGCCTGTACCCTAATTAATGCCACAAACCAAAAAACAACGACCTTGAATATAGGAAAATAATAGGACTTTCAGAAAAGATAGAAACAAAAACAACCACTTTGCAATACATATTAACCCTGATTGAACTCCTTTTTTTTAATTTCCAAATTTTTTAAATCAATGGATTGTTTTATAAGTAATCGTCAACTCTTCTAATACTCTCAATATCTACTCTTTGGATGTTATTGTAGAATACTGAATGACCTTTTAGGTTATTTATGATGTAAAACGAACTATCCTTAAAATTGTAATCTTTTAACTGTCAGCAAATCCTTGCAAAGTTCAACAGATTCATAAATAATGGAAGTTAATATTCTGCTACAATATTTATGAAAAACTTAAGGCAGAGGCATATAGATTTAAAAATAAAAGCACAATATTTTTGCATTAGCAATTCAGATCGATAGAGACTGTATTTCTAAGGCTAAAGTTTTCAAGGCACTATTTCTATTTTCATATCTCTCTACAGGAAAAGTATTTTCTGTCATTTTATATAAATCCACAGAGTCTTAGTTCAGAATTTTTCAACACAGAATATTAGAACTCAGGAGACATAACTGTTAACATCAGAATTGCTTGGATGCTCTTCTCATAGGTTTCCTGTTTTGTTTGCTTAAGCATTAACTTTGGGTAAATCCTTCTTATACAGATCACACCTGTTTTGAGCAATAACCAAGGACATGGGTAATATCCCAGGGGTCTCTGTTCCCAAACCTCTGTTGAAAAATGTCCAAGATCTCCATGCTCCTCAGACCACCCTCCTTCTATTGAAGCCAGGCCTCCCAGTCTTAGCCCGCCTATCTCCCCTATCTCTACTTTCCAATGCAGGGTTCTCAGCTTTGGGGAAGAAACTGATTATGACAGCCAACTCTCCAAATTTTGAGCTTGGGTTTCTAAAACTCTTCTGTAGAGGGATTTTGGCTAAAGGAAACCTTACAGAAAAAAAAAAAAAAACTGGATCAACATCCATAATGATCATAAAAAGCTTCTTAAATATTTTATAATCATGAAAATAAGGTAACAAAGACTAGAGTTGCCAGATCTAGCAAATTAAAATACAGAACACCTAATTCAATTTGAATTTCAGATAAACAACAAATACTTTTTAGTATAAGTATGTCCCATGCAACATTTGGAACATACTTACACTTTAAAAATTATTCGTGGTTCATCTGAAATTTTAATTTAACTGGGCATCCTGTATTTCATCTGGCAACTCTAAATATAGACCGCATAGTTGAATGAATATAGCAATGAAACACATTGTTAGTATAGCAGGGGTCCCAAATGCTAATATTTTACTGGTCAAGGCATATACACGAGAAAAGGGGGCAGGTGATCAGCAAGCACCTATTTGCAAGAATTGATTTACATGTGGGGAAAAGACACATACACAGAGGGAGGAGAAGATGGGGAAAGGAGAAGAACACAGCACCTGCAGCCGGTTGGATTCCCAGGCCTGGCCCCAGGGACTCACGCTGAGCCATTTTATAGGGACTGACTATAGGCCCCAGGCTGAATGAGAGATTCTACAAATCACCCAGTAGAGGCCTACACTACACTTGTATCCAAGTAACATGTAACACTAAGTAACAGTGTGACTTAGAGGACAGGAGAGAAACCTCCCTCCACTTCTCACCTTGCTGCTTGGAGACTTCAGAGGTAGCCCTCCGGGAGCACTGAATGCCCCCTCACTGACCATGCTTGGAGAACCCTCGCTGATTCTAGCCACAGCAGCCAGACAGCAGTGACCCCCCCAGGGTGATCACAATGAGCAAAAGGACCAGAGAGAGAAAGAAGAATACAGTAAGTCCCCTATATACGAGACTTCAAGTTGCGAACTTTCAAAGATACGAACATGCATTCTCATGTCCGATCACAAAAGCTAGTTCACATGTCTGGTGTACATTGTCACGTATGTGCATCCTCTACAAGCGACTGTGCTGTTGCGTACTTTACTGTATAGTACGGTATAGAATACAGTAGTACAGTATCTTTATTTCAAGCCAGGATGTCTGGAAGCAAGCGTAAAAGCAGCAGTGATGTAGCTGGTACTGATAAGAAGTGCCAGGAATTGGAGGCCCAGAGAAAGGATGAAGAGAGACAAAAGGAAGAAGTAACTGGAAGACCGAAGAGATTCAAGATGCAGGAAATGGCAAGGGGATTTTCTTCATTTGAGGAGGCACTGTTAGTTTTTGAGGCACAGAACCCGAACACAGAACGGTACACGAAGGTTGCAGCAGCTGTTCAGAATGCAATCAGTGCTACCATGTCATCTATGACGAGAAAAAAAGAGCCACTACCCAGACATCACTGGATCATTTTTTCACGAAGGTAGATAGAATTGATTCCAGCGAGGAACCAGAACCCGTGCCGTCAAAGTCAGGCATGAGTGAAATTGCAGCCTGCCCTCCGTCTCCTGTTGCTGACGATCCTTCAGCTCTACCATCTCCCACCTCCTCTCCCTCCTCCAGTCAGTAACTCTTCCTGCCTGTTCACTCGATGCCAGCCCCTGTATGCCAGCTGTTGGACTGTACTGCTGTACTTTTCAAGGTACTGTGCTGTAAGATTAAAAATGTTTTATTTTTTTTGTTTTTTTATGTATTATTTATATGAAAAGTATTATAAACCTATTACAGTACAGTACTATATAGTCGATTGTGTTAGTTGGGTACGTAGGCAAACTTTGGTGGACTTATGAACAAACTGGATTTACGAACATGCTCTCAGAACAGAACTCGTTCGTATGTAGGGGACTTACTGTATGGCAGATTTGGCAACATCTTTAGCCAACAGAATTGCTCTTAAGCACAAGAGATACATGTCAGATATGGCTGGAAATCAGTGGATGAGAAGTTGAGGAGCACCAGAGAGCTGGCCGTGGCCCAGTGAAGGCAAGAACCAGAGAACCAGAGACAAGACCGCCAGCCTGAGGCCGTGTGTGTGCACAGGTGGGGAGGCCCAGGGAACATGTGTCCAGTGTATCAGTAAAGACAGGGATGCCCTCTGCTCTACCACCAATGCCTTGCTCATCAGAAACTCATGAGAATCTCTCTAGGGAAGAGTTCATTCTCAGATCGTATTTTTTCTTCTACAACCTTCCTTTCTCCAAATATTACATGATTTTTATGAGCAGGGATTCTCAACTCTCCATGCTCCCAGCAAGTCCTCAAGGTTATCAGGAAGGTATTCAGAAATGGATTTACATATTCTATAATTTTATGTCAGGTGACCTTTCAATGGGGAAGGTATTTATTCTACTGTCCTTCATTTGTTTGCCTTTTATCTCCTGAGAAACCCTTCATGGTTTTCAAACTCTGCTCCTGCCAAACCACAAACTGGAGGCTGACACGGAGCACCTGGGCCCTTCTTTGCAGCCTCGTGCCACTGAAAGCACTGCTGCCAGACGCTGGGGCAACAGTGAGCCTTCTCCTTAGAACTTCTCCATCCTGCTGTTCCCAAGGCCTTGCCTTCAGCCTCTGAGGTCTTTGCATCTGTTCTTCCAGGAGGCCTGGAGACTTGGATGCAAGCAAGCCTCTTGGGTAACTTGTTCTGACACCGTAGAAGCAGATGAGGCTTCCACCTTTACTTTCACTCGCTTTTAAGTAAATAAATGAAAAAGAAAAAAGAAACCCCTCACACTCCGGGCTCCCTAAAAGCCTAAATAAGACGTTTAGGATTTGGGAGGTGGCAGATATGTCGAGAGTTTATCCTTCCTTCAGAAAAATATCAAAGGTAGTAATATCTTAGATTACAGATCAGAGAACTTGAGCGAATTGCCTAAAGTCAAGTGGTGGCAAGTAGCAGGAGGGGAACAAGTTGCCTGCCTTTCAGCTTCATCCTCTCTGTAGTCACCCCAGTGCCTTAGTTAAGAGGGTCACACAAATGCCGACAGCCAGCATTTCAGAAGTGAGGTCTAATCCACTAATATCAGTCTGTGCAGAGTGCAAGGAAAAAGCAAGTACAGAACGATTCATGGTTGTTAGGAAACGCTCACCATCTCTAAACTGTGCTCTTGGAAGGGAGACAAATCTTAAAGACACATTGAAGGATTTGCTGTCCCACAAGGCAGCAGGGCCAGAGCCTCCTGGGAGAGTGGGGACACTTGCCATCTCTCTTGCCATCTGTCTCTCTGGCTCCATCTTCTAGGAGTTGGTGAGTATGTTAACAGGTCTTTTATTATAGAGCAGGAAGATTCAAGGTTTGAGTGTACGCTGAAGGACAGGAAAGCTCCGTGGCCCTCCAGCTTCAGCCACCAAGTCCACCCTCCCTCACCAGGTTCTCTCCTAGCATAAGTGAGCAAAGCATTTTCTTCCTTTACTTTGCAATGCTTGCATTCTCCCTTGGGAACTTGGAGAAAAACAGTGCCAGAAAGCCTGGCAGGATTCAAGTATTACTGTGTTCCTAATCATAATATCATCTTAACAGCAACTAATACTTATCATAACTGGTAGAAGGGGTAATTCAGGAAGAGAGCACACTGTGAGAGAGTAGAGCTAGCCAGGGAGCGAATAATGAGACCCTTTGGAGCCCCAGAGGGACAGCACTCAGGGAATGAGCTGTGCAGAAACTTGACAAGAAGGAACAGGAACAGGAGGCAAGGAAGGAATCCCAAAAGGGACCTGAGCAAGTACCAAGGACCGGCCGGCTTTGCCTCCCCATGTTTCTGGTGATGGCAACAACCATGAATCTCCAATTTTTACTGAGCAAAAGCTGTTATGCAACAGATTTCTGAGAAACTTAGAGAACTAATATTCTAGAAACACTTATCTTATCCTAGATAACAAATAACACATATCAACATTCCCAAACTATTTACTATAACGTGCCACACCATGGGCTTTTGTATTTAAGATTTGTTCAACCAATGAATGGTTTCTCTTTCACTGTCTCTTTTGTCTTTGATCTTAAAGGACATTTTGCTTTAAAAAGTTGCTAATATAGGGCTTCCCTGGTGGTGCAGTGGTTGAGAATCTGCCTGCTAATGCAGGGGACACAGGTTCGAGCCCTGGTCTGGGAGGATCCCACATGCCGCAGAGCAACTGGGCCCGTGAGCCACAACTACTGAGCCTGCGCGTCTGGAGCCTGTGCTCCGCAACAAGAGAGGCCGCGACAGTGAGAGGCCCGCGCACCGCCATGAAGAGTGGCCCCCGCTTGCCACAACTAGAGAAAGCCCTCGCACAGAAACAAAGATCCAACACAGCAAAAATGAATAAAATTAATAAACTCCTACCACCAACATCTTCTTAAAAAAAAAAGTTGCTAATATAACCTATATTTTTTAGTTTGCTAAAAATATTTTAAAACCTCCACAACTTTTCAGTAAAAGGTACTCAAATATAATCACTCTATCATTGCAACTACTGATAATAAAGCTTTTTTTGGAAGGGAGGTTAATGCATACTCAAGGAAGTAAAGTCGCAGAATTTTTATTGGAAACATCATTGGAAAACTCTAGCAAAATTGATGCTTTTAATTTTGGAAAGAAATCAATTTCCAAAGAGCACTTATCACTTCAAACAGGTCCTTTAAGGAAGGACTGGGTGTAAAAGGAAAAGAAATAATGATGTACTCATTATTCGGAAGTGGAGCAAGCCCTAAAGAGACATGTTAGACTACCAGATATAAAATAACGAAGTTACAGGGATGTAACGTACAGCAACGGGAATATAGTCAATAATATAATAACGTATGGTGCATAATCTATAAAAATATCAAATCACTTTATTGTACACCTAAAACTAATATAATACTGTAAGTCAACTATACTCCAATTTAAAAAAAAAAAAAAAAAAAGGCTTGTTATAGTTGCCCTGGAAGCCATGTCCTTCTTCTGTTCAACTGCAATGGAAAATGAGCAGCATGGTCAAATTGAGCTTTGATTTTTAGCTGTCAATTTACAGGAAATTTCCAGGAAAATGCCACACCAGGGCTGTGTATACATTTTAATTTAAAAAAAATTTTTTCACATCTTTATTGGAGTATAAATGTTTTACAATGTTGTGTTAGTTTCTACTGTACAACAAGGTGAATCAGCTATATGTATACATATATGAGCATATCCTCTCCCTCTTGAGCCTCCCTCTCACCCGCACTATCCTGTCCCTCTAGGTCGTCGCAAAGCACCTAGCTGACCTACCTGTGCTTTGCAGCAGCTTCCCACTAGCAACCCATTTTACATTTCGTAGTGTATATACATCAATGCTACTCTCTCATTTCATCCCAGATTCCCCTCCCCTCCCGCATGCCCTCAAGTCCGTTCTCTACGTCTGCATCTTTATTCCTGCCTTTACACGAGGTTCATCGGTACCACTTTTTGGAACTCCATATATGTGTTAGCATACGGTATTTGTTTTTCTCTTTCTGAATTACTTCACTCTGTATTACAGATTCTAGGTCCATCCACTTACTACAAATAACTCAATGTTCCTTTTTATGGCTGAGTAATATTCCATTGTATATATGTGCCACATCTTCTTTATCCATTCATCTGTTGATGGACATTTAGGATGCTTCCATGTCCTTGCTATTGTAAATAGTGCTGCAATAAACACTGTGATACATGTCTCTTTTTGAATTATGGTTTTCCCAAGGTATATGCCCAGTAGTGGGATTGCTGGGTTGTATAGTAGTTCTATTTTCAGTTTTTTAAAGAACCTCCATACTGTTGTCCATAGGGCTGTATCAATTTACATTCCCACCAACAGTGCAAGAGGGTTCCCTTTTCTCCACATCCTCTCCACTATGTGTTGTTTGTAGATTTTTTGATGATGGCCATTCTGACCAGTGTGAGGTGATACCTCATTGTGGTTTTGATTTGTATTTCTCTAATGATTAGTGATGTTGAGCATCCTTTCATGTGTTTGTTGGCAATCTGTATGCCTTATTTGGAGAAATGTCTATTTAGGTCTTCTGCCCATTTTTGGATTGGGCTGTTTGTTTTTGTGATATTGAGCTGCATGGGCTGCTTGTACATTTTGGAGATTAATCTTTTGTCCATTGCTTCGTTTGCCAATCTTTTCTCCCATTCTGAGGGTTGTCTTTTGGTCTTGTTTATGGTTTCCTTTGCTGTGCAAAAGCTTTTAAGTTTCATTAGGTCCCATCTGTTTATTTTTATTTCTCTTACTCTAGGGGGTGGGTCCAAAAGGATCTTGCTGTGATTTATGTCATAGAGTGTTCTGCCTATGTTTTCCTCTAAGAGTTTTAGAGTGTCTGGCCTTACATTTACATCTTTAATCCATTTTGAGTTTGTTTTTGTGTATGGTGTTAGGGTGTGTTCTAGTTTCATCCTTTTACATGTAGCTGTCCAGTTTTTCCAGCACCACTTATTGAAGAGGCTGCCTTTTCTCCATTGTATATTCTTGCCTCCTTTGTCACAGATATGGTGACCATATGTGCGTGGGTTTATCTCTGGGCTTTCTATACTGTTTCATTGATCTATATGTCTGTACTGTCTTGATTACTGTAGCTTTGTAGTATAGTCTGAAGTCAGGGAGCCTGATTCCTCCAGCTCCATTTTTCTTTCTCAAGATTGCTTTGGCTATTTGGGGTCTTTTGTGTTTCCATACAAATTATGAAATTTTTTGCTCAAGTTCTGTGAAAAATGTCATTGGTAGTTTGATAGGGATTGCATTGACTCTGTAGATTGCTTTGGGTATTATAGTCATTTTCACAATGTTGATTCTTCCAGTCCAAGAACATGGTATATCTCTCCATCTGTTGGTATTATCTTCGATTTCTTTCATCAGTGTCTTAAAGCTTTCTGAGTACAGGTCTTTTGCCTCCTTAGGTAGATTTATTCCTAGGTATATATTCTTTTTGTTGCAATGATAAATGGGATTGTCTCCTTAATTTCTCTTTCTGATCTTTTGCTGTTAGTATATAGGAATGCAAGAGATTTCTGTGCGTTAATTTTGTATCCTGCAACCTTACTGAATTCATTGATCAGTTCTAGCAGTTTTCTGGTGGCATCTTTAGGATTTTCAATGAATAGTATCATGTCATCTGCAAACAGTGACAGTTTTACTCCTTCTTTTCCAGTTTGTATTCCTTTTATTTCTTTTTCTTCTCTAATTGCTGTGGCTAGGACTTCCAATACTATGTTAAATTATAGTGGTAAGAGTGGACATCCTTGTCTTGTTCCTGATCTTAGAGGAAATGCTTCAAGTTTTTCACCATTGAGAGTGATGTCTGCTCTGCGTTTGTCATATATGGCTTTTATTATGTTGAGGTAGGTTTCCTCTATGCCTACTTTCTGGAGAGTTTTTATCATAAATGGGTGTTGAATTCTGTCAAAAGCTTTTTCTGCATCTATTGAGATGATCATATGTTTTTTATTCTTTAATTTGTTAATATGGTGTATCACGCTGATTGTTTTGTGTATATTGAAGAATCCTTGCATCCCTGAGATGAATCCCACTTGATCATGGTGTATGACCCTTTTAATGTGCTGTTGGATTCTGTTTGCTAGTATTTTGTTGAGGATTTTTGCATCTATGTTCATCAGTGATATTGGTCTGTAATTTTCTTTTTTTGTAGTATCTTTTTCTGGTTTTGGTATCAGGGTGATGGTGGCCTCACAGAATGAGTTTGGGATTGTTCCTCCCTCTTTTATATTTTGGAAGAGTTTGAGAAGGATAGATGTTAGCTCTTCTCTAGATGTTTGATAGAATTCACCTATGAAGCCATCTAGTCATGGACTTTTGTTTGTTGGAAGATATTTAATTACAGTTTCACTTTCATTACCTGTGATTAGTCTGTTTATTTTTTCTAATTCTTCCTGGTTCAATCTTGGAAGGTTGTACTTTTCCAGGAATTTGTCCATTTCTTCCAGGTTGTCCATTTTATTGGCATATAGTTGCTTGTAGTAGTCTCTCATGGTCTTTTGTATTTCTATGGTGTCAGTTGTAATCTCTCCTTCTTCATTTCTAATTTTATTGATTTGAGTCTTCTCTCTTTTTCTCTTGATGAGTCTGGCTAAAGGTGTATCAATTTTGTTTATCTTCTCAAAGAACCAGTTTTTAGTTTTATTGATCTTTGCTATCATTTTCTTTGTCTCTATTTCATTTATTTCTAGTTGTGCGTAGATGCAAATTCCACATCCTCCTAGTCCACCAACTTGACTCCGCCCTCCTACATTTTTAATGTATTTAAGTATTTTACAATACTTAACTTTATCTGTAATATTTTAAGCAGTTAATATTACAATTTATGCAAAGTCTTAAATATGGCACAAAATACCAGGAAAATAATAATGACATTGTGTGACAGTACAGTAGTGACCGACCTAAATCACTTTCTCCCCAGCTCTAGATCTCTCTCCCCATGCCCTTTTCTTATATCACCACTCTTTTCTTTGAAGGACCCTGCCTCTCCTCTCCAGGAGGTGCATGTGACTGCCAGTCACTTACCATAAAACACCACCACCTGGGCAGGCAGGTGACTCATGCTGGCCAATCACTGCCTTCCCTGAGAATGAAGCAGCAATCAGGGAAGTGGAATCCACACATTATTTAAGCCCTTGAATCTTTCCAGTATTTGTCAGCCAGTAGATCCCACCCCCCAAATTATTTTGCTTAAACTAGTGTGAGCTGGTCTCTGGTCACAAGCATCTGAAAAAGCCCTGAATAATATGTGTACTATCCTTTATTTTACTTGAACTCCATTTACTCTGATTTATTCTTTCTCATACAGTCTGGTATTTATACCTTCCTTTAAACAAACTCTCCTTGATGATTTTTTTGTTGTTGTTAAACTCTTTTTCTAACGTCTATTTAAAATACTTGTCTCTGTTAGATTCTGGGAGTTCAGAATACTGATCCGTCCTTTTTAAGCAATGCTTTCTAAACTTGCCTGATCATAGACTAAACTAAACTCTTGGGAGGAGGAGTCCTTGTTAAAATACAGATTGCTGGGTCCCACATAAACCTTGCTGAATCAGATTCTCTAAGGGGGAAGGCTAAGAATCTATATTTTTTACCAAGCATCACAAGTGAACCTTCTAATAAGGTAGATTTAGGCCACACTTCCCTACAGCAACATTTGTCCTAAACTTAAATCCTTCCTTTTGAAGGAAAGCCTCCTTCCTATGGGTCTTTGAACTTTTGAACCTTTGAATTTTCCCCTGGAGTAAATCTGTTTTCTTCTGAACACCTCTGATGAAGCAAGTCTCTTTGACTACTTTTCTTTTTATAAGTGTTCTGTAGTAAAAAGTCATTCGGCTTAGCTAATTCCAATATAATCAATGAAGCTAAAGCTGTGTGAGCTCATTATTTAGGAAATTCATGGAAAGAATGCCAGCCTTGGAATTAGGTAAACCTGAGTTTAAATTTCCCATTTAGACAAGCCTGGGTATAATCCCCTCAATATATTTAATAACTACATAACCTTGAGTGAATTCCCTAAACCCACTTACCCTCAATTTTGTTAACCTGTAAAGTTGGAACAGAACATATGGTATAATGCCAACCCTACAACGATTGCTAATAGAATACAGAGTAGAATGAACACTCCTGCTTAGTACTTTACTTTCATATAGTATTTTTTAAATGTTTTTCTTATTTTTTATGAATGATGCAAAGCATATCAAGGTTACATAGAAAACTTTGCTCAAGTGGAACTTCAAGACAGTTTGTGATGTTGCTCCCATTAAAAAGATATAGTAATGCTTCATAAGTAGTAGCTTTACTTATTTTAAAATACAGTTTGGCTTTAATGAGCCCTTATTTACTACTTTCATGCAAAAACAATAGGGAAAAAGAACGTTAACACCAAGCTGTCAAAGGAAGGAGAATCACATTGAGTCATTGCTCTTCCTACTTTAGTCTCCTATTCAAATAGTAAGCTTTTTTTTTTTTTTTTCCAATTTCATTCTTTTCTTAGTTCACGAACCACAAACCTAATGACAGGATCAATAAATCCCCAAAACTGAAGCGATAAAAGAAGATTGCTTTTTACCTGTTGTATTGCTTTTTATCACTCAATCATAGTCGCCTAAAAACCATTTTGTTGATCTTATTAATTACTTTGATCCTCTGCTTTCTCTGGCCTACCGAGGCTCTTTCCCAAATGTCCTGGCTTGCAAGAAGTAGCAGGGACTCTTCTAGGGGAGGACGTGTTTAGCTACTGGAATCCAAGCTCATCACCACTGTAGGTCCCCCTTTTGCCCACCATGACAGCCCTGAAAGGTTCTTCAGTGCCCAGTCGAGCATTCTGGAAAATATCTAACCTGCTCATACAGAGGGTAAGAATTTATGACAAGAATGCTGAACCATTTGACTCAGATTATCATTATAGGAGAGTAGATAAAATTTTCCTGAGAAGTAGAAAATAATTTTTGTATTGCTATAACATTTTAATATTCAAGGCACCAATTGTGAAACCTGGAAACATAAACTGTTTTCAACCTTGCTTCCAATTTTAAAATCCCTCCTTGTCTGCAGATTCCTGTATATCCCAGAGCACGTCTATATACGAGCTTTGCAATCTCTCTCTGAAAGGTAGTCTGAATACATAGCTTACTATATTATGTTATTATATAATTACACAGATTTAGAGAGAATATTTTTACATAGAGTGTTTATATAATTATCTTAGTTGCTATGCTTCTTGCTGGTGAATGGTAAAAAGCATCTCAAGATAACATCAAAACCTTGCTCAAGTAGAAATGCTAGATATTTTATGCTGGCCCTCCAATTAAAAACACATGTATAATTCTAGCTGGAAAAAAGCCTCCATATCCTATGAGGGAAGTTGATTGCTGCGAATTGAGAGAACCATAGGAAGTACAAAGAAAACTGCACTTAACAAGAACAAAATGTTTACCATGTAGAGGGTTTAGCTCTACCCACCCCAGAAATTTTATCTTGATGTAACAGGTCATAAAGCTCTGTGTAACCAGCTGTCTATTTCCAACTTAAACAGGATACTTACAAAGACAAATGCCTACCTTTTTTTGAGCTTACTGCAAATTTCTATTCACTGGTACTTCCCTGTCTAAAATTGTTCTGTTCTGACTGATACTGACAACTGTTGTTTCCTTAGCATTGTGTTTAGAGGCATGTTGGAATTTTTGCTGTTGCTGCAATTTCCATCTTTCCATGGGAGTTTCAAACCATGCTGACAGCTAGTATCTAAACACCTTTTTAGTCACAGTTGGCTAACATAATGTCTTAGAGTCAAGGTGGTAAGTTTTATGCGGTGCCTCAGAGGACTGCATGGTGAATGATGTGTTCAAAACATACAGCACAAGCACAAATGATCATAGTGCAAGAGTACCCTAAAGTTTTCAGGCTTGAATTAAAAGTAGGCAGCTTTTAATCCATGTGGTGAGCAGAACAACAATCTCAAAACAAAAGCCACAACAAGACAGGATCCATACACAGTATTTACAGACCTTTAGATAAGTAAGGCAACACAATATGGGATGTATAAACTAAATGGGTGGGTCAGAGAGGTAGGTACATTATAGATCAGGGTTAAATTATCTCATTGAGAGATATCACATCAGCCATTCATTCCAGAAGATGAATGTGAACATTTTCTCTGCAAGCATTTTTTCCTGAAAAATTAAACTTAGTTATGCCTTACTTTATTACATTACCAAAATGATACATATTTTGACCACAGGAGTTCGGCACCTCCCAGCATTGCTTTGATTGAAATATGCTTTAATGATGCCTTAAGCTTCTATGCAATGTTGTAATAAGAAACATTCAAAAGAAATTTGCCTTTGCATTTGTTGTTTTTAAAAAAATAATTGGGTAGATAATCAAACCTATCATTCAATGCCTCCTATAAAGAAAAGCCCTTGGACAAAATTTACTCTAGAAAATGCTACCAGGAAAAACTGTATCTTTTCTAAGACCTGTGCTTTTTGCCTTTAAATAAGAAGAAACAGGTAGTTTATTTTATTTCCCCTTTTGCACTGACTGCCAGGAATCTCACAAGTAAGTATGAAGCCCAATATGGTAATAAGTTAATCCATATGGCATCATTCTGCATCCTCCATTTTTCCATAGTTCTGATTTTCTATTTCTATGTTTGTATTAACGTTGCAAAAGCTACTTCATATTCTTCTGGGGAAAGGACTGGAATCAGCATATTAACTTATCCAGAGAGCACACACATGGCAACACTGACTCTCTAAAACACAGTTCTGATCATCAAAGAAAGTAAAATAAAAAAACTCTAAACAGTTTGAATCTAGTTACCAAAGCTCTGCACCAAAGATCACACATGTTGCACCAGAATGCCTCTGTCCCTCACTTAAAGCTTGTTTTAATTCATTTACACACAATGCTAACAAATTTGGTTATCATGTTCCTTAGGGCACAGAAAATATGAAGCAGGAGTGAGAAGTTGCTAGAAGCAGTTACACTGTTAACAACAATAATTTGCGATGACAGCAAGGGGAAAAGGTACACAATCATAACATGCCGTCAAAAGAGGTGAAACCCTAGCTAATCCAGAGCCATTTCACGTGTTTCTCAAAGTAATGAAGCACTTACATTAGAATCACCTGGGGAGCTATTAAACCAGTAAGGTCCTGAGCCCTGTATTAGTATCTTTGGGGGTGTGGGGAAGTGCAATGTTCACAAGCGTTTCGGGTGATTCTTTCCTAAAGGTCAGTTTGAGAATCACAGGTGTAGACACAGACAACCATACCTAACTCAGTAGGCCTTCAGCGCTGGACCGTACACCAACCCCCCAAAAGTCAAAGATTATTTCACAACCTCTTTTAGAAGGTGGTAAGGTATGTGATCAATTGAGAAAGGTTATCCTCGAAAATTGTTAATATACAAACATTTTAGCGTTTTGTTATCTTCACGTGTGGCAGGATAATTATCAGTACATCCAGATAATGGAAGAATTGTGACTGTCCCAAAGTGTGAATGGCCTGAGGTTTTAGCGTAGTTGCAACTGCTACAGTTTCATGCTGGCAGAGGACTGGAGATTCCTGGGTCAGAGACGAAGAACCTGTTAGTCACAGCCCAGCAGGAAGTATGAGCTTCTTATTTGTCAGTTTCCTTCTATCCCAAGTCCCTTGAGCGTTGGGCAGAGGGGGCCTAGATGGGTTTGTGTCATAGTTGAGGAAACTTAAGCATAGGAATCCCCAACCTTTCATAATGAGACTTATCAAACTGGCCTGAACTTAGCTCTGGAAGGAGGAGGCATTATCCTTGTTATACTGGACAGTAAATAAAACTGTTCTCTGCTCCAGAGGGAGACACCGTATCTTCCAAAGCTGTTCACTCCACAAATGTCTTTATAAAGACAGCCTGGAATAAAGATCGTCAGTGCCTCTGCTCACAAAATGTACAAAAACAAAAGACTCGCGGAGAAGTGTCCCCCAAATGTCCCCTCTCTCCTTGGGTTCTGGAGTAGTGTGTGTTTTTTTAAATACAAGGGTTTATTGTCACTTGGACAAGAAAATGTTTTCTTTTCCTCCTATCTCACTCGTGGCTCTTCTTTGTTTTCTTCTCTGGTCCCTCTTCTCCCAGACCTTTGAACTTTGGTGTGCTCCAGGTCTTAATACTTCTCTTCCCTGCCTGCCATGACCCCATCAGCAATCTCATCCAATCTCGTCACTTAAGTAGCATTTATATTGCCAACAACTCCCAAATTCGTATTTCCATCCCAGAACATCCTCGGAACTCCAAACTTGTATATCTTAGTGCCCATTCAATATTTCCACTTGGGTGTCTAATCCAGACTCAAGCTTTAGATCCATGTTCTACCTGAGGCTTCCTCTGCAGAGTCGACTGGCAATTCTATCCTTCCAATGGCTCAGGCCAAGTATCTTGGAGCCATCCTTGACCCTTCTCTCTCTCTCATATCCCACACCCAATCTGTCAGGACGTATTGTTGGAATTATCTTTAAAGCAAATCTCACCACTTCCACTGCTACTTCCCTGATCTGACCCACTGTCATCTCTCTGCTTGCCTACTGAACTAGGCTACTAAACTGGTCTCCTTCTACCACCTTAGGCTCCCCTAATCTCCTTCCAACACACACACACACACACACACACACACACACACACACACACACATACGAGTCTATTGTAAAAGACAGATCACTTCACCTCTCTGAACAAAACCTCAGTTAAACTCATGAGAGCTGCCCCCGCCCCGTTACCTCTCTAGCTTTTCTTACTACCATTCTCTCTCTCCAGTCACACTGCCCTTTCTGTTGCTTGAACAATCACTGGCACACTCGCACTATATTAATCTCCTTTGCCACTGTAATGAATTACCACAAATGTAGTGGCTTAAAACAACACAAATTCATTCTCTTACAGTCTAGAGGTCAAAAGTGTGAAATCAGTTTCACTGGGCTAAAGCCAAGTTGTCAGCAGTACTGGTTCCTTCTGGAAGCTCTGAGGGAAAAGTCCATTTCCTTATCTTTTTCAGCTTCTAAGCGGTCACTTGTGTTTCTTGGCTTGTGGCCCCTTCCTCCAACTTTAAATTGCATCACTCCAACCTCTGCTCCCCTCATCACTTCACCTCTGACTCTGACTCCCCAGTGTGCTTCTTGTAAGAAGAGTTGTGATTACATTGGGTCCATTTTTAATAATCCAGATAAGTTCCCCATTTCATGATCCTTAATCACATCTGCAAAGTCCCTTTTGCCATATAAGGTAACATTCACAGACTTGGAGCATTGTGACATGAACATATTTGGGGGGTGCATTATTTAGCCTACCATGCTGACCTCAGGGCCTTTGCACTGGCTATTGTCTCTGCATGGAACACACTTCTTCTAGATAATTACATGGCAGATTCCCTCACCCCCTTCAAGTTTCTTCTCGGGCGTCCCCTTCTCAACAAGGCCAACCCTGATTACCCTATTTAAACTAAAGCATGAACAACTTCTCACCCCTGTATTCCTGATTCCCTTTACCTCCCCCTTACCTCACCTGCTCTACCTTTTCCTCATAGCATTTATCACCTTCCAACATACTACATAATTTACTTATTTACTGTCTGTCTCATGAGGTGAGCCGTTGTGCCTGCTTTGTTCATGGGTGTATCTCAAACACATAAACAGTACCTGGCACACATCAGGAGGTCAATAAATGTTTGGTGAATAAGTAAATATGTCACAGACCTCACAAACCTAGCACACCAGAAGCAGGTCACGTTTTTCAATGTCAAGTAATAATAGCTCATGCTCCCACCAGTCTCAGTTTCAGAAATTAAATCCTCACCACGTCTGGTTCAACTGTAGGTGCCAATTCCTCAATGAGAAGGCTGCTCCGTGGGACACATCTGTCCCCCACTGCGACTATGACACTTCTGTCCCTCCTTCCTAAGCACACTTCTCCACAGCTCAAAACCAGACCAACATATTTAACAGAGACTTAGAATAATTAAGGGACAAACCAAACAAAGAGTGGCTTAAACTGCTACCAGCGGTGCCCACTCTTCTTAGAACCTAAAAACACAAACTCAGCTTCAGAATCTCTTGCCTAGTTTCCATAACTCCTCCAGGTAACAGCGGCCAGTTCACCCCTTCCGCCACATGGGAGGTTTAGGAACTCTGTTTATACCCCAGAGTCCAAACAAAACTGTTGCTTGACTCAGAGAGAGTAGGAAACTAAAATTTGCCTCCAAGAATTTTTATTTCTCTGCCCTAGAACTGCCTTCGTCCCACAGTAAATTATAAGGGATATACCGTCTCCAACCCATATGCCCTAAGAGTTGTAACAGAACAATCCACTACTGTTCAATAATTGCACATTTTCTAAACTCTAAAGCTATTCAATTTTTAATAACATCCTTTGTGGGGATTCAACAGAACAGTCCAGAATAATAAGCTTCAACAATTTCAGTCAACTCATTTTTAGGGTCCCCCTCCCCCAGTCTGTGGTGTCCATTTGCATCCTTTCTCCTATAATTGTATCTTCCCTCTAATCTTTGGCAAATGCTTGGACAAAGCATTTGGACAAAGCATGAATGAGGATATACACTCAATCCTCACAAGAAAAAATAATTTTCAGAGACTATGGGGTCTACATGTAGAGGAGAAAAAATTCTCTAAAGAAAACATGAAGGATACTCTTGATTTTTATGACTATACAGAACTCTCACCATCTCCCTCTGAAACATCTGCTTCCAGTTACTGCACCACCTTTAGGCCTTCCCAGACACTAACAGGGGAGAAAAAAGAACAACTTTTGAAAGAAGCCTTTCATTTGCATATCTAAAAGCCTTAGTCAAGAGATTTTCTTAAAACAAAAGAGCAGTTTACCCTCAAAGCTGAATTCAAATTGCTCCCCCCTCCAAGGCTCTGAGGATTTGACATTGGCAGGTTTTTTTAGCTCAAGAAAAAAAAAAAAAAAAAAGAAGTTGAGGTTGAGGTCCAGCTACAGAGATCGAGTTTTACTAAAAGATGAGTAGTACCCTTTGCAAGGTGTCAAAACAACGTTTCAAAAGGCAACAAGAATTCTGAAATAGCAGAATCTTTCTGAAAGATGTTAAAGTCATTTCCTGCAGAACTCTCAGCACCTATTTGATGAAATGGGTACCCAGAGAATAGCCATCTCTGAAGGAATATGTTCCACGTGCAGAAGTGACAGATAGAAGAGGAAGGTCCAGGAGTCTAAACCTGAAGGTAGTTAAATGTCACCTTCTAGCTGAGGCCTTCTCTAGCCACCTTATCAAAGCATCTCAACCACCACTCTCCACCTACACACACATACACAGACACACAGACACACACACACACTTCCTAACCTCATTCCTTGTACTTTTTTTCTCCTTTACACACGTCACTATCTAATCTTTTATATATTTTACATATGCATTTTTTTAAGGCCTTAGCCATCAGAACGTGAGCACCATAGGAGGAGGGCTTTTTCTATTTTATTCACGGCTTGCATCATGAGGGCCCAGAACAGTACTTAGTACATGGAAGGCACTGAATAAATATTTGTTAATTAAATGGATGGATGGATGGATGGAAAATCCTGACGTTCTAAAGAGCAAACTGTCAGATTCTAAATAAATTGACTATGCTATAATAACAGCACATTTTATAGCAAGTGGATACACGACACATGATATTTGCCCATTTAAAGGTTTTTCACAATTTTTCCTTATAATGTACAACATATAACAGTAATGAAACATTTCAAAATAACACCATCACAGATGTCTATCGGTCTCTCCGTGCTAGTTCCTAAGACCCCGATAGCAAAAACTGGGTCTCAAGCCTTGGTGACACAGTGCTTAGTAAGCTAAGCACTAAGTTCTTCATGTGCAGCTAATGAATAAATGAAGTAAAGTAAGATTTCCAGTTCCCACTATGGGGCTTACATTTTTCTACAAATTTCCCTACAAAGCATCTGCTTCAGTTTCTTGGATATAAAATAGTCTTTGAAGGTAAGTCATTATTCGTTAGAATTTTAAGTTCTTTGAAGACAGGGAAAAAAAAACTGTCATGGGGGTATTTCTTATTTCCAGGGAATGTATACTTTGGGACAAGTGACCTATAAGCTAGTTTTTTTAATAACTGCAAATTATATAATACAAAATTATAAATATATAATTTTAAACTCTTATGAGAAACAAATAAACATTTTGAGACATTTACTTTTAGACCTGATGTTCCTTCCCTATCAGATGAGATAAGGTGAGACAAAGTGCTTTGTAAAAAACCGGCCCTATAAACATAGTATATGATATTGTTGTCATTTTTTTACAGTGTTAAAGGCCATAAAGAAAAGAAGTCTGTGCCTTTTCTTTTTGGCCCCTTCCACTAACTTCCATGCAGAATTTAACAGAATTTCAAGCCATCCCTTCCTCCTCCTCTAAGAGGGAGTATTATATGAGAAGCCTTAAAAGCATATAGGAAAAGACTTGCTGCTGAAAGACTTCACTGATTGAACTTGCTCCAAAATTCCACTTCTCCCTCCCTCCTTCACCCTCCAACCCTTTCCAAAACGGGGGGGGGGGGGGGGGGAATCAATGTTTTATTTTTTAATGCTGTCAAAGGCTGTAACTAAATAGCTAAAGCAGATGACAGTGATATGGACATATATTGCCTCTTGAACTAGTAATCCAGAGATATTTTCCTACATGAGTTTGTAATGGTTAAATAGTACAGTGCAAGCAACAGACTCTCTTCTTGAGGGTTTAAGAAGAATTCTACAGGTAGGACAGGAATAAAGACGCAGACGTAGAGAATGGACTTGAGGACATGGGGAGGAGGAAGGGTAAGCTGTGACAAAGTGAGAGAGTGGCATGAACATATATACACTACCAAATGTAAAACAGATAGCTAGTGGGAAGCAGCCGCATAGCACAGGGAGATCAGCTTGTTGCTCTGTGTCCACCTAGAGGGGTGGGATAGGGAGGGTGGGAGGGACACACAAGAGGGAGGAGATATGGGGATATATGTATATGTATAGCTGATTCACTTTGTTATAAAGCAGAAACTCACACACCATTGTAAAGCAATTATACTCCAATAAACATGTTAAAAAATTCTACAGTATTAGAAAAATGATTTAACATTAAAATTGAGAAGAAAAATCTATGGAAATCTATGAATTCCCCAAAGAAATGGAAGGAAAAATGAGATCTCAAAGTTAAATACTCCGTTCCTAGGGAAAAAAACATAATCTAGCAGTTTTTCACCACCCTAGTCGAGTTTTCATTAAGTGCTGGCGGTATTTCTAAGGGAAAAGGCTGGATCGACAAGGTTTCTAAAAATACCACTCTAAAAGAAGCTTTAAAATGAAGGTTAGTTTCTCTTATCCTTCCCCAAATCTCCTTCTTCGGGATACATAACTAACAAGAGTGGTTCAGAGCTACTGTATTCACTTATCCTTTCTCTAATGTCTTCCTTCTGAGAATAAAATACCAGAAAACTATGTGTATAGAGTTGTAACCTGAACTCTCTAGCTGACATGCACACTCTGGAAGGAATAAACAAGCATTTTATGACCCCAGTGTAATGTAGCTAC
This sequence comes from Hyperoodon ampullatus, assembly GCF_949752795.1. Classification (NCBI taxonomy): domain Eukaryota; kingdom Metazoa; phylum Chordata; class Mammalia; order Artiodactyla; family Ziphiidae; genus Hyperoodon; species Hyperoodon ampullatus. Next base: position 87,829,053 of record NC_136924.1, on the reverse strand, counting down.
CATATAGAAATTTTAGTAATAACCACTATGGCTGAATAGTGCCACGTGGGCAAAAAGACAAGAAAACATTTCCCAGAGGAGCAGGGAAATTTTTTCTTAAGAAAAATGTAGGATTTAGCTAGACAAAGAAACAAGTTTAAGGGAAGCCCCTTGGAAAAAGGAAGCCAGAATCGTAAGGCAGAGGCCAAGCCACGCAGAGCCTTTTTGGCTGTGTGAAATAGTTTAAACCTCATCCTACCAGAGTAGACCTCCTAGGGCCATTTTGAAGAGTTTATCACCAGGGTAGACAATGAGCTAATTGCATAGTAACACCTTTTCTGAAATTCATATATATTTCAGCCAAACTGTACAAGTTATTTTAAAGTGAGATATTTCTCACTAGAAACTTGACAAATATGACTATCAGATAATTATGCTGTAAACGATTGCTCTGTTTACAGAGCAACCTGTGGCTTATTACACGCAGACCTGCTTGCTCTCTGTTTTATAGATGCTTAACTGTTTTTGTCTTTGTTGTTTTGTATGCCTGTTTATGTTTAGCAGTCCAAAGTTACCCTCTGTTAAGTTACTACATTTATAAAAACCGATCTGAGAGCTAATCATCTGACACCAATTATCTTGTTTGTGCCATACAGATTATTCATTATGTACAGATGTTGTTTTCATCCAAATAAATTTTAGCCAGATACAAGTTATGGCTTTAAAAAGTGGCCTTCTATAAACAGGAAGCAGCTACTAAGGTAAACAAAAACACCAAAGCTTCTTCCTTAATACAAAGAGCCGGAAATTGATTACAATCTAGATATATGCTGGGAATCTGACCAGTCTTGGTTCCCAGGTCAACTGACGATATTTGCTCAACAATTATTTAGAAGAGGGTAAATCATCAACCACAACTGGCCCAGCCTCTTAAGGTGTACCCTAGCATAGTTTTAATCACATTTAGACCATAGCAGGGCCGGAGCTCTAGTTTAAGAGTTTCTGATTATGTGAAAGTCTTGCTAATAGAATTACTCCGGAACCAACATTTACCTCATGCAAATTGTTTCTACTTCATCACACGACTGTTTTACTCTAAACTATCAGTCCGAAAGCTACCTTAAGGAAAAGAGAAAATGCTCAGAAGCTCCTCTCATTTATGAGATAAAGCAAAGTCTAACTACATACTCTATTGCACCTGCAAATTTTGGTTTTATTTTGATCACAAAACAAAGAAGTCTTAGTTTCACTACTTGAAAGCGCCTCAAAGATGAATTCCCATTAAAGTCACAGAAACAATCCACTCCTGACATTCTCTTAAACATCATTCATTAGGTAATAAACTCGTTCATTTGCGCTTGTTACCCAAAGAACTATTATTTTTCTTTATCTTACTCTTCTTACACTGAGCTATACATCTCACCGCAAATACAGGTGTATTAGCAGTGTTTCACTGCAATTTAGAAGTGAGTTCTAAGGAAAGAAAAGACAAAGACCTCACTATTTTCAGTGAAAACTACTGTTCGGGCAAAGCCTTTTATTCTAACCTCTTTTAGACTTGCTGTTTAACGACTTGTTGTCAACTGCCAGTTCTAAATGGAATCAATACCAGCCAGCAGAGATTTCAGGAGGGAAGGTCTGTTGTGGTCAAATTTTGACTCTTTCCCTTTAAATCATAAGCTTTCTTCCTAATACTCTTTTGATGCACTTAGTATAAAGGATACAGTATTAAAAGCTATTAAGCTTTGTCTGATTTCATTTTCCTCTTAAGCTTATTTCAGCATTTTATTTGCAATTAGTTTAGCAACTTCTCATTTTTCTACACCGAACACTGATTACTTTTATAATCAGGAAAAATAAACTAATAACAAAGAAACTATGGTCAAGGCAGTGTAGTTATCAAACTCTTCTTAAACTGCTCATTATAGGAAACAAGGAAAGACATTCATCTTCCTGGCCACATTTCAAAGTTTTCACCAAAACTTCTTTTCAAGAGTACTTTCTGCCAATTATTTTGATGTCATTGAGACGGCATGACCCCTTTTAAACGTTTTCACTCAATAGCCTAGCCTGACCTTTTCCCCCAAGGCCTGGGCTTAATGAACATTTTCCTATCACAAACTTCTCAGACGTGTTAAAAGGGCCCTTGAATATACAAGTTCATACTTCAGAGATAGTGACGATGCCCTCAGAGCTCCCCATTCAGAACAAAATTACTTCAAATACATCAATCCTCAATCTTTCAAGTACATGAGGAGAAAATTGGCAATTATTATCCTAAAGCAAAATTAATGCTATGTCAAATTTAGACATGTATTCCCAGTTCCACCTTAAATCAGTAACAAGGTGGCATATAAATAAACAAACTAATGTATCCATGATAAATATTTAAAATTTCAACTAAGGATATTAGTTAATGAGCTGTTTCAAGACAATGATATAAATATAGTTTGAAATACACAGGAGGCAAATAAATAATAGAAGGGTTTTTTCAAATCCATTTAACTCAGACCAGGTGCCTGGTCCCTTGTGTGGGCTTCTACCCTCTGATTTTGGGGGTGAGTTGTGAGTTGGCCCTCTGACAGTTCTGGACTGTCTCCCGTGAATAGACAAAGCAAGAGATTACAGACAAGTCAGCCATGGCCCTCCGCATCAGAGCGTGAGCCCATTACCTTTAAAGCGCTGCCATGTTAATACTGCCACAAAGTCCCCCAGCAAAGCTGCCCTTCACAGTTGTGGCTCTAGACTGGCTCCAAGCCAACATGACCAAGCTGCAGCTGCTTTCAAGTTTGCCCCACCGAAAGCTTGCAAGTTAGGGCTTTGGAGAAGTTTCTTGCTGCACTGGACCACTTTGGGGCATTTAGGCAGTTTCTTCAAAAATGTTAAAGTCCCACTGAGTAGTTGTCTGGCATTTTTTGAAGTGGGCAAAGTGCAAAACATCACATGAAGGTGTCTTTCTTATGTATTTCAAAGGCTCAATCTGCTCCATTGCTTTTAATTAGCCTATTCTGACCCAATTAAATTCATTCATTCATTCATTCAAAATTGCATTTATTAATTCCACTGTTCAACTTAAACCAGTTGTCCAAGCTCAATAGGCAACTAATTTTCACCTCTGCCATATACAAAGGGAAAAACATGAGCCTGGTTAAAACTTATCTATATTTTTGTCTTTGTGGACAATTTACAGCGCTGGGCCAGAAAGCCCAACTGATTAGAACAAGGTGCTAATGAGGCCAAGGTTGTGGATTCAATCTCTGCATGAGCCAATTAACTTCACTTACACAAAACCACCATTCCACAGATGCAGATTAAACCTCTAAACCCAGCCAGCCATGTGATAAACATGCCAGTGAGCTCAAGAGAATATTAAGAGAAAGAGTGCGCATAGCTCAAGGAAAGTCACCATCACTGCTTAGAGAATGGAGAAAAATTAGTGGGTCATTCATTCAGCAATAAATATCCCACATCTGCCCTGTGCAATGTAATATGCCAGGTAAGTGGTGGATCGGAAGAAAACTAAGGTGGGTAGAGCAGTTTACAATCTGCCATTCAATTTCAGAAGAGGTTCTGCCCAACAAAGAAATAAAGTCAAATACTGAGGCTGAGACATATAAAAAGAAACTACAATACAAGCAAAAAGTAATTAATAGGCATAATAAGGTGTATGATAAACCATGAAATTTGAAAAGCTTCATAGTCTTACAAAAGACAGAGAGTTCATATTCAGCTAGTGTGACCAAAAGTGACTTAATGAAAAAAATAAAATTTGGTCTGGGGCTTACAGGAAAAATTGAGAGAAAAGGCTAGAAATAGGTCAAAACTAGATAAAAGAGGGCCTTGAATACCAAATAAATAATTTACACTCTATCTTCTAAGAAACAGAAATATTAGAATTTTTTTAATATAGCAACAACCTGATTAGAACTCTGAGACTACATTGGTGGTGGCATGGGACACCTTGGAGAGCGGGGATTGGGACAAAAGCAGAGACAATGAGGCTTTTTTGACTGTTGTATCCAAGATCTTAGTGAGAATGGAAACAGATTTGGAAAATACTAGGAAAATAGAAATCGCCAGGATTTGGCAATGGATAAGATGGAAGAAATGATTGAAGGAAAGGAAATTAAAAATATATAAGGATTCAAAATCCAGTGATAGGGGAATGGTAGTACCACAAACAGAAATAAAGAACAGAAATAAAAGGGATGGAATTAGCCAGGAAGAGTCAGAAAGGCAAATGATGATGATGAATTTGTGTCTATATATACCGAGTTTGAAGTGCTGGGAAAATAGTCGGATTCATACAGCAGGCTTTAAATATGCCCCCAACTTATGATTTTTTTCTACTTTATGATGGTGCAGAAGCAATTTGCATCAATAGAGACCGTACTTAGAATTTTCATTATCGATCTTCTCCCAGGCTAGCGACATGCGGTACGATACTCTCTCGTGATGCTGGGCAGAGGCGGCGAACCTCAGCTGCCAGTCAGCCATGTGATCACAAGGATAAATAACTGATACATTTATAACCCTCTGTACCCAGACAATCATTCTGTTTTTCACTTTCAGTAGAATATTCAATAAATTACATGAAATATCCAACACTTTATTATGAAATGGGCTTTGTGTTAGATTTTGCCCAACTGCAGGCTGATGTAAGTGCTGAACACATTTAAGGTAGGCTAGCTAAGCCATGATGTCCGGTAGATTAGGTGTATTAAAATGCATTTTCAACTTAAAATATTTTCAATTTATGACGAATTTATCAGGAGGTAATCCCTTTGTAAGTTGAGGAAGATCCATAATTGTAAGAAGGGGTAAGTCAATAATATCAAATGCTACAGAAAAAAAGGAGAACGAAGAGAGAGAAAAATCTATTTGATTTGATAATAAGGAGACCTGGTAGTTCACTGAATACATTTCCATTCTTCCTCTGAGCACATGTGAGTTTATACTTCCTCAATTGACCCCTTTAGATGGGGCCATGTGACTAGTTCTGGCCAATCAGTTTGAGCAAAAGTGACGTCTCATTTCCAGGTGAGAAAATGTAATTTGCGAGTACAAAACCCTGTGGAATTCTCTTCCTTTGCCAAGGCAACCCGCAACGTTCCAGATACAGGCTGCTTCATCAGCCTGGATCTCAGAGTGAAGCTGTCATGGGGCAGCATCCCCAGGCCACCCCCAATGTTGCAGCGGTCATCTGTATAGCATGCATGGGAGGCTAACCTTTGCGGTTTTAAGTGGCTAAGATTGAGCCCATACTGACTGATAGACCAGGATTCTGGGGAACCATCCAGAAAGCAGCTTCAGGGACTTCCTTGGTGGTCCAGTGGTTAAGACTTTGCCTTCCAATGCAAGGGGTGTGGGTTCAATCCCTGGTGGGGGGCTAAGATCCCACATGCCTCGTGGCCAAAAAACCAAAACATAAAAACAGAAGCAATAGTGTAACAAATTCAATAAAGACTTTAAAAATGGTCCACATCAAAAAAAAAAAAAAAAAGAAAGAAAGAAAGAAAGCAAGCAGCTTCAACAAAGTGGTGAGGAAAAAAATCTGTCTTGCAAGGTGCCGTATTCTGCAAGATCATTGTGTTAGTAAATCTGGTCATGAAAAGACAGAAAGGATTCAGCAACTTTGAAGGTAATAGAAGAGAGAACTAGACTGTGAGAGCTTTTGTTGTTTTAGTACAGGAAAGCAGTCCCAAGGAAAAAAGAATATAGGCAAGAAACAGATTAATAGAATAAGATTTCAAAAGAGTTGGAAGAGGGTCAAGGTAAAAAGAGTCGCACTTCTTTCTCTGAGGCAAGAATAATGAGAAGAAAGATTAGCCTTCAGGAAATATTGTGATGGGAAGGGAAGAAACTGAACATGCTCATGTCAGATGGTTTCAATCAGTCAATAGTGCTATCTTCCTGCACAAAGGCTGTCATATTTTAACATTATCCTGGGTATTATTGCTACTTACGAAATACTAAATAAAAGCAAAGTCTTTCATGAATTTCATCATCCTTTTAAGACACAGTGAATGACTACAATTTTCTGAACACAGTGCTAAGCAAGAGGAGGATACAGGCGTCTGGAGCATGCATTGTAGTCTCTTCAGTAAACAATGAAAATTAATATATATTTAAAATTAGTGAAGAGCAGAAACCTGTATATAACCTAGGGCTAAGATGTGAACTATAGAGGAGAGAATGATTATTCAGGTCTAGGAAAGTCAGGAAAAAAATCTCTTTGAAACAGTGGAGCATGGAGGTATGCAAGATTTAAACAGAGACACAGGAAAACGGAGGAATTCCTAGTGATTACAATGACCCCAGCAGAGCAGGCAGACCAGGAGGAGCCTGGCATGATCTTGGGATGGGAAGATTGACCTGTCTAGGGTAGAGTATGTTATATGTGTTCAGTCAAAATTCTTAGCCATATGCAGTGAAAAAAACAAATCTGGCTATTTTAAGGATTCAGACACATCACAAAAATCTACAGAGCTAGGTTTAGAGGTTAAGCAGCCAGAGTCAATGACCAAAATTGTAATGCAGGACTGGTCTAGAAGATTCTAGTGCAGCCACTGATGGACACAGACACCTCAGTTTGCATTGTTGACCCCAGATACTGTCGCTGATGCCTCTGGAAAGTGGGTGGGTGCTGCCACTGCCACGGCATATCACAGTGCATTCTGTGAGGGCCCTATCGCTCTGTGTCTCTATCTTATGATTCAAAGTCTGGGAGAAGTGTGTCCAAAGGAGAGAACCAAGATCATATGCTATGACATATGATGACACTGCAAGGAAGGCAGGAAAAGTGACTGTCTGGCATCTGCAGTTTCTACAGCAGAGGTATAGCCCTACTTCATAAGGTGGGGGATTGCCCATAGTTAAGAGCATTCCATTAGTGGTTGGCCAAAAGTCTACTATGGTGTTTATGACAAGCAGAAATATGACTGGAATGATTAATGGAGGATGAAGAACTGAATATAGAGGATCCTGAAATCCCAAAGGATTTAGCTTCCTATTGAAGGAAAATTGGAACTATTAAAGATTTCAGAACCAAATAGAGACGCATATCAGAAGCACATAAAAAGCATTTATAAAAAGCATTTATAAAAATTTGTTGAGGGCTTCCCTGGTGGCGCAGTGGTTGAGAGTCCGCCTGCCGATGCAGGGGACACGGGTTCGTGCCCCGGTCTGGGAAGATCCCACATGCCGCGGAGAGGCTGGGCCCGTGAGCCATGGCCGCTGGGCCTGTGCGTCCGGAGCCTGTGCTCCGCAACGGGAGAGGCCACAACAGTGAGAGGCCCACATAACGCAAAAAAAAAAAAAAAAAAAAAAAAAAAAAAAAAAATTTGTTGAATGACTAAACAATTAAAGCAGTAAGACTAGATGGACTGAAAAATGGACTAAAAGGATTAGAGACCAGAATGTTAGGCTACAGCAGTAATCTAGACAAAAGAGTATGATACCTTGAACTAGGGAAGTAAAAATAGAAATAAAGAGACAAGGGCCCATAAGAAAAATATTGTAAAGAAAAGATCAATAGGCCCTAGAGACTGAGTACAATTAATAAAAGAGTAAATTACCTCCAAAAAATTCCAAACTTTTTAGCATAGATCACTGAGGAAATTTCAACCAAAGCTGATTTGGGTGAATTTTCATTTTGAAGATAAACTTTCTTCTGCCATCTCCAATCTGCTGTTAAGACCATCCAGTGAATTTTCCATTGCAAATTTAGTTTTCAGTTCAAGAATTTCCATTTGGTTCTTCTTTAAAGTTTAAAATCCTCTGCTAAGATTTCCTATCTGCTGGATAATATTTTCCCTTCCTTCTTTGAATATATTCATAATAATCAATTTAAAGTCTTTGTCTATTAAATTCAACACATGAGCCATCTTGGAGTTGGCTTTTATTAAACTTTTTTTCCTGGTTATGGACCACATTTTGGTTTGTTGTTTTTTTTTAAATTTATAATAATGGGGTTTTTTAATCACTCGATATTGTGGATAAATCACTGTAAAGACTCTGAATTCTGTTATCTTCCCTTGAAGAGCTGACTTGTTTTCTTAGGCAGTTCAATTACTTAATGATTACCTTGAACCTTATATGAAAACCTTGTGGGCTTTGGTTTTATGCTTCATTAGGAAGGATCTGTAGAAGGCACAAGGTGTTTTCCAAGCCCCTCTAAGTTGGCAAAATTCAACTTCCAAACACTGTCTCCCATAGGTTTTACTCTAGGATGTTAGAGGTTTTCTAGTATCTTAACTGGATTTTAACAAATATTAGTGAGATGTTAACTAGATTTCTCCCCACAGCTGGGTTGGAACTCCAATGTTTTCAGCACTGCTCAACCTCCAGCATCTCTGTTCCACTTTCATCCCCACAACTGCAAGTCTCAGCTCTTTAGTAAGCTTTGAGTAGTCTCTCCTGACACATATGCAGCCCAATCCTCAGCCAAGGTATGTATGGGGAACTTCCATACACATTTTAAGGTTCGCTTTTTCCTCTCCAGTACCCACATATTCCAACTGCTTCTGCTGTCTTGAACTCTAATCTTTATCTCTTCAGCAAATAACCACTGCGAATTCCAGCATCCTCTGCTGTGACTGGGAAATGTTTCCCAGGCAGACATCCAGGTCAAGCACGGGGCTTATCTTGTGAGTGTCCCTTCTTTCAGGGATCATGGTCTTGCATTACCTGTTGTACAAAGCCAAAAAAGCAATGGCATATAGATCTTGTCCGGTTTCACGACTGTTTATGGCATGAGGCTATCCTTGTACCAATAACTCCATCAGAGCCAGAAGCAGAAAACTAAAGACATTAACCTTAAAAGGATGCTGAAACAACAAGTGAAAATTCAATACACTCCCAGCATCTGCTTTGTCTCAGACCCTTATTATGAGGCCAGGTACCCACATTCATTCTTCAGGAAGCCCATAAGTGCTGGCTGCAGCCAACCCCCTCTCTCTGGCATTTGTCCAGACTGCCTGCCAGTTTGACATTTAACCTCTTTCCTCAATCCTTCAACTTCATTCTCATTGGGTTGGAGAGAGGGGAAGGCAGTTTCTCCCCCTAGCTGTACACTTTTGCCAGCTTGGAACTGGGAGCTGTTACACTGACTGAATTTTAAGGAGAAATTTCTTCCCCTCTCTCTACCTCTCACTGGCTTCTCCACACAGGAAGAAACGTGACATAACTAGGGGTTCAGATTGCAAGAGGAGGTATTCTAAGTAGGTAGGTGGCCTGTCCTCCTCTGTGCATCTTGTTCTCTTATAATCAGCCTGTTCCCAGGCTGCATGAAGTACAGGGGTTGCCCTGCAGGTAGGTGCCCAGCTGCTCTGCCTGCCCTAAACCAAACCAGTCTGATTCACTGGGAGAAAGAGCAGGAAGCTACTTAGACCTTAGGGACAGTCACATTTCAGGTTCATATTTACTAGTAAAACAACCCAGAGTAGAAAGGTGTGTGGTTCATTGATCCCCTCAAACGTCAACAATGCCCTGGCTTAAGCCCTTCTCCTCAGGTTGGTGACTCACTTAGACTTTTTCCTTTAACTCTGAAGCTCAGCTCTTCGTTTGTGCCTGCTTCCTCAGTTTTATCAAACCTAACTCTACATAAAGGAGAATCTTTCTGCCAGTTCCTGCCCTATGGGACATACAACTACCCTGATTCCCCCTCCCTATTTCTTGCTGAAGATAGGAGATTAGAATCCCCAAGAAAAATATCATTTTTGTTTCTAAAATAAGCTTTATTTGGTACTCATCTTTGTCTGTTGATTAAAGTACAATATAAATCATACCAAGAACAAGGGATCAGTCCCCACGTGGGCTAGTTAATTTAACCTGGTTCCTCATCACCTTAGCTAACATCTTACTTCTCCTAGCTCTCCAACCAAGTGGAACCTAAAGGGAAAAACATAATGATTAACAGGACTCCAAGACCTTTAGTGGGACAACAGCCTAAGATTCGTGCTGAACTACTGATCAGTAGCAGGCTTTTTTGTGTATCAAGGACAGCATTATCATTACATATATTATCACTAGAAGACTCCTCAAAACCAAAGAAATTTCCTTCTTTGATGTTAGACACATGGATGAAAAGATTAAATGCTGGAAGAAAGCACAGTATAAATTTTTTATCCTCAGAGCAGTCAGGTCAATAATTATTAATTATTCTTTATTATTAGCATCATAAAAAAATTTACCCAGCAAATATTATGTGGAATGCATAATTCCAGGTACCATAGTAGAGAATAGACAATGAACACCTTCAAGGAATATACAAAATACTTGTGAAAGCAAGACACATTCATATGAAAGTATTGCCAACAATAAAAAATAGTATACAAGAAGTATCCAAATAAATGGTACAGGTAATGTGGCATGAAAAAATGGCTGTGTCCCGGGGGCTTTCCTTCTCCAATCTCACATTGGTTGTTGGGATCTGAGTTGGACTTTATAGTCTGAATAGAATTGGAAGATAGGATCATATGAAACTGTTGTTTTTTTGATAGGTCAAAAGTGTTGAATATCAGCAATTTCATATGGTTCAACCTAATACCTGGGAAGTCTCTTTTATTATGTGAAAAAGAAAGTTTGGACTCCATAGCAACAGGGCACATGGGGAATAGAAATCCATGAACAAGTTTCCAGTGCTGGCACAAAGTAGGCTGTTTAATTAAAGCTTCGGCTAAGTGAAGTTATTTAGCATTTCTGTTTTCAGTTATTTATTTTTTTTTCCCTCCCACCCTCCCTATCCCACCCCTCCAGGTGGTCACAAAGCACCGAGCTGATCTCCCTGTACGCATAGCACAGTTATTTACTTTAAAAGGAAATAAATGCTCACCAAAGTGGTGAGCTTTGAGTCAGGAGCCACACATCTGTTTTCTCATTTACTCTTCACAACAATCCTGTGAGATACACATTTCCTCATTTTTTACATGTAGAAACTGATGGTCAGAAAAGAACCTTGCCAGGTCACAGCGTAGTAAAGAGGGTACCTGATGCCCTAACAATTTCCTGCGCCAGTGTAGCATACTGGAGGAAAAAGCCAATCCCTGCCTCCCTGCAAAAATAATTAAATGATTAATTGATATTTTAAGATATCTGTCATCTCTGTGTGATAGGGCAATGCAAATGTTTCCGAATTAAGTATACTCAAAATCCTGTAGATTCTGGACTGTAAATTCATGGGGAATGACATTTTTCATATCTATTCAGTGCTTTGAATTAGTCCTTAGAGGAAAAAAAAAGATTAATATGAGTACTATAGCTTTCTCATATGCTATAAAGTTCAAGAGTGAGACTATTTTTGCTTTAAAATTGTTCTTGAAGAATTCTCAGACTGTTTCCAGCTAGGGTCTCTCTCCATGTGATGTCAGTCTAAAAAAATAGTCTTGCCCTCTGCAACTCTTGACCTACTCTTAACTGCAGTATTAGAATTCACGAGGAGGATTTTAAAGACACCAAAACTAGTTCACTAAAATCAATATTCCCTATACATGAGGTTGATATGTGTTCCTATGTTTTAAATTAGTTTATATTTTTCCTAGAGCTATGTTAAGTGTCTTCTAACTAATTATGACAAATTAGATTTTTCTCATCAAGTTATATTTGCAATTCAACTTGAAGACCTAGAAGAGCAGCTAAACATTTAGGACTTTTTTCTTTTCTAATTAAGTTTCTTTTACATTAGTCTTCTAATTGTTTCCAGAAATCTAAGGTATTTGGAAAAAAAAAAAAAAGACCTCATTTATACCAAGATCTATTTCTTAATAAGTGTTAAGACCTTGGAAACCTACTCTCTAAAATATAATTCTGGAAAAGGAATAGTTTAGCTAGATGATTTGGGATTAAGGAATTGGATATCAAAACTACCTTTTTATTCCTGTTATTAAATAATATAAAATTACTTTCCCCTAAAGGTATAGCACATACCTTTGAGATCTCAGAGCAATTCAGATAAGGCACATACAGGATCAAGACACCATTGCCTCATTTTTTCAAAATGTTCTGCATACATTGATCACTACTTGACCTTACACAAAGTATTTAACCTTTCTCTCTCCACAAAAAGAATTCTGACTCCAACTGTCTTCTGATAGACAAATTATTGTTTTACAGCTTTTAAGAACCTTTTTAATTGCTCCCCTTGCTCCACTGATGAGCTCTGAAATATAGGTAATACAAACTTTTAACATCCGCCTTCACACAAGATATTCATTCTTGTAACAATCCTTTTGAAATCTGCACTCACTCCTTCTACTTCCTCTCTACTCATTGCTCCTTATTCCAACCCAATCTGGTTCCATTTTCCCATCCACTCTTCCGATACCAATAACCTCCTTGTCATCAAGTCTAACGGACTTTCCTGAACACTCATCCCTTTGAACTTCTCAGCCACATTTCACACAATCGATTCCTTCCCTCTTCTCTCTCTCTTTTCTCATTTGGCTTTGGTAAAACTTTATTTGTTCTTTTATGTTTCAATTGTATCTTTTCTTCCTCCTCTAACCTGCTAAACATAACGGTCAGCCCCTTTTCTGCGGTAACACCATCCATTCTCCTAATCAGAGCTCAGGTTTCACCATATTCAGTAACACCAAATCCATGCCTCTGGCTCAGAACACTCTTTTGAGCTCCATACGCAAACATTTAGATGCCGCCCTGTATCTCCACCAATCTGTCCCTTCATTCCTTCAACTCAACATTTCCCGAGTGGAGATCCTCTTGCTCTCCCCCCAGACACCAACTCACTAACTATTAACAACATCACTAACTTGCAGATCAACCTGATACAAAACTTTAGAGTTGTTTTAATTACTCCTTCCCCTTGACCCGGACTTCAAATCAGTCAAGCTCACAACATTTTCAAATCTCTGCCTTCTTTTTCAACACTGTTCCTAGCATACAACAGAAGTTAACAAGGGTTACTTTCTGATTTTATTTTAGCTATTTCAGCTGTATTTCAGCTGTCATTTCTTTCTTCTAAGTTATTTGTTCCTGAAAGGAAGGGGCTGTGTTTTATTCATACCATGTAATCCTTTAGCTGTGCCATTGAATGCTGGAAGGGCAAGAGCAGTAGGCTCCAGAGTTTCTATAAAGAAGGGGTTTAGAAATCTGGCAGTGGGAGCAGGGAGGACATAGGAGACTTCGTGGGAAGCAGCATTTGCATGGTTAGCACACTGTTTTCACTTAGGCTGCTTAGGTGGCTTTGGGATTCTGATGCAGATTTTGATGGCTCTAAAGACCCCTAAGATCCCTTAGCACTGCCTCAGCTGATAAGCACATTGCCCAAAAATAAATTGTATTAAGGATAGAGCAGGAATAAACCCAGCTTCTAGAGACGGTGAAAAGAGCCTTTTACATTTCCCTGGAGTCACAGCCTGTCCCTACTGAGTCCAGCTCAGAAGAATGTCAAGCAGTCCCTTTTACTTGTCTCCTTCTCCCCTTCTCTCTTCCTCCCATGATTCCTTACCCACCTGCCCCTCCTCTCTAATTCCACTTCTCCACCCCCTCAGCCTGGTCTTGCTGCAGAAAGAAGGAACAAAGGGAAATCCTCTCTCTCTGACTAGAACCAGATGAAGCCACTTCATCTGACTGCATAGCTCTGATTGTAAAGAATTTCTGTCTTTTTTCCCATTTTTCCCATTTCCTATTATTCTAGTATGGAATTAGCCAGAACCCCCAGGAAGGAAGGGTAAGCACTCTACCTATGAAAGGGTGAGGATTTTAAAATCCCATCCTGCAACTCACATAGTCCTACAAAACTCAACACAGAGACTAGAACAAATAAATATTTGGTAAGTAAACTAATAAATGTGTTCTCTGTAAGATTCATAGATGAAATGGAAGTAGTCTCAAAACCAAACATACTAAATTCTGATTAATGTGTAATGCTTTATAAAATACAATAAAAGAATTTAATCTTTTTTATTTTCCTTGGATTAATGGTGCCTTCCTAATGAATCCAGGCTGTTAATGAATTTGGCTCAGCGCTAGTAAAATCAGTGAAGCATTTCTATCAAATCAGTATTCAGAGTATGTCTCCACTGATTTCAGCATAATAGTTAATATGTGAACTACCAAAACACAGTTGTTTACAATCCAGTACTCAAAGATCCTTCCCTTGAAAAAAATAAGAAAAACGTTGATGTTATAGAGATACCCCAAAATATAGAGTTCTAAATGTCATCAAACAGAATGTGAAGCCACGTTTTGGTAAATCATGTTCTATATTTCCACTAAATAACTAGAATAAATGTTACATAGCTGAGATCAGATGTGTTTGGTTGGCAACACCCATCCCTACACCGCCCAGCTTCAGCATCCATTTGTGGGAGCCAGATGGAAAATAGGGATAGAAAAGAATGGTTTTATATGTGGATTCCAGGGTCCAGAGAGAAACAAAGACACAGGATAATACCTAGTCCTTTTTACAGCCGGCCCCCAAGATTCAGTCTGAGCTATTATAGAGAAAAGGGCTTCAGAGAAAAGTTGAAGTGGCTGTTTGCAGAAGGAATTTCATGAGATTGGTGCCAGGTTAACAATGTCCAAGGCAGAGCTGGGGAAAGGGCATTTTATCGTTTCTGTAAATAACACAACATGGCTCCAATGTGGCCGTAAAAATGGAGAGGAATTCAGTCAGATTTGGCAGAGATGTTGCAGCTTTGGGAGCCCAGTAAGAAAGTATGCTGGGTAGAGAAGCAGCCTTCCCACAGAGGCCACTGGAAAGCAGCTTGCAACCAGCGGCTCTCAACAGGGAGAATTAAATGGAATAGCACAAGAGGGGTGTTAGGAACACAAGTGAATCCCAAGAATGACTGGGGAGCTTTAGAGGTTGTGCAGATGGAAATCAACTAGCTAACAAAATAAATATATAAGCAAGCATGGCCTCATTTGGAACCAAAACCACTGAAGTTTGGGGATATTTGGTCTATAGTCATAATGTATAAATTGACGTCCTTCTTATTCAAAGTTAACCATTCTAGTATGTGTGAGTGTGTGTGTGTGTGTATGATTTCACTTATGAGTCTGAAGTTTTCAGCTACTTGGACACCAGAATATAATCCTTAATTTAATCCAACTCTCTTTTCTCTTGATTATTCATTTTACCCAAATAGAAAACAGCAATATGCTTTTTTGTTGTTGTTGAGAAACTACATTGAGCAGTGTGGAAAAAAATTTTAATAGTCTTCCATGAATGAACACAAAATGTATTTGGGGACATGAAATGGCACATAAAGAACAATTAAGAAATAGATCAAGAATATATGCTAACATGCTCACAGAATACTTCTGGAAGAATACATAAAGACAGTGGTTTCTTCTGCAGAGGAGGACTGAAAGATAGGCATGGTTGGGGCAGCTTCATTTCATGCTTAACCATTTGTACAGTTTGAACTTTTTTGCCATGTGTGTGTATTACCCTTTCAAAAACAAAATAATGAGTTGTCTTTTTCTAAAGGAAGTACAGAATAAAGTATTATAACCTAGTTATAATCTGTACAAGAGCATAAGTCATTGGAGTCAGACAAACCTGGCATTGCTAACTGATCTAAGCCTGTTAAGACCTTCAGAATTCTCTGGTTCTTTATGGTAGGTGTCTATAATCTCTGGAAATTAATAGTAGATGAGAGCTCTACCTACAGTCTTATTAACAGGTAGGATACTATAATGAAAGTAAATCTCGGGCCAAATATTGTGACAAATACAAATATTTATTAGTAAGTAGGCACTAAAAATGCCATACAATCTTGGAGCTTGGTGGAAGTCCTTTAGACATTCAAACATGTATCTCACAAGCATTACAGACATGAAAATGTTTCAGCAACAGAATCAGCTAATCTACTTGCAGCAGACAACAGAATCTTCCATTAAGTGGTAGAGTGCTGAACTTAATGGACTGAGTGCTTTTTTAAAGAGTTTTAGGCTGATGGCCTTCCTAATTCTTATTAATATATAATATTATGTTATAATATTCTTATGTAACATTTATAGAGGTATCTGCATATCATTTCTAGTCAACAAACATATCTTAAATACCGCTTATTTCACCAACAAAAATTTATTTCTAACAGATGCAGCACAGTATAGTCTTAGAGGATGTAGGCTCTGGAGTCAGACTGCCTGGGCTCAAATCTGGCTGTGCCACTTGCTAGCCACATAACCTTGAGCAAGTTATTTAAGTTCTCTGTGCCTCTTTTCCTTCTCCTATAAAATAGGGATGCTAATTATGCCTACCTTGAAGGTCATTATGAGAAATAAATGAGTTGATGTTTACAAAGTGCTAAGATCAGTGTCTGGCAACTAATAAGGGCTATATTAGTACTTACTAAATATATTAAATTGGCACCTTTTAGGCTAATTAATGAACTCTCTAATGATGGGTTTGGGTTGGTTAGGGTCAGGGTTAGGGTTAGGGATTTCTTGCAGCCTTGGAAGATACAGATAGTGATTCCCTCTGGAACAAAGGGCAGGTATGATTACCACTCAAGAAAAAACTTCTGGATTTCCTAAACTTGGTGTTTGATTCGTGTAATACAACACATTGTATGTGGAAGTGTCATCCAGCCTTCTTTACGTCACCCTATGGGAATTAGATTTTGGAAGCTGGTAAAGAAGTATTAATACTCTAATTACTGCTACTGCTATAACTAATAAACTATCCTTCATCTCTGACCCAAGGGTCTTGTGTCTTCTGCCAGCATCCATGCAGCTGTAGCAGGCAACTCATTAACTCACAAGTAGAGTAAAAGCTTAGCCCTTCACGGTTTTTAATGATATTAAAGATGTATTTTCAGCAAACTTAAGCCAATAAACCTGAAAACTTAGATGAAATCAACAAATGTCTTGAAAGACACAACTTACCAGACCTCTTCATGACATTGGGGAAGGCAAATTTTTCTTAGGCAGGACACAAAAAACGCTACCTATAAGAGGAAAATAAATAAATTAGACTTCAGCAAATTAAAGTTTTTGCTCTTTGGAAAATATCATGGAGAAAATAAAAAGGTAAGCCACAGTCTGGGAGAAAATATTCATAATTGATATACCTTACAAAGTACTTGTACCCAGAATATATAAAGAACTCTCCCAGCTCAATATGAAGTCAAACAATTTAGTTTTTTTAACGAGCCAAATATTTAAACAGAAACTTCTAGGGCTTCCCTGGTGGTGCAGTGGTTGAGAGTCCGCCTGCCGATGCAGGGGACACAGGTTCATGCCCCGGTCCGGGAAGATCCCACATGCCGCGGAGCGGCTGGGCCCGTGAGCCATGGCCACTGAGCCTGCGCATCCGGAGCCTGTGCTCTGCAATGGGAGAGGCCACAACAGTGAGAGGCCCGTGTACCGCAAAAAAAAAAAAAAAAACCAGAAACTTCTAAAAACAAGATATAGAAATGGTCAAGAAGCATATAAAAAATTCTCCACACCACTAGACAGCAAGAAAATGAAAAATAAAACTGTAATGAGATATCACAACATACCCATACATGATGGCTAAAATTTTAAAGACTGGCAATACCAAGTGTTGACAAGGATGTGAAACAACTACAACTTTGGTATGCTTGTTGGTGGGAATGTGAAATAGTACACTGTAAACACTTTGGAAAGTAGTTTGTCAGTTTCTTATTGAGTTAAATGTATACTTATCATATGACCAAGCATTTCTACTCCTAGATATTTCCCCAAGAGAAAAATATATGTAAACACAAATACTTCAACAAAAATTTTCATAGCAGCTATGTTCAAAATAGTCAAAAATGAGGCCATATATGACAAACCCATAGCAAACATCATTCTCAATGGTGAGAAACTGAAAGCATTCCCTCTAAGACCAGGAACAAGGCAAGGATGTCCACTGTCACCACTTTTACTTAACGTAGTTTTAGAAGTCCTAGCCATGGCAATCAGAGAAGAAAAAGAAATAAAAGAAATCCAAATTGGAAAAGAAGAAGTAAAACTGTCACTGTTTGCAGATGACATGATACTATACATAGAAAATCCTAAAGATGCTACCAGAAAACTACTAGAGCTCATCAATGAATTCAGTAGTTGCAGGATACAAAATTAATACACAGAAATCTCTTGCATTCCTATACACTAACAACGAAAGATCAGAAAGAGAAATTAAGGAAACAGTCCCATTTACCATCACATCAAAAAGAATAAAATATTTAGGAATAAATCTACCTAAGGAGACAAAAGACTGGTACTCTGAAAACTATAAGACACTGATGAAAGAAATCAAAGGTGACACAAATAGACAGAAAGATATACCATGTTCTTGGATAGGAAGAGTCAATATTGTCAAAATGACTATACTACCCAAAGCAATCTACAGGTTCAATGCAATCCCTATCAAATTACCAATGGCATTTTTCACACAACTAGAACAACAAATCTGTAAATTTATATGGAAACACAAAAGACCCCAAATAGCCAAAGCAATTCTGAGGAAGAAAAATGGAGCTGGAGGAATCAGATGCCCTGGCTTCAGACTATACTACAAAGCTATGGTAATAAAAACAGTATGGTACTGGCACAAAAACAGAAATAAAGATCAGTGGAGCAGGATAGAAACCATAGAAATAAACCCACACACCTATGGTCAATTAATCTACAACAAAAGAAGCAAGAATATACAATGGAGAAAAGACAGTCTCTTCAATAAGTGGTGCTGGGAAAACTGGACAACTACATGTAAAAGAATTAAATTAGAATGTTCTCTAACACCATACACAAAGATAAACTCAAAATTGCTTAAAGACCTAAATGTAAGACTCGATACTATAAAACTTGTAGAGGAAAATATAGGAAGAACACTCTTTGACATAAACCACAGGAATATCTTTTTTGATCCACCTCCTAGAGTAACGAAAATAAAAACAAAAATAACAAATGGGACCTAATTAAACTTAAAAGCTTCTGCACAGCAAAGGAAAGCATAAACAAGATGAAAAGACAACCCTCAGAATGGGAGAAAATATTTGCAAACAATGCGACCAACAAGCGATTAATCCCCAAATTATACAAACGGCTCATGCAGCTCTATTTCAAAAAAAAAAAAAACCCAATCAAAAAAATCGGCATAAGATCTCAACAAACATTCCTCCAAAGAAGACATACAGATAGCCCAAAGCACATGAAAAGACGCTGAACATCACTAATTATCAGAGAAATGCAAATCACAACTACAATGTGGTGTTACCTCACACCGGTCAGAATAGCCATCATCAAAAAGTCTACAAACAATAAATGCTGGAGAAGGTGTGGAGAAAAGGGAATCCTTCTACACTGTTGGTGGGAATGTAAATTGGTACAACAACCATAAGAACGGTATGGAGGTTCCTTAAAAAACTAAAAATAGAGCTACCATATGATCCAGCAATCCCACTCCTGGGCACGTATCCAGAGAAAGCATAATCCAAAAAGATACATGCACCCCAATATTCATTGCAGCACTACTTACAATAGCCAAGACATGGAAGTAGCCTAAATGTCCATCAACAGAGGAATGGATAAAGAAGATGTGGTACATATATACAATGGAATAATAGCCATAAAAAAGAATGAAATAAGGCCATTTGCAGCATCATAGATAGAACTAGAGATTATCATACTGAGTGAAGTAAGTCAGAGAAAGACAAATATCACATGGTATCACTCATATATGGAATCTAATTTTAAAACATGATACAAATGAACACATATACAAAACAGAAACAGACTTACAGATATCAAAAACAAACTTATGGTTACCAGAGGGGAAATGTGAAGGGGGGATAAATCAGGAGCTTGGGATGCACATACTCACACTACTATATATAAGATAGATAACGAACAAGGACCTACCATATAGCACAGGGAATTCTACTCAATATTCTATGATAACCTATATCAGAAAAGAATCTGAAAAAGAATGAATATATGTATATGTATAACTGAATCACTTTGCTGTACACCTGAAACTAACACAACATTGTAAATCAACTATACTCCAACAAAAGTCAAATTTTAAAAAATAGTCAAAAATGGAAACAAAAGCATTCAACAGGTGAATAAGTAAAGAAATTGTGGCATGTCACACAATGGAATGTTACTCATCATTAAAAGGAAAAAACTAGTAATGCATACACAAAATGAATGAATCTTAAAACCATAATGCTGAGCAAAAGAAGCCAAAAACTGAACTGAATATACTGCATGGTTCCGTTTACATGCAGTTCTAGAAAAAGCAAAACTAACCAATAGTGACAGAAATCAGATCATGAGCCTGGAGATGGAGAATTGGCTTCAAAGCAGTATGAGAAAAGCATTTGAGGCTATGAAAATATTCTATATATTGTTTGGAGTGATGATTATAGGGACTATACACACACATATGCCAAAGCTCATCAAACCGTACTGTTAAAATTGGTGAATTTTATTTTATATAAATTATAGCTGAAGTGATTTTTTTAAAAAAATGACCACTTTCACTAGTTATAAAAGATTCAGTGGGTTTCAACCTCACTGAAACTTTGTCTAAAAGATATGAATGATACTATCCATTGTACTGGCAAGAAAATTATATTAAATAATTCATATAAACCATTTAGCACCATGCCTGGATCAAAGTAATAAAAATAATGTACACTAAATAACTGCTGAGAAGGTTAAGAGTAGTATCGATGGTATTATCCATTAAGTTTCCCTGGGGAGATGATTTCTGAGAAAACCATTAACGAAAGACATGAATTATTGGGGAGAACATTCCATATAGAAAATGTCAGACAAAAGCACTGAGGTAAAATTGCCAAGGTGAGTATAGTAATGGGTAACCATCAGGTATATTCTTCTGGGTTAGACAGAAAATTGAGAAAGAAGTTATGGAGGAAGAGAAGGTGAGAGGTGATAAGTCCAGAGATGTAAAAACTAGACTAGGAAATAATGGGACACGTTAGACCAAGTACAGCAATGATATAGAGAGACTGATGTTCAAAGTAGGCTATTCTGAAAACTATGTATAAAGTGAACAGAAGTAGGGCATGACTTGAGACAAGTACAGGTAGAAACCTATCACTTCTCCATGCAAGAGGCAACAAGGCTTAGGTTAAAAGAGAGAAAAATAAGAATGTGCAAGAAACACTGTGGAGAAATATTTTCAGAAACTGATTCTAATTAGAAGCAAAAAAGAAAAAGGAGTTGCAAATAACTTCAAAGTCTTAAATTGGAAAAATGGATTGTTCTTTAATACTAATGCCCAAGTGCACAATATGTGCAGAAGGAGAACAGAAAGGAAAACTCAGAAGAGAAAGTATTTTAAAGGGAAAATAGGAGAGAGGTTAGAGATTGTGGTAGTCCTTAGTGTTTGTGTTAGTTTGCTAAGGCTGCCATAAGTATCAGAAACTGGGTGGCTTAGAACAACACAGAAGCATTGTCTCACAGATCTGGAGGCTATGAGTCTGAGATTAAGGTGTCCGCGGGGTTGGTTCCTTCTTTTTTTCTTTTTTTTTGCGGTACGCGAGCCTCTCACTGTTGTGGCCTCTACCGTTGCGGAGCACAGGCTCCGGATGCGCAGGTCCAGCGGCCATGGCTCACAGGCCCAGCCGCTCCGCGGCATGTGGGATCTTCCTGGACCGGAGCACGAACCCGTGTCCCCTGCATTGGCAGGCAGACTCTCAACCACTGCGCCACCAGGGAAGCCCAGGGTTGGCTCCTTCTGAGGGCTGTGAGGGAGAATCTGTTCCCTGCCTCTCTCTCAGCTTCTGGTGGTTTATCAGTGACCTCTGGTGTTCCTTTCTGCTAATGCTCCATCACCTCAATCTCCGCCTTCATCTTCATATGGTGTTCTCTCTCTGTGCATGTCTGTGTCCATATTCCCCATTTCCGTAAGAAAACCAGTCACACTGCATCAGGGATCCACCCTATGATCTCACCTTAACTAATTATCTTTGCGATGACCCTATTTCCAAATAAGGTCATTTTCTGAGATACTAGGGGTTAAGACTTCAACACATGAATTTGGGGGACACATAATTCAATTCATAGAAGTGTTCGGGCTTCCCTGGTGGCGCAGTGGTTGAGAGTCCGCCTGCCGATGCAGGGAACACGGGTTCGTGCCCTGGTCCGGGAAGATCCCGCGTGCCATGGAGCGGCTGGGCCCGTGAGCCATGGCCACTGGGCCTGCGCGTCCAGAGCCTGTGCTCCACAACGGGAGAGGCCACAACAGTGAGAGGCCCGCGTACCGCAAAAAAAAAAAAAAAAAGTGCTGTTCACCAAATATTTCTAGCCATCCCCTACTAAGCATATGTAGAATTGTATTTCCTCACTCTCTCTGAAGTTATGTGTAGCCATATGACGTGCTTTGGCCAATAAAATGTGAATGAAAGTGACATATACCATGTCCAGATGAAGCTTTAAAGGCCAGTGCATGGTTTACACCACATTCTCTCCCCTCTGCTTAGATATAAGTCAAGGTCAATCCTCCATCAGCCAATGTCACTGAGGAACTATAATATAACAAGCAGAGCTTCCTTTCTGACTTGCATTGGGAATACAGCAAGAAAAAGAAATAAGCTTTTGTTGCATTGAGTTAGTTAAATATGGGTATTTTTTTGTTATTCCTACTAGACACCTAGCTTATCCTGACCAACACAGGGAATTCCCTGGCAGTCCAGTGATTAGGACTTTCACTGCCATGCTTTCACTGCTGAGGGCCTGGGTTCAGTCACTGGTTGTGGAACTAAGATCCCACAAGCTGCACAGTGTGGCCAAAAAAAATTTTTTAATAATAATTTGGAGGGGCTTCCCTGGTGGCGCAGTGGTTGGGAGTCCGCCTGTCGACGCAGGGGACATGGGTTCGTGCCCCGGTCTGGGAAGATCCCACATGCCGCGGAGCGGCTGGGCCCGTGAGCCATGGCCGCTGAGCCTTCGTGCCTGGAGCCTGTGCTCCGCAGGGGGAGAGGCCACAACAGCGAGAGGCCCGCGTACTGCAAAATAAAAAAATAAAAAAAAATAAAAATAATAATAATAATAATAATTTGGAACTGAGCAATACAGAGATGACTTAACTTTTTCTCAGAAGAGTAGTGATTAAAAAAATAACTGTCTATGAGTCAGCCATCACTTCACAGTTTTAAGACAAAAAAGGCTAAAAACAGATGAGACCAAGAGCTTTGTTCCAACTCTGCACTGAACAGCAAGTTGGCAGATTGTTTCTTTGGTGGCTTCCAGAGAACCATGCCTCCTTGGGTAGACCTTTTCAACCTTGACTTTGGGACTGGCTATTTGACTGACTTTGGCCAGTGGTCCACTAATGGGCATGATGAAAACAGAGTCTTGCATATGGAGCCCATCCTCTTGGAGTGTTTGCCCTCTTGACCCTCCCTTGCAGAACCCAGCAACCATGTTGTGAGAAGTCCAACCTAGCCATGTAGAAAGGGCACACGGAGGACCATCAAGACCTTGGCTGACAGCTGCAACTGAGTTCCTAGCAATCATCAATTTGCCAGCATATGAGTGAGGATTCTTGGAATTGGATCTTTCAGCCACAATTAAGCCACCAGAACTGATGTCATGTGGAGCAGAAATGAACTGGCACATCAAGTCCTGTTCAAATTGCAGAATTATAAGCAAATAATGACTGTTGTTGTTTTAAGACACAAAGCATTTGGGGTGATTATCGTAACAATCAATAAATGCTTTTTGTACGATAAGTAGTCAAAAAATTAAAAGAAATTATTCTGTGTATTAATAATTCTTTGTTCTTTAGTAAAAGAATACTTTAGCATTACAGAGCCAAGATCATGAGCTCTGAAGTTGGCCATACTGGAGCTAAAACTCTGGCTCAGCCACTTACTAGCTGGACAAACACAGGCAAAGAAAACAATCTGTGGGCAGAGGAGAAGAACATGCTCTCACTCCCTCTTTCGAGAACACCGGATTCACAACTAACTGCTGAACAATCATCGACAGGAAGACACTGGCACTCACTAAAAAACATACCCCACATGCAAAGACAAAGGAGAAGTGGCAATGAGACGGTAGGACGGGCGCAATCACAATAAAATCAAATTCCATAACTGCTGGGTGGGTGACTCACAAACAGGAGAACACTTATAGCACAGGAGTCCACACACTGGAGTGAAGGTTCTAAGTCCCATGTCAGGCTTCCCAACCTCAGGGTCCAGCAATGGGAGGTGGAATTCCTAGAGAATCAGACTTTAGAAGGCTAGAGGGATTTGACTGCAGGACTTCCACAGGACTGGGGGAAACAGAGATTCCACTCTTGGAGGGCACACACAAAGTAGTGTGTGCATCGGGTCCCAGAGGAAGGAGCAGTGACCCCATAGGAGACTGAACCAGACCTACCTGCTAGTGTTGGAGGGTCTCCTGCAGAGGCGGGGGGTGGCTGTGGCTCACTGTGAGGACAAGGACACTGGCAGCAGAAATTCTGGGAAGTACTCCTTGGCGTGAGCCCTACCAGAGTCCGCCATTAGCTCCACCACAGAGTCCGGCTAGGCTCCAATGTTGGGTCGCCTCAGGCCAAACAACCAACAAGGAGGGAACCCAGCCCCACCCATCAGCACACAAGCAGATTAAAGTTTTGCTTAGCTCTGCCCACCAGAGCAACAGCCAGCTCTACCCACCACCAGTCCCTCCCATCAGGAAACTTCCACAGGCCTCTTATATAGCCTCATCCACCAGAGGGCAGACAGCAGAAGCAAGAAGAACTACAATCCTGCAGCATGTGGAACAAAAACCACATTCACAGAAAGATAGACAAGATGAAAAGGCAGGGGGCTATGTACCAGATGAAGGAACAAGATAAAAGCCCAGAAAAACAACTAAATGAAATGAAGATAGGCAATCTTCCAGAAAGAGAATTCAGAATAATGATAGTGAAGATGATCCAGGACCTTGGAAAAAGAATGGAGGCAAAGATCAAGAAGGTGCAAGAAATCGTTAACAAAAATATAGAAGAATTAAAGAACACACAAACAGAGATGAACAATACAATAATTGCAATGAAAAATACACTACAAGGAATCAATAGCAGAATAACTGAGGCAGAAGAACGGATAAGTGACCTGGAATACAGAATGGTGGAATTCACTGCTGCAGAACAGAATAAAGAAAAAAGAATGAAAAGATATGAAGACAGCCTAAGAGACCTCTGGGACAACATTAAACGCAACAACATTCATGTTATAGGGGTCCCAGAAGGAGAAGAAAGAGAGAAAGGACCTGAGAAAATATTTGAAGGGATTATAATCTAAAACTTCCCTAACATAGGAAAGGAAAGAGCCACCCAAGTCCAGGAAGCGCAGAGAGTCCCATACAGGATAAATCCAAGGAGAAACACACTGAGACACACAGTAATCAAACTGGCAAAAATTAAAGACAAAGAAAAATTATTCAGAGCAGCAAGGGAAAAATGACAAATAACATACAAGGGAACTCCCATAAGGTTAACAGCTGATTTCTCAGCAGAAACTCTACAAGCCAGAAGGGAGTGGCCTGATATACTTAAAGTGATGAAAGAGAAGAACCTACAACCAAGATTACTCTACCCAGCAAGGATCTCATTCAGATTTGATGGAGAAATCAAAAGCTCTACAGACAAGCAGAAGCTAAGAGAATTCAGGACCACTAAACCAGCTCTACAACAAATGCTTAAAGGAAGTTCTCTAACTGGGAAACAGAAGAGAAGAAAAGGACCTACAAAAACAAACCCAAAACAATTAAGAAAATGGTCACAGGAACATACATATTGATAATTACCTTAAACGTGAATGGATTAAATGCTCCAACCAAAGGACACAGGCTTGCTGAATGGATACATAAACAAGACCCATATATATGCTGTCTACAATAGAAACACTTCAGACCTAGGGACACATACAGACTAAAAGTGAGGGGATGGAAAAAGATATTCCATGCAAATGGAAATCAAAAGAAAGCTGGAGTAGCAATACTCATATCCAATAAAATAGACTTTAAAATAAAGAATGGGACAAGGAAGGACACTACATAATGATCAAGGGATCAATCCAAGAAGAAGATATAACAATTATAAATATATATGCACCCAACATAGGACCACCTCAATACATAAGGCAACTGCTAACAGCTCTAAAAGAGGAAGTCGACTGTAACACAATAATAGTGGGGGACTTTAACACCTCACTTACACCAACGGACAGATCATCCAAAAAGAAAATTACTAAGGAAACACAAGCTTTACATGACACAATAGACCAGATAGATTTAATTGATATCTATAGGACATTCCATCCAAAAACAGCAGATTAGGGCTTCCCTGGTGGCGCAGTGGTTGAGAGTCCGCCTACCGATGCAGGGGACACGGGTTTGTGCCCCGGTCTGGGAAGATCCCACATGCCGCGGAGAGGCTGGGCCCATGAGCCATGGCCGCTGAGCCTGCGCGTCCGGAGCCTGCGCCCCGCAACGGGAGAGGCCACAACAGTGAGAGGCCCGCGTACCGCAAAAACAAAACAAAACAAAACAAAAAAAACCCAGCAGATTATACTTTCTTCTCAAGTGTGCATAGAACATTCTCCAGGATAGATCATATCTTGGGTCACAAATCAAGTTTCAATAACTTTAAGAAAATTGAAAACATATCAAGCATCTTTCCGACCACAACGCTATGAGGTTAGAAATGAATTACAGGGGAATAACCATAAAAAACACAAACACATGGAGAAAAAACAATACGTTACTAAATAACCAAGAGATCACTGAAGAAATCAAAGTGGAAATCAAAAAATACCTAGAGACAAATGGCAATGAAAACACGACGATCCAAAACCTGTGGGATGCTGCAAAAGCAGTTCTAAGAGGGAAGTTTATTGCTTTACAACCTACCTCAAGAAACAAGAAAAATCTCAAATAAAAAATCTAAACTTACACCTAAAGGAACTAGAGAAAAAAGAACAAACAAAACCCAAAGTTAGCAGAAGGAAAGAAATCATCAAGATCAGAGCAGAAATAAATGAAATAGAAACAAAGAAAACAAGAGCAAAGATCAATAAAACTAAAACTGGTTCTTTGAGAAGATAAACAAAACTGATAAACCATTAGTCAGACTCATCAAGAAAAAGAGGGAGAGGACTCAAATCAATAAAATTACAAATGAAAAAGGAGAAATTACAACAGACACCGCAGAAATACAAAGCATCCTAAGAGACTACTACAAGAAACTCTATGCCAATACAATGGACAACTCAGAAGAAATGGACAAATTCTTAGAAACTTATAACCTTCCAAGACTGAACCAGGAAGAAATAGAAAATATGAACAGACCAATCACAAGTAATGATATTGAAACTGTGATTAAAAATCTTCCAATAAACAGAAGTCCAGGATCAGATGGCTTCACAGGATAATTCTACCAAACATTTAGAGAAGAGCTATCACCCATCCTTCTCAAACTCTTCCAAAAAATTGCAGACGAAGGAAAACTCCCAAAACTCATTCTATGAGGTCACCATCACCCTGATAACAAAACCAGACAAAGATACTGCAAAAATAGAAAATTCCAGACCAATATCACGGATGAATATAGATGCAAAAATCCTCAACAAAATACTAGCAAACAGAATCCAACAACACGTTAGAAGCATCATACACCATGATGAAGTGGGATTTATCCCAGGGATGCAAGGATTCTTCACTATACGCAAATCCATCAATGTGATACATCATATTAACAAATTGAAGAATAAAAACCATATGATCATCTCAAAAGATGCAGAAAAAGCTTTTGACAAAATTCAACACTCTACAGAAAACTCTACAGAAAGTGGGCACAGAGGGAGCCTACCTCAACATAATAAAGACCATATATGACAAACCCACAGCAAACATCATTCTCAACAGTGAAAAACTGAAAGCATTTCCTCTAAGATCAGGAACAAGACAAGGATGTCCACTATCACCACTATTATTCAACAAGTCCTAGCCACAAGAATCAGAGAAGAAATAAAACGAAAACATATTGAAAAGAAGAAGTAAAACTGTCACTGTTTGCAGATGACATGATACTATACATAGAGAATACTAAAGATGCCAGCAGAAAACTACTAGAGCTAATCAATGAATTTTGTAAAGTTTCAGGATACAAAATTAATGCACAGAAATCTCTTGCATTCCTATACACTAATGATGAAAAATCTGAAAGAGAAATTAAGGAAACACTCCCCTTTACCATTGCAACAAAAGAATAAAACACCTAGGAATAAACCTACATAGGGAGACAAAAGACCTGTATGCAGAAAATAATAAGACATTGATGAAAGAAATTAAAGGTGACACAAACAGATGGAGAGATATACCATGTTCTTGGTTTGGAAGAATCAATATTGTAAAAATGATGCCCAAAGCAATCTACAGATTCAATGCAATCCCTATCAAATTACCAACAGCATTTTTTACAGAACTAGAAAAAAAATCTTAAAATTTGTATGGAGACACAAAAGATCCCGAATAGCCAAAGCAGTCTTGATGGAAAAAAAAGGAGCTGGAGGAATCAGACTCCCCGACTTCAGACGATACTACAGAGCTACAGTAATCAAGACAACATGGTACTGGCACAAAAACAGTAATATATATCAATGGAACAGGATAGAAAGCCCAGAGATAAACCCACGCACTATGGTCAACCAATCTATAACAAAGGCGGCAAGGATATACATTGGAGAAAAGACACTCTCTTCAATAAGTGGTGCTGGGAAAACTGGACAGCTACATGTAAAAGAATGAAATTAGAACACTCCCTAACACTGTACACAAAAATAAACTCAAAATGGATTAGAGACCTAAAGACTGGGCACTATAAAACTCTTACAGGAAAACACAGGAAGAACACTCTTTGACATAAATCACAGCAAGATATTTTTTGACCCACCTCCTAGAGAAATGGAAATAAAAATAAACAGATGGGACCTAATGAAACTTAAAAGCTTTTACACAGCAAAGGAAACCATAAACAAGACGAAAAGACAATCCTCAGAATGGGAGAAAATATTTGCAAACGAATCAACAAAGGATTAATCTCCAAAATATATAAACAGCTCATGCAGCTCAATAACAAAAAAACAAACAACCCAATCCAAAAATGCGCAGAAGACCTAAATAGACATTTCTCCAAAGAAGACATACAGATGGCCAAGAGGCACATGAAAAGCTGCTCAACATCACTAATTGTTAGAGGAATGCAAATCAAAACTACAATGAGGTATCACCTCACACCTGTTAGAATGGGTATCATCAGAAGATCTACAAGCAACAAATGCTGGAGAGGGTATGGAGAAAAGGGAACCCTCTTGCACTGTTGGTGGGAAAGTAAATTGATACAGCCACTATGGAGAACAGTATGGAGGTTCCTTAAAAAATGAAAAATAGAATTACCATATGACCCAGCAATCCCACTACTGGGCATATACCCAGAGAAAACCATAATTCAAAGAGACACATACACCCCAGTGTTCATTGCAGCGCTATTTAAAATAGCCAAGTCATGGAAGCAACCTAAATGCCCATCGACAGAAGAATGGATAAAGAAGATGTGATACATATATACAATAGAATATTACTCAGCCATAAAAAGGAATGAAATTGGGTCATTTGTAGAGACGTGGATGCATCTTGAGACTGTCATACACAGTGAAGTAAGTCAGAAAGAAAAACAAATATCGTATATTAATGCATATATGTGGAACCTAGAAAATGGTACAGATGAACCAGTTTGCAGAGCAGAAATTGACCCAGAAGTAGAGAACAAACGTATGGACACCACAGGGGGAAAGCAGCGGGGGGGGGGCAGTGGTGTTGGGATGAATTGGGAGACTGGGATTGACACGTATACACTGATGTGCATAAAATGGATGACTAATTGGCCGGAGGAAGATGGCGGAAGAGTAAGACGCGGAGATCACCTTCCTCCCCACAGATACATCAGAAATTCATCTACACGTGGAACAACTCCAACAGAACACCTACTGAACGCTGACAGAAGACCTCAGACCCCCCAAAAGGCAAGAAACTCCCCACATACCTGGGTAGGTCAAAAGAAAAAAAGAATAAACAGAGACAATAGGATATGGACGGGACCTGCACCAGTGGGAGGGAGCCGTGAAGGAGGGAAGGTTTCTACACACTACAAGCCCCTTCGCGGGCGGAGACTGCAGGTGGCGGAGGGGGAAAGCTTCGGAGTAGCGGAGGAGAGCACAGCAACAGGGGTGTGGAGGGCAAAGCAGAGAGATTTTGGCACAGAGGATCGGTGCCCTCAGGCACACACCAGCCCGAGAGACTTGTCTGCTCGGCCGCCAGGGCGGGCGGGGCTGGGAGCTGAGGCTCGGGTATCGGCTTTCAGTCGGAGCGCAGGGAGAGGTCTGGGGCTGGCGGCAGGAAGAGACCCTGAAGGGGTTAGTGCTAGCCCGGAGGGAGTCCGGGGAAAGGGTCTGGAGCTACCGGAGAGGCAAGAGACTTTTTTCCCTTTTGTTGCCTGGTGCGCGAGGAGAGGGCATTCCCCTCCCTCCCCTCTGCCTGAGTGAGCCAGAGCCCCCGAATCAGCGGCTCTTTTAAACCCGTCCTCTCTGAGCGAAGAACGGACGCCCTCCGGCGACCTACGCGCAGAGGCGGGGCCAGGTCCAAGGCTGAGACCCGGGAGCTGTGAGAGCAGAGACAGGGAAATCTCTCTGTGCAGCCTCCGAGGCAGCGGATTAAAGCTCCACGGTCCATTTGATGTGCCCTGCGTCTGTGGAGTGCATGAATGGACAGCAAATCATCCCAAATTGAGGAAGTGGACCTTGAGGACAAGATTTAAGACTTTCCCCCCCTTTTTTTTTTCCTCTTTTTACAACGAATTATCTCAAATTAAGGAGGTGGACTTAGCAAGATTTCAGACTTTTCGCCCTTTTCCTCTTTTTACAACGAATTATCCCAAATCGAGGAGGTGGACTTGGAGAGCAAGATTTTTGATTTTTCCCCCTGCTCTCTTTTTGTGAATGTGTATGTGTAATCTTCTGTGTAAGATTCTCTCTGTATAGCTTTGCTTCCACCATATGTCCCAGGGTTCTTTCGGTCCGTGTTTTTTTTCAATAATTACTTTTTAATTTTAATAACGCTACTATATTTCATACTTTTTTCTATTTTACTTTACCTGCTCTTTCTTTTTTTCCTCCCTTACCTTCCTCCCTCCCTCCCTCCGCTCCTCCTTTCCTTCTTTCTTTTTCTTTCCTCCATCCCTCCCTCCCTCCCTTCTTCTTTCCACTTTCTTTTTCTTTCCTTCCTCCCTCCCTCCCTCCCTCCTGTCTTTCTTTCTTTCTTTCCTTCCTCCCTCCCTCCCTCTCTTCTTCCATTCACTCTTCCTTTTGCTTTCATTCCTCCCTCCCTCCCTCCCTCCTTTCTTTCCTTTCTTTCCATCCTTCCTCCCTCCCTCCTTTCTTTCTTCCTTCCTTCCTTCCTTACTTCCCTTCTTCCTTTCTTTCAATCTCTCTTTCTTTCTTCTACTAATTATTTCTTTCTACTTTTTCTCCCTGTTATTCTGAGCCGGGTGGATGAAAGGCTCTTGGTGCTGCAGCCAGGAGTTAGTGCTGTGCCTCTGAAGTGGGAGAGCCAACTTCAGGACACGGGTCCACAAGAGACCTCCCAGCTCCACATAATATCAAGCAGCAAAAATCTCCCAGGGATCTCCATCTCAACACCAGCACCCAGCTTCAGTCAACGACCAGCAAGCTACAGTGCTGGTCACCCTATGCCAAGCAACTAGCAAGGCAGGAACACAACCCCACCCATTAGCAGAGAGGATACCTAAAAACATAATAAGGCCACAGGCACCCCAAAACACACCACCAGACGTGGACCTGTCCACCAGAAAGACAAGATCGAGCTTCAACCACCAGAACACAGGCATTAGTCCCCCCCACCAGGAAGCCTACACAACCTACTGAAACAACCTTAGCCACGGGGGACAGACACCAAAAACAACGGGAACTACGAATCTGCAGCCTGCAAAAAGGAGACCCCAAACACAGTAACATAAGCAAAATGAGAAAGCAGAAAAACACACAGCAGGTGAAGGAGCAAGATAAAAACCTACCAGACCTAACAAATGAAGAGGTAATAGGCAGTCTACCTGAAAAAGAATTCAGAATAATGATAGTAAAGCTGATCCAAGATTCTATTTCCCAGATCCAAAATCTTGGAAATAGAATAGACAATATGCAAGAAACAGTTAACAAGGACCTAGAAGAACTAAAGATGAATCAAGCATCGATTAAAAACACAATAAATGAAATGAAAAATACTCTAGATGGGATCAATAGCAGAATAACTGAGGCAGAAGAACGGATAAGTGAGGTGGAAGATAAAATAGTGGAAATAACTGATGCAGAGAAAAATAAAGAAAAAAGAATGAAAAGAACAGAGGACAGTCTCAGAGACCTCTGGGACAACATTAAACGCACCAACATTCGAATTATAGGGGTTCCAGAAGAAGAAGAGAAAAAGAAAGGGACTGAGAAAATATTTGAAGAGATTATAGTTGAAAACTTCCCTAATATGGGAAAGGAAATAGTTAATCAAGTCCAGGAGGCACAGAGAGTCCCATACAGAATAAATCCAAGGAGAAATACGCCAAGACACATATTAATCAAACTGTCAAAAATTAAACACAAAGAAATCATATTAAAAGCAGCAAGGGAAAAACAACAAATAACACACAAGGGAATCCCCATCAGGTTAACAGCTGATCTCTCAGCAGAAACTCTACAAGCCAGAAGGGAGTGGCAGGACATAATTAAAGTGATGAAGGAGAGAAACCTGCAACCAAGATTACTCTACCCAGCAAGGATCTCATTCAGATTTGATGGAGAAATTAAAACCTTTACAGACAAGCAAAAGCTGAGAGAGTTCAGCACCACCAAACCAGCTTTACAACAAATGCTAAAGGAACTTCTCTAGGCAAGAAACACAACAGAAGGACTATACCTACAATAACGAACCCAAAGCCATTAAGGAAATGGGAATAGGAACATACATATCAATAATTACCTTAAATGTAAATGGACTAAATGCTCCCACCAAAAGACACAGAGTGGCTGAATGGATACAAAAACAAGACCCATATATATGCTGTCTACAAGAGACCCACTTCAGACCTAGAGACACATACAGATTGAAAGTAAGGGGATGGAAAAAGATATTCCATGCAAATGGAAATCAAAAGAAAGCTGGAGTAGCAATTCTTATATCAGACAAAATAGACTTTAAAATAAAGACTATTAGAAGAGACAAAGAAGGACACTACATAACGATAAAGGGATCGATCCAAGAAGAAGATATAACAATTGTAAATATTTATGCACCCAACATAGGAGCACCTCAATACATAAGGCAAATACTAACAGCCATAAAAGGGGAAATCGACAGTAACACAATCATAGTAGGGGACTTTAACACCCCACTTTCACCAATGGACAGATCATCCAAAATGAAAATAAATAAGGAAACACAAGCTTTAAATGATACATTAAACAAGATGGACTTAATTGATATTTATAGGACATTCCACCCAAAAACAACAGAATACACATTTTTCTCAAGTGCTCATGGAACATTCTCCAGGATAGATCATATCTTGGGTCACAAATCAAGCCTTGGTAAATTTAAGAAAATTGAAATTGTATCAAGTATCTTTTCTGACCACAATGCTATGAGACTAGACATCAATTACAGGAAAAGATCGGTAAAAAATACAAACACATGGAGGCTAAACAATACACTACTCAATAATGAAGTGATCACTGAAGAAATCAAAGAGGAAATTAAGAAATACTTAGAAACAAATGACAATGGAGACACGACGACCCAAAACCTATGGGACACAGCAAAAGCAGTTCTAAGGGGGAAGTTTATAGCAATACAATCCCACCTTAAGAAACAGGAAACATTTCGAGTAAACAACCTGACCCTGCACCTAAAGCAATTAGAGAAAGAAGAACAAAAAACCCCCAAAGTTAGCAGAAGGAAAGAAATCATAAAGATCAGATCAGAAATAAATGAAAAAGAAATGAAGGAAATGATAGCAAAGATCAACCAAACTAAAAGCTGGTTCTTTGAGAAGATAAACAAAATTGACAAACCATTAGCCAGACTCATCAAGAAAAGAAGGGAGAAGACTCAAATCAGTAGAATTAGAAATGAAAAAGGAGAAGTAACAACTGACAGTGCAGAAATACAAAAGATCATGAGAGATTACTATAAGCAACTCTATGCCAATAAAATGGACAACCTGGAAGAAATGGACAAATTCTTAGAAATGCACAACCTACCAAGACTGACTCAGGAAGAAATAGAAAATATGAATAGACCAATCACAAGCACTGAAATTGAAACTGTGATTAAAAATCTTCCATCAAACAAAAGCCCAGGACCAGATGGCTTCACAGGCGAATTCTATCAAACATTTAGAGAAGAGCTAACACCCATCCTTCTCAAACTCTTCCAAACAATATCAGAGGAAGGAACACTCCCAAACTCATTCTACGAGGCCACCATCACCTTGATACCAAAACCAGGCAAGGATGTCACAAAGAAAGAAAACTACAGGCCAATATCACTCATGAACATAGATGCAAAAATCCTCAACAAAATACTAGCAAACAGAATCCAACAGCACATTAAAAGGATCATACACCATGATCAAGTGGGGTTTATTCCAGGAATGCAAGGATTCTTCAATATACGCAAATCAATCAATGTGATACACCATATTAACAAGTTGAAGGAGAAAAACCATATGATCATCTCAATAGATGCAGAGAAAGCTTTCGACAAAATTCAACACCCATTTATGATAAAAACCCTGCAGAAAGTAGGCATAGAGGGAACTTTCCTCAACATAATAAAGGCCATATATGACAAACCCACAGCCAACATTGTCCTCAACGGTGAAAAACTGAAACCATTTCCACTAAGATCAGGAACAAGACAAGGCTGCCCACTCTCACCACTCTTATTCAACCTAGTTTTGGAAGTTTTAGCCACAGCAATCAGAGAAGAAAAGGAAATAAAAGGAATCCAAATTGGAAAAGAAGAAGTAAAGCTGTCACTGTTTGCAGATGACATGATACTATACATAGAGAATCCTAAAGATGCTACCGAAAAACTACTAGAGCTAATCAATGAATTTGGTAAAGTAGCAGGATACAAAATTAATGCACAGAAATCTCTGGCATTCCTGTACACTAATGATGAAAAATCTGAAAATGAAATCAAGAAAACACTCCCATTTACCATTGCAACAAAAAGAATAAAATATCTAGGAATAAACCTACCTAAGGAGACAAAAGACCTGTATGCAGAAAATTATAAGACACTGATGAAAGAAATTAAAGATGATATAAATAGATGGAGAGATATACCATGCTCCTGGATTGGAAGAATCAATATTGTGAAAATGACTCTACTACCCAAAGCAATCTACAGATTCAATGCAATCCCTATCAAACTACCACTGGCATTTTTCACAGAAGTAGAACAAAAAATTTCAAAATTTGTTTGGAAAAACAAAAGACCCCGAATAGCCAAAGCAATCTTGAGAACGAAAAACGGAGCTGGAGGAATCAGGCTGCCTGACTTCAGACTATACTACAAAGCTACAGTAATTAAGACAGTGTGGTACTGGCATAAAAACAGAAAGATAGATCAGTGGATCAGGATAGAAAGCCCAGAGATAAACCCACGCACATATGGCCAACTTATCTTTGATAAAGGAGGCAGGAATGTACAGTGGAGAAAGGACAGCCTCTTCAATAAGTGGTGCTGGGAAAACTGGACAGGGACATGTAAAAGTATGAGATTAGATCATTCCCTAACACCATACACAAAAATAAGCTCAAAATGGATTAAAGACCTAAATGTAAGGCCAGAAACTATCAAACTCTTAGAGGAAAACATAGGTAGAACACTCTATGACATAAATCACAGCAAGATCCTTTTGGACCCACCTCCTAGAGAAATGGAAATAAAAACAAAGATAAACAAATGGGACCTAATGAAACTTCAAAGCTTTTGCACAGCAAAGGAAACCATAAACAAGACCAAAAGACAACCCTCAGAATGGGAGAAAATATTTGCAAATGAAGCAACTGACAAAGGATTAATCTCCAAAATTTATAAACAGCTCATGCAGCTCAATAGCAAAAAAACAAACAACCCAATCCAAAAATGGGCAGAAGACTTAAATAGGCATTTCTCCAAAGAAGATATACAGACTGCCAACAAACACATGAAAGAATGCTCAACATCATTAATCATTAGAGAAATGCAAATCAAAACTACAATGAGATATCATCTCACACCAGTCAGAATGGCCATCATCAAGAAATCTAGAAACAATAAATGCTGGAGAGGGTGTGGAGAAAAGGGAACACTCTTGCACTGCTGGTGGGAATGTGAATTGGTACAGCCACTATGGAGAACAGTATGGAGGTTCCTTAAAAAACTAAAAATAGAACTACCATATGACCCAGCAATCCCACTACTAGGCATATACCCTGAGAAAACCATAATTCAAAAAGAGACATGTACCAAAATGTTCATTGCAGCTCTATTCACAATAGCCCGGAGCTGGAAACAACCTAAGTGTCCATCATCGGATGAATGGATAAAGAAGATGTGGCACATATATACAATGGAATATTACTCAGCCATAAAAAGAAACGAAACTGAGCTATTTGTAATGAGGTGGATAGACCTAGAGTCTGTCATACAGAGTGAAGTAAGTCAGAAAGAGAAAGACAAATACCGTATGCTAACACATATATATGGAATTAAAAAAAAAAAAATGTCATGAAGAACCTAGGGGTAAAACGGGAATAAAGACACAGACCTACTTGAGAATGGACTTGAGGATATGGGGAAGGGGAAGGGTAAGCTGTGACAAAGGGAAAGAGAGGCATGGACATATATACACTACCAAACGTAAGGTAGATAGATAGTGGGAAGCAGCCGCAGAGCACAGGGAGATCAGCTCGGTGCTTTGTGACCGCCTGGAGGGTTGGGATGGGGAGGGTGGGAGGGAGGGAGATGCATGAGGGAGGGGATGTGGGAACAGATGTATATGTATGACTGATTCACTTTGTTATAAAGCAGAAATTAATAAAAAAAAAAAATTGAAAAAAAAAATGGATGACTAATAAGAACCTGCTGTATAAAAAAATAAAATTAAATTTTAAAAGAATCTGTGAACCTCAGTTTCTTCTTTCACACAGCAAGCATAGAAAGAAGGACCTCCCAACTTTATTGTGAATTAGAGACAATTATTACATACAAAGTACCAGAAACAAAGTCTGCACTCAATAAATGGTAATATTATTATATTTTGTTTAATTATTAATGATTCATCAACTGTTGATGGAGCATCAGCTATGTGACAAGCATATGATGGGTGGTGAGGATACAAAGATGAGCATATCCCTGCACTGCACTTTCTGAGATCTTATAGTCTATTAACTGTACTGTATTAAGTTTATCAGAGGAAAGCTACAGGTTTAGTAAGAAAGCCTAACAAGGACATCTTATTGAAATGCATGGCTGGGCTTCCCTGGTGACGCAGTCGTTAAGAATCTGCCTGCCAATGCAGGGCACACAGGTTCAAGCCCTGGTGCGGGACGATCCCACATGCCGTGGAGCAACTAAGCCCATGCATAACAACTACTGAACCTGCGCTCTAGAGCCCTTGAGCCACAACTAGTGAGCCCGTGTGCCACAACTACTGAAGCCCGTGCGCCTAGAGCCCGTGCTCCACAACAAGAGAAGCCACCGCAATGAGAAGCCCACATGCCACAACGAAGAGTAGCCCCCCCTCACTGCAACTAGAGAAAGCCCGCGTGCAGCAACAAAGACCCAACACAGCCAAAAATAAATAAATTAAATAAATAAATAAAATTTATTAAAAAAAAGAAATTCGTGGTCTAGGATAGTTTCTCTGATAAACATTTAAACTGAGTCTGAAAAAGATAAGGAGGTATTAACCAGGTGAAGAATGCTAGAGAGATGAGTATGGACAGAGGAACAGCAGCATGAGCCTGAAGCAAGAGAGGACTTGTACATTCTTAGAGCTGAAAGAAGGCTGCTGTGACCTGGTCAGGAAGCAGGAGGGGTGTATAATAGGAAACTAAGAGATAAGCCTTGTGTTTTTCTTAATATCTAGCCTAGAACCCCTATCCTGAGAGGCTAGGTATACAGTACTATGGCCGTGGTATGACCAATTGCCAACAATGTGCAAATACTACCTAGGAAATAGAAGTTAATGACCCATGAAGCAAATCATTTCCAAAAGGTGGTCCACAGGTTCGTGCCATGCTGTGAATAATAAATTTTAGTGCTTCGAGGTGAGGCAAGAAAAATGGGACAATGTAGAGAATTGTTAATAAATTCATTTGATTTTGAATTTTATAATTATGTCCTTACTAGTTTTTGTGAATAATAGTGATGATAGTCGGTTTTATTTTCAATGCCTTTACCTTGAAAAGTAGAAAGGTAGCAACTCTACTGCACTCCAGAAACTATTTTCATCTGACTTTGGGGTTTCTTCCTGTGTTCTGTGATATATACAAGTCTAGGAACAGCTGACACAAAAGGCAACAGTGTCTAGATTGATTCTTACCTTAAATAGTTGACTATTTTGTTAAGAGGAAATAGTATAGAACAAGCAGAAGTAGAGCCTCCTGCATCCTCAAGGTGAAGCTATTGAATATTTGTTTGAAATTTTTTCTTATTAAAAAAAAAAGGTAATACATCAGGGACTGAAAATTCATATTCACATTCACACACATATAATATTCTTTATGTAGAAAATGCATCAAGGAAACAGCACTGTAATTTTTCTGTGAAATACAAATGCCAAAGACATGCATAATTTATACAACATAGAACCAACAGACCATGTAGGTTTGGTGTTTAATTATGATCCCTTGGTTCTTCCTGATGAGCACCATTAATCAGTCCAATCAGTGTCTGAAATGTCCTATTTCTGTCTACAGATAAACACCCAACTGGAGGCATTAAAAAAATTTTAATTGAAATGTACTTTTGTGTAAAGCATTTCTCAGCCTAAATGTAATAACTGGAATTTAAAAGCAAATAAACAAATGAATGACAAAAACAGTAATATATTTTTCTGAGATTTTTAGAGATACATGGAAAAGTATAATTTTAAGCATCTTGACCTTTTGCTCAAGCAAAACTTCCTCCTGTTTAATTAGTTTGTGATTTTAAAAAAAAAAAAAAACCTCTAAAGTTGCTGCTTTAATACTGATAAACTTAGAAGGGACCTTCATGCTTTAATGTGGTTGTGTATTAGAATATTCGACCTGATGGATATCCAAAGGCTAGAACAATCTCTCAATGGTTTCACATTTTCTAACTTACATTTTCTAACTCCCTCCATGTTTTCAAAGAGAAATAAAATCGACAAGACAGGCTGTAAGCATTAAGACTTAGATCTTGTTTTTCCTTTACAAATCTCAGTCTACAGCTGCTCCACTGCATCGCCATAACAACATGGATCCACGGAATATTTGCAAATGGCCTGAAGGGACATTTCCTGCATGGAAGTTACCAACATTTATAAGGTAAACATTGCCATTTGTTTCCTCAAAAGTAGATTGAAAACCTGATTTCAGCTCTACTCCTATCACACCAGAAGCAGCCTTGTCATTTGTTAAGATAGCCATTGTCTCCTCTCTAGTAGAAGAACAAGCTCAGTCACAGGCTTCTCCAAGTCTCATCCATCACGCTCCTCATGGCAGAGCCTGCTTCTATCAATCACTGTGCGCTCTCAATTCTCTCTACCCTATAATCCCTCTGGACAGTGCACTGCAGTACTGTGCTGGATTCCAGGCTGCCTTACAAATATCATCTGGTAATTTCATCCATACGTATGTTTCAAATGCCAAGTCGTTTATAAATCTGAAACAAAGCACTACTACAACTATTGCTCCTTATTTCCTAATAGTTTTATTCACTTTATATCCTTACTAACTGCTTGCAGGATAAATGGACAGACATCAATATAGCATGGTGGTTAACAGCATGAACTTTAAGTTTGAATTAAAGTGGAGTCCTAGCTTCATCATCTATTAGCTGTGAAACTTTGGACAAGTTATTTAAACTCTCTAAACCTCGGGTTCTTCATCCGCAAACCAGGGACGTTAGTACCTATTTTATAACTTTCTTGTAAGGATGAAACGTTAGGGTCGTGGTAGGACAGGTGTCTAATGCAAAATAAGGGCCTAAGAGATGTTTGTAATTGTAGTCACTGTTTGTCCCACTCACTCGACAGCTATTTTCTGAGCACCTACTATGTTCCCAGCATGTTCTAAAGGTTGAGTAATGAGTGGTGAATAAAAGAGACATGGTCTATGTACTCTATGGAGCTTACACCCTGGTGAGGGAGAGGCACAATAAACAACTCAGCATATAATTACAAATAGTGACAAAGGCTGAGAGAAAGACAGATGCTGTGATAGAGAACACCAGAGAAAGATGGGATAATCAGGAAGGGCTTTCCGGAGAAAGTTATCTTTAAACTGCAACCTGAAAGATGAGGAAAATACCCAGTGAAGAGTGGGAGAAGGCAGAGGACAGAGGCTAAGTGGGAAAGCACTATGAAGTAGGTCGAGGGTCTGGAGCACGCTTAGTAAGTATTGATCAGACTGAAAGAGTTTCAGAAGCCAGAAAAGGCAGAATCTTGTAGAACATGGGAAGAAGCTTGGATTTTACTCTAAATTCAATAGGAAACTATTGAGAAGTTTTAAGGAGGAGAGTGGCATGATCTGATTTCTGTTTTTAGGAAATTACTCTGGTTATCATGTGATAATTTGGAAATATGCAACAGAAGTGGATGGACAAGTTAGGAAGCTGTTGCAATAGTCCAGGAAGGAGATGATGGCGACTTGGACTTAGTGGCAGGGGTGCCAGTAGAATCAAATCTCACCATGATATTGACTGGGGGAGGGAGGTGTTGTGGTTGACTTCAATTTCTTCCTGTTTATTTCACTCTTATAACTATCACCAGCCAGCCTTTAGGCTTCCAAAACAGGGCGTAGCAGAATAATAATTTCAGATG
Organism: Hyperoodon ampullatus; assembly: GCF_949752795.1. Taxonomy (NCBI): domain Eukaryota; kingdom Metazoa; phylum Chordata; class Mammalia; order Artiodactyla; family Ziphiidae; genus Hyperoodon; species Hyperoodon ampullatus. Next base: position 87,787,943 of record NC_136924.1, on the reverse strand, counting down.
TTTACATTAAATATTCTCTTGTACTTATTTGGTTATTTTCTAGCAACCTTCTCAGAAACTTACTCAACACATTTCCCTGTTTACATCAGTATTCCCCAAATCCTGCAATAAGACTTAGAGAAAAGTAAAAATTCTTCATCATCATGAAAACTTTACTCTTTAGCACCAAGCTGAGATGCTGGTAATCTGTGAAGCCTTGTTTTAATCCCATCCAATGCAGCAAAAATTACCAAGCCTCCCCTCTATGAAATTTGTTTTTTGCCTTACCTGGAAGCCTCAAGGATTCTCTACATAACTTATTTTGCTTCAAATTTATATGTGCCTACTTTCATTCCCTTATAAACAACACCAACAGGTGGTATGGAATATTTGGTTGCATAATGATTAAGCCTGAATTTGGTGAGAACTCAAAGATTAAGGTTATTCTTAGCAAAACAAGTAATCCACTGCCAGGACTTTAAAGTGTTTAATGATTTATATCAAAAGAACACCTATGGAAGCACACCATGTGACTTGCAGATCTCCGTTTAAAACCATATATACCTGAAATAAGAATCCGTGTACATTCACCCACAAACACTATCTCAACACCATGAAAGAAATGAGTGACTCCATCTTTGTGTGTTAGGGAGTAGATTCTGAAACTAATCTCAATCACCACTTGATGCATGTTCCGTCAAAATGCAGGCCACCAAGGTGTTCAATGCATTCTGGCTATTTAAACATCTTTATGGGATTTTTCTCAACAAGTGGGAGCAATGCAATTCTTCTACTCTTACTATGTGCAGAAAATAGTTAACAGGAGGATACTCGAGAAAATATCACAGGGTCATTTCATTGTCCCATAGCTCAGCATGTTGTAGTTTGAAACAACCAAAGATCCAATTCATCCTATCTGTTGTAGTCCCAGAACTACCTTTTTAAAGAAAATTTTGTATCTAGAATCAGAAAACTCAGCCTTAAAGTAATTCAACCCAGATTAGGCAATTTTGATAGCAGAGAAGAGAAAACAAAAACACTGAAGACAGCATAGCATGTCATCCAGAAAGATGAGATGTGGGTGTGGAACCAGACTAGGGGCAGCAACACAGAATGACGAAGCATTTGGAAGAGGAGATGGAGTGGGAGAATTCCAGAATTCCAAAGAAAAGTTTTATCTAATAATTAAAATGACATCCACCAGTTACCAAGCATACGCCAAGGGCCAGACACTATACTAGACACTTCATGAATCTTATCTCTAATTCTTGTAGCAACTCTACAAGGCAGGTCTTAAGTATTCTCATTTTTTGACGAGGAACCAAATCTTCATAAGGTTATATACCAGGCTTAACATTCCTCAGCTAGGAACTGCAGAGCCAGAATGTGATGTCATTTCTATCCCTCTTTTGTAAAGACCAGAGCTGCCTGGTAGGGTTGTTCAACCTACACAACCCTATACAATGGTCCTGTTAAAGCCCACCTCTTGGGCTTCCCTGGTGGCACAGTGGCTGAGAGTCTGCCTGCCGAGGCAAGGGACACGGGTTCGTGCCCCGGTCCGGAAAGATCCCACATGTCGCGGAGCGGCTGGGCCCCTGAGCCATGGCCGCGGAGCCTGCGTGTCCGGAGCCTGTGCTCCACAACAGGAGAGGCCACAACAGTGAGAGGCCCATCTACCGCAGAAAAAAAAAGCCCACCTCTTTCCACAAAAATACATTTTCCAAAGTTTGATTAAGTTTTAAACACTGACATTTAGAAGCCCTAAGCTCAAAGCTGCAGTCCTAAGGTGAATTTGAGAAGCCCCAAGCATTTTTGATGGAAGGAAGACCATATTGACATATTTTCAGAAATATGGCAGAGTAGTTCAGGGAAGCTCTGACAGGGAGACCAAGGTGGCACATGACAAATAGTTTCTGGGTGATCTATTCTGAGCAAAAGTCGGAGAGAAGAGGATGTGGAACCGCACATGGTGGCTGACTTTATGAAGAGTGTGGCAGATATTGGCAGTTGCCCTCTAATATCTATCACCCTCTTATTTCTTTTAGGAACAAAACTACTGAGTTTTAGCTGGGTTTAGCTGTTCAGCTAGATACCTTCCCAGGCTCCTTGGCAGCTAGGTTCCAACCAATGGAGTTTCTGGTTGACATCTGTCAGATTAAAAACAAATCTAGACTTTATTAGAAAGGATTATTGAGAAGCATTGGGGAGGGATGATGGCAATGGGAGGGAAGAGAACTATTACAGCAGGGAGAACACTGACCACATGATCTGCACGTGTCAGGCAAAATGGGTTTCTTCCACCAAGAGGAGGAAACAAGGCTAGACAGAACCAGGTGCAGGGAAGTGGGATGAAAGGGTGGCAAAGTCAGACAGTAGATCAAAGAATGTTTCACCCTGAGTCCAGCGCATTTTCTGGGAGACCCTTAAGGAGGGGCTGTACCCCGGCTCAGGCTGAGGGCAGGCCAAATTTCAAGGGGCTCAAGGGAAGGAGAAAATCTTAACCAAAGCCTGGTTAATACATATTTTGTTCCCAGTGATCAGTGGGGACCAAACAGTTCTGCTAATCAGTTAGGAAGCAAAGAATGGGAATTTGGAGGGTCTGTGTCTGGCCTTGTCATACACAAACAAGAGCGGCATCTTGAGTTTTTTCTAAATCATGGGTAAGTGTGGTTCTTTGCAGTAAGTTGTTTCCCAGAACACAAAGAGTAGGAAGGATTTCTTTAATCATTGCGGGTTTCCAGAATCACAGGGCTCTGGTAAAGTTCGACATGGTCATAATCTTAAGAGGAATCTGCTTGCCTGTACTTCCTCTTTGGCCTGTTAGTGGTTGGAGCTTAGATGTGGTGGTGATGAGTCACCCTAAGGGAGGGTATAACCTAAGATGGGAGGAACCTGGGTGCCTGAATGACTTTGTGGAACAGAGCTATCAGCTTGCCCTCATCAGCTCACCTACCTCTGGACTATGAGGAAAGAGAAAAAGAAGCTTCTATCTAGTTTGCAACGTTTTATTTTTAAGTCTCCAAGTTATAGCCACTTAGCGCATACCCTCATGATTAAAAATAGTCCCTGCAAACAAGAAATTTTTTTTGTGTTTTTAGCATCATGGTCAACCTGTAAGCATCATCTTCAAATATGAGAGATAATAATAAATGCAGAGCTCCCTTGCAAGTATTCATATTCTCATTAATGTATGAACACCTGAAGCATCAAAAGTTCAATTTTGCTCTTCTTTTTCTATGTCACATAGGAAAAGAATTGTTTCAGTTCCTGAAATGCATTTAAAAACTTTCCATTCACCTAGCATTGGAACATAAAAAAAGGAAAATGCACTTATTTCTAACTAAATAATATATATTAATGTATGAATTTGTTATGCTATTGTTGGGGCTCTTAAAAAGTTGCTTAAAATGGCATAATGTTCTACCATTTGATTCAAATGGCCTTTAGGTCAGTAATGTACTCCTTAATTGGAAATGTGGACATAGGAAGACACAGAAGTTTGACCAGTAGTGTTTAAAAGAACGAACTAATCGCTATCGACTATGTATCACTTCCTGTTAGACACTGTAATGCACCCATCAAAGGTTGTTCCCAAATGTAGCACCCACATGATGTACTTTGCTAATTGAACAATTACATGTATGCCTATTGCTAGTGGCACAGCCTGTCAAATTCCAAAGGCCTTTCCTTTCTTATTTAAATTTCTCAAGCAGTCCTAATAACATAAATAAGAATTATCGATTAGTCTATGTTCCTCTAGTGAAAAAATAGTCCCATATCAAAACTGCCTAGGAAGGCTGTTTGTTCAATTTAATCTAAACAAAGAATTGGGTAAAAGCACTCATTGCAGCCTCTTTGATTCACTGGATCATTGAATTCACTGTTTCAGTTGAGTTCCTAATGATTTTCAAATACATTTTGGAGAAGTTAACTATCCTAGCAAAAAATGAGACTTTACGGTTTTAATTCCCTGCATCTCCTCTGTATTTTATGTGTGATTTTAATATGCTGTGAAATTATTCCAAATCTTTATTGTCCATTGTTCCCTTTTAAAAAACAGGTCCAGAACAGACATGAGACAAGCAACCAAATATATAGCATCGTTTTTCACCTAAATACTCAGAGTTTCAAAAGCATTCTCTCCTCTCCCAAATCACCCCTTCTCCTCGTGGCTTCTGAAAAGTTCTACTTAAATGGATAAGCTCCCCACTGGGGACATTATCAATTAAGAACTTCTGCTCCAGCCTCTGCACTTTGCAGTAATTCAACAATCTTGTATATGTTAAAAACAATCTCACTTCCAAGATTTGGTGTTTCTTGCTAATGCAAAACATCACTGGAAAAGGTCAACCTTTTTTCTATAGTGGAACCAACAAAGGAGAAGGGCACTAAGCCCTAAGAAATTCACTAAAACTTCCTTTTCATTCAAGCTTAAAACCTTACCTATCATTACAAAATGAAACAGAAATTTACCAGTCATTAGACTGAATTTGCTGATAAATAAGTACTTTTCTGCTTTTGAAAATCCTTTACAAAAAAGACTAACAAAAGCAGTTCCTATCAAGGTGATTACTGTACATGCTTTTACTTTTTAAAAGAAACCAGTTTCCCATGTTCTTACTTTGATGGGCTAATGCTAAACTCCACAAGAAGAAATCTTTTGGAAATGCGGACATAACCTGGGTTAGACATACTCCAGTGCTTTTCTCAGATGTTCTGGGTCCTTTCTTAAACATTCTAGGTTTGGTATGCAATATGAAACGCAATTGGGTAAAGGACAGTTCGAAGTTCCTTTGTATGTGCTATTCAAAAAATAAGTTTACAAAGTCAAAAGTCAGTGTAGTGTGTGTATGCAATAATTTTGTATGTGTGTGTGACAAACCTGTACAACTGGTCGGCTACTGTTAACTTCTTTCTCTCCAGCACCTGTTTTAACACAGCATGACGTAGTAGATACTCAATTAAAGATTGCTAAATTGAAAGGATGGCTGACGTGTAACAAAGATTACATATAACCCTTAGTTTAAAATGCTTACCTTTTGGGCTTCTCTGGTGGCGCAGTGGTTGAGAATCCGCCTGCGGATGCAGGGGACGCGGGCTCGTGCCCAGGTCCGGGAAGATCCCACAGGCCGCGGAGCGGCTAGGCCCGTGAGCCATGGCCGCTGAGCCTGCACGTCAGGAGCCTGTGCTCCTCAGCGGGAGAGGCCACAACAGTGAGAGGCCTGCGTAACGCAAAAAAAAATAAAAAGCTTACTTTTTAAACAATTGATTCTCAAAACAAAGTGAATACGAGATTGACTGCTAAATTACTGAATACCTATAAAGGAGTGTTTAACCTACTCCAACCTACACAATATGTCGATGGGATGTGAACACTCTTAATTAGCTGCATCCGTTGGACGTTTCCCTACCTCACTGAGATCACTGTCTCCCTTTTAAAATAGAATATTGAATGCTCGGGAGGCTGCGGAGATAGGTCGAAGCTCGCCCTCGCGATAACTTCCGGCTGGGGCGCCTCGCGATAACTTCCGGCTGGGGCGCCTCGCGATAACTTCCGGCTAGTGCGCCTCGCGACAGTGTCGTGCTGGGCGGGGCCTGCCGGGCGGAGCAGACCGCGCGACGGCTGCGCTCGTGACCGAAGTGAGCCGGAAGGTCTTAAAGCGAAGACCCCTCACCAAACGCTCAGTTTTGCAAACTGCTATAGTTTAGCCTGCGACGCTTATGATTAGAGTCAATAATTTGCAATGGCCAGCTCACCTGATGCATTCTTAAGGTATGGCTTCTCCACCAGCTTTCTTAAAAGTCTGGCTCACTTTGAACCTCTTAAAAGCATTAATCTTCCGAGACCTGATAATAAAACTATGGGATAAATTGGATCACTATTACAGAGTTGTCAAGTAACATTGCTGCCCTATCAAAGTCCAGCCACACGTCTCTTTCCCACTAAAACATGTGGCGATGATCAGGCCAAGATCCACGACAGTCTGTACTGTGCTAAGGGGCCTGGCTCTTGCATACAGGCGCATGTGATGAGGACAAGGGAAGGACCCATGAGCTGGAGCACTCGGCTGTAAAATGTATGACAGGAATTCTCTACTGCTATGTGCATCAGGCCCATAAGGTCCAGCAGCTTAAGCAGGATCCACTCCCAACATGTCTTTACCTTCGAGGTACAGACAGGGGATGAGATCCTCTCCTATGAGGAATATGGTCATCTTCGGATAAATGCAGTGTCACTCTATCTCCTTTACCTTGTGGAAATGATTTCCTCAGGACTCCAGATTATCTATAACACTGATGAGGTCTCTTTTATTCAGAACCTTTTATTTTGTGTAGAAAGCATTTACTGTGTACCTGACTTTGGTGTCTGGGAAAGAGGAAGCAAATATAATAATGGCAGCACAGAGTTGCATTCGAGGTAATTTGCTGATTTATCAGTGTTTTTGTTTTTGTTTTAATTTAAATGTGTGGAATTTGAATATGAATAAAAATCAAAGTACTAGATTGGAAAACATAAAAATAAAACGGAATTAATATTAATGATGACAATTAAATCAGACAGCACACACATTGTGCCCAGCGTTGCACCAGGCATGTAGTAGATACCCATTAGATGGTAATAATTATTTTATTTTACAAGAGTGAAAAGAAAAGTTTATTCTACCTGGTGACTCTGTTCTGATTCTGAGGGAAAGTAGCAAATTTTTATAATATGTGTGAACTTTTCATCTTATGTATAAACGTTGCCTTCTCCTCTTTTTTTAGAAGAATGGGATAGAGGGCAGACCAATACCTGGAAAGAAAACAGCTGCATCCTTACACCTGACCTTCCAGGATACCCCCTCCCTCATCATTGCCACCTCTATTGCTTTTGTCTGGTTTCTGCATGTTGATCTCGATTTGTCTTGGGTCTGCATGGAGCCACCTGCAGGGCTTTTGTTACTCCACCTATTGAGTCTCCCTTTGAGTAGAAAAAAGAAAAGATTCCCAGAGTCTGGACAAGAACATTTTCTTAAGTACCTAATAAAAGGGGCATGAAACTATTTACCAACCTCACTTAAATCCAGTAAAATTACCATTTACAGGGTGTTGCGTTAAGTTGATTGCTTTCCTTTCTCTAAATAAAGACTTAAATTTCAGCTCACAGGAAAAACTGATACCAAGAGAAGCTGCTTGTGAAATGATACAAGCGGCACCGGTCGGGGGAATGTTAGAGGCAGGGTGGGGAGGAAAACAAAACTTGAACCAAAACCTTCACCGCATGTTTCATTTTAGAGTAATAATCAAAAACAAATTAAATGTCAAGTTTCCTTGGATTATTATTCTCCCTGTCACGAGGCCACTTTTCATTGTTTCTCAGGGTTATCCTGAATAGAGATATTGTACAGCCCACATTAGGGCGAGAAACTGGTTGCTCTCAACTCTGACCACAGATGTAAAATAACAGGCTCTGATATTCTTTCAGAAGTTTTGACTTCATTTTTTCTGGAAACTATAAAAAGAAATCTTTTTTGTTGCTACAGCTTTGCTGTGCTAGATGCTTTGTATTGCTTCCCTTCAGTCTCGTCTTAAGAGAAGAGCTTTATCCTGCATACCTATTAGCAAAGAAAAGTGTCTTAGAATCCCTACACAAAAGAATTATTTTGTAGAGGTGCCCGGCCATAGGTTTATATTCATTCCTGGTTTCTCAGGTGACCTATCACGCATAACAAATTTTTTGAAGAGATTAGAAAAAAGATGGTGGGACTAAAGAAGAATTTGAAAGTTCACTGTATCCAATAACCCGAGAAGAACTTTAAAAGAAAAAAAAAAAAATTAAGAGAGACAAAGTGGTTTCTAAAATAAACAAACAAGGATCTGCCTTAATAAAGTAGTTGACAGCTTCTCTCCCTCTTTTCCAGGCTCAGCCACCGGCAGCAGACAAAAGGCCTCGTTTGCACAGCTGTTGCCCAAAGAACTGAACAAAGCACTGAAACTTTAACTTGAATTTGAAAAAAAAAAAAAGTCAACTGACAAAAAAAGCACAGATATCAGTGAAGTCAGCAAAGAGGCAAAAAACTTTGTGAGGTCAGGAAGAAGAATCTTCTAAAAGGTAAATTTCCTGGGAGCTCGAAGGAAACTGGAAATCGGAGTTTGGTAAAGGCACGGAGGCTGAGCTCTGGAGGCTCCCATCCCCGCACAGCCACCAGAGTGCAGATCACAACAGCAGGGAGAAACCCATTGCCCAAGATGGTGGAGCAGAAAACGCAACAATTTCTTCAGAGCTCGGAAGCTGGAGCCAAGTGAGGGCTAACTTCAAGAGCCTGCCTTGTATCGTTTCTTCTAACTTCTGGAGTCTGCCTTAGAATGAGTCTCTGTCATGGGGAGAGGGAAGATCCGGGAAAGACAGAAGGTAGTAATGTTTTTACATCCCCTTCATTTTAAATATTTTTCTTGTCTTTTTTTTTTTTTTTTTTTTTTTGTGGTACGCGGGCCTCTCACTGCTGTGGCCTCTCCCGTTGCGGAACACAGGCTCCGGATGCGCAGGCTCAGCGGCCATGGCTCACGGGCCCAGCCGCTCCGCGGCATGTGGGATTCTCCTGGACCGGGGCACGAACCCGTGTCCCTGCATCGGCAGGCGGACTCTCAACCACTGCGCCACCAGGGAAGCCCCCTGAGCTTTATTTTTTTTTAACAATATATAAAGCCTCACAAAAGAAGAGGCAACTAGAGTTTTACAAGTAAAGCCTCTTGGGAAAATAAGCAATATACTGGTTTAGGCTATTTATTATTTATAGACTATCAGTTTCAAAACAAAGCTTGAAGCATCCATACAATAGAAACTATGAAAACAATTAGAACATTAAACCAGGAGTCAAAGAACAAGATGGCAGGATCTAATGGGGACAGGGAGAGGGAGTGATTGTACCAGAAAATATAGAAACAGTCTTCTCCTTTGCTGTATCATCTGTGATATACAGAACTAAAATTTAAGTTCAACTGCAGTGAATTCAGTTCTTTTTTTTTTTCAGTCCTTTTCCAGCTGCAATAAGAAATGCTGAAGGAATTTCAAGTACAGTCCCAGAAATAGTAATTAAATGTTCACAACATACCGCCTATGCATTGGGTTTGCCCAAAAGTTCATTTGGGTTTTTCCATGAGGGTATGGAAGAACCAAATGAACCTTTTGGCCAGCCCAATACTGGACCCCCTGCCCCCCCTTGAAGAGTCTTGGAGTCTTACGAGAAAGAGAAAAAAAACCAAATAATCTCAATGCAATATGATCAATTTGGATTGCATTTCTTTTCATATATACTATAGGAGAGGTTTTGTGGGGCTAGGGAAGGAAAGCCTTCACTTGTTGGGAAAGAGAAAAAGCATTACTAACACTTGATATATTGGTAGGGACTTAAAAGAAGACCAATTTTCCAAATGGAAAAGAGGAAGAAGGACAGTCCCCAAAGAAACCATGCATGCAAAATGACAGAGGAGGAAAGACCACAGCGTGTTCAGGAAGACTTCACCATTGAGGGGCTGGGGATAAAGTGGAAAAGTAGCCTGGAACTGTGAAAAACTATAAAGAAGACACTGAAGAGCTTTTCAACAGGTAAGTGAGAGTATCCTATTTCAGTATTAGAAGCCAGTTGCATGTTGCAACTTGGAGAGTGGATAAGAGTAAGAGTGAAAGTAAGGAAGGAGGCTGTTTTAGGGTTCTTCAGAGAAACAGAACCAATAGGATGTGTGTGTGTGTGTGTGTGTGTGTGTGTGTATACACATATATATTTGTATAACAAGGGGTTTCTTTTAAGGAATTGGCTCACACAATCACAGAAGATGGCAAGTGTAAAATCTGCCGGCTGGGCTGGCAGGCTGGAGACCCAAGAGAGCCGATGCCACAGTTCTAGCTGAAGGCTCTGTGCTGTAGCAACAGAAAGAGCCAATCAGTGTTGCAGTTGAAGTCCAAAGGCAGTGTGCTGAGAATTCTCTCTTGCTTGGGGGAAGTCAGTCTTTTTTTTTTTTTTTTTTAATTTATCTTGGCTGTGTTGGGTCTTCATTGCTGTGCACAGGCTTTCTCTAGTTGCGGCGAGTGGGGGCTACTCTTCGTTGTGGTGCGCAGGCTTCTCATTGCGGTGGCCTCTCCCGTTGCAGAGCACAGGCTCCAGGCGCGCGGGCTTCTGTGGTTGCAGCACGTGGGCTCAGTATTTGTGGCCCACGAGCTCCAGAGCGCAGGCTCAGCAGTTGTGGCACACAGGCTTAGTTGCTCCACGGCACGCAGGATCCTCCTGGACCAGGGCTCGAATTCATGTCCCCTGCATTGGCAGGTGGACTCCCAACCACTGCGCCACCAGGGAAGCCCAGGTCAGTCATTTTGTTCTATTCAGGCCTTCAACTGATTGGATGAGACCTGCCCACATTATGAAGAGAAATCTGCTTTACTCAAAGTCCACTCATTTAATGTTAATCTCATCCAAAACACACTCCCAGAAACGTCCAAAATAATGTTTGATCAAATATCCAGGTACCCTGTGGCCCAGACAACTTGACACATAAAATTAACCATCACAGAGGCTATTAGTTTATATAGAGGCTATATAGTATACATGAGACATGGTATAGGGTCTGGACTAAGCTCAGAGCAATTGGGACAGGAAAAAATAAATAAGATGTAGAGGAAAATTGAACATGAAGATATAAAAGGGGGCCTCCCTGGTGGCGCAGTGGTTGAGAGTCCGCCTGCCGATGCAGGGGATACGGGTTCGTGCCCCGGTCTGGGAGGATCCCATATGCCGCGGAGCGGCTGGGCCCGTGAGCCATGGCTGCTGAGCCTGCGCATCCGGAGCCTGAGCTCCGCAACGGGAGAGGCCACAACAGTGAGAGGCCCGCGTACCACAAAAAAAAAATAAATAAATAAAAGGGACATTGTTTGGATGAAATCAAGATTGGTAGTTTGAACAAATATGTACAGAAAAAAAAATGAATTAGATGGCCAGTAACCTCCAAGAATACATTTTTCTTTTAGTTCTTTTCTTTTTCTATAGCAAATCCAATTTTCTTCTGCCTACTGGTGCCTATATTCACAATTCACAAATTTTTCTTATTCCAAACTTCATCACCAGTTACTCTAAGAATCATTATAGTTGCAAAGGATATTTCATTGATCAGAGTTCATATGTGTGGGGATACATATTTCTTGATCTATCTTGAAACATGCATTTACTTCTTGTGAAATCTGGTAACTTAAATACACTTCTTTGCCTCTGTTTCTACCCAAACAAAATGTATAAACACATAGGAACAAGAATACATAGGAAATAACAACAGAGAGAAATAGTGACAAAATTTTGAGAACCGGAATTAGGTAGACTGAGTGATAAATCAAAGGAAAACAGAAAATCAAGAAATTAAATTCCCCCACAAAACCCGAGAAGAACTCAGCAATTGGAGAAACAAGACACTTCTGAAAGGAGATGGGAGGTGTTCAAGGGGAGCAGAAAGTCTAACGTAAAAATCAATTAAATTTCTAAATCACCTCCCCAACTCCCTGCAGCTAGCTGTCTGCCTGTCGCCAACCCCAGCAGAAGACTGGAGGTTTTCTCTTTGGAGAAGTTGAAACAAAAGAAATATGGACTTGAGGACAATAGTCAGAGCTAGGGGCAAAAGACGTGTGTCCTAATGAAAACTACGATTAAGTGAAAAATCTGCACTCTGAATGGTAAAGTCTCCATTGCCTTTTCCCCTTTTGCTCCCAGAATGCAGCAGCTTCAGTGATAAACCTCAAGCAAGAGATAAGAAAATCTGACCAACCCAAGCGAAAAAGACCCACAGAGGCAGAAAGCTGGAGATTCCCATTGAAAGACCCAGGTTCCATCCTAATCATCCAACAATGCAGCCAGCAGTTGACAAGCCTCTCTGGTGCACGCAGAACTTACAATCAGCTTTTTAGTGCCTTACAGTTAAACGTAAAAACACCATGAAGGATCATTGGGCATGATGAAGGCTTTTAATATGAAAGTAGAAGGCAAAACAGGAAAAAGGAAAAGTGATGACCTACAATACAAGAGGCAAAAGAAGATGTCGTACACCAAACTCTAGTGTCCCCAGGTAGAAAGGAGAAACTATTACACCCATTAAATAAAAATAGGATGCTTTTCAAAAAAGTAATCCTTAGAGAACAAGCCCTCTTAGAATTAAAAAATGGCAGAAATAAAAATGTCAGTGGGCTTCCCTGGTGGCGCAGTGGTTGAGAGTCCACCTGCCGATGCAGGGGATACGGGTTTGTGCCCCGGTCTGGGAGGATCCCACATGCCGCGGAGCGGCTGGGCCCGTGAGCCATGGCCGCTGAGCCTGCGCGTCCGGAGCCTGTGCTCTGCAACGGGAGTGGCCACAGCAGTGAGAGGCCTGCATACCGCAAAAAAAAAAAAAAAAAAAAAAAAAAAAAAAAAGTCAGTAAAAGTGTTGGAAGATAAAGTTGAAGCTGTCCAAAAGGAAATAAAACCACCAATAAGTAAAAAATACAAAAAGAAGCTGAGAAAAAGAAAATGAGCAAGAAAGTTGAACATTCAAGTGACAGAAGTTCCAGAATGAGAGAACAGAGCAGTGGATAAGAGGAAATTATCAAAAAGGAAACACCAAGAAGAGTTCCCAGAACTGAAGGAGGTGAGTTTTCAGGTGGAAGGAGCCTAGAACCCCAGTGAGCAACAGCCCACTTGCAGCACACATATACACACCAAGCATATTATAGAAAAACTTCAAGATATTGGGAATAAAAAGGTCCTTTAAACAAAAAGCCTGGGCTTCCCTGGTGGCGCAATGGTTAAGAATCTGCCTGCGAATGCAGGGGATGCAGGTTCGAGCCCTGGTCCGGGAAGATCCCACATGCCGTGGAGCGGCTAGGCCCGTGAGCCATGGCTGCTGAGCCTGCGCGTCCGGAGCCTGTGCTCAGCAACGGGAGAGGCCACAACAGTGAGAGGCCCGCGTACTGCAGAAAACAAAAACACAAACAAATAAACAAAAAGCTTCCAGAAAGAAAAACCAGATCACATACAAAGTTATCAAGAATGAAAATTACATTGGCGGTTCAAGAATTCCTGGAAGCTATAATATGGTCAAAATTCTAGAAGAAAATGATTTGCAGCTTAGAATTCTAACCCATTTGAATTATCAATCGTGTGATTACAGAATAAAGCAAGGTCTCAGAAGTTTTCTCTCTTCAATGTTCTTTCCCAGAAAACTACTAAAGCAGTGATTCCCAAAGCAACGTCAGCATCACTTAGACATTTGTTTAGAAATACAAATTCAGAGACCTCACTCCAAATCTACCGAAGCAGAAATTCAGGGGCCAGGGGCAGTGGGGAAGCTACAATCTATGTCCTATCAAACCATTTGGGTGCAAGCTAAAGCTTGAGAAACACTTTACCAGTGGATGTACTCCCCCCAAATAAGGAGTGAACCAAGAAAGAGGAGACATAAGCTATCAATACAGGACACACAACACAGTCCAGAACTGAAGGACAGAGGCTACAGGGGGATATTACAAATTAACATTTATGACATGCTCAAATCATCCCAACAACCTCTTGAACCTTATGAACTTCATCCCAAGCAGTCTAAACCCAGGACCTGTAGGCTCTTAATTACAACATAGACTGCATGTGCCATAAAAACCGGGGACTTCCCTGGTGGTCCAGTGGTAAAGAATCCATCTTCCAATGCAGGGGATGCAGGTTCAATCCCCAGTTGGGGAACTAAGATCCCACGTGCTGCAGGCCAACTAAGCCTGCGCGCCACAACTACTCAGCCTGCGCACCTCAACTAGAGATGCCGCGTGCTGCAAACTACAGAGCCCACATGCCCTGGAGCCTGCACACCACAACTAGAGAGAAGCCCATGCACCACAACAAAAGATCCCACGTGCCACGACTAAGACCCAACGCAGCCAAAAATAAATAAATAAATAAATAAAATATATTTTTTAAAAAAACATAAAAACCAAGGAAATGCCTGGTGTGTTTAAATATATTGAGAGATTTACACCTCTGTGGGAGACTTATAGGGGATAGATACATAGAATACCCAACAAGTCACACTGAGGCAAATATTCCATGGAGAAAGAGTTGAACCAGAAAGAAAATGTAATCACGCTACATGATGGATATTCATGTGGTCCTATGAGGATAAACACTGAATGATGATTTAACAAAAAATGATGATATCATTATATTAGAAGGATAGCAAGATGAAGGGTAGCAGAATATGCCACCCCAAAATATGACTATAGGAATTCAGGACCTGCCACCCCAAAATATGCCACTTTGGTACATTGATCATTTTGAGCTGTTAGTACTTGAAAAAACAGCACATGAGGGAGAGGCCTTCTCTGAGCTCGTCGTACCTGCCTAAAGACAGATAAGTTCCCCATAAGGAACTCAACTGCCATAAATCCCTTCCCAGGAGTTTCATAACCAGGGAAGATTGATTCTTATCACAGGAGAAGAGACTAGAAATGGATACCTTAACCAGACAAACTTTGTCACAAACTATCATACTTCCCATCTGTTCTTCTAAGGGCCCATTCATCATTCCTAAAAATCATTTACCTAAGAGGTGTACATCCCCCCCTCACCTTTAACCTATTGAGATGGCACTTAAGTCTGAATTCTAAGCCACCTGGGGGAGTTACTCATTTTTCCCTGGGTCTCTCTCATGGACACGTAAGGTATACACGTTAATAAACTGCTGTTTGCTTTTCTCTTGTCAATCTGTCCCTTATTACAGGAATCTCAGCCAAGAACTCAGAAGGGTAGAGGGAAAATTATGTTTCCTTCCCTCCAGAGACAAAATGGGAGAGGCGCAAAGGGGTACACAAGCTAAATTGTCCTCCTCCATATTAGGAAGTTAATTGTTCATGCCTAAAACTGAAAAAATAGGAAATAAGAGTATAAACATGGTAATAGCTAAAAGAGTTAAAACTGGTTGCCCCTTTAGAGGAAGGATAGAGAGAAAAGAGAGGTAAGAGAGGAGACTTTTCAGTTTTATTGTAAGCCTCATACAACTATTTGACCTTTTAAATTACTCCTGCATAGTTTGAGAAAAAAAATAAAATCAAGTTAAGAAAATAAACTTAGTACAATGTAGGAGTCAAAATTTAGTAAATGTTTCTAAATTTCTTCTGACAGACAATTTCTGCCCTACTCTGTTTTCTGACACTCAAGGAGGAGCAAAAGCCTTCTTGGGGCTTTCCTCTTGTCCCCACAACCCCTCTCTGTCCCCAGCAGAATGCCTCAGACCCTGAGACTCTGGGCTTCAAGTTCAAAGGGACAGACGGGAGAGTCACTGGGGATGCCTCATCCTAATTCTCCCGTGAGATTTGGGCAGAGTTGTTTTCTCTATGATCGAGTCTGCAGAAAAAAATCTCTCTCGATCATCTAGAAGTTTCTACTATGTGTAAGGTTGCCATGTCTTTGCCTTTGATAACATACCCGTGAGCTTTTGGGCATCATGCTTTCACTTATTCAGTCATTCATTCATTCAAAAACAAATGTTTAATAAGGCCCTACTATGTGCTAGATACTTACTATTAAGTTTCTTAAAATTATTTTTCCTCAATGTATGTTTTTCATACTTAAGGGATTAAGATATTTCAATGGTCTTTATAATTCCTACCTTTTTGTGTGTTAATTAGAAAAGGCAACCTTCTGTAATGTAATGATTAATTAAAATAAGGATAAACTAGATTATCTTAAGAAAAGAAAAGCTCCAAGATTTACTTTCTAAATTTAGATCAGGTCAGTTTAAATTTTCTCTTAACCAACATGTCAGTGGTCTCTCTTGTCACAAAAAAATAAAAATGTTAACATTTATCTAAAAGGGTTATCCACCTCCTACTGCTGGTTTATGAGCAAACAAAAATGTTAACATTTATCTAAAAGGGTTATCCACCTCCTACTGCTGGTTTATGAGCAAACAAACTTCTGCATTTCCTCTCAAGAGAGAAAAGTACATTTACAGAGTAGAATAGTATTTTGAAGTACTAATCCATGTATCCTCACTCCATCCCACATCACCCCCACCTCTTAGTTTCCAGTTATGGACTAAATGTTTGTATCTCCCAAAAATTCATATGTTGAAGCCCTAATGTGGTGGCCTTTGAAGGTGGGGCCTCTGGGGGTAATTCGATCATGAAGATGGAGCCTCCATGAGGGAACTAGTGTCCTTATAAAAAGAGAAAGAGAGCTGCCCTTTTTCTCTCCTCTCCATCATGGAAGGATACAAGAAGATGTGTATCTACAAGCCAGGAAGAGGGGTCTCACCAGACACTGAATCTGCTAGTGCCTTGATATTGGACTTCCCAGCCTCCGAAACTGAGAGAAATAAATGTTTGTGGTTTACGTCACCCAGTCTATGATATTTTTGTGATAGCAGCCTGAACTAAGGTTACCCAAAGCAGGAATTGAAATCCCAAAAGTGGCCACCTGCCAAGCAAATCAGGAGCCCACACTCCAGAGACAGCCCATAGGAATATACACCTTCTGTCATCCACATCTCCATCAATACTAGCTTTTCTAACTAGCATAATGAATGTTAGAAACAAGGTCTCATTGTGGAAACGAGTGGAATTTCAGATATGTTGTTCAATGAACAGGATATGAAAGTCCACCCAGGGCTTCCCTGGTGGTGCAGTGGTTAAGGATCCTCCTGCCAATGCAGGGAGACACAGGTTTAAGCCCTGGTCCGGGAAGATCCCACATGCCGTAGAGCAACTAAGCCTGTGCACCACAACTACTGAGCCTGCGCTCTAGAGCCCGTGAGCCACAGCTGCTGAAGCCCGTGTGCCTGGAGCCCATGCTCCGCAACAAGAGAATCCACCACAATGAGAAGCCCGTGCAGCGCAACGAAGAGCAGCCCCCGCTCACCGCAACTAGAGAAAGCCCGTGCGCAGCAACGAAGACCCTACGCAGCCAAAAATTTTTTTTAAAAGTCCACCCAGGCCTGTAACCTGTACCCTCAAGGATAATGCCCAAGGCTTGACCCACAACTGAACCTGTGTCCAATCACTGAGTCAGAGGACTTCTGGTTGCCTCATGTGACTCCAAGTGTACAGAATTCTGCCTCTGGATATTGTTGCATATGCTTCAAGTAAACATTTTATGAAAGAGGTAGTTGGAGCACTTCAAAAGAACAGAGAGCTGGGACTTCATTGATCTTACGGAACAGTTTGTATAAATGTTTTTGAGCCTGCTTGCCAATGAATTTTTTTTAATAAGGTCTGTATTTGTGGCATAATTTATGGAGAGTAAGTCAGTTTTGTGGTGGTTACTATTATTTACTAAAATAACCTAAAGTTGTATGAGACTAAACTGGCTTAGGTTTACAGAATTAGTTGACAGAGAGTGAAGAGCCCTGAATGAAATTTGTAGTCATGACCAGGGAACAGTGCAGCATAAGAAAGCTTGGATCATATAGCTGAGAATTACTAGGAACATGAACATCTCAACAGAAGCTACTGTAGTGTAGTGACTACATCTGGAAACCATACACGATGACCTCAGCAAATGACAGCATGGACAACTACTAACCAAGGCCCAGATACTTCCTCCTTCCCTGGAGCCAAGAGGCTACTTAAATGCAGTCAGAGAATTGCCTGCATTAAAATTTGAAGTGACTAAGTTTGCCAGGAATTGACTAAAACTATGGTTACTGCCATCAGGAAGAATCGAGTCTCTAAACAGATACTAAACTGGAATTTAGGAAAAAAAAGTCTAAGACTTTTCCTTTCTTGCACATCTGAGTTTTGGATTTTGAGAAATTCATACCCACTATATGCCACACGAGGTAAAACAATTCTGGGTCTCTCTCGGTTTTTCTCTCCAAGATCTTTTAAGACTTGACACCTCTGTTGCATTTTCTCCTCTAGTTAGGTCTTCAGGAGTGACCCCATGATCCCCCTAGACTCTTCTTTGTAATCCAAAGTCTGGTTCAAAGCCCAAAAAAGGGATGTTCACATCTTGATGAAAATCAGGGAGAAAAGAAAGGCGGCATCTTAAGTACGTAGGTATGTGTCTTAGCTTGCGCTTCTATAACAAATACCATAGATTGGATGGTCTAAAGAACAAACATTTATTTCTTACAGTTCTGAAGGCTGAGAAGTCCAAGGTCAAGGTGTCAGCAGATTTGGTGTCTGACAAGAGCCTTCTTCTTGGCTTATAGGCAGCCACCTTCTCACTGTATCCTCACATGGCAGAGAGAGAGATCATCTTTCTCACGTCTTTTCTTATAAGGGCACTAATCCCATGCACTGGGGCTCAACACTCACAAGCTAATTACCTCCCAAAAGTCCCACCTCCAAATATCATCACATTGGGAATTAGGACTCCAATATATAAATTGGGGGTGGGGGGACACATTTAATCCATAGCAGTATATATTGTGGCAGGGAGGAAAGTGGTGATGAGGAAAAAGTTATGTTGAATTCACCTCCCAGGAATTTTACTTCCTGAGGGAAGCAGGTAGAATCATCTTGCATTCAGCAAAAACTTAACTATCAGCCAGCATTAGGAAAGCACTAGTTTCACCAGGATGAGTAAAATATTTTCTGACATCAAATAAGGAGACAGACCATATAATGTGCTAAGTGCTGTGATGGGGTTAGGTACAGAACCAGCGTTGGGGGATGGAGAGAGCCCAGCTCTGACTGGGGGCATCTGAAAAGCCTTTCAGAAGTGATGAGATTGAAACTGGGTTCTAAGTTTCACCAGCAGAGAATGGCCTTGCCAGTGAGCAGTAACAGAAGATGTCAAGGCAAAAATGAAAGAAAAAGCATGGCGTGTTAGAAATGGTGACAAGTCCAGGGGTCAGAAAGTATGTGGGTGGACTAGCAAGACTATGCTAGAGGGTGAAAGTGTGGTCAGATTGCGAAGACTCATGAATGCTTTTCTGAAGAGATTGGCCTTGATGAGGTCAGCCAGGTCATCCAATGAGCCTGCAGGTCCCAAAGAGGTGCCCTAATGGGAGCACAAAAAACCAGAGCTCTGGCCCCCTCCACTCCACCCCAGACCACTTTGTATCTTTTATATATCTCCTATATTTCTAATTTGAAAGTAGAACTCCGCTGTTATTTTTAAGTTTTAAAATTGCTCATATAAGCAAATGAAAGTCATGAAAGATCTTTAATTAGGGAAGTTAAATGACCGTGTTTACATTTCAGACAGCTAATTCTGGTTGCAGGGCAGGAGGAAAGATTAGAGAAAGGAGACATAAGAGGCAGAAAAGTCATTAGTTAGACTGTTAAAATAGCCCATACAAGGAATGACAAAGGGTCCGAACCAAGGTAGTGATAGTACGAGTGTGAACAGATGCAGGAAGAGGGAACAGATTTTAGAGACATTTTAGAAATTGAATGAACAGCCTTTTACAAGTCCTATTACACATGTAGCAGATTTCAACAGCATTTGGGCCTAGCAGGCAGGTAATCTGCTTTACCTTTACTTTGGTGGATTCATTTGCTTCACTTCAACTCCAGTGTATTACCACAGGGAGGTGAGTTCAGGACCTCTGGCAACATTCCAAAGTCTAGGTTGTTGAAGGTATTACAGTTTGTAGACTGATGTGACTTTGGAAAACAACATTAAATTTAGTGGCTTATGGACGAACATAGGAAAAGTCACCAATGCAGAGTGTCCGTTTGACTTATCAATTCCAGAAGACTGATGTGGTATTTTGTTGTCTCTTTTCTTCTCTCTCTTTCAATTTCTACAAGTAATATTTTTTCCAACCCTAAAAAAAGGAATTTGAAAAAAAATAAATTCAGTAGTAAATAAAGTAAGCCATAGATATAGTTCATTTTGTTGTTGTTGTGTTATACTATTTGTCATGATATCACATGATAGAATGGTTTACTAAGACAGATCCTTACAGTGTTCTGGCCTTATAGGCAGATAGAACAGACTGTTGACTCTATTATGATTTGAGATATGGTGATGAGTTGCTCAACCCTTATTCGCACATTCAGTCATTCAGTAACTACTTACTAAGCATCTACTTTGAAAAAGGTCTTATGACAGGCAAGCACAGTGGAATACAACACAGATGTAGTCTTAGGCTAGTAGAGTTTTCAGCCAGCCAGAGAGACAAACATTAAACAACCAGTTGCACACTTAATTATTTGACCACTATTGTGATAACTGCTTTGAAAATGAAAGAAAAGCTACAAGAGAGTCTAGAACAGGGGACCTCACCTAGTCTGCACTTCCGCGAGGGAGTGACTCTTGATGGGTGAGCTGAAGAACAGGCTGCTGCTTCTGCAAGAAAATGGAGAAGAGATATTCAGGCAGAGTAGGTGGTGCAAAGCAGGCATATATGCACTGAGCAGGTGGAAAAGGCCATGGTGGCTGGAGGGCGGAAATCAACAGGAAGACTGGCCCGATGCACAGATTTGTACGCCTCGTTGGGGCTTGGTTTTAGCCAGAAGGCCAAAGGAACACCTTCAACGGAATTTAAACAGAGGGTGTAGTTATCAGACATTTTTTTAAGGTCTTCTCCAACTTCTTGGTGAAAAATAGATTGGAGTGAGACAGAAGTGGATTCAGGGAGACCACATAAGTGGCTCTTGTCAGAAACTTCACCAGATTTCTCAGCTGCAGACCCTGATGCCAACAACCTGAGTTCCAGGAATAATTTTAACCAGAGCAGAGTGTACATACAGTTAGGCTCAGATACACCCAGCAGCAGAGTCTGGAGTGTATCTTGCTGTTGAGTTTGATGTCTTGTGCCTCTAGGCCACAGCCTTTGCCACTGCAGATGTGCGGGCCTGGGCCATGTGCCAGCCACTGTTTCAGGGTTTCCTTCTTCCTCATTTGCTACACATGGCTGAAGCCTCTTCCTAAAACCTGCCCCTGACCTCTGCCTGGCTTCACCAGTCCTTCACTTCTGTAGTCATTCATCACACACTGGATGGGCCTCTTAGAATAGCACGGTCTTCCAGATAGAGTTCTTTTCTACCAGCTGCTTCTACCTCAGCTATTGGTTCCCTCACTGGTTTCAGCCCTGCCCTCACCTGGTCCCTCCCCTCCCCCAAAGTGCCTCTGAGGCGAAGCTGTCAGAATGATACAAAGTAAACTACAATAAATAGCACACAATGGTGGGTTACCTATCTAGAAGCCTTTCCCTTTAGCAGAAGACAGCTTTCTTATTTCTTTTTCTTCTGAGAGAGCAAGGTAAGATTTATTATTTGTTAACAGTTGCACCAAAAATTCCAGTGTGGCTGAAGCACCGATGCATACGGTTATCAAAAGAATCAGGAACATGTTTTATAGCAATAAATATCACTCAGATTTTTTTCTGAAACATGTTTCATTGTTTAGGTCTTTTTGCTTTTAACTGGCCTGAGTGTCTGACTCCCATGTTTCTCTGGATTTCCTGCAGTACAAATGATACACCTTAGTGAAGAGAGATACTGGGATGTGAAAAGAAGAGAGTCAATTTAATCTGCATTTAATCTGTAGCAGCTGTGCTGTTGGATTTAGTAAGCATTTCTGGGTAAGCAGTGTTTTTTTTTTTTTTCTTTCTTTCTTAGGAAGAGGCCTTGAATCACATGAGCAAAATTTAAATCAAAACATGAAATATAATCTGAGCAGGATACAACAAATAATTCTCCACCCGTACACTTTCTCTACACCTAAAAGAAGAGTTAGAGGGGAAAAGTTTTCTCTGAGCTTGCTAGGGTACACTTCTTTTTCTTTTGTTTCCTCTTTTCCTTTTCCAGTCCAGGCAAGATGGGACCACCCATAGAAATTAACTAACATCTCATTTCCTGAGTCTGAAATCTGAAAAACATTCATAAGTTTCAGGATAACATCTTTTTACATCTGTGTTTGTGGTTCTGTTTTAAACACCTTTTTCTAAAAATAGAATTCTCAGTATGACCGGAACAAACAGGGACTGGGTGAAAAATGTTTCTGCCAGATTGTGAGATTGATGTGAATTAAAGTAGCTGAAATGTAAGCCCATGTTATTGTAATCTGAAGTGTTAGAGCGTGCCCTTCAGCTAAGAAATGCAAAATATTTTCAAAACAAGCATCATGTGACACTCAGCAGATTGAGTCATATTATTGCAGCTCTCCAGAGGAGGTAATTTGTTGTGCAGAGACTTTGGGAAGTTTTGCTAAAATATTGACCTTTTATTTCCTAATGCGGCTCAGAATTCTCAATTTTTTGATGCACTTGTTTTACATTTTGTTCTGTTAACCAGATTGCTGTCAAAAATTCTAATGAATCTTACTATCTTTTAAGATAGAAGGGATAGCAAAAAAGATGTACAAAAAAAGAACAACAGAGTTTCAGGTGTTTTGATTTAACGCTTTTTATGCATGCGGTTTTGAAGTTCCCAACCATACTATTAACTTACCTACTTCAGCACTTTGTAACCTGTCCTCAGATTTGGGATTTTCTTTATCCTTTCTTCCATGTACTCTGATAGCACATATGTTATAATCTGTAGATTAGTTTAATTTTTCTGCAATGATGAAAACATCAAAGAGTTTTAGTCACTTGAACTGCCAGTTAGAAATTGAAGCTTCCAGCTCCACCTGAGCAGAAATAAACAAGCCCCAAAAGGAAAGGTGAGTAGGAGCCAGAAAGAGATCCAGTGGCAAAGCCTCTGTGGGAAATATGGAAGAACAATGTTATTTCTGCTTACTAGATACATGAGCATAGTGCGAGGGAGACCAAAAGCTGAGGCTGGACAAAAACAAGAAGCAGAGGCTTTGACTTATATCAAAATTGGTCAGGAGAGAGGCAATTGTCCTTTTCAAATAATTTCCAAAAGAGCTTCCTACCTAACAATATGCCCTCCATTCAGTTCATCTTTTGTCTTCTATTCCTTTTATTTCCTTTGGGGTTTTTTGTTTGCTTTGTTTTGTTTACATAGATGCTTAGCTTCTGGCTCTCATCATTTCTCAAACTCCAGCTCAGTGACTTTTTTTTTAATAACAAAGGACATTCCCAACTTAATGAATGAAATTAATTTTCAGATTTAAGAAATCCAGTAAATCTCAAGAAGAGTAAATATGAGCAGAAACATGCTTAGGCACATAATAGATAGAAGGCTGAAAACCTAGGAGAAAAAAACTTGAAAGCAGACAGACAAAAAATGGCAACTCTACATAAAGCAGCACACAATTTGAATGATGTTGATTTCCTATCAAGCTATGGAGAAGAAAAACAACATCAAAGAGGTTTAAAAAAATCTGCCAAGACAAAATTCTGCATCCAGCCTAAGTGTTCTTCAGGAACAAAGGCAAACATAGACATTTCAGGTAAATGAAAACAAAAAAAACTCAGCACAAGCAAACCTGAACCATAACAAATGGAAAAAACAAGTTTTTCAAGTTGAAGGAAAATTATACCAGATGGAATTATATATATATTTATATATATAATCATAAATAATTTGTATATTAAGTAATATATAATTACAAATAGATAATTTGTATGCACATTTGATCATTTTCATATCTTTCCTCCATATTTTTTAGCTGGGAGAATTAAAGAGGAAAATTGTTTTGTCAGTTTTGAATAAAAGATTCTTTAAATTCTATAGTGCTCAACAATTTTCAGAAGTTTCACACATGTGATTTCATACAATCCCACAATAACCTTTTTTTTTTCAAATTCCATCTCAGTGACTTTTTTTATTTCTTTGTATTCAGTAGGTTATTCCTAGGCATCTGATATCTTGTGGCTATATTTTTAACACCCATAGTAAGATTTTAGATATGTTCACTTATTTTTTTAATTAGTCCTCCGTCCAGAGCCAGCTCCCTCTGTTATTCTGTGCTGGCTCAAAGCTCTGACTCATCTTCCTGGTAAGATGCTGCCTATCTTTGCCAAAGAAAAAAGACCCATCTCTGAAGGAGGCAGAGTTAAAAGTTCTCCAAGGGCCCAATTTCTGTGAATTCATAATCCAAACATATACAACATAAGTGAAAGCTGAACAATTACCTCTTAAATGTTGGAGAACATATTTGAGGTAGGGCTGTATGTGTCTGTGTTTAATTATCTTTATGATTAACAGAAAAACACTTTCGAAGGACCGAAACATTTTTAGTTCATCTAACCAAAGGAAGATCAAATTTGTATAGGGCCTTTCAACTTAAAGGGGTACTCTTTAAGAAAAAGAACCAGAATTAAAACTAGAAAATTAGGAACAAAAGTGAATATATGTTTGGAAAGAAAAATAAATCACAATTAAATACATTTTAAAAAACAGATAAATACATTAAACATCATACAATACAGAAAATAACTATTTTATTAATTAATTGCCTGTTAAGCCTCTCAGATACAAGTTTCTATTTTTTGGCTTCATACTCTGAAAAATATATACAAAATTAATTGTAACACAAAAGGAATTAAAATACAGTTTTAAATTGTTGCTACATTATATTGAGCTGCATAAATATGTAATCACATTACTCTTATACTATATACGTTAACTAAGTTGATGAATATGCATAGGTATCTTGTCATCAGAGTGCCTATTTTTTCAGTCTGTATTTCTTTATTGTTGGCAATTTTGTGTACTATTTCATCTGGAACTGCTCAACTTTCCAAGGACAAAGAATGTCAGATACTATAGGAAGTGATCTGACATATTAGAATGAAATGCACAGTCTGTCAAGAGACTTATTCTTACTTAATATTACTGTTTGTAATATTCCTAAATTTTGTAACCTATAAACACAATAATTATTAGATAGATTTTATTTTGTGTGATTCTCATCCAAAAAAAGAAAAAATATCGTACATTTATAGTTGTACATTCTGCATTGTTAAGTATGTTACTGACAGGAGAGAACGACCATTTTGATTAGGTGATAATGGGAAGGGGGATGTTTTGCTTACAATTCTACACTTCTGATGCTTAGAAGAATTTTCCACAGACTAGCTTCTGGCTTCCTGATTTCTAAGTCCTTTTTCTCTTCCACAATCCACATACTTCAGTGCCTGGTGCTATAGGACACATTCATATCACAACATGACTCCACTCTTGCACTTTCATTTTGTAATGCCAGATAGTCCGCAGAAGTTTCCTGGAAGCAATTCTTCCAAAGAGATGGCAATTATACATGGAAGTGACTGTCAATTTCTGCATCCCCAAAATGCCTGACACCAGAAGAAGGGTGCAGGAAAGAAAGTATGAGTGGAGACAGGAGTCTTAACCAATTGTAGTTGAAAGTTTGTAAATTTTACAAAATCATATGACCATGTGAACACATGGCTAGGGCCTTCCCAAGGCCTGGGAGGGAGCCATGCAAGGAAGGGCCTTGAAATGCAAGCTCCATCAGCTTCACAGTAAAGTTGCTTCTGCATCTAACCTCACTGACCTTTTAAAACAGGATGGTTAGACTCCTGGTTTCCTGCACATAAGGAGCTTAGAGGTTGTCACACCATCCTAACCACGAGTAAAAAGCTAAACAATTCTTCTCAGATCCATCAGAAGTCACAGGGTAAACTGCTGTCCCAAAAGTTGGAGAGACAAACAGGTGGATGCAGACAATCACAACTTACCAGAGCAGAAACCCACAAGCACAAACTTCCGTAGGAACCAGTAGGAAAACATAAACCATAAATTGAAGAATCCCTGTAGGTTCAGTGTGGACAAGTCCGAGAGCTAAAAACTGTTAGGGGCCCATTCATTGGGGGTGGGGGTGGAGTATTTCCACACTTTTTTGAGTTTTACCTCCAGGAGCTCTATCAGGTCCTCACCGTAAAGAGTGGATACAAGTATCCTCATGCTTTCAGCAGGGAAAAGGGAAAAGGAAACTTTTAAAATATACCAGAGCATTCTGTTCTTCTTACAAGATCTGCCCTCAAGAGAAACGATTTTACAAGAGCCTAACCTATAGGGCTTTTATCAGAGCCTAACTGAGCTGAGGGAAGGGAAATATCCACCTCCAACTCCCTCTAACCATCCTGTCCCACCTAAGGGGGGAGGGGACTGAGAAGTACTGCTGAAGTTCACAGTCCAGGGTCACAAGCTCACCAAAGACTGAGACCTAATCATGGGACTATAGAGTGCTTCCCCTCTCCCCACACCTTACCACTACATTACTAAAGATCTATTTACTTAAGTTTCTTTTACCAAGTACCTCATGTCCACCTTTCAACAAAAACTTTCGAGACATACTAAATAGCAAAAAACATAGTTTGAGGAGCCTGAGCAATATCAGGATCAAAGTCAGATATGGCAGGAATGCTGGAATTATCAGACCAAGAATTTTAATAACTAAGATTAATATGTAGACAACTTATAAGTAAACAACATTAAGAACACATGGATAGTGTAAGCAGAAAGATGGAAAATCTAAGAAACAATCAAAAAGAAATTCCAGAAATCAAAAACATTGTAACAGAAATAATGATTTAGTAGACGGACATAGTTAAAGAAAGAACCTGTGAGCTTGAGGATATAACTGTATAAATTTCCAAAACTGGAAAACAAAGAGAAAAAGACTGAAATAAAGTAGAACAAAATATCCAAAAACTGCAGGACAAGTAAAAAAGGTATAACGTGTAATGGAAATACTAGGAGAAGAAAGAAACAATTTGAAGCTATAATGACTGAGAATTTCCCCCAATTAATGTCCAACACCAAACCTCAGATCCAGGAAGCTCAGAGAAAACCAAGCAGGATAAAAGCAAAAAACAGACCCTAAAACCCTACAACTAGGCATATCATATTCAAACTTCAGAAAAAAGATATGGAAAAAAATCTTGAAAAAAACCACAGGAAGAAAATAACTTACTTACAGAGAAACAAGATAAGTATTACATCCAACATCTCAGAAATGATTTAAGCAAGAAGAGAATACAATAAAACATATAATGTGTTGAGAGGAAAAAACCCACCAACCTAGAATTCTGTATCCTGGAAAATGATCCAGGAGTAAAAGTAAAATAACTTTTATTTTTTATTTTTCTTATTCTTACTTAAAATTGAGATTTAATTGACATATAACATTATATTAGTTACAGGTTCAAGTAACTTTTGAACACAACATTTTAATACTATACCTTCATTCTAAAGAGAAAGAATGAAGTAAATATTAAACATATGATTTTTAATATATATATTATAAAAGAGGGAGAGAGGTCAAGAAATAGATAAGGGATATATGTGTATGCATGTACATATGTATGTGTATGCACATACATATTTCTTAGCAATGTCTGTTGAGAAAACCTAGAGGTAATCACTCCCCAATAGCAATGAGAACAATTAATGACCAAATTTTGACTTCTAAATATATTTTGTACTGAGAGGAACCAAGACTCCTTAGAGAAATGGTTGATTTCATCCTGGGACAGAAAAAATAGAAGAGGAACTGTGAATATCTTGTGCCAAAAAGTAAGAAAGGGCTTCAAAAATGTCCGGGATGGCAATAAAACACAGGAACAATTTTTTTTTAATAGTCACAAAATTTATTATGTTAAAAAGGCAGATTAGAAAATGGTATTACAGTGTTATCTAATTTTTTAAATTTTTATGAATATGTTGCTTTTATAAATAGCTTGAATAAACATACACTAAAACATTACCATTAAATCCAAGGAAGAAGGGATATATGTATACATGCGACCGATTCACTCTGCTGTACAGCAGAAACCAACACAACATCGCAAAGCAACTACACTCTGACAAAAAAAAATTTTTTAGTTAAAAAATGTTACCATTAACTATCTTCATGTGTAAGAACTATGGAATTTTCTTACATATGTGTGTGTGTGTGTGTGTGTGTGTGTGTGTGTGTGTATACTTTTTTTTTTTTTTTGGCCACGCCATGTGGCATGTGGGATATTAGTTTCCTGACTGGGGATGGAACCCGTGCCCCTGCATTGGAAGCTCAGAGTCTTAACCACTGGAATGCCAGGGAAATCCAATTATGGAAATTATAGTTAATTAATTAACTAAACACAGGAACCATTTTGAAAAAGATCTTACCTAGCCAAATCTAAAAATCACTATATTAAGATTAAAATAATTATATTATTATTTTAGGAAAATAAATATACTAACAGATTAAAACTCATTAAAGGAAATAAGAATCCATGAATTTATACTAATATAGAAAATATATGAATGAATGAATGAGTGAATGGGAAGAGAAAAGGCTTTTATATGACAAATATCATAATTGATTTAGGCAAAAATCATCAATCATTAAACTACTGGATGAAAGTTTGGTAATGAATCGAGAGACTTGTGTAGACTTACAAAATATTATCTCCCCTGAAAATACTTGTTAATTAAAAGGAGAAAAGTAGAAACTTTACAATGGAGAGAACTCTGACCAAATGATCAAAGTGAACATCACTGGTGTTCAGACAAATCAACGTCATGTACCTTATAATACAGGGCACTGAGAAGCATACATCACTTCTGTGGTATTCCTGCCCAAAATACATAACCTCAAACTAATCACAAGGAAACATCAGACAAATCCAAACTGAGAAACATTCTACAACAATAACTGGCCTGTGTTCTTCAAATATATCAAGAATATGATCAACAAAAGCTGACTGAAGAACTTTTCCAGATTAAATTAGACTGAAGAGATGTGACCAGTGCAACATGTGATCCTGGAGGAACACTGGACCCCATTTTTTCTTTTTCTTTCCTTTTTTATTTTTTCTTTTAAAATTAAGAACTTCAGTTCCTTCAAAGATATTAAGAGAATAAAAGATATTGTTAAGAGATATTGTTAACAAAATATTTTCTCCACTGGGAAATCACATATTTGATAATCGGCTTGCATCCAGATTATACGAAGAATCCTCAAAACTCAACAAGAAGACAACAAACGATCCAATTTTTTTAAGTGGGCAAAAGATTTGAACTGACACTTCATCAAAGAGGTTATATCCATGGCAAACAAGCACCATGAAAAGACACTCAACGTTTCTAGTTATGAGAGAAATGCCCATGAAAACCACAGTGAGATACCACTACCTACCTATTAGAATGACTAAATTAAAGAGTGTAAAAAGTGTTAGCAAGACTGTGGAGCAACTGGAGGTCTCATACAGTACTGAGGGAATGTAAAATGGACCACTTTGGAAGACAGTTTGGCAGTTTCTTAAAATGTTAAATATACGCTTATCATGTGACCAAGCCATTCCACTCCAAGATATTTATTTACCCAAGAGAAATGTAAGCATATGTCCACACAAAGATTTGTACATAAATGTTCATAGAAGTTTCATTTGTAATAGCCAACCACTTTTCTTCTACCTTAACTGATATAAAATCTAATCCAAGTCACATCATCTCTAGCTTTAATTATTATAATAACCCCTGCACTGGACAAAATGTTTGTGTCCCCCAAAATTCATATTTTGAAATCCTAGCTCCCAATGTGATGGTACTTGGAGGTGGGACCTTTGAGAGGTAATTAGGTCATGAGGGTGGAGCCCTTATGAATGGGATTAGTGCTCTTATAAAAGGGACCCCAGAAAGCCCTCTCTCCCTTTCTGCCCTTTGAGGATACAATGAGACAGTCGGAGGAGGCTGGACGTCTGAAGTCAGAGGGCCAGCATGGTCAGGTTCTGGTGAGAACCCTCCTCCTTCTGTTGGTTATAAGCCACTTATAAGTGACCCAGTCTAAGGTGCTTTGTTATAGCAGTCCAAACTAAGACACCCCATAATTGGTCTCCCTATGGCTGCCCTGACCCCAACCCCAGCAGTGTATTCTCAACATAACAGCAAAGTATCTCTCAAAGCATTAAGTCCTACAGGAGTACTTACATAATCCGAACTGCCTGCCCCACCTGTCTATCTGACTTTATCCCTTATCACTCTGCGGTTTTTTGTTTGTTTGTTTGTTTGTTTGTTTTTGGCTGTGTTGGGTCTTGTTGCCGTGCCCGGGCTTTCTCTAGTTGCAGCGAGCCAGGGCTACTCTTCCTTGTGGTGCACGGACTTCTCACTGCAGTGGCTTCTCACTGCAGTGGCTTCTCTTGTTGCAGAGCACGGGCTCTAGGCGCGGGGGCTTCAGTAGTCGTGGTGCACTGGCTTACCTGCTCCATGGCATTCACTCTCCTTCTTACTTCTCAGTTCCAACCACATCATCTCCTTGCTTTTCCTCAAACACAGTAAGCATGCTCCTTCTTCAGAGATTTTTGCACTTACTGCCTAGAAACTCTTTGTCCAAATATCCACAACGATGACTCCCTTACCTCCTACGGGTCTCTGTTCAAATACCATCTTCTCACTGGAGATTCTTTCGGATAAACCCATAGAAAATAGCTAGTTCCTCACTGATACCCCCATTCCTCTCCCCTTTCTCTGTACTACTCCTCACCATCCAACATGGTGTGTATTTACTTTTTTAGTTATTGTCTCCATGTTCTCACCACCACTAGAATATAAACTCCGTGAGAGCAAGAACTTTGTTCACTGCTGTATTCCCAGACAACTAGAATAGTACCTGATAGGTAGATAGTCAATAAATTCTTGTTGATTGGATGCATCAGTATTATAACTGCATTATCTTTAATCTTTTGTTTGACATCTACAAATTGGTAAAGGTTTCCTGACCTATTAGAAGTAACTTAAGTGAGAACTTTTATGTTAAATTTACTTTGTTCCATATTTTATGGGCTTTTTTTTAAAGTGACTTGCCATTGTCTATTCTTCCTTCCCTCATCCCTACCACCTTAGTTCATTTCATTTCAAATGTGGCAATACTCTCTGATCATACATCCAAAGTGTTATGCTATTTTCTCTTCTTCATTTCTGAAGGTCTGTAATAGCTGAGTAGGGGAAGAAGGATCAGACCTAGTGCTAAAATGTATGGTAGACATTTTCCTAGTGCTTGGGAAGGAATGAGTAATTTTAAGAGGTAGAGAAAAAGAGGAAAGAAAAGAAAAATGGCTCTTCCTGGCAGCACTATTTCCTAACCCTGATTCTTTGGTTACTCAGTACATAGCATTTGAGAGCTGCTGCTCTTATAATGTCCCTCTACATTATCACGATGATTGAAAGGCATAATTTGATCACCTGCAGTTTACTGTTAAGGATGCATAGTAGTTATCACAATGCATAACTGAATTAATAGAGCAAGAATTTGTCCAGAATAGCTGCCACTGTTGTTTAATCTCCAGTTTCTGATCATATACCACTGGTCATTCCCCACACTTAACTAGCACAGTGTAAGCTTCTTGCTGTGATGCCATTTTCTAACCCCGTCCTGCTGAGGTAACTTAGTTGCTTACAGAAAGAAAGCTGCCTCGGGAGTGGCTGAGATTCTTTGCTGCTTACAAAAAAAAAAAAAATTATGCTATGACCAATGTGAATAATGATAGATAACTTGAAAAGGGCCAAAGAATTAAAAAAAAGAATAAATCCTGAGGAAGGATATTTGACAAGCTTTTGGCTTATAAAAGAAGAAAATCTAAGAAATTATAGAGGGAAGACTATTTTGATCTTCCAACTGGGGGTGGAGAAAAAGGAAGAAAAATGAAAACTACTAAGTAGAAAAAGGACTTACATTTGGGTAGTTATTTCCTTAACTTAGAATGAACAGGGTTGAAATTAAATAGATACTGCTGACAAAAAATGATTCCACTGGTAGATATCTTTGATATCAAGCCTCGCTATAGATGGGGATGTTAATCCAGCTCATTTCCAGTCTTCCCCACCTTGGATTAACTTCCCCTAGTTGCCATATACCTCTCTTCATGACCTAAATACCTAAAATGAAAGTCTGTCTCGATTGTTATTGTTTCCCTAAATGGGTCAAAACACTGCATATTCTGACTACAAAACGGGGTGTCAGAACCCAACAAATGTTTGCCACAGGTGTTTTTAATCCTAAAAAATTACCATTTCACACAAAATACTATAAACCACTCTTATACTCAGAGATCGTTCTGCAAGATATATGACCTCTATCCAGAGTACCAGAAAGAAAACACAACACTTTTTCCCTTTGATCCTCTTCCCTCTTCCTACACAGACTTAATGAAGATATCTGCCTGACAACAGTCAGCCTGTCAAATTAGACAAGAAACAGCCCAATTTTCCTTGTTATCTGCAAAAAAAAAAAGGAAAACAGAAAGGATTTCAGAAATATATACACTTTATTTGGCTTTCAGCCCGTTCCTTGCTGATTACAAGAAGAAGGAATAATGCTGAATGATTTTACAATTCTCTTACTTTTGATGCTCCCTCCTGAAAAATGAAACTTTATTACTACTAAAGCCCATAAGCAGCATGCATAAAACAGGGAGAGAAGTTGCCACAGAGGAAAGTGGATAGTAAACATAAGTGGCTCAAATGCTTGATCCACTGTGCAGAAAACTCTACCTGTTAGAATGGAAGAAGGTAGTTGAATAGAAAAAAGGAAAGCAGGTTCCCAAAGGGCTTGAAAATCAATTCCAAGCTTCCACAAATAACTAGACCTGCTGATGACATACGTAAAAAGCTGACACAGTCATGTCTATTCCCCATGTAGCCTCTCTTGTCTTTTTCCACCATTCAAATTGATTCCTTCTCTTCTCTCCTCCTTTTCTATAACATTTCAAGAGCAGCCCTACATATAATGCAAAAACAATGACAAAATAGAGATCATCTCTTGTGTCCATTTGAGAATTTCTTGTTTGCATATACTATTGTATATTCTTATTAGACAGATATACTTAGATATGTGTTATCTAGGATTATTTCCTGTGACAAATAAGTACATAATTGATACTATTTGATGGATTCATAAAGTTGTCTTTACTTTTTTTTAACATCTCTATTGGAGTATAACTGCTTTACAATGGTGTGTTAGTTTCTGCTTTATAACAAAGTGAGTCAGCTATACCTATGAATATATCCCCATATCTCCTCCCTCTTGCATCTCCCTCCTACCCTCCCTATCCCACCCCTCTAAGTGGTCACAAAGCACCAAGCTGATCTCCCTGTGCTATGCGGCTGCTTCCCACTAGCTATCTATTTTACATTTGGTAGTGTATATATGTCCATGCCACTCTCTCACTTGGTCCCAGCTTACCTTTCCCCCTTCCCGTGTCCTCAAGTCCATTCTCTACGTCTGCATCTTTATTCCCATCTTGCCCCTAGGTTTTTCAGAACCTTTTTTTTTTTTTAGATTCCATATATATGTGTTAGCATATGGTATTTGTTTTTCTCTTTCTGCCTTACTTCACTCTGTATGACAGACTCTAGGTCCATCCACCTCACTACAAATAAATCGGTTTTGTTTCTTTTTATGGCTGAGTAATATTCCATTGTATATAATAAAGTTGTCTTTAGACTCAATTTCCCTACGACATTTCAACTGATAAGCAACCCAATCCAAAATATTAGTTCCATTATGGACATTGATCTTTATTGGCTGCCCAATCCATTCACCTTCCCCTGATTCTTTTGGGAAACTGCCTCTCCCCTGTTGTATGTTGTTATGGTGGAAAGACAATTGCCTGGCTTTAGAGGCCAAGGGACCCAGGTCCTTTTTCTGGTAGACCCAAGGGTCAGACATGTGACAACCTCAGCCAACGAGGTTCTCTCTCCTGGAACTATAAATCCTGAGGGTGTGATGCAAGAATGAAGAAACCATTGTAGAGATGATTTCATTTCACTGGCAGCAAAAGAGAAGAGTTGTGCAAAGCAGGTGTCTTTTGCCATGGTGTCGTTGCTGTCCTTCCTGGTCCTCTAAAGCTCTCTTTGCTCCTCTCTGTTTCCAGGCTTAGCTTCTCAGCCTCCTTGCCTGTTATCCCTACATACACAAGCACCATATCTATCCCCATCCCTGCCATCATAGTCTTAAATAAATTCCCTTTTAAGTTAACAGCATTCAGTTTCTATTGATCATAATTAGAGAAACTGATAAAATACCCTAGAGATAAAAGTGAATCTTCAAAAAGTAACTTGCAAAATCTTTCTAATTTCAGTGGAACTACATGTAAGGGGAAAATTTGATAGGATGTTTCTCTGCTACATGGGGAAATAGAACACATGAATTATTCACATTTAAATACTCTCAGGATGTTCTGGGAAAATAGGAGCCAAACGTTAAGAGAAAAGGGGCCAGTATTGATGTAAGAGACCTTTTCTACATGTTAGGTCAGAGTCAGTGAGATATTAACAGATAAAAACAGGGGTATTTATCTTGACATATTGTGAAGACTGAAACATCTTAAAATTTCTCTAGGTTAGGGAGAGTTCTGGATAAAAGGCCAAAAGGTCAGAGTAATGGCAATGGAGTGAGTGGATGTGACAAGAGGACATGTCATCAATAGCCCCAACTAATGCTTTTGCTGACAGGCAGCTGAGTCATGAAATGACAGTGAGCAAAGAACTGTGAATGAGTGGAGAGAAGCCCATGGATGAGCAGAGATCACATAAGAAGACAAAATTGCACATTCCCAGACAAAAGTTGATAATGGCTCCACTTGCTTAATACTAGTTATTAATTTGACTGAGAAACTTCAATATTTATCACTAATTTTATTCAGAATTTACTTTGATATCTGTCTCTATCTCTAATTTTTGTAAATATTATTGGAAAAAAACTCAAAAATTGTGATTGCTGTGAGAAAGTGATTTACCATAGTGTGGGCA
This sequence comes from Hyperoodon ampullatus, assembly GCF_949752795.1. Taxonomy (NCBI): domain Eukaryota; kingdom Metazoa; phylum Chordata; class Mammalia; order Artiodactyla; family Ziphiidae; genus Hyperoodon; species Hyperoodon ampullatus. The sequence continues at coordinate 87,753,364 of NC_136924.1, read as the reverse complement.
ATACAGAGCTTGCAAGTAAATGCAGTGCTTGTGTGTGTATGTGTGTGTGTGTGTGTGAGAGAGAGAGACAGAGAGAGAGAGAAAAACAAACGTAAGTATACAAAAAAGCAATGGGGCGAGGAGAATGAAAGAAAACTCAATCCTGAATTGCCTGAATCAAGTTTCATACTGGAAAGAAATAAAAGCAGACATGAAAATTGCAAATGCTTAAGAAGTAATGGGAAAGAAAAACATAACAGAATTCTTATGTAAAAACTCTGTTAAAAAGAAAGAAGAGCAGGAAAAAAGTAATAGAACTGACTGAAGAAGGAGCAAGAGAACTAAAAATATATTACAATGTAAGAATAGAGAGATTCAGGAAAAATGCTATATATATGTCAAGGAAATTGCTGACAAGGGAAAGGCCTTTGGACTTCCCTGGTGGCTCAGTGGTTAAGAATCCACCTGCCAATGCAGGGGACACAGGTTCGAGCCCTGATGTGGGAAGATCCCACATGCCTTGGAGCAACTAAGCCCATGCACTACAACTACTGAGCCTGCGCTCTAGAGCCCGCAAGCCACAACTACTGAAGCCCGTGTGCCTAGAGCCTGCACTCCGCAGCAAGAGAAGCCACCGCAAAGAGAGGCACAGGCACCCCAACGAAGACCCAACACAGCCATAAATAAATAAATAAATAAATAATTTTTTTAAAGGCCTTTGGATTGAGTCATACATATGCGTATTACTACAGCATTCATTATTTTCTGATTTTTAGTGAAAACACATTCATCATTAAATTTGATGAAATACTGAAGAGCATTTAGAAGTTACCATAGATCTATTGATGATATTTCACCACCACGTAATTATTTCGGAGAGCAGGCTGAATATATATGCATGTCTATTTCAGTGGCAAGAATTACAGAGCCAGGGATGTGAAGCCCTATAGCATCAAAAGATGTGTGCTTGACCAGCATGAATGAAACAAAAGGAGGTGAGTCCAAAGTCAATCATAGGTGCAGTTCTACAAATTATGATTTGTTTCATTATTGTACATGGTAAGAAAAACACTTTGGAGACAAACAAGCTTGCGTTCAAAGTTGAGCTCAACTCGACTCTTTTCTGGGTGTGTGACCTCAGTTATTCAATCTCTTCAAGCTTCACTACTCTCATCTGTTTAAAAAAAAAAGGCAAATACTATTTTCTTCAGTGAGGGTTGCATTTGATAGAGTAAAAGTATGGTTGGTGATATAGAAAGTGTTTAATACTAGAGTTATTATTTAATACCTGGAGCTATGTAGTAAGATTTCACAAGCTTCAACTTGTTATCTTCCTCCTTTCCTCACCGCTACCACCATCAGAAGGAAAAAAAAAAACAACAGAAAAACCTCACCTGATACTCAGATGGAAACCTGAAAATTCCATTTTAGATTAAACATTAGGCTAGAGATTGTGTACCATTTTCAAGTTTAAAACATACTTTAAAAAATGTAACATATTAGCTTTGTCAGTCATTTCTACCTCAATTGATACATTTATGAAATCCTTGGCTGAGACTGTATTTTAATGGAGGTAGAAGGTCCATGAAAGACCTGAACCCATTTGCAATGGTGGCATGGATGAGAAGAAAAAGGGGAACCTGGGAGCACAGCGACAAATTTTACCTTCTTTATGGTTATTTTCTAGGGACTAAGAGAGTTTAGACATGTTATTTTGGAGGGAAAAAAAAATCTGTTTGATATTCAACAGTTATGACTTCGTAGTGTGCCATGAGGGTAAAATGTGAAAGCTTTTATTAATATTCAGGCATTCATAATACATTTTTATTTATACATAGCCTTTATTTCCAGAGCTCCTGGGACTTTGCAGACACATTACATTTCAGCCTCCATTTATCTTCACAAGTGTGTCACTAAAGTGTGTAAGGAGGAGGTATAACTCTATTATCTTCAGATTACAGATACAGGAAAGAGCAGACACAGATAAAGCAATTTGTCTATGGCCTCACTACACGTAAGTTGTTGAGCAAGGCATAGAACCAGTCACGTAATAGATACCTCTCCTGTCAGATAAGGACACCAGGGCCCCATCCCAGCTGGGACCTGCCTTTTTCTGAACGTTTAGTATCAACAGATGGAAGGATGCAAGGTGGCGTCCTGTTCAGGGAAATCAAAATGAACAGTTCAGTCTCCAACAAATCATCGCAGGTATGGTTTCTGTGGATTTGGTGGCTGTTTGGTGGAGGCAGGAGTTGAGAATGGTCTAAAGTTCAGAGCAGCTTTTTGTCCATTAGATGAGGGTCTGTATAAAGACCTTGGGGCCCTCCCCTGCTGCCCCTCCCGTCATACCCTCCTTTCACTGGCTTCAAACCTGGTGTTGCTGAGTAAGTCCCTCTGCAGCTCTACCACAGCTGAATGGGTCCTGAATCTTAAGCTGGCGTCTCCAGCCACCAAACCGGAATCACACTGCAGCCACTCTTCAAGGTACAACTTAGCACATACAGAGCTCTGGCTGTGAGCCAGTTCTGAGGCAAGACTTTCACTTTCTCTTTCCATCAGTTATTTTTATCTCAAAGGTCATCACCATTCAGAAGAAAATAAAGGAACACCCAACATGAATATTTTCACATGGGGTAATAAACAAGTACTCATTTGTTATTTTTGTTTATAAAAATCTACTTCCCTTGTTTCTTGAGAAAAAATGAAATGAGATGGTAGAATAATTATTAAAACTGAATCTTTAAGAGTAAATGGTTAAGATCATTTATTTTGGGTAAAAGTATGAAAAGATGTCTAAAGCTTTAAATCAAAGTCTTTCTTACTGCTTATGATTGTGAACAGCTTGAATTTAGGTAAGAAAAATGACATTCAAAAATTTGGAATGAGGGAGCTTCCCTGGTGGCGCAGTGGTTGAGAGTCCGCCTGCCGATGCAGGGGACACGGGTTCGTACCCCGGTCCGGGAAGATCCCACATACCGCGGGAGCGGCTGGGCCCTTGAGCCATGGCCACTGAGCCTGCGCGTCCGGAGCCTGTGCTCCGCAACAGGAGAGGCCACAACAGTGAGAGGCCCACGTACCAAAAAAAAAAAAAAAAAATTTGGAATGAGGGACTTCCCTGGTTTTCCAGAGGTTAGGACTCTGAGCTTCCAGTGCAGGGGGTGTGGGTTCGGACCACCTTCTTCCAATTCCTCCTCCTACCAACTCTTTTTTTTTTTTTAATTAAGAAAACTGCTCTTTTAGAGCAATTATAGCTTTACAGCAAAATTGAGGGGAAAGTACAGCGATTTCCCATAAAACCCCCATCCCCACACATGCATGGCCTCCCCCATTATCCACATCCTCCACCAGAGTGGGACATTTGTTACAACTGATGGACCTACACTGACACATCATAAGCACCCAAAGTCCACAGTTTACATTACGGTTCACTCTTTGCGGTGCACATTCTATGGGTTTCGACAAATGTATAATGACACGTATCCTTCACTATGGTATCATATAGAGTATTTTCACTGCACTAAATATCCTCTGTAATCAGCCTATTCATCCCTACCCACTTTGCCAATCCCAGCAAACACTCATTGCTGATCACTGATTTAACTGTCCCCATAGTTTTGCCTTTTCCAGGATGTCATACACTTGGAACCATATACTTTTAAGACTGGCTTCTTTCACTCAGTAATACACATTTAAGTTTCCTCCGTGTCTTTTCATGGCTTGATAGCTACTTTCTTTTTAGTTCTGCATAATGCTCCACTGTCAGGATGTACCAGAGTTTTTTTTATGCATTCAGCTACTGAAGGACATCTCGGTTGGTTCCAAGTTTGGGCAATTTTGAATAAAGCTGCTATAAACATTCATGTGCAGGTTTTTTGTGGACATATATTTCCCACTCATTTGGTTAATACCAAGGAGTGCAATTGCTGGATCACATGTTTAGTTTTGTAAAAAAAACACAAAACTGCTCCAAAGTGTTTGTACCATTTTGCATTCCCACCAGCAATAAACAAGAGTTCCTATTTTTCCACATCTTTGTCAGCAATTGGTGTTATCAGTGTTTTGGATTTTGGCTGTTCTAATAGCTTGGTAGTCTAACTCGTTGTTTTAATTTGCAGTTCCCTAATAACATATGATCTAAAACATCTTATCATCTGCTTATTTGCCATCTGTATACCTTCTTTGGTGAGGTCTCTGTTCAGACTTTTGCCTATTTTTTAATCTGGTTGTTTTCTTATTTTTGACTTTTAAAAGTTCTTTGTATGTTTTGGATAGCAGTCCTTTATCAGATGTGTTTGCAGGTATTTTCTCCCACTCTGTGGCTTGTCTTCTCATTCTCTTGACAGTGCCTTTTGCAGGGAAGAATTTTTAATTTTAATGAAGTCTACCTTATCAATCATTTCTTTAATGGATCATTCCTATGGGTATCTAAAAATTCATCACATACCCAAGGTTATCTAGGTTTTCTCTATGTTATCTTCTATTCGTATTTTTTTTTAATTTTATTTATTTATTTTTATACAGCAAGTCCTTCTTAGTCATCAATTTTATACTTATTAGTGTATACATGTCAATCCCAATCTCCCAATTCATCACACCACCCCACCCACCCATCGCTTTCCCCCCTTGGCATCCATACATTTGTTTTCTACTTCTGTGTCTCAATTTCTGCCTTGCAAACCGGTTCATCTGTACCATTTTTCTATGTTCCACGTATATGTGTTAATATACGATATTTGTTTTTCTCTTTCTGACTTACTTCACTCTGTATGACAGTCTCTAGATCCATCCACGTCTCTACAAATGACCCAATTTCGTTCGTTTTTATGGCTGAGTAATATTCCATTGTATATATGTACCACATCTTCTTTATACATTCGTCTGTCGATGGGCATTTAGTTTGCTTCAATGACCTGGCTATTGTAAATAGTGCTGCAATGAAAACTGGGGTGCATGTGTCTTTTTGAATTATGGTTTCTTTTGCATATATGCCCGGTAGTGGGATTGCTGGATCATATGGTAATTCTATTTTTCGTTTTTTAAGGAATCTCCAGACTGTTCTCCATAGTGGCTGTATCAGTTTACATTCTCACCAACAGTGCAAGAGGGTTCCCTTTTCTCCACACCTTCTCCAGCATTTATTGTTTGTAGATTTTCTGATGATGCCCATTCTGACTGGTGTGAGGTAATACCTCATTGTAGTTTTGATTTGCATTTCTCTAATAATTAGGGATGTTGAGCAGCTTTTCATGTGATTCTTGGCCATCTGTATGTCTTCTTTGAAGAAATGTCTATTTTTTTCTTCTGCCCATTTTTTTTAATATTGAGCTGTTTATATATTAGGGAGATTAATCCTTTGTCCACTGATTCCTTTACAAATATTTTCTCCCATTCTGAGGATTGTCTTTTCGTCTTGTTTGTAGTTTCCTTTGCTTTGCAAAAGCTTATAAGTTTCATTAGGTCCCATTTGTGTATTTTTGTTTTTATTTCCATTACTCTAGGAGGTGGATCAAAAAATATCTTGCTGTGACTTATGTCAAAGAGGGTTCTTCCTATGTTTTCCTCTAAGAGTTTTATAGTGCCCAGTCTTACATTTAGGTCTCTAATCCATTTTGAGTTTATTTTTGTGTATGGTGTTAGGGAATGTTCTAAGTTCATTCTTTTACATGGAGCTGTCCAGTTTTCCCAGCACCACTTATTGAAGAGACTGTGTTTTCTCCATTGTATACCCTTGGCTCCTTTGTCACAGATTAGTTGACCATAGGTACGTGGGTTTATCTCTGGGCTTTGTATCCTGTTCCATTGATCTATATTTCTGTTTTTGTGCAGGTACCATACTGTCTTGATTACTGTAGCTTTGTGGTATAGTCTGAAGTCAGGGAGTCTGATTCCTCCAGCTCCACTTTTTTCCCTCAAGACTGCTTTGGCTATTCGGGGTTTCTTCTGTCTCCATACAAATTTTAAGATTTTTTGTTCTACTTCTGTAAAAAATGCTATTGGTAATTTGATAGGGATTGTATTGAATCTGTAGATTGCTTTGGGTAGCATAGTCATTTTCACAATATTGATTCTTCCAATCCAAGAACATGGTATACCTCTCCATCTTTTGGTGTCATCTTTAGTTACTTTCATCAGTGTCATAGATTTCTGCGTACAGGTCTTTTGTCTCCGTAGGTAGGTTTATTCCTAGGTATTTTATTCTTTTTGTTGCCATGGTAAATGGGACTGTTTTCTTAATTTCTCTTTCAGATATTTCATCACTAGTGTATAGGAATGCAAGAGATTTCTGTGCATTATTATTGTATCCTACAACCTTACCAAATTCATTGATTAGCTCTAGTAGTTTTGTGGTGACATCTTTAGGATTCTCTATGTATAGTATCATGTCATCTGCAAACAGTGACAGTTTTACTTCTTCTTTTCCAATTTGGATTCCTTTTATTTCTTTTTCTTCTCTGATTGCCATGGCTAGGACTTCCAAAACTATGTTGAATAATAGTGGCGAGTGTGGACATCCTTGTCTTGTTCCCGATCTTAGAGGAAATGCTTTCAGTTTTTCACCATTGAGAATGATGTTTGCTGTGGGTTTGTCATATATGGCCTTTATTATGTTGAGGTAGGCTCCCTCTATGCCCACTTTCTGGAGCGTTTTTATCATAAATGGATGTTGAATTTTGTTGAAAGCTTTTTCTGTGTCTATTGAGATGATCATATGGTTTTTCTTCTTCAGTTTGTTAATATGGTGTATCACATTGATGGATTTGCATATACTGAAGAATCCTTGCATCCCTGGGATAAATTGCACTTGATCATGGTGTATGATCCTTTTTATGTGTTGTAGGATTCTGTTTGCTAGTACTTTGTTGAGGATTTTTGCATCTATATTCATCAGTGATACTGGTCTGTAATTTTCTTTGTTTGTTGTATCTTTGTCTGGTTTTGGTATCAGGGTGATGGTGGCCGCATAGAATGTTTTTGGGAATGTTCCTCCCTCTGTTATATTTTGGAAGAGTTTGAGAAGGATGAGTATTAGCTTTTCTCTAAATGTTTGATAGAATTTGCCTGTGAAGCCATCTGGCCTGGACTTTTGGTTGTGGGAAGATTTTTAATCACAGTTTCAACTTCATTACTTGTGATTGGTCTGTTCATATTTTCTATTTCTTCCTGGTTCAGTCTTGGAAGGTTATACCTTTCTAAGAATTTGTCCACTTCTTCCAGGTTGTCCATTTTGTTGGCGTAGAGCTGCTTGTAGTAGTCTCTTAGGATGCTTTGTATTTCCGCAGTGTCTGTTATAATTTCTCCTTTTTCATTTCTAATTTTATTGATTTGAGTCCTCTCCCTCTTTTTCTTGATGAGTCTGGCTAATGTTTTTTCAATTTTGTTTATCTTCTCAAAGAACCAGCTTTTAGTTTTATTGTTCTTTGCTATTGTTTCTTTGTTTGTATTTCATTTATTTCTGCTCTAATCTTTATGATTTCTTTCCTTCTACTAACTTTGTGGGGTTTTTTTGGTCTTCTTTCTCTAGTTCCTCTAGGTGTAAGGTTAGATTGTTTATTTGAGATTTTTCTTGTTTCTTGAGGTAGGCTTGTATAGCTATAAACTTCCCACTTAGAACTGCTTTTGCTGCATCCCATAGATTTTGGATTGTTGTGTTTTCATTGTAACTTGTCTCTAGGTTTATTTGATTTCCTCTTTGACTTCTTCAGTGATGTCTTGGTTATTTAGTAACATATTGTTTAGCCTCCATGTGTTTGTGTTTTTTACATTTTTTCCCTCTAATTGATTTCTGATCTCATGAATGCCATGAGATTGTGGTCAGAAAAGATGCTTGATATGATTTCAATTTTCTTAAATTTACTGAGGCTTGATTTGTGACCCACGATGTGATCTATCCTGGAGAATGTTCCATGTGCACTTGAGAAGAAAGTGTAATCTGCTTTTTTGGATGGAATGTCCTATGAATATCAATTAAATCTATCTGACCTTTTAAAGCTTGTTTTTTCTTATTAATTTTCTGTTTGGATGATCTGTTCATTGGTGTGAGGTGTTAAAGTCCCCCACTATTATTGTGATATTGTCAGTTTCCTCTTTTATAGCTCTTAGCAGTTGCCTTATGTACTGAGGTGCTCCTATGTTGGGTGCATATATATTTATAATTGTTATATCTTCTTATATTGATCCCTTGATCATTATGTAGTGTCCTTCCTTGTCTCTTGTAACATTCTTTATTTTAAAGTCTATTTTATCTGATATGAGTATTGCTACTCCAGCTTTCTTGTGATTTCCATTTGCATGGAATATCATTTTCCAACCCATCACCTTCAGTCTGTATGTGTCCCTAGGTCTGAAGTGGGTTTCTTATAGACAGCATATATAGTAGTCTTGGTTTTGTATCCATTCAGCAAGCCTGTGTCTTTTGGTTGGAGCATTTAATCCATTCAAGTTTAAAGTTGTTATTGATATGTATGTTCCTGTTACCACTTTCTTAATTGTTATGGGTTTGTTTCTGTAGGTCCTTTTCTTCTCTTGTGTTTTCCACTTAGAGAAGTTCCTTTAGCATTTGTTGTAGAGGTGATTTGGTGGTGCTGAATTCTCTTAGCTTCTGCTTGTCTGTAAAGCTTTTGATTTCTCCATCGAGTCTGAATGAGATCCTTGCCAGGTAGGGTAATCTTGGTTGTACGTTCTTCCCTTTCATCACGTTAAATATATCATGCCACTCCCTTCCAGCCTTTAGAGTTTCTGCTGAGAAATCAGCTGTTAACCTTATGGGAGTTCCCTTGTATGTTATTTGCTGTTTTTCCCTCGTTGCTTTTAATAATTTTTCTTTTTCTTTGATTTTTGTCAGTTTGATTACTATGTGCCTCGGTGTGTTTCTCCTTGGGTTTATCCTGCCTTGGACTCTCTGCACTCCCTGGAGTTGGGTGGCTATTTCCTTTCCCATGTTAGGGAAGTTTTCGACTATAATTTCTTCAAATATTTTCTTGGGTCCTCTCTCTCTCCTCTCCTTCTGGGACCCTAATAATGCAAATATTGTTGCGTTTAATGTTGTCCCAGAAGTCTCTTAGGCTGTCTTCATTTCTTTTCATTCTTTTTCTTTTTCTGTTCCGCAGCAGTGAATTCCACCATTCTGTCTTCCAGGTCACTTATCCGTTCTTCTTCCTCAGTTATTCTGCTATTGATTCCTCCTAGTGTAGTTTTCATTTCAGTTATTGTATTGTTCATCTCTGTTTGTTTGTTCTTTAATTCTAAGTGTTTGTTCTTTAATTCTTCTAAGTCTTTGTTAAACATTTTTTGCATCTTCTCCATCTTTGCCTCCGTTCTTTTTCCGAGGTCGTGGATCATATTCACTATCATTATTCTGAATTCTTTATCTGGAAGGTTTCCTTTCTCCACTTCATTTAGTTGTTTTTCAAGGGTTTTATCTTGTTCCTTCATCTGGTACAAAGCCCTCTGCCTTTTCATCTTGTCTATCTTTCTGTGAATGTGGTTTTTGTTCCACAGGCTTCAAGATTGTAGTTCTTCTTGCTTCTGCTGTCTGCCCTCTGGTGGATGAGGCTATCGAAGAGGCTTGTGCAAGTTTCCTGATGGGAGGGACTGGTGGTGGGTAGAGCTGGGTTTTGCTCTGGTGGGCAGAGCTCAGTAAAACTTTAATCCACTTGTGTGCTGATGGGTGGGGCTGGGTTCCCTCCCTGTTGGTTGTTTAGCCTGTGGCGACCCAGCACTGGAGCCTACCTGGGCTCTTTGGTGCAGCTAATGGCAGTCTCTGCCAGGGCTCATGCCAAGGAATACTTCCCAGATCTTCTGCTGCCAGTGTCCTTGTTCTCGTGGTGAGCCACAGCCACCCCCTGCCTCTCCAAGAGACCCTCCAACAGTAACAGGTAGGTCTGGTTCAGTCTCCTATGGGGTCACTGCTCCTTCCCCTGGGTCCCAATTCACACACTTCGTTGTGTGTGCCTTCCAAGTGTGGATTCTCTGTTTCCCCCAGTCCTGCAATCAAATCCCGCTAGGCTTCAAAGTCTGATTCTCTTGGAATTCCTCCTCCCGTTCCCAGACCCCCAGGTTGGGAAGCCTAACGTGGACTCAGAACCTTCACTCCAGTGGGTGGACTTCTGTGGTATAAGTGTTCTCCAGTTTGTGAGTCACCCACCTAGCAGTTAAGGGATTTGATTTTATTGTGATTGCGCCCCTCCTACTGTCTCATTGTGGCTTCTCCTTTGTCTTTGGTTGTGGGGTATCTTTTTTGGTGAGTTCCAGTGTCTTCCTGTTGATGATCGTTCAGCAGTTAGTTGTGGTTCCATTGCTCTCACAAGAGGGAGTGAGTGCATGTCCTCTACTCCGCCATGTTGAACCAATCTCCTCTACTAGTTTTATAGTTTTATGTTTTATAATACATTTAGGTCTCTGATCCCTTTTGAGTTAATTTTTGTCAAAGGTGAAAGATCATCTCTAGTTTAATTTTTTGCATGTGGCTGTCCAGTTGGTCCATTGCCATTTGTTGATAAGATTATCTTTGCTCAATTGTATTTCCTTTTCTCCTTTATCAAAGGTCAGTTGACTGTATTTATGGGTCTATTTTGGGGCTCTCTATTCTGTTCTATTGATCAATTTGTCTATTCTTTCACCAAGACCACACCGTCTTGATTACTGTAGCTCTGTATAAGTTTTGAAGTCAGGTAGTGTCAGTCCCTTAACTGTTCTTTTCCTTCGATATTGTGTTGGCTATTTGGAGTCTTTTGTCTCTGCATATAACCTTTAGAATCAGTTTGTTGATGTCCAAAATATAACTTGATGGTATATTGTTTCGTATTGTTGCATCTTTATATCAATTTGGGAAGCAATGACATCTTAATATTGAGTCTTCCTATCCACGAACATGGAATACTTCTCCATTTCTTTAGTTCTTCTTCGATTTTGTTAATCAGAGCTTTGTACCTTTCCTCATATAAATCTTGTACATATATTGTTATTTTGTACCTAAGTAATTTATTTTGGGGGTGCTAATGTAAATGGTATTGTATTTTTAAATTCAAGTTCCATTTATTCATTGCTGGTATATAGGAAAATAATTGACTTTTGTATATTAATGTTGTATCCTGCAACATAATGCCTTACAAGTTCCAGGAATTTTTTTTAATCAATTCTTTTGAATGCTCTATATAGATGGCCACGGCATCTGTGAAAAAAGACAGCTTTATTTCCCTTTTCTCAGTTTATATACCTTTTATTTCCTGTTCATGAGCTGTTTGTTGCATTAGCTATATCTTCCAGTATAATATTGAATGTGAGTGGTGAGAGGGGACATCCTTGCCTTGTACTTGATTTTACTGTGAAAGCTTCAAGTTTCTATTAAATATGGTGTTAGCTATAGGGTTTTTGTAGATGTCCTTTATCAAGTTGGGAAAGTTCCCATCTATTAAAACAGAGTTTTTATTATAAATGAGTTTTAGATTTTATCAAAAGCTTTTTTCTGCATCTATGATAAGATCATGTGATTTTTCTATTTTAACCTGTTGATGTGATGAACTATATTAATTGATTTTTAAATGTTGAACCAGCCTTGCATACCTGGGATAAATTGCACTTGGTCAGGGTGTATAATTCTTTTTATACATTGCTGGATTTGATTTGCTGCTATTTTGTTTATGATTTTTACATCTATGTTCATGAGAGATATAGGTCCATAGTTTTCTTTTCTTACAATGTCTTTGTCTGGTTTTGGTATTAGGGTAATGCTGACTTTATAGAATGAATTATCAAGTCTTTCCTCTGTTCATATCTTCTGGAACACATTGTAGAGAACTTGTATAATTTCTTCCTAAAATGTTTGGTTGAATTCACCAATGAACCCATCTGGACTTGGTGCTTACTGTTTAGAAGGTAATTAATTCAATTTCTTTAATAGATTCAGGCCTATTCAGATAGTCTATTTCTTCTTGTGTGAGTTTCAGCAAATTGTGTCTCTCAGGGAATTGGCCAACTTCATCCAGGTTATCAAATGTGTCGGCATAAAGTTGTTGATAGTATACCTTTATTATTCTTATAATCTAATAACATCACCTCAAAATATGTAGAGCAAAATTTGATCCGAGCTACAGGGGTAAGTATTCAAATCCACAATAAAAGAAACAGTTTTTTACACAACTTTCATTAACTTATTAGAATAAGAAGACAAGAATTCAGGAAGGATATAGAAGAATCAAATAATATTATAGCACACCTGACCTTTTCCGATGCACATGGATTATTTACAAAAATTGTCCTCTCACGAAGATAGCTGAGAATAGGAAATTAAATAAAATAATTTAAAATGAAGAAAAGCAGACAGCTGCATGCAAAGCAATGAAGTTAAAACACACCCTCATGCCATACACAAAAATTAACTCAAAATGGCTTAAAGACTTAAATATGAGACAGGACACCATAAAACTCCTAGAAAAGAACATAGACAAAACATTCTCTGACATAATCATACCAATGTTTGCTTATGTCAGTCTCCCAAGACAATAGAAATAAAAGCAAAAATAAGCAGATGGGACCTAATAAAACTTATAAGCTTTTGTTTTCACAGCAGAGGAAAACATAAACAAAATGAAAAGACAACCTACAGACTGAGAGAAAATATTTGCAAATGATGTGACTGATAAGAGCTTAATCTCCAAAATGTACAAACAACTCTTACAACTCAATAACAACAAAAAAAAACCCAATCAAAAAATGGGCAGAAGACCTAAATAGATATTTCTCCAAAGAAGACATACAGATGGCCATTAGGCACATAAAAAGATGCTCATCATCACTAATTATTACAGAAATGCAAATCAAAACTACCATGAAGTACCACCTCACACCAGTCAGAATGGCCATCAGTAAAACATCTATAAATAACAAATGCTGGAGGGGATGTGGAGAAAAGGAAACCCTCCTACACTGTTGGTGGGAATAAAAATTGATGTAGCCCCTATGAAAAACAGTATGGAGGTTCCTCAGAAAACTAAAAATAAAGTTGCCATATGATCCAGCAATCCCAGTCCTGGGTATATATCCAAACAAAACTATAATTTGAAAAGATACATGCACCCTGTGTTTGTAGCAGCACTATTTACAGTAGCCAAGACATGGAAACAACCTAAGTGTCCATCAATAGATATTATCCAGATGAATGGATAATGAAGATATGGGGTGTGTGTGTGTGTGTGTGTGTGTGTGTGTGTGTGTGTGTGTATTACTCAGCCATAAAAAAGAATGAAATAATGCTATTTACAGAAACACAGATGGACCTAGACATTATCATACGAAGCGAAGTATGTCAGAAAGAGAAAGACAAATACCATATGATATCACTTATACATGGAGTCTAAAGTACAACACAAATGAACATATCTACGAAACAGAAACAGACTCACAGATATAGAGAACAGACTTGTGATCGCCAAGGGTGAGGGGGATAGGGAAGGGAAGGATTTGGGATTAGCAGATGCAAACTATTATATACAGAATGGATAAACAAGTTCCTATTATATAGCACAGGGAAATATATTCAGTATCCTGTGATAAACCATAATGAAAACAAATATGAAAAAGAATATGCATGTATAACTGAATCACTTTGCTGTACAGCAAAAATTAACACAACATAGTAAATCAACTATACTTCAATAAAATTTTTAAGAATAAATAAAATGAAGGGAATATAAAGGTAAGAACAGGGCTTAAGGTCTCTGTCACATATTCTTGTGTGTATGCGTGTTGTTTTGTTTCATTTTGTTTTTAACAACATTTAAAAATGTAAAAATTATTCTTAGCTCGCTGAGCCAAACAAAAACAGGCCATGGGTCAGATTTGGCCAGAGAGTTTTCATTTGCTGACTCCTGCAATAGATCATACAGACATTAAAATGATCATAAAAGGATATTATGAAAAACTTCATGCCAATAAACTTAAAAATTAAGATGACATGGACAGAAACACAAGTTACCAAACAAACAGAAGAATAGAAAGCCTAAGTTGTTTTACAACTATCAAAGAAACTAGATTGTTAATTTAATTCCTTTCCACAGAGAATAACAACAGGTCCAGATGGCTTTGCTGGTGAATTCTACCAAACACTTAGACTTTTCTAGAGAACAGTAAACGAGGGACTATTTCCCATCATATCTGAGGGAACTTAATAACCTTGATATCAAAACATGACAAAAACATCCTGAGAAAGAAAAATTCCAAGCCAATGTCACCCAGAACAGATTGAAAAAAATCCAAATAAAATATTAACAAATAAAATTTAGCAAAATATAAAAATTTGGGTTTATTTCAGGAATACAAAATTGAACAGTTAAAAATCAAGCAATATAATTTATCACATTAATGGAATAAGAGAAAAATCATATGATTATCAATAAATGGAGAAAATATTGTGATAAAATTCACTATTTATAATGAAGATTCTTAGCAAACTAGGAAGAGAAGGTAATTTCTTTATTTCAAAAATAGTATCAGGGCTTCCCTGGTGGCGCAGTAGTTGAGAGTCCACCTGCCAATGCAGGGGACACGGGTTCGTGCTCCAGTCCGGGAAGATCCCACATGCCGCGGAGTGGCTGGGCCCACGAGCCATGGCCGCTGAGCCTGTGCGTCCGGAGCCTGTGCTCCGCAACGGGAGAGGCCACAACAGGGAGAGGCCCGCGTACCGCAAAAAAACAAACAAAACAAAACAAAACAAATCTATTTTATCCACATCAGTGTATACATGTCAATACCAATCTCCCAGTTCATCCCCCACCGCCACCCCCCACTTTCCCCCCTTGGTGTCCATACATTTGTTTGTTCTCTACATCTGAAAGTCACTTATTTTATGAAGAAAAGGGAACCACCCTTCTCATGCCAACGTACTAGCTGCTTGAATAAAGTTCAGTGGTCAAGGCTGGGGAGAAAAGGATGTATTTCTGATGCCAGATAAAACAGAATAGAAAAATTCCAGGTTAAATACTAGAGAAATCTCTTAATGAAGATATTTTTCAGGCTAGAGCAACCTCCCAAGGGAAATGATTTGGAGTGACATCCCTTGAGACATTTAAATTATAGTGGATAAAATACTCAAACCCACCACAAAGAAACACTCTTGTAGAGCTCATGGGAGAATTACTGGGATTTATAATAGGCCTTTTCTAAGAGGGAATTAGCCCAGGAGGCAGACCTGCTGTTGAATAAATATTATTTTTAATAGAGTGTGGCTGTATTGTCACTCTATTCCTTCTTCTTTGGAGAAGACCATGAATGGGTAGGGTAGGCAAAAATTAATAGGTTTTTTTTAAGCAGTAGATTTCTTCACCAAGCCTTCCTAATTATGTGTTTCCTCAAGAAACTCACATTTCTATTCTCATTTTCTTTTAACTATTTTTTTAATGTTATCTACCCCTAGGACTTCCAGCCCCTTTCTCTAGCAAATCAGCGTGTAACAGAGAAGAAAAGTTCAGAATTCACACAGCTTTCAATGTCAGATGCTGAAATTTAATCTCACCTTTTTTGAGTAGAATGAATTTAATGGTGACCCTCCATGCTAAGGCTTTCCCACTGCAGGGCTGACACATCACAGCCCTAATTAAGCATAAAGCCTTCTACAATGAGTACATCCCTTGTTTGGAATCAGCCTTTATATGTTAAAAAAAAAAACAAAAAAAACCCTGCCTTCTAAAGAGCCTTCATTTAAAAGTACAATTGCCATATTCTGTAAGCCCATTGATTTTTCTTCATTGTTAAGATGGAGAAAGTAAACAGAATTGCATATTTACTCATTTCATTTTATGATACCTTTGCTCCAAGAGCTCTGCACTTCGGTCCCACGTGGATAAGAGGCTGCTATTTCCAGAGCTTGTCCGTGGAGATGACTGATGAATGACCAGACAAAATTCTGATTAATGCTCTATAATTAGGAGTTTGCTTCTACTTCAAGAGCTTTTTTTAACTCCACAATTTTGACCACACCATGTTTTCTTCCCTTTGGTAATTGCTGAAGTTTGACAGCCACTGTGTTTGCTGCCTGTAACATATGGCTAATTGAATCTGAGCTGGGGAAAGGATGACCAGATTGTTAATTATGATCCACTCCACAGATCTGAGGCCTGAATAAATAGAAAACAAGGAAAATGCTGCTGAGCCAGAAAACATCATATCAGTGTTGAGTGGTTGTAGCAGGTTTCAAGTATTCCCAGAAATGCCTGAAGATCACTTCTTTATGGTTTGCTCTTTCTGTCTTTTAATCACAGAAGGCAGATAAAGATTAGACAGAAATTTGCTTTCATCTGTGTGGTTTTTGCAAGTCTGGACACTGGACACCTGATACGTAGTTTCCTGAAATTCACACAATCTTACATTGGAACACTTTGCATTTCTAATAAGACAAAGACTGGATTTGCATCTTGTCGATTCTTCCCCATCCCCACCACTCCAGTAACGAAGATACACGTATGTGGACGAAAAATGTCACCTGCCGTATCAGTAAACAAAGGATGTTGTGACCATCAAGCCATCAACCACTGCAGCCCCCCACCCCCCGACTGTGCACCCTGAGGAGATTCAGGATGGAGAAAAATAGGATACTGGCCCTAGATGGTTAAGGTGTATATCAAAGGAATGATTTCAATGAGCCCAGACTCTTGCATCTTCCCATACATAGAAAAGTGCTAAATTCATTAATTTGAGTTGTTTGTTTTTCCTTCAATGGAAGAAATCTTTTGATGTTCAATACCTGGTTTGTTTTTTGCAAAACTTCTATATATCCTGGCTCGTCCCTTACCTCTTCGGAGCAGTCCCTCAGAGCTATCTGAGAGGCTACCTCCCAAGCTTAACTCCTCAACAAGTTCACCAAATAAAGCCTAATTCTCAGCTTTTAGGTTATGCATTTTTTTTCGGTCGACACACATATATTTTTAAAAGTGTACTTCGATTTTAAATGAATTTTTCTATAGCAGTTAACATAATGTAACATACCTCCTCTGTATTGCCTCCCCTAGAGATAGGGGGAAAGCAATAAATGAAACAAACCAAGAATATTCACTCATCAAACATTTTTGCTGAATATTTAGCAGTGTAAGCCAGTACTAGGTGTCGAAAGTGTATATAGATGGTAAGACACTTTCTCAACTTTTTTTTAACCTTGTAGAGGCAAGCAAGGTGAGCAGTAGAAGTAAAATGTGAGGTAGGTTGTGGTATGTACATAAGAAAATATTATTTTCTTAATGTCCCTCACAAAGATGCATAGTAGGTGTTCAATAAAATCAACTGTAAATTAATAAAGGAAAGAATGAATATAATATACAGTTATACTTGATCTAGAGAGAAGTCACTTCTGATTGTGGGGTTCTAGAAAGAGTTTTGTAAGGAAGTAAATTTTTGTTTTAAGTCTTAAATAAAGGAATAGGTTTATAGTGGATATGATGGGAGTCGCTCTACTGAGATGGCTCAAACATAGAGGAAAAAAGATACAGGATATATTTGAGTGGCACAATAGATGTAGTTTGTTAGAGAAAGTCATATAATACTTCATATTTTGCAATGTATCATAAATTTTAAAGATACATGAAAAAGAGTTGTGTTAAGATAGACCTAGAAAGGTACATTGGGAACGGATCTTGGAGGACCTTGATTACAGGCTAATGATCATGATAAAAAGCAGTGTTCCATCAATGTCTGTGGGCTAATTCAAATCTTAACCATTCATTCATAACAGGAAATGTTCTCTCCAAAATCTCTCAAGAACTCATATATTGGAATTAACATATTATGGTGGAAAAGATAAAGTTTGGTTCTAGCTGGAATTCATTTTCGGGATAAACCTGAAAGATAGTAGAGGTACCACTGAGAATAAACTCCATTGAAAACAAACATGCATGTTAGAAACCTGGTTCCTTCCACCCTTTTCTTAGCAGCTTGCCAGGTATAACTAAAAATAATTCAGAAATTTAATTTAAGGAACGATATCTATGGTGTCTTTTCTGTTAACAATCATATTTTTGTTGCAAAAATTTAGAAGAAGAAATTATCTGATTTAAAAGCTTGGTAGTGCTGAAAACACAGTTTCTTTGTAATTTTTTTTAACATCTTTATTGGAGTATAATTGCTTTACAATGGTGTGTTAGTTTCTGCTTTATAACAAAAGTGAATCAGCTATATATATACATATATCCCCATATTTCTTCCCTCTTGTGTCTCCCTCCCTCCCACCCTGCCTATCCCACCCCTCTAGGTGGTCACAAAGCACTGAGCTGATCTCCCTGTGCTATGCGGCTGCTTCCCACTAGCTATCTATTTTACATTTGGTAGTGTATATATGTCCATGCCACTCTCTCACTTTGTCCCAACTTACCCTTCCCCCTCCCCCGTGTCCTCAAGTCCATTCTCTATGTCTGCGTCTTTATTCCCATCCTGCCCCTAGGTTCTTCATAACCTTTTTTTTTTTTTCTAGATTCCATATATATGTGTTAGCATACGGTATTTCTCTTTCTCTTTCTGACTTACTTCACTCTGTATGACAGACTCTAGGTCCATCCACCTCAATACAAATAACTGAATTTCATTTCTTTTTATGTCGGAGTAGGCAAGAATAAGTTTCTTTGTAATTTTGTGGCAAACACAACCAGTTGTTTACACAAACAGCTGTTCTTCCCTAATAGTATATTAACATTCATAAAACCTATTATTCTTCACAGGAAACATGGTCACCTGGAGACTTTCAAAAATAAAGTGTAAATTTTCATCTTCCCTTGCTAGTATAATTATGTGAATAATTTCTGGCCAATAATATGTAAGCAGAAGAATTGTGTGGGGCTTCCCTGGTGGCGTAGTGGTTGAGAGTCCGCCTGCCGATGCAGGGGACACGGGTTCGTGCCCCGGTCCGGGAAGATCCCACATGCCGTGGAGCGGCTGGGCCCGTGAGCCATGGCCGCTGAGCCTGCGCGACCGGAGCCTGTGCTCGGCAACGGGAGAGGCCGCAACAGTGAGAGGCCCGCGTACAGCAAGAAAAAAAAAAAAAAAAAAAGAATTGTGTGCAACCTCTGGGAAGACAGGAGATGTGACTTTCTTCATCCCATTCTCCATCTTGCCGTCTGGAATGTGGACCTGACGGCTGAAGCTTGATCAGCATCTTGGACCAGGAGGTGGCCTAGAAATAGGAACAGAGCGAGATCTGAGAAGGCACTGGGTTCCAGAAGATTATGAAGATACCATGTCGCTTTAGATTGCTTTCCTGTGGACTTCATTTATGGTTACGGAAAAAAAATTCTATATTGTTTAAGCTACTATTATCTAGCGGTTTTTATCACTTAAAACTGAATCTGAACTTAAGTAATTTAAAGTTTGAGAAAGAATGAAAGTAATATATAAAGCATCCTATGGTAAGTTAAACTGCTGATAAGGAAACATGCACTCTTCCTCTTTCCATCCAAGGCATATGCTTCCGTATCCCATTGATGTTGGATTTGATCGTGTGACTTGCTTTGACCAATAGATGAGTAAAGGCTTGAACTGTGCCTATGCGGCTGGGCTTGCCCTCTTGCTCTCCTTCTCATTGCCCTGGGAAAAATGTCCACTGGATAGCCATTACCCCTTTGACCCCAGTCTTATAATGAACACTCATGTAAGAGACCTAAGCCCAGCCCTCAGCTAAAGCTTGGAGCAGCTGAACTCCAGATGACACCAAACGGGTAAACAAGAAATAAATGCTTGCTGTTTTATGCCATTGGATTTTGTGATTATTTATCATCCAGCATTAATGGACTAATGGACGTCTTCTCCCGTTCAAATTTGTCAGGATTTTATGCATTGAGAACTGCACTCTGTGGTTTTCAACCACCCAGAAATCATCATTACAATTCATTACAGCATTAGACCAGCAGATTACCAGCCTTTTATTGCCAGTAAAGTGACTTAAAGGGATGAATATTTAATTCGTATTTACGCTATAGTACGCCCCACGTAATTAAGGTCAGAATTGAGTTATATGGGATGGCAAGTCCTTTCTATGCCCATTGGCTTTTACAATTGTGACAGTTTCAAATAGAACTCATAGACCCAGTGTGTCTGGAAATGTGACAATTTAGTAACCAACTGCCTTTGCTGTGACCACCAGAGCGTTTGAAGGTTTCCTCTTGTATTTATACACTTGGAAACAGAAATCACCTCACACCATTTACTTCCTGATTTCTCTCATTCTTAGCAACTGATGCAATAATCTTGTTGAGGACATTAATAACTACTTTACTACAGGTAATGACAACAAAAGAGGTGCAAATTATCGCAAGATAGGTAATCCTTCTCAAGAGAGCTTTTATAGTTTTATTACTCTGTCTGTAAAACTTTTCAGCCCCCAGGATCCAGTGTGGATTCTGGAGCTATTTGCTCAGATATCTGAGGAGGCTGTCCTCTCCTGATCTTCTTAAATAAAACTTTTCTTTATTTGTTCAGCTCTCCTAGCTCTCCCTAGCCACCATCACAATATATGTGGACGTCTTTCTCCTCTAGAATCCTGACTTATCAACAGTGGCTCCAGACACTTGGTTGTGGACCCACAGGACTAACAGGTTTCCACAGCCCCTCTCTATGAACTCATCCTTTGTGATCTGTGTGCTTGCCTTCTTGGCTTTTCCTGCAGTCCTTGACTTTTCACCCATACAGTAGATTGGTTAGTGATTCTCCCTTCTCTCATTCCCTCCTTCCCTTTTCTGTAATAAATCTCTTGTTCTAATACTACTTATAATGGCTTTTATTTCCTGATTGAACCCATTTGGGGTTTGGTTTGGTTTTTTATTGAAGTATAGTTAATTTATAGTGTTGTGTTAGTTTCAAGTGTGCAGCAAAGTGATTCAGATATATGTGTGTGTGTGTATATTCTTTTTCAGTTTCTTTTCCGTTATAGGTTATTACAAGATATTGAGTATAGTTCCCATGCTATATAGTAGACCTTTATTGTTTACCTATTTTATATATAGTAGTGTGTATATATTAATCCCAAACTCCTAATTTATCTCCCCCCCACCCCCTGCTAGCCCCTTTGATAACCATACGTTTTCTATGTCTATGAGTTTATTTCTGTTCTGCCAATAAATGCACTTGCATCCTTTTTTTTAGAGTCCACATATAAGTGATATCATATGATATTTGTCTTTGACTTACTTCATTTAATATGATAATCTCTAGATCCATCCATGTTGCTGCAAATAGCATTATTTCATTCTTTTTTATGGCTGAATAGTATTCCATTTTATACACACACACACACACACACACACACACACACACATACACACCACATCTTCTTTATCCATTCATCTGTCATTGGACATTTAGGTTGTTTCCATGCCTTGGCTATTTTAAATAGTGCTGCAATGAACATTGGGATGCATGTATCTTTTCAAATTATAGCTTTCTCTGGATATATGCCCAGTAGTGGGATGGCTGGATCATACGGTAACTCTAGTTTTAGTTTTTTGAGGAACCGCCACACTGTTCTCCACAGTGGCTGTATCAATTTACATCCCACCAACAGTGCAGGAGGAGCCCATTTGTTTTCATAGCATTTGCTTCCTACTATGTCCTGCTTCCCGGCCACAACCCCACTGCTCACTACTGCCAATTAAACAGTCCTTTTTGAGCTCCTGTGCATACAGTGGCATATAAAATCAAAGAGGGAGTCTTCTTGGATTTTGTGTTTCAGTAACCTACGCCCACAGTTCTTTAAGTGCTATGGTGAATTTACAGGACCTTTGTGGCATATTTAAATTTTTGAGCTGTCAGATAGTGCACAAAGTACTACTATTAAGTTGTTTGGACCTAACCGTTTAATAAATGGAACTGTTAGGATTTCAGTATTTCATTTGTTTGTTTGCTTGTTGTTTATATGTTTGTTTGTTTAAGCCTACGGACGCCATGAAAAAAATTATTGACACACTAAGGACACCATAAACCTAGGAAGGTGGGGAACCTCTGTAGACTAGTAAGGACTCACAGCATAGGAACAGTTTAGCAAAAACATAAAGAGTAAGAGCAAGGCTTTTCCCTCGATAAGACCCCTGACTATTACAGGTCTCCTTGGCACAGGGAGGTGGGGTAATCAGGACCCAGCACTCTTGTCCTAGAACCAAGCTACTGTGAGATAGCAAAACTCCCAGATAAGTTTTGGGGATCTTAAAGCAAAGGAAACTTGAGCCCTATTTTATAACTAGTCCCCTAAGTATTGGCAAGAGAGGGTCTTCGCAGCCTCCAGAGCTTTACAAATGCCAGCATGACCTGGGAGCAGCAATATGATTCTCAAAAGCCCTAGAAACGTGTGGATGTAACTGTGAGCCCTGCCAGACCTGAAGGCCTCATTTCAGACAGAAATGAAAAACGCACACCTATAACACCTATGTGAGCATATAAAATGGAAGTGATTTCACCACTATTACGGCAGGTGCCATTTTTAAGAGATTCTGCTTTCTTTTTTAAGAAAAATCTGTCCAAACATGAAGAAGAATTTTTTCAATACCCCTGACCAAGCGAGATTGTGGTTCAAACCAAAATCCACCATGCCCACTGTGATACATTTTATAATTATTAGAACTAGAAAGAGATACTAAGAATATTTGTCCAGTGGTTTTCAAACATTTTTAAGTTCAGAAACTATTTCTTAGATAGAATATTCCAAAAAGAATATTAATAGACCCCAAGAGATAAAAGTGGTATTATGCTAGCAAAATTTTTTTCTTAACTCAGATTTATAATACGTGTTTATTAAGAAAACAACCAATGAAAACAGTAAAGCAATTTTGCAAATACCAAGATTGAAGATTGAAAATTGAAGATTATTGGTGTTAGTTGTAGTCTTAAATCAGATAGGATGCTCAATTTATTTCTGTATTTTGCATTCTCCATTTCTGTTGCTCAAGATACATAGTTGGAAGTGGTCAGAACTTTCTAATAGCTTATCTGGTTATCTCAGATTATTCTTCAATGTTCTAATTATCTATTGCAATGTAATAAACCATCCTAAAATGCAGTGGCTTAGAAAATCATAACAATTCCAGAATTCAGGCAGAACTTGGATGGTTGATTCTTCTGCTCCATGTGGCTTTAACTGAGGTCATTCTTTAACAGTACTTAGCTGACAGATGACCACTCTGGAGTGATCAAAATTATTTCACTCACATATCTGATTCTTTGGTGGGCACAGCTGATAGGTGGGCTCAACTAGGCCCTTCCCCCTCCCTGCAGACTCGGGGCCTCTCCATGTGGTCATTCCAGCAAGGCAATCAAATTTCTTTCATAGTAGCTCAAGGATCCAAGAGTGAGTTCCAAGAGGCCTGGGCAGAAGCTGCAAGTCTTCTTGTGAGCTAGAATTTTAGAAAATCCTTTCCAATATATTCTATTGATCAAGCAAGTCACTAAGGCCTGCCCAGGTTCAAGTGGAGGGAGGAATGGACTCTAGCTCTCAATGGAGAAATGGCATATGCATACAAAGAGCTGAAGGAATTGATGGAGGCCCTTTGAGAAACCAGCTACCACATTCAGGAAAACCAATCCAGGCATTTGAAAAAAAGGGAAGTTTTAATATTTAATAAGTAACAAATATCTACAAACATTTCTTAACTGGTAAATGTTCAATGTAGAGAGAATCAATGAACGGATTCTTCAGACTGTCATTGTTTGGTGGAAAAATAATTTTCAAACATATATTGTTAAATTATGACATGTTCAATGGCATCTTTTTCAAAACCCCGGGTTCTTAGATAATTTTGTCAGATATTTCTTTAAATTCTCAAAGTAATCAGATTGTGTTATTTTGTGTATCAAGCCTAAAGTTTGTTTTCATTTCTTTACTGACACTCTAATCTGTAGCTGTAATTCATTGGGATCTTGAATTGCCAAACAACCATGAGCTTCCTCATGTTCTATAACTAATTACCCATAGCAATACAAATAGTCCTGAAAAACCTGCAGCTGAAAATTTGAGTTGATAAAATTGAGATTAGTATGGCACTGTGGAACACTGTAGGCAAAGATGCTAGAATCCTCTTAATAGCTAATGTTGGTCTCATACAACATATGATGACTAAGTAAGTACATTTTGGCAACACATTTTCTCTGAGGCATGAATCCCTTGGTGCTTTTTCCCCCCACCACTGCTCTTACACAGTCATTGAAGACATTCCTACATCAGTAATATTTGAAAAATGATTTTAACTCTTACCATTTCTTTCTGGTTCCTATGAATCATGTGTTTGACACAGCATTAAATCATCTTCTTATATGCATGCCAGAACATATCATAAATTAAGCAAAAATGAAAAATCCACGGTATTTGCAGTATCATCAGTTGAATTGTAAAGAATTTGTATAATCTCGGCTTCCTTACTAATATCTCAAGTTCAGTAGATACATTCTAAAATCCTCTCTAGAATATGTTATCAGATAATGTTACAGATCTGCTCCCATATTTGTTACTAGGTTGTATCAGTTATTTGTTGCTATGTAACAAACCACCCCAAAGATCAGTGACTCAAAAAGCCAATTGATTATTTTTTCCCAATCTATGAATTAACTGGTCTGCTCTTCTGCTGGTCTTGACTGGGTTCACTCCTGTGGTTGTGTTGATCAGCTGACTTGCCTTGGGTCAGAAGGTCCAAGATGGTCTCACTCATATGTCTTGGGCCTTGGGTCTTGGTGTTATGTAAACCATTCTTTCTGTGTGGTTTCTCATCATTCAATAGCTAGACTTCTTGACATGTAGCCAGAACATTCTAAGAGGGAGAGGCTTTGGAGGTCTAGCGTCTGCACAGTATAACTTCAGAAACATTCTATTAGTCAAAGCAAGTCAAGAGGCAAGTTCAGGTTCAAGGGGTCAAAAAATAGACTCTACCTCTTGAAGGGAGGATTGCATTTCAAATGATGTTGTAACTTGATAGAACGTAAAGGTATCTTGCAAAACTTCACTATGTATATCATATTGAAGATTTGGGCATTCTTATTACCACAAAGTCAAGTCCCAAAGATAAATAATGGTTTAAAAAAATAATAATACTTTGAAGTTTTCATTTTTCACTGATACTTTAATCTGTAACTATAATTCACTGAGATCCTGAATGGCCAAACAAATACAAACTTGTATCATAGTGACTTTGAAGAGAATATTCTGCACATTGCTTTCATTTTGCACACTGCTGTCAGTATGGTCGATAAAATGGGAAGATGCATTCAGTACTTTGTAGTATGACTCATTTTATTCTGAGCCTAATCAATACTGCATGTCTATCCTAAAATGTGAGCCTGGTCGATATTATCATTTCCCTCATCACATTTGCTTTTTAAATGTCCTGCTTTTAACTAGTAATCCATTTCTAGTTGCAGGAGAATTTTTCCACCTCACCTAAGATAAACAAACAAAAGCAAATACACAAACCACCCAAAACATGTAACAACTTTATCATAAAGCTCAGATAACAAGCATCCAAAATGAAAAATAAGCATTTAAACACACTGCCAATTGCATTCTCAAGCAGAGATACAGAAAGTAGTCACTCTAGACTATTTCACTAATGATTATATGGTAAGTTGGAGGAGGCCAAGCGGAAGTGTGCGTTTCTGACTTGTCATTTCTTTGATGGCAGTCTCTGTATTCACTTATATAATTGCATTTGAGAGGACCTGGGCCTGAATTTTCAGGAAATTTTCAGAATTTCCTAGAAAAACTCTATTCTTCTTGATCAAGGACACATATATAAGGCAGTTAAATATAAGCACAGGAATCCTTATTCCAGGGTTAACCAAAAAAAGAGGTTGATGTGACAGTGGGTGGGTGGTCTCAGATATGTTAAAATTTGGGATTTAACAGCCTTAGTTTGTACCAATTGAATTTTTTTTTTTTTTTTTTTGCATTACGTGGGCTTCTCACTGCTTGTGGCCTCTCCCGTTGCGGAGCACAGGCTCTGGACGCGCAGGCCCAGCAGCCATGGCTCACGGGCCCAGCCGCTCCGCGGCATGTGGGATCCTCCCAGACCGGGGCACGAACCCGTGTCCCCTGCATCGGCAGGCGGACTCTCAACCACTGCGCCACCAGGGAAGCCCTCCAATTGAATTTTTAATAGTCAAAAATTACCTTTTAAATGTGAAATTTGAATCAAATTTCTTAGAATGGCTGTAGCAGCATGAAAACCACTGATCTGGTTGAAAAGTGTTTTATAAGTAGACAACACAGCCCAAAGTTAAGAATCTTGCCCACAAATTAAGGAACTAGGGCAAAAATCCAGGTCATGAGACTCCCAGTCCATCATCTTACTACACTAGTGGCCTTCAGCTCTGATTTTTATCTAACATTGGTTCTTCTATGTGCTTTGACCTTGAATATCTAAAGAAGTTTGGAAAGAGAAGAGAAGTTTTGTTAAGATCACACAAAAACACAGTAATTCATATTTCCAAGAACCAAAAAGGACATTGAAAAGTCACTCTTTTCCTATCAAGTTTGTGTAGATGTATATAATGTAATATATCACAAAGAAGATGCATCTTATATTCCCCTTAGGCCATGACAAAATAAATCCTCTTTTTAGTTTCCATTTACTTTAAGTTCTTAAATAAGTCAGGATGAAGAGCTCTAGCTAACATAAATTGTCAAAGTCTATTCTTATTTTAGGGCTCCAATCCTCACCAAACTATTTATTGATTTAATTGCTCAGATACAATACTACCTGGCTGGGATAGAGACCTAGTTTGCCAAATTTTCCAAAAGGACAATTTCTACTCCCTCAAAACTATAGAATTATTACTTTCCTGGGCACCCCTTGAACACTTTATGCCAAAAACTGAAGAAAAGACAATATGTATTATTAAGGAGATTCTAGGAAACTAAGTACTGTAAATTGTTTCGGTATTTCTAGAGGGCAATTTGGCAATGAGTATTAAAAAGTCATTTTAAAATTGTGCAGTTCCTTTGAGCAATTTTGCTTCTATCAATTTAACTTAAAACAATAATCTCCCTATGTATATAAATTTTCCTATAAATATGTTAATCACAGTATTTTCATATCATCAAATTAGCAACCACCTAAACATCCAAGAATACAAAATTGGTTAAATAAATATACAAATACAAAATAATACAGAATTTGTTATTTGCTCAAATAAATATATGGCGTTATATCCATACATGAGCCAGTAGGCAATAGTGACTGAGATCTTAGTATTTAGAGTGATACAAATCTGGGTTCAAGTCACATACTACCTGTCTGACAGTGAGTAAGTTATTTAAATTTTCTAAGGCTCAGCTTCCTCATGTTGAAATAACCTTGCAGGGTTATTGTATTAGATAAGTATTTAAAGTATATCTAGCTCTAGTATACAGCAAGTGCTCAGTGGATCTTAGCAACTAATATTATTATTGGTTTAATCGAATTGTTTGGGAGCCATTAAACATCATTTTATAAAAGAATCTTTAGTCATGCTGAGAGTAAGAGTTACAAAATTGTATATTTTGATGCTAAATTCATGCATGCATTCATTCTTACACTGAAAAAACAAAACCCCACTGGAAGATAATCACCAAAATGTTAAAAATTACTACCTCTAAATATCCAAATTCTGGATGATTTTAATTTTCTTTTTTCATATATAGTCCAAACTTTATACATTAAACAATTTTTATTTTATGTATATGCAGGGGGAAATACTGTTTTAAAACCCTTCATATCGGCTTGCTTAAACTGCACACTGCATTTTCTCATTTCCATTTTTACAGGAGGGGAAAGCAGTCCTCAGGCCGCGTGAGTCCCTAGTGGGATGGTACTGCTCTCTACCCCTGGAGGGATCTTCCGACCTCAGTGTAACACAAGTTGCAGGTTTTCATCTTTTTATTACTGTTTGATTCTATAGCCAGACAAGTTGTTTTTATACTCAGAAACCTGATATTTTAATAATTTAACAAAATTTGAATAATCAAATAATTTCCAGGGGCAAAAAGCAGGGTTTTATTCTGCCCTCCCCCATCCCTTTTTCCACTTTATAAATAAACACATGTTGCTTATTGTGGTGAGGAGATGGGACGTTGAAGCGCGGAAATAAATAAGGTATAGTTCTTACCATCAAAGAGCTCATAATTTTAAAGAAATAACATTTGTATTGCAGTTTACAAAGCACTTTGCATGTATACCTTTAATTCCCATAGGAACACTGTAGGGGGTAGGATAGTATTATTATACTGATGATCAATGAAGACAGAGAGGCAGACTTCCCTGGTGGCACAGTAGTTAAGAACCTGTTTGTCAGCGCAGGGGACGTGGGTTCGCGCCCTGGTCTGGGAAGATTCCCACATGCCGCGGAGCAACTAAGCCTATGCACCACAACTACTGAGCCTGAGCTCTAGAGCCTGCGAGCCACAACTACTGAAGCCTGCGCGCCTGGAGCCCGTGCTCCACAACAAGAGAAGCCACCGCAGTGAGAAGCCTGCGCACCGCAACGAAGAGGAGCCCCCGCTCACCGCAACCAGAGAAAAGCCCACGCGCAGCAAAGAAGACCCAACACAACCAAAAATAAATGAATAAATAGATAGATTTTTTTTTTTTTTTTTTTTGTGGTGCGCGGGCCTCTCACTGCTGTGGTCTCTCCCGTTGCGGAGCACAGGCTCCGGACGCTCAGGCTCAGTGGCCATGGCTCACGGGCCTAGCCGCTCCGCGGCATGTGGGATCCTCCCAGACTGGGGCACGAACCCGTGTCCCCTGCATCAGCAGGTGGACTCTCAACCACTGCACCACCAGGGAAGCCCCTGAATAACTGATTTTTATGATTTAAACTCCAGTTTAATAGCTGAAGTGATTTTTTTAAATATTAGGACAGCAATAAAATTTAACCAATGATCAATATTATACCAAGCTTCTCTTCATTTCCCCTTTGTTTTGAGAATTGTAACTGATCTGTATTCACTATGCTTTAACATTACCACGTAGTGTAAAGTAGAAGCTATATTAAACTCCAAAGCGAAAAGACTTTAAGAAAATATTACAAAATTTTCCAAGCTTATCTTTAAAAACAACAACAATAACAATAACAAAAAACCCAGAAACAAGGAGAGGGTTTAAAGGCTTTTCAGAATTTCAGATAAGAGAGGATGAAGGCCTGAACTAAGTAGGTGATGGCAGACATGGAGAGGTGTGGACAAATGCAAGAAAGTTTGGAAATTAAAATCAGTAGAATTGGTGAATGAGCAGATGTAGAGAGCAAGAAAAAAAGGAGTCGTTCTAGATGACTCCCACACCTTTGGTGTGGGTTACCGTAAGATTCTTAGTGTTACCAGCTGAGGGAAATACTAGGTGAGAATATAGAGTTTCGTTTTCGATAAGTTGAGTTTGAGGTTTCCCATAGGATCGTAGGGTAAAGATGGCCATCAGGATACACATCGCCAAGGCTTGAAGCAGACATGGGCAGATGTAGTAGCAGAAATCAGTTCGGATATAACCACTTAGGGAGAAAGTAGGAGAGTGAGAGTGAGAAGACCACTGGGTTTTGTGAGGCCACCAACATGTACTGGGTGGGTAGAGCAACAGGAGTTTCTGATGGAAATAGAGGACAGTAAAGGAATAGAAGGAAAATTGAGAGACAAAAAGTTTCAAGAAGAAAGGCTTCTTCATCAATGTGAAATGCAGCAGAAGATCCCATAAGGTAAAGACAGGGAAGCATGGTAAGTTTTTGCACTTAAGAGGTCAGTGGTAACCCAGAAAAATTGCTTCAGAAAGTATTGAATTGTTCCACTTACTGTCTTAGCCCACTTTATTAACTTGTTAACTTCCTTTCATGTGCCCTACCCAAACAGTTGACGGCCTGATCATCGTGGCCCAGCTTTTAAGGAGTGATACATTCCAGGGCCTTCTTTTTGAGATGAAGTTTTCTGGTTTGTCAAGTGGTGCTAATGGTATTTCTGGGTAGTTGCATTAATAATGGTACTCCATTCTTTTAGCTATTTTATGAACACTAATCTTTATTCAAAAGAAAATTTGAGGGCCTATAGGTTTTATTTTTACTTCGATAAAAAGTTGTAAATCTTCTATTGATACTGTGTTATTTTTGAATTACATTCTTTGATATTTACAGGTAGTTCTTTAGAGTTAAAAGTGATGTAGGATAAGTCAATTATATCTCAATTTAAAAAATAATTTTTACAGTGATGTACATGTGAGAAGACCATTTCTAAAGCATGATCCACTTAATTCAGCAGAGCAAAGAGAAATAGGAAAATATTCCCTAAAATTTTTAGAATTTTTAGAGGGGATATGGGGATATATGTATACATATAGCTGATTCACTTTGTTGTACAGCAGAAACTAACACAACATTGTAAAGCAATTATACGCCAATAAAGATGTTAAAAAAATTGCTTTATAGGACTTGCTTTATAAATCATTCATGTAGTTGATTCAAATACACATTGAAATATTTATTGAGTGCCAAATGCTTGCCATAGGTATGCACGATGTTATACGGGGGTAAAGAGGAATTAGCTACCTAACTTTGCCCAGGAATATCACAGAAGCATTGGAGATGAGAATGTTTGATCTGAGATTTGAAGAGTGAATGGGAGTTTGCCAGGTAGACCACCTGGTGATGGACCTTCTTTAATGAGGGAGCAGCTTTGTGTAAGATGAATCAGAATGGCTCAACCAAAAGTGGAGGAAGCAGGGAGTAAAATTAGAGGGCTGTTGCAGTTACGCGTTCAAGGGAGATAGGACTACTCTACTTTGTGACAGGTCCTGTGCCAGAAGCTGAACAGATTAAAATAGTGTAGTCTCTGATTTTAAGAAGCTCAATGTCTAGGGGAAAAAAAAAAGACATGCAAACACTTCTGTAAGAGGCCACACAAAAGAAAGAAAACAGGGACAAGTAGGTACAATGGGAGAAACAATCTTCTCCTTTGATATGTGCTGTTAAGAGTTGAATTATGTCCCCCAAAATTCATATGTTAAAGCCTTAAACCCCCAGTACCTCAGCATGTGACCTATGGAAACAGGGTCATTGCAGATGTTATTAGTTAAGATGAGGTCATCCTGGAGTAAGGTGGGCTTCTAATCCAATATGATTGGTGTCCTTATAAAATAGGGAAATTTGGAGAATGCACACACACAGGGAGAGCACCATATGAGATGAAGGCAGCCATTGGGATGATGTTTCTACAAGCCAAGGAATGTCAAAGATTGCCAGAAGACCACCAGCAGAAGGTGGGGGAGAAGCATGTAATAGATTTTTTCCTCACAGACTTCAGAAGGAACCAACCCTGCTAACACCTTGATCTCGAATTTCTACCCTTCAAAACTAAGACAATAAATTTCTGTTGTTTAAGCCACTTAGTTTTTTGGGAATTCCCTGGCAGTCCAGTGGTTAGGACTCTGAGCTTCCACTGCAGCGGGCATGGGTTTGATCTGCTGTTGAAAAACTAAGATACCACATTCCGTGAGCTGTGGTCAAAACAGAAAAAAAACCAAAAAAACAAAACAAAACAAAAAAATAAGCCACTTAGCCTGTAGTAGTTTGTTATGGCAGCCCTAGCAAACTGATAAACATGCCATAAGCAGCCTCATTTTGTCAAGTCAGCCCAAATTCATAAAAGGTACTATGAGTGCAACTAGAAGTCCATGAAGAGCCCTTTAGCCAGAATAGTCTACCAATACCCTAAAGTTTGAGAAAGAACCATGACCATGTCATAACCAGATATTTTCCATCTTAGAGAGTTAACAGGTGGAAAATCAACAGAAACTCATTTTCCTGATGTCTGTTTCAAAAATCCTTTTCTTCCATTTCCTAGAGCCATTCACAAAATCTTTAAGTTGGGACTTCCCTGGTGCCACAGTGGTTAAGAATTCGCCTGCCAATGCAGGGGACACAGGTTCAATCCCTGGTCTGGGAAACTTCCATGTCCCAGGGAGCAACTAAGCCCATATACTACAACTACTGAGCCTGTGCTCTAGAGCCTGTGAGCCACAGCTACTGAGCCCATGCACCACAATTACTGAAGCCCGCACGCTCTAGGGCCTGCTTGCCACAACTACTGAGCCCACGTGCTACAACTACTGAAGCCCGCGCGCCTAGAGCCCGTGCTCCGCAACAAAAAGAAGCCATAGCAATACGAAGCCCGCACACTGCAACGAAGAGTAGCCCCCGCTCTCAGCAACTAGAGAAAGCCTGCACGCAGTAACAAAGACCCAACACAGCCATAAATAAATAAATAAATAAATAAATAAATTTCTATTTAAAAAAAAAGATATCATAGGGGCTTCCCTGGTGGTGCAGTGGTTGAGAGTCTGCCTGCCAATGCGAGGGACACGGGTTCAAGCCCTGGTCTGGGAGGATCCCACATGCCGCAGAGCAACTGGGCCCGTGGGCCACAACTGCTGAGCCTGCGCGTCTGGAGCCTGTGCTCCGCAACAAGAGAGGCCGCGATAGTGAGGGGCCCACGCACCGTGATGAAGAGTGGCCCCCGCTTGCCGCAACTAGAGAAAGCCCTCGCACAGAAGAGAAGACCCAACACAGCCAAAAATAAATAAATAAAAAGGTATCATAAGGAAGAAGAATCAAATTGTTAGTTTTGATAACCTATAATTCAATTATATATCATTTATTTCTCACAGATAATTCAGACTTTGTAGTGACCACGTTTTTAGAAAAGTCGATAATGTTAAATTGCATAATACATGAATTCCCACAAAGTCAAATATTTGTTCAAATTGCCAGTAGTGGGCTTCCCTGGTGGTGCAGTGGTTGAGAGTCCGCCTGCCAATACAGGGGACACGGGTTCGTGCCCCGGTCCGGGAGAATCCCAGGTGCCACCGAGCGGCTGGGCCCGTGAGCCATGGCTGCTGGGCCTGCGTGTCCGGAGCCTGTGCTCCGCGGCGGGAGAAGCCACAGCAGTGAGAGGCCCGCGTACCGAAAAAAAAAAAAAAATTGCCAGTAGTCTTCTAAAAATAGTTCTTTGTAAAAGTGTTCTCAATGGAGATGACACTTTTTGATGAGTTTCAACTTGGAAAATTTATTTCTTCTTTGCCTTTCCTTTATAATCTTATTTTATTCTAAAATCAGCTTCAAAGAATAGCTTTTTAGAAGAACATGTTATAAATTAACTGCATTTATTCCATATGTTTTTCTATTATTAGGCATAATTATTTATTGCAAATGACTGTGACTTCACTTAAGATAAAGTCTTCCATCTGGATGGAAATGTCTTCATTCACTGAAAATAAAAAAAATAATAATGAGCTTTAAATGCTCTACCATAATTTTTTTTGCAAGTCAAAAAAAAAAAGCTGTCTTTTTAAATCACACAGTTGTACTAAAAATCCCTTAGGCCATTCATCATAAAAAAAATCTAATTCAGCATTTATGTAAGATGAATGCTGCTTTTATTGCCCTATTGTTTGCAGGCTTTTTTCTTAAATATGACACCTAAATCTCTGCTGTTTCTTAGTTCCTTTTCTCTCTATTTAGAAAAGATTTAGGTCACATTTTCTTAGCAAATTACAAATTTTCAGCATTAGACACTTGCTTTTCTATGTCCGTTTTTCTATTTCAGAGTATTATTTTCCTCCAATATTTTTATTCTTTCCTTGTTTCCCCAGCAAAACTTTAGCCAGTGCATTTAATTTTATCTCACATGTTTGCTAGCCAAAGGCACATTTCCATATGCCTTGTTCTCACTATTTTTTTAAGAACAAGACTATTTCCCATAAAATTGTTTCCTCTTCACTGCCCCACCTACACACACACACACACACACACACACACACACACACACACACACACACACACACACAACATCACCACCACCACCAACAACAACAAAAACAGCAACAATAGAAACTAGATCTTCCAGGCTGAAAAGCTCAACAGCCTGTGGAAGTCTAGGCAGGTCTGGAGCAGAACAAGCCCTTGTTTACCAGGAGTAGCTAAGCTGATTGGCTGCTGATTTAGAAAAATGAAATAAAGCTTCTGTAATGAACAAAAGGTAGTTATTACACCCTAAACTTCATAAGAAAGGTAAAGGACAGATTCCATTGACTTATTTCTTTTTCTAGACAAGGGGCACTGTTGAATTCCTGCTGAATTCCAGATTACTGGACCAAGTGAAGTTTCTCCGAATTATGAAATAAATAGTGCAAGATGAGAGGGCTAATTTGACATATCTGAGAAGAGCTAGTACTACTGCCTTCTCTTCACCTCCACTAAATGTGGCAAGTTAAAATTTCTTGTGGGGGGCCAGCATCACTGTGACTTTCATTGTGGGATTCGGTATGAAGAGGTCCATTTTGCTCTTGAATAAAAGCTTTATTCGTCATAGTGGTGCTTTTTGAACATTCCATCTGTCTTATTCTTCTGCTTTATTCTTCAGTTGTTCAGAATCCAGAAGAGGCAGAAAGGCACTATTTGGTGGATCTTCACAAAGACCCCCAAATTGGATGAATTGGCTACTAACATGGAGAAATAAAACAAAAGATGTGGAATTAGAGATAGAAAAAATATATACTCGAGAGGGGTCAGGACAGGTGGCAAAGGGCTTTACACTTTAGTGTATGGGCAGGACATTTTGACCTCAATGGTTTGTAGAGGCTTATTAGCCAAGTTGATTTAACAGATGGACAGATGGCTTTATCTGCTACAGCCTGAAAGTGAAGCTTTGAGTTTGGGGTCATACAGAATGATGACTACAATTTATGGCAGCTTTGTCCAAGGATAAGCAACTGCTAATGTAAGAGACAGGACTGCTTGCTGGGTTGGGGGGATTGGTGTCAGGTGGGAGAACACTCTAGTTAAGTGCAGCTTCCAGCAAACACCTCTTGGACCACTTGGACCACAGAGCAAAAGGCAAGGACCAGTGAGCTTTGCAAAGGTTTACAGGCCCCATGAATGTTAGTCTCGCAAACAACTGTGCCAGACAAGTGGGTTTTAGCAAGGATAAGGGCAGCCGCGAGATGCAGACTGCTACAATTTACTACATAGACACAGCTTTCCTTATGCCTTCCAGGAGAACATCTAACTAAGGAGAAAGAGCCTCAGTGCACAGGCCTTTAAGACATTAAAGGGTGTAATATGTTTTGGTGTTTTTACCTTGTTTCTCAGCCAGGCCTGAGACTAAATTAGACAGATGCATACTCTGTGTGCCCTGAGCATTAAGATGACCCTGACTTCAAAGATTCACTGCCAGTTTTAGGAATCTGCTGCTCCGAAGTCCATTCAGCATTGGGGCTGAGGAGGGAGGGAACTGTGCAGTGTCTAATCTTGACCTCATGTGGCTTGTGCATGGGTTTAAGTCATCCCCCACTGTATGATCTCAAGTTGACTCTGTACGTGGTAATTACATATGAGGGGAAAAACTTCTCAGCAGACAAGTTTCTTCATCCTAATGGGCACAAAGGAAAAATGGAAATTAAGAGGTTTTGAATATACTGTATGAGAAAGAAAGACCCTCCAAATGAGACCAGGTGACCAAAATGCCGTCACTGCAAATTTTTGAATTTTGCGATGTCTTACCTGCCAATCTCAAAAAAAAAAAAAAAAAAGAAACCAGAATGCAAAAGCAGGTTTTTACCCTAGCCATGGTAAATGCATAATGCTAAAGGTAACTTCTTTTTGAGAGGTTTCTCCCAATTAAGATTCTAGAATGAACATTTCAGATATTTTGAACTCTTCAGGTGAGAATGATGGAAGTATATCTTACTGGCTCCAGCAGGAATCAAGAGTCAGGAGACCTAGCTTTGTTTCCTTCAATGATTTTTTTTTCTTCATCCTTGGTTTATATTATAAAACTAAGGATAGTTACGTTTATCTTTAAGAAAATTTGAACAATGGCAGGTTGACTATTTGTACAGTACCTGGAACTCTAATCTGGAATATTCCAAGTACAGATGTATTACATCCCTATAAACCCATCATAAGTTGACAATATCATAAGTCAAAATGCATTTAATACACCTAATCTACTAAACATCATAGCTTAGCTTAGTCTACCTTAAGTTTGTTCAGAACACTTACACTAGTCTACAGTTGGGCAAAATCATCTAACACAAAGCCTGTTTATGATAAAGTGTTGAAAAGCTTATGTAATTTATTGACTGCTGTACTGAAAGTGAAAAAACAGAATGATAGTCTGGATACAGAATTGTTGTAAGTATATTGGTTGTTTACCCTCCTGATCACGTGGCTGACTGGGAGCTGTAGTGGCTGCCACTGCCCAGTATCATGAGAGAGTATCATACTGCATATCACTAGCCCAAGAAAAGATCAAAATTCAAAGTATGGTTTCTACTGAATGCTTGTCACTTTTGCACCATGGTCAAGTAAAAAAAAATCATAAGTTGAACCATAGTAAGTCATGAACTGTCTGTATTGTTATGAGCACTATATTTTCAATAAAGTATTTGGAGATGCTTTTTATATGTGCCCTTTCTATAAGTAACACCTTCCTGTGCAGTGTAGTTTGTTTGTTTGTCTCTGGTTGCATCATTGTCTCCCTTTCTCCTAGCTTTCTTTCCCTGGATTTTAGTTCATGTTTTAATGTGAGCTCAAAGAAGTACAGTATATACAGAAAAAACTGACTATTGTTAGACAAAATACATGTAGTACAAAATGATTTTACCGTCATAACCCTTTTTCTTTTTTAAAGGAGGAAATTAAAAGCAATGTAAATGCTACATTTTTTATAAAACATTACTTTTTTTAAAAAGTGAATTCATTTAGTTTTACAGAATATTGCTGTTACAGATATTATTACACCACTATGCTTCTATAGAGCATCTCAATTAACCAGACAGCACAGTTCATGCATTATACCTGTAAGCAAAGAAATATCTGTTGGCTTTTTTTCAATCATTGCTTCCTTCACTCCATAAGACTACCATGTCACCAGGTGGTAGGCTGAAGCAGAAAAACCATGGTGACTACAGAAACTCTTCTAATGTCACTACTAGTCTATAACCAACACATTTACTGCTAATCATACTAGAGTGGCCCCAAGCCCATCTGCACCCTAAATCTAAAGTATAACAGACCCGGGCTTCCCTGGTGGCACAGTGGTTAAGAATCCGCCTGCCAATGCAGGGGACACGGGTTCGAGCCCTGGTCTGGGAAGATCCCACATGCCACGGAGCAACTAAGCCCGTGTGCCACAACTACTGAGCCCATATGCCACAACTACTGAAGCTCACGCACCTAGAGCCCGTGCTCCTCAACAAGAGAAGCCACTGCAATGAGAAGCCCGTGCACCGCAACAAAGAGTAGCCCCCACTCGCCGCAACCAGAGAAAAGCCCGCTCACAGCAACGAAGAACCAACACAGCCAAAAATAAAATAAATAAATTTATAAAGAAAAGAAAAAGTGTAACAGACCTAACCTCAATTATAAAGGAAGGAATCCACCTGGGCATAATTCCATTGCTCTTAACTAAGATTTTGTTTGTTTTTTTGGTTTTGGCCTTACCAAGTGGCTTGCAGGATCTCAGCTCCCTGACCAGGGATTGAACCTGGATCACGACAGTGAAAGCCCAGAGTCCTAACCACTAGGCCACCAGGGAAGTCACACTCTTAACCAAGATTAATTTTTACTTCCAAAAGGAATCCAGAGTAAGCAGAAACCCGTTGTCATCCAGAATGATCACGTAAAACCTCATCTAAACCTAGATGGAAATATTCAAATCGAGTCTTAAAACATCACCCCTTTAGTGATTCATCTAAATTGATTCTTGTAGGCTGAAAATAAGGTGACCTCTTAGAAAAAGAAGTGGTTTGTCTAAGTTAGAACTCAGGTAGTGTGACTCTAGAATTCCTGCTCTGGACTTCTGTACTACACGGTCCCTCTCTTAAAGAAAACACTGCTCAATGCCTCTCCCTGCTGAGGAGCAGCAATGAGACACCCCTTCTCTGCTGACATCTGACAAACTAGGTGCCCAGTTGCATCCCACTGATTCTAGACATTTATTTGGTAGAACTACCACTGCTCTCTTGGCTCCTTCATCCCAAATTACTTTAAGAGTAACCAACACATCCTATGTCTTCCAGACATCGTTGTCCAGGGAAGCGTGTCTTGTCTAGGAAGAAAGTTGTGGATTTCTACACAACCTTTCTTTCGTCTCTCAGACGTGTCTTTCTATTTGTATGCAAATTAGACATCATAACGGTAAACTTCTCAAAGGCAGGGATGTGTTTTCAAACTTTTTTGCATTTCTCACCATGATGAGTGAACAGCAGGGCTTTTGTAATTTTTGTTAACGTGGATTTAAGATTCTTTTCTTTGCACGCCTATGTATTTTTTTCTACATGTTCTTACACAATAGTAGAGGTGTCATATTTAGTAGAGAAGTAAAAGACTTCTATAATTAAACCTTTCTCTCTTTACCTTCCACGTTATTCTGAAACTGGCTGTGTGAAACAGAATTCATATTTATGGCAAAGAAAGAAAAATTTAAACACAAAAATTCTTCTCTGCCCTCTGGCTCCCTCTCTGTGCATTGTGTATCCTCATTATGCATTGACCAGACCTCCCCCATCAGTACGAATACCTGCTCAGCCATAAAGAGCAACATTCTCCCAGCATCAATAAGACAACTCCTTAGAAGATAACTTTCCTTCTGGATCTTGTAAAGGGTCACATGACCCGCCACGATGGCACTTAAATCTGGATTATGTAAACTGTCAATAATATGTCATTTAATGTAGAGCCCTCTGTCTCAAAAAACATATAAACTGTGTCTTGACTTCTAACAGGCGGAGCAATTCTCAGAGCTTTCTGAGAGACTCTTCCTGGGTTATAATCCTCAAATTTGGCTCAAATAAAATTTTCCAATTCCTTTTTAGGTCAACTGATTAATTTTTCATTTACAGCTGGCATGATCTTGTTACTTTACTGCCACATACTAGCATATCGGTGTGACGTAGGATTTCATTTCTTATATTTTTATGGCATGAATTATTTAACACAACTTCTCTAGCCTTCCAACGTCATTCTTCTCTTTAATATCTAAAGAAGGATCAGAGCCTCCCTCCAAGGAATGCAGAAAGCCCAGTCCTTCCCCCAGACTTTATGAAGATACACAGGAAGTTCTCACATGTTTCACAAATCCATCCTGAGTGTTTTGTGTCAACTCCCTCTGGGCTGCTGCTTCAGATTCTCCACTGTTCACGCCTGGCTGAAGTTCTCCAGGCTCCTTAACCTCTCCAAAGTGTAGACACAGTTTCCTCCCAAAGCATAGAAATGGATTTCCCCCTACCTTGAATTTAGAAAACACAGTTAACACATTTTAGGATATTTTACTAAGGCTTGAAGACGATCTAAGAGATTATAAAAAAGAAAAGAAAAACCTGAACATTGATGTGAGATGTTAATCCTAGAACCTAGAGTTTATTGACATGCCTCTTCACAGGGAATCAATCTCCTAGGGGATCGTCTCTTTGGGCCCTGGTCTACTTGCAAGTTTACAGAATCCACTTCATCTCCTCTGGCCAAAGTTCCCTTTTTGATCTCATTTCTTTCCCAAGTACCATATCCCCAAACACTGTCTCAGATTCAGCTAGAGGAAGGAGAGCCATGTCATATAATCAAAATCTCTTTTGAGAAGCATGTAGCCTCCCAAAGAAGTCAGCAGACTTTGGGATCTATTTTTAGTTTTTTGTGTATTTGTTTGTTTTGTTTTAATTAATTTTTATTGGAGTATAGTTGATTTCCAATGTTGTGTTAGTTTCTGCTGTACAGCAAAGTGAATCAGCCATATAGATATATATATCTACTCTCTTCTAGACTCCATTCCCATATAGGTCATTACAGAGCACCGAATAGAGTTCCCTGTGCTATACAGTAGGTTGTTATTAGTTATCTTTTATATATAATAGTGTGTATATGTCAAAGGAATCTATTTTTGGATGCCTATCAATAGGCTTCCCCAAAGATAATGCTGGGTATTTCATTTACAAATACTCAACTAAAAGAAATATTATTTACTTAATTTACAAATACCTAACTCATGAAATATGAGTCCTTCCAAAACAAAGGAGGATGATACCCTAAAACAAATCCACCTTCCATCATTTATGAAGGAGTTGCAGGTAAGAATGCTTGGTGGTTTAAAACATTTTATTCCCACTTCCAACCATCAACAATTTAACTATTAGGATCTATGGTCCTAGATTACTGCCACAATAGTATTATGAACTCTCTTTTTTTTTTTTGCGGTACGCGGGCCTCTCACTGTTGTGGCCTTTCCCGTTGCGGAGCACAGGCTCCGGACGCGCAGGCTCAGCGGCCATGCTCACGGGCCCAGCCGCTCCGTGGCATGTGGGATCTTCCCGGACCGGGGGACGAACCTGTCTCCCCTGCATCGGCAGGCAGACTCTCAACCACTGCGCCACCAGGGAAGCCTTCTCTTCTTCTTAAGCATAGTTATTTCTATTTGATTTTTCCTTTTCGTATGCAGAAGAGCTTTAAAGACTTGTATTTCCCCCTTTTCTTACATTTAAGCACTATCCTATCACAGTGCAGCTTACTGGATAATTCCTAAGAAACGTCATATTTGCCCTGTTAGCTTTGGGGGATATTAAGTGAGGAAGGGACTGGCTTATGAACCACTTAAGAAGTAAACTTCAGAAAAGCACTTTTTACGAGGAAGAAGGGAATGGAGTATGTGGCATTTTGTTTGGCAAAAGTGTCACTTTTTTTCCTTATTTGTTTTTTTAAATTAATTTTTATTGGAGTATATTTGCATAACAACAGTGTAAAAGTGTCACTTTGAAAAAAATCTGTGAGCCGCTGCCTTAAGGGAAGCTTGTGCTTTACCCATTGAACTTTGTCCTCTTGTGATGGGTGTGGTAGGTTTAGTTAGAAAGAAAGAAGGATCCTGGCAGTTTCTCCACGCTTATCTGGAATTCTGGTTGTTTCTGCAGTACAGGGGTAGTATTCAATTTTCATATTTGCTTTCTTTGTGTATTATAAATACTCCAATATCAGGAACTTGAATTCAGTAAGAGTTTAAAGAGGAGAGGGAACTAAATACATATATATATATATATATATATATATATATATATACTTAGATAGATAAAGATATCTATATAGATAGATATCTATATATATATATGATATATACATATATCAGATATATAATATACATGTGGTGTTCCTTGAAATATCTCCAAATGAAGGCAAAAAGGTTTGTATACTGTCTCAACAAGTTTATCATATTTAAAATTCTGCCTAACAGTTTCTGTGTAACCCTGTTAACCAACAGTTGATATGCCTATATTTCTGATAAAATTTGATCCCCGAATATATTTTAAATTTCAGCACTAGTGGAAAAAAATTGATTTTTACTGGCAAAATTAATTTCTTTCAGCTAAAAATTCACGTTTAGGCAGCATAACCTTGGGAAATGATGTGTTTTGTACTCATGTCTTTAACTCTAAAACAAACTTTATTGTTCTGTTTTTACCAAAAAGAAGTAATTACACAAATGCTATATATGTACATTACTAAGTACTTAAAATCTTAATTATAATTATACCTGAACTTCTGCTGAACACCTAGGGACAGCAAAGACATGTCTGAACAGGTAAATCAGCACTTAATTAAATGACATCTGTGGCGCATGTGTTACACCCTTATGAAGCTCCAAGTATGACTACTTTCTATTGCACAATTTTTAGAGCAGTAACTTTTTTTTTCTAATGTTGCACAAACATGATAAGGACACGAAAGACATTTTTTTTCCTTTGGCCACTGAACTTTCATGAGAATGTTATGAGAACCGCCTTTCTTACCACACCAGCCCCCATCCTTGACTGTGTTGCCTAATAAAGACCAGATTTTCCAAATATTATGTTTTAGCTGAGCTTACAGCAGTCATAAGGCAGTCATTAGGAATCCTTTGCATATAGCAAGGTTTATATTAATAGTATTTTGAACTGAATATAAGGAAGCATCTTTAAAATCGCATTATCCAAAGAATCATACTTCAACAGTTTGGCTTTCTTTGCATGCTCCACAGTGTCTATTATTAGTAATTAACTTGTCCCCACCACCTACCATCCTTCTGGGGTGAGCAAGTCATTCCTTAAGAAACAGTTTGTGGGAAAAAAAGAGACACCTTAATGACCCTCTATGGGACATTTTGTTTCTCTTCAAATGGGACAAAAGTGGTTCTTAGATGTACTTTTACATAACCTCAGTGGCATGTTGAAGTATGGGAAGCAAAAGACATTTATGCAATTATTAAGTCTGTTGTATATGTGAGCAAACGTGAAGATAGAGCTATTATGTTTCTATAGCATTATTCTAATGTTTTGTCTTCATTTCCAATGCCCAGAGTCATCTTTGGAGAATGTCAAAATGTTCCCTTTATTATAATATATGGTTGGTTTGGTTTTTTTCTTTAAAGTTTGTATCTATTTCTCTCCTAGAAAAATACTGTTTTGATAAATGAATTAATGATTGCAATCAAAAACTCAGTTTAGTAAAATTTTACAGAAAAAGTTTTGGTGGCATCCAAAAGGAAAGATTTGACTGATATACGAACATAATTGCTTATGAAATGGAAGCAGAAAATATATTACATTCATTGTAACCAAGGTAAGACAGTTAAGCCAAGGTATGACCATTGCAATTGCCGTTCAAGCATGGTAGATATTTTGGCCTGGTCTACCGACTAGTGTCTCCCATTTTCAGGTTAATTTCCAGATTTTTTTTCCCAGAATGATTTCTCAGGGCTCCACGTCCCCTGCTTTGAGACAGGATGCTGTGGCTCCCATAATGTTAACTCTATTCTCTGGGGTGGCCCGACCTCAGCATAGGGCAAACCATTCTCAGAATCATTACTCTGTTCCCATGACCTGGACCTGATTAAACAAATTATAGTGGCAAGCCCAGAAGTATTCCTCCAACCAGTTAGGCAGAAACTTGGGACCTAAGCAAGAGACAAGTCACAAAGGAAAACAACAAAGGGGAGATAATTTCTTCAGGCATAAGGACAGAAAACTGACAGTGTAAACAGGGGGCAGAATTTGATAAGCCTGGATGGAGATGGTGAACAGCAGCATGAAACAAATACAACATCATGGTATGACAAGCAATTACAGACTCTGCAGTAAGCATACGAGCAAACCTGATATATTAGCTAGTTGAAATGTTCCAACTACTGAATCTATGAATCTAACAAAAGAAATAGAATAATAACCAGTGCTTAAATCTCATATCAAAACTGCCCCTCAGTGTAACTCTATACTGCCTGTTTTGTTTTCATAACTCATTTTCTGTGTTTCTAGGTCAAACTAGCTATAGTCCATCTTGTTTTAAAAGTTCACCACTCCAGACCCATCTCACTGGTTAAAATAAGCAATCTTTCTACAACTTGTAAACATAAAACTTGCCTGGAAATAGCCTATTTGTTTTTCCTTGGTAAATGTTAATCATTCCAAGTTAACAACATGAACTTGAAATTCAATTCAGTCTAGTTAGACATGAAATCAACTGACTTTAAAATTTTAACTGGCAAAAAATAATAAAATCGTTAATACAAAAGAGTATAGGGACATTGCCTTATGAATATTCAAAATGGATATTTGCAAGTGTTCCCAAATAAGGCAAGTTGCAAGTATTTGATTTAATAGTATTTAGTAGTTTGCTGTTCTACATCTACTTTATGTTGGGGAATTAACATCCATAGACAATCTCAGGGCCAAATTCTTTGTAATATCATTTTTATACAGTTAAATGGATTAATTAACAAGAAGATACTTATCTTTCTTCTTGAGACTATGATAATTTAGCCAACCTATAATCAATCAGTTTATACTTTCGATAGTCATTTACTGGGGACCTATGTATACGAAACCCTCAGCTAGGGCCTGAAGATCACCATAGACAAGAGCAATATGTCCCAAACTCATTACAAGAGA
Organism: Hyperoodon ampullatus; assembly: GCF_949752795.1. Taxonomy (NCBI): domain Eukaryota; kingdom Metazoa; phylum Chordata; class Mammalia; order Artiodactyla; family Ziphiidae; genus Hyperoodon; species Hyperoodon ampullatus. The sequence goes on along the minus strand of NC_136924.1, from coordinate 87,709,469 downwards.
AAAGGAGCTTCTGCAGCAGAGACATTTTTGCTTTCCCACAAGTCTCCTGCCATTTTGTGAGGAGGAGCTATTTCTCATTTTACTACTACATGGTGGGGCTTCAGATCATGGAGGAAAATGAAATAAGAATAGATATGATGGTAAAGTTTCTATGTGGGGCAGGGGAAGGGGATACACTAACAACTAGGTTCTTCCTTTTCTCTGGGGATTCCAACTGAATAAGGACAAAGGATGAGACAGTGACATGGCATGGGAATCAAGAAGGGGAGCCTCTAAGAGTCTCCCTTTTAACAGTGTGGTAACCATGAGTGCTTTGTTACCTGTACTGGTTTTGGTTATGGCTCATGTTTCTCCCAAGCCTTGTGCTTTCTGTTCTTCTTAAATTACACATAAAAAAATAATAATAAGTAATGAGAATAGTGTTGTCCTTAAAGATGATACATAAAGTAATATTCATTTCAGGATGATTATTTTTCTTTGAATAACTCTATCTTTATAGCTTGTACCTCTAGCTCCTAGTAACCATCAATAGAGTAATGAGATTTTTTGTAGATATTTTTCTTAGATTATTAGTGCGATTTACAAGCATCTTCTATCAGATAACAACAGTAAGAAGAATCATATGTTTGTGAAGTGTTTTATAGTTTACAAACACTTTCACATACATTATCTCATTTGATTAACAACCCTGGCAGGTGGCCAGGGCAGACATATTTATCCCTGCTCTAAAGAAACTGAGACTTAGAGAGGTTATGGAACTCACCTGAGACATCACAGTAACTAGTAGGGAGAGGTAGGTTTTAAACCTAGGTCATGTGTCTTCAAGCCCAGGTCATGTAATCCAGGTTCAGTTTCCTCTCCTCCATATTTTGCCTCCTGTATTATGACCCCGAGTGGATTGATTGGTACCATGACTTTTAGCCATCAGTGTTATAGATGTTGATAATATAGATGATTATTTCTGATGTTTAGTTAGCATAATATAAGTGATAGGGATTAAAAGTCACTAGCTGCCACTGTACACAAAGCAACCTGAAAAATATGATTAAATCATCATGGAAAGAGTATTATGAATGACCAAAAAAAGCAAGAAAATAAAAGAACAATGTCCATTATAACAGGTAATTTTTAAAATTGTTTATTAGGAGAAAAAAATTTCATCTAAAAGTTTAATAAAATAAATCCCCCTCTTAGTGATTGGCTAATATATTAGCCTTCCTGGGGGTAGTTTGTGTACTTTTTAAAGATCTCTATTTGACAAAACATGCTGCAGAGAAAATATTTAAGCTATTTTTATTGTTATTATTATTATTTTTTTTGCGGTACGCGGGCCTCTCACTGTTGCGGTCTCTCCCATTGCAGAGCACAGGCTCCGGACACGCAGGCTCAGCGGCCATGGCTCACGGGCCCAGCCGCTCCGCGGCATGTGGGATCTTCCCGGACCGGGGCACGAACCCATGTCCCCTGCATTGGCAGGCGGACTCTCAACCACTGCGCCACCAGGGAAGCCCTTAAGCTATTTTTAAATCACTGAGCCTTTCAGTGACTCTTGTCTACATTAGGTCAACATCATTCTCCATTTGATCCTTCTTATACTATTCCCTAAAGGCAACACATTAGCAACTTAGAACACCGCTTCTGGATAGTTACTCTGTCTTCTCTCCACTTTTTTGGATATTCAAATTAATAGAGAAATAGAATAATTTTTGAAATTCTTCTTGTTTAACTCAATTTACAACATTCAACATGTATGAAGCACCAGAAGCCAGACACAAGGAAATATGGAGACCAATTAAACTTGATCTATGAACTCAAGAAATATGCAAGAGCAACTTCTCTATGAATAACAAGAGTTACTTGTAGCCTCAATTTATATTTAGTAGATAATACTTTGGGCTGATTCATCGGCACTTACCCCTTTTTGGACAATGCTTCCCAGCTATAGAGATGGGCCCTGTGACTGCCTTACTCACCAGGGCTGGTCACTGGCCCAAGCTGAACTAATTAGATTTTCCCTCCTGAATTTCAAATGAGGACACAGAAACTTGTAAATTAGCTCTGGTTATAGGTCAGGTACACCCAGGAAATGAGGGCAATGGATTGGCTAGGCATGACGCTAGGGTTGCCAGGTAAAATATAGGCATCTTGTATTTTTGTTTGCTAAATTTGACAACCTGACACATGTGCCATGTCAAGTGAAGAAAGCTGCTCTGTGAAAAGAGAGTAGAGGGCCTTCCCTGGTGGTCCAGTTGCTAAGACTCTGCGCTCCCAGTGCAGGGTGCCGGGGTTCCATCCCTGGTCAGGGAACTAGATCCCACATGCCGCAACTAAAGGCCCTGCATGCCACAACTAAAGATTCCACGTGCCGTAACTAAAGGATCCCACGTGCCACAACAAAGATCCCGCACGCGGCAACGAATATCCCGCATGCCACAATGAAGACTGGCACAGCCAAATAAATAAATATATTTTAAAAAGAAAAGAGAGAGAGTGAGTAGAAACATAAAGATAAGGGAAGTTAAAGTCTATGGTGAATGTGCAGTGGGGGAGGGGATGAGACTGAGAGAAAGAAAAAAGCATATCAAGTGTTGCCTTGGTCACTGACAACTTTTCAGTCCTCAGCTCCAGTCCCTCGGGAGATTTGACTGTATTTCTTACCCTTGAGTTCTCTGAGATACCTTGCCTCTTTATAAGAGATTTTTCTTTTCTTTAGATAGCTTAGAGAAAATCTGTTCCTTATATCAAATATGTCCTAAGGCATGTACAATGTTCTCGCACTTTGAGGGAAAGTTCTTATTCTTTCACAGACTTTAAAGAATTCACATGGTCCATAAGATGTGTGAACGGGAAACTTGTTTCTTATTTATCAAGAGTAGGAAATCTTGCCTCTCTGTAATATATATCGTGAAAGGTCTGGATCAATACTTATAAAAAATTCTGTATTTAGAAACCTATTCAAAATAGGTCTTCTTGGTCTCCTTAGAAGTGTCAGTAAACTCATTTGATGCACTTCCTCAAGATGTTATTCTAAAATGTTGTGCTGAAAGTAAAAACTATGAAGTGGCTAAATTATGAAGCCTTCAGGTATTTTACTGGTTTCAGTTATGCGTATTCTTCCTATTCCCTTTCCTTGCCTCTTTCTCTCTTTTCTTTGCGTATCCTCCCTCCCCCATTCTCTAACCTCCCTCCCTAAGTCCCTCCTGAGGAAAAAAGAGCCATCAAAAAAAAAAAAAAAATCCCTAACACTTCAGTGTAAGTTAGTCGAAAGCATTATTCATACTTGGAGTATTTGCATTTTAAAAAAAGACTTTCAGAGAGCGAAGTCAACAGAACATTTCTGGGCTTGCTGTGAGCTACAACTCTACATAATGTGGAGTTTACATTAAATAGCATTCGTTAATGGATTGAGGACAGATCATGCTGAATGATCAAAAAAAACATCCTGCTCTGGTTCAATCTACCCAAGCTGGGACGGGGGCTAGGGCTGGAGAAGACTTTGTGGGGTGGATCTGAGGAGAGGATCCACGGGGATGTAAGCCACTGACAGTTGTCAACTGAGCAACAGCCCAGCCCCCAGAAGAACAAAGAAACAGAGCTGGCCACGGGCCTAAAGGAGGGACAAGAGATGGATTTAAAACATGTGCTTGATAGTACACTTCTAGGGTCAGTAGTATGGAGAGGTCAAGTAAGAGGAAATACTACTGTAAGATTCTTGATCTTAAAGTGAACACAGATGGATAGACCTCTTTTTCTTTTTATTTATTTATTTATTTTTGGCTGTGTTGGGTATTCACTGCTGTGCGCGGGTTTTCTCTAGTTGCAGCGTTGCGGTGCGTGGGCTTCTCATTGCGGTAGCTTCTCTTGTTGTGGAACAGGGGCTCTAGGCACTCAGGCTTCAGTAGTTGTGGCACGTGGGCTTAGTTGCTCCATGGCACATGGGGTCTTCCTGGACCAGGGCTCGAACCCATATCCCCTGCACTGGCAGGCAGATTCTTAACCACTGCACCACCAGGGAAGTCCAGTAGGCTTCTTACTTCTACCCATAAGTGATCAGATTGTTCCCTCTCTGCAAAAACATCTGCCCCCTACCTGAAATTCTAGTAATTGCATGTTCTTTCCATTAATCAGCAATCTCTTGTTAGAGTTCTAAGGAGGATTATCGGTCATTCATAACTAAATTTCATTAAAAAATAATCATTAAAAAAATAAAAATAGAAGCCAAAAAAGGTGTTAAAAACAACTTAATGTAAACTGTGAAGAAACCAATCACTTCTTGGATGTATTATAAAATGTAGACATGTCTTATGGCTAGTGAGGAGGAAGAATTAATTTTGGAATGGGGTAATTTGAGGGCAGGCAGGCCCAGTGATAAGAAGGCGGGATTGATAACAATATCTGAAGTGCTGGAGTTGTAAGACAAGAACTGGAAGACAAGCACAAAGGAAGCCTTCCAAATCAAGTTTTTTAGTTTAAATTTTCATCTATAGTTGATCTGTCCCCAAAAACACTACTCCTAGAAACCAGATCCTTCATGCACATTGCAACCTTTACTTCAAGTGGGTGCTAATCTACTCCAGGGTGCACAGCTCAGTGAGCAGAGGGGGTATAAATTCCAGCCCCATCCCCCCTTTTTCTTAGCTGGGCATCTTGTACACAACTCATACATCCTTACGTACAACAGTCCCTTCCCCCCTGCTCTCCTGCCCACATCGACACTTGCGCACATCTACACAGTAGTGAATAAAATGTGACTCATCCATCAAGATCCAGCTCAGTAGTACTTCCATTGCAATTTTCCGTGGAGAGGCTTCTCCTCTATTACATTATACAAGCCCTAGAGAAGCACCATGGGATAGTGACTAACAACACCAACTCTGAAGTCAAACTGCCAGTGTTTAAATCCCAGATCTGCCATTTATTAGTTGCGTAATTGTCGGCCTGTTCCTTTATCTATAAAATGAGGGTAATGTAAGTAGCTACCTCATAAGTTTGTTATGGATATATAGCAAGTTAATACATGGTAAGCACTTAAAACAATGTTAGGTACATAATGAACTTTTAATAGGTACTTGGAATTTCTATAACTCAGCTGATGCGGGATAATACATCATTTAGCCCATTACATTTTTGTTAGATTTGCATGAGTCTAGTTTTTCTGTTCAAGAAACAAATTTTACTCATTTTTGTATCCATAGTGCCTGGCAAAATAGAGGCGAGAGGTTACTCAGTATTTTTTTTTTTTTTAAAGAAGATGTTGGGGGTAGGAGTTTATTAATTAATTAATTAATTTTTGCTGTATTGGGTCTTCGTTTCTGTGCGAGGGCTTTCTCTAGTTGTGGCAAGCAGGGGCCACTCTTTTTTTTTTTTTTTTTTTTTTTTTTTTTGGTGGTACGCGGGCCTCTCACTGCCGTGGCCTCTCCCGTTGCGGAGCACAGGCTCCGGATGCACAGGCTCAGCAGCCATGGCCCACGGGCCCAGCCGCTCCGCGGCACATGGGATCCTCCCAGACCGGGGCACGAACCCGTATCCCCTGCATCGGCAGGCGGACTCTCAACCACTGCGCCACCAGGGAGGCCCGGGGCCACTCTTCATCGCGGTGCGTGGGCCTCTCACTATCACGGCCTCTCTTGTTGCAGAGCACAGGCTCCAGATGCACAGGCTCAGTAGTTGTGGCTCACTGGCCTAGTTGCTCCACGGCATGTGGGATCCTCCCAGACCAGGGCTTGAACCCGTGTCCCCTGCATTGGCAGGAGGATTCTCAACCGCTGCGCCACCAGGGAAGCCCCTTACTCAGTATATTTTTGATGATAAATGAATAAGCCTCTAGCACTTGGAGGCCAAGGAGATTCCTCCCTTGGGAAAACAGTGTTGCAGAGGGAGAGAGGTCCCAAAGAATACTGTATCCTGTGTTTCTGGCCTGGAAACCCCAGATCCACTTACATGAAAAGTAGAGATGCAAAAGTGGAGATGGGCGGAGGGTGTGAACCTGTGGAGCTGAAGGAGAAAGCAAACTCACCAGAGTCTGAGGGCAAAGGAAAAAATGTCCTTGGATAGGAGACAAAGATCTTCCTTTCACATCCTAAACCGTGGCTAATCTCCATTGAGAATCTCCTCTTCTCTCATCTCCTTCATATAATAAAGTGAGATGGACCCTCGTGAAACTGGGCAAGTCTTTAATTGGATGGACTCGGATAATTGTAAATGCTAAGCAGAGGTATTTCAGATTAGTCATATCTACATGTAGGAAGTTCACCAGGGACACTGAATGGCACTTAGCATACTGATTGGCACAGTGTTGGTACTCAATACATAAGTGTTGCATTGATCCACAAATGACAGAAAGAATAAAATAATGAAAGAATGAAAAGGGAGTAAATGAATCAATCAGTTGCGGGGGCCAATCCACAACCTGCACCATGTAGGTGACTGATTAGCAGTATCTTCCAAACCGTGTCCCAAGGAACACTGGGTCAGGAACATGCTGAAAGGTTCGTAATCATTCACATTTGAAAAAGGCAGCAAACTATACCATGGAGAGTTTTTAAAATGAGCATTAGCTTATTAAGGACTCTGTTTAGCTTTGTGTGGTTAATAGCATGGAACGTTTTCCCTCTGTAGCATGTTCAGTCATCTGGCTCTGATTGCTGAGAAATGTGAAGAACTGAATAATCTCAAAGTTTGAGAAACACATAAAGCTAAAATTGAATTATAGGCTCCAAACATTAAGTATAATACACATTCAAAAACAAGAGCCATTTCTGTTATGAAGCTGTGGCATTTTTCAAAATTTCTGTGGTAGTTAAATGCTGTTTTAATTTTTATGTTTAACATATTTTTATTATGTTAAAATATACAGAACATAAAATTTACTATTTTAACCATTTTTAAGTGCACAGTTCAATGACATTAAGTACGTTTGCCATGTTGTGCAGCCATCATCACTATCCATTTCCAGAACTTTTTTTTCATCCCAAACAGAAACTCTATGCCCATTAAACAATAACTCTGCATTCTCTTATTCCTCCAGCCCCTGATAAACTCTATTATGCTTTTTGTCTCTAAAAATTGGCCTACTCTAGGTCCCTTATTTAAAATGAATCATACAGTGTACGTTCTTTTGTCTGGCTTATTTTACTTAGCATTATACTATCAAGGTTCACCTGTGTTGTAAGATGAATCAGAATTTTATTCCTTTTTTATACTGAATCTATATTCCATTGTATGTATATACCACATTTTGTTCATTCATCCATTGATGGACATTTGGATTATTTCCACCTTTTGGCTATTGTGAATAATGCTGCTAAGAACATTGGTGTACAAGTATCCGTATGAGACCCCGTTTTCAATTCTTTTGCTTATGTACCTAGAAGTGGAATTGCTGGATCATATGATACTCTTTTTGAGGAGCTAGAGTTTTTTAACTTTTTGAGGAACTAATGTTTTTATTTTTTATGTGACAATATTTTTCTTAATTACAAAGTTAATGAAGTCTAGATTTTGCTATGCTATGCAGGAGTTTATACTATCAGATAAAATTTAACAGGAATTTTATTGAATCATAATATTTTATAGGAAAAAGCAATTTCTCCACAATATTTAAGGCTAAAGAATATTCTGGGCATGTGGTTGGAGGTGACTGATATAATCAAGTAACATTACATCTAGGAAATGATAAAGACAGTAAAAACACATTTGTTCCTCCTGCTCCCCTTGCTCCCAACTTCAGCCATGGGTCAATGCAAAATATATCCCCAGTGTCACTGTCTCAGTTTGGCACACTACCATGTAGCCCAAGTGTCCTCCTTTTTCCCTTTTGATGACTATTGCTTTGTCCTTATCTACCCAAGGATAAGGCAAAACTGATCATTTCTTTGAATGTTTACATCTTCAATGTTTCATTTTCTCACTTCAAAAAAAATTGTTGTTACAGTCTTTATTTCATTAGTTAACATTTCCACATAGGTTAATTTTTTGTTAAAAGTTTTACCAACACCTCTCAATCCTGAAAATCTTCCATTAATAAGGAGATCTGAGATATACAAAAGTTTCTGGAGTTTTTGGTATGATTGAGATACATTTCATCCCTCTATGGGACCCTTTTCTGCTTACCATCTTCCTCCACTTTATAAGCATTATTTATTCCTGAAAATTTTCTCCTTGGATAAGTTCTTTAAAAAAGAGAGAGAGAGATAAAATGGTATATAATGTTATATTAGTTTCAGGTGTACAAGAAAATAATTTGATATTTGTATATACTAGAAAGTTATCACCACAATAAGTCTAGTTTCCATACATCACCAGGCAAATGACTCCCTTTAGCCCACTCTCCAACGCATTTCCCCTCTGATAACCACCAATCTGTTCTCTGATTGAGTTTTGTTTGGTTTGGTTTGGGGTTTTTTGTTTTGTTTTGTTTTTAGATTCCACTTATAAGTGAAATCATACAGTATTTGTTTTTCTCTGGCTGACTAATTTCTCTTAACGTAACATCCTCTAGGTTCATCCAGGTTGTCCAAATGACAAGATTTCCTTCTTTTTATGGCTGAGTTATATTCCATTGTATATATATACCACATCTTTATCCATTTGACTATTGCTGGACATTTAGGTCGCTTTCACAACCTATTGTAAATAGTACTGCAATGACATAGGGGCGCATGTATCTTTTCAAATTAGTGTTTTCATTTTCTTTGGAAAAATACCCAGAAGTGGGATTGCTGGATCATATGGTAGGTCTATTTTTAATTTTTTGAGGAATTTCCATAGTGTCTGCACCAATTTACTTTTCCACCAACAGTGCATGAGTTTTTTTCTCCATATCCTCTCCAACACTTGTTATTTCTTTCTTTCTTTTTTTTTTTTTTTTGATAATAGCCATTCTAACAGATATGAGATGATATCTCATTGAGGTTTTGATTTACATTTCCTGGGTGATTAGTGATGTTGAACCTTTTTCCTTATGCCTTTTGGCCATCTGTATGTCATCTTTGGAAAAATGTCGATTTAGGGACTTCCCTGGTGGCACAGTGGTTAAGAATCTGCCTGCCAATGCAGGGGACACGGGTTCGATCCCTGGTCCAGGAAGATCCTACATGCTGTGGAGCATCTAATCCCGTGCACCACAAATACTGAGCCTGCGCTCTAGAGCCTGCAAGCCACACTACTGAGCCTGTGTACCACAACTACTGAAACCCACACGCCTAGAGCCCATGCTCTGCAACAAGAGAAGCCACCACAATGAGAAGCCCATGTACAGCAATGAAGACCCAATGCAGCCAAAAATAAATAAATAAATAATAAATAAATAATAAATAAATTTATTTTTAAAAAAGAAAAATGTTTATTTAGATTACCTGCCTGTGTTTTAATTGTGTTGTTTGGGGACTTACCTGGTGGTTCAGTGGTTAGGACTCCACGCTCTCACTGCCAAGGGCTCTGGTTCAATCCCTGGTCAGGGAACTAAGATCCCACAAGGTGTGTGCCAAACACACACACACAAAAAACAAAAACAAAGCAAGCAACCAAAAAAAAACCTGTGTTGTTTGTCTTTGTTATTGAGTTGTATGAGCTGTTTATGTAATTTGGATATTAACACCTCATTGGATATTTGATTTCAAATATTTTCTCTCATTCAGTAGGTTGCCTTTTCATTTTGCTGATGACTTCCTTTGCTGTGCAGAAGCTGTTTACTTTGATGTAATACCACTTGTTTGATTTTGCTTTTGTTGCCTTTACTTTTGGAGTCAGATTAAAAATTCAACGATCTAAAAACAAAACAAAACAAAAATTCAACATCAAGACTGATGTCAAGGAGCTTATCATCTATGTTTTCTTTTAGGAGTTTTACAGTTTCAGGTCTTTCATTAAAGTTTTCAATCCATTTTGAGTTAATTTTTGTGTGTGGTATAAGATAGTGGTCTAGTTTCATTCTTTTGCATGTGGCTGTCCAGTTTTCCCAGCACCATTTACTGAAGAAACTGCCCTTTCCCCATTATGTATTCTTGGCTCCTTTATCATAAATTAACTAACCATTTATGTGTGGGTTTATTACTGGGCTTCTATTCTGTTCTGTTGAACTATGTGTCTGTCTTTATGCCAATACTATTCAGTTTTGATTTCTATAGCTTTACAATATAGTTTGAAATCAAGACTTTGTCTTTCTCAAGATTGCTTTGGCTTTTTGATGTCTTTTGTGGTTCCATACAAATTTTTAAATTATTTGTTCTAGTTCTGTGAAAAGTGCCTTTGGAATTTTGATAGAAATTGCATGGAATCAGGAAGCATGTTGTTCAGTCTCCACGTGTGTGTGTTTTTTCCAGTTTTCTTTCTGTAATTGATTTCTAGTTTTATACCATTGTGCTTGGAAAAGTTGCTTGATATGATTTCAATCTTCTTTAATTCACTGAGATTTGTTTTCTGGTCTGACATGTGATCTATCCTGGAGAATGTTCCATGTGTAGTCAAGAAGAATGTGTACTCTGTTCATTCGTCTTTCCCCATCTTTTATATTTTACATATTTTTATTTTGTGTTTCCCTTAACCAATTACTGTAGTTATGGTTAATTTTACTACTTTTGTCTTTAACCTTCACACTAGCTTTATAAGTGGTTAATCTACTACCTTTACTTTCATATGTTTTCATATGAGATTTTACTTTCATATGTTTTCATATGAAATTTTACTTTCATATGTTTTCTTGTTTTAGTTAGTGCCTTTTTTTTCAGCTTAAAGAGGTCCCTTTAACATTTCTTTTCAGGCTGATTTAGTGGTGATGAACTCCTTTAGCTTTTGTTTGTCTGAAAAAAATCTCTCTCTCCTTCAATTCTGAACGATAGCCTTGCTAGGTAGAGTATTCTTGATTGGAAGTTTTTTCTTTTTTTGTTTTTTTTTCCTTTCAGCACTTTGAATATAGCATGCCACTCCTCTGGTTTGCAAAGTTTCTGCTGAAAATCCGCTTATAGTCTCCTGGGGGTTCCATTGTACGTAGTAAGTTCTGTTTCTTCTTACCATCTTCCCCTACTTTATGATCATTATTTATCCCTGAAAAGTTTCTCCTTGCATTCGTTCTTTTAAGTTGAAAAAATATCATTAATTTTAATCAGTGTTCTATGAGCTGAAATTCCCCAAACCAAAAAGCAACATGTTTTAAAGCAAAATTTATTTCTTCTATATTCTCTAGATCCATGTTTTAGAAAGAGGGATTTTGCAAAATTCACAAGTAGTCCTTAGAGTTAAACTGGGGCCAAGGAGGAAGCTCGGAAGGAGGCAGGATAGGAGAAGAGGTAAAACTACACTGAGGCCAAAAAGGACCATGAGCTCTGAGAGCTGTGAAGTGAAGAGAGAAGAAAGATACAGTGATGCTAAAAAAGGAATTTTAGTTGTTATTTGATTTGTTTTTGTGTTTTGCCAGGGAAAACTAAAGGGAGAAGAAACTATCATAGATATAATTCTTAACTCATAAACTCAATCTAACTGCATTGTAACAAAGTTGGTCAAGTAAATGATTACAACAAATGCTACAAGAAGTGTTGTGGGTTTCAGAGAATTCACAGAAGACCAGTACTGAACAAAATTTTTTGAATATTTTCTGGAATAAGAAAGTATGTTTTAAGCTATAGAGCATAGATTTTTGTGATTGTTTTAGTGGTTGTCACTCTTAAGGAAAAGTAATTTTACCACCATCTTTATCTTTGAAGAGTGTACTAAACCAACTTTATGTATCAAATACTAAGAGATATAGTAGTTCCTAAACTATTTTCCTTGCAAATCTGGGGCACAGAGCAGGTATGGCAACTAGGATCAAAGAATTACATATATTTTTCCCATAGTCAGTGGACACTAAAAGTATAACAATTATGAATACCAACTTTTGAAAGTAAAAAAAAAATTGTTGAGATCCACTAGTGCAAAATATTTAGATGATATTTACAGACAAAAACAAAAGCAAAAAGATAGAAAATGGGATTTTAGAGTAAAGGAATGACCAGGTCCAATGAAATAGACTTTTTTAGGCAGCACACTCTTGTGACTTATCCAACTCCTTTTAGTAGTGTGTTGCCTTCAGTATTGTTCTAAAGGAATTGTCCTCTTAGATAGAATTTTGTTATTCTGAAGTTATAAGCTTTTCACCAAAAATAATTACTATTAACATTTTCTTATAATCCTGTAGATATTTTTCTCTGCATATTTTTCCTTATAAAATTGGGGTTTTAAAATGGCACCAGATTATTCATATTATTTTTTCAGCTTTTTTGAAGTATAATTGACAAAATTAAAGATATTTAAAGTGTACAACATATAAGTTATGAAAAACAGAGTCTCTGGCGAATGGTGACACTAAATACACACTAAGTAACAAGTACAGCAGCCAAAAGTCAATTATTCGATTTGGATGAATTTTTCAAAGCATAACCCCATCAGGTTAATTAACACATCCATCACTTCATATATTTATCACTTTTTTTTTGGTAAAAACATTTAAGTTTTACTCTCAACAAATTTCAATTATACAATACAGTGTTATCAACTACAGTCACTATGTTATATGTTAGATCCTCAGAACTTATTCATTCTTTCATCTTGAAACTGAACATTTGTACCCTTTTACCAACCTCTCCCTACCCCCTCATCCCCCCAACCCCAGCCCCTGGCAACCACTTTTCCAGTCTCTGTTTCTCTGAGTTCAACTTTTTTTCATATTATTTTTGTGTGTGCATTTCTGGCTTCTGTAATTTTATAATTTTTAAAGTTGCCTTTTCACTTCACAAAATATAATTATTATAAAAAGTTTTTTTCCTATACAGTTACAAATATAAAATGTTACCAAGTGAGGTTCTAAATGAACCCTTGTCCTAGGTATTTTTATGGATAGGGTCTGGTAGATCCATCCCTATGACAGTGCTCTGGGTGAATTGATTCTAACTTTCCTATCTAGACATTAAAAAACAGAGTCTCATCTGTACTCCCATGTTGACTTAAGCATTATTCACAGCAGCCAAGGTATGGAAATGTAATAGGGAAGAACAAATCTGACTCCATGTTGGATCTGTTCCTTTTACTGTAAACTTCATGCTCTGTTGCCTGTGCTTAGTCATGCGGCCTCTGTACCTTTTGTAAAACAAAGTTGCCTGTGGCCTGAAATATACAGGATAGCACATTCTCAAAGCTCTGAACTTTAAGAGTATAACACCTTTCCATTCATATAGAGATAAAAAGTTGCATAACAGAGAATAACATTTGTTTTGTTGGAGGTTTACAGGAGCATCGTGACCTGACCTACATGGACAGCTGCAAGAACAAAGGATTCCAACAACAAGAAGTTTGCAACAACTAACCATGTCCCTCCCTCACCTGGCCTCTAAAGATGCTTTGTGGAAACCCTTTGGGAAGTTTGGGGTTTTTTGTGCATGAGCCACCCATCTCCTTGTGTGGCCATGTAATAAACCTTTCTCTGCTCCAAAAAAAAAACAAAAAACAAAACATAGTCTCTGGCAAATGGTGACACTAAACACACACTAAATAACAAGTACAACAGCCAAAAGTCAATTATTCCATTTGGATGAATTTTTCTAAGAGCATCTATCCAGTAATACACCGACTCCTTCCTTTACCATACACAATTATACATAAATATCTTTAGTGTAGTTACAGAATATTGGTATTCTGATTCCAAATTGACTTCTATTTGTTATAATTTAGCTAAAATCCAGTTTTTCATGAAAAAAATGAATCTGTCTCTAAATTCTAAGTTTAGATAATTTATCAAGTGTATTGTAGAGTCAATTTATACTTTAGTTGGGAGATTAGATTATATGACCTGTAAGAATTCTTTCAACTGTAAGGGAAATATTTCAATTCACCCAAGTTTATGATGGACATTTAATTTAGTCTATCATGAGGTTTTATATATGAACCTTAATTATTAATTTTTCCCAATGGTAAAATATGGAATTGCTATGCTTCTCTAGACATTTAAGAAAATGTAGATTTTCATAGTTAAAAACAGGTGAAAAAAATTTTTGTTTTATTATAAAAACAAAATATACTCAATAAAGAACTATTAGCAAATACAATGAAATGAGTTTCTAAAGAAAAAACTAATTACTAAAAGTTAATCACTGCTAACATTTAAGTATGTGTCCTTCCCTGCTTTTCTAGTTATAAACAGACAGCGAGTTATATATTACAAACATTTTCTCATGTTAATAGTCCTCTAAAACCATGTTTTTAAAGACCATGTATTAACAGTATAGGTATACCAAAATGTCCCTAACAAAACCCAAATTCTTGGGCATTTATGAGAAAAAAAAATCACTGTGATGAACAACTCTGTACATATAACTTTGCCCACATTTCTTATTATTGTCTTAGGATAAATTCCAAGAAGTATTATTTCTGGGCCAAAGAGTATACCCATTTTAAGACATTTGTCAAATATGACCAATTTGCCTCCAGAAAATTAATACCTATTCACCTCTCAGTGGTAGTATATGAGCATTCCACCTTCCCCACAACCTCTGTAAAAATGGATTTTTTCCCCCTTTAATTCTTTTTTTTTTTTTTTTTTCTGGTATGCGGGCCTCTCCCTGTTGTGGCCTCTCCTGTTTCGGAGCACAGGCTCCGGACGCGCAGGCTCAGCGGCCATGGCTCACGGGCCCAGCTGCTCCGCGGCATGTGGGATCCTCCCAGACCGGGGCACGAACCCGTATCCCCTGCATCGGCAGGCGGACTCTCAACCACTGCGCCACCAGGGAAGCCCTCCCCCCTTAAATTCTTTTTCTGCACCCAGTGTTAAGTAGTACTTAAGGAAAGAAATTGTCTTATAATTGTTCCCTTGATTCTCAATACAGTGCCTGCCATATAGTCTGCATTCAAGAAATATTTATTAAATTAAAGAATGAATCAATATATATGATTCTAAGCTAAACATGAGGTGAATATGGAAAAATAATAGAATGTAGAGGAAAAAAAGAAAAACTAAATTAGGAATCAGGAGGCTAGTTCCGCTCCTAACCAGTTTCATCATATCAGGCAAATAATTTAACCTGTCCAACCTCTTCTCAGGACTGGCTTCATGGACATGCATCGCTTACAGTCACATAGGGGCCTGCCCTCAGAGAGAGCTTCTGATTTGTTTAATGCTCTGCTGTCGCCATCTTGAAACGCCTAAAAATTTTTGAACAAGAGCCAAACATTTCCATTGATGCAAACTGTGTAGCTGGTCCTGCCTCTACCTCCTCATCTGTAAAACATGATAAGAAAAATGAGGCCCATTCAAGCCACAGCAATTGTGATGCGATGAGTTCTTCCTGAATACTACCCACGAGGCTACTGTTTAGGTATGTAAATATCTTGAAACAATTTTGAGAGTCATTCTGATTGCTTGATGGAGATCCTTTGTTCTGTGAATCACTCAGCCCTTTTCTCTAACCGGCCTCTGTCAGTGGTTTCCTCCAGCCTCTCTCTTCTGAATCAGCTGCATTATTGCACTGGATTATTCTGTATTTACACCTGCAGTACTGCAGCTCTTAACTTTTTAGGATGAAGGGACTGGGAAAGAGAAAGTTACTCCTGATGATAAATTCCTCTGGTGCGAAAAGAAAGAATTATCCAGTATAATTTTCTATAATGAGGGTATTGAGCAGAAAAAAAAAGAAAAACTTTGAAAAATCAATTTGAGCTTCGAAACTTTAACTCGCAGATAATCCAAATCATGGAATAGTATGGTTCCTTTCTTTCTTTCTTCCCTGCTGCCTTCTTTTCTTCTTTCCTTTATTCCTCCCTCTCTCCCTCCCTCCTTTCTTTCCTTCCTTCCTTTCTTCTTTCCTCCCTTCCTTCCTTCCTTCCTTCTATTTCTAAAAGCAATTCATCTCCACCCCCAAATTAAGTATCATTTCATAAACGAAAATTCTCACATACAACTCTTTCAGAAGGGAACAAAACTCCTGCTCCAGTTTTATTTTGGAGTAGTCATTTTGAAACTAAGTGATGGACTATAGAGGAAAAATCACTGCAAGTTGCCCAGAGATGGGAACAGCATGCAAATTACTACTAATTTAAATTACCTTCCTTTCTTCTCCACTCTAGAAAAATGCCATGTTTATTTTAAAACATTTATATCTGAGCAGTTCAAGCTATTTCAAGATGTTATCTGTGTCAACACGCATAATGAAATGTGGTGGGTAAATATTCTGCCATTTTACAGAGAGATGGAAAGTGAAAACAACCGGCCCAAAGTGACACAAGGCTGAGATCTCTGAGCCTAATGTTCTTTGCTGCATCTTAAAATGTTTAATAAAGCACACTCCCGTTAATGAACTGGAACCATTTGGAAGCATTTTTTTAATGTTTCCTAAAATGTTTACTCTTAAGACTTCATTATACGTAAAACAAACTAGATGATATAAATCTACTTGACAGCTTGGTCTTGCCCTTAATAAGTAGTGCTTTTCTACAAAGCATATGTTTAGGAGAATGCTGATGATACTGGCATGGTTGGTATTCTGAGCCTCTCCCTGAGACCTGGGTAGACAGAACACAAACATAATGTAACACATGTCCATCAGTGCATAGTTCGCAAAGACACCTATCTTGGTCCAAGTTTTCTGTCAATTTTGCTCTTTGTTTGCAATAATGTGAAAACACATTGGCAATGTGTAGTCATAGGGAGTAAAGTAGTATGACTATTTGAAAGGTCAACTAACTTTTAACTGTTACAGTTCAAATTAAGATGTCAAAGAAATTGTCTAATCCCCAGAATGAATTAAAGTGGCTTCTGTAAGGGCCTGCCTCACTCTCAGGAAATAACAACGTAAGCAAAGAGACCACCTGGTTCCTCTAAAAAAGTCATTAGGTGTTATTCAGGCATAAGGCAAACTTTGTGTAAGTAATTTTGATGTGTGTGTGGAGATTCACACATTCATTCTTTCATTCTTTCAAAAAGCTATTATCTGACATGTACTAGGCAGTGTGTGATAAGGTAGATACACACACTAATACTTATCTGATGATACATCAGATAAGATTAGGTTGAGCTGAGAGCAGCAGCAGATTTCTCCCTCCCCCCAAACATCATTAGCTTAATCAAGATAGAATTTAATTTCTCCCACACTTGTAAGTCTGAAGGAAGCAGTTTAGAGTTGTTATGTTGGCACTGCTGCCTGAAGTCCTTAGGGACCCAGGCTACATCCAGGTGTCTGCTCTGCATCCCTTGGGTGTGGCCTTTCTCTACTTCTTCCCAGATGGAGGTACAGCCATCCCATCCACACCCCAAGCAACAGATTGAAGAAGAGGAAATAAGCAGAACCAAGTATTTGCCAACCATCATTTAAGGAAATTTCCCATAATCTGCCATACATTTCTCTTTTTACATCCTACTCACCAAAACCCAACCAAAGAGCTCATATCTAAGTTAAAGGGTGTTTGGGAAATATATCTTTAGTTCATGCATCCATGTACCCAACAAAAAAAATCAGGGGGTATCTAAGAGGGGAGAAGAGATGTCGGGGAAATTATCAATTTCTGCCATGCATGGCCCCAAACCTCTTGTACCTAATACTCTAATAGAGCTAAAGGAGGGAGGAAGAGGGGCAGAGTCAGCTTACACTATAATTTACCAATTTCAAGATACTCTTCTCCCAAGGCAATAGAAATAAAACCAAAACTAAACAAATGGGACCTAATCAAACTTACAAGCTTTTGCACAGCAAAGGAAACCATAAACAAAACAAAAAGACAACCTACATAATGGGAGAAAATATTTGCAATCAATGCAACCGACAAGGGCTTAATTTCCAAAATATACACACAGCTCATACAAGTCAACAACAAAAAAACAAACAACCCAATCAAAAAATGGGCAGAAGACCTAAAGAGACATTTCTACAAAGAAGAAATACAGATGGCCAATAGGCACATGAAAAGATGCTCAACATCACTAATTATTAGAGAAATGCAAATCAAAACTACAATAAGGTACCACCTCACGCTGGTCAGAATGGCCATCATTTAAAAGTTTACAAATAACAAATGCTGGAGAGGGTGTGGAGAAAAGGGAACCCTCCTACACTGTTGGTGGGAATGTAAGTTGGTGCAGCCAATGTGAAAAACAGTATGGAGGTTTCTCAGGAAACAAAAAATAGAATTACCATATGATCCAGCAATCCCACTCCTGGGCATATATCCAGACAAAACTATAATTCAAAAAGGTACATGCACCCCTATGTTCACAGCAGCACTATTTGCAATAGCCAAGACATGGAAACAACCTAAATGTCCATTGGCAGATAAATGGATAAAGAAGATGTGGTACATATATACAATGGAATAATACTCAGCCATAAAAAAGAATGAAATAATGCCATTTGCACCAACATGGATGCAACTAGAGGTTATCATACTAAGTGAAGTAAGTCAGAAAGAGAAAGACAAATACCGCTTATATGTGGAATCTAAAATATGACACAAATGAACCTATCTATGAAGCAGAAACAGGATCAGGGACATACAGAATAGACTGGTGGTTTGCCAAGCGGGAGAGGGGTGGGAGAGGGAAGGATTAGGAGTTTGGGATTAGCAGATGCAAATATATAGAATGGATAAACAACAGGTCCTACTGTATAGCACAGGGAACTATATTCAATATCCTGTGATAAACCATAATGGAAAAGAATATGAAAAAGAAAGTATATATATATGTATAACTGAGTCACTTTGCTATACAGCAGTAATTAACACAACATTGTAAATCAACTATACTTCAATTTAAAGAACTATTAAAAAAAAGAAATCTTTGTAGAGGTAGTGTTATTTAACAACATAACTCAGGTAACAATTTCTCCAGGAAGGCCACCTCCACCCATGGTTGCAAGATGGATGTCCTTTTTACAAGCTCTCTTCCATCTTTTGCAGTATCTATCATAACATTTATTACCAATATAATATTTGTTTATCTCTTCTCCACTCCCTCCCACCCCAAGTTGATTGTAATGCCTTGAGGGCCATAACCTGAATTTGTATTCTTTCTATTCCCAAGTATCCCTAGCCTAGGATGTGACATACATTATTAGATTCAAGAAAAGTGTCTATTACTTAAATTGGATAATAAATAAACTGCAGATAGAGGCTCTCTAATCAAATATAACAAAGCTAGTTACCATAGAGTAGTAGTATAAACAGAATTTCTCCAGCTATCAAAATATTTAGCACCAAACTTTTTGCTTACGAACAGAAGCGATTCTTTTATTTTCATCAATATTTAGAATATCATCTAATCGTCTGAGCATGTTAAATATTGTTGACAAACTTAGAACTCATTGCATTTTGTTGATGATGAATGTTATGACAATTATAAAAATTTAAAAATCACCCTATTATCAAGATTGCCCCCCAAAAAACTCTCTTAAAATACTTTAACAGAAAACATGAAGAACTATTTCTATCTTCTCTATACAAATGATAAAGCTGGGCTCAGAATGACACAAGTGGAAATAGACTAACACACATGCCTCTAACCAACATTGTTTCTTAGGTTTATACCCTATACAATTCTAGTGGGGCAGGCCTCCAGCGGACGACAAGACTGTCGCCAAAATGGATTCCATGGCTCAGTCTCTCCTTCCCTCTGTTACCCATACACAGCTTTGAAAAAAGAGAAATTTCAGCTGATATGATTTTTTTAAAGCCTTTTTCATTTCGGACCTATTCATCTCCTATGTAATTATTCATAATTTTTTCTTGATTTTCTTAGGTCACACATGCATGTTCTAAAAAAAAATGCGTGTTCTTCAAATCAGAAATTCAACTGTTGGGATACTTCTGAATTTACAGTTGCTTGGTTTTAAGATAAATGTATCCAAAATAGAAGAGCTTTGTTTAAAAGTCTCCAGTTTTTTTTCCCCATCGCACTGTACACTGTTATGTTATGATTCATTCAATTACTAAATATTTGTTGAATACTAACTATGTACAAGGCAGTGCCTATGATAATACAAAAATTTGCATTCACATTACATTTTCCTTAATTGGGACTATACAATACATTACAATTAGCTACAGGTATTCTATTTTAAGTTGCTATTTATATAATTCTACATGTAACTGAAACATAGACAACAAGTTGGAAACCGAGGAAAATTGGTGAAAAATCAAATATATACATATATATGTATGTGTACATAATTTTCTATATAAGATATGAGTTGTTGGGGGAAAATTTCTTGCTTTAAGCAAGTAGTGACTCAAAATATTAAAGAAAAATTCTCTATTCAGAGAGTAAAACACTAATGATGAGGAAGAAAATGACTCCTCGTCTTTCTTTTTTACTCCTTGGGCTTAGGGCATGAGATCTGATAACTTTTATCACTTATAGGTATACACATAATTAGTGATTGTAAGTTTATTTGTTTTTTCCTCCAGTTCATTCAACCATCTGATTTTCTAAGTACTACATATTATTTTTTATCAATATTACTTTTTCTAGGAAGAACTTATATTCAAAAGAAGTTTCCATAGGGCCCGTTAACAAATTACAGACGATGCTGAATCCTTTCTGTCCTTCAATGTCTCACTCAATAGAATTCAAATCTTAGTATTCTTTAAGCCAGGTAGACAGCTCTATAGAAAGCAGCTATTTTCATACATTGCTATGCTGGTCTTGGGCCCATGCCATTTTTTTCTCTTCTATATGGGATATTCTATAAAAAGCTAAAGAGAATGTTAAACCTAAGAAAGGAAAGAAACATGACTCACTGGCAAGTTGCAGTAATAAAAAACAGAACTAAGTATCAAATAAGGAGTGCTTCATAAAATATAGGGCACTATGTAAATATCAGTACCATTATTCAGTCACGTAAGCAAAGTTTATTGAATGCTAGGTGATAAAGGTAAATAAAATGTTTTCATTTAGGAAGTTAGGGAGGAGAAAGAGATGTAGACTATGAGAACAATTCAGTAGAGGAGATATGGCAACATGGTGCAAGGAGCAGCTAGATTGGCCCAAAGGAATCAGGGATGGTTTCCTAGTGAAAGGAAGTCTTGAGCTAAGAACATAAACATAAGTAGGGGTTTGTTAGGTAAACAGAGAAGAGGACATTCTAGGGAGAGAGAGTAGTGTGTACAGAGACTTGAAAGAGCTTGGCTTGTTCAGAGAACAGTAGGCTGCCCCATATGGTGACCATGTAGGTAGGCAGGGCTCAGATCAAGAAGGGTCTCCAATGCCAGGCAACAGCCTTTGGATTTGTCTTCTAAGT
Organism: Hyperoodon ampullatus; assembly: GCF_949752795.1. NCBI lineage: Eukaryota > Metazoa > Chordata > Mammalia > Artiodactyla > Ziphiidae > Hyperoodon > Hyperoodon ampullatus. Next base: position 87,688,218 of record NC_136924.1, on the reverse strand, counting down.
TTTCTGAGCCACGAGAGGATTTTCTGCAAGAAAGGAACATAATCACATCTGCATTTTTAAAAAGATCATTCTGGTAACGGTGATGAATGCTCATATTAGGATATGAGAAATGAGGAAGAGGGTAACTTGGTGATATATTTAATGAATAATTAATATAATTTATTAACTGACTGGTTGTGGGAGGATGAGTCTGAAGTTTCTAATGAATGAAGTTTCTGATGAATTTCTTAGTGAATGCTGGTACCATTCACTAAGAGGGGAACACACGGGGTGGTGCAAGTATTTGGAGGAAAAGTGACTTGTTTGGGAATGTTGAGATTGAGTACTGGAGGGCCACCCAGAAGGAATATTCCAGAAGGAACATGTCTAGAAGGAAATTTGATATATGGTAAGGAGAGAGGTCTAGGCTGGAAATAAGATTTAGGAATTATTATCCTATCAGGCAGTGGTTCTCAGACATTAGTGTATATAAAATCACCGAAGTGGCTGTTAGATGCCCATTCCTTGGTCTAATCTTCAGAGGCTCTGGTTGAATGGTCTAGGAGAGGCCCAGGAATCAATACTGAAATAAGCTTCCTGGTGACTGTGCTGCAGATGGTCTAGAGCAAAGAGCAGGAAGAGAACTACAAGGAAGTGGCAGCAAGAACCCCAAAAGTGGAAAGTTTCAAGGAGTGGAGGTGGTGACATGAATACAGCAGGGAGGTCAAGAAATGTTGGAGCTGAGGGCTTCCCTGCCGGCGCAGTGGTTGAGAGTCCGCCTGCCGATGCAGGGGACACGGGTTCATGCCTGGGTCCAGGAGGATCCCATATGCCATGGAGCAGCTGGGCCCGTGAGCCATGGCCGCTGAGCCTGCGCATCCGGAGCCTGTGCTCCGCAACAGGAGAGGCCACAACAGTGAGAGGCCCGCGTACCACCAAAAAAAAAAAAAAAAAAAAAAAAAGAAATGTTGGAGCTGAAAGCATTCACTCGACTTGGCAGCCTTCAGGGGAGACACTGGTGACTCAGAAGAGCAGGTGCAGTGACGTGGTGAGAGCAGACACTGGTTGCAGTAGGTAGAGAGTAACTGCAGGTAAGGAAGAGACCTAGTGAATGAAGCTTGGCTAGGAAGGGAATCCCTCATGAACAGAATTTGAAATCTAATGTCCAAAGGACCAGGTTCAAGCCCTAAGGTTGCCACTTAATGGCTAGATTATATAATATCTTCATGGAGCCCATTTTCTTATTTATACTATGTTAATAATGTCTATGTACAGAGCCATATGTACAAGTTAAATATAATACTGCATGTGAAAGAACTTTGCAAATTGCCCTTCCAAATTTTTCTATTAGCAAACCATTTGAGTAGCAGAAAATCCTAAACAGTTATATACAGCAGACATCTTACTTGTGTCTGTCCACTGCGACGAAACATCCCCACCTTCAGCTATTGGAGTGTTCACCCCATGAAAGCAGAGGACTTTAGAGCAAAAAAGAATCATACGTAATGTCCTAAATAGACCAATGCCCTTACTTTACAGATGAGAACCCAGAGGTGTGAGACAGGAATGAAGGTTAAATGATTTATTCAAAGTCATACACTAATTCATGGCAAAGACGGGCATAAATTCAGCCAGACTCCTGACTCACTCTAGCCAGCCCCCTCCGCCTGCATAATAACATACTTCTTTTAATTCTCCACCATTTAAATTTTGGTCTTTCTCTTTTAAAGCAAAGAGAGAAGAAGGTGATTGAAGCTTTGCTGACCGGGATAAAGGAAGACGTGTTTAATTTGACCAAGTCCAGAGGTTCAGAGGTAAGTTCCTTGAAATACATTTTTGATATCCATCCCTCTGAGTCTCCAAGCCTTGAAGCAGATGCCAACTCAGTCTAGAATCTCAGCTGTAGTAGAGGGATCAGCCAGCAACAGGGTTACTAGTGCTGCTACATATTTCTTTCAATTAATCCCCATTTATAATTGAAGAGCTCTCCAAAACATTAACATTAAAAGACTGCAGTTTGAGATAGGCCTTGAGTGGTTCATGAGACACCCTTAGAAAGCAAATGCTAGAGACGGTTTGCTTCTATCAGAAGGATAGAGATGCTACTTCCGCACTATACTTAAATATTTACACCTCCATCTTCCTTTCTAAGCCGCCCAGAGCAGGCCAAGACTTTTGATTCCTCTCACCTAGCAGAATGGCATATATAGTAGGGATATATAGTAGGGATCATATATAGTAGGCATCATATATAGAAGGGATCCTATAGATGGTTATTGAATGAATGAGTGAAATAGTTTCATCCATAACTCTCTTATCAGTTTACTCCTTAACAGAAGAATCCCTAATAAATTGACTTCTGAATGTTATTTTTCTTCCCTTAGACCCTCAATCTCCATCTTTTCTGCCTAGATTTCCACTAAGCTAATTGTAACCTCTATTTTGCCCTTCCTCACAACTTTTCCTGATACATAACACTCTATAGTTGGCCAGTTAAAGGAACTGTTTACAATATTCTTTATTTTGTGAACTAATAATGTAAACAATATATAAGGTAACACAAATATAGTTAGAAAGACAACCTAACCAAAGTCACAAAACTTTGTTGGTAGATTTGAACAAACATTAATGTGCATGACTGAGAAATGTTTCTTGATAGTAAAGAAGAAATTTCTCTCTAGAGCCTCTTGCTCTACTTTCCAGAGCTTACGCTTTTATCATTTCCTTTAAAAGGGGGAAAAACTTGATTTGCTGTTTTCTAAGATGTCACTTTGTTCTCTTTCCTTTCACATATTTTAAGAAACTTCCCTTTGAGTTTTTCTTGTCACAGTGTGTATTTATTCTGTTATATTTGAACTGGAAGCTCTTTAGGACAAGAATTGTCCTCTATATATGGACGGAGCAATGTTTACTTTTAGTGCTCAGTACTTTTAAACCTCTTCTTTTTTTCAGAGAAGGTGCACTAATCATAGGCTAATACACCTCAGAAAGGTAGATCATGATGTATGAAATGGAATAGTTTCATAAGACAGAAAATAAAAAAATACAATAAAATGCAGAGGTTAGATATGAGTTTAGGTCTGAATCAGTTATTGAAGAGGTACAGAGTGATAAAAAGGGAATATGTTACTGGGAAATAACTGTTGGGAGGTCAAAGCACTGGGAAGAAAATGAAATTCAATAACCATCTGAGTACTGACTCAAGGTTGGGAAGGATTCAGTGTTGGGGAAGACATGATTCTTCGCCTCCTGCAGTGAAGAAAACACACATGTACACGCAACTAGAAAGCAAAGCGGACCTGCGTAAGGCGACAAAGAAACAGAGAAAGGACATTCTAGGAAAATTTAAAGAACAATACAGCTTTACTCATTAAGGGTGAAAATTATTCAGAGTGCCTCACATTCTAATGTATGAAGCTGCTTTTATTGGTTCCCGGAAGTCACGAGGGCTATTATTTTCCCAAATCAGGAGCACTTTGTATACGCCTCATTTTGTATATTGTCACTAGGTTTTTTATTTACTGCCTTTCCTAAATTTTGGGACACATGGAATTGTACTTAAGATTTTAGGTTACTATTTAAGCACAGCAAATGTGATTTCATAAGATACACATTTTTATTAAGTGAAACTCTATCACTTTTTGAAATATGCCTTGCATTAATGGATCTTGTAAATCAAAGATTCACAACTAAAAGGAATATATAGTAGGGATCCTATAGATGGTTATTGAATAAATGGGTGAAACATATGACAACATATGGTCCACTTAACTACTTCTCAGCAGTATTTGTCAAAAAGTCAAATGCTATTGCTGGACTAACAGGTACTAGAATTCTAAAGTTATTATGATATTAAAGAGTCACTTTAGATTTTTCAATCTGTAATGATAGTACAATATAAAGTCAATAGCTCTTGATTTTCTTGCTATGTTACATCCTGTGACCACTGACGGTAATGTGAAACATTTCCTGCTATTCACTGATTTAAAAAACCCACATTTTTCCAGAGACTGGGCAGGAGATAAGATGTCAAGAAGTAATGAAATGAAAGAGGATAATGCAAAGGAACCAAAAAGAGAAAAACATTAAAGTGATGTTATTTTTTTCCCCTGTGTATGCAGATGGACAGGAAAATTATAGCAGTAATTGCAGACTCCTTTTCACCAAAGACAGAATGGCCTTGGGGAATTAGAGTATGAGAGAAAAAGTCCAGTGAAACTACATTCTCATCCAGGCTCCACCTGAGTTGCTGGATTTGGCCAAGGTCATTTACCCTTCTGTGCCTTAGTTTCTATAACTGTTGAAAAATATATATTTTTTAAACAACAGATATTTATTTTCTTTATTTCTTGCTCCTTTTTATTTTTATTTTTTTTGTGTTATTGTTTTTATTTTATTTTATTTTATTTTATTAGTTTCTGCTTTATAACAAAGTGAATCAGTCATACATATACATCTGTTCTCTTGCTCCTTTTTTAAAAAAAAAATTATATTGGATTAGTTGATTAACAGTGTTGTGTTAGTTGCAGGAGTACAGCAAAGTGATTCAGTTATACATATACATGTATCTATTCCTTTTCAAAATGTTTTCCCATCTAGGTTATTACAGAACACTGAGCAGCGTTGTGCTATACAGTAGGTCCTTGTTGGTTATATAAATATATTTTATTTATTTATTTTTAACATCTTTATTGGAGTATAATTGCTTTACAATGGTGTGTTAGTTTCTGCTTTATAACAAAGTGAATCAGCTATACATATACATATATCCCCATATCTCTTCCCTCTTGCGTCTCCTTCCCACCCTCCCTACTCCACCCCTCTAGGTGGTCACAGAGCACCGAGCTGATCTCCCTGTGCTATGTGGCTACTTCCCACTAGCTGTTTTATGTTTGGTAGTGTATATATGTCCATGCCACTCTCTCACTTCATACCAGTTTACCATCCCCCTCCCCGTATCCTCAAGGCCGTTCTCTACGTTTGTGTCTTTATTCCTGTCCTGCCCCTAGGTTCTTCAGAACGTTTTTTTTTTGGATTCCATATATATGTGTTAGCATATGGTATTTGTTTTTCTCTTTCTGACTTACTTCACTCTGTATGACAGACTCTAGGTCCATTCACCTAACTACAACTAACTCAATTTCGTTTCTTTTTATGGCTGAGTAATATTCCATTGTATATATGTGCCACATCTTCTTTATCCATTTATCTGTCTATGGACACTTAGGTTGCTTCCATGTCCTGGCTATTGTAAATAGAGCTGCAATGAACATTGTGGTACATGACTCTTTGAAAAAGATTATTTGCCTCTTTAGTGATTGGGAAGATAATTCTTTAGGGGCCCCAAAAAGTGGTCAGAAAAAGGTGCTATGAGAAAACCAAGTAGTACTATTATTATTGAGCTGTGTATCCTGTTGTCATGAGTCATCTTGGGGCAAAGACACAGAAGCAATTCCAAGTGTGGCTGAGCATCAGAGACAATTAAAAGGAGGCCAGTGCACTAAGCGGGTGTTAAGGTAGATTTTAGTTGCATTGAAATCTGCCCTTTACTCGTTCAAAAAAACCAAAGCAGGGGGGCACTTTTAAAATAAGTATAGCAATGTGATTATACAAATAGACTTTCGAAATATTAAAGCCAGTCTGAATCCATGGTTTGCCACTTAGTACTATGACCTTGGCAAGTTTCTTTAAACTTCATTTTTCCCATCTGTATAATAACATCTATAGGGCTATTGTAGGGCCTTAAAAACGTACAGGGTTACAAGGACTCAAGAAAGTTAGCTATTATTGTAATTTATAGGAGATAGAAGAAAGTAGAAATTCAGACTGATAAATAAGTGAATCTTTAAAAAAAGTAAGAGAAAAAGACAGGTTTGTATTTTATAAAACATTATATGATTCAAGGGGTCTAGGAAGAGGCAAACTTGTTTTATCAAGTCTGAATCCACCCCTATTTCATGAGTCTACCGCAACCCGTCAAACCTATGATATCTCGCACACAAAACACAAACAGGAAAAACCTTCCGTGTGCTTCAACAAAAACAGCTTTCCATTTTAAAGCCACCTATATATATTTATATATATATATTTTTGTTTGTTTGTTTGTTTGTTTGAAAAATCTCTTGGATACCCAATAGCTCTTTTAAAACAAAGCTCAGATGCTGTGTCTCTGTTGTTTTAAAGAGAGAGCAATCAGAGGAGCGCGGATTACCTCCCTTTGAATCTCCCTGGGGGCTGGGAAGCCTTCAGGCAAAGCCCGGGGGGCAGGACGCTTTTTTTTTTTTTTTTTTTAAATCGATCTCGGAACCTTCGCTCTGGCGGCGGGGGCGGGGGTGGGGCGGGGGTGGGAGGGGTCTGGCCGCGGGGCGCGGCGCCGCTCACCCATCCCCCCCGAGCGCGCGGCTGGGCGGCCGGCCGGCGGTCGCGAAAGATGCGGAGGGGCGGCGGCGCGGGCCCTACCCAGCCCGGGCGGCGGGGCGGGCGCCGCCCGAGGCGGTAGGGCGCGCGCGGGGGCGCGCCGGGCCGGGGAGGCGCGCTCCGGCCGCGCTCGCTCCGCGCTCCCTCCGCTGGTTCGCTCGCTCGTTCCCTCCTCCCTCAGCAGCCGCGGCGGCAGCAGGAGAAGGCGGCGGCGGCGGCGGCTGGGGATCAGACATGGCGGCGGATCTGAACCTGGAATGGATCTGCTCCCTGCCCCGCTCCTGGACTTACGGGATCACCCGGGGCGGCCGAGTCTTCTTCATCAAGTAAAGAGCTGGGGACGGCGCGGGGGCCCGGAGGGGGCGGGAGGCTGGCGACAGAGGGGAGCGAGCCGGGTCGGTGCCTCTCCGGCCCCCTCGGCTCCTCCCGCGCCCCCACTCACGCCCCGTCTCGGCCCCTTCTCTCACCCCTGCAGCGAGGAGGCGAAGAGCACCACCTGGCTGCACCCCGTCACCGGCGAGGCCGTGGTCACCGGGCACCGGCGGCAGAGCACAGGTAACCCCGAGCCCGGCCGGGCCCGAGCGGAGTTGGGTTTCGCCGGGAGGAGGCTGCAGAGCCCTGGCCGCCCACCTCCTGCCGGCAACCTGCCCCGAGCCGCCGTCCCCGGGAGGCGGCGAGGTGGGGCGGAGGCCGGCGGGCGGGGGCGGCCGCAGGTAGAGGGGCCGGGGGACTTCCCTCGAGTCTCCGGACGCCCCTCTCCTCCGCCTTTGATCGCCACTAGCCCACGGCGCCCTCTGCCCCATCCCAACCTGCTCTTCCTCCACGCCCCTGGGTGGCCCACTCCCCTCCCCCGGGAAACCTGGGATCCTGAGTTTTTCCTCCCGCGGCCACTCCTGAGTCCTCCGAGCGCCCCCCGGGCCCCCCACCTCACCCCCCTTTCAACCTTTAGGAAGTCCTTTCCCACTCCCCTCCTGCAGCCCGGGACCCTGCCTCTCTTCTGCCGGGAGAATGTGTCCACATCCTCCCCCTCCTCCCCGGGAGCTGCCTCCCTCCTCCTGTGCGGCTTCCTCCTCCGAGGTGGGACTTGTGGGTAGGTGGCTGTTGGAGGAGGAGGAGGAGAGGAGTTTGGGGGTGCTTCGATCCTCTCCGCGGCAGAGCGGCTTGGGAAATCAGCACGCTTTCCCTCGTGCCCCCGGAGGAGCAGCCGGGGCCGGGGCAGGCATTTGCAGCTGCAGTTGCTGGCCAGCCAGATTCGAAGTCCCTGGCGGCGGCACCGAGGTCGCACACACGGCCAGGAGGCGGTGGGCGTGCTGGGAGGTGTCCTGCGTGTGGGCACTGGTGCCGTAATAGGAGAGGGTCGCCGGCGAAGCATATCTTCCTGGTGCCTTGGGTAGCTTGTTTTGAATGCTGCATGTGAGTTGAGCTGGAGGAGAGCTGATTGGAGCTTCAGTGCTGGTCTGGCTGTCTTTTGTCGTTCTTTGTGTACATTCTTGAAACTTGTTTGTCTTTGAAACGTAACATGTGTTCTCTTCCTGGCCTGCCTCTGTTTCGGGTGATTGGAAAGGCTTGAGAGCAGTTTGGGTGGAAGGTGAGGCCGGCTTCAGAAGTCTGTAGAGCTTGCCCTCCGGGATACTTCTCCAACTCTGAGATTCTCTCTTAAAGTTGCCAGGATATTGAACAAGCCTGCCTTCTCTATTAAATTCTGGAGTTCAGCGAAGTGACTAATATCTCTAAATTTGCAAAAAGGTGGAGGAGGAAAGGGAAAGCTGGTATAGCAAGCATGATGAGGTTACATTTTTAAGGCATTTCTGACTAATACGGCGTCATATTTCTTAACTCCCCTTGTCGTCTTTGACTTGAATGTACATTTCAGTGTTTTGCATACGTAAGTCAACTTTGATGGCCTCTTTGCCTTATGGATAGTAACAGGTTTGTGTCACAAGAGATAATATGATATTTATTTAGCCTAATCGTCTCGTGGAATTATTCCATGATTATTTTGCCTATGTGAAATATAAATCTTTATCCTATTTACCCCCAAGGATTTGATAACATTCACACCTCAGAAAATTTTATTATATGATTTCAGGTTAATTTTATTTTTGAGAGATGATCTTGATTTTTCTCTGGTTTGGTTTACTTTGACTTTGTACACACATCATCGGTTTTTTATTTCAGAGCGGTTTTTTGGTTAAATCCAAGACACTGGTCGTTTGTAAGTAATATGTAGCACAGAATGGTGCCATCCTTCACCTGCATTATTGCCAGGTTTATTACTTGAAACTTCACATCTCTTAAAGTCAGGTCTGTAGAAACACACATGTATGTATAAGTATGTGATTTCAGATTTCTTTCCCCCTAATTAAGTACTTAGGAAGTTCTTTCTCATCAGTGACATTTCCTGGATGGATTCACTTATGTAGCTGAAAGATATGGTCTTACATAGACACAACATACCTAGGAAGAAGTGGGTGTTACCTTTTACGCATAGTCTTTTTCTTTGGTTTTGGGGGAGTTTTTGGCCTACCGTTCAAGGGTACTTACCTAGGATTACAAGGCATCCCTTTGCTTTTTTGGCTGCCAGGGCGCAGTTCCTCTCCACTCTGATCAAAGTGTATAATTATGTCAGATAACCTCTAATATTGTTGATACTTTTCTGGTGGCTTTACATTTGAATTGCCATTTTCCCAAAAATGATATTATATCTGAGTTTTATTACCAGTCTAATGCTTTTTAGGGGGGTTACAAACCTACTTAATAAATGAAAATAGCTGATCATGGAAAGGAATAATTAAAATGGTTTGAAACTTACTGTGCTGTACTATCGAAGTAATACTAATGGTGAAATGTATGTTTTTTTTAGATTTGCCTACTGGCTGGGAAGAAGCATATACTTTTGAAGGTGCAAGATACTATATAAAGTGAGTTTTTTTAATTATGATTTTTTTCCTTGGTAATTCAAATGTGATTAACCTTTGGTTGTATGTCTCGGTATGATCATGATTTCTTAAGGTTTATTGTATTATATTGACTTTATGCTTTATGAGTGTTGGAATTTTGAGGTAAAAGATGACACTCAGTTTTCTTATGTTGTTTGCCTGGACCTTCATTGATTTGGCAGTTAGATCATTTATGGCCACAGTTACATTTTTGGTGCTTCTGTATATATTTTTGAGTGATAGAGCATTACAGTATTTTGTCTTTAGTATGTTACCTTTTTTTTTCTTTTTAAGTGAATTCTGCTCCTGTGTATTTTGACCAGAACTATTAATAAGTAGCAAAAGTGGTGTAAAGCTAGATTACCGTTTGATGAACAATAACAGGACTGAAAGTAAAAGCAAATAAATAAGGAATATTTCACAAACATCTGTTGGAGCATTGTTTGTAATTTGCCTCAGTTTATTTAAATATATCTAAGTTTTAAAAATACATATAAAAAAAAATACATATCGAAATATTTTACTGGTAATTGTGTTTGAATAAAAAGGCTTTCAGTAGCACTTACAAGGGACAAATGACCAGTCCTAACGTTAAGTTAATTCTATAGAATATTGAAATAATTTTCTGTTCAGAGGAGTTAACTTGATAGTACTTGGAGACAAATACAATGTTTGAGGGCAATATTATATAGGAAAATTTTTTATCCCTCAAGGGAAAATAAAGGTGGTTTTATCTTCATTTTAAATTAGAAACTGTTTACTTAAGAGCTTATTTTTGTTGTTTTAAAATTTTTTGTTTAATTTTAAGGAACTGAGGCTTGAAAGAGAATGCTTAAATACAAGATTTGGTTGAGATGTCAGTGGTTTAATAATAATAACAGGTACCTAGATAAAGACACCTCTGTTACATTGGGCCCAGTAAGGTATTTTGCTAAGTGCCATTTTAAAGATGATGCCGTACTTCACTAAATTATAATTACCTGTATGGTTTTAACATTTTTTAGAATGATATTTGCATAAAATGTTAAGGGATATGTATAGTATTAGCTATGCTTGCTTTTTTGGATGTAGAAATAGAGAAAGCAGAACTAAGATACAGGAATGGAGTATAGTTTCATGATGTGGTCCTTCTCTGGATATGTTTAATTTACATCTTTTATTTGGAGATTGTGCTGTGCATTGTTAGATGGCCTAAAAAATAAAGGCATGAGTAAAGTGCAGAGTCACCAAGTATTTTTTCTAGCGGTTATTTTTATCCTGAATTAAACTGAGTTTGTATTGCCATGAAAAGGGATGCTTCTTTTTTTTTTTTTGGACAAAGTATTGATATTTCTGAAGAAAGACAGTTTTTTTGGTGGAGTTCATTTATTTTTATCCAGTATAATTTTAACTACTGTACCTTAACTTAAGCCTAGCTGATCTACAGAATAGGAGTAACATTACAATTCTCAATATTATTTAAATGTCGGTGAATGTGTACATCCTTAGATGAATGTTTGACAGTACAAAATGTTATTATTCTGTGTGGGCCAAATATGTATGTTTTAATTTAGAAGTAAGCTGTTAGAAAGACTGAGTTTTCTTTTGTTTTACTAGCCGTTTTGATTAGAGTTTCTTGAGTGTCATGCCTAAGTAAGTTTCTCAGGCAAATGAGGACAATATTAAGAAAGTGGTAATAATTTTACTTTAACTCAGGATACATTTTTAAACTAGTGGGTTTTAATCATGTGGTATTGATAGACAGCCAATCATTGTGTCCAAAAGTAGCAATAAAGAATTTATATTATGAAGGTAATTTGTTCTAAAATTGAGCATGTTTTAGAAATATACACTCATTAAACTTCAAGAAAATAACCATTGACAAATACATGATTTGCTGAATGTTGGATGCTACTTCTTTTCCTTTGTGGGTTATATCAGAAGACTAATTTCTTTTAAGATTAGTTAAATCTCTAATGTGGGCTGAAATTTCCTAGAAATTTTTTATTTACTTGTGTTGTTATGAGCAATTAGGGATGCCTGATCATTCTAATATAATAGGGGCACAACTTTTATCTTAAACTTCACAATTTACAGAGTGCTTTCACATATGTTACCACGTCTGAATCTCATTTTAATTGTGGATGTAGTCAGAAGAATTACTCTTTCCATTGTCACACCACATAATAAAACAACAGAAACATGCCTTTGGAATTTATGGTCTGCAAAGACAGCAAGATGAGAAACAGCAGGAACATGAACTATATTTAGAATGTTCAGAGTAGGAGAAAGGATAGGAGTCTTCAGTAGGAAAGTGAAGACTGTTGGTGGATATATTTCTCATTGTTGGTTCTTTTTTAGATGAAGGAAGGAGGTTACTCTCAAATTATAAGAAAAACAGGTGATCTAGTGAGCAGGGTGGATTTTGTTCACAGGGGAAGAGGCAAGATGGAAGGCCAATAAAAGACACATTGACCATCTTGTTATTCCTAATCCTGCGTTCCTGGGAGGCTCCCAGAGCAAGAACGGAGACTGAAAGAACTTGAGTTGTTTCTACTTTAGTTCCCAAGTGAAGTACATTTAACTCTCAAATTATTTCTCTCCTGAACAAATGTTGGTGTTTGTTCAAAATGGCAGAAGAAGAATTTATCTTTGCATAGTATTTCGGTATCAACGACTGCATCCCTGTGGGCATTAAGGAGAAGAGCACACTTGTGGGGAAGAGTTGGAATGCAGGCCTCGACCCTCTAACACGTTGACGCTCAGTCTTCCCGTCTTTAAATTAGGCTGGCTGGAAAAGACAACTTCTCAATTCCAGCCCACTTTCAAATTTCTTTGAATTTTATACTATCCTGGGAATTTACAGTATTCTACAAAATAATGAGCTCAAGTGCCAAGAAGAGATAATGTGGGAAATGTGGAAAGTTACTTAGCTTTCCTATCCCAGTTAACTGTTTAATCTCCCTCTTTAAGCTTTGTGCAGATAACCATAGATAAGTCTAAGCACAGCCAGAGCTGTGTTGTGCTTGCTGTCTTTCTGTTGCCGCATTTTGTGTTTTGTGTACTTATCTTCCAGGGAGAGCTGTGTGCACGCAGTTAACAGTGCTAACTAATTAATGTCAACAGAGGAGCCGATCAGAGTTGAGTTGTATAGATTTGAGCTGGACAATCAGTTTACGTTATACAGTTTTTGAAATTGGTTCTTTCATGAAAGTCTACAGTTTGGAAACAGAATATATAATATAGAGAAGGTATTTTACTTTAAATCAGTTTGGCCAGAAAATATTAAAATTTGAAAATTAATTCTATATTGTAAAGATAAATATTTAGCTTTAATTTTTTATGAGAAAAGCTTGCTTTAAGCTAGCCAGCCTCTAAATTATTTTATTACTTGTGTGTGTTTGTGTGTAAATATATATACACAGAGTTTGAATTTGATTATTGTTTCCATATTGCTTTTTAACACTTAATTCATGCTTTTTATCTTTAGGAAGAATGCTGAAAATTGCCAGTGATTTTTATAATTTATAAAGTGTAGCTTTAAATATTCAAATAACTTAGCTCATAAAGTATAGAAGGTAATCTTATATATTTGAAGGTTATAAAACTTTCTGCTTACTCCTTGAAATATTACTTAATGACTCTGTAATGACAGGTCATGGTAGCTTAAAATGGATGTGTCATTGACTATTACTTTGTGCTTCAAAGCTTTAAGATGGTTAATTTAAAGGGCTAAGTAAATCTTAAAACAGTGCTCTCCTAATAGTGAGAAACTTTGTTCTAATTATTTAGAGGTCATTGTCTTATGTGGCAGGTTTGGGGATCAAAAAATGTCTTTGCAGGGTAATAAAGTAGTATGTAAATTTTGTGAGGTTATATTTTCATATTGCTTTTTTTTTTTTTTTTTTGCGGTACGCGGGCCTCTCACTGTTGTGACCTCTCCCGTTGCCGCGCAGGCTCAGCGGCCATGGCTCACGGGCCCAGCCGCTCCGCCGCATGTGGGATCTTCCCTGACCTGGGCACGAACCCGTGTCCCTTGCATCGGCAGGCGGACTCTCAACCACTACGCCACCAGGGAAGCCCCCATATTGCTTTTTTCTTGATTTAAAATTTTAAGTTCTGAAAATTGAACTTTTTCTTAGATATGCAAATAGAGCAGTGTTTGATTTTTGACTAATGAAGTTTCATTTCAGTATCTGCTGTAGTTGGATCTAATGTGTGCTTAGAATTTCAAACTAATCTGCAATGATGGGAATTCTAGTATGAAATAGCCATTTAAGGTTGCAAGTGAGAGGAAAATCTGTTTCTTCACAGATTATCACAATTCAAACTATGAGTGAAGACAGGGAACACAGCTGCCACAAGAATGAGACTATATTGCAATATATTTGATATTTAAAATTGGTACAGTAGTACTATGATATTATAATTAGATATAGCAACACAATGTTTCAGAACAATTCCTGGACACGGTACATCTTTTTCGTATTCATAACAGAGTTTTTGGAATAAGTAATCCTTTTTAAAAAAAATTTTAAAATTTATTTATTTATTTGGTTGCGCTGGGTCGGCAGGCGGGCTCCTTAGTTGTGGCATGCAAACTCTTAGTTGTGGCATGCGTGTGGGATCTAGTTCCCTGACCAGGGATCGAACCCAGGCCCCCTGCATTGGGAGTGTGGAGTCTTAACCACTGGGCCACCAGGGGAGTCCCAGAATAAGTAATCCTTACATGTGTAAAGCATTTTATGCTGATTTGATAGGTACAGCATAACAATTGAACTATGGTTTCAACCTTCAGGGAGTTTGTAGTATAGAGAAAAGCATGCAGTGTATTAAAAAAGGGAGATGGTGTGGGCCCCATGGACTTGGTTAGTGTGAGGCACTTCAACACAGCATTCAGTGAATTAAATCCTCACAGTAGCCCCTAGTTTTCTTTTTATCCCCGCCACCACCCCTTTTTCAGGATGAAACTGAAGCTTAACGAGGTTAAGGGCCTGTTGTAGGTCATATAGTTTCACTATGAGTCACTAGCATTCAAATTAAGGTCTCTGGGCTGAAACCCTTCTAGACCTAAAAATACAGGGCAGTATAAACAGATCCAATAGTATGTGTCCCTCCATAAGTAGGTTGCTTGGGGACAGAAATATCATTTCAGAGAAATAAGTACAGTGGTTAGGTTAGTAGGCCAACCTACAAATAGAAGCTTGTTTCACCCCCTATAAACCTGTTGACTAGTATTATTTTAGTAGAACCTTGGAATTTGGTCCTTCCTTTACATCCACTCAAGAGTGCTAGACACTGTTCTAGGTGTTTGGTGATACAACTGAGACCCGGCCTTCCTGGAGCCTACAATCTAGTAGGAAAAAGAGACGTTAAAACAAAACATGGAACAAACATGTAATTTTAAAATGGCGTCTTCATAAAAGAAAAGCAGAGTGTTTTGTGGCAGATTAGGAAAGTTTACCATAAAGAACAGTGTTTCAGTGATAAAATGTGTTTAAGTTTCAAGGGTGGGGTGACAGGATTTCCAACTTTAGTGAATTTTATCTGGGATCTCATTGTCCTTTTTAGCCCCAGGACAGTTGCTCGGGACCAGGCCTGCTCAGTGCCTTCTTGTAGTGCCTGCCTACAGCTTAATGCCAGCATCCAGTGAGCCTCTGAATAAATGGTGTCTGTACTGATGATGCTGGCCTCCACCCTCCCGAGGAGTTAATCGGGGTAGAACAGAGTAGTCCCCACAACTCAAGTGATTGCATTTGGAGAGCCCTTTCTGGATTTCTCAAATGATTTTCCCCTAATGTGGCTAGACCTCTTTCTTTGTTTTCTTCTTATTCTCAAAGCTGGTGTAGTTTAGGAAGGGGGAAGAAATGGGGAGTAGAGAAAGAATTGGTTGGAAGAGTCAAAGAGTTGGAGGCCTTGAAGACTGGTAGGATGTAAACATCCCTGTCTAGGCACCTCTGTCTGTTCTACAAAGACAAGGGGTTTCTCAGCACTTGTGGGTCAATACTCTCTCCTGGGACCTTTTCATTTTTCTATAACAGATATGTAGAAGTTGGGGTTAATGGTGAAAATTTACTTGTGTAGATGTGTATGCATAAATTGGAATTAATATAAAAAATGATGCTGGTTTTCCGTCAGACGGTGTCTTAAGAAGTCAGAGGAGGAAGAAGGAGCTTACTTAGGCCGGGCTGACATGGAAAGGCTCGAAGGAAGAGGCAGGAGCTGAGCTAGGCCTTAAGGGCATGGATGGAATTCAGATGGGTTGAGATAGATGGCTGATAACATAAATTCATGGGGGTGGGGACATGTATAATATGTGTGATGAGTAGTGATAACTGCCCTGCTGGTAAGTGATTAGAAAATGCTAGGATAATGGGAAGTCAGGCGAGGAATTCTGTTAGGAGTACTGTTTGTTGTTGTGTCTGATCTTTGAATATAAGGCTGACATTTTTATTTCTTGGCAAGCCCACTGCAGGTGTTTTTTGGTATAGCATTAATAGCTTAAAGTGAAGGTTTTAAGGGAGATTTTAATATAGGCAGCTTGGGTTAGAAAGGGGCAAACCTGGAATCGAGGAGTCCCGTCCTGGCTCTGTTGCTGTAACCTGGGAGTTAGTTGCTGGAACCAACTTGGTAGCAGTGGGAATGGAAAGGAAGGAGACCATTGATCAAAGATACTGAAGAGGAGTTGACAGGCCTTGGGAGTCTTGCTGAGCTGGGAGGTTGTCAGAGAGGTCAAAAGTTACACAGAAGAGGGCCTCCCTGGTGGCGCAGTGGTTGAGAGTCCGCCTGCCGATGCAGGGGATACGGGTTCGTGCCCCGGTCTGGGAGGATCCCATATGCCGCGGAGCGGCTGGGCCCGTGAGCCATGGCTGCTGAGCCTGCGCATCCGGAGCCTGTGCTCCGCAACGGGAGAGGCCACAACAGTGAGAGGCCCGCATACCACAAAAAAAAAAAAAAAAAAAAAAAAAAAAAAAAAAAGTTACACAGAAGCCTTTGTGTCTGAGTGGCTACAAGAATGATTGGTACCCTTGACCAGAATAAGGGAATAGGTGGTTGGGGGAAGCTCTAGGTGGAGGTGTTAATGATGATTTGGTTTTTGAGCTGCTTATCTTGAGAGGGCATAGCATTTTAGGTGGCTAAAATCTGGCCTTTCCAAAGGACTCCCGACATTATCTTCTATTCCTCCCTCATGAATAAGAAATACAAACCACCAGCCTCTCCCCTGCCCCCACAAAATGCTATCTCAGCTACCTAATTATCTCCAAACAGTATGTAGATCCAAGCCAGGAATGTCATATTCATCCATCCAATTATTCAATCAGCAAACACTGACTGAGTACTGTGTGCCAAGTGCTTTAGGTTTTATGAACGAAACAGACATGGACCTTGATCTTAAGGAGCTTATAGTTAAATTAAGGAGAGAGACAGCAGTATCATAATCACAAACGTATAGTTGTAGACTGATAAACGCTATGAAGTATATACATCATGCTTTGAGCAGATGTATTGTGAGGACTCGGCCCAGTGTGGAAGAGGCCTTTCTCACAAACATAAGGAATAAGCCTTCCTCTGAAAGTTCAGCTGCAAAACCCCACAGAGTGATGAGAACAGGGCAGTGCAAAGTCACCTGAAAGATGAATTGATAGCATCCTGGGCTTGAGATTGGACCATAACCTGAGTGAAAGCGTTGCTATAGCTAAAGAAAGACTTGGGGTGGGGTTGGTGTGATGTGGAAATTTAGAAAAAGGAGAAAAACTGCAGCAGAAGTTACTCTCTACTATCTAGTAGAGAGCAAGCCTAAGCCAATTGATTTTGACTATTATTCCAGTCCCATTGGCAAGGTCTTCCAATTACTCAGTTGTTCACTGATGCATTTTTTTCCTTCACTCCTCATCAATACATTTTGAACTCATAATTATGTGCCTTAGCAATTAGGTACAGTCATTAAACAAAATAGACCAAAAAACTTTACCCTTCTGGGGACTGGGATGGTGGAGGAGAGAATATCAGAAAAAGAAAATATAATATAAGGTTTATGGTATGTAAGAATATATAAATGCTGTAAGAAAAAAATTAGAGCAAGGTGTGTAGGATCAGAAGAGTGAAGAGGGATGGGTGTGGGAGAAAAAGACAGTGGAATCAGAGAAGGGAGAGCCCAGCTGCGTGGCGGCCTCCTTGGTTGATGTAATTTGCTGTTACACGGGAAGATGTGGAGCTGTCGCAGGTCTGAGCAGAGGAGGAGATGCGTGGTCTGGCTTCGCCTTTTGAAAGGGTCAGTCTGACTGTTGTGTGAAGGTGAGACTTTGGGGGCCTGGTGGAGCCCCTCCAGTGTAAGGTCACTCCCTCATCAGATTCTCTCCTTATATTTCTTTTTAACACTTAACAAGATCATGATTAAATATTTAATTGTGTAACCCCATATTTCTTTTAAGCTGCCAGTGATTATCAGTGCCATTGATTTAATAATAGTAACAGCTTTTCAGAGGGGAGAGACATAACCATATTAAATAAACTCCTTGATCCTTAATTCAGAAATAGTATATTGAAAAAGCACGTTTTAAAATCAAGTCAGTGCTTGCTTAATACCCATTTGCCTACACTCCTTATGGTAGGTAAGCTTCATGAAAAGCAGCTCGTTCATTGCTGTGTTTTTAGTCCCTCAGCTTAAATTTTTCTCATAGTAGTTCCTCAGTAAATATTTGTTGATTGATGAATTTTGATGATGACAGTCAACTTCATTCCATGCTATTCAGAAACCTTGTAATGTGGCTCTTTGTGAAATTTAAACATTCTCTTTATGTGACATCTATCTGTCCCAATATGAATTAGGAAATCAGCTGTTTCTCGAGTTTGGCTTCTGTGATTCTCCTCCAGGAGACAGATAGGATCTGCTCAGAGGCCTGATTGTGGGACCAGATCCAGGATCAAGCCAAGATAATGCAGGGACCTGTGAGAGCTGTTGGGAGACAGCTGAATCCCAGACCTTGCCACTGACCATACCATTTCCATTTAGAAACGTTCACAGTTCAGGCTGCTGTGGTTTGGAGAACGGGGGAGATATACTGTCATCATTAGTATGAGTAAAGCAAGTGTAGACCACTGAACTCAGTGGGTCCTAGAGAGGCCTGAGAGAAATAGAAATTAGCCCTCACGAGGTACAGGTGACAGACATTTCAGAGCCGTGCGGAGAATTCCTTGGTTACTTAGAAGTAGACTCCTAGCTATATGGGAATTATTCTCTGAAGTGGTCAGTAATTTCATAAACACCCAAGAGAATCCCTCTGGATTGTTACCTCCTTGAAGGCAGAGACTGTGTCATATCATCTTTATGTTTCCAGCACTTCACACATAATAGGCAGTGAGATGTTTGAAATGAAGACCTATTACAGATTGTAAGAAAAACAAGTCATTGCCCAAATCTGAACATCCCAGGACACTTTTCTGCTTCTCACTTGTCATCTAGTCAGGATTCATATTGTTGTAAATGTCAGTGACCCAAAGCTAACTATTTTATAAGCAAAAGCAAACTCTTTTCCCACATTAGTTCCAGGAGTGACACAAGTGAATCCTTCAAGTCCCTTCCTCACTCACCTTTTTTCACTTTAGAAAGCTTTTCTCCACTTAACCAGAAAAATGTTTGCCCACGGCCCCAAATTACACCCTTTTAGCTTTTTAACCCAAAAGATAAAGTTTCCTCTCTATTCCTCAATAAAAAAAAATCTTAGACAAGGACTTTGACCACCTTGTATTACATGCCCATTGCTGGAGTGAAGACTGGCCCTCTGGTCTTAAGTAATTTTCTGTCCTTGGCTGAAGCCAAGATTCTTATCAGCCAGCCTTCCAAGAAACTGTGTGATGAGGGAGGAAGGCCTGGTCACGTAGGAAGTCAGGGTGTGAAAGGCTGCATGATCAGAGATCTGCTTCTCCCTTGTATACAGTGCACAGTGCTAAAGGCCAGGAAGGCCACGAACCTGAGCATCTGCAGACTTCCTAAGAAGTGATATTATCAATGATTTTCAAGGATGCTTTCTGCCTTCCATTGAAGAAGAAGTAGTTGAAGATACATGCAGGGTGGTTCATGCCTGGACCCTGGAGAATGAAGAGGAAGAGTTAAATACTGAGGAAGAGGGCTTCCCTGGTGGCGCAGTGGTTGAGAGTCCGCCTGCTGATGCAGGGCACACGGGTTCGTGCCCCGGACCGGGAGGATCCCACATGCTGCGGAGCGGCTGGGCCCCTGAGCCATGGCCGCTGAGCCTGCGCGTCCGGAGCCTGTGCTTCGCAACGGGAGAGGCCACAGCAGTGAGAGGCCCACGTACCGCAAAAAAAAAAAAAAAAAGTACTGAGGAAGAAGCAATAGAAACCAATCCTATACTGGCTGCCTTGAGCAAGGGGGATTGAGGAAACCAACTTCAATTTGGTACAAGTGACAGTACAGCCTCACTGTGATCAAAGCTCCACCCTGCTACAGTGGGCCAGGGATTCCCTCTGGTTCTTCTGAAATCACTGGCCACTTCAGAGAATAATTCCCACACAGTGTCAGTGACTGAGTAATGCTACCCAAACTTGCTTGCTACATGCCTCCCGTGGATGTTCTACATGCTTTTTTTCTCCCCGTCCCTTCCAAGTGACTAAGATTTTTTACACATATTATTTCTTTGGAACAGACATGGTCTTCAAAAGAGAATTTGCCTCTGAGATGAAAAATAGTTTTAGACTTCATATTGAGTGAATTCCATCAGCTTTTGCTGAACTTGGTTGAAGGTGCATATAATACCCATTTTATTAAATATTTACAATGAAGCTGTTTAACCTAAAATTTAAAACTTAGTAAAATAGGAGTGTATGGCAGAGTCTTAAGAAGAAACAAGGAATTACTCCTTGCTCATTTTTCATAGTATACAAAGCAATGGTGGGGAGAAAGTAACTTGTTAAACTTAGTGTCAGTTTTTTTCTCTGTTTGAAAATTCATCTGTTCCAGTTTTATTTTGAAAATCTTAATCTATCACAGAGTATAGATGCATCTAATAATGATGGCATTTAAAAAAATTTAGTAAAGAAATGTCAGAGAATGATTCCAAATCTGTGTTTAGTGTGTGTCCTTTTTTCCAACCTGTTTTATAATGTTAACTGTTTCTTTCTGATTATAGAAGTAAAACATTTGGAAAAAACTGAAGAGTATAAAGAAGGAGAAAATAAAATCACCTGGTCTCATTATGCAGAGAGAATTTCTATTAATATTTCAGTATATATGCAAAAATATTTTTAAAGATTTGGGTCTTACTGCTAATACTGTGTCGAATGCTGTTTTCATTAAAATTATATCGTGTGTCCTTATGTCATTATATATTTATTCAATGGAAGATTTTTTAATAACTCTGATGTTCTATCTTATGAATATATAATAGTTTAATCATCCCTCTTTTTTTTTTTTTTAAGAAGATGTTGGGGGTAGGGGTTTATTTATTTATTTATTTATTTTTGCTGTGTTGGGTCTTCGTTTCTGTGCGAGGGCTTTCTCTAGTTGTGGCAAGCGGGGGCCACTCTTCATCACAGTGCGCGGGCCTCTCACTATCGCGGCCTCTCTTGTTGCGGAGCACAGGCTCCAGATGTGCAGGCTCAGTAGTTGTGGCTCACGGGCCTAGTTGCTCCGCGCATGTGGGATCCTCCCAGACCAGGGCTCGAACCCGTGTCCCCTGCATTAGCAGGCAGATTCTCAACCACTGCGCCACCAGGGAAGCCCCCCATCCCTCTTTTTTTAGATGGCTATGTTTCCAACTTTTTGCTGTGAGAAAAAAACTTATATAACATATGCATGTCTGTTTCCTAGACTTGAAATTATTGGGATAGGGTATGAGCTTTTTAAAAGGTTCATTACTTAACATTTTGCCAAATTGCCCTCTTAAGAGATTTGTACAAAGTTATGTTCTCCCCTTGGTATATGAAGTGTATAAAAGTGCCCCTGTTTCTCCATACCTACAATAAATACTCTGGACAGATGAAATTTGAAGGTAACTGATGGAGAATCTGTGTGGGTTGTCATTAGTGATTCAGATAGTTTGGAACAGGGATAAGTCTTTCAATTATCTGTTGCTACATAACCAACTATCCCAAAACTTAGTGGCTTAAAACAACAATGATTTATAATTTCTCACCTTTCTTTGGGTTGACTGGGCTCAGTCAACCTGTGATATAACTGAGGGCCCTCCTGCAGATACATTCAGCTTCAACTTGGCTGGAATATCCCGTGTCTTCTCTACTTGTGGCCTCTCATTGCTTAGTAGTCTATCTAGAGTTTCTTGCTAACAATGCAGCTGGCTTCTAAGAGGGAACATTCCAAGAAGACAAGCCCCTGGGTGGAAGCGTTTATCAAACCTCTGCTTGCATTATGCTTGCTCATGTCCTGTTGGTCAAAGCAAGTCACATGACCAAGGCCAAAATCAAAAGTGGGAGAGAACTACACAAACCTGTGAATACCAGGAGATGTGGTTCATTGCAGACCGTTGATGTAATGGGTTACCAGAAATACTAAATAAGTTTCAACTAGCATTGCAACTCTAATTGATGAGCAATAGCACTTTGGAACACTGTGTTTAGAAGAATTTGGAGATCAACTTCTGGATCAGTAGGAAAGCGTATTGTGACAAGTTAATGATGTTTGCAAGGGCTTAGGTGAGGAGGTTGGTATAATGGTGTATTTACCATCCTTAATTTAATATCTGAATTTATATCATAAAGCCACAAACATAAACATGAAAGGCAATTCAAGAGCTTACATGTAAGCCCAAATACTTTAAAAACATTGGAGTACTTGAGTAAAGTGAGCCTTAAGCTTTTATTCATCCTGGTTTCGTACTGACAATTAATACAACTGGTAGTATAAGATATCAATAATTGGGGCTTCCCTGGTGGCACAGTGGTTGAGAGTCCGCCTGCTGATGCAGGGGACATGGGTTCGTGTCCCGGTCCGGGAAGATCCCACATGCCTCAGAGCGGCTGGGCCCGTGGGCCATGGCCGCTGAGCCTGCGAGTCTGGAGCCTGTGCTCCGCAACGGGAGAGGCTACAACAGTGAGAGGCCCGCATAACCCAAAAAAAAAAAAAAAAATAAAGATATCAATAATTGGCATCTTGTGCTAGATTAGTTTGCAAGATACCTGTATTTCACACCAGGACTGCTCTTTCCCATTGCTGAGTGAAAAAGCTGTAGCAGGGTTCATAGATAAGGAGCAAGTACCTATACTAGTGATTACAGCGGTGCCCAAGGTCATAGTATGGGTGGGTGGATGGCTAGATGGATGGAGACATAATCTCACATATATACGTATTTGCATGTGTGAGTGTGTGATTTTAAGAGCTTGACTGAGTTGTGAACTTGACCCTTGGATTTACTCGTGTGATTTAACCAGTATTATCAGTGGCAATATTTAAGAGTAGGCACTATGGCCTATGCCAGTGGTCCCCAGCCTCTTTGGCACTAGGGACCCCTTTCATGGAAGACAGCCTTTCCACGGACGGGGTGGGGGTGTGGTTCAGGCGGTAACGCGAGCGATGGGGAGCGGCAGATGAAGCTTCCCTCGCTCGCCCGCCGCTCGCCTCCTGCTGTGCAGCCCGGTTCCTAACAGGCATTCCGTGGGAGACTTATAGGAAAATGTTACTATTCCTCCTGATACAGTAGTGCGGAGTCTCTTTCATGCTTTTCCCTCTCACTCCATACTCCGCTCCCCCAGAGGAGGTTCTGTGTATGTCAGCAGTTTGGTGTGTGTCCTCCTCCCCCTTCTTTGCATACCTGTACATGCATACATGCATACATTCATTTATTTTTACCAAAATGAGCTTGCCCTATATGTACAATTCTTTGACTTTTCCTTTTTATTTAATACCTTAGATCTTTTCGTATTAGTACTTAGAAGTCAACACCGTTCTTTCAGTAGCTACAAAATATTCATTAATTATTTAGCTGGACATTAATTATTTAGTTGGACATTTAGTGTTTTTCCTTTTTTTTTTCTCAGTTTCTAAAAATGTTGTCTTGAACATACTTATACATAAACTGTGGCCGTATGCAAATGTTTTTATAAAATAGATGTGGAAATTGCTGAGTTAGGCTGTATACGTATTTTAGCTTTTGATAAACGTAGTAAAATCCTGCTAAACACCATAAATAGGGTCTGAACATATTGAAATGATTAAAATGCATAATTATAAGATTAATGAAAAGCAGTATTTTTCATTAAGTTCATGCAGTCACACACAAAAAGTAGGAAAGTGGTAGAAAGTGACACATTGTGCAAAACTACATAATGAATCAGAAAGCCCCAAATGAAAACAGGGCATTCACCTCCTAAATTCCTTTTGGAATTGGAGTTGGTCCAACTATTGGAGCCCTTCGACAGTCACATTCAGATTAATTTGTGGTTTTACTATTTGTGGTTTACAGTTAGGCCAACTTCCAAAAAATCTTTACCATCTTATCCTCGCATCATGCAGTGTGTACGATTATTGTCTCCTGTATCCTTGTCAGCACTTGGTGTTACCAGCCTTAAGTTTTGAGTAATCTAATGGACAAAAATGGTATCTTGTTTGAATTTGCACGTTGTTGGTTTTGGCCATGCTTGTCATCTTTCCCTCTATTTGTTGCCTATTTGAGTCTCTTCTACAAATTGCCTCTTCCATATATTTTCTCTATTTTTCTATTGTTATTTTTCTTAATGATTTATGTCATTATGTACTTTTTTGTATTTTTGATATCTGAGCCAGTTAGCTTAGTAGAGCTCTCCAAGGTATTTTTGCTGTGCACCCTGATAAGTAAAACATTTTTGGTTATATACTCTCATTATATGTCTATTTATTTATAGATTATATACGTTTATTGTTGTCGGTCTGTGTCTTACATCTTAGTAAAGCTTATTTTTTCCTTGTTTTATTGTGTTTTAACAATAAGTGTAAATAGGGGTGCTAACCTGTCCACAGCCCAGTGTAGAGTCTAGTGTGCATTCACCTAGGAAATCAGGAGTTGTGAGCAAAATATGATTTAGGCCCTTTCCAGGCCAGTTAGGTTGGCCAAGAAGAGCACACTCTCTGTTCTGTGACCACAGTGTGCATATCTGTAAGCCCCTGGCCACTGAGTACTCTGGTGAAGTGGAAAGTAGCCAAGGGTCAGCCCTTGGCTCTGTTACCTTTATTAACCGTACAACTTGGAGAAAATTGCTTACTCTCACTAAGAACCAGTTTCTTCATGTGTAAAATGGAGAGGGTAGTCCTTGTCTTGCCTACTTTATAGGCTTATGATGTGAGTTAATCTATGTGAATAAACTTTGAAAAACTGTAAAACATGGGGTACATGTGAAATACCTGGATATTTATTTTGCAAGGTCATAACATTGGGTATCTAAGACAACATACTTCAGGATCGTTTATGCTGGAAAACAGTTGAAAATGGCTGGCCTACTAATTGTGGTTCAGAAATATTTTAAGTCTTCATCGTGTGCAGATTTTAAACTTCTTGAAGGTAGAAACTATTACACATGATGGTCAATAAGTTTTGTTGTTGATGGTGTATGTACATTTAATAATATACATATTTGGTTTTTAAAATGTTTTCTATTGGGGCTTCCCTGGTGGCGCAGTGGTTGAAGAGTCCGCCTGCTGATGCAGGGGACACGGGTTCATGCCCCGGTCCGGGAAGATCCCACATGCCGCGGAGCGGCTGGGCCCGTGAGCCATGGCTGCTGAGCCTGCATGTCCGGAGCCTGTGCTCCGCAACGGGAGAGGCCACAACAGTGAGAGGCCCAAGTACCGCAAAAAAAAAAAAAAAAAAAAAAAAAAAAAAAAAAGTTTTCTATTTAAGAAAGCCCTGTGATTTAGGAATTAGAAATCAGCTTATTTGTGAAATACCCAGTGGCACTAAGGAAGACTTTCTTGATAGAGTAAAGTAGCTGTTCTCCAGGGCTGCAGAGAAAAGGCAGGAGCTGGCATGAATATATTCTCCAAGGTAGTGAAGAACTGAAGGCATTGTAACGGTAGGGTCTCTCATGTAAGCGGTGGAACTGCATTATGAGGAAGGCGGTGTATGATACAGCGAACCCAGGAGTGATGATGAAAAGGCAGTTTTGAACGTGGATAATGCTGTTTTTAAGAAATGTGTTTTATAATTTTTTAAAAAAGTAAATGAATTTAACTGTAAAATAAATTATTATTGTCTGTAGAAGGTAGTGGATGGAGGGAGGAGAAATAAAAGAACTGAACCCTTTATCATTAATAAAAAAGAATAAGAAAATTGGGATTGCAACGATGTAAATATATAGGTTTGAAATATTTTACAAGTTTTGACACTCAGGCTCTGCAACGGTGCTGGAAAACAGGCGCTCTCAGGCCCGTGCTGCTGGCTGGCCAGGCCGGCCCATGACCAGTAGTGGCCTGAGTAGGCTGGGACTGAGCTGTGGGCAGTGGGCCAGGCGAGGTCACATTCCTTCTGAATACTCTCCCCTCCTTCCCTCTCCTTTGATTCTCAGAACAACCCCATGGGGTAGAAAGCAGGACAGACCTAGTCCAGTTCAACTCACTAAACCTTTTATGCTCACCCAGATGAGTGGGAAGGGGCGGTGGCATGCTTACTTATTATATCTACTTTCACAAACTTATTTAAAACTCTTGGAGGGGTAGAAGACAGTGTGCAAAAAACAAACGAAATCCTTTGTACATTTGGAAGAATAGATGTATTTCTCAGAAATAGTTCACACTGAGGAATTTCTGTATTTCAGAAAAGAATGATAAAAGGACTTTTTTTTTTTCTTACACAGAGGAATTCCATGTCCATTTTGAACATTTACCTAATAATCTAGATTTCTACTATGTCAAGTCAGGCCCCCACCCCTACCCCCCACCCCCTTTATTCTTATGTGACTGATTTTCAGTCCAGCTGCTGTTCCTTTCTCAGTGGAGCTGCAAAAGAAACTCTGAATTGGAAACAGGCAGTATTATTGGTAAGAGAAATAAAATCTTTTGATGGGGTTCTACATCCTTTCTGTATCTACCCAGCCTGCTATTAAAGCCTTCTTGCAGAAGACCCTGAGATTAAAATATTTCACAATTTTTGGCTTCAATTCCTCAAAAACATTACAGAAGAAATGTAATAGATTATTCAAGTTGAATAGATATGATTAATCTTGCTGTGTCAGTTACTGCTGTATAACAAACTGTCCCCACACTCCGAGGCTTAAAATAATCACTGTATATTACTGAGCACAGGTCCCTGGGTTGGCTGGGCAATTCCTCTACTTTCTGTTGTATTTATTCTTGTCTGAGATCAGCTGTGGGTCAAGCAGGAGGCTCTGCTGATCTTGGCTGGTCTAAGATGGTCTTTTCTGAGATGGTGGGAATGACTGGACTCTCTTGCATGGTCTCATTCCCAGTAGGCTTGCCCAGGCTTGCTCTTGTGGTGAAGGCAGGTGTCCAAACATGTGAGCCTTAGTGCTCCAGGTCTCTTGAGGCCTGGGCTCAGAATTGGGGTAGCGTCACTTCATGCACTGCTTTCCATGGGCCAAAGAAAGTCTCAAGGCCAGCTCGAATTCAAGGAGTGGAGAGATAGACTCCATCTTTTGAGGGAAGTTGAAAAATCACATTGCAAATGTTGTCAGAATGGCCATCATTAAAAAGTCTACAAATAACAGATGCTGGAGAGGGTGTGGAGAAAAGGGAACCCTCCCACACTGTTGGTGGGAATGTAAGTTGGTGCAGCCACTGTGGAAAACAGTGTGGAGGTTCCTCAGAAAACTAAAAGTAGAACTACCATATGATCCAGCAATCCCACTCCTGGGCATATATCCAGACAAAACTATAATTCAAAAATACATGCACCCTATGTTCGTAGCAGCACTATTCACAATAGCTGAGACGTGGAAACAACCTAAATGTCCATCGACAGACAAATAGATAAAGAAGATTTGGTATATATATGCAATAGACTACTACTCAGCCATAAAGAAAGAATGAAGTAATGCCATTTGCAGCAACATGGATGCAACTAGAGATTATCATACTAAGTAAGTCAGAAAGAGAAAGATAAATGCCATATGATATCACTTATATGTGGAACCTAAAATATGACACAAGTGAACCTATCTATGAAACAGAAACAGAACCACGGACATAGGGAATAGACTGGTGGTTGCCCAGAGGTGGAGGGGTTGCTGGGGGAGAGGGGTGGAGTGGGCGTTTGGGATTAGCAGATGCAAACTGGTATATATAGAATGGATAAACAACAAGGTCCTACTGTATGGCACAGGGAACTATATTGAATATCCTGTGATAGGGCTTCCCTGGTGGCGCAGTGGTTGAGAGTCCGCCTGCCGATGCAGGGGACACGAGTTCGTGCCCCGGTCCGGGAAGATCCCACATGCCGCAGAGTGGCTGGGCCCGTGAGCCATGGCCGCTGAGCCTGCGCGTCTGGAGCCTGTACTCCGCAATGGGAGAGGCCGCAACGGTGAGAGGCCCGCGTACCGCAAAAAAAAAAAAAAAAATCCTGTGATAAACTATAATGGAAAAGAATATGAAAAAGAATGTATATATGTATAACTGAGTCACTTTGCTGTACAGCAGTAATTAACACAACATTGTAAATCACCTATAATAAAAAAATTAACAAACAAACAAACAAGAAAAACAAAGGTTATGGATGTCGGGAGAGGTGGAGAGTTGGAACCTTTTTGTAATCTGTATAGAACATGTGCCCCTAAATTTACTGAACCCATTTGAAGTTCATGGTTCCTCTGTCTCCAATAGGGGATTACACTTGGTCTTGGTCACACTGCTGATCATGTGCTTCAGCTGTGTAGAAAATTAAGTGGACCTGTGTGTGTAAATCTCTTCTTTATTAAATCAGTTAGTTCCTAACTCCTATAGAGCAGGGTTATTTTTTTTTTCCCCTTTTCATGATGTGTTTAGTTGGTTTGGTAGTCTTCCTGGGCTTTGTCATTCTAAGGTTCAGAATGGGTCCTAGTGCCTCAGTTGTGGGGTGTGGCGAAGATATTGTAGGTTTCAGTGTATTTAAGAAAGCTCTCAAGTATATAACCTCCCCTGTCCTACCATATCCAGAATCCATTGACCAGGCACTTGCTGTCATATTACCTCCCATGTTTTATTTTCCTCCTGGTACTTAGCACTGGCTCAAATTCTTGTTCAAATACTTTTTGGTTATTTGTCTCCCCTCACTGAGATGTAAGCTTCCCAAGAGCAGGGACCTCCTCCGACCTGTTCACTGCTGAATTCCCAGAGGTTAGAAGAGTGCCTTCCTCTCCTTAGGAGATGCTCAATAGAGATTTGTTGAATATTTATAATAAAAATTCTGTGATT
Organism: Hyperoodon ampullatus; assembly: GCF_949752795.1. Taxonomy (NCBI): domain Eukaryota; kingdom Metazoa; phylum Chordata; class Mammalia; order Artiodactyla; family Ziphiidae; genus Hyperoodon; species Hyperoodon ampullatus. The sequence goes on along the minus strand of NC_136924.1, from coordinate 87,659,556 downwards.
AAACAAGTCCGCAGCTCAGTAAAACACAGCGTGTTATGTGCTATGTCTCTGGTACATTGTAGACACTCATTAAGTGTTTATGGAACCTTTAGGGAGGGTCGTGGGCAGTGGGAGCTCAGAGAAAATGAATAGTTGGAGCCACCAAGGGTTTTTCCAGATGAATGCTATGAAAGACAGATGAGCAGGAGAGTTTAGAGTAAGATAGATTTGTTGAAATGTTAGACTGTTGGATTTCAGGCTGGGAACGAAGGAAGTGGAGCAAGAAGGAATCTGATGAACTAGAACAGAGATTCTCCCAAGACCAGAGACCCCACAGAGGGAGAGTAGTAAGACATGCATGCTGGAGGTTGGGGGTCGTGTTGATGCAGTATGATCGCTGATGTGCTGGTAATTTCAGATCATGTGCCAGGTTATGGGCACGATGGGGTCCTGGGATTAAGGAAATGAATGGCTCAAGTGGTTGAAGGACCTTGAGGAGGGGGGAATTGACAGCTGTTGTTTGAGAGGGTGCAGCAGGACAGCTGGTGTCCTTAGGGGGAAGTCCTTAACAGCCAGGCTATTGTGGGTAATGCTTTGAGGAGAGGTTTGCTAACAACGGAGCACCGCTTCCCCAGGAAGTTTCCTTACAAGACAGAGGCCGAGTGGAGGCTAAATCAGGCACAGACTGAGCAAAGCCTGGACAGACCCAGCAGGGATGGATCGGGAAAGGGACTGGAGATGGTATGAACTTGGGCATTGAGAGGCTTGATGGATTTAGTTTCAGTAGAATCTTAGAGAAAAGTGACCCTGGGACTAACCAGACAAGAGGCCGTGACTCATTTGGCCAAGAGTAGTGGTCAGCCTGGAAGTTGTGGGCTCTGCCTGTGTGCAGGGATTTTAGGTGGAGCTCATGGCAGTTTACATGAGTTCTAAACAGATGTGTCCTCATTTATTACTTCAGTATTTTCATGGTAGGTTTTTCAGAATATTTTAAGTATCTTTTAAAGTTAGAAATGGCATTTTCTAAATGTAAACTATTAAAAAATGTGAAACAATGATATATGCATATACTAAAGGCCAATGATTTAATCAATTTGTGTAGCGCTATTTATCATCTAAAATCCAAGGATTAGGATTTTCAGATTAGTATTTTAATCTATTTTTTGGTCATAAAGTTTTTCACATAGGTATTAATCAAAGTAGATATTTTAAATGTAAATATTTAATCTCTTCTTTTTGCTGTTAGTCATTTTGAAAGTCCAAACTGTGTGGTGAACCAGAGCAGAATTTCATAATCTTTAAACCACGAAGTTGTGTAATAGGCAACAAAGTAGGAATGACAGCAGTGGAAGATTTTACAAAGTCCCAGAAACCACCTGGCAGTAATTTTAGGAAAAACTTTTGACTATAAGCTCATAAATAGGGACTCTGTAACATAAAGAATAATTAATAGTAATTAGTTTCTTGCCTTTTAACCCTTTGGTCAGACTTGTTCCACTGAAACGAGCAAGGCAGGTTAAAATAATGTACAGAATTTAAATAGTCTGCTTGTGCAATACAGGTGAGTCTATTTTACATAGCAACAAATTGTCTAAACTCTGTGGGTTTAGACAATAGACAGATGTTTATGTTACTACTACTTGTGTCTGATGCTAAGTACTTTTTTAAACTTCTTTTTTGAGTATGTGTTTTATTTAATTATGAAAAATTTGATACATACCAAATGAGTATAACATTTGTCTGACATAAAGGAAAATACGATGATTGATCACTGCACCAGATACTCAGCTCTAAAAAGAGAACAAGTCTCAGACCTCGGGAGCCCCCTCTTGCCCCTCCTTGATGCCAGTTCTCTGTCATTCCCCCTACGCCTTGCCCCCGTGGGCAACCACCATCCTGAGTGTTTATAACATTCCAATGGTTTTCTTTAAATTTTTACCACATATGTTGGAGTCCATATACAATGCATGGCTTAATTTCCCCAGCTTCTTCTTATAACTTCATAAAAGTGAAGACATTCTGTATGTGATTTGCTTATTTTGTTAAACATAATTATTTGTGAGATTCATCCCAAATTGATGTGGTTCATTTTTATGACTGTGTTCAGTGTATGATTATACTACAATACAAACATTACCCATTGGTGGACATGTGTTTGCTCTTTATTTTATGGCTTAATGTGAGCATTATCGTATGTCTCCTCATGCACATTTGCAAGTTTCTCTCAAACATATCACTAGGAGTATAATCGAGGTGGTAAGGTGCGTTTCGACTTCTTTGAATAAATCTAAATTATTTTCCGAAGTGGTTGTACTATTGTACTCCCTCCAGCAGTATATGAGTTTTTATTGCTTCATATCTTTGTCAGCACTTCATATCGTCCAACTTTTACATTTTTGCCAGTCTGGTGGTTGTCAAATGTTTCCTAATTGTGGCTTTTACTTTGAATTTCCCAGGTTAATGAAATTAAGTATCTTTTTTTTTTTTTTTTTTTTTTTTTTGTGGTACGCGGGCCTCTCACTGTTGTGGCCTCTCCCGTTGCGGAGCACAGGCTCCGGACGCACAGGCCCAGCGGCCATGGCTCACGGGCCCAGCCACTCCGCAGCATGTGGGATCCTCCCGGACCGGGGCACGAACCCGTGTCCCCTGCACCGGCAGGCGGACTCCCAACCACTGCACCACCAGGGAAGCCCTAAGTATCTTTTATTAGATTCATTGTATATTCATGTTTCTTCCTCTGGGAAATGTGCTTATATCTTTTGTCTACTTTTCTGTTTTTTTTTTTTTTTTTTTTTTACGGTACGCGGGCCTCTCACTGTTGTGGCCTCTCCCGTTGCGGAGCACAGGCTCCGGACGCGCAGGCTCAGCGGCCATGGCTCATGGGCCCAGCTGCTCCGTGGCATGTGGGATCTTCCCGGACCAGGGCACGAACCCGTGTCCTCTGCATCGGCAGGTGGACTCTCAACCACTGCGCCACCAGGGAAGCCCTGTCTACTTTTCTTTGTGTCTTTTTTCTTTGGATTTTGAGGAATTTTTTTTCTTTATTAAACATAGATAGTAATCTTTTGCAAATCTGCTCTTTGGGTTTGTATCTTGCCTTCACTTTTTTTAAAGGTTATACTCTCTTTATAGTTATTACAAAATATTGGCTATATCCCCTGTGTTGTATAGTAGATCCTTGTAGCTTATTTTTATACATAATAGTTTATATCTCTTAATCTACATGTATCTTGTCCCTCTCTCCTTTCCTCTTGCCACTGATAACTACTAGTTTTTTCTCTATCTCTGAATCTGTTTCTTTTTTGTTATATTCACTAGTTTGTTTTATTTTTTAGATTCCACATATAAATCATATCATACAGTACTTGTCTTTCTGTCTGACTTATTTCACTTAGCATAATACCCTCCAAGTCCATCCATGTTGTTGTAAATGACAGAATTTCATTCTTTTTTTATGGCTGAGTTGTATTCCATTGTGTATGTGTGTGTGTGCCTGTGTGTGTGTGTATATATAAAATCACATCTTCTTTATCCATTCATCTGTTGATGGACACTTAGGTTGCTTTCATATCTTGGCAGTTGTAAATAATGCTGCTATTGCTGCTATGAACATGGGGGTGCATGTATCTTTTCCAATTAGTGCTTTTGTTGCCTTCACTTGTTTTTTGATAAATTTATTTTATTTATTTATTTATTTTTGGCTGTGTTGGGTCTTCGTTGCTGCATGCAGGCTTTCTCTAGTTGCAGCAAGCAGGGGCTACTCTTCATTGCGGTGCGTGGGCTTCTCATTGCCATAATTTCTCTTTGCAGAGCACGGGCTCTAGGCGCACGGGCTTTGGTAGTTATGGTGCCTGAGCTCAGTAGTTGTGGCTTGCGGGCTCTAGAGTGCAGGCTCAATAGTTGTGGCGCATGGGCTTAGTTGCTCCACAGCATGTGGGATCTTCCCAGACCAGGGCTCGAACCCGTGTCCCCTGCATTGGCAGGCGGATTCTTAACCACTGTGCCACCAGGGAAGCCCTGCCTTCACTTTTTTTGAGGGATCTTTTGATGAATATATAATTGTTTATCAATCTTCTGTAAGTCATGGCAGATTTTTTTTTTCTTTCCAGTTCTTTTATCTTTTTCCATTTTACCCTTTGTGTTTCTTTATGTTTCTGGTTAGTACCTCCAGTACAATGATAAGAATTAATAGAAGCAACCATAGCTCTGACTTAAAAATAACTGCTTCTAATTTTACCATTAAGAATGATATTTAATGAAGATTTTTGGAGGGTATTCTTTCTAGGTTAAGAAAAATCTCTGCTATTCCTAGTTTGGTAAGAACTTTTATTAGGAGTGAGTGTTAAATTTTACCAAATATTTTTTCTGCATCCATTTAGATGAATTTTTTAAAATTTGCTAACTCAGCAAATTACTGTGAATTTTGTTTACTACACTTGTTAATGGTAAGCCAACCTTTCATTCTTGGAGTAAACCCAACTTGGTCATGATGTACCTTCTCTTTTACACATTGCTCCATTGGGCCTGTTAATATTTTGTTTAGGACCTTGCCATTTGCGATAATAAGTGAAATTGCCTTGTAAATTCCCTCTCTGTACTGTCATTGTCTGGCTTTGAAATCAAGGTTGTTCTAGCCTCAAAAAATGAGTTGGAAGGTATTCCACTTTTTGTGTCCTGGAAAAGTTTGCGTGAGATTGGAGTCAGTTGCTGAGAAAGGTATATTAATAATTTTTGACTGTTGTGATGACTTTTCATTTTCTCTGTGAAGTTCTATTTGTTTTTTTTTCTTTAAGTTTTGAAATTACATTATTAGGATGCATTTAAGTGTAGAATTGTTATGTTTTGTTAAGTGTAGACTATGTCATCAGAATGGAGTCAACATTTTATCCTGGGGAGTTGACCTCTACCTCCGTTTATACTTATGGTCTTGCTTATTTGTCTGATTTTAATATATCATACCAGCTTTAACAAAATTTTTTTAATCTGGAAATTTAGTTTATATTTGTTGTGATTACTGGTATATTTAAACTTATTTCTGCTTTCTTATTTTGTGCTTTCCTCTTTTATACTTTCTACTTTTGCCTTTTTTTTTAGAGGGGAGTGTTTAAAAGGGTAATACATATATTGTCTTTTACATTAGACCCAAAATACTTAGTAGTAGATAACAAATTTTCCCCTCAGTAGTTGGTTTTACAAGAAAGATAGATTTCAATATGCACCACAAGTTCAGTAAGAGGTTATTAGAGGAAAAGCCTGATAAAATCCCTTCATAATTTTGGAAGAAGTTATTCTTTATTTTTATTTTTTTTTGGAAGAAGTTATTCTAAAGAAGAGTACTGATCTTTGTTTAGTGGGAGGAGTTAAATATGTTGGTTAAATGCTTTTCACTTTTTTTTATTTGTACTTATTGGTGGAAGCAGAGTGTTTGGTGTGTTTTTTAGACTTAAACACTAGAATCTTCTGTTAATAGTCTGATATTTATACTGGCTTTCAGTGATTTAAAATAAAATGTCATTTTTTATCAGGACACCAGGCAACATCAAGTGACTTCTGTTCTAAGGTCTGTACCTTGTGGGCACAGAGAAATGATAGGCTTTGTCCTGAGGGGTTCGTATGCCCCAACATTATATATTGATGTTAAATCAATGTCAGGTAAGAGTGAGAAACCCCTTTCTTTGTATGTCAGTATTGGGCTAACCCTCTGTGTTCATACAAGCATGGCTGAAGCATAGAGTGGAAAATGAAGCAAAGGGGGGAGAAGCAGTAAAGGAACAGTCAGAAAAGCAGGAAGGAATACTACTGGAGGTGTATGCAAGTGGACAGAATTGCCTGTCTTTAAACAGATTATTTTAAAGGTGTTCATAGGAACTCTTGGTACTTATCTGAAAGCTCGTTGTCACATACTGGGAAGATCTCAGAAGCTCTATGTAAAATAACTGAAGTGTGTTTTTATATTATCAACTTTTTACCTGGTAAGATGGAAGTCCAGACAGTTCTAAACTTGTTTTGATCATGAGATTCAATAAAAATGCTTTTTATTAGATGCTTCTGAATAATGAACCCAACTCCATCTAGTAAGAGAGCCCCTGCCAAGAATGGAAGAAAGCAAGATTCTTTCTTATTAAGTCCTTAAACCTTAGTTTTTCTTCAGGTCCCATTTGTGTACTGTTCTGTTAGTCTTTAGTCAGACATCTACCCGATTACTGCAGTTTGGGGATCTGTAGATTTTTTAGTAAGCTTTGGAATCCCCCGTATCAGGACTTCAAATGTAACCTACTTAGAATCAAGTGGAATATGTTTTCTTCCGCAAAAGAAGATAACAGTTTAAAAGAGTGAATCATAGTCTTGGGCATACAATATCATTAATCTTTAAAATTTGTTAGTGTGCTGCACACAAGATTGCAAAGGGTTCATGTACTTAGGCGACAAGATTCTATCAGAGATAGAATTACTTCTCCTAATCCTCATAATAAATCAAACACATGGGGAAAAATTGTGACAGTTTCTGGCTTCTGTGGCACTGAGTGTGATAACACCTACTGTCCCAAATATCCTAATACACCCTGAAACAACTCACATGGCTCTCTGAAGCTAACTCATCTCTGATTGAAGATCTTCTTTATCTTCAGAGACATTCCTGAAAAGTGTACATTGAATGAACCATCCTCTCTGTAATAGTTGATACAGGCAGACCCAGGTGTACAGAGAAGGTAATTTTTATAATTAGTACTTCTCTTTGCTTTTTGAAAGGATTATTTGTATTAGGAAGTACTTTCCATTTTAGAATCTTGCTTTTTGAGGTTTCCTATATCAGTTATTGTCTCTCAAGGTTAGTATTGCAGGGACCTCCCTGGGAGCATGTTCTCTAATTGGCAGAGGGATCAAAAGGTTAGATAGGAGCCTTTCCTTGCTTTGTTTTCTTTCCTTTAGGGAATGGAGCCAAGCCAGTCATTACAACTTCTGTGAAACAGAACAGGAAGTAATTGGAGATTTTTATAGAGCAGTGTGGAAAGTTGGCTCTTTACTTTAGAAAGTTGGTTGTATGGAGTTTCTCAGGTAAAAACCATGTGTTATTGGTGAAACTATATATGACACTGAATTCTTATGTTTCGGTCTTGGTAAGAAGGCACCCAAAAATCCAGTATGCCATTTAGAGTAAATGCTTCTTGGATCTAAAATGATACCACTGCTGTTAGTTCCTTAAGGTGATCAGCTTCTAAGACTTTTTCTTTTCTTTTTTCTAGCTTTATTGACAAATAATTGACGTAGTTTAAGACTTTTTCGTAAAACAGAGCTTCCAGCAGTAATATTTTCATTATAGCCTTCTCAAACATTTGTTTAGTCTGACCTCTGGTTAGGAATTATGGTTCTGTTCCCCTGTTGTACAGAACGTGAAAATTCATGCATTTATTTAAGTATTTGAGCCCCTAATTTCTGTCAAACATTGAGCATCTATTGGGAATAATTAACCGGACAGACTTGGCCCTTACCCTTACATATGTTGTAGTCCAAACACAAAGGCCCTTACATTGAGTTAAATTACAAGTCAGAAGTTTTACGAATTCAAATTAATTTTTAATTGCATGAGAAAAGATGAAATTAACTGAATATGTTACATAATCTGCCAGGCCCTGGGATGCAGAGGTGAAATAGGCAAGGTCTCCAAACTAGAAATTCTCAGAATTTCATAATAGATTTTGATAGTTATTATTTAGTAATGTAACAATATTTATCTAATACCTACTGTTTGCTAGGTATGGTGCCAGATGCTAGGGATAACACATTGCATGGTAATAATGGGAGGGGATTTTTTGGTTTGCTTTTTGTTTTTTCAAATTTTGAGAAAACAGTTATTTGAATCAGAGACAACTTTCACTTTTACTTGTATTTTAAGTTTTTGTCTATTCGTTTTATGTAGTATCTGCTGTTTATGGAACACTTACTACGTCCAGGTACTCTGGTGAGTGTTTTATCTGCTTTACATCATTTACTGCATACATTTTACAGACCTATCCACCGGTTTTTGAGCATTTATATATTCAGAAACCTTAAAATGAGGACCTCAAACCTTAAAGAACTGGCAGAGTTCAAACTTGGGATGGGTTGGCAGTTGTGGGGCTGTACCCTACCCCAAAAGATCTTTTAGCAGTTGAGTTTTGTGGTAAAACTTCCATTTACAGTATAACTAATAGATGATTAGATTATTAAAATTCACCAGATCAAAAAAGAAGCAGTCGAAGATTTGTGATACCCAGCTATGGAATTTATTCATCATCTTATGTAACCAATATCATATATATTATGACCGGCTTAAAAAAAAACTTCCATATTTCAACAGATATGGCTATTGCTATAAACCTAGGGTCAAGTTTATAATGAAACTGAAAAAACAAAAATTCCATAAAATTTGGTTGAAAATTAGTGTATTTTCTTACAGTCAGGTGTCCTGTATAAAGGGAGTGTCTTATGCTTGATGGCATTAAAAATCGGTAGCTTGAAGAATGTCTTTTTTAGTAAAGTTTTGAATTTCTTATAGGTTCTGGGCTTGCATTGACCTTACAGTTCTCCATTTAAGAGACTAACAGAGAGAGTAGTGTCTAAGGTAGCTCTAACGAAGACATTCGTCTGCTGTAGTGTTGCCTTGTCTCCATCTGAACATATCCCTGCCTCCCTGATTTCTCTGGCTACAGTAGAAATCTTGTATCGTTTTTGGAGGGTAGAGAACAGGGCCATTTGCAGTTGTGATCCGTGGCATTAACTGACCTCAGTCTGTACTGACTTGCTTTATTATTTCCCTAATTATCTTACCACAGCAAATCAGGTGTGATTTTTAACTTGCCCATCTTTCTTGTATTTTAGGTTACTTGTAAGTGATGAGGCATCTCTTTTGTCATTTCTGATTTTAAATGGCATTAAATTAGAATTAACTCCTGAGTAATTCAGCTGATGTTGTACAACTTAGAATATAAACCAGACAATAGATTACTGAAGCTAACATTCCAAGTAATCTCTTTTTTAAATCAATCAATCAATCAATCAATCAATTAATTGGCTGCATTGGGTCTTCGTTGCGGTGCGTGGGCTTCTCATTGCTGCAGCTTCTCTTGTCGCGAAGCACGGGCTCTAGGCACACAGGCTTCAGTAGTTGTGGCGTGCGGGCTCAGTAGTGGTGGCGCACGGGCTCAGTTGCTCCGCGGCACGTGGGATCTTCCCAGACCCGGGCTCGAACCCATGTCCCCTGCATTAGCAGGTGGATTCTTTTTTTTTTTTTTTTTTTGGTGGTACGCGGGCCTCTCACTGTTGTGGCCTCTCCCGTTGCGGAGCACAGGCTCCGGATGCGCAGGCTCAGCAGCCTTGGTTTACGGGGCCAGCCGCTCCAAGGCATGTGGGATCTTCCCGGACTGGGGCACGAACCCGTGTCCCCTGCATCGGCAGGCGGACTCTCAACCACTGCGCCACCAGGGAAGCCCCTGGCAGGTGGATTCTTAACCTCTGCGCAACCAGGGAAGTCCCTCCAAGTATTTTCTAGTGCACCTTTAACTTTTGCTGGGCACAAATGGAAATTCTCAGCCTCTGACTGTCATAAAAAGGGGTTGTTACCGTTTAGTAATACAAATTAAAACACAGCTGGGAATGAAGTAGTTAGCCCAGTCTCACAGGCATTAGCCTCCTTCTGTTTATTTCCTCCTGTTTGTATTCCTAGAAGCAAACAGCTGTGCATTCAATTTTATTCTTTATCCCTTTGCTTAAAATCTGGATCTCAAAAGAAGCAAACTGGGCATTTAGGCTTAGAAAAATTGCCTTATCTTTTTTAGTTGAAACAATGATTTATCCATAATATTAAAAATTTTTTTTGAAGTAGATTTACCCACAATTTCACCATCATCCATTTTCATCTAGCTATAGCCATAATCTTTGTATCCTTTAGTAATCTGCTGTTTTCACTAGATGGTTGCTGTAACATTTTCTTACACTTCTGTAGAGTCATTAAAATGTTAGCCTCTGCATAGTATTCCATTGTTCAACGTTTCATTTAAAACTATGCAGTTCACTTAGTTCCAAAATAACATTACTTTCAGTAATGAATAACCTCCATTTTAAGCTTACTGTTCAAATGTCTTTTCTGGACATTGTACTAATTAAATATTAGCATTCTCTTAAAGCCATTAATGTTGTGCAAATTAGCATAGGTTAAAAGTTTCAGTTCAAAGAAAGTCAGGTATGAGTAAATGAAAACTTTTAATTTGAACAGTTGAAATTACTACCCAAAGTATTTGAAGTATTTCTTAGTCTCAAATCTACACAAGGCCTTGAGGGATGTGTCAAAGGCCTTAGTGAGTCCATTTTTTATGTAGTGTGTATGTAGCAGTGTTCATACATAATAATTTTTGTGTAATTGGTAGTAGAAGGCTGTTTATTATAGCAAGTTGATGTGACTCCTTCAGCTGATAATCTGTCTATAGTGGGATTAAGGTGATTTACCAATAGGGCATAGTTGGCTTCTGTGATTTGTTTAGTGATAGGTTCCCCACATATCTCTTATACATTACATATTATGTATCTGTCATCCATGGACTTAATTTCACTCTGTTAAATCTATTTTTTTAGTGTATATTATAAACAACTTTTTGTAATATAGTGCTTTCTTCTAAATTTATTTATTGTATGACATAGAGATATACTATAATCCCAGTGTTGTTCATTTTTTTCAGATAAAGTCCTTGCTATTGGACACTTGGAGAATCACCTCCTCCCCATTCCTGTCATCATTATCATCATTTACCTTGTACGATTTTGTAGGCCAAATCATAAATTATTCCTTTTCTTTTAAGCCAAAGAATTTTTAGCTTTAGTTATTATATGGCAGCCAAATGGGGCATAACAATATATTATGTGAAATAAAATTTTGTTTCTGAGTGTAAAAGAAATGCTCCTACTGGGAAATATAGAAAATTAATACCAAAAAAATACCTATACTCTACCATCCACATATACAAACTGTTGACATATTTTTAGTTTTCTACTTACACATTTATACACATAAGGGAATTGGGATCATAGTATACACATTCATAACTTGATTCCATTAATATGTCTGCAATTTTTCTATTAAATAAATTGTCTTCTACATCTTTCTAGTAATTACTGGAAAAGCAATACATGCTGATGATAAATTCAGGCAGTTTATATAAAGGGGTGTAAGAGGACGGAAAAAGTTCCTATGCTTTCAGCCCCACTAGTGACAATTTCTTATTCTATAATGACTATACAGTATTGTATTATATAGATGTATCATAATATATTTCATTAATTTCCTGTTTTCAGTGGTTAGTTTTCTAATCCTTTTTGTTAAAATAATTTAATTCTATGATAAACATCCTTGAATATAAATTCCTTAGGACATTTTTTTTTTAGGTAAGTTCACAGTTGTATTGCTGTGTCAATGAGTTTGAATTTTAAATTTTTGACATTTTATAGTAAGGTATTTTTAAATTAAATTTAGTGGGAGGGTGCAAAGCCTTTATAATTTTAATGGTGTCCTAAGAAATAATTTTTTTGCTACTTGAATGTTCTATGGCTAAATACTAAAATAAAATCAATAGTAATAATAGTGTTAATAATAATAATAGCTTGTATTTATAAAAGAAAGCAGTGAGGTTTTTGCTTTCATTTAAATCAAAAGATTTGTTATAGAAACATATTAATATTTTATATTAGCAGTGTTCAGAATATTCCCTAAAGAAAAAATATAGGAAAACTTAAGTGTTTTTTATGGTATTTTTTTTCTTTCACTCTTCAATTTTACCCTCATTTTTTGAAAGGAGGAGAAAAGCAAAATTTTATCTCTCTCTCTCTCTCTCATAGCTTATTTTGAGTTAATCATTGGTTTTTCACTGGGAAAACACTTCAGTAAATGTCATAAAACTTCCATCTGAATTGGCCAAAATATGTTTCTCTGTCTTTCCAAAGACTGAAATGTTAACCTCATTTGTAAGAAAATCCTTAATGTGTTCCGAGAAGACAGTTTAATAGTTAGCTACATATTAAAACACACAGCCAATACCCCTTTCCCACTCTGTGATTCCAATGTGCACCAAAGGTTACTATTTTAAACTCTCAGATTTAACAGATAGGGTCTTGCACAAAGTGAAAGTCAACCTTTTATAGATTCAAAATGGAACCTTTACTTTCTAAAGTGTGTTGGCTACTCTTCCTTCTCTAGGATTAGCAGGTATTGAGATACTGATATGTTGAGAATATGCCAGGGAAACAATTTCTAGGAGCAAAAACTTTTTGGCATTGAAAGAAGAGGATTTACTATAACATATGTGCTTTTGGAAATTAACCAAGATTGAGTTATGTGTGTGCCAGCTTCAAAACAGCACTGAGAATGTACTTTCCTTCAGGGCAAAGGAAAGAAATGTAATCTTGATTATTCAAATTAGATATCCCTTTTAAGAACAGAATGAGTAGATTTTTCTGGGGTCAAAAAGTAGTCTTACTTTTGTTTCCATAAGTAAATGCCCCCCCCCCCCAAAATTAGTCATCTGATGTAAATCAGAGATTTTTTAAAAGCAATTGTACTATGATGCAATCATTTCTGGGAAAGTGCAGGAAGTTCACAATTAGGTTTATTGCTTTAGCAATTGCTTTGTATTTATGTTGAAATACAAGTTTGTTTTAATATAAAATGGAATTATTATACATTTACCTTAGTTTAATGTTTTTCCTTATTACGGAACTTACACTTAAGTAATTTGAATGAGAGGACAGGTTGCTACTCCAACTTTCAACTTACTCCCACTGGAAAGTTTTTAAACATTAAATTGCTTTACTTAACAAATACTTAGTGAGCTCCTACTATGTGCTAGGCAAGGTCTGATTTTTTTTCTGCCAGCATCTTGGTAGATGATTTTAAAGTGATGACCACTAATTTATGCATTATTCTTCCATAAGAAATGGGTTTCTATTTAATTTTAACTCTCCTTCCATATACGAGTGTTATATTGAACCTTTCTGGGAAAATGTTTTCTATTGAGGCAAAGAAAATGGGTAAGTTATGGGTAAAACAGATTTTTCTTGAACATGAAATTGCTGGACATAATTCATCCCTTTAAGTCATTTCCGTGAAGACAATATTTTTTTTCTTGCAATGTTTTAAGATTTAAAGGAACCAAAATTATAAGGCACCGTCTCTCTATGAACTTTCTAATTCGACCCTTCAGTTTTAGGATATATTCCTTGTCAGATTGCTTTGTGAATTTAAAGAATAAAGCACTTAAACATTTCATCTTTTAAGAATGTAGGACTTGTGAATAAATTTAGATAGAAATTTTGTTCCAAGTATTATATTAGCAAGGTAGTGATGAAATAATACTTGAAATTATAGGGGGAAAACTGGACAGTGTAATTAGACAAGTACTGTAGTAAGTACGGAAGGGTCAACGTTCACAATTACTTTGGAAAAATGCAGCTGGCTTTTTCATTTCCTTCGAGTGTTTACAGTCTTGGTGTGTCATCGCATCCCAGTATTTTCAAGTAGCAGTAGGATGCTGTTACATCAGCTTGAGCTTAAAATATTCTTATTTGAACATTAATTGCTAGAATAACAAAATGTTTTTCTAAAGCTATTTTACTCATACATCAGAAGCAAAGAAATTCTGGTTTTATTTTTCTATATGTCTTGTAACTACACAATTTTTGCTTCATCTTTTAAAAGAGTAACATTGTATCATGTAAATACTATTCCTCATGTTGATTTTCTGGTTAATTGAGAATGTGTTTTGTGTATGAAAAACAAAAAAGGCATTTCATTGAAAAAATTTTATAGAGGTATAGCATAGAAAAATAACCAATTTGTGTGTGTTTTAAAATTTATGTTAAAGCATTGAATTTATATACTGAATTTAAGCTTGGCTTCGCTATGTGTATCTGGTTTTAATAATAAAGTGTAATCAACTAAAATTTGTACAAAATATCAAAATACTCCTTGTTATTTTTTTTTTAAAGATGTTTACCACTGTCAATATTTTCATCATTTCTTAAACTTTTACTTTCTTATGTTCTGTTCCTACATTTGTTTGGTGCTTTGGTGCATAATTAATAAAAGTAGTTCTTTGTCATGAGTCATATTCAGACTTTATATGAATCATTTGTTTAGAACTTGCAAAAGTGCATTGTCTCATAGAAATAATGTGTAGATAAATCAGCCAACTCATGATGTGTAATACTGATAGTACTGGAAAACTTAATTCATCTGCAGGATTTTTGGGGGCAGATACATCCCTCTACTGTAACATTGTAAGGATTCTCCTTTGCCTTCCCCCTCCCTTCTTAATCAAGTGTGATGGAAACCTCTTTCTCTAGCTCTAAGCTTCGCCAGATGGCTCCTGGGCTTGCTATAGGGTCTCCAGTGGAGTTTTGTTCTGGGTACATGGAAGCTGGGGAGAAGAACCATGTGAATAGGAACAAACCTGGGCTTCCCATTTGGACACTTCTTAGTCTGAACTAGGTGCTTGAGAACTAACCAAGTTAGTACCAAGAACTAACCAGCAGGTCCTCTATCTTCACTGTTCTCTATTCACTCAGTGCTTCTTTTCTTCCTGGCCCACTTCCAATGGGGGCACAGTCTTACTCTTTCTTCTTCCTTCCCTGGAGCAGTTTCATAGCCCATGTGCTGGTTTCTCCAAGTATGAGTGTGTGTGTATGTGTTTTCCTTTATTCATTCCTTTTTTCCTTCCAACACTAGGAAGATGAGAAATAAAAACTCTTTCTGCAGCCCACCTCCCTTCCCAGCCCATTCCCTCCACTGCCCACCTCTCCCTATCCGACTGTCTCCTTGTTGTCTGATAGACCCCCTTCTATCAGTTGTGTAGCCACACAGGTTATGAGTCTCTGGGCATTAAAAAGCTGTGATTTGTCCAATTGAGAGTGACACACTGACAACCCTAGACATTTTATCACTGATATTGGTGTTAAGGTTTAAGGAGCAAAGAGTCACAAAAGACACTTCAGAGTTTAGGAGAGGAAATGTATTTAGAGGCTGTGAATATAAATAATAATCATATTTGAGGGGAGAGGAGAAAAGGGATGCAGAATTGGCCATAGGTTTTCCTCTTTGCCCTCTTTCTCTTCCCAGGTTCCTTGCATTTGAAGCCAGGCAGGATGGAAGAGGGGCGTAAGGAGGGCAGACGGGGAAAGAGGAGAGAAGGAGGGGGTGGATCTCTTGGAACAGAGCACCGAGAGGGAAAGTCTGCAGGGTCTTAACCGTCCTTTGAAGCAGAAGTTCTTAACCTTTTTAAAATCTGTATTGCACACACGCGTGCAACTGTATGATTGCAGAGCAGGCCAATTATGTTGAAATATAGATAGGACAATTTTCAAACATATTTGGGATACAGCAATATCTATATCACATTAAATAAAGTCTAAAAGTGAGTCTGATAACTGGTAATTTTGGAGTGGCAATGAGTGTAAATGATATTTCAGGATATCTGCAGTGAATATAATATGATATAAAATATCTGAATTTTCTTGTTGATAAAAATCAGAGGTGCTGCTGATACAAGTGTGGCCTATTGTCTATATTCATAATTAAAGGAAATGTTAAATTTCAGTTAGAGATCAGTGATGATAAAGGATAATTTCTTTCTCGCCTAACTTAATGGATTTTCTGAATTCCATCCCCAGATCTCTGTATTCCCCCGATTCCTTGGGGGTACTATTTGTATGTAGGGAAAAAAAGCAAATTGGAGTCTATCTTCACCTTGTAGCCCCTTCCCAATGAAATAAATTATACCTGTAAATATAAAACGCAGGGAACGATTGTCATATGTCATAAATTATTAAGGAATTTGTAATCTTCCATCAGAAGCTGTTTTGCATATCAACAAACATCTACTGAGTGCCCGCGAAGCCAGGCACCGATCTAGGTACTTTTAGATAATTTATCTGATTTTGTATATTTTCTCTTATTTATGGGTAGCATTTAACATGTGCCTTTTTAAAAAGACATGTGAGGGGTTTCCCTGGTGGTGCAGTGATTAAGAATCCGCCTGCCAATGCAGGGGACACGGATTCGAGCCCTGGTCTGGGAAGATCCCACATGCTGCGGAGTAACTAAGCCTGTGTGCCACAGCTAATGAGCCTGCGCTCTACAGCCTGCGAGCCACAGCTACTGAGCCCGCGAGCTACTACTGAAGTCCACGCACCTAGAGGCCGTGCTCTGCAACAAGAGAAGCCACCGCAATGAGAAGCCCACACACTGTAATGAAGAGTAGCCCCTGCTCACTGCAACTAGAGAAAGCCCACATGCAGCAACAAAGACCCAATGCAGCCAAAAATAGATAAATAAAATAAATAAATTTATTAAAAAACGTGAGATACCTTCTTGCGAGAGCACCAGAATCACAACTAACTGCTGAACAATCATTGACAGGAAGACACTGGCACTCACCAAAAAAGATACCCCACATCCAAAGACAAAGGAGAAGCTGCAGTGAAACGGTAGGAGGGGCGCAATCACAATAAAGTCAAATATCATAACTGCTGGGTGGGTGACTCACAAACTGGAGAACACTTATACCACAGAAGTCCACCCACTGGAGTGAAGGTTCTGAGCCCCACGTGAGGTTTCCCAACCTGGGGGTCCGGCAATGGGAGGAGGAATTCCTAGAGAATCAGACTTTAGAAGGCTAGAGGGATTTGACTGCAGGACTTCCACAGGACTGGGGGAAACAGAGACTCCACTCTTGGAGGGCACACACAAAGTAGTGTGTGCATCAGGTCCCAGAGGAAGGAGCAGTGACCCCATAGGAGACTGAACCAGACCTACCTGCTAGTGTTGGAGGGTCTCCTGCAGAGGTGGGGGGTGGCTGTGGCTCACTTTGGGGACAAGGACACTGGCAGCAGAAGTTCTGGGAAGTACTCCTTGGCGTGAGCCCTCCCAGAGTCTGTCATTAGCCCCACCAAAGACCCCGAATAGGCTCCAGTGTTGGGTTGCCTGAGGCCAAACAACCAACAGAGAGGGAACCCAGCCCCACCCATCAGCACACAAGCGGATTAAAGTTTTACTGAGCTCTGCCCACCAGAGCAACAGTCAGCTCTACCCACCACCAGTCCCTCCCATCAGGAAGCTGCACAAACCTCCTAGATAGCTTCATCCACCAGAGGGCAGACAGCAGAAGCAAGAAGGACTACAATCCTGCAGCGTGTGGAACAAAAACCACATTCACAGAAAGATAGACAAGATGAAAAGGCAGAGGGGCTACATACCAGATGAAGGAACAAGATCCAGCAATCCCACTACTGGGCATAAACCGAGAGAAAACCATAATTCAAAAGTACACATGCACCCCAATGTTCATTGCAGCACTATTTACAATATCCAGGTCATGGAAGCAACCTAAATGCCCATTGACAGAAGAATGGATAAAGAAGATGTGGTACATATACACAATGGAATATTACTCAGCCCTAAAAAGGAACGGAATTGAGTCATTTGTTGAGACGTGGATGGATCTAGAGACTGTCATACAGAGTGAAGTAAGTCAGAAAGAGAAAAACAAATATCATATATTAATGCATGTATGTGGAACCTAGAAAAATGGTACAGATGAACCAGTTTGCAGAGCAGAAGTTGAGACACAGATGTAGAGAACAAACGTATGGACACCAAGGGGGGAAAACGGCGGTGGGGTGGGGATGGTGGTGTGCTAAATTGGGTGATTGGGATTGACATGTATACACTGATGTGTATAAAATTGATGACTAATAAGAGCTTGCAGTATAAGAAAACAAACAAACTAACTAAAAAACAACTAATACTAAACTTTCTTTGGGTTATTTGTATGGAAATATGTTAATATAAATGTTTCAGACATTATGTGAAATTTCTAAAAATCTTATATATTCTGGTATAATGTTATAAGTCATAATTCTAGTTGTTACTTTAAAATATGCATCTCAGAAATAACTAAATTTCCTTGTCAATTGCATTATTATGAACTTTCATCAAATCTTTAACTGTGGTCATTTTTAAGTCTTGTCATTTACAGACAGTTCTGGGTGTACTCTGATGCTTTTGCAAAAATGTTCCTATAAAAGGATTTCATCTTCAAGGAATTCAGAAAAGACTCTGACAAGTACAGGTTTCTGGTAACTGACTATCCTGCTGAACTGAATGAATAAGCATTTTCAGAACTCTAATGGAATACTAATGAATTCATAAAAGTGCTAACAAAAGATCAAGATACAAAAAAATTAATTACATGGGACTCAGTGAACTGATGAGGATGATTATAATTTTTGTGACTTTCTGTTTGAATAATAAAACATAAAATCCCACAGGGACTCAGAGGCAAAAAATACACAAATCAATTTTCACTGCAAAGTAAAGGAGCTGTTACAGTGGAGGAGTGCTGGACTGAATGTCAATATTATGACATAGTATGAGTGTGTTTCGTGTTTGGTAATTGCAATCATTGTAGCTTTTGTTGTGGTCATACATTTACAATGCTTGGTGTCAGTTTATTTATCTCTTGTAAAAATAAAATACGGTGTGTGTGTGTGTGTGTGTGTGTGTGTGTGTGTGTGTGTGTGAAAAAAAAGCAAACAAACCAAAAAAAAATGATCATCTCAATAGATGCAGAAAAAGCTTTTGACAAAATTCAACAGCCATTTATGACAAAAAATCTCCAGAATGTGAGCATAGAGGGAACCTACCTCAACATAATAAAGGCCATATACGACAAACCCACAGGAAACATCATTCTCAATGGTGAAAAACTGAAAGCATTTCCTCTAAGGTCAGGAACAAGAAAGGATGTCCACTCTCGCCATTATTATTCAACATAGTTATGGAAGTCCTAGCCACGACAATCAGAGAAGAAAAGGAAATAAAAGGAATCCAAATTGGAAAGAAGTAAAACTATCACTGTTTGCAGATGACTTGATACTACTGTACATTGAAAATCCTAAAGATGTCACCAGAAAACTACTAGAGCTAATCAATGAATTTGGTAAAGTTGCAGGAAACAAAATTAATGCACAGAAATCTCTTGCATTCCTATACACTAACAACAAAACATCAGAAAGAGAAATTAAGGGAACAATCCCATTCCCCATTGCAACAAAAAGAATAAAATATCTAGGAATAAACCTACCAAAGAAGGTAAAAGACCTGTACTCAGCAAACTATAAGACACTAATGAAAGAAATCAAAGATGACACAAAGAGATGGAGAGATATACCATGTTCTTGGATTGGAAGAATCAATATTGTGAAAATGACTATAGTACCCAAAACGATCTACAAATTCAATGCAATCCCTATCAAATTACCAGTGGCATTTTTTACCGAACTAAAACAAAAAATCTTAAAATTTGTATGGAGGTCTTCCCTGGTGGTGCAGTGGTTGAGGGTCCGCCTGCTGAAGCAGGGGACATGGGTTCGTGCCCTGGTCTGGGAATATCCCACATGCCACAGAGCGGCTGGGCCCATGAGCCATGGCCGCTGAGCCTGTGCGTCCAGAGCCCGTGCTCCGCAATGGGAGAGGCCACAACAGTGAGAGGCCCGCGAACCGCAAAAAAAAAAAAAAAAAAAAAAAAAAAATTTGTATGGAGACACAAAAGACCTCGAATAGCCAAAGCAATCTTGAGAGAAGAAAATAGAGCTGGAGGAATCAGACTCCCTGACTTCATATTATACTACAAAGCTACAGTAATCAGGACAATATGTTACTGGCACAAAAACAGAAATACAGAACAATGGAACAGGATAGAAAGCCCAGAGATAAATCCACGCATCTATGGTCAACTAATCCATGACAAAGGAGGCAAGGATATACAATGGAGCAGACAGTCTCTTCAATAAGTGGGAAAACTGGACAGCTCCATGTAAAAGGATGAAATTAGAACACTCCCTAACACCATACACAAAAATAAACTCAAAATGGATTAAAGACCTAAATGTAAGACCGGACACTATAAAACTCTTAGAGGAAAACATAGGAAGAACACTCTTTGACATAAATCACAGCAAGATCTTTTTTGACCCACCTCCTAGAGTAATGGATATAAAAACAAAAATAAACAAATGGGATCTAATGAAACGTAACAGCTTTTGCACATCAAAGGAAAGTATAAACCAAACAAAAAGACAGCCCTCAGAATGGGAGAAAATATTTGCAAATGAATCAATGGACAAAGGATTAATCTCTAAAATACATAAACAGCTCATGCAGCTCAATATTAAAAAAGCAGACAACCCAATCGAAGAATGGGCAGAAGAACTAAATAGACATCTCTCCAGAGAAGACATACAGATGGCCAAGAGGCATATGAAAATCTGCTCAGCATCACTAATTGTTAGAGAAATGCAAATCAAAACTACAATGAGGTATCACCTCACACCAGTGAGAATGGGTATCATCAGAAAATCTACAAACAACAAATGCTGGAGAGGGTGTGGAGAAAAGGGAACCCTCTTGCACTGTTGGTGGGAATGTAAATTGATACAGCCACTATGGAGAACAGTATGGAGGTTCCTTAAAAAACTAAAAATAGAACTGCCATAAGACCCAGCAATCCCACTACTGGGCATATACCCTGAGAAAACCATAATTCAAAAAGAGTCATGTACCAAAATGTTCACTGCAGCTCTATTTACAATAGCCAGGACATGGAAGCAACCTAAGTGTCCATCATCGGATGAATGGATAAAGAAGATGTGGCACATATATACAATGGAATGTTACTCAGCCATAAAAAGAAACGAAATTGAGATATTTATAGTGAGGTGGATGGACCTAGAGTCATACAGAGTGAAGTAAGTCAGAAAGAGAAAAACAAATACCATATGCTAACACATATATATGGAATCTAAGAAGAAAAAAAAAGCATGGACTTGAGGATAGGGGGAGGCGGAAGGGTAAGCTGTGACAAAGTGAGAGAGTGGCATGGACATATATACACTACCAAATGTAAAACAGATAGCTAGTGGGAAGTAGCCACACAGCACAGGGAGATCAGCTAGGTGGTTTGTGACCACCTAGAGGGGTGGTGGGAGGGAGGGAGATGCGAGAGGGAAGGGATATGGGAACATATATATACGTATAACTGAATCACTTTGTTATAAAGCAGAAACTAACACACAATTGTTAAGCAATTATACTCCAATAAAGATGTTAAAAAAAGAAAAGACACATGCACCCCACTGTTCATTGCAGCACTATTTACAATAGCCAGGTCATGGAAGCAACCTAAATGCCCATCGACAGATGAACGGATAAAGAAGATGCGGTACATATATCCAATGGAATATTACTCAGCCATAAAAAGGAATGAAATTGGGTCATTTGTAGAGATGTGGATGGACCTAGAGACTGTTATACAGAATGAACTAAGTCAGAAAGAGAAAAACAAATATTGTATATTAACGCATATATGTGGAATCTAGAAAAATGGTACAGATGATGCAGTTTGCAAGGCAGAAGTAGGGACACAGATGTAGAGAACAAACATGGACACCAAGGGGGAAAAGTGGCAGGGCTGGTGGTGGGATGAACTGGGATATTGGGATTGACATGTATACACTAATATGTATAAAATGGATGACTAATAAGAACCTGCTGTATAAAGAATAAAGAAATAAAGGCAAAAAGAAAGTCACAAGACCTTTCCCTAAACAAGGGAAACAAACATACAAACAAAAGACATGAAATGATTGACAAAGCACAATGCAAAATATGATACAGATGAAATCAGAGGTAAGTTAGGTTGACCAACATCATAGCTAGTTAACGAGGCACAAGAGTTTGAACCCACCTATGTTTGTCTTTCCTCCATCCTGCCTGGGGTGGAGGTGTTCATGCCCCCAAATGTTACGTCTGCTCTCTGTTGCTGGTGAGTTCCAGTGTCCTCTGGAAAACCGTGGCTGACTTCTTGTTCATGTTTTCCATTCTAAGTTTTTCAGTGTGCTTACTCACCCAGATCTTCTTATCCGCTCTTTGGGAAAAATAACTGTGCCATTTGGGGCCGTTACAAATTTCTAATTTCTGAGTCTCACTTTGGTCCTCAGTAATACTCAGTGACCCTTTAAATGGTTTCTAATACCTCTTCAGAGGTTATCCAACAACTCCTGTCCCTTCTCTGTCTAGAGAAGAGTAAGGCTGCCTGCTAAGAATTTTTTTTTCTTCCATCACCCAAACCAAGATACAGTTTTATCCCATCTTTGCTTCCATTCTGTCTCTTTTAAAGGAGTGACCTTTATTCTTTTCTTCCAAGAGAAACTCTTCTTCCCCTCCTGTTGTTGATCCCGTTGCAACCCTGAAGTCTCGAATGTTGCTTATATCAGAGGTCCCCAACCTTTTTTGGCACCAGGGACTGGTTTCGTGGAAGAGAATATTTCTACGCACCGGTTGGGGAGGGGGGATGGTTCAGGAGGTAATGCGAGCGATGGGGAGCCCCAGGTGAAGCTTTGCTTGCCCGCGGCCGGCTTCCTAACAGGCCGCGGACTGGTACCGGTCCGCAGCCCGGTTGTTGGGACCCCTGGCTTATATGGTCACCCTTTTTACCTTCTGTTTCCTTTCTTCAGATCAGAAAACTGGCTCAAGCCTCCCCCTTTCTGAAAGGCGTCCCTTAACTTCCTCACATTCTCGGTATTTCTTTCCCACTTCGCTCCAAATTATTTTTTAACAGCCAGATTCATTGGTTCCTTTTCAGTATGGCTGCTATGTTATCCTTCTTCTTTGACACCGTTTCGCACTCTTTAAAATCTCCTTGTTTACCTGGCTCAGAATCCTCCCCATTGGAATCCCAACACCCCACCCCCCATTTTTCCCTCAACTTTTCTCCTCAAAAATAGCCAATTAAAGAACCTTCTGGGCTTCCCTGGTGGCGCAGTGGTTGGGAGTCCGCCTGCCGATGCAGGGGATGCGGGTTCGTGCCCCGGTCCGGGAAGATCCCACATGCCGCGGAGCGGCTGGGCCCGTGAGCCATGGCCGCTGAGCCTGCGTGTCCGGAGCCTGTGCTCCGCAACGGGAGAGGCCACAGCAGTGAGAGGCTCGCGTACTGCAAAAACAAACAACAACAACAAAAAAATAAAGAACCTCCTGCCAGGAGGTAAAAGCAAAATCGAAAACAACCTTGCTCTTTCCTCCATGAAGACTGCTTTAGGGGACACACGCATCCACTCAGAATGTGCAAAATACCTTAAAGGTTATGGTTTTGGAGCTGCTGAAAAATTTTCTCCTGATAGAGTGAGGATGATGTTCCCACAGGTGGACAGATTACTGGTCTTCTAGGAAGTATCATGTGAAGTTTGGTTTTCTTATTTAGTATTCTGTAAGTGGCTTTGTAAGGAGTATGAACTCTTATCACACCATTAAGTCAAACTTACATGCATGCATCCTTATACCTGGTCCATCCCTGATGCTTGGCACACGTTTGTTGTTTTATTTAGAAACGTAGCATGTGAGTACCTCACTTCCTTGTTTAACCCTCGTTTCCTTTCAATCATGTAGTAAAGCTTAAATCAAAAGAATCTGATTTCTGAATAGGAACCTTTTATGCTAGCATCTTAGACATCATTTTTACAGATTTTGGGAGAGTGTTTAGTTCGCTCACATCCTTAATCAGTTTTACATAGGCAGTGATGGAATCTTTGACATTCAGAGATAAGGTCTGAAGTATGGAGTATAGAAAAGAGCTCAAACTAGAAACCTGCAATACCTGTTCAGCTTGTGCCGTAACCAAGACAGGGCAGGTTCTCTGCAGCATCTGCTCTGGGGAACTTCCTACGCTTAGTGATTTATTATAATGTCTTGTATTCTCTCGATCTTCTGTATGTTTTGGTCAGATTATTTAAACACAAAGACCACATTAGCGGGTGTGGCGACATCCTAGTTACACTGTGAGCAGTTTTAAAGAGGGTTCCCAAAAGGGAAAGTAATTAGTATTGTCCCAGGTACCATTATTTACCTGCCCTTTCAATTTGTAAAATATATAGAAGTGTGGAAGATTTAGTGACTTTTCAGTAGCAAAGATTTATTTATTTATTTGTTTGTTTGTTTGTTTATTTATTTATTTATTTATTTAGCGGTACGCGGGCCTCTCACTGCTGTGGCCTCTCCCGTTGCGGAGCGCAGGCTCAGCGGCCATGGCTCACAGGCCCAGCCGCTTCGCGGCATGTGGGATCCTCCCGGACCGGGACACGAACCCGTGTCCCCTGCATCGGCAGGCGGACTCTCAACCACTGCGCCACCAGGGAAGCCCAGCAAAGATTTATTGAAGGCTAACTCTGGAGGCACCATGATTGGACCCTTAGGGAATACAACATTGGGAAGAGATCCCATTCCTAAGGGGATATGCATATGTAGACAAGTTTACAGACTAGGAAATTGGATTTCACTAAGAAATTCTTTATTTCATCTTGAACAAGTAGTTAACAGGGTGTTGTGATGTAAATCCGAAGGTAGCTGCCCCGTTCTTCACTGAAATACCAGAGGTAGCTGTGTGCCTGGACGCCAGGGCTCGCTGGCTTTTGTGTTGCTCCTCCCACCCCTCCCTTACTTCCTGTAAAAAAGGAGTGGAGGGCTTCCCTGGTGGCACAGTGGTTGGGAGTGTGCCTGCCGATGCAGGGGACGCGGGTTCGTGTCCCGGTCCGGGAGGATCCCACATGCCGCGGGGCGGCTTGGCCCATGAGCCATGGCCGCTGAGCCTGCGCGTCTGGAGCCTGTGCTCCGCAACGGGAGAGGCCACAACAGTGAGAGGCCCACGTACCGCAAAAAAAAAAAAAGGAGTGGAATATTGGCAATTGCATTTAGTGTTCCCATTATACTTATTTTCACATTTTACTTTCATGAGTGACTCATTTGAACTTAAAAATATGAATTAGAAATTAGGCATTTTAACTCCAGCTCTTTGCTTTGTATTGACACCAGCTATGTTAATATTTATCCTGGACCAAAGGACCCCTCTTATTCAGCTCTTAGGAGGAAACCATTCGGGGCCCCTGCTTATCCTGCTGCCTTGCAAGGCACAGGCTTCTGCATCATCTTCAAGCAAGGGGTCAGCACTAGCCTTTCTTGGGGAGAAGTGGGCCCAGAGAGTTCCAGGGCATTTGGGAATTCAAAATCATTAGTGGATGGACACAGATGTCCACATCCCAAGCCTCAGCATCTCACTCCTAAAAAAAAAAAAAAAAAAGAATTCCCTTTCACTCTTTTCAGAAATAAATATTCTGAAATTATGGTGCCCAGCATTTTCAGCTAACTGTTGTGATACTTGTTAACACAATGATTTTTCAGTTGGTCAGTTTGATTTTAGAAGTAATTATGAGAAACTACTATGTTTATTACCAAGTGCTCTGGAATTCCCATGTACTATTTAAAAACCTAGTTTTTATTAAGACCTGATTTTTTTTTTTAGGTCTACCTACGTTTAAGCTACGTATTTAAAGACCATTGTACCTAGTAGATGACAAAACTATTTTTAGAAGCAAGGTATTTTGTGATTAAGAAGATAGACTTTGGAATTGGAAAAACCCAGATTTGAATTCCAGCCTTAACCTTATTAGCTGTGTTTTAGCCTTATTAGCTGTGTCCTTGGGCAAGTCATTTAACCTCTGCATCTCAGTTTCCTCATCTATGAAATGGGGTTAATAACATCTAATTTATAGGATTGTTGTAAGGGCCAAGTGATGTAAAGTATGAATAGTACGAAGTAAGTACTCAATAAGTGATGGCTGTTTTTTTTCTGGCCATTCCTTTATGTAAGTTGAATAAAAATAAAAGATGGGCACTTTTCTTTTAATAGAATTTGTTGCATGAGCAGAAGGTATTTATAGCATGAGTAGAAGGTTTGAGCAATTAGATCTCTTAAAATATATACTTAAACACTTTCATGTGTTTTATGACATGGAATTTTAGAAATCGACTTAACTGAAGGAAGCAAAGAATGTAAAGAGTGTGTTTTCAACAGATACTTACATAAAGCATGCCGTGTTCCAGGTCTTTGTACTTTTATAAATATTAATACACTTAATCCTTGTAACTAGGAAGTAGATACTATTATTTTCGACATGTTAAAGAAGGAAACTGAGGCAAAAGGAGATGAGTGACTGCCCAAGGTCACACAGGTGGTATCTGGTCCCAAAGTGCTTACTCTTAATGTGACACTATACAGCCTCTCCTAGTGCACTTTTTTTTTTCTATAAATTGTGTGTGGGCTTTAAAAAAAACCAGTAACAATTCTTTTCTAATGCTAAAACATAAAAGAAGTCCCAGATTAGGACAGGGTTGAAGAAAATTTAATCTAAATTTAATACTTGATTTAATATTATCTAGCTTATTCCAGGTAATGTTGACCTCATTGAAATGTACTATAGTCACACAAATACTTCATGGTACTAAATGTCTTGTTCCTGACGTTTTATACCTAAATGGCCAAAGATAACAGTGTTACCTAATTATGTCTGCTTTTGCCTCTGTTTTTCATTTGAGTGTCTGGCTCTCTTCTCCTGGGTGGGATCTTTGTGTCTGTACTCAACTTTCTCACATTGTTGATTATCACCCCTAAATGGTCTGCCACATCCCAAATTTGTCCTTTTGTACCTCAGCTGACTAGTGGCTGTGAGCCAGGAACTTGCGTCCCTGGCACCTACTCAAAGTCTGTCAGCTGTCCAGGAGAAGTTCCAGATCATGCAGTTTACCAGTTAAGTGTCAGGTTTCTGTGTTGGTAGCTATTATATGTAATGATAAACAACTTTAAAAAAAGCCCCGTGTATTTCACCTTTTCTCCCTTTCTTCCTTTTGAAAGTAGTAGTTATCATGGCAACGTCAATTTAGTTTTTCCTAATTATGTAGACCATTTGACCTGTGATTTGTCACTCTTTGTGACCCTTGTGTCTGATACTGTGCAGTCCACCTTATATTTTGTTTAAATTGAGTTAACAAGTTTATCAAATAAGCCAGCTTTAAAACTTCTATACATAGGGACTTCCCTGGTGGTCCAGTGGGTAAGACTGCATGCTCCCAGTGCAGGGGGTGCAGGTTCGATCCCTGGTCTGGGAACTAGATTCTTCATGCATGCCGCGACTAAGAGTTTGCATGCCACAACTAAAAACAAACAAAAAACTTCTATACATTTTCTTTCCACTACGAAAAAATAAAAAGTGAAGGAAGTTGTTGCATATATTCATCCAGACAGATAATCCCTACTCTCTGTTTTCATAAACAGGATGATAACTGTTTACACACCCAGGCCCCACCTTACCTTACCCCATACTTACCCAGTTGTTGTATCTGTTCAGGATGGTTTCCCTTTTTGCAGTCCAAGCTTTGCCCATAGACCAGTGATGAAAGCCAGGGTAACCTTGGAGCCGTAATCTGATCTCAGATTCTTCTGGGAACCAAGGAGAGCTAAAATGTATCGTTCAAAAGGGGTGAACTGAATGTAGCTTCCTTACGCAGAAGGCGGATAAAAGTGGCAGTAGATGCAGTCGCTTATTTGATTTAGGAAACCGCAGGAAGAAGTTTTGATTTTGGTGTTGGCATCACGCTCACGTGAGACTCTGCAGGTCTTCTGAGGCTTCTTTTTTTTTCCACTTTGGAAACATGGCTGTGGGCAGATTCGCTCTTGCAGAGATATATTTTATAGTCCTTAGCTATGCTGACAGCTTCAGGTTTTGAAATCCTGTCATTTCCCTGTAGGTTTGACCCGAGATACTTTCATGCCATGGTCTTTCATTTCTTCCATTTTCTTTATTCATTTGATCGACCAGAAGATGTGAGTTCAGCCTCTCCTTTGCCCTAGGTTGTGTGTTCTTCACCAGCGTTACTGTGGTGAGCACAGATGTCCTCATGGAGCCTTTGTTTTGGTGGGGGGAGGCAGTCAGTAAACCAGCTGTCACACAAATCAAGGTCAAATTGCAAGTGTGATAAGCTTAGTGAAGGAGGGGCTTACAGTGTCATAAGACCTAGTCTGCAGGGAGTTGACTGAATCAGAGATCCACAGGATAAACGGGAATTATCCAGGCAAAGACAGAAAGGCGGCTCATTGTAGGCACAGGGAAACGTTTGCCCAAGAGCCCTCTGGAGGGAGGAAGTGTGGTGGGTTTTTGTAGACCGAGAAGTCTGGGGCAAGCTGAGGCAGGGGAAGTAGGCACGGAATCATTACCAGGCAGGATCACGAAGGCCATGTTAAGGATTTTTGTGTTTGTCCTCAGAGCAGAAGAGTGCCAGCATCACATTTCTGTTTTGAAAACCTCATCCAGTGAGACGAGGTTAGAGAGGCCAGAATAGATGTAGAAAAATGAGTTAGGAGGCTATTGCAAATATCATTGTAACGAGTTTTCAGATACAAAATGGTGCCCATATTTCACTATCTTTGTGCTTTGTGTTGGGATTTCCCTGGTGGAAGCTTGTCTTTCCACCTGACTTGCAAAGGACTTTGAATCTACTTGGAAGTAGGTAAAGGGGAAGGTTACTTGAGACCCCCAACTATCTGGCCACGTGATCGCAGATGATTAACTGTCAGTCTTAGAGAATAAGCTCAGGTGTATTGAGGTCCAGGTGCTATCTTGCCTTCTGATGATTTCATTGGCTTCTTATTTATTTATTTGTCTATTAGATATGTGACTGGTGGTGGTGACGGTGGTGCTAGCAGCAGCAGCAGCAGTAGTGATAGTTGCAAATGTACAGTTATGTCAGACAGCGTCCTGGGTGCTGTGCATATAAACATCCATTTATTTCTTATATAGTCTCATGTGGTGTTCGACCTTTTTCTTTCTCTACTTATAGATGAGGATGAGGCCCAGAGAGATTTATGAAATTGCGGAGCAGGGTTTGAACTCAGGCAGCTTACTTGTAGGAACCAAGCCCTTAACCTTTCCTTTAAGTGGTGAAAGGTCAGAAGTGGCCAGTTAGTGAGGTTAGAGCCCGAGGTCACACTGCACAGTGTGTCGTGGATGCAGGACTCCAGCCCAGGCACTCTGATGTCAGAGCCCACGTGATATTTCCAAGTGGATTACAAGCATGGGGAGAATAGTTTTCTTTAAGTCAAAGAAGGTCAGGTTGCAAGTGTCTACAACTAATTCACTTTACAGAGTGGTGGCCGATTTTCTTTTACTGTTTTCTAAACATTATTTTACATCATTGAGAACACATCTATATATAGCTTTGAAATCACATGTCATTGTAGAGGTGCACTGTAATTAAACCTCCTTTAATTTTAGATAATAAATTATTTTATGTTGAGAATAATTAAAAGCATATGGTACTTACCCACCAGAAGGGAGACAATGAAAAAGAAGTGTTGACAAGGATGGTGGAGCAGCTAGAACTCTCCTGTGCTGCTGGTGGGAGTGCAAATTGGCGCCATCACTTTGCAATATTTAGTTTGATCATATTTTCTAAAGCTGAACATATGCATATCCTGTGACCCAGTAATTCTTCTCTTATGTAAGTACGCAACAGAAATATGAATATATGTTCACTAAAAGACACATATAATAACAGCAAAAAAAACTGGAAACTACTCAAATGCCCGTCAGTAGTAGGTAAATAAATTGAGGCATATTCACACAATGAAGTGCTATACAGCAATGAGAAAAAAAGAGTTTAAAACTGCATGCAACCATAGGGTT
This sequence comes from Hyperoodon ampullatus, assembly GCF_949752795.1. Lineage (NCBI taxonomy): Eukaryota > Metazoa > Chordata > Mammalia > Artiodactyla > Ziphiidae > Hyperoodon > Hyperoodon ampullatus. The sequence continues at coordinate 87,629,934 of NC_136924.1, read as the reverse complement.
AAATATCATAAAGATACGTTTTTATGCATATCTTTCTAGATCTTTTAAAATACTTACGTGCACATATAGATTTCCTTAAAAAGTGAAACTGCTGGTATTCTACTCTACTAGTCAGGGTAGATGAAGCCACTGAATGTAGGCCTGGAATGTCATGGCACAGACACAACAGTTTCTTTTTCTCCCACACAGCAGCCCAGGGTAGATGCTCCAGCTGGGGGTAGGGTGGGGCTGTTTCCACTCCTCACGGTGTTTCAGGAACTTGGTGTTTCTGCCACCTTCAGCATGTAGCTCCAAGGTTACAGCTCCGGTCATGTTCTGTTGCAGAAAACATACTCACAAGGCACAGCAAACTGAGTGTGTCAGGAGGAAAGATGGGGGCGGAAATGTAGTCTACTGTGTGCCCAGGAAGAATGTACTTTAATAGTCCATAGTCTTTGCCGTGCACATCATTTTTATTGTTTGTTTTGTTTTGTTTTTGTTTTTGTTTTTGTTTTTGCGGTACACGGGCCTCTCACTGTTGTGGCCTCTCCCATTGCGGAGCACAGGCTCCGGATGCGCAGGCTCAGTGGCCATGGCTCACGGGCCCAGCCGCTCCGTAGCATGTGGGATATTCCTGGAACGGGGCACGAACCCGTGTCCCCTGCATCGGCAGGCGGACTCTCAACCACTGCGCCACCAGGGAAGCCCCATTTTTATTGTTTTTTGATCTGTTTCCCACCCCCACACTTACTAGTAGTACATTGTGACTATCTTTTCGTGTCAATGAATAGAGATATATCTCACTCTGTTTTTTAATGGCAGTAGATTATTTCATTGAACGAATGGGATGATTATAATTTAACATGCTCGTATTGGCAGTTTTTGTTTGATTTATTTTTGCTAAGCATTAACAATGCTAAAGCGAATCCTTGATAAGAAAAGTGTTTTCAAAGAGTAAGTTAATAGAAGTAGAATTTGATGGGTCAAAAGGTAAGCCCATTTTTAAGGTTCCGATACACATTCCTGTATTGGTCTCCAAATTGACTGTCTTCAGTATCCATTTTTGTTTGATAAATTAGTCATTTTCTTTTGATTTTTAATATGCTTTTCATTTGTATTTTGATTGTCATTTCTTTATTGCCAGAGAAGTTTTTGTTCTGTTGTAGTGAAATCTATCAGTCTTTTCCTTTTTTGATTTCTGGTTTTGGCGTCATGCTTGGATTTATTCTTGGCTTATAAAAGTAGCTGTATTTCCTTCTATATGTTTGTGTTTTTATTCTTCATATTTACATTTCTAATCCACCTGGAAACGGTTTTGCATAGAGTCTAATCTACTTTTGCCAAGTAGTTGGTTACTAGTCGCAGTAGAATTAACTTTTTAAAATGTATAGGATTGTATGAACACATAAAACTATTATGAAGTATTTTAAATTATCCTTCTAATTAATGACTAGGATGGAGTACGGGAGAAAGTTTTCAGTTCTCCGGGCCGTTTGAAGCAGAGAGAGCCACATTGCCTCAAACAGAAGGCAGCATCACTAAGCATTAAACACTGTATCGTGGAGAAGGTGAAGTCCCTTTCGTTGGCTCAGAGGTTATGGTATGCTCTTAGATTTAGGAAATCTTCTCCATGCTCCGAGTTGGTCCCCAGTTGTAGGTTTATCATCTAATTACATGAGGCTCTACTTGGCTGCCATTTCCTGTGCTCTTCATGCCATCTCACACCGAGTCATGGGGGATGCGGGTATACTTGCAAGGCTGTGTGCTGAGTGAAGTTAAAATAGATTCTTTTTAGTGGAAACTGGGATCATGATAACTTTAGCTACTGTGGGTTTTTTTTTTTTTTTTCAACTTTGTTCTTTTTTTTTTTTTTAACATCTTTATTGGAGTATAATTACTTTACAATGGTGTGTTAGTTTCTGCTGTACAACAAAGTGAATCAGCTATACATATACATATATGCCCATATCTCCTCCCTCTTGCGTCTCCCTCCCACCCCTCTAGGTGGTCACAAAGCACCGAGCTGATCTCCATGTGCTATGCGGCTGCTTCCCACTAGCTATCTAATTTACATTTGGTAGTGTATATAAGTCCGTGCCACTCTCTCACTTCATCCCAGCTTACCCTTCCCCCTCCCTCTATCCTCAAGTCCATTCTCTACATCTGCGTCTTTATTGCTGTCCTGCCCCTAGGTTCTTCAGAACCTTTTTTTTTTTTTTTTTTTTAGATTCCATATATATGTGTTTAGCGTACGGTATTTGTTTTTCTCTTTCTGACTTACTTCACTCTGTATGACAGACTCTAGGTCCATCCACCTCACTACAGATAACTCAATTTCATTTCTTTTTATGGCTGAGTAATATTCCATTGTATATATGTGCCACATCATTTTCTTTTTTTTCTTTTTTTTTTTTTTGCGGTACGTGGGCCCCTCACTGTTGTGACCTCTCCCGTTGTGGAGCACAGGCTCTGGACATGCAGGCTCAGCGGCCATGGCTCACGGGCCCAGCCTCTCCACGGCACGTGGGATCCTCCCAGACCAGGGCATGAACCCGTGTCCCCTGCATCGGCAGGCGGACTCCCAACCACTGCGCCACCAGGGAAGCCCCCACATCTTCTTTATCTATTCATCTGTTGATGGACACTTAGGTTGCTTCAATGAGGGACTGTGTTTTCAATGAACACTTTATATTACTTTAATTTCCTTAACCTGCGTGACTATTAAAGTTACTATTAAAAATAACCTAAGTTTTTGAGCCTCTCTAGACATTATATTAACATAATCCTCTCCTTCGGTTTACATAACATGCTTTGAGCAAGTCTGTATATGTGCAACAACTGTAAGGTCTCTGGAAGAAGAAAGAGGAAACCTTGCTTGCTTGCTGTGTTTTGCTTACTCAGTAGTCACGCCCAGGTTCTGTGAGCAACAGAAAGAGAAACAAAATTTGGGTCCTGGACTGGTGACTCAAGGGTCAGCTGGAACCACCTGTCCAGCCTCCCAGGCTCACAGTTAGTATTTGTTAAGGTTCCTTGTGCTGCCAGGACAGAAACTGAAGTCTAACCTCATCAAAAGAACTTATTTGTTCAAATGGGTCACTGAAAGGATTCTTGGGAACCTTGCAGTCTTGAATGAATTGTTGCCCAGGCAGATTTTGTGCGGGGCAGGAATCAAGGGCCCTAGCAGTAGGAGCTTTTGAAGCCTCTGGAGCGCTTTCAGTAAGATGACTCAGCTCTGACCATCTCTTCACTCAAGCCTCAAATTCCCAAGTGAGAGAATCAGATTTGCTTGGTGGATGGGAGACAGAGCCATATGTGGTATCAATAGATTGAATCATAATAATTTGCTGTTATTGGGCTGTTTTTGAACCCCAAAAGCATTTTTTTATGCTTCAACTCTAAGAGTACAGATGGCCTTTAGGGCTCTTGTAAGTGTCAGGAGAACTGTGGGGTGGTGAGCCTTACCAACTAAGGTCTGTGACATATTCCTTTGATCTTCTCAACTCCGCGAATCTCATCTGATTTCCTCATGTTCTTTTCCATTTTGCTGTAAACACCGAGAAAAACTCTTAACCCTAGATCAGCTTCCCTATGCAGGGAAGTTAAATACTGCTGGGGAAAATGACAACCCTTGAGATGGCCCTCTTCCACTTGTCATTGGATGCTGGAGATCTTCCTAGGCATCATCCTTCTGTAAGGCGTCCTTGGTAGTGTGGGTTCTTTAAGCTTCTATATGTTGTCTCCCCCAACACCCAGCCCCTGAAGGAGATCTTGATTACTTTTGAACCTTAGAGTTCAGTCCATTAAAGCCTTGTGTTTTGAATAGAGACAGCCTTCAGATTGGCTTCAGGATATAAGCTGTTGCAGATAAACAGAAGGAACCAACTCCTGGCTGCCATTTTGCTTCATTTGTTTTGAAGTATTCTCCTTGGCTGACTTAATGGTTTTTGAGATTTACTTTTCATTGAAATCATGTATTTGGATTCCATCAGTGGAAAAAAATTTTTTTCTGCTTTATGTGTAAATAGGCTATCATAATACAAAGTAAACTTCAGAGTTTGTACAGCCACAGTGAGTTATACCTTATTTATGCCATAGATGAAACAAATGAATTGTGGCAAGTACATTTGTGGAAACCACAAGACTCTGAAGCGGACGCAGTTTATTGCTGTGATTTACAAACTAATAGCTATCTAGCAATTTCTTTTGGGTAGGAGAAATAAAAACTTGGTACCAATATCTTTGCCTTTGTTTGAATGTTAAATTTACTTAAAATTCTGTATCTTCCCATGTATTCCTCTTCCCCTGTACACAAACCTGCACACGTTCTGATTTTCATAATGCTTTATTACAAATAACATCAATAAGAAAGAACTCTTCTTTCCCTTATAAGGGGAAGGGTGTAACAGTAGTGGGTAATGCCAAATTTTGAGATTTCTTTTAAAAATGTGTTATATTCAGAAATAAAGGTAAGTGAATGATGGTGAAATAGTAGATCAATATTCTGGAGCCAACTTGATGAAATGGAAAAAGCTGTGCTTTGGAATCAGCCAGACTTGGCTTCGAATCCCAGACCAGATTCTAAGCCGTATAACCCCTTTGAGTCTCTTGTTTCTTTTTCTGCAAAGTGAGATTAACTGCTGTCACACAGGATTAAAGTAACATACTTTGAGTTCCTGGTATATAGTAGACATGCAAATAATGAGATGCAATAGTTATTATTTCAAAATAACTTATGAAAGATAAAACAAATTGCTTGGTTTATTTTATTCTGATAGTAGTCCTAGGAAGTATGTGTCATCTTTCTCTTCTTTTTATGCTTAAAGAAAAATTGGGTTATCCATAATGGGTTTAGCAGCTTGGCTGATGTCGTACAGCTAGTTTAGACCCGGTGGTTAACTTAGACCAATTTTCAGCTTTATCTTTGGACCTAAGTAAAGGTCTATTTAAAGATTATCAATTTAAAAAAAAAAAAAAAAAGGTGGGGGGGAAGTGGTTGTAAACTAAAGCCACCACTAATGAATGGTGTTAGTGTTGCTTGCCTAGTTGGTTTCCACTGATACTACATGGAAGGGAATCAGAGCCCTCTCTTCCTGTCCAGTACTGGGAGGGCCTCAAACACCTTCGGGCCTTTACCCATCCAGTTTACAGTGATTCGTATAACAGTGCTGAGTTGACTGCCTCTGTCTAGCAGTGGTAGACTCAAGTTTCACGTTGACTTCTGAGACACTTTGAAAGATTGGCCAGTGGTTTAATACCTACTTTTCTAGGGAAAACAAACAAACAAACTACTACATTAAATTCAAACATTGAATCTAAGATGAACCCAATTTCATAAACATTAAAATGTGAAACAGAATGTATGACTCCAGGACTTGGAGGGCATTATGCTACGTGAAGTCAGACACAGTCAAATGCTGTGTGATGGCACTTACATGTGGAATCTAAAAACACAACAAACTAGTGAATAAAACAAAAAAGAAGCAGACCCACAGATACAGAGAACAAACCAGTGGTTACCAACGGAGAGAGGGAAGGGGGGAGGGGCAATATAGGGGTAGTGGGGGAGAAAAGGGTTATTATGGGCTTATATGAAATCATTTGTGTGAAACTTTTAAAAAGTGTAAAGCACTACAGAATTTAAAGCACTTTTCATTCAATTTAAAATATATATATACATCCAGGAAATATATAAATTGAAGAACCCATTAGCGAGTCTTTTTTGTGACCTTGCATGTGTTTATACAATTAGGGTCTCCCAAACCTGTCTTCTGCATCCCACAGGATCATCGGTGGCTCCTGTGAAAGGGCTTAGGTGAAAACCAGGTTAAGATTTAATTGGGCCACAGTCTCTTAGACTAGAGCTTGGACTGGGCATCTGTCGGGCCATTACTGATAACGTGCAGTTCTTCTACTTTGTGTACCTTTTTCTCCGCTCTATTTTCTAGAGCAATTTTAGGTTCACAGCAAAATAAAGAGGAAGGAGATCTCCCTATGCCCCCTGCCCCTACACGTGCATAGCCTCCCCATTACCAACACTCCTCACCAGAGTCCACTCTTTTTTGTAAACTGTTTTGTCATTCATTCTCTTCTGATTCCTCACGCAGCCGTGTGAGATAAGACCTGAATGTTAAGTACCATGTGTAGAGAGAAAGCAATATGCAAAATAAATGACTATTTTATCAGTATTTACTATGCATTGTTGATTGTGTGTGTTCTGTCTGTCCTAGAACTGCCTAGCAAGCCCTAGCCCTGCTTGAACCACTCTAGGAAGTAGCCTGCATATAAATCCTGCTTTAAAATGTCAAACAAGGTCAGGTAGAAACCCTGATCCCAGTGAGCTCCATCTCTTGCTAGTTTTCATTTATTGGTAAAACACAAGTGTGTGACCTTTGCTGTATGATCAAAAAAAAATCTTTTTGTGGTTGGCTTATCTGGAATGTTTCTTTTTTTCCCCCTTAAATTAAAAAATAAACCCTGTACCAAACCTATACTTGGGTATTGAAGTTTCTGCGAGTATTTTGTTTCTAAACAAAAAAGTTGGAAGTATAAGAATGAGTGAGGTAAAAACGTTTAATTGTATGAGGGACACTGGTAAGGTAGCAATTCAGAAGAATCTTAATGATGCCATTTTTATCTTGGTCCTTGACTTTAGCCTAATTAAATTGTGGGAAACTCGGGTCATAAATTGAAGAGTCACACTCTTCAATTGGAAAGGTTTCTTCTTAACCTTTGGAGTGGAATATGGATCACCCATCTGACTTGTGGTAGGTGGGATGGTGTTTTATTTATAGAGGTTCATTTTCAACCTGGCCTTAAAGACATTCAGTGAATAATTTAATGGCTTTCTTTTGTGTTTTAAGTTTTGCTTTACCATATTTACACTCTGTGTTTACAGAGTGGTTTTTTTTCCCTGTAAACAAACTGTAAGGGGGAAGCAAAGGGCATCAGTGACTATGATTATCTAAGGTTTTGTTGTTGGGCATTTAAACCCAGTTAATGGAGATCAATAAATTTCTGCACAAAATATATGACTGAAATCTCCCTGTAATTATTTTATAGGTAGTTTATCATCCTTCATTTTTGGAGTCCACATGATTTTTTGAAACTTGGCTGTCTTTCCTCGTATACTCAGTTAAAAGTGAGCAGCCTGGCTGGCTGGGAGGGTAGTTGAATTACTTGGGAGGGTGACTGTGCCACAACTCATATGCTTCAAAAACCACAGTTGTAAAACTCTTGTTTATAGTTGTCATCTGTTACTGTTGCTAATTTCTGATTGTCTTTGGGGATTTGGCCAATAAGGCAATTGCACAAAGTTCATAAAATCTTAAGTGAAAATTTTTCTGCAGTTTAAGATGTAAAATGAGAATCATAGCTACAGTAGAGATAGAGATACTTCTCCTAGTCTATTTCTTTCCCCTACTCCAGAGAGAAACCCCAAGCAGCCTGGCTTGACTTAATGGGGCGGGTGTGGGGAGGTGCTAGAGAAAAACAGCTTTTTTTTTTTTTATAGCTTGAGACTGTAATGCCAAGTTATGTCCCCCCAAACTGAGATTATTAAGAAGAAATCAGTTGAGGGGGTGAGCATTTAAATTCTGTCACAGACTTTGATAAAAGGTCTGGGAAACATGGAGACGATCAGCTCCTTTAACTGCACCTGGGAAGATTTTAATATTTCTTTTAATATGAGGATAAAGAAACACTTGATATTGGCTGTGAGTTCCAACAACACCCTGTAAGAATAGCTGCTTGTAAGTATAGATTTACCCTACTTAAGACAGCTGAATTAGCTCTTCTGAAATTTATGTGGATTTATTTATATATTTATTTAATTTAAACCAGAAAAATGTTTTAAAAGAACAAAGTAGGAGGACTCATACTACTTGTTTTCAAGGCTTACTCTAAAGCCCCAGTAATCAAGACAGTGTGACCTCAGGGAAAGTCTATAGAATAATAATATAGCAGTGGGATAAAATAGTCTAGAAGGAGACCCACAGAAATATGGTCAATTTATTTATTTATTTTTACAAAGGTGCAAAGGTATTGCAGTGGAGAAAGGTTAGTCTTTTTAACAAGCAGTGCTGGGACCACTGGACATTCATATGCAAAAAAAAGAGAGAGATAACTTCAACCCGTATCTTATGCTTTCTATAAAAATCCAAATGGATCATAGATCTAAATTTTAAAACTATAAAACTTCTAGAAGAAAACATAGGAGATACTCTTTGTGATAACATGAATACTATATTCTCTGCCATATTCAGTGGGTCAGTCATGTGCTGCTGGGTTCTTAAGTTAGTGGTAGTGATTGTCGCCCTTGTGCCGGGACTATGTTTTGCACCTGGGCAATAGAATGGGATGTTTTTTTGTTTTTTTGGTTTTTTTAAGGAAAATCGCTCCTGATTTTCCTTTCTTATTTATATAGACTCAGGCATACAAAATTGTGCCATCTGTTTATGGGAAAATACTGTTTTAATTTCTTTTTGTTGCTAATTTTCAACCTTTGCCCATCAGAATAGTAAGGAAAGGATCCTCAGAAAAAGACTGGCTCCATTCTTGGAGCCAGCTACAGTTGAGGGTGGAGACGCTCGTTCTAGCTGGGACCAGCACTTTTTTCCCCCAGACAAAGCCATGACATGGTGCTAGTGCTTTTTATTAGCAAAAAGATCTCGGGATGCACAAATCACTCACCATTCGAAACTGTCACTATCCTACTAACTAACCCCTTTGACTCCCTGGAACCGAGTCAGGAGAGAATAGCCTGGTGATGGCCTAAAGTGTCATGTTTGATTTATAGTAATTAACCATCTCATCAGAGGAAGCACCATGTATATTTATCTTTTAAGGCTTGAGTTTGGCCAAGTCTCATTGGGATCCAATTCATGTTAGTAGTGCAGAAAGGTCAGGAGCTACACCCTGTGCCCTCAGCCCTCAAAAATCAAATAGTGAAGTTTCAAGCGTTGGAAATGTGAATTTTTCACCTTTCGATTCTCATAAACTGAAGCTACTGTTGCTATAGCAATGATTTTCCACCTACATAAAATTTGTGTTTGAGACTTTTTTAAAAACACAGTTTTTAAAACTATAAAATGAATAAGCATAGGCATCATAGTCCTGAAATAATTATTCAAATGGGAGAAAGGTGATTTGTGTTTAATAATTTTATGAGTGGAAACATGAAAACTCGATCACAAATCTCAATGGGTAGGAACATAAAGTCGAATACAAGTCTAGTTAAATGTGATATATCTCATTTAAAACAACAGTTGAAAAAATTAAAATAACATAGATGCCAGTGAGTGACATGATACTATTCCAGCAACAAGAAGCTTTTAATAGCAGTGGGCTCTTAAACAGGCTTATTTTTTATTCCTGCTAAACTACTCATAAAATGATTATAGAGAAAATTTGAAGATGGTAAGTTAATGCTTTGAATATATTCAGTACACACGTGTTTTCCCAAGTTCCTAACATATTGAGTACTTTAAAAAAAATGAAACGTCTAGGAAGTGAGATACTACAGTGTTGATAATCTTGTTATGATTTAGTTTTATTTTTTTAAATACACATATTTTTCATTATTTATATTTATTATTTATTTTTTACTCTGTAATGATCAAGTTATTTCATTATGTCCTTCTATAGGTATTTCATGGTTCTATGAATCTGTGAAGAAGCTCTTAGATTTATGGGATTTATACCTGGAAGCAGTCTTAGGGATCTTTCTGCTCAACTTTTTCATTTTATTGAATGAGGAGCGGATTCTTTGAGGCTGAGGTGACACCTATGGGTTATTCAGCTTATTGGAGCAGAGCTGAGACCGGAATTAGACAGACCCTGGCCTCTTGGCTGTTCCCCTGCATGATGCTGTGTCCCTGTTAGTTCCCTCCACACTAGAGTGCCACTTGGTTGCATTTTTATTGATCTTTACAATAGATTTCTACATATAAAAACAAATCTACATGTGGTCATTTTTGTTGGACAGAAGTAAGTACAAGAATTCTTAACAAGCAATTCAAATGACAAGCAAACTACATCCAGTTTTCATAATTATTTTTGTAATGAGAGAAATTTTATCGAGTGACCTTGAATATGTAGCACTTTAAAATATTTGATTCCCAGTAAGAAAATAATGAGCAGACTAGTAGAAAATGTGGGTAAAAGATGGGAACAGTGAAAGTCAACTCACACTAAAACAAATACACTGGAGGGGTGGGATAGGGAGGGTGGGAGGGAGACGCAAAAGGGAGGGGATATGGGAACATATGTATATGTATAACTGATTAAATTTGTTATAAAGCAAAAAATAAAAAATAAAAAAATAAAACAAATACAAATAGCCACTAAAACAACGCCAGCTGGAATGAGCTATCTTATTCACCTGTCAGATTGGCCAAGAATTAAGTGTGGTAATACCTCGTATTAGTGAAGGCATAGGGAAATAGTCATTCTCTTTTACTACCTGTGGGAATAGTCAAATATAAAATGCTCATAACCTTTGATCTGTAAATTCTATGGCTGCAACTTTGTCCTACAAATATAATAGTAATAGTATGAAGTTAAACTTTTCATATAGTTTATAATGATGTGCAAGGATGGTTATTGAAGTTTTGTTTTTATACATTTACACAGATCAAAAAAAAGCAAAAACTGGTAATTGCTCAAGTATCTTTTAATAAGGAACTAGTTATATAAATTATAGAACTGTAGAAAATATATGTAGCAGTAGATCAGTATGTGTTGAAGTCCAAGATTAATTAAGAGGAAAAAACAAGCAAGTTTTAGAGATGTTTGTATACTAATAAAGGTATACATATTTATGTTCTTTCTATTTAAAAATTCTGGTAAGATACAAATGAAAATGTTAGTAATAATGTATGTCTTGTGGGTTTTATTGGGTTTTATGAGGAATATTGAGGATAGAGCAGAGACTTCCCTTTTCACTTTAAATCTTTCTGTACTTTGTGAAATATATATATATATGTACTCTCTACACGTATGTTGTTTTTGTTAAATTTTTTTAAACAGTAAGGTGTGTTCATTGTTAAAATGATTTTGCTTATTAACTGCAAGGGAGGAAATCTTCCCTTATTTTGAAGTAATTTTGAAAAACTTGTTCTTGATTTCTTTATAAGTTAATTTCTCTTAAAGAAAAAGCATATTTAGTTCCAACATTTAATTAAAGTTATTGAGAGTCAACCAGAAAAGTTTCAAAATCAGTAGAATTCTACCCCACTCACGTCCTATACCCCAGTCTTCGTTCAGGAAGATAGGTTTCTAAGAAGTACATATATCAAAAGTCATAGAGGTAATTTTATTCTTTGACTCTGTAATTCCATTTCTGGGTCTAGGTGCTAAAAAAATAAAAATTTTAAATCTTCATAATAGTAGAAAATGACTGTAATACAAATGTCTAGCAATTGACTCCCGTTGACCAAACCGTGAGATAAGACGGAATGTTATGTTGTCTTTACAAATACTGAACACAGATAAGGTATGCATGCAAAATAGTACCAGTGGTTAAAATAATGCTTTTTGAGTGCATTTGAGTATGAGACATGCATGGTAGAAACCAGGTTTCCTATTATATTATATCTAGACATTGCCTCTGTTTGATAGAAAAGGAAACTAAGGGTGAGGGGAGCTCAGCAGTTGTCATGTAGATGAGCTTTGTTTTGAAGCCCCAGTGTCAAAGCCCATCAGCTCCCACTCCAATCCATCCATACACTCACAGTGCATGCTGTGCCTCAGGAAGAAGTTCTGCACTCGTCTTTTGGAAATATTGCTTAAATAATCAGTAATAATGATTTTAAAGCACACCAAGAGTAGATCTGGAGCCTCTTTGAACTCTGGGATGCACAAGTGGTGGTTCCCTCCATATCTCATTTCCAATCTATAGCTGAGAATAATCAGACCTGTACTATGACCTCTGTGTACTTCTATAATTATAATTTATAGGTAGATTTGTAATTTGAAGGATAATTCATAATAAATGATTTTCCTACTCAAAAATGCTTCATTTGTCTTTCCTGTGGTAGGAGTACTTGCTGCCACTGTTAACTTTCTATGATTTAGGCAACACGGCTGATCAGTTTCTCTGTGCATACCTTTGTGAGTTAACTCTAGAGGTATATAGGTCCTAGCTTTGAAAATGAGCAAATCATTCATTATGGAGTTGAGCCTGTGATGGTGTCCCCATCATTTCCATACTCCAGTTCGCAGCCTCTGCTCCTCCTGGTCTGCAGTGATCAGGTTCCAGAGGCCACTGAGCACCGCACCCCACCCTCCCCCACAGCCTTCAGGGCTGGAACCGACCCCCAGCCCCCACTCTATCAGTCCCCTTGGTCTGTTACTCCTGTGTGCTGCTCAAGTATTATCGTTTCCTTTGTGCATCTGTGACATGAAAGAAGTGGAGGAAGCACTGCTAGCAAAACAGATGTTTATAAAAGTGTAACACAGGTGTCAGTTTGATTTTCACTCGTACCTTCCATTTTGTTCAGAATTCATTATTCCCCAAGTGAAAGCTGCAGAGAGAGAGAGGAAATGTCAAACTGATCTCATCATTAGTTAAAGACATGTTCAGGGATTTTGGAATTCTAGGCCAGCATACTCAATTTCTAGGAAAACAGGGAAATCAAGACCTGGAGAAAACAAACAACCCAATCAAAAAATGGGCAGAAGATCTAAATAGACATTTCTCCAAAGAAGACATACAGATGGCCAAAAAGCACATGAAAAGATCCTGAACATCGCTAATTATTAGAGAAATGCAAATCAAAACTACAGTGAGGTACCACCTCACATCAGTCAGAATGGCCATCATTAAAAAGTCTACAAATAACAAATGCTGGAGAGGGTGTGGAGAAAAGGGAACCCTCTTGCACTGTTGGTGGGAATGTAAATTGGTACAGCCACTATGGAGCACAGTATAGAGGTTCCTTAAAAAACTAAAAATAGAGCTACCATATGATCCAGCTGTCCCAGTCCCGGGCATATATCTGGAGAAAACCATAATTACAAAAGATACATGCACCCGAATGTTCATTGCAGCAGTGTTTACAATAGCCGAGATATGGAAGCTACCTAAATGCCCATTGACGGATGAATGAATAAAGAAGATGTGGTACATATATACAATGGAATACTACTCAGCCATAAAAAAGAATGAAATAGTGCCATTTGTGTCCACATGGATGAATCTAGAGATTATCATACTAGTTGAAGTAAGTCAGAGAAAGACAAATATCATATGGTATCGCTTATATGTGGAATCTAAAAAAATGATACAAATGAACTTACTTACAGAACAGAAACAAACTCACAGACTTAGAAAACAAACTTATGGTTATCAAAGGGGAAAGGTGCAGGGGGAGGGATAAATTAGGAGTTTGGGATTAACATATACACACTACTATATATAAAATAGGTAACCAACAAGGACCTACTGTATAGCACAGGGAACTCTACTAAATATTCTGTAATAACATAAATGGGAAAAGAATCTGAAAAAGAATATATAACTGAATCACTTTGCTGTATACCTAACTAACATAGTGTTGTAAATCAACTATATTCCAATATGAAATTAAAAAAATTTTTTAATCCCCCCCCCCAAAAAAAAGACCTGAGAGACAGATTGCAACTGTGGGGCTTCCATGAAATAGGCTGTGCGGTAGGATGCTTGACCACGCTTTCCAAGGGGGTAGTTAATTTTATTCTTAATTTTCATGATTGAAGTTACAAAATCCACGTAATGAAACAGATTGTGCTGATGTGCACAGAGGTAGTATAGAGCCTGCTCACCTCTGTTTGGTGAGATACTGACAGGGTTTTCCTGGTTGACGTGTGTGCGTCTGTCCTGAGCAGAAAGTGGTAGAACTTCTCCTTCCTCCGTTTCACTTCCCATCTCTCTCACTGGGTGTTAGTTTCTTCATCTCTACAGAGGAGGTGTGGGCTGTCATGTGATGATGTCTGTTAATTGCTTTCTTTAAAAAGGAGAAAAGAAGAAGAAGTAGAATTATTTATAGTGAGTGGAGGTATGTTAGTCTAATTAGTTGAAATCTAGAAAGCCATGTATATCTTACTTACTTGGTTTATTTGGAAATAGAAACCAAATGCTCTGTAGAAAGCAGGGAAAATCTTTGTGTTGTTTTAACTGCAAACACACAATGCCTGTTTCAGAAATTCTTATGACTCTTCTTATGACTAATGATTACATTACATTTTAAAGCAAGGCATTTAATTCCTTGGCACTGGGAAATCAGTTTTGGGGGTACAATTTTTTTAAGTGTGAAATTGACTCTTTTATAACTATTCTTGAATACTTTTCCATTCCTTTTTCTTCTTCTTTTTTTGATTCCATGCATTATTGTTAAAGACCTCAGCATAGCAATATTATTTGTATTGAAACAGAAGAAACAAGTGTGATACTCTGGGGTCACAATTTTATAAATTTATGCATACTGCTAGAGACTGGAGGAGAGCCTGAAAAACAATTGGAATTGCAAAAGAATGAAGTGTTAGTTAAATATAGATTTTTGGAATATAGGTTTTTCCCTGTTGCATGGGGGAGAAATGGGCTTTTCCAGTAGTTAACAAGTAAGTTAATTTCAGGGTAGTTGAGATTTAGCCTCTTGTTTGTAACAGAATAGTAATATAACTTTTTTTTTTGTTAAAGAGATACAGAAAAAAAAACAGAATGAGGTAGAAGGTAACCTGATAAATTTATATGAAAAAATGGCATTTATTTAAGCAAAAGTCTTTGAGAGCCTCCCTCCTCTCCTATATAATTAATGTTATACTTAGTTTTATGCTTCGTACCAGAGTGCAGTATACCAGTGATTTTTTTAGAGCTTGGGAGTGCCAGAGGTAGTAAGCAAATCTCAAACTGTCAGCTTTGAGATTATGTGTGTCTGCTATTTGAGTCCAAAAGGGCTTAACAGCTGAATATAGATTTTTAAATCACCGTTGGGATTTAGATTTTTACTCTGAAAGATTAGGTCATTTGACAGTAGGCAAGGGCATTTTCATTCTCAAGACTGTTTTGCAGGCCCAGCAGAAAGCTCCTCCATCAGCCCACGAGGGGCGTCATTCTCCCGGCTGAGGCGTACTAATCTGGGGTATTACACATACAAAAATAATACAACAGGGGCTTCCCTGGTGGCGTAGTGGTTGGGGGTCCGCCTGCCGATGCAGGGGACGCGGGTTCGTGCCCCGGTCCAGGAGGGTCCCACATGGCACGGAGCAGCTGGGCCCGTGAGCCACGGCCGCTGGGCCTGTGCGTCCGGAGCCTGTGCTCCTCAATGGGAGAGGCCACAACAGTGAGAGGCCTGCATACGGCAAAAAAAAAAATAATAATAATAATACAACACAGGGGGATTTGTTCTGTAGACTGATCCCAGCAAGTGGGTTTTAAATTGGCAGCGCGCAGATAGGAAACAATTGGTCCATATACCGAGGATTAAAGGTATTTAGAATGTATATTGTGTTATTATGTTTGATGTGCAAGAAATTTTTACACCTGAAAGTTTGTTTTAGGAACTCACCAATATGAAGACTGATCAGTTGGGGGAAAAAATTTGACAGTGATTATTGCAATTATATTTTCAAAGATACATGCAGTACATTGATGATGTAAAATATGTTGGTTACGTGAGATTTTTAAATTAAATGATTGGATGCAATTTACATACTTTAATATATATATCTATATTTATATAGATCTTTGAAGTATAGTATTTTCTTTTAAAGAGAAGAAAGGTTCTGCAGGCTGTGCTTCTTCTTCACTGGTTCCTCAGCAAACATCCGCAACAGCATTCAAACTTGGGCTTATCAGAGACCAACCAAGTCAGACCCCTCTGGTGTGGAGCCTGGGGGTCTACTTTTCAAGAACCCCCTCAGATGATTACAGTGCACAGCCAGGCTTCCGAGCCACTGTTCTAAAGTTCTGTGTGTTTCACATGGAAAGGCACATAGTTGAAAGAAATCTTGTAGTTACCTTGTAGTAATTGTAAAAAGAAAAAAAAAATCAGTTTAGTTCTTTAATATTCTGGAAAATATCAGATTGAAAAGAATACCTCCTTCTCTAAGAAATAATTTCATTCCTTACCTGAGATGCCCGGAACTCAACATAACCAAATAGAAGATGGCAGAACAGCTGATAGCTACAGACCAACACTGGCATGAATTAGACTTGAACTAGGCTTAGATTATCAAGCAAGTTAAATTCAGCACTAAGCTGAGGTTAAAGGGGGGAGGCATGTGAGTAAATGAAGTAGAACAGTAGTACTGTGTAACCTTTTAAAGAAGTTTGAAACCTCTGGTTGAATGAAGCATAGTAATTTCATAGAACTGAAGTATAGACTCTGAAGGCTTAAGGTACAGTGACTCACTGTGATTAAAAGTGGAAATTCTGGAAAGCATGAATGTGGCTATGTTGATGATTATTTTGGTATTTTAAAATGCGATGCATGGAACAGGTTAGTACATTAAGATAATTAAGGTAAGGTCGTGTAAAGAAATGTCACTAGAAACCTGAGAAAAGTAAAATGGCATCAGGCATTTATAATTACAAGCAAGGATAAATTTGCCTGGGTTCGTGTTTTGGTACCAGTGGCTAGGGGAGGGGTGGTAAACAGAAGGATATTTTTGCTGACGGGTCACACAACTGTGGGTCAGATGTGACTCATTTCATCCATTAGCTTAATCAGTAAAACTGAGTGTGTTTATATCTGGAGGAATTCAAAGATGATTACTACATAGTCCTTGCTCTC
This sequence comes from Hyperoodon ampullatus, assembly GCF_949752795.1. Classification (NCBI taxonomy): domain Eukaryota; kingdom Metazoa; phylum Chordata; class Mammalia; order Artiodactyla; family Ziphiidae; genus Hyperoodon; species Hyperoodon ampullatus. Next base: position 87,613,186 of record NC_136924.1, on the reverse strand, counting down.
AAGAAACCTGTAGGTAAATAAGATAATATAGGTGTGTAGGTGAATAGAACGTATACCAGTAACAACAATAACAGAACGTTGACTTTTTTCATTGATACAGTAGTTGGAAAAGGGGTTTGTTTACTGGAGAAGCCAGTGCTAGAAGGGTTAACTCGTGTACTGTCAGTTGTTAAAGTCACAGTATTTAAGTGGATAAATAAAATGGTGCTTAAGAAGATATGTTAAGGATCTGATCTGGGAGTGGGGGGGATCGGTCAGGAGGGGAAAAGGGAAAGATGGTAAAAGGAGGTACTGCTTCGTGGTGATCTCTGTACTGCAGTACCGGGGATTGGGAGTTGTGGTCCATCTGGTGGAAAGAGAGGCATAGCTTGGCACTGTGGAATAGGTCACAAGGTCCAACCGTCTGGGAGAAGGGAAGGTAATGATTAGCCGTATCACTTGTGTCGGCCAAGTGAACTAAGATTGAAGGAGGAAGCCACTTCTTGAAGGGAACTGCAGTAAAAATCAAGACTATATACCAGCTACGCTGCCAGCTACTTGTATCATTTAATCCTTGAAACGGCCCTATGAGGAGGATACTATTATGTTCCCCACTTTTCAGTTAAGGAAGCTTAGTCCAGAGAAGTGAACAGCTGCCCTAAATCACAAGGCTGGGAGGTGGTAGAGCCAGGATTTGGACCCAGCGTTGTCTGACCTAAGAGATGGCGTATCACCTCCTTTAGCCTGAGTGGATCGTTAGTATCCAAAGCCAAATGGAGCTGGGCAAGGCAGGGACTGATGACTGGTACAAGCAAAATCTTTTAGGACTTTGTGGCTGGTGTACTACTTTTTTGGGGGGGGCATGGTTTTTGTTAGATGCACAGTCTAGATAAATATCATGGAACAACAAAGGATATGGAAGTGAGAGAGTGGCAAAATAAGGGCCCAAAGACTGCATTTGAATGGGTCTTGTAGTGTTTTGAGGCAGTAGTACAAGATGGAAGGGTAAGATGGGATCTTTTTGAGATCCGGAAAGGATTCCTAAAGTCAGATTCTTAAAAAGGAATTTAGGTTTTACTTGATTATATTCTGGAGAACTGAAAGCTTTCAAGTGGGACGTTACATGACTGAAGCTGATAATAGGATGCGAGTTAGAGTATTATTTTTATCCAAGGGATTTGTTCTGCTTCAGCGTGGTCCCAGTGGATGTCGAAGGTAGCAGATAGAATGAGTCAAAGGTTGGTTGAACAGGGAGGAAGATGTCACTTCCACTTACAGTTGTTTGAAACTATTTACATCATCACTCTCCTTGGGACAGTGAGGGTGGGAGAAATTCGTGGAGCCCATTCGGCACCGAGGGGTCCCTAGTACTGGGCTTACAGAGTGAAGGCCGTGATCTAGATGGACATCAGCCTTGCGTGATGCTGATATCAGAGAGACGAACCCAAGTCTGAAGATTATTTAGCTGTGTGACCCCAGACAAGTTAATTGGTCTGTCTTTTTTTTCTTTTATTTTTTTTTTGTGGTACGCGGGCCTCTCACTGTTGTGGCCTCTCCCGTTGCAGAGCGCAGGCTCCGCACGCGCAGGCTCAGCGGCCATGGCTCACGGGCCCAGCCGCTCCGCGGCATGTGGGATCCTCCCGGACCGGGGCACGAACCCGTGTCTCCTGCATCGGCAGGCAGACTCTCAACCACTGTGCCACCAGGGAAGCCCCTGGTCTGTCTTTTTAAGTCTCAAGTTCCTCCTGCTAGAGTAGGATTAGTAGTAGTACCACCCTCACTAGCATGAGGAGTAACTGAGTTTAGCTCAGTGTATTAGTTTTCTGTTGCTGTTGTAAAAATTAGACACACTTTACTGTTGTAAAAATTAGCCAGCAGTGTTGCATTTCTCCCAGCCTTCTTGCACGGTTCCACCCCCCCTGTGACTCTTCTGCCTCCCTCTTCCATGTTTAAGGGCCCTGGTGATTCCATCAGGCCACCCAGCTACTCCAGAACAATCTCTCCATCTTGTCTCCCCATTTTAACTACGTCTGCAAAGTCCCTTTTGCCATGTAAGGTAGTGAAGTAACCGAATCGCGGGTTCTGGTGATCAGGACGTGGATATCTTGGGGGGGATACCCTGTTACCCCTACAGTGCCACCGTGCCTACAAATTGCTACCATTTAAGCAGTTTCTAGTACTATTAGTATTATTGTTGTCATCATCGTTACTGTTAATGACAGGATCACTCGCCGCTAGCATTTCACTGGTAACGTTAGTGTCACAGCACTGCTGAAAGCTTTATTTTCATTTGCTGGATCTGTTGGATCTGTTTGGCAGAGATGGATCTGTTTGGCTCTACTGGATCTGTTTGGCAGAGATGTCAATCTGATAATATAAGTAGTTTAACTTGAGGTGGCATGTTAGTTTTTAGAAGTACTCAGGAAGGAAAATTCTGAACTCTCAAGTTGTGCAAAGATATTTTTTTCCCAGATAATAGCATATGGCGCTCATTAATCAGCCTTGTCATCAGAATGTAAAGTTATGTGTGCCATTTTATTATTAATGATTTGCAAGTAAGAGGACTGGTAACTGTTTTCTTCCTAATACATTTCTAATATATCTGGTTGGTAAGAGACTACATATTATATAATTTGCTTTATATTTTATGGTTTAAATAGTTGTTTTTGAACAGCAAATAGTTATATTTGTAAAAAGCAGAAAAAAATTTTATACTGTTGGCTTGCTACTTATTTTTTTAAACCTTCAGATTTATTTATACACCAATTAAAGCCCTGTAAATTACACTTGAACAGGCGTTAATATGAGCACCTAAAATGTTAAGTTTTTTGTTTGGCCAGATGAGGGCACTTTTTCTTTACATTTCTGGAGTTTGAGCTCTGAAGCAGATTTGTTTTTCTCCATCCAAGCTGTTACTTACTTTCTGTTATTATTGCCAGTGAGAGAAATAGTTCTGACATTTTTAATGTTTTGATTGTGTTGTATTCTTAGAGGTTGATCTTTCCCCAAAAGGAAAAAGCTTCAGCTTCTTGCAAAATTTTTGTATACAGGAACTGTAAAATGAATGACAATTTCTGTGGTACAGGGTAGTTTTAAGAAATACATGTGTATGTGATTTGTAGTTTTGCTTATAATTAGTAATAGCAATTGACATTTACTTTTATCCTAATTCGAGTACTCTGTCCATAGCAAGATGAAGTTGAATTAGACAGACTCCTCTTTTCCTCATCAAACTTCTTACGCCTACTTTACATTGAATCAGTGTCACTTTGTATCTCCATCAAAATCCAAGTAATGAAGAGGAAATAAAATACCAGAAATATTTTGTCTTAAAAACAACCCCCAAAACCAAAAATAAATAAATAGAAAGGTTAGATAGACCACAGTCCAACACCTGTAAGTAAAATATCAGATGTAGCATGTTTAACTTTTTTATTTGTAGTGCTGGCTGTCAAGGGCTAGGGTGAGTTGAGTAGGCTAAGGTTTCTAAGGTTATGTGTGATGGTACTAAAAACAGTACAGGGCTTCCCTGGTGGCGCAGTGGTTGAGATTCCGCCTGCCGATGCAGGGGACGCGGGTTCAAGCCCTGGTCCGGGAAGATCCCACATGCCGCGGAGTGGCTGGGCCCGTGAGCCATGGCCGCTGCGCCTGCGCGTGCGGAGCCTGTGCTCCGCAACGGGAGAGGCCACAGCAGTGAGAGGCCCGTGTACCGCAAAAAAAAAAAACAACCAAAAAAAGCAGTACAGACCGCAGTTGCTTCGTGTTGATGTGAATAATCTAAGGAGAAAACCAAAGACAGAGTCATGTTGAGGATTATATTAAAAGGCCCCCGTCACAAAGCTCTTGTCATCTCCCCGTAGATAAAACACATTTAGGACTTCTTTTGAAAGTTAAGTTTCTGAACAGCAATGAAACAGGGAACTTGCTTATTAAAGTTTAAAAAACACTAATGAAAATAAATGTCATCAAACTTGATTGACTTGAAGGAGATTAAAAAGGGGAGAAACCACCATGAATGAGTCCAAAGAGCAAGTTTGTTTAAAATCGTGCACAAGTTTAAAAGTCATGAGAAGAAATGAATTAGTTTTAAAATATACGTATAGCAAGATGAGGATGAAGAATACCTCCCTGGAGCAGAGTCAGGAAAGCTGCTGTCAAGTGACTCTGGAAGCGGGTAGGGGCATCAGCTTAGTGAGCCAGCCGACCTTAGTGTCCCCTATGACTGCCCGGCAGCGCTGTGATCACCATCATCACAGCCCTTACTATGGGCACCAGCTGTGCTGCAGGGGCTTCTCCTTCACTTACTCTCGTCAGCGTCCCTGTGAGACACGTATTATTATTCCCAGTTTAAAGATGAGGACATTTAGGCTCAGAGACATTAAGCAATGCGTTCAGTGCCACAAAAACTAGAAAATAATGTGTTCTCAGGCCAAAATTCATGTCATAAGAATTAAAGACGCTTTAAAGATAGGAGGAATATCACCAAGAAGCAAGGGCTTCGGGTTGAAAGGATGGAGTTCCCAGTCAGCTCTGTCTGCCTCAGAAGGCCGTCTGAGCTGCTTGGTACCTACGAGGAAAGATTTGTTACGGCCTCAGCAGCATGCACATCTCCGGCCTATCGATGGACTGTTCCTATTAGTCCCTGGGAGAGGAAAAACAGAGTATCTTAGTGTTTAATATCTACCAACATTATTATTTTTTTAACCTAGGGGATTACTAAGAAAAAGGAAAGAAGACAGTCGTGGCTTTTCACCTTAATTCTGTTTCTGTTCCCTGACTTTCTGTTTTATAAATTTTGGTAGTGGTCTTTTGCCTAGACCTTACCAAGACACAGACTGCTGGAAAAATAAAGCCAAACTTTTTTTTTCCTTCTGACAATCCTTTTTAGCAAGTAGTAAATATTTTAAACCAGGAAAAGTGTAGATCTTTAATAAGAATTCAACTTTTCTCTCCCTTTCATTAAACATTCATTGGGAGACTTCTGTGTACCAGCCGCTCTGCTTGGCCTGTTGGATACAGATGTAAGACACAGCTGTGCCCTTGCTGTTGGTTTATAGTCTGGGGTGGGAACTCAGGAAGTACACCAGTCATTACGGTGAAATGGGATAAATACTGTGACAGCGGGCGGGGTGCCCTGAAAGCACGTACCCCAGCCTGGGCAGGAGTAGGGGGACGGCGTCATGGAAGGAAGATGTGATGTTTGAGCTGAATCCTGAAGCACAAGTGATCAGAGTATTTCTCACACTGAGAGGGACGAAGGGCTGGGTTTTAAAGGGGAGATGTTTGTTTTGGATATTTGGGGCGCGGTACTTAGGTTCTGAGGTGTATATTTGGTTTTTTAAAATGTGGGAGTGGAATTTTTTTAAGGATTTTTTTTTTTTTTTTTTTTTTTTTTTTTGGTCCGGAGGTGAATATTTGAGACTCGTTTGAATAGAAGTGACAGAAAAGATAGATTAGTGATAGAATAAGGTAGAAAAAGAGGGGAGGAAACTGGGGAGTGAATGAATGCCTGAGAAAGTCAGAGAGGTTCCCGGAACCTCAGAGTCAGAAGCTAGACCGGTGCTTCGGGAAGAGGTGACGCGGCGTCTGCGGAGGGGGTGCCGCGCCCCTACGTGGAGGCCGACGAGGAAGGCACCGGCTGTGGTTAGGCCGCCAGTCAGTGTCGTGCACGCGTAGATTTCAGGTGACGTTTTAGAAATGTGCCCGTTCTTCTCGAAGCCTTTTTTACACTGGTTCTTGACCTTGGAGAGGGCATCCACGGGCCTCTTTGAAGCTGTGTACAGACGTCGACTGCGTCTCTTTATTTTGTTCCCTGCCCATCGTCCTCTTTCTCCTGACAATCTAACCTGCATTTTCTTTGGGAAATAACTCCCTGCTCGCTCTCAGGCCTGGTCTTGCCCTGTATTTGATGCACACCTGACCTTAGGAATGTGCACGTGATGTGACTGGACCAGTGAGACTTGACCCCGGGACTTTGCTGAAGCTCTGGAGGGAAAGAATCTCTTTGGTTGGCTTTGAAGCTGTAAAGGTGTTAAGCCTAGAGCTGTCCTCACGGGACAGGAGACTCGGGGACGGAGCAGGCTGAGGGGCTGAGACGGACAGACACACACCCCTTTATCGTGTGAGTTGAGTCTCTGGATCGATTCCTGGACTTTTCAATTTTTTAAGCCAATAAATTTCCCTTCTTTTGTTTAAGTTCTTTTGAATTGGATTTTCTGTGGTTTGAGGCTCAAAGAGTCTCATTCCTCTGAAGAATACTATGTACGTAACGTATTTTAAATCCTGCAGATGATTCAGGGATTTACAGATTAGTAGAGGCCCACTGAACAGAATTAAATGCTTTACTCTGTTCAATTATTATCAGTAAGATTGGCCCACAAATGTAGATTCAGTATGGTTATCATTAACTAATTTATAATGGTCATTCTTGGGACAGTTTGATCTTTATTACAAACATACGTGTAACATTTTGTTTTTTTATTGTAGATGAGGGGAATGGGACATTTTAATTAATGCCTTTTAGATTAATCGAGGGTTAACCCATTTATGTCCTTCAGCCTCTCAGTAAGGATATCCTTTTGGAAATGTTGGGATTCCATTTTATTCATTTTCTGTCTCTATAGGCTTATAAATATTCTTGCCAACCATAAATCTTAGATCTAGGAAGCAAGACCATGAACCATAAAAGCAACATAACTTGCCAAAGGCCGCATAAAATAAAATATGAAGTCGTCCCTGGCTCTAGCTAAGTTAAGTTGAAGAAAAAGGAAAATGGTTTTGCTAATTTTGTCATTAGGAGTAGGCTTCCAATTCAGTAGAAAATGATGGATATTTTAAAATTTAATTCAATAAAAACTATTTACTAGAAGGCAACATTAAAAATACTAGGGCAGTTGGAAAGTACTTGCTCTGATAAAAAGATTTCCAAGGGCACTGTGACATCTGCCCTCTGGGTTGAGTTAGTGAGGCTGGCCACAGAGAGGGTGATTATTTCTTTCTGGGCACTGCACGTGCCATGGATGGAGCTTCTCCCAGGCGCACACTGATGCTTGTTAGGCTTACATAGAACAAAAAAGTTGGATTATAATCACCTGTGGAGAGCTGAGGATGTGCCTGAATTCAGTCTACTAAATTTCTTGTTTTCTGTAGAAGGAGACATTTCATAAGAGAATAATACCAACTAATTTCTAGTTAGTAGGTAGAAGAAAAGGAGTAAGAGTAAAAAGGTTAGATTGAAATTGAGTCCCAGACCACATTCCCTATGCTCTGGTCATGTGTTCCTTGATACTGGTCTGATGTTCTCAGCCTCCATGCTTTTTTATTTTATTCTCTATCTAAAATACCATTTATGATTTAGTATTAAATTATGTAATTTATGAATTAGCACTAATTAGCATTAGTATATGAAGTCCTGTACTCTAATGCAGCTCACACTCCAAGAAGCTTTTTGAGGCATTATAGTCAGACTTAATCTCTTCCCACTTATGAACAAGCATCCTCCCTTTCTCTGTCCCTCCATTTGTGCAGACTTTATGTATTTTTTTCCTACTACATGCTTTAGGCATTGTAAGTGCTAGTGGGTCAAAGAAGAACAATGTGCCATTCCTGCCCTCTGGTGGTTGAAAGAAACATTGCAAACAAGTGATTATAAAGATCTGTGTGCTATGACTCTTCATCAGCCTTGGCATCATCCGTTTCTTTCATTCCTGCTGCGTTTATTCATTCACTGATTGGTCAGTCATGTAATGAGCATCTTCTGTATGACAGGCTTTATCAGTACTCTAATGGTGCCTTGTCTGGTGTAGCAGCATTCTGGGCTTCAGTAGCAACAGTTTACACATGTGAGGTCTTTCAAATGGAATTACCAAGGCATGCTTTCGATGTGTCTAGATCTGACTTTCTGCCTCCATATTTGGGTTGCAAAGTGTTTTCCTATCTGCATCTAACATTTCTAGGCCTACTGAGCTTCAAATTGGTTGTACATGTGATGGATGAAAAATAAAGAAGTATTGTACTGTAGTTCTCTCTTGCTGCCTAACAAATTACGTCGAAACTTAGCAGCTTAAAACAGTAAGCATTTAATATCTGAGTTTCTGAGAGTCAGGAATTACGGAAGTGACCTACCTGGGTGGTGACCTAGCTGGGTGGTCTGGCTCCGTCTCTTAGGGGAATGCGGTCAAGATGTTGGTGGGGGCTGTAGTAACCTGAACGCTTGTCTAAGGCTAGGATATGCTTCCAAGTCGATCCTGATCAGTGGGAGGCCACAGCTCTTCAGGTCATGGTGCTTGGCTTCCCCTGGAGTGAGCAATTCAAGAGAGAACAAGAGGGAGGCCTCAGTGTCTTCAATGACCTCGCCTTACAGGTGAGGTAAGAGGACTGCGTAGGGCTTGACTGCCAGGAGGTGAGAATCACTGGGGGCCATCTTGTCTGCTGGCCACCACGTGTTACAACCCCATGTTTGTGAGCCTCTGTCAGTGAATTTGGGCCCATATGAAGAAGACACTAGTAAATCTTCAAATGGAAGTATTTTAGAGTGAAATAAAGGGTTGAAAAATTAGACCAGCTCATCTTCACTTTAATTTCATTCTTCATTCCCCTGGGAGGATGCTGATAAGTTCTCAGTGCTCCCAAGCTAATGCTTTTTTTTTTTTTTTTTTCCCCATTTATTTATTTATTTTTGTGGTACGCGGGCCTCTCACTGTTGTGGCCTCTCCCGTTGCTGAGCACAGGCTCCGGATGCGCAGGCTCAGCGGTCATGGCTCACGGGCCCAGCCGCTCCGCGGCATGTGGTATCTTCCCGGACCGGGGCACGAACCCGTGTCCCCTGCATCGGCAGGCGGACTCTCAACCACTGCGCCACCAGGGAAGCCCGAGAACAAATTTTTATGAACGTGAGACAAACATTTTCATTTTTTAAATCTGTGATCTGTTTCTGTTTCCGTGCCACTCAGTGGTGAGAAGTATTTCTGCAGAGAGGATGCTTAGTGATGGCTGCTTGTTTCTCAGAGGCTCTTTGTCAAATTGCTTACATATTTTAATTTGAGCAGTGAGCACCATTTGGGGTCTACGGTCTGTCAGAACGCTGCTAGCCTCCACAAGGTTGTGATGAAAAATGGCAGAAATACAGGTGATCGGGTGGTAAGGAAAGTGTGGCCACCTCATGCATATGCAGGTTTAAACATTGCTGGGTTACTAAGCACGGATGTGAGCAGAGCTGAGAGTAAAGTGTCTAGAACAGAATCTTACTTTAGTATTAAGAACATCGGTCTTTGAAGTAAAATTAGAAAGGAAAATTAAAGTTGCCACTCCTCTCTGCTACCTTTCCCCCAAGTAATTTTCCTCCCCGTTTTCCATCCCACCTTAATACATGTTTTCATAAGTAAAATCTGTTTTCAGGTTTGTATGTTTATTTTGAAAGTGCAGCAATGCTACTTTCAGCATTGTAAATGGATGGGAAAGGAAAATATGGGAGGATATAAACAATTTAAAATATTAGAATTCTATTGATCTGGTTTTCATGTCGATTTCAATACCATTATAGAAACAAATCATATTAGAAATGATATTTCTAGCTATGCAATTTTATTGATGCTTCTGGTAATAGCCAACCTAGAATACACGTTTCCATGGAATAACTATAATAGCCTATAATGTTTGTTTATCTTTAAGGTCTTATTTTGCAGATATGACTCATGAAATTAATATATTAATAAGTTTGTGATCCGAAATGGCAAAAGGATAGATGATAATGTATTATACATTGAGATTATTTCCTTTAGAACTTATTTCATTGACCATATTGTATCACATTGATTGATTTGTATATATTGAAGAATCCTTGCATCCCTGGGATAAACCCCACTTGATCATGGTGTGTGATCCTTTTAATGTGCTGTTGGATTCTGTTTGCTAGTATTTTGTTGAGGATTTTTACATCTATGTTCATCAGTGATGTTGACCTGTAGTTTTTTTTTTTCTGTGACATCTTTATCTGTTTTTGGTATCAGGGTGATGGTGGCCTCCTAGAATGAGTTCGGGAGTATTCCTCCCTCTGCTATATTTTGGAACAGTTTGAGAAGGATAGGTGTTAGCTTTTCTCTAACTGTTGGATAGAATTCACCTGTGAAGCCATCTGGTCCTGGGCTTTAGTTTGTTGGAAGATTTTAAATCACAGTTTCAATTTCAGTGCTTGTGATTGGTCTGTTTATATTTTCTGTTTCTTCCTGGTTCAGTCTTGGAAGGTTGTACTTTTCTAAGAAGTTGTCCATTTCTTCCAGGTTGTCCATTTTATTGGCATACAGTTGCTTGTAGTAGTCTCTCAAGATCCTTTGTATTTCTGCAGTGTCAGTTGTTACTTCAGACAAAGCACCGATCCTCTGTGCGGGAATCTCTCCGCTTTGTCCTCCGCACCCCTGTTGCTGCGCTCTCCTCCGTGGCTCCGAAGCTTCCCCCTTCTGCCACCCGCAGTCTCCGTCCGCAAAGGGGCTTCCTAGTGTGTGGAAACCTTTCCTCCTTCACAGCTCCCTCCCAGAGGTGCAGGTCCTGTCCCTATCCTTTTGTCTCTGTTTATTCTTTTTTCTTTTGCCCTACCCAGGTACGTGGGGGAGTTTCTTGCCTTTTGGGGGGTCTGAGGTCTTCTGTCAGCGTTCAGTAGGTGTTCTGTAGGAGGTGTTCCACGTGTAGATGAATTTCTGGTGTATTTGTGGGGAGGAAGGTGATCTCTACGTCTCACTCCTCCGCCGTCTTGAAGGTCTCCTCAGTCTTACTCTTTTCTTTTTTTTTTTGCGGTACGCGAGCCTCTCACTGCCGTGGCCTCTCCCATTGCGGAGCACAGGCTCCGGACACGCAGGCTCAGCGGCCATGGCTCACGGGCCCAGCCGCTCCTCAGCATGTGGGATCTTCCCAGACTGGGGCATGAACCCGCGTCCCCCGCATCGGCAGGCGGACTCCCAACCACTGCGCCACCAGGGAAGCCCACAGTCTTACTCTTAGTATCATTTTTTCCAGAGCTTTTCTGAAGCTTCATTGTGCCTTTTTCATAGAAAGAAAATCATCAGTTCACAATACAACCATCATCACCTTGAGCTGTTTTTGTTCATCCTGTCTCATTTTGGAGTAATCTTGAAATCTTCCCTCCTATTAGACAGTTTTTTTTTTTTTGTTTTTTTTTTTTTTTTTTGCGGTATGCGGGCCTCTCACTGTTGTGGCCTCTCCCGTTGTGGAGCACAGGCTCCGGACGCGCAGGCCCAGCGGCCATGGCTCACGGGCCCAGCCGCTCCGCGGCACATGGGATCCTCCCAGACCGGGGCACGAACCCGTATCCCCTGCATCGGCAGGCGGACTCTCAACCACTGCGCCACCAGGGAGGCCCTATTAGACAGTTTTAAGAAATGTTTGGCTCTAGTATTTATATTTTCAGTGGTAGAAATACTGCCTTAATGCTAGGAAAACTTCCTCATGGATAATAATGCCTTCCTCTTGAAGCATTACAAATTAGTAAGTGAATTATCCGTTGAGTGGATAAATTTATTTTTTATTTACCAAAATAAATGCTCTTTGATCAGCTTAATGCAAAGCCTGTACCAGGCACTACAGAAGAGAGAACTGGAAGATACTTCTGCATGCAAGATACGTCCTCTGTCTGCAGCCCTTGTCATAAAAGCAGAGAGCTTTTAGCTACTGCATATTAGTAATAACAATGGGAATGTTTACTGGGTGGAAAATATAATTGTTGCTGGGACATTACAGAGTTAAAAATCAACTTAGAAGCCCAGCATATCTGATTATTTCTAGCATGTTGGGAAAGTGAAGGTGATTCATTTGGTCAGAAGTCCCAGTGATCTCAGGGTCACTTCAGGTTCCCTATGTGATCTTCCTCTTCTTGCTTGCCTTACCCTTTCGAGACAGCCACTGTGTTTCAAAAGGGATGTCCCCAAGGAAAAGGGACTTCCCTATCCCCAACCCCCAAGATGGACAGAACTGAAGTTAGGAAAAAGCCGATTTCCACGTGGATTTTAAAATATCAATGTGAAAACAAAATGAACAGTGAAGCCCGGGTTTTTAACAGACAGTCAGAAGAGAAGTCAGAAAAGGAGAGCAAGTTGGTGAGAGCTGGGAGAGTATGGTGACTCATTAGTTTTCTAGGATGTTAATGTATTTGGCATTTTGTGTCACTGGTGTTAAACTTTTTTGACCATTATCTGCAACAAGAAATACATATTATTACATGACCCAGTGTTCACATACAAATACATTTCTTTACATAAAACTGAAGTGAAAAATTATTTTCCCCTTACTACCTGTACCTTCTCTTCTGTGTCATTATTTTAAAGTGCTGGCAGAAAGCATCCCATTAATTGCATTTCATTATCCTCTAATGGGCCAGACCAGGGGTAAAAAATACTGCCTTGGGAAACAGTGAGATTCACATGGGCAAGAACAGAAGTGAAGTAAGGATTGCTTTTTGGATGTAACTGTTACTGTGGGTTATCTGCCAGTTTGTAGAAATCCAACTACTTTGATCATCTGACACACAGCTTTCCACCCAGCAAGTGTCAAGTTACTGTTGAAGAAACACAGCACAGCAGTCATTACTACTGTACAGCCAAATCAGTTGTTGCTGATATCAGTCTCGTCCCCTAAACTCATCCTATTGCAAGACAGGAGATGCTTGTTTATCAACTGCAGCTGCCACTGACCAAAACAGCTATACAGAATAAGCTAAACTGTAACTTAATCAGATGAGGAGGATCCCCTGTGACTTCACATCACTCCAGAACTTTGTACTATAACCATTTCTTGTCATCCACAGTTCCTGCAGGGCAGGAATTCTGGAGCTGCTTGGTAGGGCAGTTCTGGCTCAGGGTGTCTTATGAGGTTTTAGTTTGATGTTGGCTGGGGCTTGGAAGCTGGGGATGGAGGGTCACATGGCTAGCAAGTTGGGACTGGCCAGTTGGTTTCTCTCCACATGGACCTCTCCACCGGGTTACATGCCTCTCGTGACATGGCAGCTGGCTTTGTCCAGAGCAAGCCATCCTAAAGACCAAGACGGAAACCCAAGGAGGTGCGATACATAGGTGTGTGTACCAGGAGGTGAGGATCCTTGGCTATCTTAGAGGCTGGCTACCATTCCTTAAAATAATATCTTTATTAATCATTGCCTTGATTTTTTTTTTGTGTGTGTGTGTGTGTGGTACGCGGGCCTCTCACTGTTGTGGCCTCTTCCGCTGCGGAGCACAGGCTCCGGACGTGCAGGCTCAGCGGCCATGGCCCATGGGCCCAGCCGCTCCGCGGCATGTGGGATCTTCCCGGACCGGGGCATGAACCCGTGTCCCCTGCATCGGCAGTCGGACTCTCAACCACTGTGCCACCAGGGAAGCCCTGCCTTGATTTTTTAATGAAGGGAAAAGGAAACATGTAAATGACTGTTTTATTTTTTAATTTTGTAAGCCATTTCATTTGCAGAGAAGTGCTGACATTTCTACTTTTCATGGGAAATTTGGAGAGAAACCAAAGGTATAAAAATGATAAATTTTAGAAAATGGGATTCATGAGGAAATACTGAATCATTAAGCAAGTTATATTTAAAGTGCAGAATTATGAAAAATTAGTTAAATATTGGGAAGAATCTAAATGGAATTAATAAGGATAGAAAATAATTTAGTAAAATTAGTAATGCTAATCATTAAATAAGTAAAATGACCCATCAACTGATTGGTCAGAGACATGTGTCACTAAATTTTTACAGAGTAGATAGAAGACTGTCATACACATTTCACTTAATTGCTGCTCTAGATTAGGAGTTGGCAACAGTGGCCTGTGGACCAAAGCCAGCCTGCTGCCTTTTTTTGTAAATAAAGTTTTATTGGAATGCAGCCGCATCCATTTGTTTACATGTTGTCTATGACTGCTTTCTCACTACAACAGCAGAGGTGATCATTGTGACCAAGACTGTTTGGTCCACAAAGCCTAAAATATTTGCTATCCTTTGCAGAATAAGTTTGTTGACCACTGCTCGAGATTTAGATTTTAGACTTTTAAAGGTTAGGTTAGGTTTTGTAGTGTTGATGAGATGCGTAAATCCAAGGACTGTAGCATGTAAGTGGACTTGTAAACACAAAAGAAGGTGCAGTGTCAAGTGTTTTTAATTTTTTTTAGAAGAAAAGTCTTAATAATTAGAAAAGGAGTAGAATATAGTGAGATTCACAAGAATAATGCTTCATTAGGGAAGACTTTGTTTATTAGGATAATTCATGAGCTTCACATGGGGCTCGTGGGGGAACACATGAGGCCAACATCTGAAAAACAAATGTGAACATTATGTTGACTGAATTAAGTTATTGTGAAAAAGCAATTTAAAATTTTTAATCAGTTTCTTACTCTGAATTGGAAGTGAGGAGTGTTATTATTTACTTGGAAATCTATCCTGGTTTATGATTTCCTTTTTTTTTTTTTAAACATGAAAATATAGTCTTAAGAACATGCCCCTGAGTAATACCCGTTTTCTACCCATCTACTGTGGGATGACTTGAAGAGATACAGGTACTTATCAGTCTTATAATATGCTGCAGACAAACCGAAGAATGAAATTTCTAGGTAAGAAGCACAAAGTTTAGGGCTCAGGGTCAGACGAGTGAGGACAAGATACTAGGTACTTATGTGCAGGGGTTGCAATATATTTCTGATAGTACCAGCAGCATATATTCTCCAGCTGGATTGGTTTTATGGTCATTATTAAAAACTACTTTTCTAAACTAGTGAAAAGAATTTATACCAAATATAATATACTTTAAGATTATGGTATAAAGAAGAAAAGATTTAGAGGTGAAGTTATTAGTATTCCCTGAAATTAACAGCTACCACTTATTGGGTACTTACACTGGGCCAGGCATTGTGTCAGGTACATTTCAAAAATTAGCTCCTTTAATGCTCACAGTAACTCCATAGGGTAAGAAATGACGTTATCTTCAGTCAGCACATGAGTAACCTGAAGCTCAGAGAGTTTAAGTTGCCCGCATTTAGTAGCAGGAGTAGGGCTTGAATGTGGGGGCATCTCGCTCGGGTCTCTCCACACCACGCTGCTCGCCTGGGCACCTGTCACCTTGCTTCTGGCTCCTGTTGGTTTCCTTTCTGTTTTCCCTTCTTCCCATCTCTTTTTCCCTTTTCTCATTTCCTTTTTTCCCTTTTTATCAGTTAATTGCATAACTGATAAATGCTGTGGAAAACAATTTATAAAGCCCAAAAGGGTACAAAGTATCAATAAAACATGAAGGTCACTTCACCCATGCTGCCAGCAGTCACCGTTCTCTCACCTGCTTCTGGGGTGATGTACATGCACCAGAGACACCTGCCAGGATGGGACACACAGTTCTGCCCTGTTCTTTTGGACAGGTGCACGACCTGTTCCATAGTACAGATACTTTCATTTATGCAGCCATTCCTGTTGAGTGTCCTTTGGACTCTTGGCATCTTGTTTTCCCTCTTTGTTGCTGTTTATGTAACTTTGCCTAATGAGCATCTGGTGTTTGCCTTACCTACACTAATTGAGACGACTGAAGTGTATCTGTGAGTCTAGGTGATCTTTGAAAAGCCATAGTTACGTTCTTCTGCAACCTGAAATGATATTTTATTGAGTCTAATTTCTTGAATAGGATTTTGTTTCTGTGTCATGAATTCTTGTAACCCTTTCTTAAACTCCTTGAGAAGTGTCCTTCTTTGCTCATTTGTCAACAGATTACGTTTTGTGTGTCAATTCTGATTTAAAATTTTTTAGGGATCTGCTATTTCAAGCAGATGTTTTAAATTACCACAGAAAAGTGATTTTTAGAGTTGATTTGTCATAGGTCATTAAGCTGTAAAATCATATATATTGTTAAATCTATGTAGTGAAAAAATTTGAGCCACAAACTGTCAGGAAGTAATTTTTCCAAAAGAACATTAAGATAACCTAATTTCTGGTGTCATTTTAGTAATTTATTTAAATGAAGATCACAATTTACCATCATTGTTGATATATTGGTTAATTATACTTTTTATACAGCAGTTTTGCTTATTTTGGAAGGTCTTTTTTACTTTTTTATTTTTTTTTAGAAAATCAACTTTTCTAAAATGCAATAGGACTTCGTGTACAGAGTGGCTATTTGTATATAGCAGACACTGGTACATATTTATAAATGATAGAAGGGGGGTGGATGGATAGATGGATAGGAGGGAGGAAGGGGAAAAATAAAACGAAAATTAAAAACTTATCATGTCTGTCTAGCAAGAGTGTCTTACAAAGCAAGAAGAAAACCTATCCTGTCTGCCTCTTGTTTTAGGTACATATAAATAGAAGAGAGACACGAGGTGGCAGAGGAGAGAAAACATGAACTCCTTCTAACCCCTGCCCTCAATTTTGTAGCAGTGAGACTGTGGGCAACCTCTGTCTGTTTCACCTTTTTCCTCATATAGGATGTGGATAGTAAATCTATCTGACAGTATTCTTTTTTTTTTTAACATCTTTATTGGAGTGTAATGGCTTTACAATGGTGTGTTAGTTTCTGCTTTATAACAAAGTGAATCAGCTATACATATACATATATCCCCATATCTCCTCCCTCTTGCGTCTCCCTCCCACCCTCCCTATCCCACCCCTCTAGGTGGTCACAAAGCACTGAGCTGATCTCCCTGTGCTATGCGGCTGCTTCCCACTAGCTATCTATTTTACGTTTGGTAGTGTAAATATGTCATTGCCACTCTCTCACGTCGTCCCAGCTTACCCATCCCCTTCCCCATGTCCTCAAGTCCATTCTCCACGTCTGTGTCTTTATTCCTGTCCTGCCCCTAGGTTCTTCAGAACCGTTTTTTTTTTTGGATTCCATATATATGTGTTAGCATACAGTATTTGTTTTTCTCTTTCTGACTTACTTCACTCTGTATGACAGACTCTAGGTCCATCCACCTCACTACAAATAACTCAATCGTTTCTTTTTATGGCTGAGTAATACTCCATTGTATATATGTGCCACATCTTCTTTATCCATTCATCCGATGATGGACACTTAGGTTGCTTCCACGTCCTGGCTATTGTAAATAGTGCTACAGTGAACATTGTGGTACATGTATCTTTTTGAATTATGGTTTTCTCAGGGTATATGCCCAGTAGTGGGATTGCTGGGTCATATGGTAGTTATCTGACAGTATTCTTGTGCAAATGAAAGATCGGTCATATATCCACAATACCTGCAATGATTCTCAACAGGTTGGTACCATATTGCTGTTGAAGCTGCTTCTCTGGCTTATGAGTTTTTAGCTCTTTTTCTCTGTTTTCTTTCTTTCTTTTTTTTTTTATAGTACAGAATAAAATGACCTTTATTATGTTCAATTTTTAAGACTAAATGTGAATGATATAGTGAACAAAGATATCTAAATGTAAATGCATTTTAAAGGATTTACCACATGTACTTCAAACTTAAAGGAATAATAAGGTTCATGATGTACAATTGATCCTTGAACAACACAGGTTTAAACTGCATGGGTCCACTTATACATGGATTTTTTTTCAGTAAATATACACTATAGTACTACATGATCAGCAGTTGGTTGAATCCATAGATGCAGAACTGCAGATACGGAGGGCTGACTGTAAAGTTATATGCAGATTTTTGACTGTGTAGAGGGTGGATGCCTCTACCACCTTCTGTGGTCAAGGGTCAACTGTAGTTATTTGATAGGGAGTTAGATGGGCTATGGAAAGAACACATAGATAAATTATTCACGCTAACTGCTGGATTGGAAATTTGGTTCCATGGATTTTGTTGTGGCATGCTTTTTTTTTTTATACATCAGGTTCTTATTAGTCATCCATTTTATACACATCAGTGTATACATGTCAATCCCAATCTCCCAATTCATCCCACCACCACCCCCTACCCCCGGCTGCTTTCCCCCCTTGGTGTCCATACGTTTGCTCTCTACATCTGTGTCTCAGTTTCTGCCCTGCAAACCGGTTCATCTGTACTGTTTTCTTTCTTTCTTTTTTTTTTTTTTTTTGGTGTGAGAAATAGAGTAGTGATTTTTGAGTGGTTTGTAATTAATAGAGTGAGAAAATAAGCAAAATGGGCTTTTTGGATTCCAGAATTGATTGATGATGTTGACATCATTAAATTTTTTAAATCCTTATTTGATGGCTGTGGCAGATCGTTAAGTCCTGAGAACCTGTCTTCTTATTACATTTAGAAGTGAATATACTGCCTGCCAGCTGGACCTCCTTCCCTGCCCTTCCATAGCGATGGCTTTCTTCTCTCCTGGCTCCACACTGCACTTCCAGCATTAAGAACCTCTTTGTTCTGGTCTTACTCGTACTCTTGGCAGCGTTCAGCATAGTTGGTCCTTGACACCCTTTCCCCCTTGGTTTCCGTGACATCATGTACTTTTGGGTTTCATGCTGCTTTTCTGGGCACTCCTTGCTGGCTCTTCTTCTGCTCCAGCCACATTGGTTTCCCTGCCATTCTTCAGATATGCCAGTGATACTTTAGATCTTAATCTACCTCAGGGCCTTAGCACTGCCCTTTCCCTCAGCCTGGCCCTTCGTGCACATCTCATCTTTTGAATGAGCTCACCCAGACCCCCATTTAGCTCCACCACCCTAGCCACACCCTTGATTCCTCTATTTTTTCATTTTTTCATAGCACTTACCCACCCTGTCATACAACACAGTTTACTTATTTGTTATGTCATATTTGTCTTCTCTGAGAGAGTGTAAACTCCATGAGGGCAAGGGTCTGACTTTTTCACCCATACTCCAAGCACCTGTAATAGGCGTTGTGGATTGATGAAGGCACAGCATCTATCCTGTGTTCCCTTTTCCGTCACCTCATTCACTTCCAAGGCGCTTTGCACACCATTTGCCAGTCACCCATAAACCCACATCTCCAGCCAGACCTTGCACCCCTTCCCCACCTACTGACCTCACCACATAGTGTCTCATGGACATAATCAGAAGAACAATAAAATCTTTGCACCGTCCTTAATCTCTCTCTTTCCTTCACTTACCCACCTACTCGCAACCTCCAATCAGCAGGCTCTGTTGACACTTCCTCTGCCCAAAAAGAATCCCAGATCTGCCCACTTCTCTCTCTCTCTCTCTCTCTGCCTTACCTCACAGCTGTGCCACCATCACTTCTCACCCAGACAATTCCAGTGGCCTCTCAACTGTTTTCACTTCTCTTCTTGACCCTTTACAATCCATTCTCCATGCTGTAGCCAAAGGCCTCTTTTTAAAATGTACAGATGTACAAATCGCATCACATCACAGCCTTTGAGCGGCTTTCCATAGCATTTAGAATAAACTCCAGAGCTCCTTCTCTGGCTCATAAATCCAACACCAGTGGACCTGCGACCTCTCACACCTCATCTCTCAGCTCTTCCTCTCGTCCACCACACTCTGGTCCCTGGGCCTTCTTTCTTCTCTTTAGATATGGTGGCCTTGGAGCCTTTACACTGTCCACTCTGTCTGGGTTTCTTTTCCGCCTTCTCTGCCGTTGTTCAAGCCAGTGCTTAAGTGTTACCTCCTCAGGACTTTTCTTGACCATCCAGCCTTCATTCAGTCACTTATCTTAGCCTAACCCTCTCCCACTGTCTTGTAGTCAGCCCTCCATATCCACGGCTCTGCATCCTCGGATTCAACCAACCACAGATCAAAGATACTTAGAAAAAACATTCCAGAAAGTTCCAAAACACAACACTGGAATTTGTCTCGCACCAGCAACCATTTATGTAGCATTTACATTCTGTTAAGTATTATAACTAATCTAGAGATGATTTAAAGTACACGGGCTAGGTTATATGCAAATACTGCACCATTTTATATAAGGTGCTTGAGCCTCTGCAGATTTTGGTGTCCTTGGGGGGATCCTGGAACCAATCCCCCGTGGATCCTGAGGGAATATGGTACATTCTTTGTTTATCGAGTTTCTTCCCCAAGGGAAAGTAAGCTCCGTGAGAGCACAGACCTGTTTGCTGCTCTGTCCCTAGTATGTAGAACCGTGTCTGGCACAGAGTTGATGCTCAATCACTATTTGTGAGTGTAATGAATATAGACGATAATATTGCACTATAATGATGTAATGTGATAAATATTGCTTCCGTGGCAATCATAGTACAATATATAAATGTATCAAAGTAACATGTACACCTTAAATTTACAAAATGTTACATGTCAAATTTATCAAATAAAAAATTTAAGTAAAAATAAATATTTGTGGGGACTTCCCTGGCAGTCCAGAGGGTAAGACTCTGTGTTTCCACTGTAGGGGGTGCGGGTTCGATCCCTGGTTGGGGAACTGAAATCCCATATGCAGCGTGGCCAATAAGTAAATAAATAAATATTTGTAGAATGAATGAATGAACAAAGGGAACAAATTGCTTTTTTTAGGTTATAAATTTCTGTGATACTTATGATAATATTTTAACCAATTGACTAAGAATCCTTAGAATGGAAAGAAATGGACTATTCTGGTTTTGGGGAAGAGACACTAGGAAATACGTTCTGTCTCTCAGTAGAAAGCAGAAAATGGTTCTGCCCCACCCTCATTTTTTTCTTTTCACTTACACAATACAATATCTTTAAAAATATTTTTCTCTTATGTCTTTATTTAGAAGCAAAATTTTGCATTCGCTTTTGTTTTTCTCGTAAAGCACGAGAGACTTTCTTATAGTCTTAAGCATTGTCTATAACAAGAGACAGCTTGAATTCCCAAATAACGTATAATTACTTCTGTTCATTATCTTGTCACATGCTAAGTAGATGCTAAGGGTTTGTCACTGCAATAAAAGTCATTGGGATATTTAAGTTTACTTTATGAAAATATGTTTTAAAATTTACAATTCTCCTTTTGTCAGACAGTAACAAATTATTGTGCAGAAGGTATTCCTTTACCAAAGACTTCTGCAAATATATGCCCTGGATTTTGCAGAGACTCTTCCTGTTATTTATTTATTTATTTATTTTTATTGTACATTGCCTGGGCTCACTTTATTGCTATATATTTGGGAAAAAAATCCCAGTTGTATTTGTTATTAAGATTGCATATTTTAAAAAGTCACAGGGCTTCTACTTTTTTTCTCGTTGATAGGCTCTGAAGATCTTTGAATTGGAAAGCAGTAAAATATGAATAGGACTCTTTTACCAACAAGATGTATAGCGTCAGTACTAATGACTGATTGTTACTGTGTTGTACTGAGGAATGTCATCCGTTTGTCCCAAAGAAGGAAGTGGTGGCAGTGGTGGCTGTGGCTGCTTCTAACTTGTGGCTTATTTCTCCTCTTCGAGAGCCTGTTGCTTGGGGCTGGGAGTGGAAGTGGAGATTGACTGCAAACGGGGCCTAAGGGAACTTCTAGAGGTGATGGAAATGTTCTTGAAGTGGATGCGGTAATGGTTGCACGACCTATAAATTTACTAAAAGTCACTGAATCGTGCACTTACCAGGTATGAGTTTCATGAATGTAAGTTTAACTTCAATAAAACTAAATAGAAACCGGTTTAGTCCTCCTTGCCTCATGTTCATTACTTCTCCCTTAACTATCAGTTCTCTTCACAGTTACTCTCGTCTCTTACCCCGCCTCTTTTCCACATTGTCTCAGCTATTGAAAATCCTTTTTTTTTTTTTTTTTAATTCTGCCTCCTTCGTAAGCTTACTGCCCTTTAGATCTCATTCAGACCATGGGTTTTGGGGTCCAAAATTTTGGATCCAAGTTCCTGTACTGATTATCAGCGACACTGGGTAAGCCTCTTGAGCCTCAGTCTCCAGATCTGTAAAATAGGTAGAATAATAATCAGATCTATTGCATAGGGATGTTGCTAATATTAAATGAACCCATATGTTTTTAACATTCTGTAAATGTTATTTGTTGCTTTTTTTTTTTCAAAGCATCCTAACAGTTGAGTTAGTGTAGCAAGTTCCTGGTGAACACAACAACTAGGGAATCATAGCATAGCTGTACCACCTGCCAGCTGTGTGAACTTGGGAAAGACAGTTAAAAAGCTCTTTGCCTTCATCTTCTCACCTCTATTTGAGATTTTAAATAAAGTTATCACGTAACGTTGTTGCAGGGGCAAATGATGCAACCCTTGTAAAGTTTGTAGCACAGTGTCTGACAAAAAGTAAGCCCTCAGTAAATATACTTGTTATTAAGTCTCTTGAGGACTCAGTCCCACCTGAGCCTTTCCTAAGCTGATTTTCAACCCCACAGTGCTATTGAAACAGTGTTCCCGGGACTTCCCTGTTGGTGCAGTGGTTAAGAATCCGCCTGCCAATGCGGGGGACACGGGTTCGAGCCCTGGTCCGGAAAGACCCCACATGCCGCGGAGCAACTAAGCCTGTGCGCCACAACTACTGAGCCAGCACTCTAGAGCCTGCAAGCCACAACTACTGAGCCCGTGTGCCACAACTACTGAAGTCTGTGCGCCCTAGAGCCCGTGCTCCACAACAAGAGAAGCCACTGCAATGAGACGCCCGTGCACCACAACAAAGAGTAGCCCCCACTCCCCGCAACTAGAGAAAGCCCGCGGGCAGCAACGAAGACCCAACGCAGCCAAAAATAAATAAATAAATTTATTTAAAAAAAAAAAAAAGTGTTCCCGGGGTCTGTAGGTGAACCCCAGATGTATATTTCTTTCAGCCAATAGTAGATATCACCAGGGGGCTGTCAGGATGCTAAACTCCACCTGTTTCAAACTGAGCTAACTCTCCTTCCTGTCCTCTCTCCTTTTGCTGAACTCACTCTCCCTGAGATGCAACCCTTCCACCCGTCTTTTGCGTCTGTCTTCTCTGGCTTAATTAGTCGCCTCACTGCACCCACTTGCCCCAACCAGAATCCTTGTGGTTGTACTCTAGTTTTCCATCTGTTTGACCCCTCCATCCAGTCCAGCACCATATCCTATTGATTCTGTCCTTAAAATATCTCAAATTTATTATTTCCTCTCCAGTCTTCCTCTTACTGTACTACTTTTGACTCTCCCTCTAATTCTCATATCAACGATCAGTCCCCAGCCATTAATCTCCCTTCCCTCATCCATTTTCTGTGGACGATTTACCATCAGCAATATATTTAAAAACATAAATAGGACCATGTCGGTGCACTATTTAAAATTATTTCGTGGGAATTCCCTGGAGATGCCGTGGTTAGGACTCTGCACTTTCAGTGCCGAGGGCCCAGGTTCAACCCCTGGTTGGGGAACTAAGGTCCTGCAAGCAGCATGACGCAGCCAAAAAAAAAAAAACTTGTGTCTCTGAAGAGCTAGCAGTGATAAATGTGTTCATTCATGTGTTTAGTGCATTCTAGAATTACTTATAAAGTCTTTCATAAACTGTCCATGTCCCTTGCTGGCCTCTTTCTGCTTTGCTGCCCCCATACCATGCACACGCTTCCTGCCTTTCCCCACCCGTACGCATCTGCCCTGGCCTTCTGCTTTGCCTGTGTTGTTCCTTTGTTTGCTCTGAAAGGTCTTCTGAGGTGTCTGGCTGCCTTTTTGTACCAGAACATCTTCATTCTTCCTGCCAATCCTGCTCAAATTTAACTGATCTGTAAATCATGCAAAATTATTGTATCTTTAACATCCTCCCTTCCCTGTCTCTATCATTGTCTTTCAATTATTATTATTATTATTATTATTATTATTATTATTATTATTATTTTGAGGTACACGGGCCTCTCACTGCTGTGGCCTCTCCCGTTGCGGAGCACAGGCTCCGGACGCGCAGGCTCAGCGGCCATGGTTCACGGGCCCAGCCGCTCCGCGGCATGTGGGATCTTCCCGGACCGGGGCACGAACCCGTGTCCCCTTCATCGGCAGGCGGACTCTCAACCACTGCGCCACCAGGGAAGCCCTCAATTATTTGTGTGTCCATCTCGCTCTGTAAACTCATGGGTACCTCAAACAGCGGCTCTTAACCAGAGGAACCTCAAAATCATGTAGGGAGCTTCTTCATAACGTGTGGCCCCCACAACGAGTGGGCAGGCTGAAAGATTTCTGGACCCTGAACGCGTGTGCTGGAGTGTGTTTTTGCTACCCAAATGATTCTGCTGTGACCCTCTGGTAAAAAACAAAACAACAAATTGCAATATATAAGGCTCCTATGTTCACTTCCATTCTCCCTCCTCCCTTCCGCTTCCTGTGGTGAGGAATGAATGCCAGGTATGTTTATTACACAGATCCATCCAGCCTTGCGTGTGTACATGCAGTGAAATGTACTAGAACTGTGTACAGGTCTTCAGAGGTTGCTCACTCTTCATAGACATAGGTTATATCTTCTGTTGAATTTTTACAGATTCATCCATTCTTATCAGGGTAGCACTTGGGAAACTTTTTATCAGGTTTTGTAGGTAGAGAAAGCGGAAGCAAGTAAATTAAAGAATGAGTGACGAGAGAGAAAGATTTAAAAGAAGAGGAAAAAAAAACAGGCCCTCTAGGTAAAATCAAAGGATACATGTAATTACAAGATGACCTCAAATTTGAATCAGAATGCTGAGGTCAGATTTTTAGGAGAGAGGAAATTCAGTGTGAAGAGCTATTAAGTGATACGGAAGAATTCAAAAAAGTGCTTTGGACAAGGGATTCATTATGCCATGTGCTGGAATAAATAAATGCCTCTTTCCCCTGTTTTTGTATCTGCCTGTCTTTCCACAGTTGACTCTTCCATTCTGCTTTCTAGCACATGACCCGAACTCTCCCATTATTCAGGGTATAAAATGCTTCTTGCCATCTGCTTCCAAGTACCGTCCCAGAATAATTAGCTTCTTTGTCCTCTTTTCCCTCGTCCCAGTGTTGACACTTTCTGGTCCCCATACCAGTTCCCGGGTCCTCTGCTGTCCTCCCTCCCAGTCCCTGACCTGGCCGTTTCCTCTTCCTTCCCTCTCCTTTCTGGGCCAGATCCTCACTCTTCATCTAGGCATTTCAAAAAGTTCACCCCCTCGCAAAACCTTTTCTAAATTCCCCTCATAGCATGCTTTCTGTCTCCCCTCCAAACTCTCCAGAGCACGGAAGAACCTCTCTTCTGCCGTGGTGATCTTACCTTAGTTATTTGTCCACTTGCCTCATCGTCTGTAAGCTCTGCTGGAGACAGGTAGTCCTTCTCGTTTTTTACTTCCACTCCACCCGCATTGCCTTGCACCATGTGTCATATATAGATTTTTTGGTTTGTTTGCTAGTTTTCAGTGAAGCACTTTTCCTTTCTCATTCAGGAATCATAGAGCTTTCCTTGAGTACTTGAGGTAACTTACTCTTTCTACAGAATCCTCACCCTGACATGTACAGTACACAAAACTTACTAGACTTAGCAGTACACGAAACATATGCATATTGACAGTTTTTGATAATTTGCTTTTATTCTGTGTTCCTTCACTTCCTGTGCTTTTTCGTTAAAGATAGAATGTTTATGTAGCACACAGCACCCGTAGACCTTGTAGTTGCACTTACGAATTTTTCTTTGGTAGAACGAGTTGCTTTGGTAGAATGCTAAAGAAACTAGTGTGTTGGTACGTTTCCTTGAACTTAACACTTTTATTTTCTAGAAGGGTATTGGAATTAGATGTGGTTCCATAAATGGTTCTCTGTGTTTGTTTGTTTTAAAGCTTTAACATTTTATTTTTTACAACCTCTCTGAACCTTTAAGGATCTTGCCCCACCATTTATGAGGGACCTTATCCCGGCTGCTACCATGGAGTTTGTCCATTTCCTATGCCTTCTTACTTTCCCAGGCCTTCCATGTTAATTTGGGGGTGGGGGGAGGAGGGAGAGAGTTCACAAAATGAGACATTTGTAGCAGGGCGGGGTGTACGTAGTTTACAATAGGGAAGTGGTAGAAATAACCAAGAAGGGTTGTGAAGAAAGAAAGATCATAAATTAGCACATGGGCCCATTTAAAGGGCAGCCCCACTCTGTCAGTGGTTTGCTGTCCCAGGCTGGGTGTGTGTTGAGTGCATGGACACTTCCTATTTTTGCTTGTCTGCCCAAGGTGAAAATGGGAAGTGGACATTTGAGAATTGTCTCGTTGGTTTGGTGGGGCTGTCTGTATCTGCTGTGCTAGGTTTCTGTTTCTGGAAGACTGAACTGGTCATAGTGAGCAGAGGATAAGCTTCTTGACCATATTTCCATCATATAAAACTGTATGGTCTTTGTAGCAAGTTACTCAACAAACCAGGCCAATTAGTTATTTGGTGACAGAAACATGCATACACAAACTATTTGGTTGATTTGTGTGTGTGTGGCATTTTGGTAAAAATTGTTCTTGAAAATGCAAACAAAAAAAAATTAAGTCCTATTTAAAGCTTTATCAACATTTGGGTGAGGTCTGTTTTATATAAGCATGTAATCTGTTATATAATGTATAATCTATAGGTGAGAAAGATCCTATTTGCTATAGTTTGAAGAGAGCAGACATTTTAAATAAACACACTGAACATTCTAGTTTACTGATATTTACTAATATTTCCAAAGGAGAAATTAAAATACTACTAGATAGTTTGTAGATGGTTTTATTTAGTGAGTAGGCAAGAGGACAGAAGAGGTTAAAAAGTGAAATATGAAAGGCTTATAGTTTGCTTAATGTATCAGTGGTCAGATTTATTTTTGAGGATCACATCCTGGATATCTTGAAATTTCCAGTTCATTCCAGCATTTTGGATGCTTATGTGGACATAGTTAATGAAATATAGTTAATGAAACCTAAGGACTTGTTTGAATAACGGTATAAAAATAATCATTTCCAGTCACATCATGTTAAATGAACCACAAAAATCATGAAGTTAAAAACAAATCAGTTATTGGGTGGTTCTGTTTAGTTCATTGCAGTAAATGATCTTCGACTGAATTTGCAGCTCTTGGCGTTTGGAAGTAGGCCATCACATGCCAACATGAAATACCAAATCATTTAAATTAGATACCGAGCATGCTCATATGAAGTACTTATTCTTGGAGGCTGCAGTGTGGTTCAGTTTTCTTCTAGTGGAAATAGCAGAAAAGAGATCACGGTGTGCCCTTTTGTCATCATTCTGTCAGGGAGCATGTAATTTGTCTTTGGAAGCCAGAGGCCTGAGACAAAGAGAAGAATGCAGCTTTTAGCCAAAGGCTATTTGGTGAGTTAATTAGCTGTTTTATTCTATTCTGTAATTCCTAGCAAGGCTCTGTCTTTACTTATATCTGCTGCTTGTTTTGTACTAAGCTGAAGCTTTATGTAGCAAGTAACTTAGCTGAGCCTGGGAGAGAATTGTTTCTGCTGTCCAAATCTCAATCTTTTGAAACATTTTCAATATATTTCTCAGGTGACAAGTTTGTAAATTGCTATGATGATATTCCTCCGTATTCTCCACAAATTTCGTTTGCTCACTGGTGCTAAATAACGCTGGCAGAATTGTGTGCTGAGGGAGTTCAGGATTTGTCTATGTGAACAGTTTAACATTTTTGTTCTTGTATTTTAATTAAATTATAATTTCTGCTTTCACATTTTTAAACTGTATCTAATAAAGTAGTGGCCTAAGAGCAAGAATTTAGCCTAAGAGCAAGAATTTTTAAACCGTATCTAATAAAGTAATAGCATAAGAGCAAGAATTCTTTAAAGAGAATGAGAGGCTCCGTTGTGATAATATGTCCATGTATGTTACATAGGTGGTTCAAAAATAAATTGGCTTTATAAAATAATTGGTCATTTAAAATACTCTAAAATAAAATGAGATTGACAACACTTTGTGAAATATGTTACAGTTATTCAGGATTCATATTTGGAATTTGTTCTGTTTTTAGCTATTGAATTAGCTACAGAAGTGTTGGGAGTACAATAATAGTTTTGCCATTTGGGACTCTTCTCACTTCCCTTGAGCTCATAGTATGGTGATTGCTAGGCAGATAATCTTACTTAAATGTTTTGTGATTATTTTTTGTTATCCAACATGTTCATGTTTTTCCATGAAGTTAAAGGGGGGACATCTTTTTTTGCAATTTTTTGTCATGTTATCTTCTCATAATATCAAGCAACATATAAAATCTGTAAATTATTATTTCATAATGAAAATGGTTTTATTATATATTTATAATAGATAAACTTGGCAAGCAGATCTTCAGGGTATTCTCCTAGAAATTAAAATTGCATACTCTGCTCGAGATAAATCGTTGTATTTTTTGAAGATTTGAAGAAAAAGCATAAAATTACCATATTTATTTCCTTGGGAGAAAATCATGTTTGTGAGTAAACGGAAATGTCAGGTAGGGAATTTGAGGTATAGACAGTGCATTAAAGAGCTCTAGAAAAATGATGAGGGAGTGGGAGGAATAGGAAGAGAATACTAAAAGCCCGGTGCCTTCAAACACCAGGCAATTATGTGATGCTTTCCTAAAATACCTTTATTTTGAGAGCTGCCCCCACTATGCCATTTTCCAGGATTGGCACATGTGAAGGAGGTGGGTGTATACTTAAGCTTGTATATTCATGGAAAAGGCAGGGTTAGCAATTAGAGATGAGCACTGGGTGACAATACTCAAAAACTCTATCCCCACTTCTAAATACTGACTCACTTGTGTGCCCTTGGGTGGCAGCTATACCCTGTTTATTTCCACTTATTTTTAATATAATATTTTACCATGGTAATAGGAGGTTCATTTAAGGTTTCTAAAGTAATAAGATGATTTCTTGGACTGTTGCAACGATTCATGAGGGCTGTAAGTCATTCACAGATAGCTACTGTGGGGAAAGAAGCAAGTATTGCTTCTACAGAATCCTATCAGCTGTTTTCTTTTTTAATCAAAAATATTTCAAATGTGTAAGTTCTCTGTGGTCTTCAGAAATACACATTCCATGTGTATTATATAAGTAGAAGATTACAGATTTTAACTTTTTCCCCCATATTTACTCACAAAATAATCATGAAATTTGCATGGCAAAATGATACTTCACACTGTTTTCTCTTACGTATTTAGTCCCATTTACCTCTAATCATAGATCTTCAGTAGAAGAGAAATGGATAATAAGTAGACAGTCTATTTAAGAAAAATATTAAGAAATACTGGGAAAATGAAAAGAGGGGACTATGAAAAGAAAAATTACTGATGACAAGGATTTCTTTGCCAGGTTTCTAAAGATTAAGTGTATACCTGTATATTTTGTTCATTTCCAAATCATTAAGTTCAGTTACTCATTTAACTTAACATCTGTCAATTAAGGAGCATTTATTTCCATAGCTTTTGTGGAGTTCAGTAGTGCTTAGAGATCCTAAGTGGTGTTACTTGAAAATGGGGACAGTGGTCACGTAAGTTTGGGTAATAATGGGACAGAAGAGCTTGTTTATAGCACAACTTCTTGGCCTTTAACATCTTGTTCAGAACTTTTTCCTCTGGAATATGGTCTACTTTTGAAAAGAAAAACCAATACATGGTATTAAACATTTAGCAAACATTTTAGTAATTCTGAATATGTATTTCTTTTTTTTTTTTTTTTTTTGCGATACACAGGCCTCTCACTGTTATGGCCTGTCCCATTGCGGAGCACAGGCTCCGGATGCGCAGGCTCAGCGGCCATGGCTCACGGGCCCAGCCGCTCCGTGGCATGTGAGATCTTCCCAGACCGAGGCACGAACCCGTGTCCCCTGCATCGGCAGGTGGACTCTCAACCACTGCGCCGCCAGGGAAGCCCTGAATATGTATATCTTATATTGAAATATATGGAAAAGTGAAGGAAGAATTATGGGTTTGCATATATCTTCCAGAAAATTACTTCAGTTCTTTTCTCATTTTGTATTTAGAAGAACCGTCTTAGAATTACGATGTAAATGGGATTTATAGGGTATGATTAAATTTGGTGATAGAAATGGTGATATAAGCTAAAATTACATTCTTAAAAGTCCCAAATGCTAGAAGTATAGGCAGTGAATACCCTGTGGAGGATTTGGGGCACAATATGACCAAGTAAAGATTTTGATAATTCTCACAAGTTCTAATTCATACTCTTAAAGTTACTCCTAGATTAGTCCCATGGAGAAACAAATTAATTTTTAAAATATGATTTGTAATGGGAAATAACGTATTTATAATCTGTTGGGCCTGGGTTCTAATCTAGCTTTTGCCACTTGTAACTGTAGGCAAGTATCTGCATTTCTCTATTTTCTGTGTTTTCAATAGTAAACAGAAATGTCAGTACTTTTATTTTAGATTTATAGGAATTGAATTTTTTAAAAATAACCCAAGGATGATGTTAGTCAAAAAGTAGGTGTCGAATAAATATCTGTCTCCTTAATTTCCTCTCCAAACAATTACATATTTTCTGTATTAAAGTTTTTTCAAAATATTACCTATCAGCTGTCTGAAATATCAGATTCATAGAAGTATACTGATTTATAAATAATAATGTACTTGGAATCTCTTTATAATAATATATTTTAAAAACCTGAATCCATACATGATAAAATGTTAAAAGGGTCTCAGTTGCTTAGCCAACTTCTATAAATAGAATAATTGCTAGATACCTGTTATGTTCCAGCTGTGTTTGACCTGGTAGACAAAGTGATAAATATTTTAGCTAAAAAAATACCTCAAATTTGTTTCTATTAGTATATAAACAATGTTAGATAAATAAAATCACACTTATTGAAGTGTGAACTCTTAAATTAGTGGAAACCCAACTGTACCTGGTACACAATTGACACTTAACCTTTTTTCCATCTCATATTTTTCAATCCATATCAATGAATACCCTATTTAAGAGCTTATATTTTCGGTTCTTTTTGATTCTTTACTTTTGTGAAACTTGCTGTTTTTTAAAAAACAAAGACCTTTTCACATTACTATTGTTTAAGAAACACATTAAAATTATCAGACTCTGTTATGTAATCGCCATATGAGCCAATAATAAGAATAGATAGGGACTTTTTTTTTAACTGTAAATAATTCTCTGTTGACCTTGATAGAATTTTATAATTACTTGTAGCCAAGAAGCCTGGAACTCTGCAGCCCATCCATTGAAAATTTGGTTAAATCTGGCCCAACATAGTCCTTACAGAGAGCAAAGTTGTTCAGCTATCAGAGACTGAATGGGTGCCTGGGTTGGCACTGGAAGAATACCTCAAATGCTTTGTCTTTGGGGCCATAGCCATTGTACACTAGCTTCTCTCTAGTACATTTCCTCTAACACTGTCTTTTTGGCTAATTCAAGGTCAGTTAACTAAGTCGATATTAAACTTTTAAGGAGAGCTCAGGGGCATGAATGGTGTAAGATATGTACGTCAAAATATACGTATATGTAATCCCCTTACTTAACCTAACGTGACATAACTCTTTAAATAGGCTATTAATAGATGGTCACTAAACCCTCAGCAAATTCATGTGAGTTTACCCTCAGTCTGTTGTTTCCTCGATGTTTTGTTGTTGGTGCCCAGATTACCTGCTCCATTTCAGGTTGTCAGCCTCTCTTGATTGCACTTCCTGACTTAGTGGCTTCCTGGTTATTTTTGCTCATCTAGATCCTTCTTAGCAACCTTTTACCAAGTACTTGCTTGCATTTATAGCTCAGACATTTAGTCCAGGAATCACATTTCAGTATTTGTGTCTTAGGTTCGTTTTGGTCTTTCTCCCTGCTAATCTTGGATTCGCTCATCCATAAGCCTTTTTTTTTTGGCCATCGTGCGGCTTGCGGGGATCGGGGAACGTAGTTCCCCGACCAGGGATCAAACCCAGGCCCCCTGCAGTGGAAGCGCAGAGTCCTAACCACTGGGCCGCCAGGGAGTTCCCAGGATGCACTCATCCAGATCTTTGCTCACACCTAGCACAGAAGAAAGGGACTTTCAGTTAGCCACATGCATGGGATTGGTCTTGCCTAACTTACTCTAAACATTTGCAGTTTTGTGTAACCTGTATTTCCGCAGGTGTCATCAGTTTGAGCAATAAAAAGTAAGAACTACAGGTCAGAATAAACGTTAAAAATAATAACAGCAACAATAACAATAGCCTTACAGGAATTCCCTGGTGGTCCAGTGGTTGGGACCCCGTGCTCCCAATGCAGGGGGCATGGGTTGGATCCCTGGTGGGGGAACTAAGATCCCGCATGCTGCATGGCCCGGCGAAAAACAAAAACAATAGCCTTACATCATTTCCAAAAAAAATATCTTCCTCCCACCCATGTTAAGCTTAATGTTCGAATGCAAACAAACCATCTCAGGCTCTACAGTTTCTAGAATGTCTTTGTTACGTTTGATTGACTGGCTATGGGCATGCTCTCCTAGCCAAATCTGCCACACATTTGTCTTAGGGGTTTTAAGCCTTAAAACGGTTTGAACTACAATGTACTGTAATAACCTCAGTACGACTTCTCCTCAGCAGCTCTTTAGCCCACTGGCCCTGAACTGAATTTTAAACTTTTTCTCTTCCCTCCTGACGAGGTGCTAGTTCTTTCCCATTATCCTGAATGCTGCCAGGGGAGTTACAGAATGGCCTGTAGTTGACTTGAGTCTCTAGCCTTCTGCCTCTTCAGTGAAACACATCAGACTCACGTGGAGGTAAAATACCTGTTGGCTGCTCCGCTGGCCCACCCACTTACTTTAGGGGCTCTTTGTTTTGATTTTGCTTTGAAAGATTGATAGTTTGATTTGATTAGCAGTTGAGGCTCTTATTCTGGCACCTCTGTTAAATTTGAAATTAATTTAAACTGTGTTTTTTCTTGCTTTAACCTAACAAGTATACAAGTTCTCAAATACGATTGTATTCTGAGAAGGGTGGGTCCAAAGGGTACTGGATCTGGGGGCAAGGACTCCTACCCCGAGCTACTTGGGAGCCTGAGATGGGCTTGGTTGCTTTACCCCAGGATGCTCTGCCCATTGAATGTCGGTCTTGTTTGGTTTCTGAGAGTGGACATAGACCAAGTTTATTATTAAGCCTAGCATAGAATTGGTATTTTGGTGGTTTAGTAGCCATATTTACTCCACTGTAAAGGACTAGACATTGAATATGCAATTTAGAGAACCTTTAATGAAAAATACATGTCTTACTTAAATCCTGCAAATATTCTGAGATTTTTATTTCTGACATTTTTCACAGATAAGTTTAAAACCTACTTCGTAAAGATAGAAAAATCACAAGTCGAGAATAGAGGATCTGTGACTTATTTAATACAGATGGAATTTCCCCTGCCCAAAGCCATCATTTAGCATGGATGATTTCCAACGGAAGGGGTTCAGAATTAAGGGTAGGGACCTTCTCCAGCCTTCTTCATGTCTGGTAGATAGCTTGTCTGCTGTCTAGCACACATCTCTGAGGGTTTTTTTTAATGGTTCTGATGAACTATGATAGAAATTTTTCTCCTGTCTGTCAGAAAGTATGCTTTGGATATAAAAATAAATTTTTCTTGGAGCTATACTTTTTTCTTAAGAATAAATCTCTGAAATTGCAGTTTAAGTCAATGAGAAAGTATGATTTTTCTCTACTAAAGGCAACTTAATAAGTATTTCAGAAGCATATCTTTCCTTTGAGGCCAAGTTGCTTATGGCAAGAAAGGGAGAACTGTGGCAGTTAACATCTAGCCAGCAAAATCCATCTGGGAGACGGATAATTTAATCTTAGTAAATAGTGCAAAAATCTTTCTGTGTCAAAAAATAGAAATTGTAGGGCAAAGGATGTGAAGATCGGGAAACTTAACCAGCATGTCTGTTTCCTGGTTGGTCAGAGACGTTCTCATTTTCACTACCTTTTTTCCTATACTTCCCTAAAGAGTTAATAAGGAAGCAAGAGTTTTTTCCATAACCAAGGAGTTGACCGGTTTGTAGATTTTAGCAATGGCATTTGAGACAGTTACTGATGTCATTCTAGACATCAACCTGAAGCTTAGCACATTGGATGCTTTTTAGGGCTTATGGAGGAAGATTACGTTGTACCCTTTTTCTTTTTTAATACTTAAAAATTATCTTAAAAATACTGTAAAGGTATTATAGGCCTACAAAGGATAGGGGTAAAAATACTCATATACTCACTATCTAGTATAAGAGGAAAGAAATTGCCAGTACTTTTTTTTTTTTTTGCGGTACGTGGGCCTCTCACTGTTGTGGCCTCTCCTGTTGCGGAGCACAGGCTCCGGACGCGCAGGCTCAGTGGCCATGGCTCACGGGCCCAGCTGCTCCGCGGCATGTGGAATCTTCCCGGACCGGGGTACGAACCCGTGTCTCCTGCATCGGCAGGCGGACTCTCAACCACTGCGCCACCAGGGAAGCCCTTGCCAGTACATTTTAAATCTTGTACTGCATGTGTACCATTTACGACTGCATTGCACATTTCAATTATTCTGACATAGCTGAGAAGTGATTTAATATTAAATATATAATTCCTCGTTTAATGTTAGATTTCTATCATATATTTGTAAATAATTTTAAGAGACAACAATATATTGTTCAGTTTCTCTTTTTTTCCTCCTGTTTTTTGTACAACAGATTTGAATCTTCGATAGTGTTTTCTTCTGTATGAAATTGTTCTCAAGAGTAATTGAAGCTACTTGGTCAGGTAACTTAAGATGGTGACTTTCAGCAGTACTGGGGGATCATGTTAGGGCTGGAATAGAAAGACCATAGCTGTAGGAGCAGTTTTTGTAAAACAACTGGACTGTGAGTATAAAGAAAGGAAGATAGTGGAAGTTGTTCCTTCACAACTTTGGGACTTTGTTCCTGGGTCTTGTAAAACCCCCCTCCCCTGGCTAAGTAATGGTCCCTGGATGTGTACTGATCATGTCCTAGTCCCTGGAACCTGGAAGGTCACCTTATATGGCAAAGATTTTGTACCTTGAGATGGGGACATTATCCTGGATCGTGGGAGCTGGGACTAAATATAATCACGAGTGTCCTTATAAGGGGAGGTGGGCAAGGGGAGATTTCAGGCATAAGAGAAGTCAGTGTGACCCCAGAGGCAAAGATGGAATGTTGGGGCCACAAGCCAAGGAATGCCAGCAGCCACCCGCACCTGGAAGAAGCAAGGAACTGATTCTCCTCTAGAGCCTCCCTGAGGGATCGTGGCCCTGCCAACACCTTGATTTTGATGCAGTGAAACTAATTTCAGCCTGATTTCTGGTCTCCAGAACTGTGAGAGAATAAACTTCTATTGTTTTAAGCTGCCAATGTTGTGGTAATAGTCCTAAGAAACTAATAGAACACCACCAAACTGGGTTCATTGGGACACTCACCTTCCACCTTTGTCATGTCAGCCTTCACAAATCTCTGCCAGGCTGCACAGTTCCTTCTATGAGATCTGTCACACTATCAGTGTGTAGGTATAATCTCACAGCCTGAACGAGGTACCCGAAGACTTGGGTATTATTAATCCTACTTAGCTCTGAGACTTGGAGGAATTCCTGTGTAAACGTACCTGCCTTGCTCTAAAAAGGATTGAGACAGCTTGCTCACAAATTTGAAAGCCACACAGGGAGAGAACCTTAATTTAAAACAAATAAGAAAGATGACACATAGAAAAATAGTGATAGAAAAATAACAAAGGAGAGACTTTGAATAAGTCACTTTACCTCTGTGGCCTTTGATTCTCAGCTTCAGATATAGGCCTGTTATTACCATCCATGTGAGGATTGGGTTGAAAATTATAAAATGCTGCTAATGTATTAAGGTGTTTTATAATTGTCATGACCATGTTTTACCCCATGACCACAGTGTTTGCTGACTGAATTTTTGGAAGAGATGGAGTTCTTTTTCCTCTTTGTATGTTAACACAAAACATTTTTCAAATCATATATCTGATAAGAGACTTGTATCTAGAATAAATTTTTTTAAACTCCCACCGCTCAATCATAAAAAGATAAATACCCCAATTTAAAAATGGGCAAAAGATCTGAATGAACACTTCGCCAAAGAAGAGTAAGTACCTGCAAAGATGCTCAACATCATTAGCCATCACAGAAATGCAAATCAAACCCATAATGAGCTGTCACTTCAGACCCACTAGGATAGCTCTAATCAAAAAGATGGGCAATAACATGTGTTGGCAATGGTGTGGAAAAATTACAGCTCTCCTCCATTGTTGGTGGGAATATAAAATGATGCAGCTGCTTTGAAAAGCAGTTTGATAGTTTGTCAAAAAGCTAAACATGGAGTTACCAAATGACCGGGCAGTTCCACTCCTTGTATATCCAGGAGATTTGAATACATATGTGTATACAAAACATGTACGTGAACATTGCTCCTAGCGTTATTCAGAATAGCCTCAAAATGGAAACAACTCATGACAGCTCATAAATGGATAAATAAAATGCACTCTATCCATACAATGGACTACTGCTTGGTGACAAAAAGAAATGAAGCACTAATACATGCCATAACATGAGTGAGCCTTGAAAACATTATGCTAAATAAAAGAAGTCATTCACAAAGGACCACATATTATATGATTCCATTTATATGAAATATCCAGCACAGGCAAATCTGTGGAGACAGAAAATAGATTGGAGGCTTCCAGGAGCTGGGGAGAGAAGGTAATGAGTGACTACTCACGGTACAGGTTTTCTTTTGGGGTGATGAAAATGTTCTAAAACTGATTATGGTGATAGTTGCCCAATTTTGTGGCTATCTAAAAACAATTGTACAATTTAAATAATTGAATTCTATGGTATATGAGTCCAAAAAGCTATTATTTTTTAAAGTAATGCTAGATCATCGTAAAGAAATTAGAAAATACAGAAAACTATAAAGGCCATAAAAACTACTGGTAATTTCACCAACAGAGAAACCAAGAACATTATTTATATATTGCCTTCTGGTTTTTTTCCCCATATGTGTTACCCTTCTCTCCATGTATACACATTTTCTTTCGTAATGGGTACCATCTGGAATATACAATGTTATAATTCTACCTTTTCACTAACAGTTTATTTTGAGCATTTTCCAAAAGATTTTTAAAATAATTTTATTGTAAAAAGTGATACATGCTTATTGTAGAAAATGTTTTTTAAAATGAACAAGGAAAAAAGAAAAAAGAAAATCATTCATGATCCTGTTTTAATATTGATATTTTGCTGGCTCTTGATTTTTGTATGTTCAGTTTTAACCTGATGGTATTGAATAATGGCTGTCTTAACTTCACATGACTTTTCCATATCTAATTTATGTGGTTTTTCCCCTTATTAGCTAATGCCTGTTAGCTCAGTCTGTCTTTCAGTCACTTCTTTTTAATTTCATTTTGAAGCACCAGAGTTACTGAGTAGTAAGATAGAGGAAGTCATTGAATCTCAGTCATGCTGAGTTTGAAAAAGTAGATGAAATTAGTGATTTTATGCTTCCTTCCATTACAGGGATTAGAAAAACTTTAAATATGGAGTAGCCATCAACCAAAATCAAAAGAGAAAGAATTCCTTTAGTTTTGATAAAAATATAAAGCATCTGTTAAACTATTACTTTTATGTAAATGTGTTGATAAGTAGGTTTTGAAAAGTTAATCTGTGCTCACATGTTTAGTTTTCACCTTAAGTATTTATAACTTTCGAAATGTTATGTGATCAGTACGCTCATAAATTCACCAGATATTTCATGTACTTCATGTTAACAGTTGTTGAGTGCCTATTATCTCATGTAATCCTCACAACTGTCTGTGGGAAAGGTATTATTAATCCCCATTTCAGAAACAGGAAAACATGTTGAGAGCGGTTCTTTGAAGTTCACAGAGCCTGGTAAGTAATGTAAACCCAGATTTAAGTATCTTCAGAATTCTTCATCTCCAACCTGAAGAACTCTTGTGTTTTTTATATTGTTCCAACCCCCCGTGCTAGCTTCTGACGAGCCTCAGACAGCTCTGAATCTGACCAGTAGAGGGGAACAGGGTCTAAAAAGGTAATTCCTGTCAAATAATTAAACAAACATTTACACATTCCAGACCAGGTGGCCCGAATCTCCAGAGAGCGGCGAGGGATCCTTCTGGGGCGAGTACTGAGGACAGGGAGAGAAGTGTGCAGAGTGGGAGATGGCACAGCGGAGGAAGTGATCCCTGCCGCCAGGGACCTGAGAGCGTGGGTGGCTCCCCAGAGGACATGATGTCTGTGCTGGGTGTTGAACGATGATTCAGAATTTGCTAGGCAGAAGAGCCGGGATGGGTCGCAGTCAAAACAGAGTGACCAGCAAGACTAAAGGCCTGTAGATCTCTTCAAGGAGCAGTTATTCCAGGGCTGCTAGAGTATTGGTGGTGAGGAGCTTGCGGGGAGGGAGCTCAGGAGGTGAGGAGGGCAGGTCCCTGTAGCACTGGTGGGCCATTTGTAAGGGTTTAAGTAGGAAAGCAGAGCGGGACAGATTTGTGTATGAGAAAGACAAACCTGCCACGGTGTGGAGGATACACTGGAGGAGGCGGAGACTGGGCCTGGATGCCTTAATGTTTGAAACTGAGGCCAGGATTTCAAACTCCGGCGGGAGAAAGGGAGAGGGGATTGGTGCAGTGGATGTTAAGGTGGCAGAATCTTAGGGTTCGATGAGCTGGGATAGGGGAGAGCAAAGGGGTGGGGAAAGGCCGTTCTCCAGCATTTGGATTATATTTGAGATGAGAAATTTAGGAGAGAAACAGGTTTAGCTGGGGACAAAAAGGTTTGGACATTTTGAGTTTGAAACATGGATAGGATATTCCTTTTGCCGAGAGAGCACAAATTAGTTACAGGACCCCACAGAGCGGGGAAAAATACCAGCCAAGAGATGTAGATCAGAATGTATAGGTTTAATGAAAACACCAATATTGTTATTGCACAATAACTGGAGTCATTAAATAAAGACTGAATTACATCACTTAAGGATGGAGAGTGTAAATGAAGGAGGATTGAAGATAGAACCTGAAAGGAAACCGCATGTCTGGGTGGGGGGCAGAGGAGACCCGGAGGAGGTCGTCAGCAGGAGAGAAGTGAGGAGTGAGGTTAGGAAAACCAGGACCATTAACTGTACCAAGTGCTGCATGCACGTCAGTCCTCTGAGGTGACGGCCAAGAAGCAGCCTTTGACTTTGTCCGTTAGGAAGACATCAGCGACCTTCACTGAGGGAGAGGATGCAAGTGGGGTGACAGTGAGTGGAGGAGTGAAGAGGGGCAGGGGGAGTGCACGCAGCCAGTGTGAACTAGTCTTTGGGCTGAGAAAGAAAAGAGAAATTCATTGACAAGATGCGTTAAAGAATGGGGATGGCTAGGGCTTTCCTGGTGGCGCAGTGGTTGAGAGTCTGCCTGCCGATGCAGGGGACACGGGTTCGTGCCCCGGTCCGGGAAGATCCCACGTGCTGCAGAGCGGCTGGGCCCGTGAGCCATGGCCACTGAGCCTGCGCGTCCGGAGCCTGTGCTCCGCAACGGGAGAGGCCACAACAGTGAGAGGCCCGTGTACCGCCAAAAAAAAAAAAAAAAAAAAGAATGGGAATGGCTAAAGTGTGTTTTTTAGCTGGTAAAGTAGGAGCCAGGAGAGAGGAGATTGAAGATGCAGGAAAGAGAAGAAACATTGTTAGAACAAGGTCCCAGGGAACTTGGGAAGAAAACAGGTCAAGGATATGAAATGGGGGTCAGGCATCTCATCTTCTGAAGACTTGAAGGAAGAAATAAGCATGGACGTAACTTACAGTTAAGATGTGAGCTCTAGGGCAACAAATGTTTACTAGGGAGTCCAGGAAGGATTGGGTAGGTAGCTTAAGGAGAGTGACAGAAAGTTTTAGAGTGGCTGCTGAAGGGAGAATAAAAGCAGGTTTAAAAGTTGCCTGCCAAGTGGTGTTAACTCTGAAGCTGGAAGCCAGGAATTGTTAATCACATCAATCTGCACGGGTAGATAGATGCTGCCTTTTATTTGAAAGCATTTCTTTTCTTTTCTTTTCTTTTCATCCCCTCCCTCCCCTCCCCTCCCCACCTCTCCTCTCCCCTCCCCTTCCTTTTTTTCTCCAGAATTTATTTGCTTACTAAAAACTAGTCCTTCCCTTCTTTTGCAGTACTTGAAATCCCTGTCAGTTTAAGTTTCTTTAGGTTAGCGCAAAGTTTTTTTTTTCAAATGTGAAATATAAAAATGTTATGAGTTATAAATTATATAGAAGCTATAACGGAATCCAGACATTGTTATGTGCTGTCTAGCATGCAGAGACAGACGGCCAAGGTAATATGGACTCTGACATGTTAACAGCTGAGATTTTAGCCATGTATGTGCATGTGCATGTGTGGGTTGCATATAAGTAGTTTGGATCCACCCCACCCCACTTCAAGTTACATTTGAAATTTCCAAAAGCATTTTTGTATTTGAAACCATAAATTCATATCCTGAAAAATGTCCTAGTAAGCCATATACAAGACCCAATCTTATTCCCTGAGACCCCTTTAAAAAATCTATTTAGCAGTTTGTAAAATAACAAATTATTTAGCAAATGTAGAGAAATCTGTTCTAAGCAGTTGCTACTGGAGAGCCATGTTATAGCTCAAAGAAGTGCTGGGTTTTGGTTTTCTGACTGAGTTTGTATCTCCAAAGGTAAAGGGATAATTTAACAATTAGTCCCCAACTTATAGATAAGATGTATTAGAAGAAATTGCATAATAATGAGTTTGATATGAATTAGATTTATTTATATTGGTTTTTTTTTCTAGGAAACTTAAAGCAAAAGGTAAGACAATATGATTAGTAAAATAAAAATAGATAAGTTCAAAACTAAAGACCATCACTAAGTGCAAACTTGCAAAAAGTAGAAGTCAATAGAGTTACTATAATTGAACTCCACTTTTAGCTCTTTTTCCCAATGTAAAATGGAAATGTAAGTTACCATGCTGTTAGAAAGAAGATGCATATCGGTTCATCCACAAGACATTTTTTCCTTGAATAGAATTTCTCATGTGAGTTTTTATTTGGGAACACTTAATGGTGTAATAGACACTCTACAAAAATTTTGTAGCAAAACGGGTAGACTTCCTACAGCTTTTCATTACAGCTGCCTTTGAAAAAAGCTAAGGGAATGACATTGGCCGTATCTTAATGTAGGCGATTCTTAGAGGGTCTAAGCAAAAATGGCAGAGCCTAGGCTGCTTAAGAGATTCACCATCGGAAAGGCTGCGGTCCAGGGACCACTGCTAGAACAGGGAGGGGAGACGGGAGGCCAAGTCATATTTGCCTGCAGATATGAATCTTGTCTCTCTCGCTCTTTGCATTACCATATAAATTATTGAATTGGTTTTAATTTTCACAAGAAATCTTGCTGGAATTTTGATTGCAATTGCACTGAATCTGCAGATCAATTTGGAGAGAACTGACATGTTCACAGTATTGACTTTTCGTGATATACCATGAGATATTCCTCCATTTCTTAAGAACTTTTAAAACTTCACTCAGTATTTTACAGTTTTCTACATAGAGGTCTTGCACAACTTTTGATATGCTGGTACTTTATAATACACATGGAATGACATACATGTGCTTCAGAAATAGGACAAGCAGGTTGAATTCCTAATTATAATTATAACAGTTGTAAGCTCTAAGCCAATAGTCTGTTTTTTATGGCAGTCCACCCTATGTCAAAAAGAGGTGGGATATGTGTGGGTTTTCCAACCTTTTATGCAGCAGATATACTACCATGTGCTTCATAGACATTACTGTGTGTCAAGCACTGTTCTAAACACTGGAGAGATCGTGATAAACGAGAGAATAAGGTACTTGGAATGCAGTTTACTACCGGAAAAGGAAAGAAAGCTTGACTAAAGTGGTAGATAAGCCAGAATTGCAGAGTATATTTAGGCACCAAGGAGTTAAGAGGCTAGGCAAGTATGGGATGATATACAGGGTATGTAAAGAGGTTGGCATAAGGTCTAGCACATTAGTACTTGATAAATTTTAATTGTGCTGGTTACAGCTGCTGTTACTACCATACCTATTGTGGGAAAGGATGGGGACAGAAGTCAGAGTCTTGGAGAAATACCTGTGTTTAAGGGATCTGAATAAAAATATAGCACATGGGGCTTCCCTGGTGGCGCAGTGGTTGAGAGTCCGCCTGCCGATGAAGGGGACACGGGTTCGTGCCCCGGTCCAGGAAGATCCCACATGCCACGGAGCGGCTGGGCCCGTGAGCCATGGCCGCTGAGCCTGTGCTCCGCAACGGGAGAGGCCACAGCGGTGAGAGGCCCGCATACTGCAAAAAAAAAAATAGCACATGAAGAAAGTCAGAAAATTAATCCAGAGAGCCTGGGTCAGAACTTAGGGGAATTCAGTATTGTGGGAGCCAAGGATGTAAAGATTTCCAATTGTCAAAAGATGCATGGACATCAAAGGGATGAGAAAGAAGCAGAGACCATTGATGTAGCAATTATGAGAATATTGATTGACCTTTGAGAAAGCAGTTTTAGTGGCATGATTGGTATGGACTCTCTAGAGAAGTTTGGCAGAACTTGGAGAAAGATGGAAGAAGCAAGGGAAGAATGCTTTTACATTTGAGAAAACTTAGTAATATTTGCAACCTTTAGGA
Source organism: Hyperoodon ampullatus (assembly GCF_949752795.1). Lineage (NCBI taxonomy): Eukaryota > Metazoa > Chordata > Mammalia > Artiodactyla > Ziphiidae > Hyperoodon > Hyperoodon ampullatus. The sequence goes on along the minus strand of NC_136924.1, from coordinate 87,570,775 downwards.
AAAACTGAATGAATTACCTTAATTTGTCTATTGCTGTGAAACAAATCATCCCAAAGTGTGGTGTTCAAAACAGCAGTAAACATTTCTGCGGATCATGAATTTGTCATATGATTGAACTGAATTATTTTTGCCTGAACCTCAGCTCTTGACCTTCTTTGTAAATTAAAAAGTTGGGGACACCAGAGATTTTTTTTTTTTTTAATAATACCAACTATTTAACCTAGTTGTCAAGGACACTACAGAATGAGGAATGAATATGTTTTGTTCTCATTTGGGAAAGGAGCCTTACTTTCATTAGACCCAACAAGAACAGGAGATAGCAACATATTCTTCTGTATTAAAAATTCATGATCTTAGCAGCAGTATCCAAAAATGCTGTAGAACAGAAATGTTTCCCCATAAAATAAATTATTTTCTCTGTAAAAAATATGCCGAAAGTTGTATGTATGATTGACTTTGCTCCAGTAGAAGGGAGGAGGGGATTTCAATAATAGGTATATCTGAAGCAGAAGGTACACATGTTGCCTGGATTGGGAGGGTAGGGTTAGATGGGTTTCACTTCTCACTCTCTGCCTAAATGAGATTTTTTTTTTTTTTTTTTGCGGTACGTGGGCCTCTCACTGTTGTGGCCTCTCCCGTTGCGGAGCACAGGCTCCGGACACGCAGGCTCAGCGGCCATGGCTCACGGGCCCAGCCGCTCCGCGGCATGTGGGATTTTCCCGGACCGGGACACCCGTGTCCCCTTCATCGGCAGGCGGACTCTCAACCACTGCGCCACCAGGGAAGCCCCTAAATGAGCTTTTGAATCATCAAATCATATGTATATATTTCATTTATTTATTTCTGTGTGTCAGCAGATTATTCTAGGCATTGGGATCATTGGCCTATTTTCTTCTATATGTCATTGTATATTTTTTAAAAAACCCAATATGGTTCATTTTAAATAAAAGACACTACTATGTATGTAGTGAGATATAGTATAAAATACTTAAAAATGTAATTACATTTCCAAGCTTGAAATGCAGTCAAACCTCTTAATAACAAATCTGTTGATTATACTTCTATTTTTAATCCCCTAGGGCTGTAGACATATATTTTTTTAAGTTTTGGGGGGGGTTTTTTTGCTTGTTTGTTTGGTGTGTGTGTGTATATGTTTTGTTTTGTTTTTAGAAACAACTGCAAAAGATTTGTGATTCATTTGGATATGTACTGCTGTGGATTACCTCTGTTTCTTGCTTTTTAAATTTCCTACCATGAATTGGCAATCATAATTGAAATAGAAAGACTAACTTACTATATGATGAGTGCTTATAGGTAACCTACTCTTATTTAAAAAGCATACTGGGGCTTCCCTGGTGGCGCAGTGGTTGGGGGTCCGCCTGCCGATGCAGGGGACGCGGGTTCGTGCCCCGGTCTGGGAGGATCCCACGTGCCGCGGAGCGGCTGGGCCCGTGAGCCATGGCCGCAGCCTGTGCTCCGCAGCGGGAGAGGCCACGACAGTGAGAGGCCCGCGTTCCGCCAAAAAAAAAAAAAAAAAAAAAAAAAAAAGCATACTAATGTAACATTTCATATATCCCTATATTTTAAAAATACAAGTTAAATTGTTTTTAGATTTAGGCTTCAGTTGAATTTCTTTCCCTATGGATTTTTTTCAGAAGGAAAGATGATCTTCAACCTAATGAATGGCCTGAATTTCTGGTATCATTCAGGGAAAGCTGTCTCATATAAGATCTTAAATAATTGGTTTTGGTGGATCTGGAAGTGGGGGAAGGTCATTTAAAAAATGAGAACAATAGAAGCACCTTTCTTTCTGGTTGTGTCAAACACTATAGAGTAACAGTTAATACATACACTTGCCAAAGATTTTTTTTTCCTCAAAAAACAAATTCACACAAAGAGAAAGTCAGAAACATCTTCAATAGATGTTTTTTAAAAACCAGTGTTTGAATGCATCCATCACCTTGACTCATTGAATACAGTTATAATTCCTACAGAAAATAGAGAAGTTAATTTCCTTTGAATTGTAGTTAGCCATATCTCCAGATAAAATGCCCAATACCACTTGAGAAAAATGACCAGTTAACCGACTTGGAATCTGCATCATTAAGCTCTACTGAGGTATGGAAATGGAGCATAGATGTTTGCCAAAACTCTGATAGTGGACAGGCTATGCCATTTATGTGGCTTGTATTTTAAACAATACAACTCTCAATCTTTAATAAAGCCAAAATGTGCTCAGAATTTATAATGAACGTGCTAAAAGCTCTGTAGTGCACTGTTTTCATGGATGTACCTTAATTTCTTTAATTATTTCTCCATAAGAGATTGTGACATTTGGGACTGATTTCATTTTATGTGCTGCTTTTTAGAAAAATAAAACCAAAAACTCAAGTAGTTAGTTATCGGTTGTGTTTTTGCTGACCTAGATGAAATGATGAGATTGATTTATAATCTGTTCTCTAGTAAATTATGTAAATCTGAACAAAAAAATAATTCATTAAAATGTCTTTATTCAACAATGAGAAAGCAAATAATCCAATTAAAATATGAACAAAAAAAGATCTGAGTAGACACCTTGCCCAAGAAAATATACAGATGGCCAATAAGTATATGAAAAGATGCTTAACACATTTGTCATTGGGGAATTGCAAATTAAATAATAGTGAGATAACACTACACACCTATTAGAATGGCTAAAATCCAAAAAACTGACAATAGCATTTGCTGGCCATGTTGTAGAGCAATAGGAACTCTCATTCATTGCTGGTGGGAATGCAAAATTGGAAGACAGTTTGGTAGTCTCTTATAAAGCTAAACATAGTCTTACCATATGATTCCGCAGTCATGCTTCTTGGTATATACCCAAATGAGTTGAAAATTTATGTCCACACAAAAACTTGCACATGAATATTTATAGCAGCTTTATTCATAGTTGCCGAAACTGGAAGCAGCCAAGATGATATCCTTTAATAGGTGAATGTATAAACAAACTGGTACATCCATATATAATGGGATATTATTCAGCAGTAAGAAAAAGTGGACAGGCCACAGAAAGACACAGATGAATGTTAAATGCATATTGCTAAGTGAAAGAAGCCAGTCTAAAAACTCTACTAACTGTATGATTCCCACAGACATTTTGGAAAAGGCAAAAGTATGGAATCAGTAAAAAGATCAGGGGTTTGAGGGAAAGGAGGGACCAGTTGAATACTTGAAGCACAGGGGATTTTTAGGGTGGTGAAACTTCTGTGTGATGCTCTAATTGTGGTTATCTGACAAAACCCATTGAACTTTACACACACAGAGTGAATCCAGACTATATGCAAATTCTAAAAATCATTTAGGAGGTCAAGGGATCCCAGGATAGAACGCAGACTGTGACAAATACATGACACAACCTTATTGGACAGAGTGGGGCAGAAAGGTGCTGACCAAAGTGACTATGGAAGTGAATGGCGTCTCTAAGACTAAAGACAAAAGACTCTGTACATAAACACTCTATTCTCTAAGGTCAGGAAAAACAAGGGAACTCTGAGAAAGTGTCACAGCCAAGAAAAAGCCTAAGGACATGACTAGATATAATATGATGACTAGATATAACATGGTAACATGACTAGTTAACATGGTTAACTGTCCAACCCTCTTTCAGATTATAGGGTACAAACATCCTCAAACAAAGATGCATTTTTTAATTTTTCCAGAGTTACAGTTGATTTGGATTTAGGCATGTGTGAGTTCATTTTGTAATTAGTGCCGAATTGGTGCGTAGCAATTTATCTATTATGTACACCAAACATTTCTGTTCTTTATAAAAATCTTGATAGAAGTATCTTTGGAAAATGTAAGCAGTGCCTAATTTAATGATTTGTTCGTTCTCAGCTGCAGGAATTACAGAGTGCAATTGTGCGTGTGCACCCCTTACACACAACACCCCCTCTTGCTAATAAGCACACTCAATAGTTGTTGAATGAAATAGTGAATGAGTGAAGAGCTGGTTCAAGCACTAGAAACTTTCATTTATTCACAACCCGCCTCTTCCCATGAAGAATTTGAAATGGCCTGTAACAAAAAAGACAATAAATTAATAATATATAAAGAAGGGAGGCGAAAAATCAGTGCCAGAGAAAATACATGTTTGAGTCAGACCCAGAAGTGTACGTAAATATTTTTTGAAACAGAAGCACATCAGGTTTTCTTTTAGCTACTCTTTAATTCTGGGATGACATGCCTGAGAGCGCGGCGGATACTGTAGACACGTGCAGTTGGGTCAGGCGTGATGCCATCGGGGCGGGGAGGCTCTGCCTTCCCTGCCAGCAGCGTTCACGTCTCCCGACACCATGCTTGGGGACATAGCTGCCAGTTTGCTTTGGTCTAAATTTTTGCCCAGTGCACCAGCTCACACAATGCCAGAGATGTTACTAGATAAACATTTGTTTTACTTGGGTGGGAAGCACACTAGACGTGACTGAAATTTTTTGTTGTTGTTTCCTTCAGTTATTGTGCACATCAAATCTATGACTTTATCCAAATAGCTTTTCAGTTAGTTAGTCCTGGCCTAATTTTGATTCCTGCCCCTGAAATGTTACTGAGGGCCTCCTCCCCGCAGCCTCTGGGTTCTAGGGGTAGAGGTGTGCTCTGCTATTGTCTCTGGGATTTTATTCCCTGCTGTGGATGCACACACTGTGCTTCTGACATCTGAGCATCCACAAGTTATGCAAATGGTATCACAACTGCCTGCTGGTGGACCGTGATCGTAAAATTCCATGAGATGTGAGAAGCCTCCCACTTTCAGAGCTGTTAAATGTTTTTAAAAACATGCTTCTTGGAATAAATGAATAGGGTGCTCTAAGCATGTTTATATAGTTCTTATTGTGAGATGGTAGCTATACTAGCACGTTTGAACACCAGCAACTCATCTGGGAAATCTGGGACTTTCAGTCTATAGCCATAATTGTTCGTTTTGTTAGAATAAATAGTTGCTTTTTTTTTTTAACATAAGGTTTCATTTGGCATTTCTCAAAGCATGGTATGCATGTCCCTGGTAGTATATTAAACGATTTTTAGGTATGTTGTGAGCTGAGATAAGCCAACTTGGGCGTTTGCCTTTGTTAATTCAACACTGGCAAGTACCTGTAGCCTCTGACAGTTACAGGTAGACTTGACCCGTGTATGCCATCAACTTGTGAAATATGTATGTTTTGTATTTTTAGAATCTGTCAGCATTGGATTTCCTCTCTTGCAGCCACAGTGGGACAGCAGTTTTAGGGCAGTAAAGAATAGACACCCACGAGAAGGGTTTTTGCCGTCTCTTAATTCCCTCTCTGAAGTGCGAGGCAGTACCCAGCTATTGCCTGTGCTGCTGATTCCAGCCTACGTCCATAAGGGCGAGGATCTCAGTATCAAAATATTTCATGGCCCAGGACTGCTGCTGTTGCTCGGCCTGGAGGAGAGATGATAGCAGCTGACAGGGGGGTCCCTGCTGCCGCAGCCATAGCCCAGCCACCTCCGATTCCTGTCCTCAGGGCAGAAATTCCGGACCCGTGCAAAACTTGCTTACCACATCGAAAACATCTGCAAACAAGGAAACTTTATAGACAAAGATGGAATTTTAATTCCAGAATGTGTGGAGTTTTAACACAGAATTGCAAATGTTGCTTGCTCTTTTCCCTTGTTATGTTGTATTGTACGGCCTGCCTTCTTGGAAGGACCAATCTGATCCTTGTAGAACATTTTCATTAAAACAACAGTGGTAGCAAACCATCTGTCTATCCCATCTTTCTCTTGAGAAGCAAAAACAGACTTACAACGTGATTTCAGAGGGTCCTAAACCACCAAGAAATCTCCCTAGGGCTCTCCACAACAGTAAATAATTAGGTTCTATTTCATTTGTAATTTAGATCAGAATGCTTTTTAACTTAGCTTTTTCCTGAATGAACTGGGTGGGCAATACCATTTGTGTTGTGGGAATTAATCTGAAATTCAGTATAATAGACTCACATTTTAAACCTTAGAATGCTGGATGTAATGGAGAAGATCCCAGATTATATCCAATCAGAGGAAGAATTGTAGAATGCTATGCTGTATTAAAGCAAGTTGAAATATTAATACTTCTGATCAGGATTGACTAAATTCCAATGCACATCTTCCTTCACATCTTTACATATTTCATATTACAGCTACATTAGTTACTTTTTAATTCCTGTAAAATTCACATAGCATAAAATTAGCCATCTTAAGGTGTATGATTCAGTGGCATTCAGTATATTCACAGTGGTAGGCACCGATCACCTCTAGCTAGTTTCAAAATAATTTCATCACCCCAAAAGGAAACCCTGTGCCGATTAAGCAGTTGGCTCCCAATTTCCCCCTTCCCCACCTAGCCCCTGGTAATCATTAATCAGCTTTGTCTCTATGGATTTACCTTATCTGAGTATTTCTTATAAATGGAATCATACAATATGTGATGTTTTGTGTCTGCCTTATTTCACTTAACATAATGGTTTTGAGGTTCAACCATGTTGTAGCATCTATCGATACTTCATTCTTTTTTATGGCTGAATAATATTCCATCGTGCGTATATGCTGCATTTTCTTTGCTCTTTCACCCATTGATGGACATTTGGGTTGTTTCCACCTTTTGGCTTTTGTGAACAGTGGCTAGGAATATTTGTGTACAGGTATTTGTTTGAGTACCCGTTTTCGGTTCTTTGGGATATATACCTAGGAGTTGAGTTGCTAAGTTGTCTGGTAATTCTACGTTTAGCTTTTTGAGGAACCACTGAACTGTTTTCCATAGCAGTTGCACTTCTATGTTCCTGACAGTACTACGTATTTATGCTGGGATCTCAAACTGACTCTGGGGCTTCCAGATGAAATTCTGAATGATCGAGATGTTTTATTTTTGGTCAGATAACACCAGTATATATTTTTTTGGAAAATTTTCAAAGGAAGCCTATGAAAGTGATCCATTTCTAAAGTTTGTATTTGAGTATCCATCATTTGTTAGGCCGTTGATCCTCAGGCATCTGAACAAAAATTTTAAGAACTGAATTTACTCTGTTATTTAAATTAATATATCTAGTCCTTTCTTATTTTGTCTTCTAGATCTAATATGTAAATAACACTTTTGAAATATTTAGCTGATCTAGCAATCAGAGAGTAATGGACGCACAGATTGTTTAGAGTAGGAAAAAATTCCTGACTAGTAATTTTCAAATCAAGTGTTTTATTTGATTGACAGAAATTTTACTGCATAAGGAAGTCGGTTCTATCCTTCCAGTTTCCAGTTGGGTACATCTTTTCTTTCATTTTCTGTTGGCAGCTTAATCTTCCTTTTGTTGGTCGTTGCTAATGTTTTCCAGTCACTTAATGCACTGAACTGGTTTCTCCATGCTGAATTACATTTTGATTGGTTTAAACATGGTTTATTACTTTGTCACAGAATGTGATGGACCCCTTTTGGTGCCTAGCAAACTGCTGTCGACACATCGCTCCAACTTTCTTCCTGTTGGAAAGAGTCCAGACTTTGTTCTAGTGGTTGTTTCCTCCATGTGTTCTGGGAAGGTGAGCCTCCTAAGCCCCAGGGTATAGATCATAAGTATTCTTAGGGAGTTAGTCCTATGCCTTATGCCATAGGTAATTGGTTTAAGCTGAAGAACTGTGAAGGTTTTCTTCATTTTCTTAAAAAAAAAGAAACCTAAGACAGGAATTCGTTCCCTTCTTTACCATAGAACATGATACTTGGAGCTGCAGTGGCAACGGTGGAACTATGAGAGAAAAGTAAGGCATTCACAGAGGAGGCCCGCCCAAGCGCCCTGGCATTATTGAGCTTCTGAGTTAGTCAACCCAGAGACTGCCCTGCCACTTCTTGCAATTGGAGATGCTAAATTCTTCATTGTCTGAGCCACTTTTTAATTGATCATTCTGTTACTGAAAGCATCCTAACTCATACCAGAAGATAGATAGAAAATGTTTTGTTAAAATGTGAAAAAACAATATACTTCATAATTCCCACGTGTAAAATTCAGGAAAGTTTATAGGTTAAAAAAAATTGTTTTATAGGTAAAAATTCAGGAAATTTTATAGGCTGAGACATTTTCTTTAAATGCTTTCCATTTACCATTGAGGTAACTGTTATCCTCTGTCATATAAATTATGAATATAAAGATGGGTTTTACCTAAGGGAAGAAACAAGTAGAACTAGTTTTGTTCACACATACATAGCAGCTACTCAGCCTATTTGTGCCTGAAAGTAGTTTTGTGGCCTAGAATGGAATGCCCAAACTAAACCTGCTGAATCAGAATCTCCTGAGGTTTGGTTTGGTAGTGTGTATTTTAAGCCAGTTCTCCCATGATTCTGAGGCAACCAGTATTTGACTTTAGGAATCACTGACCTAGGATAAATGTCTAAATTTCTCAGTGCTTTAGAACTCTAAATACTGCTGCCCTTTTTGCTGGTAATAAAAAAGTATTTGAATTTCACATTTCAGAAGCTAAATTTATACTGAGACATTGATTGTCAAAGATATGAAATATATGTGAAAGTGCCATTCTTGAATTTGTCCTTTGTTCTCTCTGTACTGTTTATTGAGCGGCTTTGTTTAGACATGGCAAATATTGTATAATTTGAGGAAAGCGTTTTTTTTGTTTTATTTCTTTCCTGTTCTGTTTCATATACCTTGTAAACCACTTTACTTTTTCCTAAATACATTGTCTTACTCAGGACTCTTTTGTTATGGAAATCGAACTCAAACTTTTAGGCAAAAAGAGGAATTAGATGGTTTATATACTCAAACTCTGTAGAAGGCATGGGTGCAACTCTGGGGAGTGACAGTAGGGTTTGGAAGTAGTTACCTTTAACTCTGCAGGAGTTTTGCTGCTTCTCACTGGTGTTTGGCCTTATTATCTCAGATTCCACCCATCCTCTGTGGGTTTATGCTCAAAGCCCATTTACATTTGTCTCTGCTTTTTTGATCCATGTGTCTTTCAGAATAGTAATTGTTATTGCTTAATTAGCTCTAATTATGTGTCAAATACTGTTATAGGGGCTTTAATGTTTGTATTCATCTAATCCTTATAACAATCCTATGAGGATGCTGCTGTTATATCCGTATTAGAGATGAAGAGCTGAGGCACAGAAGAGGTACAGTAGTTTTCCTAAGGCCTGACCTAAGCTTCTGACCTAGGCAATCTGGTTCCAGAATCCATTTATGCTATAGCATCTCATATTCTTACTTGTTTTTTTATTTATGTAGTTATTTACCCACAACTAGTTTGGACATTTCATTTCTTTTTCTTTCTTTCTTTCTTTTTTTTTTTTTTTGTGGTACACGGGCCCCTCATCGCTGCGGAGCACAGGCTCCGCGGCCATGGCTCACGGGCCCAGCTGCTCCGCGGCATGTGGGATTCTCCCAGACCGGGGCACGAACCCGCGTCCCCTGCATCGGCAGGCGGACTCCCAACCACTGCGCCACCAGGGAAGCCCTTTCTTTCTTTTTTTAGTTCTCCCACAGGAGCCAAAGCAAATGCTTCTTCTGCAGAAGAAGCAATATCTTCAATAAATATTCGTTGAATGAATTTTAAAAATCTGTTAATAGTAGCCAAGGAAATTAAATCTCAACCCAGGTTTGTTTAATTTTTCTTTTCAACACTAGACAGCAGTATGTGTAACATTTCTAATAAACTTCTAATGTAAGGTATTTTCACTTAAAAGCAGAAAAAACTTGTAGGCCAAGGAATTTGTGCAAATGAGGTGTAAAAACAAAGAAATTACTCCTGCAGTGCCAGAAATGTGAGTGTAGAAGTGTAGTACATTAAAACCTGTTTTGTTTTGTAAGGGAGAATACTCATACCTCAAACTTGGCCTTGGCAGGCAAACGGTCTTGGAGTTGTTGCCACAAAACCACCTGATTGTGTCTGTTATATAATGTCATGAAGAGAAAGGGATGACTCATGAGGATCTTTCGTGGAGTCATTTGTAGATATGAAAGTCTCTTTGTTCCCGAGGCTATGTCTCAATTATGGGTCTCCATAACATACTCCATCCTGTTCTGTGGTAGTAAAACCTTTAAAAAACATGCATGTTCTCTTGCCTCCTTTCAAAAGAGTAAGAAGTACTTCTATTGACTAAATGAAGCCGACACACAAAGCACCATTATAATAAGTTTCTTTGAGGCCTGTTTTTTGATGATAATGAAACTGGTGACACTGTCATATGTTTGATTCTATTCCCGCATCAAAAATAGGCCATGCATCTTCCAGGCAGACGGTATAAGTGTAGAATCTATTTAGTACTTGAATAATAGATGTTTTGTTGGTAAATCACGCTCTGTAGAAAACCAGTTAGATTTTATAATTTCTTTCAGAATGGAAATCAGTCTATATACAGATAGGGTATAAGTCACAAACTATCGTTCAAAAATATATATTCATCCAGAGTTGAAGTTAGGACCTAGTCAAGGAAATTAGGTGTAAATTTGTATTTGTTTTCCTTGGTTGTTTATATATTATTTCATATTCATCAATGTGTTCTGGAGTCTGAATTTCTTTATTATGTTAGAATTTAAGATTATCTTTTATAAAATGAATTTCTTTATTATGTTAGAATTTAAGATTATCTTTTATCATTTCCAAATCTAATTTTTTATTAGTTACCATTGCAAGTTAAAGTACAAAATTAGCAAAGTTTTCATACTTTACTTGTGCACATACACTTTTACCTGGAATTTTTCTAGAATTGAAATGGTTGCAGTTAAAATATAGGTAAAGATGCCAGAGCCTATCAAAAAATTGACTACTCAGAATCCATTTTTTTCCCTATCAAGTGAAAAGCACCCAGAGATATTTTGAGAATTCAAATATTCAAAGGAGGTATAAACATAACCAGACATTTCACCTGTAGCTCAGAAGTTGAGATGTCATTTGCTAGTCGTGAAAGGGAAGAAAGATGATGGGTTTTAATGCCCATATCATTCCTGCCTTTTAGATTTTATCTCTCACTTTGGTTTGTATTTGGTTTTATAGATGTGTAAACTTAGTAGAGTTAGTCCACTTTCCGTGAGTATATATGTTCTATTTATTTTGCAGACTAGTTGACAAACATCTTTACTGACAGATCCTTTGAGATACAGGTGTGTATGACTGCACATTTTGTTGGTCATGCTAACTGTTCGTGATATGTATTACTGCAACTACCTGAGTGAGGGAAATTGGGGGAAATCTCTCCAAGGAGGTGACATCTGAGCTGGACCAAAAGTGTAAATTGGTGAGATACACAAATTATGACAGAGCTCACAAGGAAGAAGTCATGGCTAGCAATCTCACACAAGAAGTGGAAAGAATTTTAAAAGGATTGGAAGAAATAAATTAAAGGGATTATATGATGGCCAAGTCAGTATCTTATTAAACTGGCCTTTAAGGGCCAGCTTGGTCATCAATGACCTGAGAACTGGATATTTTCAAATTAGAAGGTTCCTTGTCCTGTTAGTAAGCAAGTATATTTAGTAGCTACCACTCCCTGGGGAAGAAGACTCTAGTGGTATGAAGGGCTTTTTCATTATAATTGGTTCCTTCCTAAGCAGGTGTTTGTGGATTAATCTGATTCTTAAATCATTCAGCTCTTCCAATTACTTTTCCAAGGGTTTGCTGTGTTATGAAATTTTAGCACTAACCCAGCTGGTAGTGTGGAACAACCCTTGAACATTTTTGTGTAGTGAGTGGGGAATACCTGAACTGTTACATCAGTGTCGAGTGAGGATGACTCCAGCGCTCACAGTGATTGTCTTCCTTAGTGGTGTTGTTGGTTTCTGTGCTGAACTTCAGTTGATGTAGCGGTTACCTGTCCGTGCGCTAAGTTCATGGGACATTTGGATTCTATCTCAGGCTATCGTTGGGTGTGAGTGTTCGATTTCTGTGAGTTGACAGATTTACTCTTTACCTGATTGCCACCTTTGAACAGAAGATAATGAGGATGTGAGACACCGTATTTTTGAATTATAGCCAGTCCTTTGTATCCAAGGGTTCTGCATCAATTGATTCTACTAACTGTGGATCAAAAATATTTGGGGCGGGGCTTCTCTGGTGGCGCAGTGGTTGAGAGTCCGCCTGCCGATGCAGGGGACACGGGTTCGTGCCCCAGTCCGGAAGGATCCCACATGCCGCGGAGCGGCTGGGCCCGTGAGCCATGGCCGCTGAGCCTGCGCGTCCGGAGCCTGTGCTGCGCAACGGGAGAAGCCACAACAGTGAGAGGCCCGCGTACTGCAAAAACAAAACAAAACAAAACAAAAATATTTGGGGCGAAAATTCCAAAAGGTTCCAAACAGCAAAGCTTGAATTTGCCTATTTACATACCATTTACAATGTGTCAGATATTATAAGTAATCTGGAGATGATTTAAAGTATGCTAGAGGCTATGCATGTAGGTTATATGCAAATACTGTATCATTTTAGATAAGGGACTTGAGCATCCATGAATTTTGGTATCTGAGGGATGAGGGTCATGGAACCAAAACCCCACAGATACTGAGGGATGACTGTATTTTTAAATTTACTTTTGTAAATCGATACCTTGATGTTTCTTTTTTAAGTCATGAAGATATGGTGGTTGATATGCCAAGACAAATGAATTTGGAAATTTGGGAGAAAGGAAAAGGAGTCTATCCGTATTCTTACTTTACCTTTGTAAAGTATGTACCTGTGTACCTCTCCATCTGGCTATTTATCTGTATCCTTTATAATATTCTTTATAATAAACTGGTAAATGTAAGTAACTCTGTGAGTTCTGTGAGCCACTCAAACTAATCAATCACATGTGAGAAGGGGGTTGTGGAAACCTCCATTTATAGCCAGGGAGCCAGAAGCACAGATAACAAGCTGGATTTGTGATTGGTATCTAAAGTTGGGCGGGGGTGGGATGGGGCTGGGGGGACAGTTTTGTGGAACTGAGCCTGTGGGCTCTGACGCTATCTCCAGGTAGATAGTGCCAAAGTTAATTGCCTGGTAGTGTTAGAAGAAACACACCTCTGAAATATGTGGTTGTGGTCTTCTCGTTGTACTCATATTTTTCTGACCTGAAAGATTTGCATTAATTAAGTGACCTAGAAGATAAAAATCAGTAATCTAGTGATGGGACATTTGAGCACTTTGTATTATCCATACTGTATGAGACACAGTATGGAGAAGACATTGGTAGATCTGTTTCTCACCCATTAAAAGAGCTTCTGGGCTTCCCTGGTGGCGCAGTGGTTGAGAGTCCACCTGCCGATGCAGGGGACACGGGTTCGTGTCCCGGTCCGGGAAGATCCCACATGCCGTGGAGCAGCTGGGCCCGTGAGCCATGGCCCCTGAGCCTGCGCATCCGGAGCCTGTGCTCCTCAATGGGAGAGGCCACAGCAGTGAGAGGCCCACGTACCGCAAAAAAAAAGAAAGCTTATGTTTTGGGTATTAGTGATGAGTAAATGGGCACCAAATTATAGAGACAGTTGGGTGCTGGATTGAGTCGTTTGGATTCATGCCTGTTTTGCAAAGTGAAGGCTGGGGAACCAGGTCACATAATGCAGGGTCAGGTTTTAAGAACTGAGTGGTCAAGAGTTTTAAATGCCACTGAGAAGTGAAGTAACCAAGAACTGAAAAATGATGGTTATCACAACTGAATCCTCAGTCATTATCACAAACAGCCCTAAAGAACGTACTGAAGCACATTGTTGGTGGCACATATTTTGGAGGCCCCCTCACTGGGCTTTTTTTCTGTGGCTTTTTAACAAAGCATGGTTCCTGCCCTGTAGTGTAGAGATTCATGAAAAGAGAATCAGGATGAATTGAGATTTAGGATTCTCTACTGATTTAAAGAAGCTCATTAGGTCTGACAAAGTAATGCGGCATACATCCACGATCTACCTCAGCTTCCTTTCCTAAAAATGTTGTTTGGGCAGAATCAAAAAAGCTAAACTAGCCATCCCTGACTTTGGGGAAAAGTAGGGCAGAATCTTACAAGGCACCTGTAAGAATTGTCCTATTGGTATGCTTTTTTTTTTTTCCCTTAAATGAATAGTTTCTCTGTTAATTGGGCACCTTTTGTAGGTGTAAAATTTAGATTACATCTTAAATTTGTGCTTTCGCAACTACTGCTACCTCTAACTGAAATCTCCTCTTGAAATAGGTCAGCTGTCATTTACTGTACTTTGTTAAGTCTTTTCCAGATTCCCCCAGGCATTTAGCCACTTCCTCTCCTGTGCTCTGCAAATCAGGGTATGTTATAACGATCTGTTTACAGCTCTCTCTTCCCTATTAAACTGTCAGTTCCAGACTGTTCTGACCTTGAGAGGAGGGGCCTTATCTTATTCCTTCTTTTATGTTCCTTGCCCAGCCACACTGTTTTACCTGTGGAGGTCCTGTAAACCGTGGGTGGTGGGTGGAAGGACCTGAGCCTCCCAAGGTCCTAGAGAAATAGTGCAGGGTGCTAGTAACTTCATAAACCAAACACTGGTCGACTTGTTAGTTCTCGGTATCCCTGGTAGTCTTTCAGAGTCTTTTTACAGATCTCTGCTGCTCCATTATTCTTTTTCTCTTGGCAGCCATATACAGAACCACCATGCCACTGTGATTCTGCAAACATAGTATGCTGCCATTTTATTACAGAAATGTTTGCCTTCAGATGGGATAATTTTATAGCATATACAACAGTGACTGCACCTAAACCAGATCTGCTAGAATAACATAAAACTTCCTTCTTAGATCATTTTAAAAGTGTTTTGTTAAAACTGTCCTGATGGTGTGAACAGTTGAAGACTTACATAACACAAGGTCACATTGGTTTGGGGTAGATATAATAGGCTTACTACATTTTAACCTTCAAATATTCTGCTTAAACATTGTTATGATTTGTGTCATTTAAAAGGGGCTGTCCCTTGCTTTTAGAACTACGGAAAAAGTTATTTTGTTGACTTCTCTTTGACGTTTTCAAGAATGGGTTTTGTTTTCCTTTTTAGTGTGAGAAGTTTAAACAGAGACTAATTGAGGCTAGCAAAACCTTCACTTTGAAAAAAAAAATAGGACAGATCCATGAATGACTGACTACTTTTCTAAAACATATGCAAACCCTTCTCGTTATAGCAAACTGTGTCGGCTTGCTTGTCTATATTTCAAGCTACATGATGAAACAATTTTGTTTTCTCAACTTGAAATGCTATTTTTAATTTTTGTTATAGCAGTTCCCTATGAAAGGAGTGTTTCAGCTCCAGTTATGTTACATGCTAAATTTAGTTGTAAGACAACTCACTTTGAGGTATCTGCACATTTTTATGTCATTAGCATTCTAACAGGATATTTCCAGTACGTTTTGTAAAATGGTTTGTCCGTACTCTTGGTAAGAGTCACCATTTTGGTTGAAGGGCATGAAATGCAGAAGAAATATAGTCGGTCATTAAATATGAGTTAACATTTAATCAAACACTTGTTATGTGGTAGGCACTTTTCCAATTGCTTACATGGTTTTTCTCATTTAATTCTCACAAAAATCCCATGAGGATTAAATTGTTATTTTTATTTTTCATATAAGGAAATTGAAGCATGGAGGGTCTAACTAACTTGCCTGTGGTCAGAAAACTATTGAGAAGAAGAGCTGGGCTTGAACTTGGAGTCTTCTGACTCCAGAGCCTACATGCTTATGGCCATTAGCTAGACTGCCTCCTGTGTGAATAAGCATATGAAGAAAGGTTTAACCTCACTTGCAATTAAAACACACACACAGGGCTTCCCTGGTGGCACAGTGGTTAAGAATCCGCCTGCCAATGCAGGGGACACGGGCTCGAGCCCCGGTCTGGGAAGATCCCACATGCCGCGGAGCAACTAAGCCTGTGAGTCACAACTCCTGAAGCCCGGGCACCTGGAGCCCATGCTCTGCAACAAGAGGAGCCACCGCAATGAGAAGCCCGTGCACCGCAGCGAAGAGTAGCCCCCGCTCAGCGCAACTAGAGAAAGCCCACGTGCAGCAACAAAGACCCAACGCAGCCAAAAATAAATAAATTAAATAAATAAATTTTTAAGATAATAATAATAAATAAAACACACACACACACACAGTTAGAACCGTAGATTTGCAGAGGAGGAAAGTTAGATTTTCTGTTAGATTTGCAGAGGAGGAAAGTAATTGTCAATACCCAGTATGTGGGAAAGGAGAGATCTAATGCACTGAGGTATAAATATAAATTGTTACCTCTTTTTGGAGGGCCAAGCATGCGGATATTGAAAATATGCACATGCTTTGACCTGTCCATCCCACTTCTAAGAATTATCCTACACAGCTAAATACAGAAAAGTACAAAGGTATCTAGACCGTGGTATACATTAAGCACTATTTATAAGAAAAAATTTTAAATTAAGTGTCCAGTAGGAATCAGGTTTTGGGAATTGTGATGTGCGGCCATCAAAAAAGAAAAGTTAGGGATATAGTTACTGACATGGAAAGCTGCCCATGGCATATTGTTGAATTTAAAAAGCGGGTTGCAAAATAACATATATAGTTTGATTTCCTTATATTGAATAAATATGTGTTTATATACACACAAACTCTGGTCTAAAAAGAATGTTCACCCAAATGTTAACAGCTGTTATCTTTACTGCTAGTTGGTATAACTTAGTGATCAGATGTATGGGTTTTGAGTCCTGCTCAGTCACTTACTAGCATTGTGACCAGAGGCAAGTTCCCTAACTACTCTGTGCCTCAGTCTCTTCAGGAAAAGGGAGATCATTACAGAACCTACATCTTTGGGTTCTGAGGCTCAGATGAGTTTGTAAAGTGCTTGACATAATAAGTGATCAATTATTATCATTATTATTATCATTTTTAGGTGGTGGAACTGCAGGCAATTTTAGCTTTCTTTATACCTTTTATTAGCAGAATTGTTTGAAATAAGTATGTATCAACTTTGGAAACAACAGCAACAAAAAAATGTTTTTAAAGGAATCATTTAAATAGGTTTGCTTACAGTTTTAACAGAAAATATCTGTGTAGAGCTAAGGTTATTTAAAATTCCTCCCAGAACATTCTTCATGAGCTGTTTGCAACCACATATGCTGGTATTTTACCCTATGCTATGTGCCAACTTCAAGGGAATTGAAATCATATTTTACTCTTATGGCTGGAAGGCATGCATAATCACAACAAACTCTTCTGGAGAAGCTGCCTCAGTTTGCAGCTGCAATGACATACTGGTGCGTGACGTCAGTCTGGTGTCAGACTGGCAGAGTGGCAGGCTGGCCGACAGCCACAGTGCATTTCCTGAGTGCTCAGTCCCCACAGCACTCATTTGGGAGCAGCTCAAAGACAAAGCAGTGGAGTGTGATTTTTATTCCAGTATCCCCTTTTGCCTGTAGTTGAATGTCTGTTTACGAATGTGATTTTGATGGAGGCTGGTGAGTAATCCTTGTTACTTTCATGTATAATAATAAATAGCTGATGGCTAGATGAGTGGTAGCCCTTTTTTCTCAGTTAATGATCCTCTGATAAGTAATCTTTGTAGCCCTAGTGCCAGATACAGTACCCAGTGCAAAGGATTTACATATTATAAATATTTCTATAACTAAGTATTGTATTCTTGTAGAAATGTAAATGCATTGTTAGGCTTTTCAAATGACTGGAGCATTTTAAGATGTAATCTTCCTTTTGGTCTCTCCTTAACTTGAAGTTGCATAAATGCACAGTAGTTGCAAATTGCTTGAAACCCTAAAGATTTTTGTTTATTGTTTTAACTTCTTCAGAGGAGAAGCTTGATTTTTTTTTTTTTTCCCCCTTCACGAGAGCCAAATGAATAATTCTCAGAAGTTCCTTTGGAGAAGATGCTAACAGTACTCGTTATATAATACTTTTATTAAAAAGTATATTACCTAGTCTAAATTAATTAACAGTTAGCTGAGCTGCTAGTTATTTAATTCTTTAATTATCTGATAATGTGATTCAAAATAGGAGTTCACAAAGTAGGATCCTCAAAATAGGAATCCTCATTTACCTAAAATTTAAGAGCAGTATAACGGCAGGAGATTATTATAGACAATATTTTGGCATTTAAAGTAATTAAATTACTACTGCCTTTGATTGTAAAGGCTGGCAACATGTCTTTAAAGATTTCTTATTAGCAATTTTAATTCCTGTCTCTTTGAATTGTACTATATGAATTGATTTAGTTGTTTTGAAATCATTAGTTTAAGAAGTAGGCTATGTTGGGTAAGTTTTGTGTGTGGGGGTGCTATTTTGCTTTTTTTCCCCTTCATTTTGAGTGGATGAATGATATTTTAATTTCATACTGTTTATATAGTATAAACTGAAGCCTTTAAAGCCTTACGCTTTGTCATTTCTGGCATAATTCTTTTCTTACAGGTTCAGTAGCAGCCTTGTGATTTCAAGGTCTTTTAGAGGAATTTTCCAACAAAGTTTTCTCTTAAAGAACAGGCACTTTTTACCTGTAAGTCTAGTTGAAGAAAAGACAATACGAAAATTTTTAATAAATGTAAATATTTTCACATCAATTTTCTGAAGCAATTAAAGAATAAGACTATTTGTACATATTTTTAAGTGAATAAGATAAGTGCTGAAAGGAAGTGATCTAAATCAGTTGTTTATATGCAAATGTGCAAAGATATCAATAATTGCCTTATTATGACTCCTAATACATTGTATTTCTTCTATATTTAGAAGCACAGGATATAGAAGTGGGGTTTCAACTTTATTTTATTTGACTTGACAGTCTTAATTCAAGATCCACAGTTTTTCCCATAAGCTGCAGAATTTTCAGCTGAAAATTCTGCCCAGAGCTAGAAAGTATATAGAGAATTCATTAATATTTTTATTCCCTTTAAAATTTATCTCAAATCTACCTAAAATATTTTAACATGGTTTTAAAATAGCCTATATTTTAAACTTAATCAGTAAGTTACTGTAGCAATGATGAATTGGAATATATTCCGTATACGTTCTAAACAAAGACGTTTTTGAAGCATTATGACATCAGAGGTCATTGGCCTAAACGCTATTAAAGTTCAAGTGAAGACAAGCTACTTAAACTTTTTTGTACGAACAGGAAATTAAATCTGGCAAAACAAAAAAGAAGGGAGGATGAGCAGAGCTTGTTGAGGGGGAGGAGGGATAACCTGAAATTGACTTAAAAGTCTGACTCAAGTCTAAAGCGCTGGGAATAAAGTGCTTGTCTGTTTTCTAGTGAATAAGGTGTGCTTTGAGGAATCTTCCCACCAAAACTGAAGCCTGATGGTAAAATATAATTGCTGTATTCTTCAAGTTTGAAATTTAGCTTAATTAGTAAACTCAGATGGAATAGTAATTCTTTAAGCCCGTTATAGTCTTGAACTATATTTTTGTTTCCTAGTAGTGGACAGTACAAAACCTTGTGCTTAATAGATGCTTAACGAATATTTGAGCATGAATAAGTGAATTGATGAAGCAAGTGAAATGAGTGAGGAGAATATCTTGATCCTGTATTAGAGAGATTTCATCTTTTCTGGGATGATGAACACCTACTAGTTATGTAACCAACTAATAGCATGCCGTGGCCTTGCATTCTGTTCGAAGGAAGTGTCTCCAGAGTAGAATACGGCCATCGCAGTGGCCTACAGTGGCCATTGGAGTTCATTGCCAGCTTTGCTCACTGTGTCTCGGTCTCTGCTGTGGGAAGTGGGCCCTGCCCTGGTATTCTGAGTCAGATTTCTGTCCAACTCCTACCTCATCTGTAAGTGAGAAATTTCTCAGTACTTGGGGATAATGATTTGCTGACTAAACTGAGCCTTAGTTAAAGTGCTATGTGCGTCACTTAAGTGCATTATTATTTGGACCTTTTCAGAGTTAAAAAATATAGATTCCTTTGAAATTGAAGTGACAGAGAACCTAAGAATGGAGCAAATACATTGCTTCAAAACTTATATAATACAATTTTTATATGTAGATTTTCAGCCCCATTTCTGTGCCCCCATCCCTTCAATCTATGTTAAACTCTGGCCACATCTGAATATTCTTGCTGATTCATGGAGGCTTAATTCAAATGGCAGCCACTTCTGTGCCACCTTCCGTGCTCTTCCCCTTTCTAAGCAAGATCAGTCCCTAATCTGCCTCCCCTTTGTGTTTCATTTTTGGTTATATTACTCCTCCTATTTGTTTATGTATAACATTGTTAAAGCTGTTTGTCATCAGTGCCTGTCTCATATTGAATGAATGAAAGTATTTAAGTTACACAAAAACACAGCCATTTTGAAAGAAAGTACCATTTTTTAACAAAATCTTTTTGTTGCCTAAAGGTATCATTTGACTTATTAGTAACTCCCCTTTTGTTCTTGAAGTGGTTGTTTAGATAAAGCTCATGCAATATTAAAATGATTAAAAACTATGCACTGAAGGATAGTAAAATTCAATGATGACTGATTTTTTTTTCTATTTGAATTGAGCTGTTCAGTCTGTCAGCTTGATTCTGTTGGGAAGAATGTTTCATCTACAATAAAATAATTGGATCTTTTTTGCAACTGTGTGGTTATTTAAGTATAGGTTAGAATTAGGTTAACTTTTTAAAGTAGTGTATAACCACCCACAAAAGCAAAAGAGATGGTGTTTAAATTCCTCTTTTTCTAAATTTGTTGTTTGCTTCCTTCCCAGTGGTATAGTAAACTTACATTTAATGCATGTTACAATAAAACATTACTAATTAGCATTCATTAGGGACTAGCAGAGTTGTCTGAATTAGTGAAATTCTAGGTTATATATATATTTTAATGCCACATTATTGCTTTTAAATGCCAAGAATATTTCTGACTACTGACATGTTTCCAAGTTGGAGTTCTGCTTAGTTTTATTTTAAAACTCCATTAGATTTTTGTAATTAGTAGTTTTTTTTATACAAGTGACTGTCATTTTTCAGATAAGTATTCTTTGAAACCTCTAAAATATACCCTGTGATCATTTTTACTCTGTTGTGTGGTTTTACAAGGACTTTTTACATAGATCATTCAAGAGTAAGCTTTAACCTTAGATTAGTTGTACTTCACATTAAAGAAAGGGCAGAGAGCCAGCAACATTTTAAAGCAAGGGTGTGACATAATTTTACTTCTTTTCAGGAAAGCTAACTCTACCTGCACATTCAGGTTTAGCTACTGTTTAGTGAGGGCTTTATTAGGTAATGGATGGTGGTGCTACCAGGTACTTGATCCTTTACAAAACCCCATGGAGTAAAGTTTGTTGTTGTTCTGGTTTTGGTTCCTGTTTTACAGAAAGAAGTTGAGGCTCGGTGAGGATGGTCTAAATGGGAGATATCCTGATTAAAATGAGTTGGATTTGGATGTTAAGAGTCTTGGAGACATAAGAGCCTAGACTAAGGCAGTGATGGAGATGCCGTTCGCTGTCTACTTGCGTAGGGTAATTTCTGGGTAGCATCCAGAAATGTCACTTGATTCTTGAGTGCTTGACAGAAAATTACTCTGGTGGATTAGCTTGTACATTCTAAAAACGTTTTTTTTGTTTTAACCATAAAGTGTCATTTAACCTTCCCATTTAAAAGCTTCTTAAGAATCACTTAAATGGCTTCCAAGTGAGAGAATTATCTAAATTATTTTAAGCATTTTTGTGTATAATGTAATTTATTAAGTGATCTAAAATGTAGCTGTCCCATAACCCTCAGGATGGATAACAGTTATTAACGTGCTGGGTACATTTTGTTCATAACTAGCATGGTGTTAATTGAATTATTCTTGCACTACTTCCAAAATTATTTAAAATCTATTGTAAAATTTATTTTGTAGATTCTAAATGAGCATATTGGTTTTATTCAGGAAGGTTTTTTTCAGAAGATGATTTAGAAATTATCTGTAAATACAAAACACTAAAACAGATGAATTTATGTCTCATTTTTTGAATTTTAATTTTTTTTCTTTATTTTGTTCCTAGTCTATAATAATGCTTTCAGCTTTGTGCTTTTGCAGCATTGCATCATACTCCTATTTTCCCAGCGGGAAAAGCGAAGTTTTCTGTTCCTTTTGGGTGATTCTGTAAAACCCATTCTTTACTGTTGTTGTTATTTGTACTTAAATTCTTTGGGACCGATAATCAAATGTGAGGTTACATTTACAATTATGTTGTGATAATGTTGTCTGAGCCACTAAGCGTGGAAAATGATTGCAAAGGCTTAGAAAATAAGAAGATGGAAAAGAAGTACTGGGTTTAAAATTAAGTTGGAACCAGAACAGGTTTCATTACTGTGCTTCAGATAGAAATAGTCTTGGGGTGATGCTAAGCAAAGAGACAGAAAGGAGAAGAGGGAAGATACACGTCCATGGTCTGTGCAAGAGGGAAGGACCTCCAAGGAAAGGACTGTGTTGTGTTGTGCTGTGTTTCAGTTACACTGGGAAAAGATGTAGGGCAGAACGTAGAAGTCCCACTGGCTGAGATGAGTCAAGGAAGGGGCAGCTGTTGAAACGGGGGGAAAGGGGACTAAACAGGGCACAGCTGAAACCTTGGGGACCAGGTCTCCATGTGACTTCTGACACCTTCGTAAATGCTGTGAGCCTCAGTTTATTCACACGTAAAGTGAAGAGAGTAATGCAGACCTCAGAGGGTCTGTGTGAGGATAGATGGTCAAGTTGCCAGTGTAGCGTGCGACAGAAGGAGTGTGTGAGCAGCACTGAGTGTGACGTCACGTGGTGACTACTATTTAGGTGATGATTTTAATGTTTATTGTTGGGAGCGAGGATCACTGAGGGCCTCACACCTGTTCAGTCCTTCATTTCCCCCAAGAAATCTGAGCCAATCCATTTCCTGAATGATGAGAGGAGAGAGGAGAGATTATAAAGGGTTAAAAGTGTAGGGAGAATTTGTAGATGTGGGTAAATGAATCACTGAGGTTTGAGCAGGATGTCTGGAAGCAGTTAGCTCTAAGTTAAAGGCAAATGGCATTTAGAACTAAATGTGGGGAAAGGAAATATATACTTTACATGTTTTGCAAAGAAAAAAAATTACAATCTTTTAGATTGCTGACTCAGTGGTTATTTCTCCACATAACTAAGGCTCAAGAATTCAGTTTCTCTCAAGAAAAGGCATGGCACTATTAGTGTTTTCTTTTGTTCTTAAAACACTGCTTTTAATTGTAGGCATAATTTTCCGTACTTCAGTTTAAAAATAAATTGCAGGGCTTCCCTGGTGGCGCAGTGGTTGAGAGTCCGCCTGCGGATGCAGGGGACACGGGTTCGTGCCCCAGTCTGGGAAGATCCCACATGCCGCGGAGCGGCTGGGCCCGTGAGCCATGGCCGCTGAGCCTGCGCGTCCGGAGCCTGTGCTCCGCAACGGGAGAGGCCACAACAGTGAGGGGCCTGCGTACCGCAAAAAAAAAATAAATAAATTGCAGAGTCAGTCACTGTGGTAGTCAGATTTCAACATAACATTTTTCTCCTTTTTATTTAAAGGAAAATGAATTTAAATAGTTACCTGCATAAGACATTAAGCAACTTTACATTTAACAATATTTTAAAATTTACCTTGGACCACCATAGAACCAATTGTGGAATTCATAACTAGAAAATAAAAATAATATTTAATAACTAAATCACTGCTACAAACATGTTTTTTAAACCTAATTTGAGACTGAGTCTCAGAGGGTAACATACAACGTTATGATTTCTATTGATAAAAGCTGTTCAACTTTTTTTTTTTAACTGAAGTATAATTGATTTACAGTGTTGTTAATTTCTGCTGTACAGCACAGTGATTCAGTTATACATATATATATATATATATACATTCTTCTCCATTATGTTTTATCACAGGATATTGATTATAGTTCCTTGTGTTACACAGTATGACCTTGTTATCCATTCTATATGTAATAGTTTGCAAAGCTCTTCAATTTTAAAGTAAGTTGAAAAGTATAATTGTCTGATAGTGTAATGAAACCAAGGCCAATTTGAGAATGTACAATATTCTTTTTGGTTTGAGTGGAAGGATCTTGAAGAGTTATCAGTGAACATCTGAGCTGTTTGCTGTCTGGTTTTCTACCTAAAGTTGAGAAATACAATCGCTTCCATAATCCCCACATCTCTCTGCCTTGCTCTAGTCTAACAACATTGTGGGTATGTGGCAGCTTGTGTGGGTTGGGCCCTTGTAAAAGTCCAAGTCATGACACTGGCTTCTCTACCAGGGTTGCAGAAAGAATTGCCAAACCACTATGATATCCTATTTTTCTTAGACTAAATTAAATCCTTCTTTCTCTCCCATAAGGGAAATACATGATTCTGAGCAAATCATACAAATGGGTTTGCAGCTGAATTTAATAAGAGACAACCAAAATCTCTTCTGTGGGACAGAGTTTTCTAAAATAACATATTTTGTTTGTGCATAGTGGATAAATTTTCAACCTTCTTGCCATGGAGACACATATAAAACACTACCTAATAAACCTTGCTTTGTCTAATGTATTACTCAGAAGAATTATTGGCTATTATTGACAATGTTAATAGCAATTTCAATATTTATTTCTTAAATTTAAAAACAGAATGGATTTTGTAGTAAAATGGTCATTGGTGTTACTCGTGAAGCAAAGGTATTTTAAAAAAACAAAAAAAACACAAAAACAAGTACTCCCAGGGAGAATTGCAATACTAAGAAGTAGCCAGTATATAGTTATTAATGGCCAAAACATTAAAAAAAATTTTTCCTAACACCAAATGCAATGGCAACAAAAGCAAAAATAAACAAGTGGGACTGCATCAAACTAAAAAGCCTCTGCACAACAAAGGAAACAATCAATAAAATGAAAAGGCAACCTACCTAATAGGAGAAGATATTTGCAAACCATATATCTGATAAGGAGTAATAATCTCAAATATATAAAGAACTCATACAACTCAACAGCAAAAAAAAAAAAAAAAAATCCAGTTAAAAAAATGGGCAGAGGGTCTAAATAGACATTTTTCCAAAGAAGACATACAGATGGCCAACAGGTACATGAAAATGTGCTCAACAATACTAATCATCAGGGAAATGCAAATCAAAGCCACAGTGAGCTATCACCTCACACCTGTTACATTGGCTCTCATCAGAAATATAAGAGATAACAAGAGTTGGTGAGGATATGGAGAAAAGGGAACCAGGAATGTAAATTGGTGCAGCCACTGTGGAAAACAATATGGAGTGTCCTCAAAAAATTAAAAATAGAACTCCCATGTTGATCCAGCAATTCCACTTCTGGGTATTTATCCAAAGGAAACAAAAACACTAACTCAAAAAGCTATCTGCAGTGCCCCTCAACTCCCACGTTCACTGCAGCATTATTTACAATAGCCAAGATATGGAAACAACCTAAGTGTCCATCAGTGGATGAATGGATAAAGAAGATGTAGTGTGTATGTGTGTGTGTACATACACATACATGTACATACGCACATGATGGAATATTATTCAGCCATTAAAAAGGAAGGCAGTCTTTCCACTTGCAACAACAGGGATGGACCTTGAGGGCATGATGCTAAGTGAAACAAGTCAGACAGAGAAAGACAAATACTATATGATCTTATTTATATGTAGAATCTTTAAAAAGGGAGAGAGAGCTTATAGATAACAGAAAACAGATGGATGGTTACCAGAGGCAGGGGAAAGGGTAGGGAGGGTGAAATGGGTGAAGGAGGTCAAAAGGTACAAACTTCCAGTGTTAAAATAAATAAGTCATGGGGGTATAATGTACAGCATAGTGACTATAGTTAATAATACTATTTTGCATATTTGAAAGTTGCTAAGATCTTAAAGGTTATTATCACAGGAAAAAAAATTTCTGTAACTGTATGGTGACTGATGTTAACTATTAACTAGACTTACTGTGATCATTTCACAATATATTCAAATACTGACTCATTATCTTCTATACCTGAGACTAATATAATGTTATATGTCAATTTCAAGTTTGAAATTAATTAATTAAAACAATGCAAAGGAAAAAACTTTTTTTCTGAGGGTGTAAATAAAACCTCTAGAGTTTCTAAAGTTCAGCTTAAATCACCCACTTTACCTTCCCAGAGCTTCCCAAAAGAATAACCCGGTAAAGCATTTTCCTCTTTTATCAGACAGAACAGGAAAATCTAGTTTTGAATATGCTAGTACCAGTATTTTCTTTGAAAACCTATGTGAGTTGCTTTCTCTAAGAAAAATGAAATGTTTCCTTAGCTAATAGCCTTTCCCTTCTCTTTCTTCCTTGCTATTATAATATAACCTCATTTTATTCACTTTCCTCTCTGTGAGCCACAGACAAAATTGTGAATCTTGAATGGTGTGAGTTCACTTACCGTTGATTGAATTAGACATAGACGCATATGTCTGGCTAGTGAGAGCCTGGACAAGGATGGCCGGGGAGCTCTTGGGAAATTTCTTGGAAAGGAATATGTAAGCAGAGACTTTACTTTCACCTCTGGACTCTATGGTCTGCATGTGATGTTTGGGACCACAGCAGCCAGTTTGGGACTATGCAGATGCCTAACTAAACAGGACAAGCCAATCAGTGTTGCCATATTATGCAGTCATGAATAATATCTCCTTGAAATCTCAAGTGTTCTTATTTTTAAATCAGGAATAGCGCCTTTCCATGCTTGGTTCAAAGAATATAATACCACGTGCTGTACTGATTCATTATATGCAGCATTGCTCTAATTTTTCATTATAATTTTTCAATCTAGTACTCTCAGTACTATATTCATTTTTGAAAAAATCAGACAAATCCTGATGTTTTAAAGAACTTCTTGTGAGGGTATTTTACCTATTTATAAATACCTGATATAAAATTTACATTTACGCTCAACAAAAGTTGCAAAGTTTTGGCCTTACTGTTGGATGACAGGAGTTTTATAACCAGATTTCATTTGTCCGTTCATAGTCAGTTGTGTTAAATACTTCGTCTTGGGCTTCCCTGGTGGCGCAGTGGTTGAGAGTCCGCCTGCCAATGCAGGGGACACAGGTTCGTGCCCCGGTCTGGGAAGATCCCACATGCCGCAGAGCGGCTGGGCCCGTGAGCCATGGCCACTGAGCCTGCGCGTCCGGAGCCTGTGCTCCTCAACGGGGAGAGGCCACAACAGTGAGAGGCCTGCGTACCGCAAAAAATAAATAAATACTTCATCTTTTACCTTGTGTAGTTTGAAATAACACTCCGTTAAGAATGAAACAGTTCCTTCAGTGTTACTGAAGTCAGTGTTCCTGACTTTTATTGTTATACTAAAAAATGTAAACACCATATTAGCAGACATCTTTTTTCCTCTCTTTCTAAACCTGTAATTTTATTGGTGTTTATATTTGAAATGTGCATTTTATGCATCTTTTTAGTGTATGGGGGTTGTTTCCTTAGGGATGTCGTTGGTTGGAATCCTCCCTCTGCTCTCCTGCTGAGAGCAGACTAGCAACGTGGACTGAACCAAACAATGTCTTCCTTCGGCAAGCCTGGAAATGGACACCCATCATCCCTGGTCTTCAGAGCGCTGCCCCACAGTCTCAGTTACTCTTCATATAACAGAACCTGCCGCTTAGAGTTGACTCTTAACCCACTAAATTTTGTTTCCATAAATAGGTTATAGGAGCCATGTAGTTTATCAGCTTATTCCCTTTTGATGTAGAGCTCAGAACTGCTTAAACAGCGCACCTTTGCCCAGGTTTTCTGGTACAGTTACTTCCATGCTGCATTGTTCACTTCACAGATAAGATCTGAAAAAGAATAAGGGAGTAATGAATTTCTGTTTCATCTCCAGTAGATATGTCATTTTTAATTTGTTTTTTATATAATTTGGTGGAAATATACCATTTTATTCACACACTGATTTATTCATCTTAATATCTTTTAAAACCAAATTATTATTGAATGGAATAGTTCCATAAAGGCTGGAATTAAGCAGGTCTTTCATTTGATTTTCTGGTTTTAGTAAATGATTAAATGTCTAGTAATAAATAGTGAAGAGGGCATAGTGCCAAAGAACAAGCAATTTGTGTTGCAACTTGTCAATTTCTTGATAACCTTTTCTAAAAATGGCATTGATTCAATCCTTTATCTGGGCCTTTGATAGAGCATGATCCTCAGATTCAGCTATTGAATATGACCAATTTCCTTCAGTCCTGAACTCTCTGGAATAGCAGAAGCCTTTTTTTTTTTTTTTTTAAGTGTTGTCTGTCACTATTTAAAAACCTTCTCGAATACTACGTTAAAAACATAGCTACTCTTGCTCTGGAGCTTTTATATTAGAATTACTTTTCTCCTCTATTTTTTGTTTTTGGACATATTAAGGGTATCTTGACCAGAAGCATGAAAGCCAAGAGCAATCACAACTTTATTTCTTTACAATAAATACTGAGTAGTGGGATAACATGAGTTTTTAAACAGTTTGGGGGGTACGTGTTAATATGAACTGTTACAGTTTAAACAAGTGACTGAACAGTAGTCTGATGACAACAACATATGCTCAAAGTCCTGTAGTTCATAACAAAAATAAATAACAGTTATCGAGGGCTTGTCTGTTCCAGGCCATGTTTATACTCTTTACTCTTAACATCCCCACTAGACAGTAAGTTCCATGAGGGCAGTGATTTTTACGTTTTATTCAGTGCCATCCCCAGGTGCCCAGAACAGTTCTGAACAAATAAAGTAACAACCTGTGACGTAGCTACTGTTACCTAATTAAGGCAGTTGGGGCGTGGACAGGCACAGTAACTTGCCTAAGGTCACCTAGCTAGTGAGAGGAAGAGCTGGGATTCACACCTAAGTAGTCTGCTTCATGGACCAGTGGTCTCAATGGCTGCTTCTGTTGTCTCTAGAGAAGAACAGGAACACAAAGAAATAATAAATGTGGCTTATTTGGTAGAGTTCATTGTTAGAGGGCTCTGATGGTCTAATGCAGGGCTTATCAACCTCAGCACTGTTGATATTAGGGGCTGGATACTTCTTTCATGTGGAAAACTTTCCTGCACATTGCAAGATGTTGAGCAGCATCCTGGCCTCTACCCACTACATACCAGCCCCAGTTGTAACATTCAAAAATATTACCAGACAATGAATGGACAACAAGGTCCTACTGTATAGCACAGGGAACTACATTCAATGTCCTGGGATAAACCATAATGGAAAAGAATATAAAAAAGGATGTATATATGCATAAATAAGTCAATTTGCTGTATAGCAGAAATTAACACAACGTTGTAAATCAACTGTACTTCAATAATGTATATATTACCAGACATTTCCAAATGTCCCATGGGAGATAAAAATCATTCCCAGTTGAAAACCACTGGTCTAAACCTACACATTAAACCATCACAGACAGAAGTCTGGAAGTAAGAGTTAGGTGGAGGCGAATGCTTGATCTCATATTTAGGAAAGTTTGGACCTCCTC
Organism: Hyperoodon ampullatus; assembly: GCF_949752795.1. Classification (NCBI taxonomy): domain Eukaryota; kingdom Metazoa; phylum Chordata; class Mammalia; order Artiodactyla; family Ziphiidae; genus Hyperoodon; species Hyperoodon ampullatus. The sequence continues at coordinate 87,541,387 of NC_136924.1, read as the reverse complement.
CTATGCCACAATGAGTCAGAAAGAAGGGAATTAGTTTGTTCTGTGACCATAAGTGTATTTTATATCAAGACCTGAATTTTATCCCTTCTTTATAAGGATTCCTCTAGAAGCACAAATTTATATAAAACCATATCTTTTCAGTTTTTCCCTTTCGGTCATGAAGAGCATAAAATCTCTGGCAAGGATTTTTAAAATAACACCTTGTCTAGTAAAGCTTCAAATGCATTTTTAGTAGCACAGAGGTATGTTAGTTCATAATTTAGTAGTACAGTCACTTTTGCTGTAACACGGCACGTGTCTTCCTAAAAATCGCCTCTCTGTGCAAAATTGGACAATGAAAGCACGGGGCTTTTGTGGCAAATGGGTTTAGGGGCACAGCACTAAAAAACCTCATTAGTAACACATAAAAATAAAGATAGGAACCTAATGAAAGTGGTAGCACAGTTTCACACGTATTAAATGGTTAGAAAATACAAAAATACTACATATACTCTCAGCGTTGAGAAAGCCCTGCAGTTTGCTTGTGGAAATGGAATTGGAAGGGTTTCAGCTTGTGAATTATTGGGAACTGTTGGAAGTAGGGAGTGGTGAAATTAGAAAAAGTTGTATCACTGCATGTGGATGGGTGTGTTTCATAAAGCAGGCAATGAACTGAAGTAGCTGGTGGACGTTTGAGGGTGTGCAGGTGTGTGATTTGTGTGCTCCTAGGGGCTGCATCATCAAGGTGCAGTTTCTGCACTCACCTAGACTTTCTCATGGACGGGATCATGCATAAGCAAATGCAGGATTTATGTGACACTCAAATTGTTCCTTCATATATGAATTGAATTGGAATACACTTCTACATGAATGTTATAGGAAAACTGATGGTACTCTTGATCTGAATTTTGAGGCCCTTCAAAGGAGGAGGAAAAAAAAAAACAACCTTTGGACTACAAAAAGGCTGAGTGTAGGATGAAAAGATACACTTTGTAAATAATGCTGGGGACAAACTGGTAGAATTGAAGGCTGGAATCTTGTCTTCCCTGTCCCCTCGTGGCCCTAAGCAGTCACTCTTCTTTTGCACCAAGGAAGGTGGTCCTGACATGATACCTCGGCCAGCCACCTCCCACAGTGCCCAGTTGCTGTGTGTATTAAAGAACTCGTGTATTATGCACTAAAAGTATTCTGTGCATTAACAGAGGTAGCTTTTTCCTTATGTTTTCAAAGGTTCATTTGGATTTCATTTACATTGCTGTCATTTATTGGCACTCAGTATGCTTTTAACTCATATTTTTAGTTTCTGTCAGTAATTTAGAAATTATGTTTATCCTTTACCATTACAGTACTTAAAAATACAACATTAGTATAAAAATGAAGTGTAAATGCCAACATAATAAGAAGGAATGGTTTTGAAATTTTTTTTTTTTTTTTTTTTTTTTTTTGCGGTACGCAGGCCTCCCACCGCTGTGGCCTCTCCCGCTGCGGAGCACAGGCTCCGGACGCGCAGGCCCAGCGGCCATGGCCCACGGGCCCAGCCGCTCCGCGGCACATGGGATCCTCCCAGACCGGGGCACGAACCCGTATCCCCTGCATCAGCAGGCGGACTCCCAACCACTGCGCCACCAGGGAGGCCCTGAAATTTTTAAAATGTGTATAAAAACAGATTTGCACAAGAGCAGTGAGAATTGACAGTCCTATCAGGTAGTGGAAAATTACGTTTAAACAGTGAAGACTGGAATTTGGTTTGGCTGATATTTTGGTTTGTCATACTCTTAATTTATTTTAATTCATTTTTAACAAAATGATTAGAAAACATTACTCTGATTTTTTATTTGCTAAGTATGTTGTTTTATGGGAGATGACAATTTTGTAACTAAACTAATTGCCTATAAAATCTCAATCTTCTGAATTTGGATTTTATAGAAACCTAGTAATCTTGAATGACTATAATTTAAAATATAAGTCAGAACAAATGAATAAACATTTCAGAGGACTTCTGTGTTTACTTTATGTTAAAAAAAAGTACTTGTACAATAAAAATGTCAATTTCATTGAAATAGCATCCATTTTCGGGGAAAAGAATGTTTGTGCTCCTTTTTTTTTTTTTTTTTTTTTTTTTTTTGCGGTACGCGGGCCTCTCACTGTTGTGGCCTCTCCCGTTGCGGAGCACAGGCCCCGGATGCGCAGGCTCAGCGGCCATGGCTCACGGGCCCAGCCGCTCCGCGGCATGCGGGATCCTCCCAGACCGGAGCAGGAACCCGCGTCCCCTGCATCGGCGGACCCTCAACCACTGCGCCACCAGGGAAGCCCTGTGCTCCTTTTTGACTGTTCTTTATTTTAATGTCTCCATTGCCCTGTTTCCTTGTCTAATGGGTACTCAAGTCTACTGTTCCAGAGGTCAGAGGAATCTCTTATCCCAGTAACCGTTGCAGGGCCGTGTTGTTATAATTTACAGCTTCTAAAATATTAGGATTAGAGTCTGCTATATTCCTTCTAGACAAGATGACATAGCATAGGAAAATAATACAATAGGGGGTTATTTGTTTTATTTTTTCAATATTGGTTTTTATAAAAAGAATTTTTATATTTCTGTTTTATCTTCCACTCAACCAACTCCAGCTTTTTAATGATCCTCCCCAAGAAGACACTTTAAGGAAAAAGATGCTATCCTCCAGTTTTCATTCTTAAGGTGTCTAATCTCTATCACAAATGTACTCCCCTTCTCCCCCACAGTGCTTTATTCTGTTAAAACATGAGAATTTACATACCTTGACACATTCGTGGTATTCATCACGTTTGGGTACTTCATCGTTTTCCACTTATCTCCAGAGGCTGTACTTTCTTAGTTATTCTGTTATCAATTTATTGCTTATTACATAAACTGATATCCCATTATGAGACTTCAGATTTCCACTATTGTACTTTTTTTAATTTTTAATTTTATTTTATTTATTACTGTTGTACTTTTTAAAAATCAACAGTTAAAATAAGGTCACTTGCGTACTTTCTATATAGTGAAAATATCACCACAAATAAATATCTAAATCCACCACCTTTTAACACCTTTGGGCTTTAAAGGTGTTATTGAATGTGTTTTGTAAAAGAAAAAACCACCGCAAAAGGCTGATAATTTAGCAGTCTTGTAAACACCAGTTGGTGTAATAAGCACCAGTTAACTAAAGGATTAACAGAAACACATTATATTCCACCAATCATTCCGTTGTCACAATAGTCATATATATTTTTTTAACTGTATACCTTTTCTTTTATACGGTTTTAGTTTTATTTAATAAAGTTTCTAGTACTTGAGTAACCAATAAAAATAATATTAGTGAAAGTTCAGATTTGGAAAAGGAACTTAAGTATCTGAAGTTTGTCAGAAAGTTTGTGACCTGTGGTTATAAATGTCCTACAATACAGATCACATGTAATAATCTTTTAAGATTAACAAAGCAGTATTCAGTACAACATCTTGACAATTTTCTCCGTAATGAAAGTAAGTTTTCTAAGATCTAGCACACCAATAATTGATCTTCCTTACAGGTCGCTTTGTGGTATGTTACTAAATGGGAAAAAAATATTTGTTTACAAATGATGTATATTTTTTTAGTATATCAATGTATATTGCATATTATTTTGGGCATCTGTTATTTTTGGCTTAGATAAATAGTTTGGGATTTTTCTCCTCTCATTTCTAGAAAACAATAGAAGCCTAATTCTATCATTTGACCTAGAAAGAATAGTATTTCTTAGGCAAAGGTCTTATTCTCCAAAAAATAGTCACTCTTTAATCAAACCAGATTTTTTTTCAGCAAACATAATAAGTAGATTTTTCTTTGTCTGTGTTGTTGTTTGTGCATTTCATTTAAGATTTTTGTTTTCTCCTTCAGATTCCATTTTTCTATAGCATACTTCAGGTATCATAAAAATCAATCCCATTACATTATTTATGTAAAGATTCCTTTGTGAAACCAAAACGCCATAAATTATTGCTCTTCCAGTGGTACTATGTTTTAATGTGCCAGTGCCCATCTGGTAGTACTGTTAGATTTATTTTTCCATACATGAATTTGGCATTAGGTTTCTGTAACGTACCTAGATTGGGATACCAAATAATGAAGGTAGGTGGATACTCATACCTTTCTGTGGCCCACCTGTCACGTAAGATACAATGATTGTGGAGTCAGATCAACTTACTTTTGTTTATACAATAGAAGAACAAATTGAGGTCATACTGGGGGTGAGCATGGGGTTGGGAGTGGTGAGTCTAGCTGTACTGTAAAACTGTAAGTAACGTTTACACAAATGTGTACACATGGTAGATAGTAGAAAAGGTTATGTAGGAGTGTCAACACCTGGGAGTTTGAATTGCATCTCCTTTATTCACTAACTTTAATGTTGCTATAAAGAAATGGCTATTTTGCTACCAGGATATTTTTTTTTTAAGTTTGTGGTAATAGCACGTACATTTTCTCTTATTCTGTTTTCTTCCAGCCATAATGAAAGGAAAGTGACCTGTAAACATCCAGTCACAGGGCAGCCATCACAGGACAACTGTATTTTTGTAGTGAATGAACAGTAAGTAAAGCGTTTCATGGAATGCCTCTGTTCAAAATGGGGTTAGTCTAAGTGTTCATCGACAGATGAATGGATAAAGAAGATGTGGCACATATATACAATGGAATATTACTCAGCCATAAAAAGAAACGAAATTGAGTTATTTGTAGTGAGTGGATGGACCTAGAGTCTGTCATACAGAGTGAAGTAAGTCAGAAAGAGAAAAAAAATACCTACGCTAACACATAAATATGGAATCTAAAAAAAAAAATGGTTCTGAAGAACCTAGGGGCAGGACAGGAATAAAGGTGCAGACATAGAGAATGGAATTGAGGACATGGGGAAGGGGAAGGGCAAGCTGGGACGAAGTGAGAGAGTGGCGTGGACATATATACACTACCAAATGTAAAATAGAGAGCTAGTGGGAAGCAGCCGCATAGCACAGAGAGATCAGCTCAGTGCTTTGTGACCACCTAGAGGGGTGGGATAGGGAGGGTGGGAGGGAGACGCAAGAGGGAGGAGATATGGGAACATATGTATGTGTAGAGCTGATTCACTTTGTTGTACAGCAGAAACTAACACACCATTATAAAGCAATTATACTCCTATAAAGATGTTTAAAAAAATGGGGTTAGCATTGAAATTGCTGTTGTCCATACTTAATACAGTACGATTTAACAGTTTTCTTATCTGGACATTTGCAGTCAAGTATAATAACAGAATGTTGTCTGTTTACTATGTATGGTATAGAAACATGACTTAAAATTTTTTTTCATGAGGAATGTAATTCCAGAAGCTGTTTTTACAATAGCTCAGACACAGATAGTAAACTCAAGAGCGCAGGATGCAAGGTCAGGGAAACTGTAAACTTGGTAAAATTATTAAACTAATTTGAGCTTAGTTTTCTCATCCTTAAATCAGAGGCAGTGGCAATTACCATTTCTAAGGACTTTTATAAGCATCAAATGAAATATGTGTGAAAATAGTTTATATACTATAAATTTGTTCACAAAAATTAGTTATTGGTATCGTTGTTATTTTCTTTTCTTTTTTTTTTTTTCTGGCCTCGCCTCGTGGCTGGCGGGATCTCAGTTCCCCAACCAGGGATCGAACCCACGCCCTCAGCAGTGAAAGCACAGAGTCCTAACTACTGGACTGCCACGGAATTCCCTATCATTGTTACTGTTTTCAATATTAGAATTGCTAATCTTGTAATTAAATTTTTAATGTTCCAGTTAGATGACCAAGTAGCATATCTGTATTAAGGCTTATTAAAATAAACATGATATTAAGTTGTGCTTAATTATTTTTAAAGTAGTTATAAATATTAAGCTCCAACTCTAGAGCTTATTAAGCTCTAACTAGTACCCAGCTGTTTTGAAAAAGTCAGACACCAGCATTGTTAACTCTAGGGAAATGTTATTGTACAGTAGTTTACATAAACAGCAAGTTCTAGCGTTCTAGCATATTATATTTTCAGGACCGTTGCAACCATGACATCTGACGAAAAGAAGGAACGACCTATAAGTATGATAAATGAAGCTTCTAACTATAACATGGCTTCAGACTATGGAGTGCATCCAGTGAGCCCTGTAGGCAGAGTAAGTTATTTTGCTTACTGTTAATTATTGATAACTGGTATAATTGGTAATATCTATTACTGTTACTCTTTTTTTTTTTTTTTTTTTTTTTTTTTTTTTTTTTTTGCGGTACGCGGGCCTCTCACTGTTGTGGCCTCTCCCGTTGCGGAGCACAGGCTCTGGATGCGCAGGCTCAGCGGCCATGGCTCACGGGCCCAGCCGCTCCGCGGCATATGGGATCCTCCCAGACCGGGGCACGAACCCGTATCCCCTGCATCAGCAGGCGGACTCTCAACCACTGCGCCACCAGGGAGGCCCTATTACTGTTACTCTTAATGGGCTTAGAATTTTAGAATAATCATTTCGTTTTTATTATTTCGTGAACCTAATTACATTTGAGGTAATTGACATAAGAAGCAGTGGCTTCGAATATAAAGTAGTAAGCTTATATTTTAATAATTTAATGATTTTTTAAATATTGTAGAGTTCAGATTTGGAATTTTACAAATGTAATGGTTGTTTGTGTGAGAAAATGGCAGTTTAGTGAATCAACTTAAGTTTTAATGGTGAAGATAAATATAATGGCCTAGAACTCCCATTTGCTGACTATTAAGTATGCCTAGAATGATATATATTCTATCATATTATACTGTTTTTTTAAAATGTAAAATCTTTTACTGCTAAAGGGAAACCCATCAAGCCACTGTGCTTGATGACTGATGTGTTTAGAACCCATGATTTGAAAAGTGCCATAGCCACATGGAAACAGAAGTGGGTGGTTTTTCTTTGTAATCAGAAACAAAAATGTTAATTGTTTAATCTCTAATCCCAGACTTGTGTGTCTATAAAAGTTTGTAGTTATTGCTTCTTGTACTTTAAACCATAATGTTAATGTTTTAAATTTAGAATTTTAATATTAAAATGTCTTCAAACTCGTAGAAAACCTGCTGCTAAATCTGAATAAATAGTTGCCGTAATGTTAATGCTCAGGTCCTAAATTAAGGATAGCAAGAAAATCAAGGGATGATAAAAGAATTTTCTTTATTTAGAACATAATTGTGTATTTTATAATAGTAAAACAATTGCAATAGTAAATTATGGTTATTGTAAAGAAATGGGTAATAGACAATTATCTATTTTAAATGCCTGGTAAGGTTTTTTAAATGAAATATTGTAGAATATTACAAGTAAATATAAATTTTCAAATAATGTGAATTATTTCTAATTCTTATATAACATAAAACACTAGCAGGATAACTCAGCATTATAATGCTTGTAAATTTATACTAATTAAAATCTAGAAAAATGACTTACCAGTTGAGGGCCAGTAAGTCATTGTCTGGAAAGAAGGTTGGAGCCGTGCCTCACACTTTACACCCAAAATTTTCCAGATGGATCAGGTGTCAAAGCGGTAAAAACAAAACTCTAAAAGCAGTACAGAAAATAATGGAGGTTTTTTTAAAATAAACTCAGAATGCAGATGGGCTGTCTAAAATATGATATAAATCTCAGAAGTCAAAATAGAAAATGAGAAATCCAACCACAGAAATGCATGCATAATATCTGTAATTTATATGATAATTAGAGAAGTATACTGAAGAGTAGGTATTATGTATGCAGTTATTTGAGGGAAAAAAAAGATATTCCATAACTATGAAAAGTTATTCAGATGGATAGACACATATATACACAGTGGTATCAGTCGCCTCACAGGGTTGTGTTTGGGTTGTTTGGGTGCTGGGGTCCAGAGGTGAGAAGTAGACTGGTCCTTTTGTATCTTTTTGTAACATTTGAGATTTATACTGTGTTTAAGCATTATCTGTTCAAAAGTAAATTAAAATGTATCCCCAAAAAATGGTTGATATTGGGCCTTAAAATTCTATTATGTACTGATAACAAGCCTCATAAAAGGAGATTCTAATGTAATGTACTAGATTTCCAAGGATTCTAGATAAGTTGAAAAATAAGAGATAAATTGATATTACTTACCTTCATAGAGAAATTCAAATTCAGCTTCTTTGTCTTTATGTTTGTTGGTTACTGCTATCATTCGCACCAAGATAAAATGTTCGCAATAAACACAGCAGTATTTTAAAAGATTATGTGTACTTTTAAGAATATGGTAAACACCATCTGTCTGGTATTATCCACGTTCAGAGTTTGTCCGTAAAGAAGAAAACACTACATGACGTTAAGCAGATCCTTCCAGTCTTGTTTTGACTTGATGTGATATGTTTGTTTCTATTTTATCTGTTAGATTTGCTCTTGTGACATGGCACTGTTAACTTGCTTTAATTGGAGCAACACGATTAAATGCAGATATAAATCAAAAAGTACTGTCATTTGGTTTATTCTTTAAAATGTGTTAATATTATTTTTACTCAAGGTTCCTTCTATTTAGCAGGTAGTGCCACACACTGTGCCTTGTGAAAAATTGTACACGCAAATTTTAAAGGAGAGAGATTTGTGATCCTTCTGTAATATCCTAGAGGAGGAAAAGTCTTTGTGCAGAATTCTTACATTTGAAACAACTAAGACCTAAAAGTGGAATTGCAATAATTCACCTGAAAAGATTAAATCCTGGAAGTTTCAGAGAAATCTGAAAAGAGATTAAAATTATGAAGATGAAAAATAAACTCAATATCTAGGCATTAATACCACATTTTCTGTTGGGCTTTTTTTTTTTTCTTAGACTTCACGGTCTTCAAAAAAAGTTCATAATTTTGGAAAGAGATCAAATTCAATTAAAAGGAATCCTAATGCACCTGTGGTCAGACGAGGTTGGCTTTATAAACAGGTATCTTTTTTTTTTTCCTATTTGATGTGAAAAAAGGACAGAATCCAAAGGGACCTTTTCTGCCGAAGGCGCCTAAGACAACTGTGTAGAGTGGAGAAAGAGCTGTAGTGGGCATCCAGATTCTGCACTTCTTATTACCACGGAGACAGTTAGGGGGACAACGGAGAAAGAAAAAGTAATGGATGTTACTTAGAGATATTGTGGGCGGGGGTGGGCAGGTAGTTCTAAATTTGAAATTAAATATATGCTGCCTGAAAATGTTAAGAACAGCATGCTAAAATTATCTAGGCAGAAATATTTTTTAAATGGAAAAAAAAACAGAGGTATTGTACATTTTTCTGTCCTATAAAAATCATTCAAGAAATGTAGACTTATGTACTTCTCTGCTTTAATTTATAGAGAAATCTGATCATAAGTTGAGATTTTTCTGATTTTTTCAGATTTTTGCTTCTGTGCTCTCAAGACCGCTCTCTTAAGTGTCTGTACTGTTTTTTCTTTGATCAAGCATGGGTCACTCAGATACCCCGATAAGTTGGGGTTTGTATAGTTCCGTTATCTGGGAAGCCTGGTAACTAAGCTCTTTTGGAACATTGTTGTATGTTTTGGAATTAGTAGGGATGCATGTACGTTGGACTTGGTGACATCTATTTGGATTGCTCAGAGGCTTTTGTTTTCTTTTTCACCTTCTGGTTTGCAGCTGGGTTTCAGTTAAATGAACTCCAGATAACTGAGATAACTCGGCATTCAAGACCTTTATCTTTCTTTGTCCTGTCTCTCTGATTCTACATTTATGATGCAGAGCAAATTAAATATTACTTCATTGATAGTGCTAATTGATTCTGTCAAATATTGCTAATTGCTTTCAGATGGCCTAATAATTATATTCATTAAAATTCATAATGACTTTGTTACGAAACATTCATTAGACCTTGTTCTGTCTGAAAGTTGGGTGGCAACTAAACTATTGTATTGGCAGAAGACCCACTTAAAATCCAGAGAGTTCCCATTCAGATTAGTTTTGCCAATTTCTTACTGAGTTGATTGGGTGTGTAACTTGGATACCAACTTTTCATTTTTACTTAAAGATCATTTACTATATTTTAACCATCTGACATTTAAACTTATCCAAGCTAAAAGGTTTTTTTAACTATCTAATGAGTCCAAATTCTATTGAAATAGCTCCGTGTGATATTGAGCTTTATAGAGGATATAGGATTCCTTATTTTAAATGATTGCTGTTCTTATTTCTTGGTCCCTTGGTTAATTTAGTATTGCCAAAGCGTTACCAACCAGTTTCTCTACCATGAGTGTTTATTTTATAAGGTGTGTGACTTACAGAGAATATTTGTTTGTAGAGCCGCTTAAAGATCTAAACTTTTTAATTATCTGTACTAAAGAGATAATTAATTAGGAGATTGGAAATACCACGTAATTTGGGAGGGCGGGGGAGAGCTTTCCTTAGTGTAGCTGTCAATTTTAAGGACAGATCCCTTACTTCAGGAGATTTTTACCCATATAATTTCTTCAGTTCTAAAGACATTTTTAGATGATAGTCGCAACTAGAAAGTAAATTAAGAAATATAAATCAATGCACATACAAACTGACCTCTTTTTTGCCTTTGTGTGTGTGTGTGTGTGTCTCTCAGTCTGGGTCTGGGTCTGTGTTTCGTTTTCTCTTGTGGTTTTGCTCTAGTGCATGTGGGAAGGTAATTTTCATTGAAATTGTGATTTTTTTTTGAACTTGGCATTTTTATTACCTAAATAACTTAGAAAAAAGCTGCCAAGTAGGTACTCTTTTCTGCTGGATAGGCAAAACCCAAGCTGTTTGTGTAAGAAGAAAAAAATGTTTATAAAATGTGTTTATATGCTAAGGTTCCTTTATTTGCAGTCATTTAAAATCACATTACCTTTGGAATAATTTCAAATCACATACTTTTCTTCTTGTTGAAGATTAACATATTTATTAAATCTGGTTTTCCAGAATGCACACACTGCTGCACAGTTACATTATTCTCATGCTAGCAGACGTGTTCAATAGAGTGGATTTCAAATTGCTTGCAAATATGAAACCAAATCACATTTCTTCAACAGAATTCCTTTTACATGACAGTATTACTCTTCAAAGACCAGTATACTTGGGAATATCTTAATATGATACAAGTCCCTAGAAAACTAACCCAAAATTTTGCTTAGCATTTTAGTTAGCTTTCTGTATAGCATATGTCAAACACACCTTGTTTTAAAAGCTTATTTTAAACAAATAAGAAAACCAGAAATGAGTTTTAATTTTCTGAAATGAAAAAAAAATCCTTTAATATGCTGATCTAATGCAGGACAGTACTGGCATGAAGCTATGGAAGAAACGCTGGTTCGTGCTTTCTGACCTTTGCCTCTTTTACTATAGAGGTGAGTTTACCATAAACAATAGAATGTACGTTAAGTATCAGATACTCTTTTAAAGAGAAAACATTACAAATCTTTTTGCTATTTTATTATCAACAAATAGTATCAAGAAAATCTCTTCTTTACTGACATGTAATTCTGAGTAAGGCGGGAGGAACAGAAGGCAATATTGTGCTTCAAGCAGATTGGCCTTAGTTTTGGTCCAGTTTCTGTAATCTGATTGTGCTGAACTGATTTGTTTTGTGTGAAGAACATGTGAGTATTCACTGTATAATGTTATCCTTGAATTCAGTGCCTAATAGATGAAAAACGTTAGTTTGATGTTTGATTCTTTTTACTTGTCAGTTTTGTCAGATCTAGCCATTAGTCTGTTAGATATCCCATTCTCCCCAGCAAATGATTTTAGTGCATTAGATTAGAGACTGCTATGATGTACTAGCAAATAAGAAAAATAACATAGAATGTATTTATTATGATCCCTTCCAGCCCTACACACACACACACACACACACACACACACACACGCACGCACGCACACTTTTTTTTAAACAAAAAGACCTCCATGAAACATTGAGAAAGTTACAGAAGGGATACAAACCAGGCTATTAATGTTGGTGGAGAAGAAATAAAGGTATTATTAAAGGCAGTCTTCATTTCTCTCTCTCTCTAATTTTTATTTATTTATTTATTTATTTATTTATTTTGGGGCACGGCGGGTCTTAGTTGTGGCTCACAGAATTTTTCCTTGCGGCACACAGCCTCTTTGTTGTGGCGCGCGGCCTTCTCTCTCGTTGTGGTTCAGGGGCTCCAGAGCACGTGGGGACTCTGTAGCATGTGGGCTCTGTAGTTGCGGCACGCGGGCTCAGTAGCCCGGCAGCATGTGGGATCTTAGTTCCCTGACCAGGGATCCAACGCGCATCCCCTGTGTTGGAAGGCGGATTCTTTACCACTGGACCACCAGGGAAGTCCATCTTTTATTTTTCTTCTTCTTCTTTTAATGTTTTCTGGTTAATAAGTTGTTGATTAATAACAATTTTAAGTCAGAGTCTAGAGAAGTCTCTGATCATGTGCCATGTGGATCTGTTAGATACCACAAAGTTGGTACAAACAGAGAAAGGGGTGCACAGGCTGTGCTCTCCCTAGAAATCTGCTTCAGCTACAATATAAAATCGTGAATCTGGACAACCATTCCTTCTTCCCTAAAGTCTGGTTGGAAACAGTCACTAAAGAATTAGATTGTCAGTGCATGATTACTCATTTATATACCACAGAATACAATAGAATTTTAGAGCCTATTAGCAGTTTTAAAATTTACTTTGTGGGGCTTCCCTGGTGGCGCAGTGGTTGAGAGTCTGCCTGCCGATGCAGGGGACATGGGTTCGTGCCCCGGTCCGGGAAGATCCCACATGCCGCGGAGCGGCTAGGCCCGTGAGCCATGGCCGCTGAGCTTGCGCGTCCGGAGCCTGTGCTCCGCAACGGGAGAGGCCACAACAGTGAGAGGCCCGCATACCGAAAAAAAAAAAAAAAAAAATTTACTTTGTGATTGTCCAGAAAAAGGTGTGACAAAATTCTGTGGTCATCTATCAAAGCAACATGTGCATATTGACCTTCAGATTTAGAAATTACTAGAATTGTATTCATCTTTTTTCCACCACTAAATACTGTGGTTGAGAAGTACTGCTGAGTCAGAATTAACCAGACCTATAAAATTTCATTTTGTCATAGAGATGTTGGTCAGGCCGCAACTGTGGTATTATCTTTAGTTAAGTGCCAGACTTACTCTACAATTTTCCTTAAAGATTTTCCCAGTCTTGCAGAAAGTCAGGATTTGTAACTCATACATTATTCCTAAGCTTATAATTTGTACTTTTCTCCCTTTTTCAGTACATTTTATAGACTATTTAGAACTTTAAATAAGAACAAGAAAATGTTTGTTGCTTCTCATATAAAAATTTCTTAGTGTTAATTTGCAACAAAAAGCTCACTGAGTTCCTTGTCTTTTGCTGTTATTATTGCTCATGGAAAGGTGCTTGCTACTTGTCACCTTTATTAAAATAGAAAAACTTTTAACCTAATTTGAAAAAAGTAAAGGTGAATTCAGAAGCCATGTTGAGTATGAGATTCCATATTATTGTTAACCATATGCATTTTACATTCAATGTATTTATTAATTTTAGTACAGTTCCCCAGACAGGAGGAATGTGAAAAAGAAGAAGATATAGAAAGGAAGGATATAACATTTAACTCACTTCCATTCTTCAGATGGTTGGAAAGAAGCATATGATACTACACTCTCACTATTTTATCAATAGGAAATGTCAGATTTTAAATAAAAACTATCAGATTTTAGTGAGATGATCATAATAGCTTGCAATTTTTGGAGCGTTTACTATATGCTAAGCACATAACATTATGATCTTGTCCATCTCTTCCTCACAGCCACCTGATAAGGTGGCAAATCTTATTATTCCCATTCACACGAGAGGAAACTAAGGGCAGCAAGGTCCAGTTGCTGGCCTGTCTCCCCAAGCAAGTCTCAAAGCCAGGATCTGCACCCAGACACTTCGCCTAAACACCCAGATCTCGTCTTCTCTCTCTCTCTCTTTTTTTTTTTGGTCACGCTGCACAGCTTGTGGGATCTTAGTTCCCCGACCAGGGATCGGACCCTGGCCCACGACAGTGAAAGCGTGGAGCCCTAACCACTGGACCGCCAGGGAATTCCCAATCTCGTCTTCTCTTGTACCCTGAATACAATGGCCCCATTCATTTCTTCCGTATGTCTCAAAGCATTTAATACACTAACATACAGAATGTGCTGTCAGAATTTTTTGACAGGTCAGTCTGTGTTTTACGGATATGGGAAATAACACAGAGAGAGAATAAGAGCTTTGCTGTTTTTTTTTTGCAATGGGATAGCGTCCAATACCAGATGGAAGCCCAGGTTCCGACTGTTCTTTACAATATACCAGGCATATTGTGAACACTGTGATAGAGTACTGAAATTGCTCTATTCTATAGTCAGTCTATTGAAAAAATTTACCATGGGACGCAATTCACTCAACGAATGTTTACTAAGCAGGACCTGCTTCGTTCCAGGTATTTTCAAAATAGCAGTGAAAGAAAGCTTCCATGAAGCTTGTCATCTAGGGAGGTCAGGGAGACAGTAGATAGATAAATAAACAAGACCATGGTAAGTGTTTTTAGGAAAATAAGGCCATGATATGAAAGAGGGGCATGGGGCAAGGGCCTCTTTGGACCAGGGCTCTGCGCCGATGTTTTAGGTAGCAAGATCCCAATGACGCGGAGCAGGCAGAGTAAGCAGAGCATTCCAGGTGGGGGGAGCGATAGTGCAAAGGCTCTGTGGTAGGAAAGTGTTTGGGATGTTGAAGGAGCAGAAAGAAACCAGTGTACCAAGCAGGGAGGTTAGCAGTAGGGGAAGAGATGGATGGGAGATCGCACCAGTCTTGGATTCTGTTGGAGTTGAGGTTCTGCCCAAGATACCATAAGGAAACAGTTGTGTATTTTTAAGCGTAAGAGTGATATGCTTTTGATTTACATTTCAAAAAGCTCACTCAAGCTGCTGTTAGAGAATGAGTTATAAAGGGGAAGGAAGGAAACAAGAGTTAGCAGTTACTGTGTAGAAATGATGATGGCTTTAGACTAGGGTGGTAGCTAACAGGGGGCTCTTTTTTTTTTTTTTTTGCGGTACGCGGGCCTGTCACTGCTGTGGCCTCTCCCGTTGTGGAGCACAGGCTCCGGACGCACAGGCTCAGCGGCCATGGCTCACGGGCCCAGCCGCTCCGCGGCATGTGGGATCTTCCCAGACCGGGGCACGAACCCGTGTCCCCTGCATCGGCAGGCGGACTCTCAACCACTGTGCCACCAGGGAAGCCCCAGGGAGCTCTTTTGATGCACCAGACATCTTATTAGGTGGTAGGATGCAGAAATTAACAATATAAACCCATCTCCCTATGGAACTCACAGATTAGCTGAAGGAGTCTGAGAAAAAATGTTATAGTCTTCAGTTGTGTTGATGAGTGTTGACCAGGCCTGTACAAGGAAGGGATTAGGAGAGAAGGGTGATCTTGACAAAGGACTTAGCATATACAAAGCAGGAGTGAGCATGGCATATTTGTAAAATTACGTATAGGACTTAAGGAATGAAGGTTACCTCTGAAGACGTGGCAAGAGTAAAGGCTCAAAAGTAGATCAAGGCACAAAAGGCATTTGTTTGTTATTCTAATGAATTTACACTCCTGTCTTGAATACAAAAATAGTATCAAGATCAAGTGTACATTTTAGAAAAATCACCGTAGCACTTGAACTAGAAGCCAAGAGACCAGTTAGCAAAATATTGAAGTATTGTGGTGAGGGAACGATAATGAGTAACAGTACTCTGGGCTGTAAGTTATTTACCCAGCTGTAACTGTATGTATTTCTTGTCTTGTTCCCAAACGTCTTTAAAGCGAAAGAAGGAATGGGGGAATCTAAAATGTCACTTGAATCCACTAAAATGTTGAGATTTTTATGGTTCCTGCCCCAGGTTGTGTTCCTCAGGAAGTGAGCCTTGTGATGGAGATCAGGGTGCAAGAGGCCTACTGGGGAGTGTTCTTGGTATCGGGACCTGGGCCCGGGGACGGAGGGAAGTAGGATAGGGCAGAGGGAGAAGTTAGGCTGCCGTGCAGTCTAAGAAAGGCCCGGCCGACTCTCCGTCCCCAACGAGGATTTCATTCTTTCTATAAACATCACTCAGTTCCTACCCTTCGCTTGGCAGTACACGCGGCCCTCTGGGTGATAGACACTAAGACAGTTACCTAGGTAGAGTTAAGACAGTAAAAAAATATCAGTAAGACAGTTGCCTAAGTAGACAGTTACCTAGGTAGAGAACTAAATGATTAGGAACATTTAAGTGACCTCGCAGGGGACTCTTCGGATAGTCATTTGACAGATGAAGATTTTATATGCCTTCATTTTTATGTAATAATGGCAGTAGTTACTGAACACTTGGTATGAGCTGAGTGCAT
Organism: Hyperoodon ampullatus; assembly: GCF_949752795.1. NCBI lineage: Eukaryota > Metazoa > Chordata > Mammalia > Artiodactyla > Ziphiidae > Hyperoodon > Hyperoodon ampullatus. The sequence goes on along the minus strand of NC_136924.1, from coordinate 87,525,044 downwards.
TATTGCGTTCATTATGTCTGTTAACTCATTTAACCCTCACAACAAGTTCCTTAGTGGTAAGCCTTGTTTTCCTCAGTTTTGTAGTAGATGAAACTGAGATGCCCAGCATTAGTAACTTGCCCAGGATCTCAGAGCTGCTTGGAATCTGGCCAGGAAACAGTCCATGATAATCCAGTGAAGTCACCCTGTGCTTATTGCTGCTGCATATTCTGAAATAACTTTAGGAAAGTCAGTTTTCCAATTATGCAACATAGAAGAAGGTATTATTTGATAAAAAATAATCTTTTAATAAAGATGACTTCAAGCTGTTTCTGATTATATGCTTTATATAAGCATAAAATTGGATTTAAAATTAGAATATGACTCAATTATAGAAAATTGTCATGTTCTCTATAATTGATGTCTGCTGTCTGCCTCTTTTTTTTTACCTTTTAGAATAAATTTGCACTTTAGTTCATTCTTTCTTGTATTAGTGAACTATACCTAAATGAGTACAGTATAGTAAAAGCAAAATTTTGTTCCACTGTTATGAGACAAGCTATAGAAATAACCTCTAATGTGACTTTTTTCTTTTGGAAGTTTCACCATATAGTCTAGAAGTGAGGGGAAAATAAATAAAATCCCTCGTTAAGTTTATAATAATAAAAAAACATGGCAAGCATAATAAAAAGAATTATTTCTCATTTATGGTTTTTCTCATTGGTGAGCTCATCAGCCTAATGCACAGCTTTATTAACTTGTCTTTTGGGTCTCTAACAATGTACTATGTATTTCAAGTTTCATAAACATCTCTGCCCCCAGGCAGCAAGTTAATAATGTGAATCTATACTGTGCCGAGATTAATGTTTTATCATTTTCCTGGGTATATTTTATGTGCTTGCCTTGTAGGCCTGTAATTTATTCCCATAACTTTATTCTATATTGTAGCGACTGATTAAAAACAACCCTTCAAAGATATATGCTTAAAAAGCATATGATTTTTATAGCATAGTTAACAATAATGTATTTATGTGTATCATCATTTATTCAAGATTTTTTGAGTATCTCCTACTGTTGTTCTAAATGTCTTCATGGAGTTCACATTCCAGTGAAGAGAGAAAGAAGATAAATAAAAAACTAAAACATACAGTGTATCAGCAATAATTGGGGTGGTGGTGAGGGGAGACAGTGGTGGAGTTCCAGAAGGAGAAGAGAGGGCTCTGGGATGGGTCAGGGTGGGAAGCACTTTAAAATAGAGCAGTCAAGGAAGGCTTCATTGATGAGAAATTGAGCCAAGTCTGAAGGATGTGACAAGTGAGCCGTGCATTTGTCCTAGCTTTAAAACGGTTGCACATTTATATCCTACCAGCAATGTGGGTGGATTCCTTTTATAACTTTTCTGTGTCATCACTTATATACTAATGTAGTTTCAGTGAATCACATGTCAAAGGGCTTTGTAGAATGCAGTCTATATGCCAAACAAATGTATGCTGTTTTTCTGTCTAATTGACATTTTTCTGACATGTGGGCCAATTTCTGATTTGCTTAGGATAGGGAAGCATGTTGAAAGTAAAGCAGTATATATACTCTGCTGTTTAATATTTTCTTTTAAAACCTTACAAAGAACTACCTAAACAATACATGAATTCTTCATTCATATATGAAAATCTTTTGATTTTTGTCAAAATAAGTTTCAAGAAAATTTATTCTGTTTCATGAGAACATTTAAAATTCTAATCAGATGTTCAATTATCTCTTAGATGAGAAAGAAGAGGGTATTCTGGGAAGCATACTGTTGCCTAGTTTTCAGATAGCTATGCTTACCTCCGAGGATCACATTAATCGCAAATATGCTTTTAAGGTAAGGAAATAATCATACTTTTTTATTCTGTATTTGAATCTTGCACTGATTAAAAAGTGGATATTGACCATGGATTATTACAAAAAGATATTTTAGTAACAGTTATTTTTATATTTAAAACATAATAGTGGTCTTAGGGTCGAGGAGGAGAGTGTCCCTTTAATTAGGCAGTACATGCTCAAATGTTTAGGGGCCAAGCGTCTTTTATGTCTCTACTTTCAAATGGTTCTAGTTAAAGCAAATATGTTAAAATGCTAATAATTGATAGATATAGCTGTAGGTGTCCTGGTGATCATTGTACTATTCCTTAAAGGTTACTGTATGTTTGAATTTTTTCATAGTAAATTTGGGGGTGGTGTGTTATTTAACATAATACATGTGCGTTCATGATTTTATAGGATATTTGCAAAGATATTCTTGGGTCTAAGTACTTCATGAACATCAGATAGTTTTGAGAGAATATTGCAGTTGAAACATTAAATCTATTACTAAATCTAAGCAGACCTGAGCCTCCCTCCCCTAACTAACAATACCCACCCATCTCTGTGATGTGCTGCCTTGTAGAGCGCCCTCAAGTAAGAGGCCACTTGAATGCTAAGTTGGTTATTTTTGTTTTCAAGGACCATACTGCATTCTTTGCTTTATGATTATGGCTGAAATAAAATTTCAGAAGTCACCTATTTTTTTTTAAGTCAGTGTTAAATTAAGAACTCTGAAAGGTTTAAATTTTTCATTTTAAGGAAGAGAGGAAATATAAGGGTAACATTCTGTTATTTAACAATGAAAATGTTTGCACCATCATAAAATTGATTCAGTTTTTAATTCCTGTCCACTTTTAAAGAATACTCAGGACTGCAGCTGATTTACAACTTTTGCCAATTAATGTGTTACATTATTAGCTATGGAGAAAAGAGAGGGAAAGGCAGAGTGGTGGGAGGGTGTTGGGTGACCTCAAAGAGAATGTAATATCTGAGCAAAGACCAGTGGCTACAAGGGCAGTCGCTACCCATTTCAATAAATGTTATTAACAGTATGAACCAGCGAAATGGAACTAAGTATTTTAAGACGCTATAGCAAACGCTAATACCGATAACTTAAAGTAATAACTTTTTAAAAGTACACTGCCCAACTCTATGATACTAACACTGTTATTTGGGCACAGGTTTAAAGTTTTTTGTTTGCTCATCAACTTGTCAAATGTTTATTGAATTTGTACTAGTCATAGGACATTTTGCTGGGTTCTTAAACTCTAAAAAAACATAGATTTTAAAAAATATATAAATAAATAGAATGTTAAAATAGCAATAAAAGTGACCATGCGTGTTAAGTATACTGTCTCTGTAATTATTGGGTTTAATTTTGATTGGATTTTATCTATAACGAGAATAATGATTTCTATTTCAAATTCTCTTCTCTGCCATGTTGTTTTCTCTGAATTTATGAGCCACTTTTACTACTAAGTCCGTTGGCACTGATGCTGCTGCTTTCACAGTGGTAAGTAGAAACTATAGACAATTGTTGAACAAAACTGTGGAACTTAAAGCTAAATCGGGAACTTTGCCATCATCTTGTAAATATTCCCATTTGATGGATCACGAGCTTGGGTGTGGTTTGTTAGTGTCTTGAGTCCTGGCTACACCTGGGTCTTCTGAGCACCAGCCCAGTGTTCCTTCCGTTGATCACAGATAGGGGCAGTGGTCTTCATCCATTTCTCCAAAACCCCACTCAGCCAGTCCAGTGACACTTGGTGGTGGTTTTAATCATTTTAACAACCGGTGGCATTTGACCTGTTTCTTTCGCGTGGTTTCCGTAGATAGTGTTACATCCCTTACGTGGTCAAGTGAGATTTGTTGGTTCTGTAAGTTAATTTGCTCACTGTGTTGATTGAATTTATTTATATCCTGATTCTGAAAAAGATTCTGAAGCAGCTAATTTGGCATTGTAGGTAAAGCAGATAGTCAAGATCTCTGAGTGAAGTGTGTGGCTCCAGATTTACTCCTCTCGTCTCTTTAGACTGACTCTGTGCTTAGTACCCTTCCTTCTGCCTCATTCTATGCTGAAATAGCTTTTGTTCCATTGTCCTTCAGTGTCTACCAGGGAGCTGTCACAGGCATTCTTAAATGGAAATTAAGAATGGTTTCCCCCACAGAATTCTCCACCCTGGCCTTTGTTTTCTTTCTTTCTTTTTTTTCCCCCCCCCTTTTTTAAAGAAATTTTATTGAAGTCTAGTTGATTTAACCATGTTGTGTTCATCTGGCTTTGTTTTCTGCTCTGATGTAGCTACTGCTGCTGTCCATCTTTGCGCTGCAGGCCCAGGGCTAAGCTGAGCACTCAGTGCTTGAACTTGGGTAGCTATCCCTCAGCAGCGCCTTCTTTGTGTTGTTTTCTGTTTCTCTGGATAGAGGCAGATTGTCACCATAAAGAAAGAAACCTACTTGCCCGTTATATAGGCCTCAAACCCAGTGTATTTACATTTTAACTCTGAAACTTGAGAAGAAAAGCTAAAGGGCAGTGCCATTTTGGGTCATTTATAAATCTTTTATGTTTGTGTATAGGTGTCTGTAAGGATTAGTCAAAATGCTTTAAACAGCAGCACCTTTTAAGGGCTAAAGGAATTGGTAACACAGGAGGGAAATGCTATGACATGTACATTTCAATGAATTGTGTTGCTGGTTGCTCTGGAACATACTTGAATAGAGAGATGTGAATTGTAGTAAATGGAAATTGCTAGGGATGTGTGCATGGAACAGGGACGGCCAGGTGCTTCCTTTCTTACCTCCTTCCCCTCCTATACATCTTTTTTTTTTTTTTAAGAAAAAGAAAAATGGTAAAGTTAGGAGAAGAAATGTAATATGTATATAGTTTATTGAATTGTATTTTTCTTAAGTCCCTCATTTCTATATCGGTATGTAAGACAAGTCTGCTTTCTTTGAAACTGGATAGTAATGATCTGTGTAGAGAGCCACTAAACTTTCTTTCTTTTTCTTTTACAGATACCATATTTCTATTTAAAATGATCGTGCCATTTTCAATCAGGCAGCCCATCCAAACATGCGGACCTATTATTTCTGCACTGACACAGGAAAGGAAATGGAGTTGTGGATGAAAGCCATGTTAGATGCTGCCCTGGTACAGACAGAACCTGTGAAAAGGTAAAGGCTTGTAGGGAAAATAATGGTGATTTCCACTTCCGTTTTATTCCATGCCTTGCAAGTATGTCATTATCATAGTACATATCATTTTAGTAGTCATGATATGAAACCATTTCTTCCTCAGAAAGCAAGGGTTAATTCATGTTTTATATTAAACGAATACACCTTTAGTTAGTTTGAAATACTACCTGCATTTTTATTCCACCTTCCCTCTTTATTCATTTTCACCTATCAGTGTACTGAGGTGAATCCAGAATCCTAACATTCCAACTGAATGTTCTTTCTTCTTACAGAATTACGTTTAATTTCCGGTAAGTACATTTTCAATTGCTATCTTAAAAGTACACAAGACAGTGTTTTTTAAGGTTCTGAATCTTAGAAGAGAATTTATAGTCATGAAGTTAATTTCATTGTGTTTTTATATTATGTTGTATGTTTTTCAAGTTTAATAAATTAAAATAAAACTTTTTGATGAGTTTCATTTCTTTGGCATTTCTGGGTTAATTCTGATTGTTTTATGATGAATGTCTCCAGAAAATAGTTCATCAAGCGTTTAGATTATTTCTAAGTATATCTACTTCTTGATGAATTCTACCTTCTTTCTTTTAAAACTCCAGGGCTTAGATTCTTCGGTAATATAAATATGTACTGTTAAAATTGATCTAAGTGTGATTTTTCCCCCTGCTTTAACATATGAATCATTTTAATATTTGACTACATTAAGAACTAGTGAGAGGAAATCTGTTTCTAAAATATGTAAATAGCAGCTGAATAATGGGCTTACAACATTTTTGTTATATATTCCTATAAGTTGAAGAAAGATCTATGATACAGTTAAATTTTTCTTCCAGTCAGCAACAATTGAGTGCATATCTCATATAAGGAAGATCGCTAACTTGCAAATTTGATCTTTTTGCTCTCTTCTCAGGAAATTATAGGATTGTTACATTATAAATCTTTTTTTTTTTTTTAAGTGTACCTGTTAATAAAGTCTTTTGCCTGTGTTGGTTAAAAGACTCAAGTTGATGCTATATAAGTAAATTTGTGTTTATTTTTTAAAGTATCTATTCCAAATTAACTAATCACTAGTAATTAGAGCTAGGGAAAAGTATGGAGAAAAAAAGGAAAGAAGGTCCAGGGTTGAACTCTGGGACACCTATTTTTAAGAGTAACCACCTCGGGGCTTCCCTGGTGGTGCAGTGGTTGAGAATCTGCCTGCCAATGCCGGGGACACGGGTTCGAGCCCTGGTCCTGGAAGACCCCACATGCCACGGAGCATCTAAACCCGTGCACCACAACTACTGAAGCCCGTGAGCCACAACTACTAAAGTCCGCGCTCCTAGAGCCCATGCTCCACAACAAGAGAAGCCACTGCAGTGAGAAGCCCGCACGCTGCAGCGAAGAGTAACCCCTGCTCGGCACAACTACTGAGGCTGTGCTTTAGAGCCCGTGCTCCGCAACAAGAGAAGCCACCGCAATGAGAAGCTGGCACACTGCAACAAAGAGTAGCCCCGGCTCGCTGCAACTAGAGAAAGCCTGTGCACAGCAACGAAGACCCAACGCAGCCAAAAAAAAAAAGTAACCACCTCAACCGTATACATTTTCTGGGTTGAGAGCTAATAAAAGGAAAATCTGCTTTTGGAATTCCATGTGTAAAAATGACCTGAATGGACATAAAAATGGGGTGATTGTGATTGACAGCTAGAGAAAATTTGTAGGTGAAAAAAATTCATTGAAAATCTTAAGATAATATTAACTTAAGAGTAGACTTTTCAGGGAATTGTTTAGAATACAGAAATCAATATAATAATTAAGATATATGATTGCCAGGTAATTTCAGTATTGTGTGTTCACTTATCCCAGAATTTCAACTTCCATTTTCTTTTCTTGTATTTTCCACTCTAAAAACTAATAATTACTCATAATTTATGGTGATAAAGATGATATTAAATATTTTGTTTTGACTGTGACAACTATTCGTTGAATATGTGCCCACAGCGATTTTTAGCCAGTTGTGTTGATATAATTTGCCCTATTAGCCAGGAATTGTTGAATACCACCTATGTGCCCAACCTGGTGTCAGTCACCATTATCCTCTAGAAATTATGTCCTTTATTCTACTTCTAGCTCTTAGCATTTTTATTCTGCCCTGGTAGTCTTAATCATTCAATATGAAGGTACCTAATTACTATGCTATTTCATTTCATAAGATAGGGAGATTTTGTTTACTTGGTTTTAAGGTATTGGGCTCTTTTTCCCGTATGGCCAGAATACTTACAAATGTTTATCATGGCATATCACCTAAGAGATAGAACATCCAGTTTTTAACTAGGCAGTTCATTTCTTCTAAATTTATAAAGTATTTAACCTGTGAACTACAATGTCATTGTCCCCGAGTGTGCAGAACATTGATGGCATTAAAATTCTAAGCATAATATACATTCTCTGAATAATTTCCATCTCTGGGCCCATTATTTTCATTTTCTATACTTGCATGTATTTTCTGCAGTAACTTAAATGTCAGTTTTTAAAATTGGATCACAAGTTTTACATTATTTATGTTATCTTAGCATACATTTCTGAATCAGTTTTAGTTCCACTTAGAGAAAAGTCAGCATGTGTCTTTTTTGATTACATCTCTTAAATCTTTGAGAAAAAAATTGAGGAAAAAGTCATTGCAGTTCTAATTTAAAATAATAGCTTTTGGTAGACTAGAGGTAACTAATTTTTAAAAACCTTTTCAGATATTTGATATTCAGTGTTAAAAAATCCTCCCCACCCCTGAATTTAGCACGGATGAATGTGCTTTTAGTGTAGATCTTCTCTGACTTTTATCTTTCAAGGGAAAGAAGCTCTATAGGATACCTTAGTAAACTTAACAGTGTCTAATATTCCTTCGAATCTGGAAGCTGTGAGTTTTATCTAACATAAATATATGGATAGTCCATAACTGTACTCCAAAGAAGATAGTCACATTTCCTTTTATTTTTTCTCACTGACTGTATTCCTAACTAGCTATCTCTGTATAGCTGTATAGGATATGCATAGATTATGTATTTTCTACACATCACTGAAACTGGCAGCAATAGCACACTTAGGACCCAACAGGAGCATTATTATGTATTGAAATGTGCAAGGTTGGCCAGTTCCCGAGAGGGGCCTCCCTGGTGTGGTATGATCTTGGCAATTTCATGCAGGTTCAGACACTCAGCTTGGTCTTGTCAGATCCTGGAAGTGATTGGTGTCAGGGAAGCTGATTCTCATCAAAAAGACCCAGATACAACAGCTGGCATGGTGAGCAATAAAACTGTCCACTGGCCCAGGCACATACTGCTGAGCAGCCCATTCTTCCTGCGGTGATGTGGACACGAGATGCCAGATTCTAATCCACAATTGCTTGATGAGATGGAATGGTAGTGGTAATAAAGTCTGTGGCAGCCACTGATTTACTCATGTAGTCCTCACAACAATCTTGTCTCCTTGGTGCTACCATTTTCCCCATTCACCACAGAGAAGATTGAGGCTTGGTCAGTTTCTGCACCTTGCCCAAAACACAGCTAGTAAGAGGTGGAGCTGTCAGCTGAGCACATGCAGTCTGGCTCCAAGAGCTCTTACCCGAAACTCAGGTCCTCTTGAACACAGACACAGAGAGTTAATCAGTCATATGGTTCAGATCTTTGATAGCATCAGAGTGTAATTTCCATTGCCACAAACCAGAGTCATGTTTGTCTCATGGTGAGTTAACCCTCCTGGCTGGAAACCATGTTATTTCAAATGACGAGTTACTGTGGTCTTTTAAGTGTGGATTTTTGTGGTTTCACTGTCAAAGGGCACTCTTATTTGCTTTCTTTCCAGATTTCTAATGGTGGGGACACTCATCACTTTTTTTCCTCCAGTGCTTTATACGCTGTATATTTTAGGTTTAATTTTTTTCCCCTTTCTATTTATACATTCTGGTGTCGTACTTGAATTTTCATACTACAATACTGGGGATTTGTGCAGACTTCTCCTCTGTGACCGTTTCGGGGTTTTTTTTGGTAAAGTCGAGGGTAATTTTATATTTTTCCTAGATTGAATCCCAGAAATAACATGTGCATTGCTTCATCTGATTTACTCTGGCTTTCTTCTCTGATTTCAGAGTGGATAAGATTACATCTGAGAATGCACCAACTAAAGAAATCAATAACTTTCCCAACCATAGAGTGCTCATTAAACCAGAGGTCCAAAATAACCAGAAAAACAAGGAAATGAGCAAAAATGAAGAAAAAAAGGCATTAGAAGCTGAAAGATACGGATTTCAGAAGGATGGCCAAGATAGACCTTTAACAAAAATTAACAGTGTAAAACTGAATTCTCTGTCGTCTGAATATGAGAGCGGGTCAACGTGCCCGGGTCAGACTGGACACTACAGGCCAGTCAATGTGAATAGTCCAGAGAACAAAACAGTCAATGTTAGCCTGGCAGATCTTAGAGGTGGAAGTCACCCAAATACAGGGCCCTTACACACAGAGGCTGATCGAGTCATACAGAGAACGAATTCAATGCAACAGCTGGAACAGTGGATTAAAATCCAGAAGGGGAGAGGTCATGAAGAAGAAACCAGGGGGTAAGTGTCTTGTTATGTGTTGTGAACCCAGGTTTCTTTCCTGTTATGTTGGTGGGAGACTGATGTCTGAGATACCAATACGAAGTATTAAGTTCAAATTGCGTTTGAGATACTACAGCTTCGTTACTCATCTTGTTTTGATGGTAATCAGACAGCAGTGTTTTTTCTCTGCCTCTGGGTGCTCTGTCACCCAACTTGACTTACAGCAAGGAGTCATCCTCCCTGGCCCAGCACAAGAGAAGGCATAGGCTGTGGGTACAGATCATGTTTGTTTGGGATGAGGAAAGGAGCAAGACCTAGCCTCACCCCTCTACATGCACACGTGCGTGCACACATACACACGTGCGCGCACACACACACACACACACACACACAGAGTGAGAACTTGTCTTCACTCTCCCCACTGCCCTGCTGTTTTCCACTAGTAGCTTCTGCAGCTTGATGTAATGCAAAGCTCTCCTGAGACATGTAATGTGGAGACCAGAAAGGCTTAGGCTCTCTAGTTCTCAGTCTCATTCCTTGGCTTTCTTAAACTCATAATGCACATGGCTAAGTATTATATTTATTCATGTAAGCGTTTATTCATTCACGTACACATCTGTTCTTTCATATACTTATTGTATAACTACTCTATGGTAATCATGGGGCCAGAAAGTGAAATACTGAAAAGATATAGTCCAGATTTCTCACAAAGGTTCTTAGTCCACTAGAGGAGAAAGTTAAACAGACAGGTACAGTATATGGTGACAAATACAGTGATGGAAGAACAGGATGTTGTAAGAAGATGTTTCGGGGACAACCAACACAACCTAAGGGTTCAGGAAAACCTCTTTGGAGGAAGTGAAATATGGGGCAAGATATGAAGGATGGTATGCTTGTCTTGGTTTACATATGCAAAACTGATAGAGCTGGGAAAGGACTCTGAAGACATGAGTCTGGCTTAGGCACAACTGCTGTGATGATGGATGGGAAGCGAGGCTGGAGAGAGAAGCCAGAGGAGATGTGTGCAGATGGGTGTTTCAGCAGTATCATCCCTGCTGCAGAATCTGGAGAATGAATTGGAGAAAGTTCAAAAACTATTGGAATGAGTGAAATGAGGAGAGGAAGGGGATGTATTCACGATATAATTGACAAGGCTAGTTGGGTGCTTGGATGTGCTTGATTGCAAACTGGTCTCACTCAAGTCTAATTTGAGTGGCTGGGGGAAATCAAGAATGACGCCCTGCTTTTTGGTCTGGTCATCAAGCGTCTCCTGGTGCCTTTCACTGCATAGAGAAGGTTTGGAAGAGAGAAGGTAATGAGTGATTGGACAGGTTAGATCTGACGTGCCTGCAGTCTGTACCTCCAAAGAGAGATCTGGACTTGAATAAGATTTGGGGTGTCATCATTATATCAGATATGCTTAAAGGTAAGGATGAAAATCAGAAAGAACATTTACATTTAAAGGGAAAAAAAGGCTTCCCTAGTGGCGCAGTGGTTGAGAATCCGCCTGCCGATGCAGGGGACACGGGTTCGTGCCCCGGTCCGGGAAGATCCCACATGCCGCGGAGCGGCTGGGCCCGTGAGCCATGGCCGCTGAGCCTGCGCGTCTGGAGCCTGTGCTCCGCAACGGGAGAGGCCACGGCAGTGAGAGGCCCGCGTACCGCAAAAAAAAAAAAAAAAAGGAAAAAAAAACGGATGGTGGGCCTGCAAAGGAGACCAAAAATAAGGGCTAGAGGAAACGGAGGAAAAGCAGGTGATTGTGGATGAGAAAAAGTGTTATGTTGTTCTTAGGTGGGAAGCTGGTGATGCAAGATTTATAACGTATTTTAATGAACTAACAGTAAAATTAACTGAAGACTTCCTGTAACTCTTACCTCTCCATAGTAGGAAACCAGAAAGCAATGAGTCACTAATGTTTTGGTTAAAAGAAGATGACCTTTTGTAATAGTGGCATGTCCTTCCGGTCTGGGTGGTTGTCTGCTAGTCTCTTCTCTCAGGAGTACAGCTCAGCCAGGGCTGCAAAACCCGACTCCCGTGATGTTGCTCACTTCCGTTTTCTTCTCCTCCACCCTCAGTGCTCACTTTTCTAATTTTCTCAAGGGACAATTGTGAGAAACAGTTGCTGTTTCAAAAATAAAATTTGATTCGGCAGAAGAAAAGCCAGAGGTAGTTCTGGGTGGTGGCGGGGAAGAAAGGATGTTTGAAAGTACTTACAAAGGTAATTGTTTTCAGGGAAACAATAATGAAAATCCCAGCCAGAAGATTTGCTGCATCTCTACCCAGCTGATTAAATCTCACTTCTCAATAGAAGCACTTTTCCTCAAATAAAATCATACTTTCTTAAGGTTGAATGGGTATAGTTAAAGGGGTTCAGTATCTGGAAGTTAATTTTTTTTAATTGTTGAGCCTAAGTATTAGTTTTCAAGCACTTGTTAAAGTCCTTGGTTGGGTATAATTAACACACGTAAAGGCTCTTTATTTTGACTGCAGACCTTCAAGCTTCTGAAGGCTAGTCTTAGGTTATTTTGAGCTAAGGTTTTCTCCACGTTGCTCCTCCAGCTTCAGCTTCACTGGCTGGAGTCCAGTTTGGATCACTGAAATAGATCATCTACATTATCATATGAACTTCATGCTTAAGAAACAGTTGCGAGGTTTTATAATGAAATAATTTTTATTGGTGGGAAGAAGCATAATAGTAATACGTGGTATAATTCGTTTTGTGAAACTTTATGAAAGGCTGGCTTTTATTCCTAAAGTTCTGATAGAAAGAATAGAGGTTTAATATGTAGTCATATAGTAGATGCCTGCATCTGTGAGCAGAGCCTGAAAGTTTCTTTGTGAGTCGCGGGCAGCGTTCAGATGCCTGAGCCTAAGCCATTGTTCTGCGTGGCAGAATCACAGGTCAGGGTTTTCATGGTGTTTGACAGGCAACTGCTGATGAATGGAGCACTAAACCTGATGAAGGCACTTACAAAGTTCGTTTCTTAAGCTTTCACTTAAAAGTAAATCACACTTTGCTTAATTTGAATTTCTTTGGGGGAAAACCACTGAAGGAGAATGTAGTTTTTTAAAAAAGAGGTCTCAAAATGGTAGAAAGTATACGGGATAAAAATAAATATACTTGATGACAACCAGATTTTCCATTAAAATTCTCCAAAAGGAGTTCGAAAGATGGCAGAAGAGCCTTTTATACTTTGTGGTCCCTAATTAGCCAAACTTGCTAGGAAAATAGCCTGTTGTTAATGATCACATGATAAGTGTTCAACTTCAGTATCAGTCTCTGCCACAGGTTCCAGCTCACGTGTTATGAATGCTTGGGTTTTGTGTAATCAGATTTTCTGAACTGGAATTTAAACATTAGTCCGCAGGCAGTTTTTCATGTATTTTAGATTGAAAATGTGTGTCCCCTCTTTATATGATTATATATGATCTTTTTACAGATTTCCAAACAGGGTATAAAGTTAATATTGTTTATGTTTTCAGTATATGCTTCTATGATATAGTTCTATGCCTAATCCAGAGCTTCTTGCACAGCAAGGTCTCTATAATATTTCTTGAGTTTATGAATGGCCAAATAAACCAAGGTATATTGGAGTATGTTGCTTGAGTGCTAGGGCAGAATTTCTTGGATAGAATCATCTTCCCCTGTCTGACACGCTTCCTAAGCACATAGCTGTGGGGTTGCCAGCTCTGGACTTTAGTAGTTTCTGACTTAACGGAGAAGATAGGAATAGGAAGGGAGACCAAGCAGGGGAAAATTAGGAAATGTACATGAAGAGAAAGCAGCAAAAAATTAAACTCTCTCTACTGCTTATATCAGAGTATTATTGGGTACTTTTCTCCCTTACTTCAGCCCAAAAGTCATCAGATGGTTGGCCCCTGTGTAGTGGTTCTTGCGGTGGAGGTATGGGAGGGAGGGTGACGGGGATAAATTTTGAGCAAGCCTGTTTTAAATCAAGACATTGAAAAGCGGAGGGGTGATCAGCATGATGAAGGAAATTCAATTCAGGGGAATGGTTGAAGAAATTGGAAATACTTCAAGTACAATGTAAGACATGGGATTTTAGAGTTGTAAGACCACTTTGTGATCAAATCATCTTCTAGATGAGAAAGCCGAATCCCAAAAAGTCTCAGTTGGCCAGATATCAGTAGCATGTGAAGGACTCTAGCACTTTAAGATTATGTCCTTCCTTATTTAGGGGTATCTTTTTATCTTTAAGTATATCTTTGCAATAGAATCGTAACGTTTTTTAAAAATAATTTTCATACTTTTGGCACAAATTTTTAAATAGAAAGTTGATAACCCCAAGTATTAAAAGGAGTATGATCTCTTGGTCTTCGCCACACACACACTTGAACATTCTCTCAGTCCCAGAAGTGTAACTTTTCTAAGGTCTCCGCACTTAGTGGGAAAGCAAGAATGAAAGCTTGGCCCTCCTGGTTTTTGGTCAACTGCTTTTTCCCACTTGACTAATAATGAAGTTCACTAATATTAAAACATTGTAAAATTCCAGAGATTTGCAGTTTTGTATCTGAAATATTATATTGGAAGTATTTTGTCTTTAAATAATTAAATTTTGAGCTTTGGCTTCAAGTCATTTTTATTTCTCAAATTAAGAAAAGTTATCAAGGGAAATTATTCCTTCAAGCCACAAAGGTACTGATTGATGTACTTCTTCCCATAAACAGTCCTGCTGTCAGAGGGACATGGTACAATAGAGCATCACCACCTGCAGTCCTTCATGTCCTGTCTTCACACTCTTAGGCACAACTCAAAAACTCTAGTGTTCCATCCATACGCAGAAACCCTATTTAACTATTCTGGTGAGATGTGTGAAGATGAGATTCTAGGAGTTTATTTATATAAAAACAAATAAGATATGAGGACAGACTTGAGATCTTGAACATTCTTATTTCTGAAAAAAGTTTAATACTCTTCTTTCTTGCAATAAAACTGTACCTTGTGTGGAATTAATAGTCTTTTATGTGAGTGACATAGATGCTGTTCACTTAATATATTAAATCCATTGAATTGAATTTCATAAAAAGATTAAAATCTGTTCATTAATCACTTGTACCCTGTATAATATTTTGGTCTTTAAAAAAAATAAGTCCTAAGTATATGTTTTACCTACCAAGAGGAAAAAAAATTTTACTCTAATTTAGAATCTGGGAAACAGCTCTCCTTCATTTTTACGTTCCAATTGTTCTTTTATTTCAGAGTAATCTCTTACCAAACATTACCAAGAAATATGCCAAGCCACAGAGCCCAGATCGTGGCCCGCTACCCTGAAGGCTATAGAACACTCCCAAGAAACAGCAAGACCCGGCCGGAAAGTATCTGCAGCGTAACTCCTTCCGTTCACGACAAGACAGCTGGACCTGTGGCCGAAGAGAAGCGGAGATCCATGAGAGACGACACCATGTGGCAGCTTTATGAGTGGCAGCAGCGTCAGTTTTATAACAAGCAGGGCACCCTCCCTCGCCATGGCACCCTGACCAGTCCTAAAACCATGGTTAATATTTCTGACCAGACAATGCACTCCATCCCCACGTCACCTTCCCACGGCTCCATAGCTGCTTATCAGGGCTACTCCCCTCAGCGAACCTACAGATCAGAAGTGTCTTCACCAATTCAGAGGGGAGATGTGACGATAGACCGCAGGCACCGGGCCCATCACCCCAAGGTAAGACGTCTGCTCATCCAGGGTTCACTGCTCCTCCAGGGATGCTGCGTTTTACTTCTAGTACACGTTTCTCTCTCTCTGAATGGGAGAGACAAGAAAATGGGGAGGAGGTAGGCAAGGCCAGCTCTTTTTTTGTTTTAAAAATTAAGGAAGAGTATTCTGCAGTGTCAGAATCTCATGTAGAAAACCTAAGCTTGCAATGCTTCATCTCTCAGGAGCAGCTCTTTGGAACAGATGCATTATGTATTCTTCCCTGCTTGATAGCATGTCTCATCAGCTTTCTCTGTAGGTTAAGACCACACACATTTTGATTGGCCCTTCATACACACAAATTCTACACCCACCCTCTTCTAGCATCCCTGCAGTCTTGTGTCAGGCCCTTCATGTTCTTTGTTAAGATAAAAGTGCCAACCTCAGGACTTTCCTGGTGGCGCAGTGGTTAAGAATCCGCCTGCCAGTGCAGGCGACCCAGGTTCCAGCCCTGGTCGAGGAAGATCCCACATGCTGCGGAGCAACTAAGCCTGTGTGCCACAGCTATTGAGCCTGTGCTGTAGAGCCCACAAGCCACACTGCTGAGCCTGCGTGCTGCAACTACTGAAGCCCGTGCACCTAGAGCACGTGCTCTGCAACAAGAGAAGCCTGCGCACCGCAACGGAAGAGTAGCCCCCGCTTGCCACAACTAGAGAAAAGCCAGCGCGAACAAAGACCCAACACAGCCAAAAATGAAATAGATAAATAATTTTTTTTTTTAAGTGCTAACCAGCAGAAGATGTGACATATTGAAATACTCCTCAGGTGCCCAATTGCATATTAAAATAACAATGCTTACTGATATATATACTTTTTTTTTTGTCCATGCCTCATGGCTTGCGGGATTTTAGTTCCCTGACCAGGGATCAAATCCATGCCCTCATCAGTGAAAACGAGGAGTCCTAACCACTGGACTGCCAGGGAATTCTCTATATATACTTTTTAAAAAATTAGGTTATAGAGATCATGCTTTAATTTGCACCTTAAGTTGGTATAAGCCTTGCTTAGTAGATTTTTTGAAGTGAATTCGAGTGCTTTGCATCGATCAGCTTTTCATAATGCTGAAGCAGTTGTTTTTTTTTGTTTTTTTTTTTTTTTGCGTTACGCGGGCCTCTCACTGTTGTGGCCTCCCCCGTTGCGGAGCGCAGGCTCCGGACGCGCAGGCTCAGCAGCCATGGCTCACGGGCCCAGCCGCTCTGCGGCATGTGGGATCTTCCCAGACCGGGGCACGAACCCGTGTCCCCTGCATCGGCAGGCGGACTCTCAACCACTGCGCCACCTGGAAAGCCCTGAAGCAGTTGTTTTGATCAGTCACCCTATGTGCAGCTGGGTCTCTAATGTCTGTCCTAAAGTGAAAAGGAATTTTCCTGTCACTTTCTTTTTAATTCTCAAGAACACCTTGCTTTATTCCATTTTGAAAAGCACCTTTTCTTATCCTGGCGATGGGCTGACTCCTTTGGCTACATCATTGCATAAAGCATTTGCTTGATTTTTCCATAAATAAGCATTAGTTAGAAATTAATAAGTCAATCAGGAATTTTCTTCTGGAGGAAGCTTTAGTTCGTCTCGCCAAAAAAAGCTCACTTTGAACTCTGCTGTAGCAAAGGTCAATGTTTTGTCACTTTGTACATCCAAAGACTAGTAAAAATAGTAACAGTATTCAAGAGAAATCTGATCTAATACAAATTATTAGTGCGTGGTTGATGAGTGTTCTCATGGCCAAAATTTATCATCTCTTGCAACAGCAGATATGAGATGCGTGTGTGCTCTCTAGCCAGTTTTCCCAGTCAACTAAACATCTCCTCCTCCCGAAAAACTTCTCCAACATTGCCAATTTTTCTTTCAAACTGTCCCATCATCTTCCTTGATGCGATCAGTGGTTCTCAAAGTAGGGTTCATGGACCCTTAGGGAGTACCTGGGGGGTACCTGAGGGTCCCCATGACCCTTTCAGGGAGCCTGTAAGTAAGCTCAGAACTATTTTTATAATAATAAGTCATTATTCATTGTGTTACCATTTTCTAATAGTGCGAAAGGAACAGTGGATAAAAGTACTAGCACCTTAGCCTAAGTCAAGGGAATGGCTCAGACTATACTAGTGGTCATTGTAATGCTTCACTGCTACAGACTTGCCATAAAAATAAATCCCTTTGATGAAACAGTAAAAGATAATTTTATTCAATCTTGACTTTTCATTCCATAGCATTTTAATATTCTGTGTGATGAAATGGGAAATGTACTTAAAGCATTTCTCTCTGCATACCAAAGTGCTAATAGTTGTCTCAGGCAAAAACACTTGAGTGGTTATTTGAGTTGCCAGCAGAACTAGCTCCATTTTTGTTTTTGTTTTTGTTTTTCAGCCTCTAAGTTTTTATTAACATGAGTTTTCAAAAATAAGCATCCAGGGGCTTCCCTGGTGGCGCAGTGGTTGAGAGTCCGCCTGCCGATGCAGGGGACACTGGTTCGTGCCCTGGTCCGGGAAGATCCCACATGCCGCAGAGTGGCTGGGCCCGTGAGCCATGGCCGCTGGGCCTGCGCGTCTGGAGCCTGTGCTGCACAACAGGAGAGGGAGGCCACAACAGTGAGAGGCCCGCGTACCGCAAAAAAAAAAAAAAAGCATCCAGGGACCTCCCTGGTGGTGCAGTGGATAAGACTATGCACTCCTAGTGCAGGGGGCCCGGGTTCGATCCCTGTTCAGGGAACTATATCCCACATCCATGCCGCAACTAAGGAGCCTGCGAGCCTCAACTAAGACCCGGCACAACCAAGTAAATAAAATAAATATTTTAAAAAAACCAAACAAGCATCCATACTAGTGTTATGGGATGAGGGTGGGAGAAGAAATTCTGCTCTATTGGTAATAAAGCTCCAGGTTCATCCCGTCATGGATCTCATAGTCCCCCAGAGACACGTGGTCCTTAAAAATCATGTACCACTTCTTCAAAACAATCTTGTTCCAATGGGTGCCAGTTTGGGCTGCAATCAGCCTCTAAGGTCCCCAATGGTATCATCAGTATTGCATTTAACTCGGACCTTCGTCCCTAGACGGTCATTGCAGACAACCTCGATCATCCTGGCTGGAACTCGAATCACCCAGAACCATCTGACGCCACAACCTTGTCACTCTAGTGCAGAGCCCAGGCCTTTTTTTTTCTTTCTTTCTTTCTTTCTTCTTCTTTTTTTTTTTTTTTATGAAACACCATTTTTACTTGAAAGAACAAATGACAAACTATAGCTGTTCAGACTTGGTATTTGACAGACACTTCCTCAGAGTGAAATGTTAGCCTGTCACTTCAAGGAAAGCAACCCACAGTATCTGTCATGGACCACAACATTTGAGCTTTCAAGCAAAAATTAGAATTTTGGAAATCTTGTATCTGCCTCTGTGAGCTTGACAGCTCTCTGGTGCTTAAAGATCAACAATGGTATTAACAGATAGGCGCTACTGATCTTGTAGACTAACATGTGCCAGCATTTGGAACATCTGCATAACTCACTGAGCCAGTATTTTCCGCATGGCCAGTGTTAGATGTCTCAAAATCATGGATGGGTAAAAGATTCATTTAAAGTGCAAATAGACTGATGAATGGATGTCAGTGTGACAGAGTACAAGAAGTTCATTGATACGGTTTCAGATACCACTTTGCAACTAACCTTTAAGAAAGTACCACTTTTTGACCTTTAGTGCCGTATCAAAGAAGAACATCTGCAAATATCCAAAAAAAGCTATTCAAGTTCTCTTCCCTTTTCCAATTATGTATATTGAAGGTGGCTTTTCTTCATGTACTTCCCCTAAAAGAGATGATCACAACAGATCGAATACAGAAGCAGATATGAAAATCCAGCCAGACATTAAAGAGATTTGCAAAACTGTAAAATAATGCCACTCTTGTCACTAAAACCTCCTTTTTAAGGATGTGAAGGGCTCCTGAGACCAATAAGTTTGAGAACCACTGAGCCATACTGTATGGAATTACTCTGTTCATCAGTGTCTGTATTTTAGTCCTGAAGTTTTAGTATCTGTCTTCTTTCATAAGCACCAATAGCAATTTTAAATGGCATTTTATAATATAATTTTCATCACTCACATTGACCACAGAATTTATACTGTGCCTTTATCTTCCTAGCACGTGTATGTGCCTGACAGGAGGTCAATGCCAGCTGGCCTAACCTTACAGTCCATTAGCCCCCAGAGCCTCCAAGGCAAAACGGTGAGTACGATATCTTTATTTACCGTATCATGTTTTATTTATGTGCTGCACATGATAGCACATATCTGACATAGCTTTTAAGTTTAAGTGGAAGAGATGCTCATCAGTAGAATTTGGAATCATGTTGCCATTTCAGTGTCTTCCTGATACCTTTCCCTGAATGTCTGACTGCCTAAATACAAGATTCTGTTTTCCAGAGTCTTTATAACCTGGGAGGGTTTCTTTACTTCATTGAATGTTAATTTCCTCTTCCTTAAAACGGAAGTTGGAGTACTTCCTTAGGGAAACAAATCCAGCAAGCAACTCTGTGTCTATAATCAAACCACAGGCCTGTTAAGTTTCTCCTGTGGATTTTTATATAGATTAACTACCTTAGAGCAGAAAAGAAACTGATTTACATATTTATCCAGAGAAAGAGACACTGTTAGAAATACTAAGTTCAAGCAAGTACTTACCTTTATCATTTCATAGTCAGTGTTATTCCTGTTATGTTACCAGGAGTTATGTTACCAGGACACTATTACTCTTCAAATTAAAGAGAAAAGGTGACTTTTCATCACTTCCTTTTATTTTAATGGCATTCTTTTATCAGGGGAACTATGCTTTCATATTAGTAGGTAGTCTTAATCTCTGTGAAGATATGATTTGAGGACCATATAGTTGTTCATTATTTAAAATCCTCTTCCTGCAGTAATCAAAACAAGTTTATCTTCTATGTATTTTTCAAACATTGTTTTATTTCATCTCTTACATGCTTAGATATAAGGCAGATTTCTTGGCTTTAAACTACTTGTGGTTTACTTATTAAAGGTGATAGATATTGCTTGACTATAACTAAAATTTTTTAACTGTTGGAAATTTTAAACATTAGATCGTTGATCTGGCAAACAGACCTTAATCATAAGATAATGCTAAGTATCATATTATGAAATTTTCTCTTCCACCTTGCACCCTCTAGTGGATATTTAGGACAAAATTTATTTACCACCTCCTCCTTTTGGAGGAATCAATTGTGCCTCTTTTTATTTTGCCTCAAATTTAAACATCTAGCAAACTTATTGTAATCTTTCATGCTTTTGAAAATCTTTAACTCCATAAGTAATAAACCAGAGTTTTTAGATTTCTTCTTTTAGTATTTCTGTCAAATATCCCTCTGGGTCTTAGACCATCTAATCCCTTACCCCACTCTCCTTTCTCTCTGGCAAGACCTCTAGAGCTTGATATGACGACATAAGATATGAACTGTCTCACAGTCATGAGGTCACAAGATGTGGTTGGCCTCAGAGCAAAAGCATCTCTTCTTTTCCTGTTAAGAAGTTTCTTCTTTAAGTCACACATGCACACACATTCTTTGACTGTTAAGAAGCTATTGTCTCGTCTGTGTGGATACTCAGAGAATCCAATAGTAACTATGGTTTACTTCTGACATTTTTTCCTCTTGAAGGCAATAGCCTTTAATGTAACTTCAAGTAACAGTTAAAATTGGTTTGTAACAGATACAGACTATATACATAAAACAGATAAGTAACAACGATTTACTGTATAACACAGGAAACTGTATTCAATATCTTGTAATAACCTATAATGGAAAATAATCTAAAAAATATATATATATATGTAACTGAATCACTTTGCCATACACCCGCAACTAACATAATATTGTAAATCGACTATACTTCCATTTTCTAAAAAATGATTTGTGACCCTAAAAAAATTTTTTTTTATGGAAAATAAAGAGCAACAGCAAATGAACAGAAGAGAGCTAAGTGTAACACTGTGCTGTAGGCAAAACAAGTCAATCTCGGGAACGCTTTTTGGCTCGGAAGTTTTAAGAGCACAGCTGTAGCTCTTAAGTGAGCAGAGTCTCCCTGTGGTCTCTGTGCAGTTTTTAATCATAACAAAGCTCAGTCAAACACTGAATGATGTTTTATGGCCTGTAAGACTGCCAATGACCATACTTTACGGCATTTCTAACGAAAATAAAAATATCGGATGGGCCTGTTAAGGAATTGTATCTACCTTTGAAAGTTTATTCCCCTCAGAGATCAGAGTAACCAATCAGGAACCAAAAGGTTCTCTGCTCTCCGCCAAGGGTGGAAGGAGGGTTTATGAGCACATGGAAACTTTCTGTGTGTAGTAAATACATTTTTTTCTTCCTTAAAAATAAAAACTGGTCTTTTGGTCAATATAAAATATCCTGTAGAAACACTAACAGTGACACTTAAAAATATAACTGGGAAGCAGTTAATAGATCTCAGGTACTGACTGAGCTTAATGATGTGAAGATGTCATCCAAGTTTTACATGAATTTTAATTCTTTTTGTTTACCTTCTGTTCTCTAAGATAGAGTGTTGGGCATGCAGGTATTGTTCTATTGCTATAAAAGTCTTAGGTGTCATTTTTAAACATCTCATTAAAATATATTTTAATAATAGCTCTCATGTACAAACCTTTATAATGGTGGGGGTTTTTCTGGCACTGCACTTTTTTATACTTAAGATTTAAATATTCTCTCATGAGTTCTGAGAAAATGCCTTAATAGACTGTTGTTTTGCTGTATCTTACGAAGTAATACTGTTCCTTCTATTTCTCTAGATATCTATGCATTTATGTATGACCTATCATTATAGTGCCTAGGCACTATGTTTGATGTCAACCATAAGAGGAAACTTGCCAAGAAATCTTGGTTTAATATCTGTCACTTAAGACCACAATTAATCTGTTTTCCACTGTTTGGATTCTTAAATTGTACTCCTTCAGCCAGAGGAGCTTACGCTGCTGCTTATAAAGCTGAGACGGCAGCAAGCGGAACTGAGTAGTATCCGGGAGCACACGTTAGCACAGCTCATGCAGCTAAAGCTCGAGGCGCACAGCCCAAAGGTCAGCTCTGGAGAGATGTGTCTGTGTGTCTGCTCTTGTCACTCACGCTGAGCCATTCATTATTAATTGGTTTGATCAGCGTCATTCCCGTGAGCATGAGCCCATCCCACCACGGCGGCGACGACATCGGCATCTCCTATTGACCCTTTGAGAATTCCCTTGGTTATACGTTATGAAGGGAAAACGTGGGTCGGCTGCATTTCTTCATAGCCTCCCACCCACCCACTCACCCACTCACCCACCAACTTTTGGTTGTGAGGGAGGAAATGCGTGCAGACTTCAGAATACTATTGTCATTCCTCAAACACTAACTTCCACCCCCGGTAAAACAGAGATTGAAGAGTCCCGTCGTTTCCCATAAAGTAACAAGTTGAGAAGTGATTAGCGTTTTCATAGTACTGCCTTTTAAATGTCAAAGATTAATTTCGTGTGTTCTTGATTTTTAAAATGAACACACGTAAACATTTCTCAAAGGGTTTAATAGCCTCTGGTTATATGAGAAACATCCAAAGAAGTAGTAACATATTGCAGAAAAGAATCAACATGTAAAGCTTCTAACCTTGAGTATGCTAAAGCCATTTGAAGGATTTTTCTGCTTAATGTTTCAGCTTATATGCATGTCTACTTAATTTCTTACAAAACTAAGTGTAATTTATAATCATTGAATGCATCATCTGTGCCGTTTACAGGGGAGCATGTGTGTGGAAGTCGTTGTGTGCTGTGGTATAATATAGGTTGTGACAAACTACCTGTTTTCCCTGTTTCAAAATTGACCTTTTCATGAATTCCGCACCCTCTTTCTCTGTCCGTTTGTACCTTGATTGATGCCTACTAGAATGAAATCCTTTCACATCACCTTCAAAGGAACACCATATATTTGGATCATCAGGTGGGCCTTGAAGAATTTTTCTTACTTATCATACCTTATGTTTTAATGTTTTCAATGTAGTACAATTTTCGGGCTACTCAGATCTTCCAGTCATTTTGCGTTAATAGTGTGACTTTTACAAGTGGCAGGCTAAGAGACCCCTCACCAGGGGAATTCAGGAATACCAGAATAAGCAGGTTAGAAAGGACAGTTGTGGAGATGAGGTGGGATACAAATGCCAGGTCTCTGGAAATTGAGAGCCTGGATTCTCTAGATTTCTTTTTTCTTATCCCAAGAATACTTGTACTTATTGGCTTGTATCAGCTTGGAGGTGACCTAATTAAAGATATAGGCACCCAGCTGTGAATGCCTTGTTGAAGGCGGCCAGGAGGAGGTGGGTGTGGTGTTCTCTGTATTCCCAAGGGGAGGTTAACGATGGGTAAATGTTGAAAAGTGAGTGGAAGTTGGTGAACAAGGACTGACACTCCTAAATGTTGGCATTTATGAACTTACCTGTTAATATTTAATTTTAATTTGATGAGGATTTTTTATATGTTCTTAAACATAAAATTTCTTCTAGTGAATACTTTCTTTTTGCATATAAATTAGGCTAGAATTTTCTTTAGCTTGTTTTCAAAACGTTCAAACTTGAATATTTTATCAGATGAAAGAGGTTACTGCGGAAAATGCTGTCAGACAGTATTTACATATTCATATTTGCCCTGTTTGAAACAAAATAATAATGTACTGCTTTAAATTAGTTATATTTAAAGAGGGATTTTTCATTAGGATAACCCTTGAAAAGATGTTCAATCATGTTTCTTTTAATTTTTAAAAGAAATATGCTTTTGTTAATTTGTAATTTATTTTCCCACAAAATGTTTTCATCATAGTTTTGCCTATTGGGATGCTTTAGAAATCAGCATTTCATGAATCCGAACTCTAGTCTTCACTTCAGAGACTGGTGCTATTAAATTTAACCACAGTGTACATTATACAATCTAATAAAGACATGTTTGCCAACAAAATAATAAGATAAGCCTTCCCTCAAAATTCCACACTGCCAGAAAGCTTCTAAGATACATGGGGAATAACTTTCTTAAAAGCACCTCTGCCTATAAAGCTAGAGATTGTTCTGACAAACAATGGGATATTACAAAAATTAGGGTTAAAAACGATGATATGAATGAGACTCTGAAGTTATCTAGAATCTCTGGAAATAAACTTAGTGGTTTATTAATTTATTGTTAATTTACTGCTCACCTCAACAAATCAAAACTGGCATTGCAGACCCATAGAACTTGAGCAGCTCTTGGGAAAGGACAGGTAAATATAGCGAAAAGACCACCATTTGCTAAGATGATGCCTCTCCTCACCTCCCTTTCCCGGATTGAGCTGTTTCTTCCCTTGGCCTCAGTGGCCCAGATCCATCCAGTTGAGGCTTCTGTTCCCGTCCTTTGCTCCCTTGGCAAGGTGACTTCTACAATCTCAACTTTTAGGTGACGCGCTAAGGAGTGCCGCTCTAGAAGGTGGAAAAGGCAAGGAAATGGCATCTCCCCCCTAGAGCCTCTGAAGGGAACGTGGCCCTGCCCACACTTTGGTTTGAGCCCATTGAGATGATTTCAGACTTCTGGTCTCCAGAAGTATAAGATAATAAATGTGTGTTGTCTTTTAATTAATTAATTGAAATTAAAATCTCAACTTTGTATCGATCCTCTCTGTCCTGTCAACATGTCAGCAGAGCTTTTCCAGTAACTCACCTTTTTATTATATTAGATCCCAAAATAGTTACATTATTCCACTTTTAAAATTTTGTGATAATGAGAAGAATTGTAGAATTTGATTGTTTAAATGATGATTTGCATTGAAATAAGACTATTTCTGATGGCAAAAATTGGACCATTTTTAGATAATAATTAGACAGTGCATTAAAAAAATGGTGAGGGCTTTGCCCAGAAACTCAGATATACCTAAATGTGTACATCCTTAAGGTTTCCTAAGGAAAAACCTCTCTTTAAATAAATCAAAAATTTTTATGATTTCAAATAATTGCATTTAATATAAATGAAATATTTACCTTTGAACTGTCCTGTATTTTACATCAGTAGTAAGGTTATTAAGTTATGTAGAAAGAATTCTTGGTAATTTTGAATTTTAATGAAATTTTTCACTCAGCTCAAACATTTCCAGCTTTTAATCTTGTTACTGCCAGTAGCTGATTCTAGGTGACCAGGTTTATTTTTATGGGCATTATTGGTTGCCTGGGTTTATAAACTGATTCACGAGTTTTATAAAATTATAAATTTGAAAGTAGATTTTAAAACCTGAAAGTCAGAGGCTCTGGTCACATTTTATATAACTGTATATTATACCAAGAGAACATGTACTAATTGATACTCTGCTTGCTCAAATAAATCATCAGAATAACCTAAGGCCAATATTTAATTGATTTCAATTCTCTTAATCCCTATCGCTATTCATGAAAAATAGAACCAAAGGGTAGTCTCTGAGTTACTTCAGAGGTAAATTCATTTCTGATATTATAACAAATGAAATATAAAAATGCCTTGTCTGAAATTCTGAAGATTTACATATTATACAGTCAATCGAAAACTCTTGACTTCTGGTGCCATATCACCATCATGAGGACAAGTCATGTACTGAAGTGTCTTTAAAAATAACAAAAGCTATACTAATTATACGGTATAATTTTCTTCTGCTTTTTGTTTTACTCTGAAGGACGCTATTACAGTTTGTTTATGTTTTTATAGCCCAGTTAGTAGACTATTCAGTGTCTACATTTCTTAAGTTGAGCCTAGGTTTGTCATTTTTATGAATTTTAAGATAAAGCCCCAAAGTATAACCTGTGAAAGTATAATAAGCCTAACTGCGTACTTTATGAACCTCATCCAGGTTCTATTTCGAAAATGAATAAATACATAATATATCAGTAACTCATTTTCTTCTCATTTAGCTTAGTCATCACTGAATGTTAAAGCTTTTGGGTACTGTTTAAGTGAAACTTGGAAATTTCATCCTACAGGATACCTCTGCAATGGATTTGACATTGTCTTTTCCCTCGTTCACTCCTCTACTACCAGAATGTAGGAGAGGGGAGAAAGGCCATAAGTGCAATCTTGCAGTGACCCTGTACTTGCCAGGAAGTTGGAGTAAATTCGAGATTATCAGCAGTTGTAAGGGCATCCCCTCCTGAAGAATGGAGTGTCCTGTTGCCGTTCTTTGACGGTGAGGGAAAAGAGACTGTCTTGATATATTTTCTTTTTTTCTCTCAGAACAGAGCAGATTGAGCATGAGTTTTAGGGCTATATGACCCTGCTGAACATGTATTTGATGACTAGGAGTTCCTAGTATTTCGTGGAGCCACGTGCACATCATCTGTTTGAAGCCGGCGTAACAGGTCCCCACAGAAGCTGACTGTTATCCACCGCCTGCTGTTCAGCTGGGGCATACATATCCACTTCAGCAGG
The DNA here is from genome assembly GCF_949752795.1 of Hyperoodon ampullatus. Lineage (NCBI taxonomy): Eukaryota > Metazoa > Chordata > Mammalia > Artiodactyla > Ziphiidae > Hyperoodon > Hyperoodon ampullatus. The sequence goes on along the minus strand of NC_136924.1, from coordinate 87,498,302 downwards.
TCTAACGTGGCAAGTAGGGACTTCATTTTCTTACTCTTGTCCCTTATGAGGATTTCCTCTGCTGTCTAGTTCTCGGCTCCTGTAGTCTGGACCAGGACCGGTTGTACTGAGCAAAGGAATGAAGCTGGGATCGTAGAAACTAGAGCAGGGGCTGAGGAGAGGGAACTAGGCAAGGCCTCTGTGGATGAAGAGCTAGAGCAGGGGCTGGAGCTTCTTCGATCAGTCGTAAAGGGAGGGTTTATAGGATTGGGGAGATGAGGCCATGTTCCCGTCCCTTCATCCATCTTCTTCCCTCCATTTGTTTCTTTCTTCCTCACCTGCTTTTTCTTTCTTTTTCTGTTAGTGATTGAAGAGCAGTTGTGGGGGAATTTCTGCCAGCTTTCCATGTAGGCCATGGTAACAGAAAATGAGATGCTTAAGAACTGAGATGAAGAAATGCGTAGGGAGGATCTAGAAGGATCTAGAGACGTTCAGCCCTTCACAGGCCTTTTGCAAGCACGCTGCCCCCTGGTGGGTACTGTTGAGCGTATACCAGCCCTCTTCTCCTTCTTTCCCCACCTCCTTGTCCCCCCGACCTCATCCCCCCCACAGCCACCAGTATGATTAAACAGTCCAGTAGCCAGCCTCCCCGTTACAGAAAACCTGATACAATAAATGGAGCTTGACTCCTACAGTTGAGAGCTTTGCTTGTGCTGGTACTGCAGCAGATATTTTTTCATTTTTTAAACATAAAATGGTAACATCGAATGTGCTTTCACAAATGGCCCTTAAAATTATGACATTCTGGGCTTCCCTGGTGGCGCAGTGGTTGAGAGTCCGCCTGACGATGCAGGGGACACGGGTTCGTGCCCCGGTCTGGGAGGATCCCACATGCCGCGGAGCGGCTGGGCCTGTGAGCCATGGCCGCTGAGCCTGCGTGTCCGGAGCCTGTGCTCCGCAACGGGAGAGGCCACAACAGTGAGAGGCCCGCCTAACACAAAAAAAAAAAAAAAAAAAAAAAAATTATGACATTCCGCCTTTACCCCTGTCCCTTCCAGAGTCACGGTAGTTAACTGCGTCAGAAACAGCTGCGTGAGAACGGGAAAGGAAGGGACATTCCTCAGTCAGTCACACCTGTGCTGGGGATTGCCAGAAGTTCTTTGTGAAGAGAATATGACTCTGCTACGATAATTTTATGAAATTCGTTTGCCCCTACCCGGCTGGAGCTGTCTTTCCCCACCCCTCCCCAGCCTGGAACATACCTAAGTCATTTCTGAATTTAGCATCAAATGGTATATTCTTTAACACCAGATGGCTAAAGAACCTTATCCTCAAATTTTCATGGAAAAGCTGGAAGTTTCTCCTAACAAACCAGTTTGCCATAGTACAAGAAAGGAAAAATACAGCTCAAGCATACCTGTGGTGTTCTTGTTGCATGAAAATGTTGAAGGTTAGCAAGTCAATAGCTCAATCCTTCTTTTATCAGCACATTTTTTTAAAGTATGAGCAAACGCTTGTGAGGAGGAGAAGGGTCATTTTTGATCATACTAACCTCTAAAACATCTTGAAGAGTAAGCTGAAGTTTCTAACTTGCAAAAGTTTTGTAGTAGCATTCAGGTTTTATAATGTAATTCTTTTATAAAGATTAATATTTTATGAGCCGTACGCTAAAACTACTAGTGACTCTTGGAAGAAGTCTGATATTCTATTAATATTACTGGTTGCTGTGGACCTTGCTCATCAGCATGCTTTCTGTATCCTTTCAAGAAACCACAATGTAAAAACAGGAACTCTGACCACTTTTAAACATACTTATGCCAAGGGAAATGCAAAAAGGAACAGTTAGCTGGGTGTATGTAATTGGTACTGAAACCATTCAAGGTAAAAATCTCAGTACTTTCTTGCCTTTTGTTCTTTGTGTTCATGAAAGACAGCTTCCCTATAAGGGGAGAAATGCTAACAAAATGATTGAAAAGATTCTTGATGGCTTTCATTGTTGTCCATTCAGCAACCTCATTCTATTGAGCTATTAAGCAAGATCCCATTTTCTCTAATATTTGAACGGGTCCTAGAGCTTCTATTTTTAGGGATGACTGAGAGCTACAGGAGGTAATGTTTCTAGGGGATATAGAAAAGGCATTTGAAAAAAGCAAACTAAGGAAACTGGAAAACTGAAAGAATATTATTTAACACTTACTAACCCAAACTAGTTACATAGTGTAGAATATCTGTATTTTCTTTTGCCGTGCTATTCAGAGCATTCCTGTCTCTCTCTCTCTCTGTCTCTCACACACCATTCCTCCTTTTTTTCTTTTTCTGTCTCTCCCTTCCTCTGTATATTTGATCATAGAAGTGGGAGAGGGAGATGACACTGAGAAAATTCTTAATCAGGATATGACATCATAATGGCAGAATATAAATAGATGGACAGTGGGTAGATTAGAATTTAGAAAGTGGAAAGATTTAATACATGTGTCAATACTCTGATCTCTCGGCCTATCGGATGCTTACCCATTATTATCATGGTTCTCCTGTTTCTTACCAGTGATTCATCTGGCCCTTCTTGATAACTGTTTTCACCCCTCTCAACCCTAACTGGGGAAAGTGCCCTGTTTCTTGGTGTTCTCTCATCTGAACATTCATCTACTCATTATTTTACTAGTTGTCTCTTTGTTACTTTTCATCTCTAGCCCCTGGGTTTCTCCCAGAAAGCAGAGCCTGTGATGTGGGCTTCCTTGATGTGGGCTTGTTTGCAAGAAGTTTACTTTGGGAAGTGATTCCAAGGTACAGGAGTAAAGAGATTGAGACTGTATACTATCAACTGCCATAGGCAACTGGGGCCTCATCTGATACTTGTTGACAAACAAATAGAAACCCAGCTGAACTAGAGAAGAGTACTCACTCTCGTCTTCCACTGACCAAGGGTTGTCCCTTGAGACTAACTCTCTAGCACACTGAGGTTATGCATGCATGAGCACCCAGTGGGTTCCCATACACCCAGCAAGACCTGAAACCGAAGATGTGGAGAGGGGCCCAAAAGGCATCTAAAACATCTCTCTCTGCAGTTTCCGTTACGTAGTTAGAGTTGCTCACGGAGATCTCCATTTGCAAGTTCTGCCTTCAGTACATCTCCAGCATATCCAAAATTAAGGTTGTTATCTGATCCCTCAATTCCCTGACCAAAAAACTGAAAGCAGAACTGGTTCAAAATATTGGTCACCTTTAACCCCATTGATGTAATCCTTGGGGATTACATCATCCTTGGGGAAGAGGTTGGTGGACTTCGAGAAGGATTAGGACCTTTCTTCAGCTGTTTGCTTAGACCTAGAACATAAAGTGGGAAAAGAGGAAAGTGTCCTCCAGCTATGACTCGGACAGCCTCTCACAGCCTGGTGGATGAAAAGAAAAACAACGGGCAGGCTACCTGGATGGACCCCCAGTGTGATGGTCCTTGGCACCCTGCCTGCTGTCCCACCACTCTGAGTGTGGAGATTCTACAACTTTACAAAAATGGCAGAATTAAGTCATCCAGCCTCCTGGAGCTGTATTACATTCTCCTAATATTTCATGTGCCCAACACCAACTCATGTTAAAGCTAACAGTACCTTGAAACTGGAGTTAAAAGTACTTTCAAAACACTTTTACTGAAAACGGGAAAAACCATGCGATTCTGTAGAACCATCCTGAACAGATTTTACTTTAGCTGATACATAATATCTGCATGGTGTTTAGTCAGGATCATAGAAGCCACCAAAACACCTTCCACGTACGTACTAGCTCCTTGTTACCATTTAGTCAACAAATCCTGGCAGTACTCAGAGCACCTGCCTCATTGTTTTTCAACTAAACTCAGGAAACTTCAAACTCCCGGTTCCCTACAAAATAAAGTCTCTTTTTGGTTTGTCACTCAAGCCCTCATTTCATCACCACCACCCCCTACCAACCTGTGAAACACTTCCTCCCCCATAAACCCTTTTCTCCAGCCAGCGCCTCATCGTTTCTCAGATACTACAGAAGCACCCCCATTCTCTACAATGTGCACCTGCACAGCGTCTGTCCAACCTAATAGCTTAAGTATCACTTCACAGTTTTCAAAGTGCTGTTATATACCGTGTCCCATCTGCTTCCAATACTTGCCTCTGCAGCATGTGGCCAGTCACTTTTATCCCCAGTCACGTTGAATGACTTGTCCAAAATCACAAAGCTAGGATGAATACCTTGTATTAGTGAATTTTCTTTCTTTTTTTAAAAAAATATCTATTCTTCTATGGAGGTTCCTTAAAAAACTAAAAATAGAACTACCATATGACCCAGCAATCCCACTACTAGGCATATACCCTGAGAAAAGCATAATTCAAAAAGAGACATGTATCAAAATGTTCATAGCAGCTCTATTCACAATAGCCCGGAGATGGAAACAACCTAAGTGTCCATCATCGAATGAATGGATAAAGAAGATGTGGCACATATATACAATGGAATATTACTCAGCCATAAAAAGAAACAAAACTGAGCTATTTGTAATGAGGTGGATAGACCTAGAGTCTGTCATACAGAGTGAAGTAAGTCAGAAAGAGAAAGACAAATACCGTATGCTAACACATATATATGGAATTTAAGAAAAAAATGTCATGAAGAACCTAGAGGTAAAACAGGAATAAAGACACAGACCTACTTGAGAATGGACTTGAGGATATGGGGAGGGGGAAGGGTAAGCTGTGACAAAGCGAAAGAGAGGCACGGACATATATACAGTACCAAACGTAAGGTAGATAGATAGTGGGAAGCAGCCGCATAGCACAGGGAGATCAGCTCGGTGCTTTGGTGCTTTGTGACCGCCTGGAGGGGTGGGATGGGGAGAGTGGGAGGGAGGGAGACGCAGGAGGGAAGGGATGTGGGAACAGATGTATATGTATGACTGATTCACTTTGTTATAAAGCAGAAACTAATAAAAAAAAAAAATCTATTCTTCCTTTAAAATCAGGAGTTGTTCTTGTACCTATAGAATAGTTCTATTTCAGGTTGCTGATCTTTGTTACCTGAAGAATATCAGCTCTTGGTTATATAACTGGTTATTCTCCTATCTTAACAAGATAGGAAAATGAAAACAAAATTTCCCCACCCCTCCTAAAATGCATAATATTTCTACAGTTCCACAGTTTATTTACAAAAGCAGATATTTTTATAAGCCAATTATTGTGGCTTTTGTTTGCTTCAGTCTTATTTTAATGTATTTTTTCAGAAATTTCATTCAGCAGAGATTTATGGAGCTCAGTGTCAGGCAGGATGTTAGAGCTTGCAAAGTAGAATTGTAAATGATTTTCAAAGCTCAGGAAGGAAATAAAGTTGAGCGTAAATGCCAAAGTCATTTCTGGGATCAACCTAAGGATGTGATTATGTAGTTAAAACATAAGCTGATAAATCTTTGAATTAATGGTAGGAATTCTGCTACTCAGTGCCAATTTTAACTCAGTAAGAATACAATTGCTATTAATAAAACCCAGATCCTGTATCTAGAAGATATTTTACTTTTGACTTAAAGCTCAAATATATTTTCCTAGTAGATTTACCCATTGGCCAGAACAAATACTTTTTTTTTAGCTAACAGAGATGTAAGATTTTCACTTTCGGAATGTTTTGTCCCTTTAAAATAGTATTGTTTTATGGTATCGTTTTACAAAATGCTTGCAAAGAAGAGAAATATATGACCATTTCAAACACAATATTTATTTATTTCCACAATAAAACATTTTTACAAAATGGATTTTGAGCTTTTTAAATATTTTCAGTTGCCTGTGGATGCCAGGAATAAAGATGGTGGCATCAGATAATACATTACTTAAAGTTAAAGGAACAATTGTTTAAAAAAAAACAGTAATTAATAAGGAAAACAGATTTAAGCCCCTGAAGTAAAAATCAGGTCTATAAAATGTATCCTGTAGCCAAAAGGATTTTAATTTTTTTTTTTAATTCTTGAGACTCATAGGTGAAAAAGGATGAAACTCACGGTAAGTAAATTATATATGTAAATTATTTGGAAAGACATTATCTTAGACCTTAAAAGTTTCCTTCGAAATATACCACAGATATATACCTCAAAATGGTGGCTTAAAAAATTCAGCAATTTAAATAAGGTTGTGTGCAGAGATTGCTCTCCTTTTGTTCTGCTGGATTAGGAGTGTTTTCATATTTCTCAATAAATGGACCTTATTCCTGAAGCCAGTACTTACAGCATCAGTCAGTCTAGAAATGCTCTTTTTTTTTTTTCCTTCTTTTCTTTTAAGGAAATGTCAGATACATTTGACTTCTGTGTTAGTGTCGCAATTTGTTTTTTCTTTTTCTTTCTTTGTTTTTAATCTGTCTTTCTCCCTTGAAGAAAAAGAGGATATGTTATATGGTCTAGCTACATCATTTAAAGTACCACTGATTTTTCTGAATACATATAATAGTAATACTTTCTTAAAGTTTTACCTTTAGAAACCATATATAGCATAGAAGAGTTTGTTCTGATTGCTTTAAAATTTCCAAAGAAATAGACCTCCATACTTTGCCCCATTGGCTATAAAGAGACTTATTTACATTCTTCTATTTAAAAAGTCACTTCAGATTTTCCTGCTTCCTGTTAAACAATGCGTGGTTTCTATAGGTAGTCATACCCTTCAATCTCAGGTTCTCGGACTTTCAGAAGTGCCTGGAATGAGAGTGGAAAGGCATTTACATTGTCATTATCCAAATGACCTGTTTACAAAGGCCCCTATGCATTCCTCACAGCTTCACCCTGGGCATGTCAAATTCTTTAGCCTTTTATTTTTGCCACACATCTTAAAAGTTTATTGATCTAGACACAGGAGGACATTCTTGAGAGATGGATTCTTCAGAGATTAGGCTATCAGGGTTTTTGGCTATTGTTAAGACAGATTCCCAACTTAAAAATTCTTTTTCTAAGGTGTCTTTAAGAACTCAGGAAAAATCCATTTTCCATTTAAATGGAAAATGACAGAACAGAAATGGGTTACTAATGAAGGACAATAGCTCTGTAGGGCGGATAGAAATCGTCCAGACTTCTTGCCCCGCCCCCAAAAGAGGGAGGAAGCTGTTACTGCAGAATTCAGACTCCACGAAACTCATTTACTCGACAGAGCTTGAGCAGATGTTTTCCCTTATGGGAATGAGATCCAAATCTAGGGGGAAATTATACTTACTTTACTGGTCTAGAATTTCTAGACTTACAATCCAGTATAATAGCCACTAGCCATATGTGGCTACTTAAGTTAGTTACACTTTTATAGAAATAAAATGCATTTTCTCGGTCACACGGGCCACATTTCAGGGGCTGAGGAGTCATTGGTGTGGCATGTTGGACTACACTAATGGAGAACATTTCCGTCATCATAGAAAGTTCTGTTGGACAATGCTATTCTAGATGAATCATTATGTAAACTTTTCAAAGAGCAGTTAAGGGACTTGCCTGGCGGTCCAGTGGTTAGGACTCTGCGCTTCCACTGCAGGAGGCTCGGGTTTGATCCCTGGTCAGGGAACTAGGATCCCGCATGCCGCGCGGCCAAATAAATAAACAGCAATTAAGCCACTACTTAACCACTTCTTATACCTAAAGGGGGATTGGGAAGTTAATCTTCCCAAGGATAAATTATATGAATGATTGTCCTGGCTTTGCTCACAGCTCTTCTTTCTCCTTCCCGGCCCTCCCCCTGAAAAATATTCTGGAGCATTTATCTCATGACTTACAATATCCTGTTCCTTCTGCATTCCTAGCTGGTCCAATTTCTGTAGAGATAGAGACTTTGAAACGGATATTAGAAGTTGCTAGGATAATAGAACAACTGGCAACTGGAAATTGGATTTGTAGTAATACCCTGGCCCCCCACCCCGTGATTCTGCTGAGTCCACTAATATTATTAATAAGGAGATTCAGTTGATGTTTTAAGGGGGTTAAGTCTCTTAATGCTGTATTTCATACAAAGACAAGACTATTTTAGTCTACATGCAATATACTTGTGTTTAGATCATTAGTTTGAAATTTTTCACCTTTTGATAGTTGCACAGGTATCCTTACCAACATTTAGTACCAACTCATCAAGACCTTGAAGAATTCCTTATTGGTGATGGTTGAGTTGGTCCTCAGTGACTTAAGTTAGTGCCAGGGTAGGACCATTGTTCTCAAGCCTGATTTCCTGTCAGACCTAAGGCGGATCTTTAGAAAGACAAAAACAAAGTACAATTCTCAAGGCTGTCTGCCCCCCAGCCCCCAGTGAGAGTTGCCAGAGCCCACTCAACCCTGACTGTTTTGAAAACTCCACAGGTGATTTATTTTTTCTCCTCAGTCAGGTTTGAGAACTACTGAGATAAATAATGACAAGGAACGCCAAAGAAAGAGGAGATGTCTGGGGTTTTTTTTGAAACATAAAACACTATCTTAGTGCTTTCTAACCTTTTTCCTACATGGCCCACATAGAAAAGTGACAGTAGGTGTGCGCACCTTGACAGAAACTTGAGGCCATGCTGTTGGGAGCGTGTTAGGCCCTCTGAGGACTGAGGTGGTCCCCAACTCCAGACACCTGGAACCCTTTCCCAGCCCGCAGGTGTCAGTAGGGAAGTTCCGCTCAAGATCCTGCCAGCTATGATGCGGTTGCATAGAATTGTGTTGAGTAAGTTTTTTGGTGATGGGTTTTTAAATCAAGATATTTCTAACAGTAACATCAAAGGATGCTCTGTATTCATACTAGCCCAACATACCTCAAACCTCAGAAAGAGGCTAGAGTTAAGTATCTCATTTTCTAGGTGGTTTTTGTAAACATTTGGACTTACAAATTTCAAGTAAAAATATGTGTTTTTGTTGTAAACAGAAATATATTGGCATTGCCTAAGTGTATTTCCAAGATATTTCCACTTAGGTTTTCTTATTTATTGCTGAAGTTAATTATGAAAATAGTGTCATCCCCAATTCATACATTCTCATTTTTATTATTATAAAATAGTGGACCTTTTATAATAGCTTTATAATTTAGCAATTAATTGGAAACTAAACCTGTATTACCGTTTAGTTCAAAGAAGGAATTAAAGCAGGAAGCGAAGCATTTAACTCATTTTCAAGTAAATTATTAAATATCCCCCAAGTACTAATTAGTCTTTCTCTTGCTCTGATTCCTTAAAACAAAAATACATTAGCTATTAGCAGCAGTGCCTTAATGCTGCCTAGGATTCTTGTAGTAGTCAAACCAGAAGAGAATTGCTGGATAGTCCTTTTTTTAAGAACTTGAGCATGAAATTCTGAGGTGCTCATGGAGCATTACGTATTTGGTGGGGGGGAGGGGGGAGTCATATTTTACTGCTTTAATTCAAAAGCTGTTGTATAAAGTTTACCTAGCAAAAGCCAGATAGCATGTGCTGTTTCAGTGTAAATTTCAGAGATGATCAGTTTCTAAGTTTTAAAATACAGATATTTCATGAAACAAATGAACCTGTCTACGAAACAAACAGACTCACAGACATAGAGAACAGACTTGTGATTGCCAAGGGGGAGGAGAGTGGGAGAGGGATGGACTGGGAGTTTAGGGTTAGCAGATGCAAACTGGTATATATAGGATGGATAAACAACAAGTTTCCACTGTATAGCACAGGGAACTATATTCAATATCCTGTGATAAACCATAGTGGAAAAGAATATAAAAAGAATGTATATGTATATGTATAACTGAATCACTTTGCTAAACAGCAGAAACTAACACAACATTGCAAATCAACTATACTTCAATAAGATAGATCGATAGAGATATTTCAGAGGTGATTTAGTGAAAGAAATCACTAGCCTATTTCTAGGATCTATTTGGAGAGAAAGCGGTTCTGGTATTTCCAATTCAGTAAATCTGGAAAGAGTCAAATTTCAGGCAGATCGTTGAAATTGTTTAATGCGGACTGAACACCCATTGTGTGGGATCCTGAGTACTGTGTTTAGCTGGCCTCAGCTGTTGCATGCCATGTGCAAGGAGAGTGCCACCACATACGGGACCACTCCCCTGTGCAGATTTTTCTTACCAGCCCGGTCACCCTAACAGCCCTTGGTCAGGTGAGTGTGGTGCCCAGGGGAATTCTGAAATAGTTCTGCTGCTTCTGTCTGCAGATAGACTTATCCCATCTCTCTGACTTGAGTAAAATGAGATTCCCAAGGAGTATGTAAGCTGAAGAACATTCACTGTTATCAGATTACACTTGACTTACTTCAACACCTTGAGAAAGAACATTGTAGTTACTTCTGCCAAAAGGAATCTTTACACCAGCCCGTCACCTTCATGTTTTAATGGTATTGTCTACATCAGAGATTTTCAAGTTGCGCATTATAATTATCTGGGAATCAGGGTCTCTGTTCTTTTCAAGTTCCTCAAGTGATTCTGGGTTAAGAACCGCTGGTTGAAATAAGCTTGAACTTTGATTTCTGAAGTAGCCAATAATAAAAGGGAAAAAAGATATTAATAAGATAGTCATAGGTATTTACAAATGCATTAGGGCAGCTTACTTTTTTTAGTTAACATTTCTTCAGTCAATTTCTGATGTGGATACAGACATACGGCAGAATAAAGGTTGTGAGAACAGTTCTCTAGATCAGGGCCTCGCTGCACTAAAGGACTCCAACAGCTTTGAACATGATACAAACACATGTGCTAAAATTTTTTCTTAGCCTCTTTGTGTCACCAAGGGGTGTTTGCCAGAGGATGTAGTTGTTCCATTAATCTAGTTTATTTGGTATTTATATATTTTTATCCTTGACTCTCTAATAACATTTTTTTTTTTTAATGAGAAAAGCAGTATCTATTCAGTGGAGAAAATTTGGGAAATGTAGAGAAGTATAGAGAAAAAAAAAATAATGATCTGGTCCCACAATTTAAAATAATTACTGCTAACATTTTTCATTTCTTTGCTGTACTAAATTGTCACTTTCCAAAGATGCCTTCTAATTTTAATATTCTAGGATTTGATATATACATTTGAAATTTTACATAATGAAAAACAGTTCCAGAAGTGATCTCTGAGACACTCTGTACACTTTAAATGTTCTTTTTTGTTAGACAGAGAAAGACAGATACTCCATGTTATCACTTATATGTGGAATCTACAAAATAAAACAAACGAATGAATATAACAAAACAGAAGCAGTCTCACAGTTGTAGAGAACAAACTAGTAGCTACCAATGGGAAGAAGGGGGTGGGGAGGGGCAGGGTAGAAGTAGGGGATTAAGAGGTACAAGCTACTATGTATAAAATAAATAACCTACATGGATATATTGTACAGCGTAAGGAATATAGCTGATATTTTATAATAACTTTAAATGGGGTAAAATCTATAAAAATACTGAATCACTGTTGCACACCTGAAAATAATATAATACTGTAAATTAACTATACTTCAATTTTTAAAATTTAATCTTTTTTTAATGTTATTTTTACTCTTAGTATTTTTTTAGTTTTTCTGTTCCTAAGTCAGTGTCTTCTTGCAAGATCCTTCTCAGTGACTTAATATTTAATGATCTTTGACAGGTAGATTAAACAGAGTCATTTTAAAATCACAAACGTGGCTTCCGTCTATAACATACATATTTACCCTCTCAAAGTATTCCACTAAATAAATCAAGCTTGATTACCCTTCTGCAGAAATCATACTGTCTCTTCTCCCTTTATAAATACATTACAAGTAAATTCCTCAGGCCTAGAGGCTGAACACCAGTCATTGATCTGTACCACCAGATCAATCATTGATCTGCTCCACTTAAAGGTGGGAGCCGCCATATTGGCAGACCTAGCCCTTTGACAGTGGCCTCTTTGTAGTGCCAGATTTCCGAGACTCCACGGCAGTTTCAGTTTGACCTTGAGTGACTTTCACAATTGGATACTCTCTGACCTGCATGCATTATTTCTTAAATATTCATATGCTCCTGACCTTCTTTCAAACCCCAGTCCCTCAACCACCTCCCCCCAACCCCCCAACCTCTGAGTCAAGTACTCTTCTGTCTAATTTTCATGGCATGCTATTGAAAAGTAGCAAGTATAGATGAGATTGCTTTGAAAATCAAAATTAAATAATATTAAAAATGAAGAGAGACTTAAGCTACCTATGTTATACAAAGTATGTATCAATGCAGTCAAATGATTGAGCCAAAACCAAAGGCAGTTACACTGTTCCAAGATCAACATTTGGTTCAGATAAAACAACCAGCGTTCCTTTAAAACATAAACTTTAAAATATAAAGAGGTCTTAAATTTCTGTAATAAATGTTTTTTTCTGCTAAAGAAAAGTTTATATCTATAGTTGACTCTTTATGTTACTTTCCAACACTGTAAAATTTTTTCCTGCACTGCATATCAACACAGTTCTTACCTGTGTGCATGAGATGTCACCTATAAATGCCTTGGTCCCTTATTGGATAACATTGGGAAAAAAAAGAAGTTTGAGTTCAACCGATGAAGTAGATTTAACTGATGTATAGAAGTTTGAATTTAACTAATAAGTAAATGTGTAGATTTAAAAACAAATTACTTACCTTGAATAAAACTTTTTAAAAGTAGATTAAACCAGTCACAGGAGGTTTCTCATTTAACAACCAAAACAGGTATTATTGACATGAAACATTGGTAACTAAACTGAAAATAAAAATGTCTAGGTGTAACATTTTCAAGATTTAATTTTTACTTATGCATTTAATCTTAATATTAGTAAATTTTTGTTGCAGATTTAGCTAAATCAGTAAAGTAGCATTTGTTAACCATGATAGAAATGCTTATTTTCTATAATATGGGGGATGAAAATTATATAAACTAAGTATTACAAATTGCAATTACAAACAGACTTGTCTGCTTACAAATGGTACAAACTTTGTTGGCCTTTTACCATATATATATATAAAACTGTCTTTTGAGCTATTGAGCTATTTGTAATGAGGTGGATGGACCTAGAGTCTGTCATACAGAGTGAAGTAAGTCAGAAAGAGAAAGACAAATACTGTATGCTGACACATATATATGGAATTTAAGAAAAAAAACATGTCATGAAGAACATAGGGGTAAGATAGGAATAAAGACACAGACCTACTAGAGAATGGACTTGAGGATATGGGGAGGGGGAAGGGTAAGCTGTGACAAAGTGAAAGAGCAGCATGGACATATATACACTACCAAACGTAAGGTAGATAGCTAGTGGGAAGCAGCCGCATAGCACAGGGAGATCAGCTCGGTGCTTTGTAACCGCCTGGAGGGGTGGGATAGGGAGGGTGGGAGGGAGACGCAAAAGGGAGGGGATATGGGAACATATGTATATGTATAACTGATTAAATTTGTTATAAAGCAAAAAATAAAAAAGAAAAAAAAAAGAATGCTTTAATTCTTGAGTCCAGAGCCTCCTAAAATAAATATTTTTCTAGAGGCAGTAATTAAGTACAATATAGCTGGAAATGTGAAACATGGTTTCAGCCTTTTAAGGAGCTAGGGAGATTCACTTAGTCTTTGCTGAATAAATTTTAGTTTGCATGTCTTGGAAATCATTCTACATACAGTGTTATACCTTGAGAAATCCAAAATAGAGTATATATATATATATATATGTCTATCAAGATTAATAAAATGTGTGATTGTCTAAGTGACAAGATATATTATTATATTATTTGTAGAGAACTAAAATTTTTCTGAATAACCTTATAAAGAACTGAATATCATTTTAAGCTTTTTTTTTTTACTATATAAGTAATTGATTAAGTCATGCCATTTTTCTCCTTTTAAGTTTATAGGTTGTCGCCCTTTAGTTTATCCCTTGAATCTTGATGCTTTTATTATCTATTCTAGTATATATAGAAATATTCATTAATTGACAATATTGGTTATGTTTATAAAGTAAAACCTTTATTGCAATTAGTAAGCTTTTTTATAACCTTGGAAGTATTTTATAGCATTTAATACTTGTTTGAAATAGTTTATATTAAGTTGATTCTATGCAACCTTGGGATAATATGTAAACAACTGCACTATTAGGAAGATATTAAAGTAGAGGCTATATTTACAGTGTCGTCTTTCAAATCTAGCTATGCTGTAAACTGATGTTTGCTGTATGCTCCTCCTGATTTGAAATAGATGAAAGAAAATGAACCTATTATCACCATGGTTCACACAATGATTGAGAACTCGGCGCTAAGACCCCAACTGTACCAGCAAGTAAGGTCTTGGACAGTGAATGATACTGCTTTATCATCTGCAAAATCCCTCAGTGACAGTTTTGGTTTATCCTCAGAGTTACTCATAACATTAGTCTTTTTCTTATTCCATTTTCTGTTTCTGTCTTTTTGGAAAAAACGCAATTCATCCGTGCTTTTCAAGATGCTGCAGTTCTTAGCATGGCTTTGCTGAACATTTTGCTGTTGAATATTAAGTGTGCCATTTTCCTGAAATTTTTGTGCAGAGTATTTGATTGATAAGTACTTGGAGGTCTGCAGTACACTTGCAAAATTTTTACTAACTTGCCATTAATTTTGATTAACTCTAAAAGCATAACTGATTTTTAGGGAAAACTTAAAAAAAATTTCTTTTTCCTTTCAGTGGCCGCCTCCCTACCCCACCCCACCCCACCCCAATGTTTTAGGAATAGATTATATTTGTATGGGAGTTATTTAAAGGTTGTTTATGTACTGTGGTATGGTAAAAACTAAAGATAGCCATTTCTTACCATACTGGGAGTATCTTCTCCCCGTATTCTTTTCCCTCTTATGTAGTAGTCATCATGATCATCATATCTTACCCCATTCTTTTCCCTAACTCAAAATATGTGCCATGGAGTTGGCTGGCTTTAATTTAGGACCTTGGTAATCTGCAGATCTGCAAAAGAAGTCATGTTATACATTCCTCTCCAGTTTTTTTGTATTTCATGGTCTAAATGTTCTTAGCTGTGTGATTCGCAACATCAGCTTCTTCCACTTCAACCCCCTCAAATTACTGTGGCCTACGACCTGTTACAATATTTTAAAAATCATACAGAGGGAGAAAATTAACTAACATGAAAAATGAATATACATTTTGATTAAAATATGTAAAAGCACCTGGTAAAAAGAAGCACCTTGAGCTCGCACTGGCTTTAAAGGCCTCTGGTTTGCATCGGGCGCCTTGAGGGTCTGCATCATGGGCCCTGTAAACTGGGAGACTGAAACAGTTGGTGGGTGGGTGACTCTTATTTCTGAGCACAGTTTTCAAAACATTTGAAGTATGTTAAGTGACTGAGCATAGTTTTTAATTAGCAATAAGGAGATAAAGTACTAAATATTTAAAGTTAAACAGCTTTTCTTTTCAAAAGAAGATGGAATCTTACCACTTCTTTTAAAGTCACCAGATTTTAGAACCTTGACACTTCATTCCAAAAAGCCACACTGACAACCTTAGCACTTGTTCTGGAATTGATACCTTTTTCAGTGTCTGAAGCTGTCAGCTTATAATTTTATATGATGCCGATTGATGTGAGATCAAAGGCCTTCTGTTTTAATAGGTTATGGTTTCATTTTTCACATTTTGTATATTTACAGTAAGAATGAGAGCTGGGATTTTCTGTTCCATTTGGTTTGGTTTTTCTTTTTTTATACTGATCGGTAATCAAGGTTGATGGTGCAGAAGTCATTGCTGGTTGAAATCACTCAGTTCCACTAAACGTTCTTACTGGAGTCCTTCAAAAATGTGGAGGTATCTAAGGCTGGTCTTATGTAGCATCAGTAACCTTGAATACTGAAAGAGTAATAGATTCATATAAATATATTTCCTCATATTGATACTTGAAAGAAAAAAACCTGATATTCTATAGAACAGGAAGATCTGAATGTGTAACAGCAGCAGCCATGCCTGGGTATGACATGGGCAGCCAGGTCATCAATATTGACTGTCAGTGCTATCAAATCTAGGGAGTTTTTAGATGATACTTTTCTTTAATCAGCCAGTAGTAAAGTACTTAATTATGGCAGAGCATCATTGGTAGATAAAAGTGACAGATGCATTTCTTAAACTCTGTTAATATAAACTTCTATAAGTTGAAATTACATCTTTTTTTCCCTCCAGATTTCCATTATCATGTTATTATTCAAAGAAAATCTTTGTGAAAGTTTATATTGTACACCTGATGGTTTGCTTTTCTGACATTGCATTGCAATGCTGTGTTAATAGGTTCCTGAAATTTAGCTGAAAATAAAGTGGCAATATAGTGTTCTATGATCAGTTTTTCTGAATCATAGCCATTCAGGTTTTCTCTCAGGAGAACCTCTGTGTTTACATCTTCCTAGAAGAAGGGGGATACCTGAGAAATTACCTAGGCAGTAATTTTTTTTTTTTAATTTTTTGGCTGTACCACACAGCATACAGGATCGAGTTCCCCGACTAGGTATCAAACCCACACAGTACAGTGGAAGCGTGGAGTCTTAACCACTGGACCACCAGGGAAGTCCCAGTAATTTTCTTAAAATTAGTCAAAAAAGGGACCTAAAACTGAATCAAAACAAGTGCTAAGTGAGCTTCAAGTTGAAAAACTCCTCTGCGTTTATTAATCATTCTACCACCTTTCACGAGTACAATTTTATACCAGAATTTTTTTTTTTTTTTTGCGGTACGCGGGCCTCTCACTGCTGTGGCCTCTCCCATTGCGGAGCACAGGCTCCGGACGCGCAGACTCAACGGCCATGGCTCACGGGCCCAGCCGCTCCGCGGCATGTGGGATCTTCCTGGACCGGGGCACGAAGCCATGTCCTCTGCATCGGCAGGCGGACTCTCAACCACTGTGCCACCAGGGAAGCCCATGTACCAGGATTTTTATAACATACTTAATATCAGTGAAATTAATCACATGATAAATAATTGCTTTAAAGGTTACAGACTAATTAGCAAATACATACAGTCCAACGAGAGCATTTTTGAGTTTTCATAGAAATTAAAGTCTAATTTTATCAAATATTTCCCCAAAAGTCTTTTTTTGTGTTTTGTATATATATTCATATGCTTTTAAAATATATATACACATATATATATTTCACATACTTAAAAAGGGATACTATAGAAAGTTGAATTTTAATTGGCAAAAGTGATTTTGTTTTAACTTAATGCCAAACCAGTTTTTAAAAAGATTATAAGATACCTTACTATGAAAAAGTTCTGACTTTCTAAATATAATATACATATCCTTATATAGTCAGTAGTCTGTATAATACGCTTCTCACATTGAAGCTTGAGCACTGCTCAAGCTTATATAATTACTATGTAGCCCCCTTTCACTTACTTTTCTAGTGTTGCTGAGGTACCTCAAACAAAGGTATTCAAACTCAGAGCTTTTTTGCTAAAGATGAGTTTGAAAAATGCTAAGAAGTATTGCCATGAAACATTATTTCATGCAGAACTTGAGTTAATCAGAATATTCATGAAATTACATTTTTCTTATTAGTAGAATTTTCATATTGAGGACAAAATAGTAAACTTCAATTCTAGATGGAAATTTTTTTAATAAATTATATTCAGGAATTCCCTGGCTGTCCAGTGGTTAGGACTCTGTGCTTTCACTGCCATGGCCCGGGTTCAGTCGCTGGTCGGGGAACTAAGATCCCGCAAGCCATGCGGCATGGCCAAAAAATGAATTTTTTAAAAAAATAAATAAATTATATTCATCTTTTCTTAAGAAAAACTTCAGTCATTATTATCAGTAATGGGAAATAGTCCATGCTTACAAGTTAATTATTTAAAGAATAATCTTGTTTTCTTATGCTTTCCTTCTGACAGGCAAAAGAAATGAATTCAATATAGTGGAAGGTTGATTATTTTAAGATTTTTATTAGTTGATATTTAATTATCTTTATTGAATAAGTTGATAAAAGGTTTAAATAAATTTTCCTTGGTACCAAAGATATAGGTACAACAAAATAAATCTAATTTATATGTGTAATATTATTTCTATGGCTTTAAGGAGATACCACTCTAAAGTTATAAGTACACAGTACACATCTTTCTTTTTTATAATATGCCAACTGATATGAAAATGAATATGCAGTAAGATTCCCTAAATAAAAATATTATACCATTACCCTAAATATTTCTTACAAATTACTAAGTTTCCATTTTAAAATACTTGTCTTTTTTTCTTTTGACCCTGGGATATAGGGTACAAAGCATATTTTAATCTAGATATAGCACTAGCCACTAGTTATGTTCAAATTATGCATTCCATGGTTTAGTAAAGCTGTTTGGCGTTTAACTTTAAATATTAAATAAGCAAAGTATATGTAGACATTTAGTAGCTAAGGCTTTACATCTTTTTTTTCTTAAAAATGAGAAATACTGATTTTAGCATCATCTCACATTTTTTATTCTGGATCTAAGCATTTTAAAACTTATTTTTCATTACTTCCTTTTTTCAAGTGGGACTATAAATTATTTTCTTGGATCTAGGTGCTTTAATTTAGAATGACAATTGACACTTCTCAGGACGTATTCAGTGGTCTTTATTTTAAAATAGTGCACAAGTATTCTGACTTCTGTCTTTAAATTCATTTTTCATGTGATGTTCATGTCTATGAAAGTTTTGTGGCTTAATAATCACTGTGTATACCCCTAAGTAGTCACAGAATCATTTGCATGAGGTACGTGAAAGCAATGTCTTGAAGTGAAACATGGAAATCCAGGATTTATTATTGTATGTTTGGAATGCTTCCATTTTTAATCTCCTGATTCCCACATTCCTAGATCCACTTAAAGTTATCTACTGTTTAAATTATGCCTCTTGAGATGTAAATGTCAAGCAGTTTTTTACAGACAGGTCATATATAGTTGTAACTTTTACATTCTTGTGCATTTGTATATGTATATACGAAATTTAATTTTCCAATCTAGAATGTAGTTGGGATACATTACTCCTATCCCCGCTTTGAGAAAAAGTGTAGCATTTAGTAAACATGCAATAAGCCCCAATTACATTTTCCTACTATGTTTTTGTTACTGTCTAGCAGTCAATATAAAGTTAAAAGGCAAGGGAGAGAGTGCAGTTTTGCCTGCAGAGGTGCTATGATGTGACCCGGGGTATAATTGACTGGGATGGCTTATTGGAATCTTGGTAAACACCATCAGAAATGAGGATTTGCCTGACCAAAAGATATTTGGAAGAAGCTGAAAAAAGGATGTTTAAATACACTGAATAATAATTCACTACATTATAATGAAGCAAATGGTGTCAGCAAACACATAACCAACTTTTCATGCAATTTGACTGTCCATAGTTTATAACGTAGGCTTTCAGTTTTAAGAGGTTTTTGAGTGCTTTACCTCTTTTCGATTAAACCCATCCTTTTCCTCCATTATCTTTTAGTTCTTAAGACAGAGGAACAAGATAAGTCTATATTGTGTATGTGTGTTTATATATTATGTATATGTATACAATGTGTTATAGATTTTGTTAATAAAATTGTACTAAGATGTGTTGGCATCTGAGTGTACACATACACAGTTGTGTGATTATGTGTATACCGTGAAGGTACGGTTTTGACTGTTGAAATATGCCTGATTCAAAATTTGATTCAACACAGTTGCTACGATTGTATTTGTCAATTTTTCATTTAAATAATGTGTGTCTTGCAAATGGAAAATGTAAGGTGCTGTATGATTTTGTTTGGCCAGCTTATTATTTTGTTTGACAAGCCTAAGTTAACATCATTCTTATGTATCTTGCATATTGTATCACTGTTAAATAATTTTCTATTTTTGTAATGATCTGTGTTTGAATTAAACTTCTAAAAGTATAAGAATCATTAAAAACCCATTTTGTTACTGTTATATAAATCTAAAATATTAACTATAAGCTAATTAAATGTGTATTTTTTTTATTATTTTTAAAGTTGCTCTATGACATTTTCCCTTATAGCTGTCACAGGATGAATGTAGAGGCACATTATACAAATACAGACCTGAAGAAGTAGATATTGATGTACGTATTAGCATGCGATATATTATCAATGCTCTGTCATATTCTCTGGCAAAACACTGGAACTAAGCATGACAAAAAATTTCCGCTTCCTCTCCTGCCGTCCAAAATGACATCAAATAAGTAACATTTTCTGTTTTTGCGCCAATTAAATCCTCACCTCCTGATTTATTCCCTGCCCACCCCACGCCCATAGTTAGCAGCTGAACATAATTTATAATCATTTAAATGAAAGTAAAGACTATTTCTGATATAAAATTATGCAAGATTGGAGACAAAGTAAAATTGTCATCTAGAGAAAGTACTGGCCTCAAGAAATTCCGTCACTGCATCCTTTGTTGTTGTTGTTAATCATATTTTACATCACTGACGTCCCTATTTATATCTCATTCTCCCCTCCTTTCCCCTGGTTTTATTCCACTGAATTGTACCTCCTTCTCATTTCAATTGTATCCCATCTGATGTAGCTTGAGTTGTGTTGTCTAACAAAGATAAGGTGGTTACTTTAATGGATAAATGGCAAAGAAAGTGGAATCTCAAATTTCTTGCTTTCTTATCATTATGCAGTAATGTTTGGGACATAGTTACAGTTTGTCCAGGGTTTTTATTTTCAGACATGCAGTGAACTGGTTTATTGTGGGACTGAAATTTTATTAAAGTACCCGCTCATATTTTTATAATTTAATAAATTGGGGTATTACCAAGCATTTAAAACATTAAAACTATTGAAAGTGATTTTTCTCCATTAGCAATGTTTTTATTTGTGTTATTGTAGTTAGAAGCGATTTTTCTGAAGAACATAAGAACATAATTTTAAAAATATAAAAACAGAATCCAGTCTGTGTTTTAATTAAGGACTGCATAATTACTTAACCTGTCCAGCAGTTTGTAGAGAAAATATCTTAACGACATTAAAATGGTTCATTAAAGTCATATGAGACTGCCTGATTACTAAGAATCTTTTGAATTATATAGGTTAAATAGTATGGTTGAAAATGCTTTTTTACTCTATATGCATTTTTTAAGCATTCTATCTTTATAAGCTATATTTTAGTTTTCATTTTACTGATTGAAATAAAGGCTGACCTATTTAGCTATTCCATGGCTGTTTTAAATGTGTTTTTTTATTATGCCTAAATCCAATTACAGGGAAAATTAAAAATTGCTAACAAAAGATGTCTTCTCTTGTAACCTAGGTCAAGTTAAGCCGATTATGCGAGCAAGATAAAGTGGTACATGCTCTGGAAGAGAAACTTCAGCAACTCCACAAGGAGAAAGTAGGACAATTATGTTTATTTTTTTTTTTTTATTTTTTATTTTTTTTTTCCTGTACGCAGGCCTCTCACTGTTGTGGCCTCTCCCGTTGCGGAGCACAGGCTCCGGATGCGCAGGCTCCGGATGCGCAGGCTCAGCGGCCATGGCTCACGGGCCCAGCCGCTCCGCGGCATATGGGATCCTCCCGGACCGGGGCACGAACCCGTATCCCCTGCATTGGCAGGCGGACTCTCAACCACTGCGCCACCAGGGAGGCCCCAATTATGTTTATTATCTACAATTGATGTTACTTTATATCATTATTATCAGGACACTGATAACTAAAGTAAAAAAGAATTAATTCGATGATGCAGAATATTAAGTGTAATCATTTTTATTATAATAGTACACGCTTGAGCAAGCTTTACTGTCAGCCAGCCAAGAGATAGAAATGAATGCAGATAACCCAGCAGCCATTCAGACCGTGGTGTTACAGAGGGACGATTTACAAAATGGACTGCTTAGCACGTGTCGAGAACTCTCTCGAGCCACTGCCGTAAGTAGCAGATTTTCTGTCCTAGTAAGAGTCACTGGAGTGTTACGTAGTTCTTTTTTTTTCCTTTTTCCCTATTTATTTATATCTCTATTTAATTGGGCTTTCTTTAGGATTTTTCTTTATTATAACAAAAATTTAATTTGTTAAAAAAATTTAATTTGTAATTATTAGTTAATTATAACAAAAACAAAGGGTGGTCTTTGTTTTTTTAATTAGTGGGGCTTTTGTTCTTTGTGAAATAGTTTTACAGAGAAGATAAATACACCTGGTTATATATTATGAAAATGAAAAGTTCTTAAAAATGTTAAAATTTATAGTGTTAAGAAAATAAATGTTTTATTTTAAGGTAGTAATTGGATTCATTTAACCACCCATTTCAATTACAGGTTCCTGTGAAATGCTTTTAAGACGCTGTCAACATTACCATTTTATAGCTGCAGTGTGATCTAAGTTTAGATGATAGTTTTGAGTGAGAAATATAACTAGCAGAATCTTTTAACCCATAGTCAAGTTACTTGATAAAGAGTCTCTTGGGATTACCAAATCTAAAAGTCTTACTTAGAGTATATAAACTGAGTGTTTTATGAGTTTAAACAGTGTATTTTAGATCCTGTGACGTCATCATTTCTAAAGACAGTAAGAGCACCTGCCCAAGCAGCCCTTTGAAAGAGGAAAAAAACACCTGTTATAGAAAACTGCTAACACACCCTTGACTATACCTTCAGTGGGCTGTTTAGGGGGCAGCTACCTTTTAAGAATGTACACAGACAGTATAGCTTAACTAAGAGAGGTCTTTCCAAGCTGCAAAGCTACCAGAATCTCAACATGACTTCAATTCTAAACACTAAATTCACATTCCAAACATGAACTGTTTTTAAAGGAATATACCATGGTTTTATATAAATCAAAACCTGGTTTTTGTGCCTCTTAAGTACCTTATATTTAATATACTTATTCTTTTTTTTAAAAATACTATTATTGGGACTTCCCTGTTGGCGCAGTGGTTAAGAATCCACCTGCCAATGCAGGGGACACGGATTCCATCCCTGGTCCGGGAAGATCCCACATGCCAGGGAGCAACTAATCCCATGTACCACAACTACTGAGCCCACATGCCACAACTACTGAGCCTGTGTGCTGCAGCTACTGAAGCCTGTACGCCTAGAGTCCATGCTCTGCAACAAGAGAAGCCACCGCAACGAGAAACCCGCGCACCGCAATGAAGAGTGGCCCCTGCTCACCACAACTAAAGCCCACACACAGCAACAAAGACCCATTGCAGCCCCCCACAAAAAAAATGTGATGAATGATTGAACTGAATGACTTACCCAACATTACAAAGCAAATAAATGCAATGCCCAGAGGTCAAATGCAGGTCTTCTAACCATAGTCCTGAAGACTTAGATCTACATGGCTTTTTATAATATCATCATAAAGAAATTATATGAACCTAAAATGTTGTCTGCAAGCGAGAAGTCATTTAGTTCGTCAGTGATGGGTAGGATTTGGAAGAAAGAGGAAGTCCACACAGGACAAAATGCTCTGAACCATAGCCCAGAGATGAGAATGTGCAGGATATGTTTGGAGAAGCAAAAAATAGAACTGACTGGCTGACTGAAATAGAGGATGCTGATTATGAGATAAGAAAGGGGAAGAGGGGTTAAGCTGTCAGTTCCAAGCTAGTGAAAAGCTCAGTATCCCTGTGACAACCTGAGTCAAACCAAAATTAAGTTAGAAACTATTTCATGTCTGTTATGGAAAGTTCTAGGGAAGTACAGTGTTCCATTAAACTGTTACTTCTTCCCTTACCAAATAGGTTTCATAACTTAAATCTGATCAGTAGGCTTAGGATTTGCTTCATCCCAGAGTAACTCCAGTCCTGATGGAAGTTTTATCCGAATATGTTCAAAGAAATTAATCATGTTTGAGTATCTCATTTTCTGGTTGTTATCCCATATACTCACTTCCCTGGGTATTTTTTCTTTGTCTTCAGCATTATTCAGTGGTCATTACAAACCCTCAATATGTTCTTCTAAGACATGTTTTAATGCATAGAATACAAAGTATGTTATTTGTGCCTTTATGTAAACATACTCATTTTTGTAGCTTAAGGCTATAAATGATGCATTTATAACAATACACTGGACATATGGTTGGCACTCAATGGTTGTTGATTAGCCATAAATTTGAACTACATTTATGCCAGCAGAATCCCAAAGGATTCCTCTGATTCTTTCACAGTTGATTTGGGGCATTGGTTCAAATCCAAGCCTTGAGTTATAAAAGATACAACATAAGAGGTATAACATTAAGGCCTCCATAGATCAAAGCTTTGATTCTGAGAACATCTCCTCACCTGGTTGGCCACTAAGGTATTAAAACTAGGATTAACACAAGGTAAACATGTAAAGCAGTGTTCCCTTTGTGTTTGATTTAATTCTTTTCTTTTTTTTTTTTTTTTGGCTGCATTGGGTCTTTGTTGCTGCACCAGGCTTTCTTTAGTTGTGGCGAGCGGGGGCTACCCTTCGTTGTGGTGTGCAGGCTTCTCTTGCTGCGGAGCATGGGCTCTAGGCACGCGGGCTCAGTAGTTGTGGCTCGCGGGCTCTAGAGCGCAGCCTCAGTAGTTGTGGTTCGTGGGCTTAGTTGCCCTGCAGCATGTGGGATCTTCCTGGACCAGGGCTCAAACCCGTGTCCCTGCATTGGCAGGCGGATCCTTAACCACTGCACCACCAGGGAAGTCCCTTGATTTAATTCTTTTTTTAAAAAATAAATAAATGTATTTTTTTATGGCTGTGTTGGGTCTTCATTGCTGTGCGGGGGCTACTCTTCGTTGCAGTGCATGAGCTTCTCATTGCGGTGGCTTCTCTTGTTGCACAGCACGGGCTCTAGACGCGCGGGCTTCAGTAGTTGTGGCTCGCGGGCTCTAGACGCGCGGGCTTCAGTAGTTGTGGCTCGCGGGCTTAGTTGCTCCACGGCATGTGGGATCTTCCCGGACCAGAGATTGAACCCATGTCCCCTGCATTGGCAGGCGGATTCTTAACCACTGTGACACCAGGGAAGTCCTTAAGTGAATTCTTGATGCAGCATCTCCTCTCCCTAAGCCCCACCCACCAGACACACACGTGCTTTAAGCATATAATGACTTTGTGTGCTCTCCTGGCCTCTACTTCTTTTTTTCTTTCTTTCATTTTAATGTTTTAAATTTTATTCTACTTCTTTTTAACTTAAGTCTGATTCGTGAGAAAATTTTTTATAGCAGTCAGTTATACCTTGAAAGTTTTCAATGTGTTGCTGTCTTTGCTTAGGTTTTCTTCTGAAAGCAGAGCCTGGGATGAGGGCCTGGGCTCAGAAAGTTTATTTGGGAGCGATTACAGGAAGCCAAAGTGAGTGAGGGAGTGTGGAAAATGAGACAGGGAGGAAGAAAAGCCAATAGGGGTTTCAATTCTGAGTTCGTCACCACTGTGGGTGACCCTCAGGGGACCGTCTGAGGAAATGAGCTGAGTGTTTCCAAATTTTCCGCTGAGAGGTGGAGAGGCTAGGGTATCTATCACTCCTTGGTCGAAGTTGCCCCAGGGTCCTTAATTCACCCACATTTCCAAACCGCCTTAGCTAATTGACCACGAACGCTGGCACACGTGGAGCTGAACCACAGTTTCTTGAAATCAGGTGGGCAGAGGGCATAAACATCTGCTGCAGTCACCTCTCTTGGGGAGTTTACATTAGGCCTTATCTCTAACTGTAAGAGAAATATCCTCATGCTTCATCCGCTTAACAGGTGCTGCTTTTATTCTTTCCGACCGTTCAAGGAGCCAGGTAAAGCAGACGCTAGGCACATATCTCAGATGAGAATGTGGGGCTCATCCAATAAGATATATTTGTATTTCTATATTTTGTACATATATTGTCTGGTTTGGTCCTTAAGCAAATGCTTTGCAAAATAGATATAATTATAATCTCCATTTTATTTTCATTTTTATTACCTCCACTGCACAGATGAAGAAGAAACTCAGGTTCATAGAGGTTAAATGACTTGCAAAAGTGACATGGCCAATATGAAAAAGTCAACACCTAAATCAAGGACTTTTTAAATTCTAGGGCTTCTATACTTTCTGTTCCACTTCACTGTCTGTGTGGTCACTGATTTGTACTTTCTGAAACTTGGAATCAAACCTAGATTCTCTTACTCAGAAATATAAAATTGGGATTTCATAGTTCAATCCTGGGTTTTTGGCACCAAATTAATTAATTAATTAATTAATTAATATTGGACTTTCAGATATCAGAAAACAAGTATAAAGGCCCCCAGTCATCCCGAATGGCTGGTAGATGGCTTATGCATTTATCTACTGCAGAATAGGACCAATATATGAAATAATAGTAAATACTGTGAATATTTCTGGAGCAGTTGTATTGAGTGCCAGATTCCATTATAAGTGCTTTTACATGTACTTAAGCCACATAATAACCCTTTGACAAGGGTACTATTATTACTATGATAAAAATGGAAAACTGAAGCACAGAGAGATTACCCAGGGTTACATAGTGAATAAGCATTATGTATAGACTTCCATTAAACTTATTTATGTTTTAAACCGGCTTCTGCATAGGAGGGCCATGAGTAAATGGAGATTTTAGACTAGAATGGATAAACTTAGAGGGGCAAGGGAGGAGGACAAATGAACCTCCTTGAGGAGAAGCTTGCACATTAAATGTTTTCATATTCTCATTCTCAGTGTAACAAAGAGCTACTGAGAATTATGGTGACAGCAAAGTGTGATTTTTATTTTTCACAGAAGATCTGTTGACATCTATGAATTGTCACGAATACGCTTTGAAAGATTTCAAGATAGTTTTTAAGTACCCTGGTCATTTCATGATTACAATACTGCATTCCCAGAAATAGAGACAATCAGGTGTGATACACCTCCTGATGTGCTGCAGTGGAAAGTACCCAGCAACACTTGTGAGGTTTGGAAAATCAAATGTGAATCTCAGCAAGCCTCAATATCCAACTAGGAGTTTATAGGAAATACAGGAAACAGAAGAGCAAACTAAGCAATACCACAGGAATTCAATTAACAAAATCTAGCATCGGAGAAATTCTACAGAACAAGTGACCCATTCTCTTCAACAAATAAGTAGCAAGGGAATAAAGAGGGGGGGTGTAGGGAAATTGTTATAGTTAAAAATGTTTTTTAGGAAATTCCCTGGCAATCCAGTGGTTAGGACTTGGCACTCTCACTGCTGGGGCCCCAGGTTCTATCCCAGGTCGGGGAACTAAGATCCCACAAGCCTTGCGGTGCCACCACAAAGAAAAAAAAAAAAAAAAAATATATATATATATATTTCAATATTTTTTAAAGGAATACATATTAATGATTTAAATAAGTAAGAATTTGCCTGTTATTTTTGTTTCATTTTCATTTCTTTTCTTTAGAAATGCATACTGATTTATAAATGAAATGATATGATGGCTGGTGTTTGCTTTCACATAATCTCACAGGGATAGAAAATGGATGCTGTAGGTGAAACCAAATTGGCCATGTATTGATAACTATTGAATTTGGGTGCTAGTGGGCTACTTTTGTTTATATTTGTAAATTGCCATTGTGTATGTCTGAGAAAGGTTAAAAGAAAATTCACAAAAATGCTAACAAAAGGGTAGCATAATAATAGGTCTTTTTTTTTCATCTTATCCTGTATTCTAATTTTTCTACTTTTTTAAAATTAATTTATTTTATTTTTGGCTACGTTGGGTCTTTGTTGCTGCGCGTGGGCTTTCTCTAGTTGTGGCGAGTGGCGGCTACTCTTCGTTGGGGTGTGTGGGTTTCTCATTGCAGTGGCTTCTCTTGTTGCGGAGCACGGGTTCTAGGTGCACGGGCTTCAGTAGTTGTGGCACATGGGCTCAGTAGTTGTGGCTTGCGGGCTCTAGAGCACTGGCTCAGTAGTTGTGGCACAGGGGCTTAGTTGCTCTGCGGCATGTGGGATCTTCCCGGACCAGGGCTCAAACCCGTGTCCCCTGCATTGGCAGGAGGATTCTTAACCCCTGCGCCACCAGGGAAGCCCTTTCTACTTTTATAATTATAAAAAAATATTATATCTTCAATTTGTACAGTAAAAAGTAACGACTTTCTTTGAGATGGAATATTGTTTTGTTTCAAAGAGAAGATTAGAAGAGAAACTAAATATATGAGTTAACGATTATAATTAGCCAATGAGTTAAAGATTATAAGTAGCCAAAACAGATGACTATAATTGTTATCGTAAACTAGAAATTTAAAATAAAGGTAGCTCTGTAACCATTCCTGATTTAGTTGAACCTCACTTTATACTGTTTGAATTTGGCCCCTTGCAACATCTTTTTTGGTTTAAAAAAGCCAATATTGGGGAATTCCCTTGTGGTCCAGTGGTTAGGACTCCACGCTTCCACTGCAGGGAGCCCAGGTTTTATCCCTGGTCAGGGGAACCAAAATCCTGCAAGCCGTGCAGAGTGGCCAAATAAATAAATAAATAAATATTTATAAGCCAATATAGTAGTCATTATTAGATAGTATAGTAAGATATGTGCTTAGTAAATAGTGATTTTTATTTGAGATGCAGTTATGTACTAAGGCAAGTATAAAATCATAATAGGCATTCTTTTTAAAAAAAAATTACTCAAAGTACTAAACACATTCTTAAAAATCTATAGCAAGAAATTTCTACATCCTGAAGGTAAAAACGAAATCAGATTGACTTTATCTTGACTGATCTCAAAAATCAACTGCTTCTAATACCCAGTTGACAGAATTGTTATTGTTGAGTGGTAGTGGCCAAAATTAATATTTTTGTACCTAATCCCCAAAACATAACAGTAAATTTAGATAGCGCAGTATTTTAATTATCCAAGGTTTAGTAGTGGACATTAATCTGTAATATTTAAAATCGAAGAGTTGGCGCTTAAGAAGCTAATAGTCACATATCTATATTATTGCCTCGTCTCTATTTTGAAAAAGAACATCTACTGCCAATTCCTCACCAAAGCCTTATGCTTCATTTTTTTTTTTTTCTTCAGAACCTATTTTATTCTTCTTCTAACCACCAGAGAAGGTCAGCTTGAACCAAAACAAGCTGAAATAGCCTCAGAAGGCCCACCTCATTACACACAACAGGGCAAAACCTGAAGTGAAGCCTCAGTTTTTTTCAGAGCAGACCCAGCATGTATTTTTACACAGGTGTCCACTAAAGACTGATCAACAAAGCACCACCACCACAAACATACAAACTCTGTTGGGGGCTCCCCCGTGTGTCATTCACGGAGTCTGCTGCTTCCTCAGCCATAAGCAAGCCCTTCCTTGTTCTTTTTTTTTTTTTTTTTTTTTTTTTTTTTGCGGTATTTGGGCCTCTCACTGTTGTGGCCTCTCCCGTTGCAGAGCACAGGCTCCAGACACGCAGGCTCAACGGCCATGGCTCACGGGTCCAGCCGCTCTGCAGCATGTGGGATCTTCCCGGACCGGGGCACGAACCCGCGTCCCCTGCATCGGCAGGCGGACTCTCAACCACTGCGCCACCAGGGAAGCCCCCTTCCTTGTTCTTTTGCAGGGCAAGGTCCTCAGTGTGTAGATCGATAGACCGTTTGTTTACTCTGGAACTTGGAAAGGGAGGTGACTCAACTTATTTCCTCCCCTGCATCTGAGATGCAATCACTTCTCTGAATATCTGAACGGTGACCTGGGAGATAGGTGGCAGAGGGTCCCTCAACAAAGACACTTCAGGACCAGCCTGTCAGGCTCCTTAAGTACTTAATCCTTTGTTTTTCAGAAACCTTTGCACCTGGGCTCCCAAGGGGCAAGCAGGCCCAAAGGAGCGGCCACAGGCCTGGGAGCGAGCGGCCTCTCTGAGCGGTCACCCGGGAGGAGGAGGGGGCAGGGAGGGGCGAGGTGGAGATGCAGGGGGACAGAAATCAGCTGAAACGCTCCATGCTGGTTCTGACTCGCTCCATCTCGTGCAGGAAGCTGTAGAACTGAGGCAAGGTTAATTCTATGTATAAATTTTCCGTTTGGGGCTTCCCTGGCAGCGCAGTGGTTGAGAGTCCGCCTGCCGATGCAGGGGGCATGGGTTCGTGCCCCGGTCCGGGAAGATCCCACATGCTGCAGAGCGGCTGGGCCCGTGAGCCATGGCCGCTGAGCCTGCGCGTCCTGAGCCTGTGCTCCGCAACGGGAGAGGCCACAGCAGTGAGAGGCCCGTGTACCGCAAAAAGAAAAAAAAAATTTTTTTTTGTTTGATTTCCTTTCTTAACCACCAACTTTAATTGTAAAAACAACCTTCCCACTTTTTCCAGTTCTCTGCTCCCAGACGTCACTCCAAATGTCCACTCCATATCTATAAGCTGGTTAATCATCAGAGTCTGACCTGTGGCCCATCGAGCAAGGGTGGGAGCATTCTGTTTCCACTTTTCAGAAAAGTAGGTGGCTTTCTCTTCACTGAGACCCAGAGTTATGAAATCAGCCCGGACCTGCTCAGCTGTGAGACTCTTCTTCAAGGCACCATTTGAAATCAGGAGGAGGCTCTTCACGATGCTTCTGACGGGGCCGGGGCTGATTTGCTTGGTGGTGGCAAATTCAGAGAGCTGAGCCAGAAACCTTTCCACCTCTTCTGGCTCAGTGAGGCAGTGGAAGAGCACTTCCTTCAGGGCTGAGAACTTCTGCGCGCCCAGCTGGTTCAGCTGCTGCGCATAGCCACCCACGGCCCCGGGCACGGGTCGGGTCCTGCGTGCAGTGCGGGCGGCGCATAGCGTCCGCTCAATCCCAGGGACCCCCAGCTCCCGCGCCTCCCCAGACTTCCTCCTTCACACTGCCCTTCAATTTTTAAATAGAAAATAGAGCAGGGACTTACCTGGTGGCGCAGTGGTCAAGAATCCACCTGCTAGTACAGGGGACACGGGTTCGAGCCCTGGTGCGGGAAGATCCACATGCCACGGAGCAGCTAAGCCCGTGCCCCACAACTACTGAGCCTGCGCTCTAGGGCCCGCGAGCCGCAGCTACTGAGGCTGCGTGCCGCAACTACCGAGCCTGCGTGCCGCAGCTACTGAAGCCTGCGCACCTAGAGCCCGTGCTCCGCAACAAGAGAAGCCACCGCAGTGAGAAGCCTGCGCACGGCAGCGAAGAGTAGCCCCCTCTCGCCACAACTAGAGAAAGCCCGTGCACAGCAATGAAGACCCAATGCAGACTAATTAATTAATTAATTAATTTAATTTTAAAAAAAATCCTCTCTCATCTTTTCGGTAGTCTGGTGTTTCACTGCCTCTGAGGATTGCAAACCTACTTGTAGTTTGTTTATTTTTTTCCCCACAGTGGCCGAGTCTTGCCTCAGTACAGACTATAAAGAAGTAACCACTATTAAAATGTACTTGTTCCAAGCCTTAAACTTGGACTAAGTCAAATTTTTTAAAAGTTTTCTGCCATCCCTCTAGCAACTCCACACATGCACACACGCATTTTTTTTTTTTAAACCTTTGTTAGAGTAGGTCATATTCTCGGAAAAGTACACAGGTTTAACTGCGCAAATATGGCTAACACCCGTAGCAAGGCACTGAATTCTACTAACGTGCCAGAAACTTCCCTCCCAGTGATGGCTCTTCCCCAAACACCACTGCCTGACTTTTAAACTCTACATTAGCTTTGCCTGTTTTTGAACTTAGCAAAAGTATAATCATGTAGTATATACTATTTGGCTTTTTTTTAATATTATGAGGTTCATCCATGTGGTTGTAAATTGCAGGATTTAACTCATTCTCTTAACTGTATGGCATGAAGATCCATGTTTTTATTGAAAGCACTGCTGTGTTTCCTGACTTGTGCCTGTGATTTTAAGATAATTGTATATTTGCAAGTCATAACCCCTTTTTAGCCTTAGTGTACCTATATATTATCTTCTTGACAAAAAAAAATAGTAATCTCATATTTAAAGATTTTTAACGTTGTACTTGTATAAGCCACTAAATTCTTTAATGAAATACTCAGCCAGGTGTTAGGAGGACTGATGTTATGCCAGTGCTGCTTCTTTTCTTTCTGTCCCCGTTGACTTGTGTTACTACCCACCCATAATCATGCTGGAGGAGCCCAGAGGTAAAGGCAGAAACAGGCCCAGCAGGATAATGGGACTCAGGCCAACTGGTACAGTACAATGGCAGGACTTTCCAGGTTAGGAAAATTGAAAGTATATTGTGTTTCTTCACCCCTAGAATATTAGTAGAGTAACCTCTACCTCTCAATCTCTATTTTTCATGTGTTTCTGTAAGAAAGACAAGAATTCCCACCATCCTAAAATGTTCTTGTACTTAGTTGCCTCTGCAGCACCTTTGGTCTCCCCTTGAACTTTTCTACAAAAGAGGCTCAGTGTCAGCCTGGCAATGTCATCTCATTTCATTGCTGGGCTGCCACTGGGTCTGTTATCCTCATTTTACCCTCCCTGAAGCCTTCAAAGGCCCACTATTTAAATTTGCAGTTTTTGTGGTGCTTACAATTTAGAAGATGGCTAGAATCAATTTTTCTTTTCTTTTTTGGCCACGCCACATGGCTTGCAGGATCTTAGTTCCCCATCCCGGGATTGAACCTGCGTCCTCAGCAGTGAAAGCGTGGAGTCCTAACCACTGGACTGCCAGGGAATTCCCTTTTTTTCTTTTCTTTTCTTTTCTTTCGTTTTCCAGGCAATTTTTCTTAAAGGAGATCAATATCCTTATTGATTCAGGTGAAAACAGTTTGCTGAAGCCAAGTCAGGAGGGTAATATTTACACAATATAAATGAGATTAAAATCTTTAGTCCTGTACCACTTTGCCTTATTAAAATTTAATTCACTGTGAAATCTGCATAATAGACTCCCTAAATTATATAATATAGAGATGATAAAAAAATCTCCAGTGGTTTATCTCTGCTTTTTTAAAAAACGTAATCCATTGTAAAACCTGCTTGTGGACTTCCCTGGTGGCACAGTGGGTAAGAATCCACCTGCCAATGCAGGGGACACGGGTTTGAGCCCTGGTCCGGGAAGATCCCACATGCCGCGGAGCAACTAAGCCCATGCGCCACAACTACTGAGCCTGCGCTCTAGAGCCTGCGAGCCACAACTACTGAAGCCCGTGCGCTTAAAGCCCGTGCTCCTCAACAAGAGAAGCCACCGCAATAAGAAGCCCGCGATCCACAGCAAAGAGTAGCCCCCCGCTCAGCGCAATTAGAGAAAGCCCGCCCGCAGCAACGAAGACCCAACTCAGCCATAAATAAATAAATTAATTATTTTTAAAACCTTATAAGGAGACATATTAAATTCAAAAAGCAGTTATTCCAAATGGCCCAAATTTTAACTCATTTTAATTTTTAAAGGTAATTTTCATTGCCTAAGTTTTTAAGCAATTGTAAGCTAGTTGCAGAATATAGAAAATAGAGAACCTGTAGGAACTGGAATATTGCTGCTTTTTTTTTTTTTTAACTGTTAAGATGATTTTCAGTAACCTCTCTTCTACATTCAGTACCCTCTTTTCTTATCCCAAAACTATTGCTGTTGTTAAACATTTCCCAGGGGAGCTTTGCTTAGAGCAATTCAAGTCAAGAAATCTATGGTCAAGGGAAGTTCTTAGACAAGAGTTACTAATTCATTTTACAACAGCATTCAGTAAACATTTGTTGGTTGTGTCATGTGTGCCAACACCACGCTAGATACTGGTGACAAAACAGTGATGAAATATAGTTCCTGTCCTTAGTTTATCAATTTGACCTCATACCACTCTCTGAAATGTCTGAAGAGTATCTACACTCCTGTGGAATAGCTTCCCTGAAGCAGAATGACATGACAATGTAGTTTTGAGCACTTGTAGAATTATTCTGTATTAAATAGATGACAGGTGGATAAGGATCAAGTACAAAAGTTTTCTCTGTGATTTGAGGGTTTGGGGGTAGTTTTTTTTTCTCCAAAGGAGAAAAGTATAGGTGGGTAGCACCTCTATTGAGTCTCTAGGAGCAAAATTCACTAGATTAGTTAGCTGAATTAGCTTCATTACATTACTATAAATTTATTCTAAGTGAAGTCACGTCAGGCTTCTGGTGTTATTGAAAATCCAACATGCTAAAAAATACAACCTATTTAGTATTTTTATTCCTGGACAAATTTTAATCATGTCAGATAAGTAAGTGCTTTATTTATGCCTTTTCTGCATTTAAAAAAATCACTTTCAAGAAAAATTTAAATGTATTACTATGAATAAAATAACACGTTTTGGGCTTCCTTGGTGGCACAGTGGTTGAGAATCTGCCTGCTAATGCAGGGGACACAGGTTCAAGCCCTGGTCTGGGAGGATCCCACATGCTGCGGAGCAACTAGGCCCGTGAGCCACAACTACTGAGCCTGCGCGTCTGGAGCCTGTGCTCCGCAACAAGAGAGGCCGCGATAGTGAGAGGCCCGCACAGCGCGATGAAGAGTGGCCCCCGCTTGCCACAACTAGAGATAGCCCTTGCACAGAAACGAAGACCCAACACAGCAAAAATTAATTAATTAATTAATTAACTCCTACCCCCAACATCTTCTTAAAAAACAAAACAAAACACATTTTCTCAAAATAAAACTCTTTAGATATTAGAATCAACTGAATATTTTGATGTCATGAATGAATAAATAATAAATGTTCAGGTGGGTTTGTTTGGGGTTTTTTGGTTGTCTAGGGTTTTGGGGGGAGTTTTTTTTAGTAATTTTGAGTATAGCAGCAGCACAATAATAAATAATTCAGTTCCTCAGTAAATTTTTCTTGAATTGAGCAAAAAAGAGAGGAAAAAAATAAAGGAAAATGAGTTATAAAATTTTTTATGTTGTCCATTGTAAACTACAGGATTGATAACACACCAGCACATTTTCTCCATTAAAGTAATTAAAGCTCTGATTTCAGGAACTGGAACGAGCATGGAGAGAATATGATAAGTTAGAATACGATGTAACTCTCACCAGGAACCAGATGCAAGAGCAGCTAGATCGCCTTGGTGAAATTCAGGTACAGAATTATAATATTTTTACATTGTTTTAACTGGCTTTGACTGGTACTGTACAAACCATCTTGTTAGCTTCATGCACACCCTAAACAGTTTTTGCATTATTGACTACCTAACATCTGGGTTTCAATACTTTCAATGATAGGAATCTTACAATCTCACAAAGTAGCCCATCCCTCACTGTTTAAAAGTTCTTTATCCTATTGGGCACATGGTGAGCCCTAGAGTGTTCTGTGCTCCTAGCTAACTATGTCACTTAGCACTGAAGTGTCAAATTATCTTATCCATTCTATATTAAATCCCTCTCATTTATCAAACCATTATTTAGCCTATTGTCTTGACTGCTATTTTATTAGAATAGAGGAAGATGCA
Organism: Hyperoodon ampullatus; assembly: GCF_949752795.1. Taxonomy (NCBI): domain Eukaryota; kingdom Metazoa; phylum Chordata; class Mammalia; order Artiodactyla; family Ziphiidae; genus Hyperoodon; species Hyperoodon ampullatus. The sequence continues at coordinate 87,463,149 of NC_136924.1, read as the reverse complement.
GCACCATTTGGCATAAAGAATCCAGTTCTGTGAATAGGCAGATATGGAATCAAGTTCCAGGTGTTTGTTTTCATATCTATAAAGTTGAAATAACAATACCTGTCTTAAAGTGTTGCCCTGAGGAATGGAAATAATACATATTTAAGAAAATAATAAAAGTCACTTTATGCTTGTGACCCTATGTAAATTTGGTCATCTACATTGGAAGCCCAGTAGACTCAACAAATCAACACAACAAATAAAGAGTAAGGTTGACTCATAGAATGTCAACTGTCTTCTATGCGTGCTGTCCAAAATAGTAACCACCAACCACGTGTAGCTGTTGGGCACTTGCAATGTTGCTAGTGTGACTGAGGAACTGAATTTTTAATTATCTAAATTTAAGTAGCCATGTGTGGTTGTGACTTCTGTACTGAACACTGAAGTTACTAAATACAATAGAAAAAAATGGTAAACATCTAAAATACAACCAAGGGATCAACAAACTTTTTCTGTGAAAGGCCAGATATTAAATATTTTAGATGTTGCAGTTATATACGCTCTATCACAAAATCTTTGGTGTTTGGGGTTTTTTAATAATCCCTTAAGATTATAAAATTTATTTTTAGCTCACAGGCCATAAGAAAGAAGCCATGGGCCAAAGCAGTTTGCCAATCCTGATTTAACCTAACAAAAAGAGTTCATCATGAAAATTTAATTACTATATTATAGGACATAAGAGAAGACCTGAATAAATGGAGAGGTATAATTGCTATACCATGTTCATGGATGGCCTGATTTAACATTATCACTATGGAAATTCTTCCCATAAGCACAATTCCATTCCAACCAAATTTCCAGAAAAAATTAACAAAATGATTCTATATTTTTAGGGTATAATAAAGACTACAGTAGTTAGACATTTTTTGAAAAAATAAAGAACTAGGAAACACACCTTATGAGAAGTAGCATTGCGCATGTAACCTTAGGCCAGTTACATAACAGCTTTGTACCTCAGTTTCCACAGCTGTAAAATGAAAATAATAATAATACCTACCCCTGTTGGGTTATTATCATGGTTAAATGTGTTGATTTTTTTTGAAGCACTTAGAATAGAACCAGGCAAATAAAACAGACTATATGTAAGTGTTTGTTAAATACATAAGTAAACATGAAGACAATATAGAAAACTTGAAAAATGACATACTAGGAAGAAGTGAAGTATCTTTGACCTCTAAAAATTCAACAAGTCACTGTCTAGATTTGCAAAGAACTTTTTAATTTGGAGAAACAATGCATTAGAAAAATAGACAAAGAACATGAGTAGTTTTAATTAATGGAAATTTTAACTCACATTGCTAACAAGTGTTTGAAAAGTTGATCAGTGTAACTAGTAACCAGAGAAATCGCAGAATAAAACAAAAATGAGATTTTCATTGTACACCTTTCAGATAGACAAAAATATGTATATTTTTAAATTAGTGCAAAAGTAATACATATTCTATATGTGCAATTATCTGATTTTTATAGTTTATATTCCCTCCCTATAAGTCTTTATCAGTATTCACATCTCAGGGCTGACATAATTGTTACAGTTATCATACTTATTTACCTATTTCTTTTATAGTTTTATTCCTAAAAATGATATTTATCATTTTTGTATTTATCAATAAGAGTCATTAGAGTTTTACTAGAATCTTACTAAGATGATCTTATTTTGGCTTCAGTTAGAGTATTTAGCCTAAGGGACATGAACTGGGGTAGTAAAGAAATAACTTTAGGATAGAGTAAAAATAGCAATAATCAATTTTGAAAACTGAAAATTTGTCCTGCAAATACATTTAACTCTATCAGTAAAAATTCTTCAAATTGCCCTTTCTTTTTTTCTTTTTTGGCATGTCTCTATGTTCTAGAACTTAAGAGGCTAAAATACTTTCCTTTTTTTCCCGTAAAAATGTTTTGTTTAATTTGGGATTTGTGAGTTTCTGATCTGTTGTGTTTTTGTTTTGTTTTGTTGATTTTGGTTTGGGGAAGGGTTCCGCATTTTTAGTCCCATCTAATCAGTATTCCTTCCTGGGATTGTAAGTAACTCAACACAGTGTGTATTGAAAAGATGTGAAATAGTGTGTGTAGGTCTGAAATATTAAATTTTTCTGTTTCTCTGCTTTTTTCTTTTATCTTTGCCATTGACATTGCAAAATTGAGAAGATCACACAGATCATATTAAATATTCTCAAAACTTAATCCACTGCAATTCTCATTTTTAAGTATATAATTAGTGGAATTTATAACTGTATTTAATGATTTTTTCCCCCTGTATGTGGTCTGTCCATTTTTACTGATAGACTGAATCAGCAGGAATTCAGCGTGCACAACTTCAGAAAGAACTCTGGAGAATTCAGGATGTCATGGAAGGACTGAGTAAACACAAACAACAGAGAGGCACTGCAGAAACAGGTACATTAGCTTCATCTTTTATTCTGCACTAATTGACCATAATAATATATCTAAATGGAATAACACATAGAATTGGATTTCTCTTGTTATTTTAATGGATTTTTGACATTAGAAAACAGGCACTTTGTAATATTGAACCAGTACCCAAGTTTATATGTAATATAGAAAGCAAAGTTTTACCAACCACACTCACACAAAAATGAATCGTTTTGTGTCTATAATTATATACGCACACAGTGTTTTGGTTTTGAGAGTTTTTTCCCCACAACAGAAAATGTTGTTTTTCATCAATATGTTTTTTTCTCCTTAACAATACAATACAATAACAGCTGTGTAAGAATCATTGTATAAATGAACTATAATTTATCCATTTCGGTGTTGATGAACAGTGTAGGTTGCTTCCAGGTTGTTGGTTGGGTGGGTGGGTTTTTTTGTTTTTCTTTCATAAGCCATGATGTATGGAACATTACTGTGTACATAATAAACACACCTGCTAGTACTAATGGGTTCTAGGAAATGAGAAATAAGTGCACATTTTTCATTTTGATATGCACAGCCAAATTGCTTTCCTAAAAGATTATATCAACTCATACTTAAACCAGTAGTATTTGAGAAAACCCATTTCCCCATACTCTTGTTTATATTAGATATTTTAGTTTGTATTTTTTAATGTATTGGGGTTTTTTAAATGTATTTTATTGAAGTGTGGTTGATTTACAATGTGTTAATTTCTACTGTATAGCAATGTAATGGGTTTTAAATTCAGAAAACATTAATAAATGAGGGATTAGAAACTGAAGGCTTTGTTTAAAATAAATGAAATTGTTCCTTTTTTCTGTAGATTTAGGAAGATATGTTTAGTGTAAGTAGTTATATTTTACAATTTTTTTAATAGGTATGATAGGATCAAAGCCTTTCTCAACAGTTAAGTACAAAAATGAGGTAAGTTTGGATTGTTTCTCTAACTATAAATTAATTTGTAATTAAAACATGAATTAGAATTTTCTCTACTCATAACAAAAGTGTTTTCTAAATATGTTTGAGTTACTGTTTTGATCTTGAAATTTTGCTGGTTCAGTAATTTGGTTCTTCTAACAAATGTGATCTTCTTCCCTTTTCTTAATGGAAAAAAAAATAGAATCACTACTTCTCATCTATGTTAGAACTTTAACATTGTCATACTTTTTCTACTCTAAGTAATTTGAGTATTTATTTATCATTGTTTGGTATGATAAGTTGGCTGTGTATCATGCATACCATAAAGAAATGACAACTACAAAGAGATACTGTCAACCTAGTTGAAAGCATCTGTGGTCTTGAATTTTATATAAGAGCCAATCAAAAAGAAATGTTTTTTTTTCTCTTAAAAATTAGCAAAACAATGCAGGGTGAGATTTTTTTAATGAATTCTTTCCTTTTATTTTTAAAATGAAATACAGTAGTTTCATACATTTGTTTTGATGTTGAACTTTAGAGTAAAGCTAACCTGTGTGTTACAGAAAAAATTAAATGCAGTCAAATTTAAAACCCAGTTATTGGCTATCATAAACATTTTTTGGTTTTACTTTTTAATATGAGACTTTTGGCTTGGCAGTGTCCCTTTAATTATCTTAAAGTGAATGTAAGTTAACTTACCATTGCAAAGAATTTCGATATACTTAATTCAATATGCTTATCTAAATAAGGTGACTATTCTACAATCTTTAGGAAGAGGAAGTAGTCCCACCTCGTCCTCCACTTCCTCGGTCCTATGACTTTACAGACCAGCCTCCCATAATCCCCCCTCTGCCCAGTGATAGCAGCTCCTTGCTCTGTTATAGCAGGGGCCCAGTCCATCTGCCCGAAGAAAAGAAGATTCACCAAGTTCAAGGATATCCAAGAAATGGATCTCACTGTGTAAGTGGCTGCAATAGCCACAGAATAATCAATTGTACATGCCCTCATTTTTCAAACTTAATTTATTTTAGACTCAAACTTTTTTTTATTATAACACCACTTTTAGCCAGCACTTTTTTGTTCATATATAACATTATCATTTGTTTTTCCTGTTTTAGTTTTACCATTCTTATTTTGTAATATTTTCACAGTTTTAATAAAATTTCATAGTTTCTTCTTTTCATGAATATTTTCATAAAGTGGTTACTTTATGTGCCTGTGTTTAAGGAGCCATATTTTAAATATACCATTTCAGGATATTAGAAGCAAAATGTTATCTTTAGATCAGAAAGACTCAAGGAAAAGAAGATTCTTACCAGGAATGATCAAAAGGTTGAGATGTGGGCAGTTCAGTCTAGGAAAACTGTTAGAGGATGTGGACATTGCCAAGGAAAGACATTACCCATGGAAACTGGAAAAAAGGAGTTTGGGGATTAAACAAATAAATGTAAAATGTAATAAGCAAGGAGACAAGAACAAGGAGAAAAGGAATAGGGCCAATTGAGTTAATATGATATAATTATTTTTAGACTTTAGTTTTACTATGATAAAAATGTTCTGATGACTTTGTCCCTAAGAGGAATATTCTTAATTTTAAAATCAAAAGATATGCTGGTTAAAAATCTTTTATAAAGTATTTTTTTCTACCCTAATTGTAACATATATATTAATTGTGTTATACCCAAGATAGCTGACTGAGGCTTTTAATTGTTAGAGTGTGAGTTTTTAGAGATAAACATTTTAAAAGAGAATTTCGCCTTTTTGTGTGTTTTGTGTGTGATTACATATCTTCCTTTCAAGGGTCCAGATTATAGACTGTACAAGAGTGAACCAGAGTTAACAACAGTGGCAGAAGTTGATGAGTCTAATGGAGAAGAAAAATCAGAATCTGTTTCAGAAATGGAAACTTCTGTTAAAGGTCAGCGTTTGAGATATGTTTTATCTCCTGCGTTTTTCAGATACCTTAGAAATAAATTTAGTTAGTTTATATGTTGACACAGTACATATACAAGTCCACAGTCCCTTATCTGAAACCTTTGAAATCTGATGCGTTTCTGAATTCAGAAGTTCCAGATATTGGGAAGATAACATGACCCATAAACCACATATCAACATGTCATCTCTCTCTGCTGAGACAAATATGGCAAAATGGGATTTTTCAGAAAAGTAATTTCTGATCATAACCCGCTAGTCAATATTTTTTTTTTTTATAATCTGCTAAAGGGTCATAAAGTAAAGCTTGAAAAATAGTAAGTGGTAATATTCACATAGCTTTTTCCATAATTGGAATATTCTTCTAGGTTTTCTAACACTGGGTTTTGTGTTGTTGTTGTTTTGGGGTTTTTTTTAATTAGAAAAATACTGCCATCTTGAAAACTTAATATTTATACACCTTTCTCATTCTCATCCAAATCATATCTTTTTCTCATTGAAAGTCTTTGTTAACTTTATCTTTTCATACACAGATGTAAGTGAAACAGTCATAGTCTTCGTCCTTACCATATTTGTGCATATAATTATAAATATGCAGGAAATATCAGACTGCAAACAAAAGTAAATGTTTTTGGCAAATAGGTAACTAGATACCTGGCCAATTCTCCACAGATTATAAATGCTGGCTCATATCATTTTAAAATATTTTTGAGACTCTTCAACAAGTTGCAGAAAAGTAAAGAGAGGGATGTTCAGGCCAAAAATTATATGAAGGGTAGTGCATTAGTCTGCTCAGGCCGCCGTAACAAAATACCGTAGACTGAGTGGCTTAAACAACAGAAGTTTATTCTCACAGTTCTGGAGGCTAGAAGTCCCAGACCAAGTTCTGAGAGGGTTTGGTTTCGGGTGAGGACTCTTTTCCTGGCTTGTAGATGCTGCCTTTCCTCTGAGTGCCTGTAAATTCTCTGGTATCTCATTTTATAAGGACACTAATCTTTGGGGGCCAGGGCCCCACCCTTATGACCTCATTTAACCTTAATGACCTCCTTTTAATCCCCATCTCCAAATATAGTCACATCAAGGATTAGGGCTTCAACAGAAATTTTAGGAGGACCAATTCAGTCCATAGCAAGAGGCATCCAGGAAGTTAAGTGGAGCATGAAAGCCAGCTTTCACCTTGTGACAGGACAAAGCTCAGAGCATGAACAAATTAGGAGTCTGCTAGGAGATCCCCTCAAATAAAGCTGAGGCCCTCTGAGGGCTATACTCTCAGTGAAAACTGATTAATTCAATTTCATCAAAATTTAAAACTTTTGCCCATCAGAATGGAAGAAAATATTATCAGTACATATACCTTACAAAATCCTTGTATCCAGAATATTTAAATAACTCTTGCAAATCAGTAATAAAGATAAACAACCCAATAAAAAAGTAAGCAAAAGCCTTGGAGAGTTAACAAATCAGGTATACAAATGACCAATAAGCACACAGAAAAGCTTACAACTTATTAATCATAAAAGAAATGCAGTTTTAATGCAAATAAAAATCACATTTCACACCTTCTAGAATGGCTAAACTTGAAAGACTGACTACCTAGTGTTGGTTAGGATGTGGAACAATTGGAATTCACACACATTTCTGAGGTGGTATAGGATGGAACAACAGTTTGACAGTTTCTCATGAAGTTAAACATGCAGTCATCATAGCCAGGGATCCTATATATTTACCTAAGAAAAATGAAAACATAATCCCTCAAAAGACATATACAAGGGTTGTTATAGCAGCTTTAATTCATAATAGACAAAAACTGGAAGCAGTCATATGTCTGTCAACAAGAGTACGGCTAAACAGGTCGTAATACTTCTCAGCAAAAAACTGATAGATGTATTTAGTCATAACAATGATATCATCTGAAATATGTTCTCTAATATAGCTTGAATTCTTCCTGGAAGTTTTTCCTCTTTTAAATTTTGGGGTTTTTTTTTTTTTTTTTTAGTATATAATCATAAGCTCTCATCTAATAAATTGTCTGAAGTGTACAGATCGATTACAGTGTAATTTATTTTGTACCACATGACTTAAAGTCGGGCTTTTAAAAATGGGCCACTGACTGGCATAGTAGAAGGCTTTTCTTTATCTGAACTGTAAAAATTACTTGTAATACATCAGTCCAGCTCTTCACATTCTCAAATATACAACTGTGATAAACACAGAGTTCATAAACAATATTAAAACTTCATTAAGCTGCAGATTGTTTGGTTCATAACCTAAAGGGGCCCTGCATGATTGACCACCATTTGTCTTTGGGGGGAAAATAAGATTTCATTTTTCTACTTAGTTAATGTAACTTTAATGAGCCCAAAGAGAATGATTTTTTTTTCAGCAAACTATTGAGATTTGAATAATTTCTTATTTTACTTGTGTCCTCAGTGGACAATAGTGTATATATTCTGCTTACACAAGATGACTATGATACAGATGAATACATTTTATGTGAACTGATCATTAGCTTTTATTGTTGTGTTAATGATTTTGTGTGTGTGTATTGTTTGTTTTCTAATTATAAAAGTAGTGTGAGTTCATTATAGAAATTTTCAAAAATGCAAAAGTAAAAGTAACTTCAATTATCTGTAGTCAACTATTGTTAACATCGTTAGTGGATTCTTTTTTTTTTTTTTTTTCTCAGTACGCGGGCCTCTCACTGCCGCGGCCTCTCCCGTTGCGGAGCACAGGCTCCGGACACGCAGGCCCAGCAGCCATGGCCCATGGGCCCAGCCGCTTCGCGGCATGCGGGATCCTCCCAGACCGGGGCACGAACCCGTGTCCCCTGCACCGGCAGGCGGACTCTCAACCACTGCGCCACCAGGGAAGCCCCTGTTAGTGGATTCTTTATTGAGGTGGTGCAGTGTGATTGAAAGAGACCAAATGGGAATTAAGGACATTTAGGTAAATCACTTAACCCTTCTGGCCATAACTTTCCTCATCTCTGTGAGAGGATTAGATTAAGGTACTTTTAACCTCTGAAAATATTGTAAATACTTCATGAAGAAGGAGAGCAACAAGGGAAAACGGGCCAAAGCAGAAGCTCTAGCCGTGCTGCCGCTAAGCTATATGTACTTGAGGAAGTCAGTTAACCCAGATTCTTCACTTCATTTACCTTCTTTTTTTACAGGGTTGGTAAAATAAGTAACAAAAGGCTATTACATTTCCCTGTTTCTTTTCAAATGATAAATTTGCCTTCTGATTTTAAAAGCCTCAGAAATTGAATATGTCCAAAGAAAGCAATGTCATGTGAAGATGTTTTGTAGAACTTAATGCTGTTTTTATTTTTAGGTTCCCACTTTCCTGTTGGAGTAGTCCCTCCAAGAACAAAATCACCAACACCCGAATCTTCGACAATAGCCTCATATGTAACTTTAAGGAAAACTAAGAAGATGATGGATTCAAGAACGGTATTTAATTATACATTAATTTCCAGAAGGATTCTCAATCTATTTATTGCCACCTTGTATATGCTTTAATTTTTAGAGGTTTTTTTCAAAACCTTTTTTTGGGGGGGCCACACCACACGGCTTGCGGGATCCTTCCCCGACCAGGGATCAAACCTGTGCCCCCTGCAGTGGAAGTGCGGGGTCCTAACCACTAGACCTCCAGGGAATTCCCATCAGAATTTTTTTTTACATACTCTTAAGAAAAATTTAGTAATTTTAATTTTTTTAATTACATTCAGGGAATTAGCACCTCAGAGGACAGGCCTAATCTGGGTTTTCTTTGCTCAGACTCCACATGTGGTCTTTGGGGCACAATTTGTGGAATCTGTTCTCAGATAGCTGCCCTGTGTTACCTCTCTTGACACCTCTAAAAATTTCCTTAGGAGAGTGATAGACATGTGCTGTGGTCACCCAAGCCAGCCTGAGTTTGCAGGGCCTTTCCGCTGCAGTAGACTTGGAGTTTGCTAATCCTCTGGTTACAATGAGCAATGTGAATTGAGAATGAGAAGCAAATCCTGTACTTCACACTTTCATCTGAGATCCATTTAATTCAGACTGGCTTTTAACCAGTCTAATCTTGGTCTCCTTGGGAAGATTCTCAAAGGACTTAACTCCCTTTCCCCAAGTACTCTCTAGAAATTTGGGCTGCAAAAGAAATTTTACTTTTCATCTTTATAAATTCTATTTATTTGGTATGAGATAACTTAAAACTATAAGAAAAGACTGAAAGGTACAACAAATGATAAGATTTATGATTATTCTTGAAAGATATTAAAATATGGTACAAAGTATATGCCAGAAATTCTGACAAATTTATATATATAAGAAATATAATGGTCCTGTAATACTCTTGTTCATAGAGTTAGGCATTTTTTAGATTAAAAGGGTGTTTTCTTTGGAAATTATAATGTGAAATAAGGCAACAGAAAAAAAAAACTTTAAAAATGCATGTTGAGATCAAACAGAAAGATATTAGTGGATTTATATTATTCTGTAACTATCTTTTTAAAAAAATAACTATCTTAAATACTAGAAGAAAGACTTCTACATAACCAAATGCTGGGGGGAAAGTATGGAAGACTAGTTACCTAATACTGTACCGGAAAGTCCTTTATAAGCAATACAGATACCAGAAGAAAATACTTGCAGTATAACAGACAAGTTTCATAATATTTGAGGAATTAATATAAATCAGTTATTTTTAGGGTTTTTTAAAATGGAAACTATGTAACAGTGATTCACAAAAATATGAAAATTGCTCAACATTGATAATCATTTTTAAAGTGCTAACTAAAACCCCAGTGAGATACTCTTCTCCAGTTATACTGGCAAAAAGATCTAAAAATTAATAATACCTGACATTTTAAAAGAATAAATAGATTTGTACAATACGATAACTTGGAAAAGGACGTTTCAGTGAGACAACACTTTTGCACAAACACAGAAAAACCAGGAAGAATACATGTTTGTTGTTACTAAAAATAAAAGGAAAGAGTGCTAAAGTAGCCAACTTCCCAATCAGTATCTAGAATTTACCTTTATTTAAAAAATTTTTTTCACCAAAGCAAATGCTTTGTTTCACAAATGAGAAGCATCATTTTTGCACTCTAAGGCTTTTCATTTTTCATTCTCCTTTCAGTTTCTATGTGAGCTCTTCAAGATATTCTATACAATAGAAAACAGTTCTAGATCTGTAGCTACTGCTCTGCAGACACATTTTAGATTGCAGTGAAGAGAAGAGGATCTTGGCCGTTATCCTGACATACTGCTTAGTCACAGAAATACTTACCTCTGCCCTGGGTTCTTTCCAAAACACCAGCAACTCCACCAATGTCTCAGTCAGTTCCCAGCAGTTCAGTCCAGAGGACACAAACCTATGCATTCTATTCCATAGATCTTAGAATATGTTTAATCTCTAAAATTTCTATTATATAAAATAAGCTAAAGTTTCCTTATGACAGTTATTGATATACTTATTTTGGATCTCATACCAATATTGTTTTATATCTTTAGTAAGAAAGTGAGAAGTAAGAACTGGTTGTTTAATGTGACTAATATTTTTAAACCCTTCAGTAAACCATAAAAATGAGCCATGTAAATGTGTGTGTATATATATATATATATATATATATATATATATATATATATAAATATATAAAATATAATCTTCTGATTTATAGAAAATAGATTCTTCCATAGTTTTTCATGAACTAAGGATGTTTTCTCTACCAGTCTTTTCACAGTAAAAAATGTGTGACTTGAAACATTACATTTTTAGTATAATAGAAGAAATTGCTGAGTTTTAGAAGCTATGCCCCCTGTTTTCTCCTAGTTTGAGTTTTATACAATTTCCTATCTCAGGGCCGTGGGGTAGGGTCACTCCAGAGCTGCCGTACTTTTTTGTATCTTTTTTTTTAAAAACAAGCAAATCCCCTCCTTAAGTTCCTCTTCTCTCCCCTCCCTCCTACCTCCTCTCTCTCTCTCTTTCCACCGCTGATCCTGCATCAGTGCATGCATAAAGTAATCTGCCTTTCTGGTGTTATCTAAATGACATCCAAAACCTCCACTTTAGATTTTGCAAACAAAGTAAATGTATTGTAGGACATTTTTTATTCTGACATACTTTTCAGAAGTTATCCTGTATTCAGGTATTCATCTGTTTGTTTACTTTCAATTTAAAGGAAAGACCAAGAAGTGCAGTGGAACAGCTCTGTTTGGCTGAAAGCACTCGACCTAGGATGACTGTGGAAGAGCAAATGGAAAGAATCAGGAGGCATCAACAAGCATGCTTAAGGGAAAAGAAAAAAGGATTAAACATTATTGGTGCTTTAGACCAGTCACCCTTACCAAGTCCTTCAAATTTAAGGGATAATCCATTCCGGGTTACCCAGGTATATCAATTGCTTTTACTCATTCTTGTGGGTAAATCTAATATCCCTTGAATCTTAGAATCATAGAGTTACATGGTTGATGGGCTTTTAAATGTCAGCAACATGGATAGTTATATTATTCAACTCTTATAATATGCCAGGACAGCTTAGTAAAATGGAAATAGCCCTGGGTTCAGAAAACCAGAGCTAAATTACTTGTTGGATACCCTCCTATACGTTGTGGACTTAATCTCCTCTACTGTAAATCAAATAAAGATACAACCTGTCCTATCTACTTCATGGAGGTAGTAAGAAGATAAAAGTGCTTTCAACAAATGTAAAATGCCACGCAGGTTAGCAGGATAGTCCCCTGTTCCCCTCCCAATGAAATGTGTATTACTCTGTATACTAATTTAGCATGACCTAAATTGTAGCGAGAGGGTTTCTAAAGAAAAGTTCTACTATTCATTACATTTTAACTTCAGTCTTATAAAGAGACACCATTCCATTTCTTATTACTTATTTGTTTGTTTGTTACCCTGATTCATAAATCAGAGCAGACTAAGGAACCTTTCCAGTGGCTTCAGTCTGGTCTATTCCTGTTAGTAGACATGGACCAGCTGAAAGTGATTCCCTGTCATCATAGAAATCCTCTTTCTGTCTTGTCTAATGGAGAGCAGGCATTGCTAATGGTGATTCAACCAATTAACAGTTGAATAACTGTACATTCTACACATTACAAAATAGATGAATAATATATATGATTCCTCTGTTGTTTTTCATAAGGAAACCTCCTTGCAAGTGAAGAACCAACTTAAAAAAAAATTAATAGGTACTATCTAAAAACTATGCATGACCGTATAGTATGAATCTAAAAATGCTGTCTATCTCTTGAACAGACTCGAAGGAGGGATGATAACCTTAAGGAACTGGATGCCGTCATTAGAGAAAATGACGTGAAGCCAAACCATGAAACTCCTGCCGCAGAAACTGTTCGACTAAAAGAAGCTGAACCTCAAAATACAGATTTCAGTGAAGAGGTAGAGAGATTATTTTAGGACAGTGTTACAAAGGGGTGGATTTTTGAAGATAAGATCAAGTGAGAAGGTTGAAAATAGTTACGTGTCATTCTGTCACAGGGGCTATATAGATCTTAGTGAAATGATAGGCTTTGTATAATTTGATTGATGTATTCAGCCACAACAAAAACTGGGTTAATTGAAAACTTAAAACATGATCAATCAAGGCTGGAATAAATTATCATTAACCCAATTAAAGACTCATATCCCAAAGCGGCTAGCTAATGGCAATGTACCTTTTATCCTAGTAGCAAAGGACATTAAATTTTCTTTTTAGTGTTTTTATTTTAATTTTTGAATTTTATTTTATTTATTTTTATAGGACATTAATATTTTTAATGCACTTGAATATAAATTTATATTTCAGTAAATATTTGATAGGGTATAGGTTTTTTAATAAACTTTATTTAGGAATCATTTTAGATAATTCACTAATATATTAAATGTGGTAAAAATGATTTGAAAAAGAATTTTTCTTCTTCTCTAGTTTAAAAAAACTGAAAATGTTTTTTCCGAAACACTTTTCACACCTGAGCCAAATGGAGTAAATTCTGAGGAAGTGGTGGATAAAGAAGAAAACAAAGAAAAGATGCCCAAGGATGTTCCATACAGGTAATAATTAGGAAAAACAAACAAAGGAGTCATTCACAAAATTGTATACCTGCTTAAAAATGGTAAACTTCAGAGTCAGAGGTCTTAGATTCCAGTCCCAGAATATCTCTTACAAGATAGAATCTTGAGCAAGTTACACAACTGTCCTAAATGCAGGTTCCTCACTTGTAAAAATGAGCATAATAATAGTATCCATCTCACAAGTGTGTTATAGGGATTAAATAAGAAAATATGTGTATAGCACTTAGCACTGTGCTAAATACCTAGCAAGTGATCAATAAATACCTTTTTTAAAAAAATGCCAGAGGCACACAAGCTACAGCAAAGTAAGCACCTCAGCGTTGCCTGTATAATCACAGACATTGATCAAATATCTAAGATGTCTAATAAGCGTTCCAAAAATTATAGTGATTTGCCTTTTTTTTTTTTTTTTTTTTTTGCGGTACACGGGCCTCTCACTGCTGTGGCCTCTCCCGTTGCGGAGCACAGGCTCTGGATGTGCAGGCTCCGCGGCCGTGGCTCACGGGCCCAGCTGCTCCGCAGCATGTGGGATCTTCCCGGACCGGGGCACGAACCCGTGTCCCCTGCATCGGCAGGCGGACTCTTCAACCACTGCACCACCAGGGAAGCCCTTGCCATTTATTTTTTAACTATATTTCTTAACTAGCATTTTTAAATGCATATCCTCAGTCTCACCATCCATAAAAAAATTCCTAGTGCTGGAAAAGAGAAATGCTGTGATTTCATGTTATTAGGAATGCCTTTATCTCTTCAATGAATAGCAAGAGAGAATTTGAAAAATATTTGGCGATAGCTGATAAGAAAAAAATCTCTGCTGAATTTTTGTTAATAGATATAGATTAGAACACATCCAGTATATTACGAATCTATGAGTTCATAATGATACAACAACAACAAAAAATAATTTGTTGGCCCCTTCAGAGGATGCTAGGGAATCGACTTACTGTTCCAAAACCTGGTACATAAAGAGAAAGAAGTAAATATTTATCCTACCTTTCCCAAACAAACTGCAACCAGAGAGTTTATGAGGAAACTCTTCTTTATTAGAAGAATTTTTCACTCAATAAAGAATGAGAGGGCTTCCCTGGTGGCGCAGTGGTTAAGAATCCGCCTGCTGGGCTTCCCTGGTGGCGCAGTGGTTGAGAGTCCGCCTGCCGATGCAGGGGACACAGGTTCGTGCCCTGGTCTGGGAAGATCCCACATGCCGCGGAGCGGCTGGGCCCGTGAGCCATGGCTGCTGAGCCTGCGCGTCCGGAGCCTGTGCTCCGCAACAGGAGAGGCCACAACAGTGAAAGGCCCGCGAACCACAAAAAAAAAAAAAAAAAAAAAAAAAAAGAATCCGCCTGCCAATGCAGGGGACATGGGTTCGATCCCTGGTGGAGGAACTAAGATCCCATGTGCCATGGGGCAACTAAGCCCACGTGCTGCCACTACGGAGCCCATGTGCTCTGGCACCTGCACACCACAAGTAGAAAGCCCACGCACCACAACTGCTGAGCCTGTGTGCTCTGGAGCCCCCATGTGCCACAACTAGAGAGCCCGCACACTGCAATTAAGACCCAACGCAGCCAAAATTTAATTAATTAATTAATTTAAAAAAAAAGAATGAGAAACTTAGAATATCACTGCTTTGCTAAAACCCTGTTAAAATAATGGATGAACAATATTCCTCAGTGCTGCTAAAGCTGTTAGCTAAAAAAATATTTTGTTTTGTTTTTTTAAAGATTTTTTTTATGTGAACCATTTTTAAAGTCTTTATTGAATTTACTACAATATTCTGTTTTATGTTTTGGTTTTTTGGCCATGAGGCATGTGGGTTCTTAGCTCCCCGACCAGGGATCAAACCCACACCCATTGCATTGGAAGGTGAAGTCTTAACCACTGGACCGCCAGGGAAGTCCCCTGATCATTTTTAACATCAGGAAAAGAGACAGCCTATTAATGCAGTAGTGCAAGACACCCACCTAATAGAGTATTACTTGCCTCCTTTCCCCCCAAACGTAAGTCTGATCAAGCCTAAGAATCGTATCAGTTTATAAAAAATATGAGGGATGGGCCTCCCTGGTGGCGCAGTGGTTGAGAGTCCGCCTGCTGATGCAGGGGATACGGGTTCGTGCCCCGGTCTGGGAGGATCCCATATGCCGCGGAGCGGCTGGGCCCGTGAGCCATGGCCGCTGAGCCTGCGCATCCGGAGCCTGTGCTCCGCAACGGGAGAGGCCACGACAGTGAGAGGCCCGCGTACCGCAAAAAAAAAAAAAAAAAAAAAAAAAAAAATGAGGGATATAGTCATCAAAATCCAGAATGTAGTAAATTATTGGACAGATAAACCAGGTTCTTTCTTAAATAAATGACAAAGAATAAAACGGGTGTGTGCGGTGGTATATTTTAAAGTAGACTTTAAGGGACTTCTCAGGCACATACAGTGTATGGACTTTGTTGTTTGGATCCTGATTCAAACAGATAACTCTAAGATGTTATTATGAGGCAATCAGGATCACTTGAGCATTGACTGGGTATTTGATGGTATTTACAGACTGAATGATATGTCTGGAATCTGCTTTAAAATAATTTGGGGAGGACTTCCCTGGTGGCGCAGTGGTTAAGAATCCGCCTGCCAATGCAGGGGACATGGGTTCAAGCCCTGGTCTGGGAAGATCCCACATGCCGCGGAGCAACTAAGCCCATGTGCCACAACTGTTGAGCCTGCGCTCTAGAGCCCGTAAGCACAACTACTGAACCCGTATGCCACAACTACTAAAGCCCGCGCACCTAGAGCCCGTGTTCTGCAACAAAAGCCATCGCCATGAGAAGCCCACGCACCGCACCGAAGAGTAGCCCCTGCTCCCAGCAACTAGAGAAAATCTGCGTGCAGCAATGAAGAACCAATGCAACCAAAAATAAATAAATAAATAAATTAATTAATTAAAAATAATAATAATGATAATTTGGGGAGTTGGGGGCTGAGGGTTTAGAATGAAATAAGATTGGCAAAATGTGGACAAAAATGCCAACAATTGTTAAGTACAGATGGTGACATCTTTTCTGTATAGTTAAGATTTTTCATAACACTAAGTTGGAAGAAAAAAATTAATTGCATTCTAAAATAACGAACTTTAAAACTTCCATCTATTTTCATTAGCCCTCAAGATGAGTCACAGATCCCAAATCATAAACCAGAAGGCCACCCTGAAGAAAATACAAAGGACAATATTCATGAGCAGGAAGAAACTGTTATTTCTTATGAACTAACTCCTGAGGCTTCTAGAGGAAGTCAGACAATGGCAGGTAGATATTACATGTTTCCTAATTTTCTTACTGGTGCTTCCTCTGAACCTCTGAATTTATTTGCCATGTGGAGACTCTAACAAGGGAGCCACGCAGGAACATCAACTGCAGACCAAGCAGCCTTTGCCTTCCCACACTTGCACCGTCAGGAGCACAGTTGCACCAGAGCACAGGGCCAGCCCTGCCTGAGCAGCTAGATCCGCCCTCTCTCCTGTCTTGGACGTCAGTTCCTTCTCTTTGTTTTGTTTTATTTGTTTCTTTAAGCTGAACCTTTACACATACCTTAAACTTTTTTCTAAGAAGATCTTTTAGTACTTTTCTCTGACGCTGGATTCTCAGAGTATTCATAAGCCTACCCCTTTGGGAACTGTGGAAGATTGAATATCTACACTAGTAGAATGGATTTACTTACTTAGCTCCTACTATAATCCACATCTGGGTTTTTCTTTGATAGTGGAACATCATGATCCATAGCATGTTAAGAAAAAATAAAATTTTCTTTGCTCTTCTTTTATACTTTCTGGATTCTTCACACATCTTTTTTCTTTTTTTTTTTTCTTTATGACTTTTGCCAAGGGATGGGGGTAGGGGAATCATCCCACTAGTGTAATGTATCAGTTTTGCATCTCATAGTCCATAAACAAAAAGCTATCCCTAGTAATTCTTCTCTTCCCCCCTCAACCCCACCTCCAATCATTTTGCATAAGGGTAAATACAATGAAATTCAATTATGCAGGACTGTTCTTAAGAGCATTTTCTGTATCATATACATATAACATGGAAATTTATATCATCAGCCATGTTCCTTTGTAACCAGTATGAAGCACTTTTTCCTTTGCCTCTTATCACTCACAAGGCAATGTGTACAGGAATTCTCACTTTCTTTAAAAATTGTCATTGATCACATTCGGTTATTATTATGCCAAGTCTGTGTTAAAGGTTGTGTGGGTGTATTAAAACCACAACATTTATACCATCTGCAGTATTTAGCTTCATGCAACTAGAAAAGCTTTTAAAAATGAGACCCAACAGTGGTGAGTCACTGATAGACACCTGAAAACTAACCTTGAAGCCAAAAAAAAAAAAATTTTTTTTTAATTTTTTTCCAGTTTCATTGAGATATAATTGGCATATAACATTATATAAGTTTAAGATGTACATGGAAAAAGAATTTTTAACCAGCCTTCAAGGGACATTTCATACTGAATAATCTGTTGCCAGAATAGCAAAAAACAGAGCCGAAATGCAACTAAGAATTCCTTCCCGACACACGTTCTGTGTTGGGAATCGCAGCGTCAGGATTTCCTTCTCTGAAGGTGTCTCCAGGATTTTGATCTCGTCACATTTTCTCGGTGTGTTTTAGTGCAAAGCCTGTCCCCGTCTCCTGAGTCCTCGGCATCACCCGTTCCGTCCACTCAGCCGCAGCTCACAGAAGGCTCACACTTCATGTGCGTGTAGTCTCAGAACAAGTACGTCATTTCCTTTCATTTTTGTGCTTTACTGTTAGAGCTTTCAGCCTGACTTTTGTTGATTTGGTGAATAAAAACTGATGAATTCCGGCCTGTGTGTTAGGGATAGTTAGCAGAGCAAGTGTTTGAACCACGGGCAGTAACTCAAAATTTCCAATATCAGCCCTTCAATGATTTGCTACATAACAACATTTTCTCTGTCTCTTCTTTCATCATCCATAAAAACAGCTAAACTTGGAGGGAAGGTTTTGCAGTGTTTTGCAGCGGTGCTCCCACCTAACGTTTCTTTCCACAGTTGGGTCTGAGAATTCTATTCAAGTCGTTACATTTTGATACAGAAATGTTTTTTACATTCAGCATGACCTATCTACCACACTGGGAGTTTGCTAATCATTTTTAAGAATAAAGAAAAGTTTATGGCACAGCCAACTAGATATGGAATGTAAAATCTTTAAGATCCATCAGAAATTATTTCTAAATAATTATTTTTTTTTAAGTCAGGGAGGTAGCTTTTAAAAAAGCCACAGGTGGGGACAGGGAGACGGGGCCTTTCTCAACCAGTGTTCCTTAGACCACACTTTTAGAACCACAAATAATTTCCTAAGGTGTCTTACTTTTAAACTTTATCAAAATTTTATAAATTTTACCTCAATTTTGTACTTACATACTTTTTTTATTTTTCAGAAAAGCTGTGAGGTATGGAGTGAACATTTTATGCCTTTTTCTGCACTTTTTTTCTCAGTATCTACCAGATCTTCTAGTGTTTGGTGCCTTCGGATTATCACCAATTTCTGTTAAACAGTTATAAGCTGAGAAAACACCTACAGATATTATGAGCATGGCTACAAACATGTTCTTTGATTTTTAGGTACTCAAAATAAATGAGTGCAAATACCAACTTAGACTAAGTTTTTCATCCAGTAGTGCTCATTTTCTAGCATCTACGTCCATTCACACCTTTTTGTAGCAGCTATAATCTGTGTCCCTTTTTTTCAGCCAGAGGATTTATGTTTAACTGTCTTGTCATTTCCGTAACTTTTATTTGAGATCATGTCTGTCTGGAGCCTAAAAGAGGCTTTGTTTGTTGTCACTTGGTATATCTTTAGGATTTGTTGTATTTGTTGTAGTCTTAACCTGTGTCTTGCCTCTGTCACTCATATATTTAAACTTTTAACTTAATACATTCAGAAGTGGCAGTTGCCACTAGTGACAGAATAACACCAAACACAGGGATAATAAACATTATGCTCATTTTATTCCTCCTGTGCAAAGAATTGATTGATGGCCTCTGTCTGTCTTAGTGGTGAAATGTACTTTGAGAGCCACTCCCATCATCTCTTGGTTCAATAAACAGGTTACAATTCATTGTACTTGGACCATTCTGATAACAAGAATGTTCACAGTTAAAACTGGAGTACATTTCCAGGATCCTTAAGTTGTTATTGTTTGATTTTGTTTTGTTTTACTTTCATTCCAAGAGCCAGTAGTATTACGTACTAGAGGAAGGTACAGTGATTGCCGGATATTTTCTAGCTTTGTGGTGTGCAGTCACCACAACCAACCAGTGGCATTCAAACTTGCATTATTTTATAATCCATCTTCTCATTGTGCATGTGTCATCTTTCTGAACTAGTAGTTTTGTCAAGACTTAGGAAAGTTTTACAAATGACACTGCTATGTAGGCAGCTTAATATAGTATTACATATTTCAGTAAAGTTGTGCAAATCTCTGCTCATTTTGTCAATCTTGTGGATTCAGCCACAAGTTTGGGTCCTTTTTTTCATCTGAATTGCTATGCACATATTGCATTATGTTTCTTTGCTTTGTCAATTAAGCTTATGGAAATGAAGAGAAGATGTCCTTCAATTGTATTATGTTTGGGGATTTTCATGGCCATGCTTGTCAGTTCTATTGCTAGAGAATGTGGCCCTTAGTTACTTCAGGAAATGGTCATTCATTAACTTTGCAGGTGTCAAAGTAATTTTACTTCTTTGTATTTTTCAGCTATACTGACTTCTGTTGAAACCATTCAAAGCTGAGGACATGGACCTTTGGCAATGTGAGAAGATATTGTACAGTATATTTTAAATCTATGAAATTCATAGTTCTGATGCTTTTGGCCACAGAGCATCATTTTATCACTTCTGGAAAATGTTTATTCCAAAACAGCTTTAATGGCCCATATGTACACTCAAGGTTATGTAATGTAATCTCAAGGTTATTATTCTGACACCAGCTTGCTGCTATGATTTCAGAGCACATAAGTAAAGGTGCTTTTTAGTGTGTGGTCTACAGCCAGAGCTTACTTAGTTGCTGATTTCCAGATTTTGATGTTTCTAAAGTCTAGGTGGATTTATATTTCTTTTCACTTTTCAGTACATAAATTTAGTTATTATTTCCAGTGAAGCTTGTTTTCCTTTTTTTTCTTCTTCCTCCCATTTTGGCTACTGCAATGCTTTGTTTCACCCTTGATTTGTAAAAATTTTATATATATATTTAAAATGTGCCACTTTATTACTGCTAAGTGAAGTATGTCCGTTTCCTGCTATAATTATTTCTCAGTCAGATTGCATTGTCAGCAGTTATGCCACACTCTTGTCAGCTTAGATACAAATGTTATCGCTTACTTTTTTCTTAAAAAGCAATTTAAAATGTAGGTATTTTGAAGTACTGGGCTTATACTTCATTGAACTAGATGTGTACAGCAATAAGCAGGTTTTCAAATCCAGTACTTAGTTTGTGTACAAATGTAATTATGTTCATTGTGTATATATTATACAATGAGCACATGTAATGTAAGTATTAAAGGCTACTTACTGTTGTTTAAATGCAAATGTTCATATCTCATTTCTTTTTTATCATGTTAAATAAATGTTGATGTTCTTAAATCACTTGTGTTAGAGTTAGAATTTTTGCTCTTCCCAGCTAAAATGGAAAGTCTGAGACTTTAAGAGACTTCTAGATGAAAAAGTAGTCTGTTAATCTTACTGGAAAGAGCATCGTAAAAGAACCATATCTGTCATCCAGCTCAGCTCGCCCATGTCGAAGTCGAGAAACTTGAGGCCCAGAGAGAGAAGCTGACTTGGCCACAGTCACATTACATTTAATGACAAAATTTGCACCAGCGTAAGGCTTTTCTGACTTTTCAACACCACTGGGCAAATGTAGTTTTGTCAAGTCTTCTATACCTATTTCTGTTGGTTTCCGTGTCATAGAAGGCATCTGCAGCCTCGCTTTGCTTAGTGGACTGAACTTGGGGTTGGGGTGGTGGGGGCAGAGTTATTTCTCTGACATGGGTAACTAGAAACCGTTTCATCCTCACAAGCAGAGATCATTGTCTCTTACACCACATTCTCTGCAGATGTTCACGCTCTCAGAATCAATTACATTTCCTTTCCACTATAACCTTTTGTTCAGGCTGTATATTGTTCCCAGAGTACAAGGAAATGTGAGGCTTTGGGATTCCTATATAAAATTGCTGAAACTAAATTGGTGCTGGTCAGTCTTTTTTTTTTTTTTCCATGCTATGTTAAAGAGGATTTAGATATAATGTAAAATGCAGATGTATAAGAATTCATCTGCTCCAAACAGAAACACACAAAATGAAGTGCAAATAGATACAGGCTTTAATGTAGGAGGTGAATGAAAAGAGAGGTGAAAATGGGAGAAGAATGTTTAGCTCCTTATGTCCATACGAACATGTTTACATATATTACCTTTTTCTAAAGATAACACACAGAAGTCTTCTCAGGGGAAATAGTCAACAGATTATGATTTCCCTTTAAGTCATGACACAATGATTGTTACCAGTCTTTTATGGGTGTGTTGAGGGGAGAGCTGATGTTATTCTTTGGGATTTGTTTGGGGTTTTATGTGGGGCTTTTGTCTTTATGTTTGCCTGGTGTGTGTGTGTGTGTGTGTGTGTGTGTCTGTGGTGTGTTACTTTGGTTTTACTTGAAGCACTTTTTAAAATATATTTATTTATTTTTACTTTTGGCTGCTTTGGGTCTTCGTTGCTGCACGCGGCTTTCTCTAGTTGCAGCGAGTGGGGGCTACTCTTCATTGCAGTGTGCAGACTTCTCATGGTGGTGGCTTTCTTTGTTGTGGAGCACGGGCTCTAGGCACGCGGGCTTCAGTAATTGTGGCACACGGGCTTCAGTAATTGTGGCACACGGGCTCCAGTAATTGCGGCACACGGGCTCAGTAGTTGTGGCTCGTGGGCTCTAGAGTGTAGGCTCAGTAGTTGTGGCACACTGGCTTAGTTGCTCCGCGATGTATGGGATCTTCCCGGACCAGGGCTTGAACCCTTGTCCCCTGCCTTGGCAGGTGGATTCTTAACCACTGCACCACCAGGGAAGCCTCGCTGGGCCCCATTCTTAAAATTTCTGATTCTGTCAGTCCGGAGTGTGGCCCAAAAATTTGAATTCTAATTCTAACAGGTTTCCAGGTGATTCTAATGCCGATGCTCCAGGAACCACACCTTGAGAACCACTGGCACATAATAAGGCTCTGTGTTATTTTTTGAATTTTTGTTTTATTTACATGTGGTAGTAAAAAATTAGGATAAATTCTGTTTTTATTTACAAAGGTGTGCACAGAGTGTAGAAAAACTAAAAAAAAAAAAATGCAACAACTCAGAGATGTTCTACCCCTAGGCCCAAAGGGGTAAGGGGAGAAGTAAGTGGAACCCATAGAAGAAAGTCACTTGAAAGAAGCCTTGATCTTTTTTCAAGAGACCAAGCCAGCCTCAGTGTACGCAACCCTGCAGGGATGGGGCCAGAGCAAGAAGTATTCCCATGGCACTGTCTTATTGCCAGGACTCCCAATGGCTGAACCCAGTGGATTCAGAAGTCACAGGAGTTGTGTTGAGTGTGGCCGGGAACTGATGGGGGTTTCCCAGACCTTCTCAGAAGATCCTTGAAGTCAAAACTGTTTTCATTATAACACTAATGTGGTATTTGCCTGTTTCACTTTCATTCCTTCAGTAGAGAATAGCGGCGTTTCCCAAAGGCTATCTGACCTTTGATAACGTCAACAGACTGAGTGCAGAAGCAGATGTGAAAATCCAGCTGTCTTCTGTTAATCCCGATAGAAAAGAGCGGTACAACAATGGAAATCAATTTTTTTTAATTAAAAAGCATGTTATTTATGTTAACACGTAGTGGGTTTATTACTGTTATTTTCGATGAATGAGAATATTTTAAATGTTTCTCAGCTTTAATTTCTATTGCCGTAAATGCCAATAGATATAACCCAGAAAACAAGCTATTTAGAGTCCTCAATAGTTGTTAAGTTGTGAGAATCCGGAGACTCAAAAGTCTGAGAATCTCTCATATAGTCCTTAGAGGTCAGCCTCCTGTTGCAGGGCGCAGTTGAAAGCTTTGAGGGGCGAAGGAGATACCAGCCCACCTTCCTAAGGACAGTGCTACTTACAGTCACTGCTTGCAGATCACCACCAGTCTGCTCCTGGAACTGAAAGCCCCAGTTTCTGTTAGTGACATCCAGAGCCTGTGGGTCCCTCTTGGGTCCTGCAGGCTGCAAATCATTCATGAAAAATGACTCAGAAAGCCGGCGTCCATACATGCAAAAGTGTAGAAAGGCTGAGGCTCCCTGGAATATCTGTTCTCTCTCTTTTTCTCTGTCCGCTTTAACACACACTTTTGGCCTTGCCTCGGTCCCCAGCTGTGTTTGAATTTTTACTCTAGCCCTCATACCCAATTCATACTTCCTTATTCATAGCCTTGGGTGATTACGAAAACACCAGTTCAAAATGGGTAAATGAAGACGTGTCACTCCACGTCAACATGGAGGAGCACCCCTGAAAAAATCCATTACATTATTCACCCAAATGATGTTATTTGTTATACAGTACGTGATTTATATGGAGACATTCGTGTCACCTGTAAGAAATTGCTATTCTCTGACTGCCGGACTGTCTGGTTCCACCCAATGTAAGAAAATGAATGATTCAACCCTTTGTATTTGAAGTAGCAACTCACGCTGTTCAGAAATTTGTTCAGCATATACCTTAAAATAGCAGCTGCTCAAAGATCCCTAGCTTTTTTTTCTTTTTTTTTTCCTTGGAGACATAACATACCTCACCAAGATCCTTCCCAAGTGCGTTGGGCTTGTGGAGACATCTGGAAACTGCCAAAGAGCAGGCCTGAAACAGAGCTCATGTCTGTAATATCCTACTGGAAAGTGACAGGGATGTAATGGAGTTGCTGGAATTTCAAACAAATTGGCTGCTAGCCATATCCCCCACCATTGCCCACAGCCAAAGACAAGGGAAGCAGCTGCTTCCAGTAAGTTCCCTGGTCTAACTCGCAATTTACAAAAGAAGGAATAGAAGCATTCACTAAATGTATGAATTATCAGTGGTAATCAAAGATAGACAAATTAAAATGAGACAAATTACAATGAGATATCTTTTTTACCCATCAGTTTGGAAATGGTGCAAAAAGAAGTGATAATGCAGTCCACAGTCCATGTTGTGCACTTCAAAATTTGTTAAGAAGTAAACTTATACGATGTTATATGTCAATTATAGCTCAATAAAGCTGGAAAACAATTTTTTTTTTTTTTTTTTTGTGCTACGCGGGCCTCTCACTGTTGTGGCCTCTCCCGTTGCGGAGCACAGGCTCCGGACGCGCAGGCTCAGCGGCCATGGCTCACGGGCCCAGCCACTCCGCGGCATGTGGAATCCTCCCGGACCGGGGCACGAACCCGTGTTCCCCGCATCGGCAGGCGGACTCTCAACCACTGCGCCACCAGGGAAGCCCTGGAAAATAATTTTAAGACGGCAGATCTCACGTTAACTGTGCTTACTGCCTGCACGCACACAAAAACACGATGGGACACAGGGACACTCTGGGAAGGGTTAGACGTGTATATTCCCTTGATTGTTGTGATAGTATTACAGGTCTTTGAATATGTCCACGTTCATCAAATTGTGCAGTTCTTTGTATATCAATTATACCGCTATAAAGCTGTTTTTTTTTTTTTTTTTTTTTTTGTGGTACGCGGGCCTCTCACCGTTGCGGCCTCTCCCGTTGCAGAGCACAGGCTCCGGACGCGCAGGCTCAGCAGCCATGGCCCACCGGCCCAGCCGCTCCGCGGCATGTGGGATCCTCCCGGACCGGGGCACGAACCCGTGTCCCCCGCATCGGCAGGCGGACTCTCAACCACTGCGCCACCAGGGAAGCCCCCTGTTTTGTTTTTTATAATATAAAAATAGTAAGTGATAATATCCTGAGTTGGCAGAGTGTAGAGAAAGTTGTAAATTTATATAGAGATAGCCTGGGACCTGGGACCCTTTACTGGAGTGCAGAGTGTAAACGCCTCCTCAAGCAACAGAATACAAAGAAACTATAAAGGACTAAAAATAACTGCATGCATGCTGCAGTCCCAGCCATTTTGAACAACAAGCTACAAAAAGGCTACAAACCTACTGCCATGTCTGAGGTGCCGGGAGCAAAAGCAGGATACTGCGCATGACCCCTGCGCACAGCACCACCGAGGGAGGGGGTCAGGGAGGGCAGACCACCAAAGCCACGCCTCTGGTCCCACCCACCAATCCGCCTCACCCGCACCCATTTGAGGAACCAGCCAGCCATCCTCGGAAAGCGAGCAAGGTCACCTGTTTCTTGTTTCTTGTTTTCGTTCCCTGGTGCTGCAGCACGAGCACCAAGAAAGCCTTGCGTGAAGTTCTCGTCTGTCCTCTTATCAATTTCTATCGATTAAAGAGTCCAAGGACGCAGGTCAGTAATAATACAGGGCTGGTGGGAGTGTCAATTGATAAAACGTTTCAAAAGTATTTAAAAACGCATACTCTGATCCAACAATTCTACTTCCGGGAATTTTTCTTGGAAATAACCTAGTGAGTACCCAGCGGCATTTTGTGGTTTTTTTGTTAGTGGTTTAAGTAAGGTGTCTATCTCATGCCATTAGAAGTCCAACAGAGGGGCATCCAGGGCTGTCTGGAGACTGAGGGATGCTGTGAGGGAACGGGACTGCCCTCTTCCTGCTCTGCTCTAGGCAGTGACTGCTGTACCTGGGGCCCCCAAGTGCAGGCCCCCTCGGGAGCAGGAAGCCCAGGAGGCAGTATTAGCTGCTTCCATTTCTGTCTCATTGGCCAGACCCAGATGACATGGCCACCAGACCTGCCGGGGTATCTGAGAAAGCAAGTGTTTATCTTACCAGCTTTTAGAATTGAACAGGGCAGTGAGAAGGGAGTTGAAGTCGGTATTGAGTAGGCCAAGCTGCAAAAAGTACCCCACAACCTACATGTCCATCTTTTTTTTTTTTTTTCTTGCGGTACGCGGGCCTCCCACTGTTGTGGCCTCTCCCGCTGCGGAGCACAGGCTCCGGACGTGCAGGCTCAGCGGCCATGGCTCACGGGCCCAGCTGCTCCGCGGCCTGTGGGATCTTCCTGGTCCGGGGCACGAACCCGTGTCCCCTGCATCGGCAGGCGGACTCTCAACCACTGCGCCACCAGGGAAGCCCCTACATGTCCATATTTGGGGAACTGTTCAAATAAATGAGAGAATACCCATTGTAAGCAGTCACTTCTTGTGGTGTGGTTAATCTATGAAAAGTGGTTCACTGTATATTTAGTGAAAAGAGTAGTTGATAAAATAGTATGTTTCACAGGACTCCATGTTGTTAAAAATACATGTGTATACTATACATTTGCAGAAGAACCTGATATATATGATAATGTTAATTCTGGATCTTTAAAGATTTCTACATTCCCTGAATTTTTTGGGCAAGCAATCATGTCTTAGTTTTAGACTAAGGAACAGAAAATAAATTTCCATTTTTAAGTTCTCACTGGACCTGAAACAGGAGGTAAACGAGTCAGTCAGTTAAAATCAACCTGGTGAGGCCTTTCTGCCCCCACTTAGCCCTACCATCCCAACTTACTGATTCACTAAGTCTGGAGCATATCCAAGGAAGACGCTTTCTTTTTTTTTTTTTGCTGTACACGGGCCTCTCACTGTTGTGGCCTCTCCCGTTGCGGAGCACAGGCTCCAGACGCGCAGGCTCAGCGGCCATGGCTCATGGGCCTAGCCACTCCGCGGCATGTGGAATCCTCCTGGACCGGGGCACGAACCCGTGTTCCCTGCATCGGCAGGCGGACTCTCAACCACTACACCACCAGGGAGGCCCCGCATTTTTTTTTTTTTTTAACCATTTCATTTTTTAGATGAACTGTTAGTAAGCTGTAATTTACATAAAATATATCCATTTAAAGTGTACAGTTAGGTGATTTTTTTTTTGACAAATATGTATGCCCCATCTAACCTCCACCACAATCAAGGTATAGATCATTTCCATCTGATGAGGCCTTCTTCTCCTACGTGACCTCCAAATCTTAGCCATGAGACTTTCTAGAATGATTCAAAACCAAGTATAACGAGAAAACCGTAACACCCAAAATGTTCCCTTGTACCTTGGCAAATCATATCCCCGACATACCCCTGGCAACCTCCACCCCAGGCAACCACTGATGTACTTCATGACCCTGTGGATTGGTTTTACTTTATCTAGAGTTTTGTATAAATAGACTCATACAGTGTACCCTTTTTGGTCTGGCTTCTTTCACCCAGCATAAGGTTTTTGAAATTCATTTTTGTTGCATATATAGTTTATTCCATTGAATAAATATTCCATTGAATGGATATGCCAAAATTTGTATATCCATTCATCTGTTATGGATATTTGGATTATTTCTAGTTTTTTGCTATTATGAATAAAGCTGCATGTACATTGCTATATAAAAGAAGTCTTTGTGTGGATATACGTTTTCATTTTGTTGGACCAAATACATAGAAGTGGAATTGATAGGTGGTATGGTTAGATGTAAGTCTAACTTTTTACGAAACTGCCGAATAGTTTTCCATTGTGGTTGGACCACTTTACATTGCTACCTGCAACCTATGAGAGTTGCATTTGCTTCATATCCTTGGCAACACCTGGTGTTATCAGTCATTAATTTTAGCCATTCTAAATTTAGCCATTCTATTTAGGGTATGCGGTATCTCACTACTTTTAAATTGCTTTTCCTGATAAATGTTGAGCATGTTTTCATGTGCTATCAGCGAGTCCTATGTCTTTTTTCATGAGGCATCTATTCTAATTTTTTGCCAAGTTATTATTGGGTTGTTTTCTTATTTTTGTTTTAAGGTACATATATTCTGGATATAAGATTAAATACATGTGTTACAAATATTTTCTTTGATTTTGTGGCTTGTCTCTTAGTTTTCTTAACAATGCCCACAAAGAACAAGCTTTCAGTGTTGATAAAGTACAATTTACCAAGTTTTTCTTCTATAATTGGTGATTAGATTATCTCATCTGAGAATTTTTGCCTATACCAAGGTTACAATGATTTTCTCCAATACTTTTTTCCTAGAACTTACATATTATTAGCTCTTACTTTTATGTATATGGTCCATTTTGAGTTTAATATTTGTTTATATTGTGAAATAAAGATCAGTGTTCAGTTTTTTTCATGTAGATATCCAGTGGTTCACCATTTGTTGAAAAGACTTTCCTTTCCCCAGTGAATTGCCTTCACAGAGTCAAAAATCAATTGAAAAAAGAATTTTATATATATATAACATATATTTTATATAATATATATGTTACATATTATTTTATAAATTATATATAATAAATATGTAATATATAATAAAAATTATGTACACGTTTTATATATAATTATATATATATGTAATATAATTATATATATATTTGTGTTTCTGGACTCTCCATTCTGTTCTGTTGGTCTATGTGTCTGGTCTTTCCCCAATGTGACATTATCTGGATTACTGTAATATGTCTTGAAATCGGATAGTGTAAGTTCTCCATCTTTGTTCTTCATTTTTAAGATTGTTTTGGCTAGTCTAGGTCCTTTGCATTTCTATTTCAGGACTCAATTTGATAATGCTTTGTTAAGGATTTTGTGCGTTTATCCTTCACAAGCAATATTACTCTGCAGCTTTCGTTTCTTATAATGACTGTCTGGTTTTGGTGTTGTCAGATAATGACCTCATACACAGAAGGGTTTCCGCCTCTATTTTCTGAAAGAGTTTGTGTGTTATTTCTTCCTTAAATGTTTAATGGAATTCAACAGTGAAGCCATATGAGCATGGAGTTTTCTTTGCAGAAAGGTATTTAACTATAAATTTTATTTAATTATTAGATATAGGACTATTCCAATTTTTTATTTTTTCTTGAAATAGTTTTAGTAATTTATGTCTCCAGTGAATTGGCCCATTTCATTGATTGGCATAAAGTTGTTCATGCTAGTCCCTTATTAATGCTTTAATGTCTTCAGAGATGTCCCCTCTTTTATCCCTCATATTGATAACTTGTATATTCCCTTTCTTTTTTCCCTTTTTTTTTTTTTTTTTTGCGGTACGCGGGCCTCTCACTGTTGTGGCCTCTCCCGTTGCGGAGCACAGGCTACGGACGTGCAGGCTCAGCGGCCATGGCTCACGGGCCCAGCCGCTCTTCGGCATGTGGGATCTTCCCGGACCGGGGCACGAACCTGTGTCCCCTGCATCGGCAGGCGGACTCTCAACCACTGCGCCACCAGGGAAGCCCCCCTTTCTTTTTTCTTAATCACTCTGGCTAGAGTTTATCCATTTTATTGATTGTGTTTGATGGATTGTGTTTCCTTTCAAATATTTTCTAATTTCCTTTGCAACTTCTCTGACCAATGAGTTACAAGGAAATTTGTTGTTTAATTTCCAGATATCTGGGCAGCTTTCCAGATAATTTCTGTAATTAATTTCCAATTTAATTCTCTTGTACTAAAAAGGAACACTCTGTAGTTTTTCAATCATTTTACGTTTATTGGGATTTAATTTGTCTCCAGATTTTCTCTATCTCAGTAAATGTTTCATGTGTACTTGAAAAGATAATGTTGTTCACATCTTTTGTGTCCTTCGAGATATTCTATCTTCTTCTATCAGTTGCTGAGAGCAGTAGTGGAAGCTTCACCTAAAATTGTGATTGTGGATTTGTCTATCTCTCCTTTTGGTTCTGTCAGTTTTCACCTAGCATATCTTGAAATTTTGATATTAGGTACATGCATATTTAGGATTGCTATGTCTTCTGAATGAATTGACTTTTTTTTTTGTCATTATGAAATGTATTGCTCTTTAACTCTGGTGAAATTCCATGTCCTTGTGTCTGTTACCCAAAAACTGGGTTAGCCTCTTGGTGGGTATCAAGCCGAAAGACACGACCAAGCCAAAGATCTGGATAAGGAAAGATTTATTATTACTTGCACCAAGTAGGGAGAACACCAGGGATCTTTCCCAATGCAGTGTCTCCCTGGACAGCAAAATTGGGTAAGTTTTAAGCTAAGCATTCATGCATATTCATGAAGGGGCTTGGGTGGTCTAGTCCAAGCTTTAGTTGACGGAAGTCACTGAGGATCAGAAAAAGTCAACATCATCATCCCTTAGATTCCAGTTGATCTGGTGGTTGAGCAACGGAGGGGGAATTTAAATTGTGCAAGACAGCACAAGACAGTGCTTTAGGCTAGTCTTTACCATTGAAATAGTACTGGGTGTCTTTACAACTGATTTGTTATCTTTGCTTTTGTTACTTCACTTGCCTGATAACAGTCTTCTGTTTCTGCATTTTTTGTTCCCTTAAGGTCTTTAATCACTGAGACCCGTTCAAGGGCAAGCATTGTGGCCAGGCTTGGATCACAAAATGCCTTAGGCCAAAATGGCTTCTCTTATATCAAGAAAGCCCTGCCTGGTTCTCTATCTCCAGCGACCCCTTGCCTTATCTGCTTGCATGTCTACTTTGTCTGGTATTAATATAGGAACATCACCCTTTTTATGATTAGTGTTTGCATCATATATCTTTTTCTACTTTTTACTTTCACCCTATATGTGTCTTTATATTTAAAGTGCATTTCTTTTTTAAAAAACTTTCTTTCTTTATTTTTGGCTGCATTGGGTCTTCGTTGCTGCATGTGGGCTTTCTCTAGTTGCGGCAAGTGGGGCTACTCTTCGTTGCAGTGTGTGGGCTTCTCATTGCGGTGGCTTCTCTTGTTGCAGAGCATGGGCTCTAGGCCCGCGGACTTCAGTAGCTGTGGCATGCGGGCTCAGTAGTTGTCACTCATGGGCTCTAGAGCGCAGGCTCGTAGTTGTGGCGCACAGGCTTAGTTGGTCTGCGGCATGTGCAGTCTTCCCTGACCAGGGCTTGAACCCGTGTCCCCTGCATTGGCAGGCGGATTCTAACCACTGTACCACCAGGGAAGCCCAACATGGTTGAGTTTTTTGCTTGTTTATTTGTTTGGTTTTGTTGCTGAGCTGTGAGGCTTGCAGGATGTTAGTTTCCCAACCAGGGATTGAAGCCAGGCCATGGCAGTGAAAGCTCCAAGTCCTAACCACTGGACCACCAGGGAATTCCCTCAACATGGTTGAGTTTAAATCGACCATCTTGCTATTTGTTTGCTATTATCTCATCTGTTCTTTAGTCTTTTTGTCTTTTTTTCTTCTTTTGAATTGAGTGCTATCTCTGCTTGGGATCTCCCTCCCTGCACCATGGTCCTCAAAATGCCTCTGGAGCAAAGTAGGGCTTATCTCATTGGTTTCATTTCTCTCAGCTTTGTTCACAGTCCTGCACTCTTGTTGTCCACTGTCTGAAAAGACTAGTTTCATATATTTTGTCCAGTTTTCTAGTTGTTTACAGAGGGAGGGTGTATGCAGTCCCAGCCACCCAATCAGGGTTTGAAATTAAATTCTAGAATAACAGGTGTCAAAATATCTAAAATAGGCCCAAGATGGAGTTGCTCACGCTAAGCCCCACATCAGCAAACCAAAACTTAACTAAGTTTCTCTCCTCAGCTCTCCCAGAAAAGGAACACCTAGGTCAACCAGTCAGCACTTGCCAGCTCAGCACAAGTTACCTGACCCAGCTAGAGTTCCCCTTTACCCCATATAAGGAAGGTAGTCCTGCTTTAACCAATCAGGGAATGCCTAGTATAATTCCTTGTTCCTTCTAGCTTTTGTCTATAAAATCTCTAGCCTTGCACAGCTCTTTGGAGTGCCTTTCTATCTGCTACATTGGATGCTACCTGATTCATGAATTGCTGAATAAAAGCTTACTGGATCAGTACATTATCTGTGGGCTTAATAGTATTTAACAAGTTTAAATTAAGCAGAATTAATTAGAAGTACGTATCTACTAGGCAGGAAAATATTTCTAATACTTATTTCTGTTCTCGTTCATTCAGCCAAGTTTTATTGAATGCCTACTAAGTGCCAAGCACTTGGTATGGCTCTTGGAGATGCAATGTGAGCAAAAATAGATATGGCCTCTGCAGACTTTTAGTTTGGGTAAGGAGGTACTAACAAGAATTCAACCATGTGGTTATTTGTTCTAGAAACTTCTTATGAAAGCATGTAAAGGAAGCGATCTAGCAGGTGTGGTAGAGATGGTGGGGAAGACTTTCTCACGGAAGCAAATTTGAGCTGAGATCTGAAGAGTGAGTAGGAGTTACTTAGTAGAAGGGGAACAAGCCAGGGGCTTAGGACAGGCTTTGGTGGTAGAAGGAGCCTGAAATCAAGCCAGACGTGATTGCAGTCCTCAGCAGCTTTCTACTGCTTGAGGTATCTTGAGCAGGAGATTGACATGATCTGATCTGCCTTTTGAATAGATAAGTGTGTCATTCTTGTATATGCATACAATGAAAAGATTCCACTGCATTGAAAATAAATGGACCAGGACAACACGTTTCAGCATGAACACTTCACACTAACAGGAGCTTAATTGAGGTGCGGGTGGAGAGCGGTGGCAGAATGACACATGCAATGTGACTTCATCTCTATGAGGCATGAAAACATTCAAGAAAATATACAAATACACAAAGGGACGCATACTAATGTTGTAAAAGTACACAGATGTGTGAGGAAATGATAGAGGTGCCTACCATGCTGATTTGGGTGTTTATCTGAAATATTTAAATACAGGTAGACTGAGGAGAGGAGAAGATGATTGGAGAGGTTACAAGAGGGACACAACCAGATGTATTTTTATTTTATTAATTTATTTACTTAGGCCATGCCACACGGCTCGTGGGATCTTAGTTCCCTGAGCAGGGATTGAACCCAGGCCCTCGGCAGTGAAAGCACAGAGTCCTAGCCACTGGACCGCCAGGGAATTCCCTATTTTTATTTTCTTAACATGTGAGTTGGATACATGAATATACGTTATTCCTTACTCCTTTCTGTATGTCTGAAATACTTTATTAACATCACTTTGCAATACGGAGACGAGATTAGAAAAGATTGAGAATAGATATGGAATAAAAATAATAATTGAGATGGAAAAGCTCTAGGAGATCATTATAGCAGTCTACTTGAGAGATGATGATAGCTTACACAGGTGAAGTGATAACAAGTTGGAGAAATCTAGCTGTATTTGAGTAACATTTATATTTAAGAGGTAAAATCAGCAAGATCAGCATATGCTTACAACTGATCCATATACCTTTCTGTCCATTTTATTTTCTAAGGCTCTCTTGATTATATCTACTTAGATCTGATGCCAAGAGCTCTGTGCACCAGTGCCAAATTGAATCTCGGAGACAGAGTTTGGGGTGAAGCAGAAAAGAGTAGTTTTATTGCTTTGCCAAGCAAAGGGGGACACAGTGGGCTCCTGCCCCCAAAAACTATGTGTCCCAACCCAGGAGGATTTGATGAGGGGTTTTATAGCAGCGGTTCAAGGGTGGGGCTGCTGATAAGATTAGGGTGTGTGCAGGGCCTGCAATCCTCTAATCTGGTCTCAGATAAACTTGATGAGCTTCTCTGGTTCCTGGCCTCAGGTGGTTTCTTGGCTACTCCTCCCTTGATTAGCAACTGTTTGAATCTGCCCTTTGGAACTCAGGAAAGGTCATGGAGGTTGGATTCTATTTCCTACAAGCAAGAAACAGGGACAGAAAGGCTTGTGTGCCCAGGAGCCTCACAGGATCCTGCTTGGTTTCAGTTCCACCCTCAATGCCACTATGATTTCCCACCTGGATTACTACACCTGCCTCTAAACCAAACGCAGAGTTACCTCTTACTTTCAGTCTATTTTCTTCTTTTTTTGGCCGCACCGCGGGACCTGTGGGATTTTAGTTCCCTGACCGGGGATCAAACCCGCGCCCCCTTCAGTGGAAGCATGGAGTCCTAACCACTGGACTGCCAGGAAAGTCCCTCAATCTATTTTCTTCCCTTTTTTAAAAAAAAAATATTTATTTATTTGTCTGCGCCGGATCTTCGTTGCCACGTGCGGGGTATTCCGTTGCAGTGTGCAGGATCTTTACTTGCAGCATGCAGAATCTTTAGGTGTGGCATGCAGACTCTTAGTTGCCGTGCGCATGTGGGATGTATTTCCCTGATCAGGGATGGAACCCAGGTCCCCTGCACTGGGAGCACGGAGACTTAACCACTGGACCACCAGTGAGGTCCCTGGGATTTCCATTTGGGGTGACGAAAAAGTTTTGTAACTAGATAGTGGTGACGTTTTTACACAAGATAGTTGTGAACGTACTAATGCCACTGAATTGCACGCTTTACAATGGTTAAAATGGTAAATTTTATCTTACGTGTATTTTACCATAATTGTTTTAAAAAAGACAGAGGGTTTCAGAGTCTGTTCACTTAATCCTCTCACTACCCTGTCCCTTCAAATCTGACTGCTGGCGCACGCTTCACGGAATGTAGAGACGCAAACACTCACTCACACACACTGTGCCTTGTCTAAGAAATGCCTCCTTACCCTTGAGTCAGCTTAGACCTCACTCTTCTAGAAGCCTTTCTGGACTGTGTCACCCCTCTCAGGATGAAACCCTCCTCTTTTGTGTCCCTCACAGCTTTACCTTCTCCCCTATCACAGCACTTAGTAACCACTGAGGCCAGCAACTACATGTGTGTATCATCGCTGTATCCCTGCTGCTTAGCAGAGTGCTTTGCACATAGTAAATCTTCACTGAATGCATAAGTATGTCATAAGTGTTTGTTGTTTTTTAATATGGGCAAACTTGTTTTATTGAGCTTCGCTTTATTGTGCTTCGCAGGTTTGTGTTTTTTACAAATTGAAGGTTTGGGGTAACCCCACGTTGAGCAAGTCTATTGGCACCGTTTTTCCAACAGCATTTGCCCGCTTTGCTTTTCTGTGTCACATTTTGGTAATTCTTGGCAATATTTGAAATGTTTTCATTATTATTATATCTGCGATGGTGATCTGTGATCAGTGATCTTTGATGTTACTGCTACACAACTTGCTGAAGGCTCAGATGATGGTTAGTGTTTTTTAGAAAATGGACTCAAATGATGACCAAAATCTGTCACAGAAGTGATGACAACTGACATTAAACGTATGTTTTTTGTTTTTTTGGGTTTTTTTTGCTGTTGTTGTTTTGGCTACACCGCGAGGCATGTGGAACTTCCCCACAGGGATCAAACCTGTGCCCCATGCAGTGGAAGCGCAGAGTTTTAACCACTGGACCACCAGGGATGTCCTAAACATATGTTTTAAAGAATGATGATGGAATTAATTCTAAAAACCTCCTTTGGGCTTCCCTGGTGGCACAGTGGTTAAGAATCTGCCTGCCAATGCAGGGGACACGGGTTTGAGCCCTGGTCCGGGAAGATCCCACATTCCACAGAGCAGCTAAGCCCGAGCGCCACAACTACTGAGCCTGCACTCTAGAGCCCGCGAGCCACAACTACTGAGCCCGCGTGCCACAACTACTGAAGCCCACGCACCTAGAGCCCGTGCTCTGCAACAAGAGAAGCCATTGCAAGAGAAACCCGCGCACTGCAAAGAAGAACCAAAGCCAGCCAGCCATAAACAAATAAAGAAACAAACAAACAAACCTCCTTTGAGGATCCACCGTATTTCCAGCACTGTGCTGCATGTTGTATAGGATGTATAAGACATAGTTACGGCACAGAGGGACGCTCTGTTAGCACTGCCCAAACAAAGAGGACACCCACAACTTCATTGCTTTTCTATTCTACTTGCTGTAGTTGAATGACAGTGAACCCTGCCTTTCTCCCTTCCTACCAGGGGTCACTTCTTCAGCAAGGTAGTGGGGATGGTGGCATGAACCGGTCTGTGGTCACTGCTTACGGTTCACCCAACCATCGGCCCCTGCTCAGACATCATAACTTCCCCCAAAGTTTCCTCTTCTGTACGTAAGAGAAGTTGGGAAATTCCCCAGTCCTGTACTTGGCTCTAAGGAGAAGCTCCAAAAATATTAGTTCCCTTTGTCCCCTCTCCATCCTCCCAAGGGCTACGAAAGAAGAGCTGTGTGTTCTGGAAGCCCGGCTCCAAGTTCAACCATTTGATAGACTAAAATGTTTCTTAATAAAAGAGAAACTAGAAACTTGCGAAGAGAATGCCTGCCTTTTTGTAGAAACATGGCTTTTAAGTTGTTTGTTAATGATATCTAGGTTCAATGGAACTATAATGATTAGAGAATCAAATCTCTGTCAGAGCAGAAGTCTATGGGATTTTTCTAGAGAGAAGGCCGTTAAAAGACACCTTCTCTACCAAATTCTTATTTTACCTCCTACGATTTCTTCCCAACTAAGATATCCTATCTTTGCTAGCTATTTCTCCAGCCTGTTGCATCTTGCCTACAAAGATAACAAACAAATTAACATTAATAAAGCTCAGTCTTGCTGGCAGGTTGGATGAGAAGGCTTTCAATATGAGAAATTGCCCTGGAAGTATGGTGGAAGGTAACATGGGTTATAACGTGAACCGCTTTGCGGGGCAGAAATTGAGACACAGATGTAGAGAACAAATGTATGGACACCAAGGAGGGAAAGGGGTGGGATGGGGGCAGTGGTGGTGGGATGAACTGGGAGATTGGGATTGACATGTATACACTGATGTGTATAAAATTGATGACTAATAAGAACCTGCTGTATAAAAAAATAAAATTCAAAAATTCAAAAAAAAATTTAAAAAGAAAACTCTGTGAATGTTATATATATAAGTATATGTTATATGTATATATCAAATCAATCAATCAATCAATCACGATGAATGTTCAGCAGTTCCTAGTGGTGACCTCTTGTTATAGCAAGGAAATGAACTCAATGTGTAGACAAATTCAGAAATGAGGGGAGAAACACAAGGGTTATTCTTCTACCCCTCGAATCTCACTTAAAACATTCAGGTACAAGGGACTTTCCCAGCGGTCCAGTGGTTATGACTCCGCCTTTCAATGCAGGGGGCGTGGGTTTGATCCCTGGTTGGGGAACTAAGATCCCACATGCCTTGGGGTGCAGCCAAAAAATTAAAAAATAAATAAATAAAAATAAATAAATTGCACATATCTTAAAAAAAATTTCGGATGTGAAATAATTGTGTTTAAATGAAGAATCTAGGCCAACTCACTCAGCTTGTTGAACTCTGGTGCCAAGGAGACCAAAGGCTTCCCCCCAGGGGACTAAGGGATTCAAACACAGGCACATTTTCTTCCATCATCACCACCTCTAATCCTGCTTTGTCACCTCAAAAACAATGCTGTAAATTCCCAAGGGATTTAAGAAAGCAGTGTAGACAGAACCTTCTCAACACTCCTGGGGAAAGCGTGTCTTTATATTTTCTTTAATATATCAGTAGCATCCTCTTCACATTCAAGGGCCTGCCTGATCTTAAAAAATAAACTTAAGAAACTTATATAAGTGAATAATGTTGAAGTTCATGTTCAAGGGCAGCATGCCTCTTGACAAAGGAGACTTGGACGCGTAAGAGCCTCACATTTGTAAGTGCTTTAGATCCTGATTTCCTTTTAGGTCACAGGTCTCTTTTCCCTTGCCAACCTCATACATAATGCAGTGGTATCCGCTTTCAGTGAAAGCTTGATTGATTTCTTCTCTTTCAAAAGCAATCATGAGAATGAAGCAATTAAACTTAATAACACACAGTAGAAAGAAAACAGCGCTGTTTGTGTTTCAGTCTTACCTCAGGAAGATCATATGGCTTTTGCATAATTTTAAAGAATTTTATAACAATAGTTACATGGATTTTTTGGGGGGGGTATACTCTTAATTGAATCAACCTGTCCAAACAGCTCACAATTTATGAAGTTGAAGTGTTCTTAAGTAATTGGATAGGAGGTTTCTTAGTAGGATATTAAAGGGCATTTCGAGTGAATAAGGACAGCATTGTAGATGTAACTTACGGCTTGGGTTTATCTTACAAATAGGCAGATATTAATGACCGAATGTCCTATCTCTTCCAAAATGATAGAGAGCAACAAATTATTGTCATTTATTTTAATCAGCAAAGATTTTAAAACTTCCTGAAGTGTTTCTTTAAATTTTTAATTAACTTCTTCATTTAGATTTCCCTCCTAATCAACATGCAGGTACACTCGGTAACTACTTCTTTCTTGTTCTTATTAATCTGCCAATGTTATGCTTTTTATAAAAATACAGAGAATACTTTTTATAAACTAATTGGAACCAAATAAATTAAATCTACATTTTATTTCTTTATTTCAAATAAATTTATTTATTTTATTTATTTAGTTTTGGCTGCGTTGGGTCTTCGTTGCTGCGTGCGGGCTTTCTCTAGTTGCGTTGAGCAGGGGCCGCTCTTCATTCCAGCGTGCGGGCTTCTCACTGCGGTGGCTTCTCTTGTTGCGGAGCACGGGCTCTAGGCGTGTGGGCTTCAGTAGTTGTGACTCATGGGCTCTGGAGCACAGGCTCAGTAGTTGTGGTGCACAGGCTTAGTTGCTCCGCGGCAAGTAGGATCTTCCTGGACCAGGGCTGGAACCCGTGTCCCCTGCATTGGCAGGCAGATTCTTAACCACTGCACCACCAGGGAAGCCCCTACATTTTAGTTCTAATCTAATTTTCACAAAGTTTTAGAAGTTTGAGTTCGGGGCTTTCCTAAAAGGGAAACCCCGGAGTAATTCTTAGCTCTGAGGTTTTTCACAGCACCTTACCAATAAATATAATCTATCCATTTAGGTAGAAAATTTAAAAACTTTTTAAAGATATTTTGGCTGTTCTAATAGGTGTGTAGTAGTGCTACAGCAACTCTCATTCATTTCTGATGGGAATGCAAAATTGTACAACCACTTTGGAAGATAGCTTGGTAGTTTCTTAGAAAATTAAACCTACTCTTAGCGTACAATCCAGCAATCACACTCTTTGGTATTTACCCAAATGAACTGAAAATTTGTGTTCACACAAAAAACATGAACACAAGTTTATCTCAGCTTTATTCATAATTGCCGAAACTTGGAAGCAACCAAGATGTCCTTCAGGAGGTGAATAGATAAATAAATTGTGGTACCTCCAGACAATGGAATATTATTCATCACTAAAAAGTAATGAGCAATCAAGCCATGAAAAGAGAAGGAAGAACCTTAAATGCATACTACTTCCTGAAAGAAGCCATTTTGGAAAGGCTCCATAGTGTATGATTTCAACTATATGACATTCTGGAAAAGACAACTATGGAGACAGTAAAAAAATTAGTGGTTTCCAGGGGTTAGAGGGCGGGAGGATTTTTAGGGCAGGAAACTATTCTGTGTGATACTATAACGATGGACGTCATTATACATTTGTCCAAGCCATAGAATGTACAACACCAAAAGTGAACCCTAACATGCACTATGGACTTTGGGTGATTCTGATGTGTCAGTATAGGTTCATCAGTTGTAACAAATGTACCACTCTGGTGCTGGATAGGGGGAGAAGGTATGTGTGTGTAGGGATAGAGGGATATGAGAACTCTGTACTCTCTGCTTCATTTCGCTGTGAGCCTAAAACAGCACTAAAAAGTAAAGTTTTGATTTAAAAAATGTATTGAGCCCTTCCTACTTTGAGCTAAGCAATGTGCTAGAGATACAAAGATGGATTCTGACAACATATCTGCCCTGAAGAAAGAGCTCACAGTCTCAAAGGGAGACAGAAACAAAGAAACACTTGATGCTTTAATGGAATGATGGGTGTTGCTACCGTGAAAGTATATCTTCCATATAGGGAGATCCAAAGATGGGATTTTCTTCTATGGGATGGGGAGCACAAGGAAAGGATTTCCAGAGGAAATGGCAGTGAGGTTTGGTGAGACGGTGGTGGTTAGAGTTCTTTTCTACTGTGCTACAGCCAGACACCAAAGAAATGATTCTTAGTGTTGTCTCCTTTCCACTCCCTAAAAAATGTGTAACTGAGGGCTTTCCTGGTGGTGCAGTGGTTGAGAGTCCGCCTGCCGATGCAAGGGACACGGGTTCGTGCCCCGGTCTGGGAAGATCCTACATGCCGCTGAGCGGCTGGGCCCATGAGCCATGGCCACTGAGCCTGCGTGTCTGGGGCCTGTGCTCCGCAACGGGAGAGGCCACAATAGTGAGAGGCCCGCGTACCTCAAAAAAAAAAAAAAAAAAAAAAGTGTAACTGAGAGGGAACTAGGGAGGGAGACATACCAACCGATGTTTTTCTTGCTCTTATGAGCAGCCCAGGATGAGGTCCAGATAACCATTGAAAATATTAAAAGATTCTATTCTTCAAACATTTTTTCAGTACCTGTTAGGAACCAAATGATGAGTGGAAGAGAATTTGGTCAAGTTCATGAACTACATAATCAACCCATGCTTCAGCCTCCAGCTTTTCTCACTTTATATTCTGTCCCCCGTGATATCGGGACTAGCCCTAGACAGAAATATCTGGAAGCACATCCTTGTCTCAGGTGAATATCTCCAGCTGCACGTTTGACATCTCCACTTGAATGTCTCGAAAGCACCTTTAATACTACGTGCTGAAAACTGAGTTCACACACTTTCGCTCTAAACCTAGGCCTCCTCCAGTTCTTAGCTCATGATTGGCATCACTCTCTGTGCAGCTGCGCAGACGGACCCCAAGGAGCTATCGCAGTCATGGCTCTTCCTGTCTTACCCCCAACATCTGCGTCCCAGTCCTGCTGTTGGACCTTCGTATTCCTCAAGTGTATGCTCTTCTCTTCATCTCTTCCTCTGGCTCCGGACGCACAGGCTCAGCGGCCATGGCTCACGGGCCCAGCCGCTCCGTGGCATGTGGGATCTTCCCGGACCGGGGCACAAACCCGTGTCCCCTGCATCGGCAGGCGGACTCTCAACCACTGCACCACCAGGGAAGCCCCAACACTCACTTTTTATCTCCCCCCAATCCCTTTTCCCCTGCACAAAAATGGAAACTTGAGCACATCCTTCCACTTAAAATCCGTAGTATCATAAATAATAAAGATTTAGGGAATTCCCTCGTGGTCCAGTGGTTAGGACTCTGCGCTTCCACTGCAGGGAGCACAATCCCTGGTAGGGGAACTAACATCCTGCAAGCCGCATGGCCAAAAATAATAATAATAAAGATTT
Source organism: Hyperoodon ampullatus (assembly GCF_949752795.1). NCBI lineage: Eukaryota > Metazoa > Chordata > Mammalia > Artiodactyla > Ziphiidae > Hyperoodon > Hyperoodon ampullatus. Next base: position 87,421,626 of record NC_136924.1, on the reverse strand, counting down.
AGTTTCTGTCCCTGGTTCCTGGCATATAGCTCCTAAAACCCTTGGAATCTCTGGAGTGATGAGAATATCTTTTGTATGCTATTGAGGTGACTGGTGTCTGGGGACGCCTAGATAGCTCTAGGCTAGGGACTGTTCACCAGGAAAGACCAAACCATGTGATTAGAGGGTTGGACCTTTCCGCACCCCCGCCCCCCACCGGATCTTTGGAGAGGGGAGAGGGGCTGGGGGTTGAGACCAATCGCCAAGTCCAATCACCAATGACCAATGATTTAACCATTTGTGCCTGTATAATGAAACCTCCATAAAATCCTCTAAATAATGGAGTTTGGAGAGCTCCTAGTTGGTGAACACATCAAGGTACTGGGAGGATGGCCCACCCACCCAGAAAGGTCATGGAAGCTTCGAGCCTCTTCCCCCATACCCTGCCCTACGCATCTTTTCCACTGGCTGTTCTTGAGTTCTATCTTTTATAATAAACCAGTAACAGCAAGTAAAGCAATTTCCTCAGCTCTGTGAGTCATTCTAGCCAATTCCTAAATCTGAGGAGATGGTTCTGGGAATCCCCAAATTATAGTCAGTCATTCAGAAGTAAGAGTGTTCCTGGACTTGCAGTTGGCATCTGAGGTGGGAGCAGTCTTGTGGGACTGAGCCCTTCAACCTGTGGGGTCTGACGCTAACCCCGGGTAGATAGTATCAGAATTGAATTGAATTGTTGCACATCTAGTTGGCATCAAAGATTTGGAGTCATGGTGTTGGAAAAGACAGAAGTGGTGTCAGAAGTGGTATAAGTAAAAACAGCCCAGAACCCTTCAAAGGGTTTGCATTGTTTATGGACCAAAGACCAAAATCCCTTAAGGTCCCACAAAGTGCTGCACACTCTCTGGCTCACGCCTACTCCTTTTTCAGCCTAACTGTGAGCTGTTCTCCTCGGTCACCAGTGCTGCAGGCACCCCGGAGTCCTCTCAGTCCCTTGAATATGCCTCCTCTATCACCCCTTTCTGCGGATCTTGGCTCAAATATTACTTCCCGAGGGATTTTTTTTTTTTGATGTGGACCATTTTTAAATTCTTTATTGAATTTGTGACAATATTGCTTCTGTTTTATGTTTTGTTTTGTGGCCCTGAGGCATGTGGGATCTTAGCTCGCCAACCAGGGATCGAACCCCCTGCATCAGAAGGCGAAGTCTTAACCACTGGACCATCAGGGAAGTCCCACATCCTGGGGGATTTTTGTCTTCAACACCCTCCCCTCAACACACACCAAAACTAGACCCACTGCCCTGTTTTGTGCTTTCAGAGCAGTGTACTTTCGCATCAGAGCAATTATCACAGTTCATCAATATAAATTTGGATGATTATTTATTGTCTGTTTCCCCGTTAGAATGGAAGTTCCCCTAAGTGTAGGGACCATGGCTGTTTTGTTCATCATTGTAACCCAACTCTTAGGAGAGTGCCTGTTCTATAACAAACAATAATAAATATTAAATTCATCGTGTTTTGTAGTAGAGTGAGGAGAAAGGGCTGCTAAGCACTTTTCATGAGAGGAGAGACCTTTAAGATGCAGGAATGAAAAAGGGCCACTAAGCCACTTTCTAAAAGTTCAAGGAAAATAATAAATTTCTCTGCAAAAAGGCTTCATGGGTTAACTATAAGGTCAAGTTATTTGATTTTAGTGAAAGGAGATGCGTCAGTATGGTATCTCTGATAACCCAACCTCACCAGAAGCTCTGATTGTAAGATTTATTTACCTTTGACTAAAGATCAAATTAATGGATACATGTATGTATGTATGTATATAAATAAAGCAGTGCAGTTTTGTAGACAATATGAGATGCAGTAAAGGAGTAATAGAAAGCTGGTCAGCTTTGGAATACCAGTAACTCCAAGATTGGTATATAACCTTGGGCATGTTACTTGATATCTTTTAGTCTACGTTTCCCCATGTGTAAAATGGGTTTAATAGTTTTAAATCAGATAGGGCTGTAAGGATTAAAAATGAAATAATACATTTAAAATACAGTCTTTGGCAACTAGTAGTGAATATAGCCTCATGGTTAAGAGGAAGGCTTCTGAAGCCAAATTGCTTATAATTTCGAGCTCCAGTACTCTTGCCGTGTAACTTTGAGCAGGTTACTTACTTCTCTGTGACTTAGTCTGTATATCTGTGAAATAAAGATAATATAGGGACTTCCCTGACAGTCTAGTGGTTAAAACTCCGTGCTTCCAGTGCAGGGGGCGTGGGTTCGATCCCTGGTCAGGAAAGTAAGATCCCACATGCCATGCAGTGAGGCCCCCCAAAAAAGATAATATAAACTTCCTCACAGGATTGTTATAAGGAATTAGAAGTATGTAAAACACTTCGAATAGTGGCTGACATATAGTCGTGCTAAATAAGTGTTAGATATTGTTAAGGGGCGTGTGAGTGCTACTTCTAACGTGACAGGTTGTCACGTGGAAGCTGCGGACTTCCTCAGTGGACACCTCCAGACCTGCCATTCCCATCAGTGCTGGGACCCATGGGACAGATAAAAGTCACATGCCCAACATATTCCCGTGGCAGATCCTCATTTTTAGACACCATCCCCTCCCTCAATTCTTACAGCAGGAAAGTAAAGAACTGACAATAACTTGTCATTGTCACAACAATCGAAGTCCGTTCGTTGTGGTGACTTGTCGGGCTCCAGCAGGAGTCTAGTGGTCAAGAAAATGTCTCAGCTTCTCTTCCTGCTTCCTTATTGTTCCCCAGGAAAGAGTGTGTTCAACAGACCATCAGGTCTGAGGGTGCTGACTGGGGCATCCTACTAGGGGTGGAGCCTGATTGGGATGGGGAATAAATAAATCTGTGGTGTGCAAAACAAAAACAAAACAAAAAAAGTGTTAGATATTGTTAGCAGCAGTAGTTCTCCTTGCCTAGTAAATATTAGGTTTCATGACCTGTTCAAAATTTTGTGTCAAGGGCTTCCCTGGTGGTGCAGTGGTTGAGAGTCCGCCTGCCGATGCAGGGGACGCGGGTTCGTGCCCCGGTCCGGGAAGATCCCACATGCCGCTGAGTGCCTGGGCCCGTGAGGCATGGCTGCTGAGCCTGCTCGTCTGGAGCCTGTGCTCCGCAACGGGAGAGGCCATAGCAGTTAGAGGCCCGCGTACCACAAAAAAAAAAAAAAAAAAAAAATTTGTGTCAATTCAGGAAAAATAATATGAATCATTTTGAAAGAGTCACCAGGTGTAAGATTAACCTCATTAAAAAAAAAAAAGTTTGTGTATCCGTTCACCTGCTGGAGAACATCTTGGTTGTTTCCAAGTTTTGGTAACTATGAATAATGCTGCCATAAACATGTGTATGCAAGTTTTTGTGTAGACATAACTCTTCAGCACACTTGAGTAAATACCAAGGAACACAATTGCTGGATTGCATGGTGAGAGTATGTTCAGTTTTGTAAGAAACTGCCAAACTGTCTTCCAAAGTGGCATTTTGCATTAAGCCAGCAAAGAAGGAGAGTTCCTGCGGTTCCTGTGGCTCCTTGCCAGCATTTGGTATTATCCGTGTTTTGGATTTTCACCATTCTAATAGGTGTGTAGTGAGATCTTATTGTTTTAATTTGTAACTCCCTAATAATATATAATGTTGAGCATCTTTTCATATACTTACTTGCCATCTGTATATCTTCTCTGTTCAAGTCCAGTGCATTTAAAAAAACTTTTTTGGGGGGTGCCTTGCCACATGACTTGCGGGATCTTGTTTCCCCAACCAGGGATTGAACCCAGGCCCTGGCACTGAAAGCGCTGAGTCCTAACCACTGGACCACCAGGGAATTGCCGTCCAGTGCATTTTTAATCAGGTTGTTTGTTCATTTTCTTATTGCGAGGCTTTTCCCCCCCAGACACCAAATATATGGTGTCTTTTCCAACACCATCAATTCTCCAATTCTCTTGACACCAGCGTGGTATCCAACAATTCCATTCATCTGGCAATGTCTACCTGGAGTTAGCATCAGATCCCACAAGTTAAAGGACTCAGGCTCAAAAGACTGTCCCACTTCAGATGCCAACTGCAGATGACATACCCAGGCTACATACAGTTTTGCCTGACCAACTACAAATTCAGGGGTTTTCATGAACCACTCTCATGTTCTATAATTTGCTACAATGGCTCACAAAACTCAGGAAAGCATTTTAATTATATTTAGGATAAAGGATACAACTCATGAAGAGTCAAATGGAGAGATTCACAGGGCAAAGTATGGGGGTAGGAGGAATCAAGAAGCTTCCACACCCACTCTGTATATACCACCCTCCTAGTACTTTAATGGGTTCACCAACTCTCTTAGAGCTCAATGTCCAGCCTCCCTTTCCCTCCTGAGGTTGGTGGGTGGAGCTGAGAGCTCTGCCTCTAACCATTAGGTCTAGGTTATCTAAGGGCCCCACCATGAGCCACCTCATTAGCATAAATCCATTGTGGTGGAAGAGGCTGGTTATGAATAAAAAGATACTCCTATTACTCAGAAAATTCCTAGGGTTTTAGGAGTTCTGTGTTAGGAACTGAGGCAAAGACCAAATATATTTTCACCATACCCAATTATTGTTGAGTTTTAAGAGATCTTTGTATATTTTGGATAACAGTCCATCATTAGATATGTCTTTTGCAAATGTTTTCTCCCAGTCTGTGGCTTGTCTTTTCATTCTTTTGGTAATGTCCTTCACTGAGCAGAAGTTTTTAATTTTAATGAAAAATAGCTCATCAATTATTTCTTTTATGAATCATGCTTCTGGGGTTATCTTTTTTCTTTCTTTCTTTTCTTTCTTTTATTTTTTTGGCTGTGATGCACAGCTTCTGGGTTCTTAGTTCCCTGACCACGGATTGAACCCATGCCCTTGGCAGTGAAAGTGCAGAGTCCTAACCACTGGACCACCAGGGAATTCCTCTGGTGTTATATTTAAAAAGGCATCCACCATACTCATGGTTATCTAGGTTTTCTCCTAATCTATCTTCTAGGAGTTGTATACTTTTTACATTTAGGTCTATGATCCATTTTGAGTTAAGTTTTGTGAAGGATGTAAAGTCTGTGTCTAGATTCTTTTTTTTTTTTTTTTCTTTTTTGATGTGGATATCCGGTTGTTACAGATTTTGCTCCTTTGTCAAGTGTATATTTTGAGTTAAAAAAAGGTATGGCACAGATTAACATTTTGCTATGCTACCCTTTGTATAAAAATAAAGATTAGGCTTTAGAGAATACATATATGTAGTTACCTAAATATCCATAAAATGTCTCAGAAAGAGTTACACTCCTTACTGCAACAAAAACAAAATCAAAACAAACTTACAGGGCTTCCCTGGTGGCGCAGTGGTTGAGAGTCTGCCTGCCGATGCAGGGGACGCGGGTTCGTGCCCCGGTCCGGGAAGATCCCACATGCCGCTGAGTGGCTGGGCCCGTGAGCCATGGCCGCTGAGCCTGCGCGTCCGGAGCCTGTGCTCCGCAACGGGAGAGGCCACAACAGTGAGAGGCCCGCGTACCGCAGAAAAAACAACAACAACAAAAAAAACCAAACTTACAATATTAGTTGTTTTGGAAAGGAAAAATTGGGCAGCTAGGGGTTAGGGATAGAAAGACTTTTCCTGTATATCATTTCTCAGTTTGGATTAATGTGAATGAATTACCTATACTAGTCAAATGACAAAACTAGAACAACTTAGTAGCAAGTTTGATGTCCTTTACTTAAGGGAAATATTCCGTGGATTTGGGGAGTCCAGTGCCTCAGGAACAGTGGAGCAAGATCTGGGGCAAGAGCGAGTTTTACAGAGTATTAGAAGAGGTAACGTGGAAATAGGGCATGATGGGCTAGGAGGTAGGGGATTTCCTTATAAGGCCAGCCATCCTATTTTCTATGGTCAGGTAAGCTAGTGAAAGCTGAGTTAGAGGATTTTGATTGGTTAGGTTCAGTTTCTTGACAGGTGTTTCCCATAAACACAGGCTGATTTAGGTTGAAATTTGTGACGTGGGCCAGGCCATGGAGGCTGGCTTCGTTTTGTGAGTCCCAGTGTACAAGTTGTCTTGATCAATACAGAAAAAGAAAATATAAAATATGCAAAAATTACAAAGTTTTTTTTTTGTGTGTGTGTGTGTGTTTCTCTTCTGGAAGATGTATTTTATGCATATATAAGCAAATATGTATTTATCTTTTCTACCTGGAATAGAGTTTGGCTTAGGATAGGCGATAAACCAGACTAGGGAAGAATGACACTCCAGAAGGAATCCAGCTTGACTACAAAAGCTAGCAGTCTTCAACTGAAGATTTTTTTATTTTATTTTATTGAAGTATAGTTGATTTACAATGTTGTATTTAACTTCTGCTGTACTATAGCAAAATGACTCGGTTATACATACATATATTCTTTTTCACATTATTTTCCATTATGGTTTATCACAGGATATTGAATATAGTTCCCTGTGCTGTACCGTAGGACCTTGTTGTTTATCCATTCTATATATATTTATTTATTTATTTTTTTTGCGGTATGCGGGCCTCTCGCTGTTGTGGCCTCTCCCGTTGCGGAGCACAGGCTCCGGACGCGCAGGCCCAGCGGCCATGGCTCACAGGCCCAGCCGCTCCGCGGCACGTGGGATCCTCCCAGACCGGGGCACGAACCCGTGTCCCCTGCATCGGCAGGCAGACTCTCAACCACTGCGCCACCAGGGAAGCCCTATCCATTCTATATATAATAGTTTGCATCTGCTAACCCCAAACTCCCAATCCATCCCTCCCCCACACTCCCTCCCCTTTGGCAACCACAAGTCTGTTCTCTATATTTGTGAGTCTGTTTTTGTTTCATAGATATGTTCCTTTGTGTCATATTTTAGATTCCACATATAAGTGATATCATATGGCAGTTGTCTCTCTTTCTGACTTATTTCGTTTAGTATAATTTCTAGGTCCATCCATATTGCTGCAAATGGCATTATTTCATTCTTTTAAATGGCTAATATTCCACTGTATATACGTACCACATCTTCTTTATCCATTCATCTGTCGAAGGACATTTAGGTTGCTTCCATGTCTTGGCTGTTGTAAATAGTGCTGCTATGAACATTGGGGTGCCTGTATCTTTTTGAATTATGGTTTTCTCTGGATATATGCCCAGGAGTGGGATTACAGGATCATATGGAAACTCTATTTTTAGTTTTTTGAGGAACCTGCACATTGTCTTCCATAATGGCTGCATCAACTGGTGTTTTTAATAGCTTATTTAATTTTGCAATACCAAAGCAAAAAAAAAAAGTTTTCTGTATCATTTAATCTACCTGCATTGGTATTTCCCTGGCAGGTGGCTGCAGAATCACATTAGTTCAGTTACAGAATTTTGCACTATATTAGGCACAACTATTTCCCTTGGGTCCTCATTAAATGCCTATAGCATTTGTGCTAAAAACAAACAAACAAAAAAAAACCAAACAAAAACTCCATTGCATTATTCTACATACCCTTAGAGAAATAAAAAAAGTGAATGAATATCTTCTCTCAAAGGGTTAAATTCAGAATTTTTTTTTTTTAAAACCCACTGGAAAATGGCTTCCACATTCCAAAGGATAAGGAAGGAAAACTATGAAATCCTTTTGAATGGATTTGTTCAGCAGGGGAAGAGCTGGCTCATTTTCCACGTGGGCTGCCAAGTTCACCAGGCGTGGGGGGAAATGATTTTATTCTTTCTTACTTCACATACATTTTTAAACTGCAGTCTTATGGAAATGAAAATCCCATTTGGAGATCAGATTCTTCAGATGGATTTAATTTATATACCATTTGACCAAGTCAATCAGGCCAGGCTTAGTAGATGGCTTTTTTCATTACAATGTTGTGGGCTTTGCTGAGGAATCTTTTTTTTCTAGGTTACAGAAAGTCGATGTAGCAAGTACTGCATCTAATTTAGGTTTTGTAGCTAATTATCTGTGGACTGCATGAAAATTTTCTTCTGAGCAATAATTACGTTGCCTCTCCTTAAAAACAAACTTTCTGAATTATTGTCTGATTTAACCTTCTAAAATCTAGAGTTTTCCCCAGATTCACTGGTAGCTAAATATGATCAAGGGAACTGAGTTCAGCCTGTAGCTTGTGTAGTTGTCAGAAATGTGCAAGGATGGAGCAGACCAGGGCAAGAAAACAATACAAGCAAAGCTTCTCCTCTAAGAGGTCAGACTCTGTCTCATTCTAAGAAAGGGCCCAGTGTCCAAACTTTGCTGCTACGCCTCCTTTTTCTTATTGTTTGAAAATACCAATAAGTTCATTTTCTGTATCTTACAGAGCTGAAGCCTGTTGCATTTAACAGATAATTGCGTACCAGCAAGTGCACCCACACGAAAATGTGTGCCCTGGGATTAACAGAAGAAACTTTAGCCACTATTCTCCCTTCAAGGGAAGTTGGAGTAAAGCATGCCTCCTGCCACTTCATTATGTCAGAGGTTTGTGTCTCCCGTTAGTAAATCCACAGAGAGCAGGGACTTCCTGCCAGCCAAATGGTGTAGATGGAATAGATTCAAATATTTGAGACAGAACCTGCATTGTGTCTGGTCTTTTCACAGACGTTTTCTCTAGCTGAGGGAGTCTGTGCGAACGCCCTGCTCTCTCCACAGCCTCCCTGTGCCTCTAGGAATTGCTTCTCTCCTTTTTCTAGGCTTTCTCCATCCCCTTCTCCAACCGGAAGAAGATTTCTGAATTCTCTGCCAGAGACTCTACAAATCCTGGCACATAGTAGGTGTTCAGTCAGTATTTTCTGAATAAATAAAAATACCAAATTATGACATACCTGATCTGTTTGCCAGAAGGCTGGACATGATCAAAACCCTTTCTGCCCATGTGGATCTTGATAGCCAAGAATTCTGGGGCAGGAAGCATTTTGAAGACCTTTCATTGCTGTGAGCTTGAAGAGATCTGTCATTGATATGCCAGCAATGTAAAGAGCTGCATGGGAGGCAATGGAGAGGAGACATGACATGCTTTACAAGTGCTAAAATGCATCATTTGTTTTGGGTAAACTAACTTTTGTTACTTAAAGTTAACTTCCATATCAATGGCCTGGAGAAGTTGATGACAGAAGTGACTAGGTTCACTAACAGTTCTCAGAGATGCTAACAGATGTGAAACGCACACCATTCGTGAAACACACAACCATTTTTTTTGGTGTTTTTTTTTTTTTTTTTTGGCTGCATTGGGTCTTCGTTGCTGCATGTGAGCTTTCTCTAGTTGCGATGAGCAGGGCTACTCTTCATTGTGGTGCGCGGGCTTCTCATTGCGGTGGCTTCTCTTGTTGCGGAGCACAGGCTCTAGGTGTGCGGGCTTCAGTAGTTGTGGCACGTGGGCTCAGTAGTTGTGGCGCACGGGCTTACCTGCTCCGTGGCATGTGGGATCTTCCCCGACCAGGGCTCGAACCCGTGTGCCCTGCATTGGCAGGCGGATTCTTAACCACTGCACCACCAGGGAAGTCCCCACACAATCGTTTTGCTGACTGATAAACTAAAGGACTGGCAAAGCTTTTGGCAAATGATTGAAAGTCAGCATGTGGGAACTTGGACTACAATTTGGGAGTGGATCTTCTGAAACCATTTAACTCTACTAAACAAACCAACAAACCTACTCTCATATTTTATAAAACACAAAGGAAATCATCTTAGGATCTAGTGTTCATCATTAGCTCTAGTGTTATACGAACGGCACAGCTTATTTGATAATTCACAATATTAGAAACTGGTCAGAGGAGAGGATGCTCCTCATCTCAGCATGGTACCCCCTTGGGCAGGCAGTGTGTGCCCTGACTGCTGTGCCACAGGCCAGGTAAGGAGACCCAGCCTGGCCAGATATCCACATGGACTCGAGAGAAAAAGCAATGAGAATTTCCTCTTCTGCCTTAGCTCACTGAACCAGAGGAGCCTCAGGACTCTGGAGAGGGCCGTTTTGCATCTCTGTGCTGGGATTTTACAAATTACTACCTCATAGGGTTGGGAGGATTAAATGAGTTAATCCACATATAATTCTTAGAACAATGTCTGGCAGAAGTAAAGACAATAAATTCTCCTTCTCCTGGAACTTCCCTGGTGGCGCAGTGGTTGAGAGTCCACCTGCCAATGCAGGGGACACGGGTTCATGCCCCGGCCTGGGAAGATCCCACATGTCGCGGAGCGGCTGGGCCCGTGAGCCATGGCCGCTGAGCCTGCGCGTCCGGAGCTTGTGCTCCGCAATGGGAGAGGCCACAACAGTGAGACGCCCGCGTACCGCAAAAAAAAAAAAAAAAAAAAAAAAAAAATCCGCCCGCCAGTGCAGGTGATATGGGTTCGACCCGTGGTGCAGGAAGATCCCACATGCCACGGAGCAACTAAGCCCGTGCGCCACAGCTACTGAGCCTGCACTGTAGAGCCCGCGAGCCACAACTACTGAGCCTGGGCGCCTAGAGCCCATGCTCTGCAACAAGAGAAGCCACCGCAATGAGAAGCCCATGCACCGCAGTGAAGAGTAGCCCCCACTCACCGCAACTAGAGAAAGCCCACGTGCAGCAACGAAGACCCAACGCAGCCAAAAATAAATCAATAAAATTAAAAATAATAGTAATAAATAAATTCTCCTTCTCCTCTCCTTCCTCTCCCTCACCCTTTCCCTCCTCTTCCCCTCCTCCTCCCTTTCACCGTCCCTTCCCCCCTCCTACTTATTATTATTTTTACCATCATCTCAGGTCTTGGCAGGTCCAAAACCTCCACCACTGCTTGAACATTTCCTGAAGGAAACAGATGTATTAACTCTCTACTAAGCTCTTCTAGAGAAACTAGCATTAATGAGCACCAACTATGTTACAGGCAGAAAGGCTTTACTTATGACTCTTTCACTCCTCACAATAATGCTAAAAAAGTAATGATGATTACTCACATTTTAGAGATGAGGAAACAGGCACGAGCAAGTCAGGTGAAGCCCAAAGTTTCCTGGAAAATGGTTGGCTTGGATTTGGAAAGGTCTATTCAGTACCCATTTCTCGTCACCCACATATGAGGTAGAGATCATAGATCCCTGCCATTTGGGTAGAGCAGGTTTTGCACTTTCCCAGGCCACTGCCTGCCCAGCGGGTACCCTCTGCAGTGCTGTCTTGTCCTGACAAAAGCACCTTTCAGCAGTCACATGTAGGCTTTGTCTGGATTCTCAGAGGCCCTAGGAATCTCAAATCTTCAGGTGCCAAAATTCAGGTAACCTATGAACCGTTACCAAGAACGCGCGCTTTGATTTCCAAAGTTTTTATAAGAGGAAATCCTAAACTCCGTGTGTGATGTGCTGAAATTGTTTGTACAGGTGAGGTGCCTGAGATCTCAGGGTGGGGACAGGGCAAGGTGAGGGAGGTACGCAGGACACAAAATTTAGTAAGACACCTTCATGCAAGCACAGGCGTGGCATTCTCCCGTCCCAGGCGTTTTCTGTCCCAGGCGTCTCTCCTCACCCTAGTCCCCGCCTGACTAGTCAGCAAACACTGAATAGCTCCGGGTACCTACGTGGGGACGGAAGGCAGTAGAAAAGTGGTTTGAGGCCAAATCCTAGGGAGCCTTCAGAGCCGTACCTGAGAGTCTGCGTATTACACCACTGGCCAGCGTTTCTCCAAGTGTGGTGTTGGAATCATCTTTTCTTTTAACTTCAGAATTCTCAAATTGACTAGAAAGGTGTCTTCTACAGAGAATACATGTTAGCTTGGCTGAGTCCTTTGGAAACCTTCTTCCTTTCTGGGAAAGAGATAAATGAGATGATGTTGGTAAAAGTATCTAGTAAAGTCATTATGAGTTCTATAATTTTCTTTAACATATTTTAGCCTGTATATTGGGATGTTACATGTGTACCACTTAGATTAGGCTCTAATTCAGATGCTACCAGCATTCTAATCTGGAAGGTACAAGCCAGTAACAGCCAAATGAAAGGCAAGATCCTCATTGGGTCTAGTTTTTAAAAATCAACTGTAAATGCCTTTTGGGGACAAATGTGAAAATCTGAGTACAGGCTGGGCATGAGAGAATATTAGGGATTACTGTTAATTTTATTCAACGTGATGGTGGTATTGTGATCATGGGGAAATGTATTAGGTTGTTAGAAATGCATCATAAAGTATTTAAGGGTGAAATATCATGATGTCTATAATTAACTATGTAATACCTGAGCAAATATGATAAAATGTTAAGAGTATTAGGACTAGGTGATGAGTATATGGGTGTTCATTAAACTATTCTCTCCACTTTTCTGTATGTATAAAAAAATGTTTATAATGAAAAGCTAAAGAAAAAAAAAATAACACGCAGTCCAGGGGTGGTGCTTTTCTTGCTTTCAGAGGCAGCTTTTGCAAATGCTTCTGTTACCAGTAACTTGACCAACCATGACACTTTATAATTTGCCAACCAAACATGAGAAATGGGTTTTACTGGTAAAAACAATGGCCTATGGAACAACAGGATAAATGTTGGAAATTAGATTTTTTTCTTCTGGCCAAATGAAAGATATTCAAGATATGTGATTTTTTGGGGCTTCCCTGGTGGCGCAGTGGTTGAGAGTCCGCCTGCCGATGCAGGGGACACGGGTTCGTGCCCCGCTCCGGGAAGATCCCACATGCCGCGGAGTGGCTGGGCCCGTGAGCCATGGCCGCTGAGCCTGTGCGTCCAGAGCCTGTGCTCCCCAACTGGAGAGGCCACAACAGCGAGAGGCCTGCGTACCACAAAAAAAAAAAAAAAAAAGATATGTGGTTTTTTTTTTTTTTCCACCTCACTGCGCAGCTTGAGGGATCTTAGTTCCCTGACCAGGGATTGAACCCGGACCCTCAGAAGTGAAAACGTGAAGTCCTAACCATTGGACCACCAGTGAATTCCCAAGATATGTGATTTTTCTAAAAATCACATTTCCCTCCCATTGTGTAGGTAGGGTGTACAAATCCCAAGAGGTCTGTAGCCTGTACCTTTAGCAATGATGCCCTAGGCTAAATCCTTCAAGGGGTCTCTCACGAGGAACACTGGAGGATTCTGGGTGCCTGACCCAATTCTCCCTTTGGATTCTTGGCTTTTACTTGAAGTAAAATTTTGGGGGGGCTTCCCTGGTGGCGCAGTGGTTGAGAATCTGCCTGCCAATGCAGGGAACACGGGTTCGAGCCCTGGTCTGGGAGGATCCCACATGCCGCGGAGCAACTAGGCCCATGAGCCACAACTACTGAGCCTGCGCGTCTGGAGCCTGTGCTCTGCAACAAGAGAGGCCGTGACAGTGAGAGGCCCGCGCACCGCGATGAAGAGTAGCCCTTGCTCGCCGCAGCTAGAGAAAGCCCTCGCACAGAAACAAAGACCCAACGCAGCCAAAAATAAATAAATAAAATACTGAATACATAACTACTTTAAAAAAAAAAAAAAGAAAGTCCCAAGTTGTCACCTGTGCTTCTGAGCCACTCGCTATAAATCAGGACTCCCATGACCCCCTCCTCAGGTTTAATAATTTGCTAGAATAGCTCACAGAAATCAAGAAGACATTTACATTTACCAGTTTATTATATAACGAAGGGTATAATAACAGATACAGAAGAACATCCAGATGAAGAGATACATAGTGCAAACCAGAAGGGTCCCAATCACAGGAGCTTCTCTCCTCATGGTTCATGAACCTGGAAGCTTCTGAACCCCATAATTCAGGGATTTTTATGGAGGCTTCATCCCATATGCATGATAGATTATTAACTCAAGCTCTAGCCCCTCTCCCCTCCCTGGAGGAGGGGAATGGGGCTGAAAGTTCCAAGCTTCTAATCAGGGCTTGGTCTTTTGGTGACCAGCCCCCATCCTGAATTTATCCAGGGGTCCACCAAGAGTTGCCTCATTAGAACAAAAGATGCTACTATCATCCAGGAAATTCCAAATGGTCTAGGAACTCTGAGTCAGGAGCTGAGGTCAGAGACTATATATTAAAACAAAAGATGCTCCTAGCACCTATATTGCTTAGGAAATTACAAAGACTTTAGGAGCACTGGCCAGGAGCAGGGCACAGCGACCAAAATATATATGTTCCTTATTAAATCACAGCATCACAATAAGATATGGAAAATATTATTGCGTCAAAGTAGCAGTGATTAACACTCTCAGGTCATCTGTGGAGCTATATATATGTGTGTGTGTGTGTGTGTGTGTATATATATATATATATATGTTTCTTTGGGTTTTTCTTGGCTGCACCTCGTGACTTGTGGAATCTCAATCAGGGACTGAACCTTCACCCTCAACAGTGAAAGCGCAGAATCCTAACCACTGGACTGCCAGGGAATTCCCTACATATATGTATTTATATACATGGACCAGAATCTATAGCATTTCGAGTGTACATTGATAGCTCTTTCTGATATAAATAAAATTCAATATTTTATTGATATAAAATTAAAATACTGTAAATGGTTTAATATAAAGTCCCGTTTTTATTTCCCTTTCTATCCACTTACATTCCATTATCCATTCTCCTGCTTACATCTTCAACTCTTTTGGATTTTTGCCCTTTTGACTTACCCTCCTGGCAGAGCCCTGACACTGGAGCAAGCCAGTATACCTGTCTTGGATTCCTACACAAAATCTGCAAACAACCCCATCCTCCCATCCAATGAGAGTGTAAAGGTCCTGTGGTCTGGCCAATCTCAATCAGTTTGGGTGTGAATCCCAGGACCAACTGGGAAGATTATAATTCCTTCCCCAAGGTATTTGGGGTTGAGATTCAGAGAGTCTTGTCAGTTTCTTCATGGCTAAAGATTTGAGCAAGAGTGCTATTTAAAATATTCAGTGATTGGAATGATATGGGCACTGGCCATTCAGAATGGATAGAAACCATGTGACAGTAGGAGGGGCCTGGGGGGCATCCTGATGCCTTTTGTTGTCCCTGTAGTTGCTGGGTCTTGGGAAGGATCTGGGAGTCCTAGGGAGGTAGTGTGCTTCAGGATTTTAAAATCTCTATGTGGGGAATTCCCTGGCATTCCAGTGGTTAGGACTCTGTGCTTTCACTGTTGGGCCCAGGTTCAATCCCTGCTCAGGGAACTAAGATTCTGCGACCCTTGCAGCACAGCCAAAAAAAAAAAAAAGATCTCTATGTGAAACTTGGGAGTTCTGAGCAGCCATACTTCCTGCCGTGTTGTCATATTGCCTCTGTAATAATTTATTTTAAAATACTTCCTTATAAACAGTGTAATGTACTTGTGTGTAAATTAACTTTAATCTACACTCTAGGGGAGGTTAGTTATCATTAGAGTTACCCTATTAAGAATTCACGCTCCAGAGGTGGTTAGTTATCATCTGAAGTGCCCTAATCAGGAATCCATACTCCCCAGGTGGCTACTTAAGCATTTCAAGGATCTTTATTGAAATTTATACCAGAAGGTTCATTAATTAGCATAAGGGATGTTAGAAATACATTTTCATTGGTGAAATAAATGATGTCCCAGATATATGGCTGGCTACAAAGACTTCACAGCCCTGTCACTCTTGTGAGAATGAGGTACAAGAACACCTAACCAGAGAGTAAGCTCTATGAAAGTAGGAATTTTTCTTGACTTTACCCACCATAGGTCTATATCCAGTGCTGAGAACAGCGCTTGACACATAGGAGACACTCAATAGATCCAATATACGGTGAATAAGTTGCTAGAAAGCCCAGCAACCTACTACCTTCTCAGTCTAAATTGTATATGGTTCTGTGTTATCTACCTCTCCCCAGTGCCTTCTATTCAATTTTTTAAAATAGTGTCTATTGTTTCCTTTATTCTTTTATTTAATTTTGTTTTTTATTTATTTATAGTTGATTTACAGTGTTGTGTTAGTTTCTGGTGTGCAGCAAAGTGATTCAGTTACATATATATGTATTATATATATATACACACACACACACACACACACACACACGTATATATATATATATTCTTTTCCATTATAGTTTATTACAAGATACTGAACACAGTTCCCTGTGCTATACAGTAAGCCCTGTTTTTTATCTATTTTATATATAGTAGTTTATATCTGCTAATCCCAAACTTTTAATTTATCCCTCCCCACCCGCTTTTCCTCTTTGGTAACCGTAAGTTTGTTTTTTATGTCTGTCAGTCTGTTTCTGTTTTATAAATCAGTTCATTTGTATCTTTTTTTTTAAGATTCCACATATTAGTGATATCATATGATACTTGTCTTTCTCTGTCTGGCTTACTTCACTTAGTGTGATAATCTCTAGGCCCATCTTCTATTCAGTTCTTGGAGGCATCTACTGAACAGACCTGAATAGAAGGTTGAGTGATTCTGCTGTTTGGATATTGCTGCACCCACCTCAGAGTGAGCATCTCCTACAGGATGCTTTAGGCGTGCTCCAGGACAGAGAGTGAGGATTTCCTTAACCTTACATGAGCAGGTTATATCTTTTTTTGCCCACTTGCAGATAAAAACTTACACATTTGGAAGAATGTCGACGAAGGCTCGCTTTCCTTGCAAGCTACCACCTGACATCAATGTTGGGCGGGAGAGGGGGCATGCTTAACTTCTGCGTAGTCCAGTCAATGGACTTTGAGTAAATTGATATTTACTCAGAGTACCTGACAGTTGCTGAAGGACCCAAAAGGCTGAAGTCAATTGGCAATACATGAGAAAACTGTGGGACAGACACACAGACAAGTTTTTATATTGGTGCTGTATAAATGAAGGATCCTCTATTGTAGGGAGGCATTGGTGCTCTCCAGCCGTGTGGAGGATGAATCTGGGAGGCTCTCAAGATTCATCATCAAGGGATCAGAATCGGGAGACTGGATGTTATTTACCTGGAAGACTCTGTAGAACAAGAAGAGAGTTGGCCAAGTATATAGACTTGGGAACCAACACTTAAAGAACAGATGATCAAGAAGAAACGATGAAAGGTATTGGCAATCTATTATAGATAAGTGTGGCATCGTAGAAATCAAGAGAGAAGAGGAGAATGAATATGCCACAAAGTGCACAATGCAGAATTTGACCTGAGACTTATTTTCATCGTAGTGTGATAGCAAAGTTGTAAGGTAAGAACTGAAGAGTATCCCCTAGGTTTGGCAATTAATGATTTTACTGAGAGTAGTTTTCAAAAATGTAATGGGGTTGGATATCATTTAGCAGTAGAGGGACAATATATGGGAGGTAAGAGAGTGCAACAAGCAACTCTTGTTCATGTTTTTAGAAGTTTAGATGAAAACAGAATCAATACTTACAAGGATGAAAAGACTTGATCGGGTTCATGAACTGAAAAGAAAGAGCCAGTAGAGAGGGTGGGATTGAAGACACAGAGTAGGAAATGGACACTGATGGGTTAAGATGTAAAGTAAAGGTTCGTTCATTTGAGTGAAAACTAAGTTGTCATTAAAAAAAAAACCAAACCATGGTATTTATGTTATTCACTTTTCACATTTTGCTTATCCTTTCATTGCTAATTTATAGAAAAAACATTTTACTAAATTCAAAATGAGAAACTATTCAAAATACCAGACATGCTTATGATGTCCTTATTGTGGAAAGTTATGGAAAGTTACCAGCCAAAGCAGTTACGTCTTAAAATGGTCCTACTGACGACAGAAACTTTAACTCAAAAACTGTAATCATGAAGAAGATGATGCTGATAGTGATGATAATGATGGTAACTAACGTGCTCTTCTGAGCCCCTTAGGGATACTCAGCTTTTGATCTTTACAACAACCCTGAGGGAGATACTATTATCAACCTCCTTTTACAGATCAGAGAACAGAAGTAAGTTGCCCAAGGCCACAGGTGTAAAGGGAAGAAACAGGACTTGAACCCGGGCAATTTGGCCCCAGAGCTCATGCTTTTTTTTTTTAAAATAAATTTATTTTATTTTTATTTATTTTTGGCTGTGTTGGTTCTTTGTTGCCGTGCGTGGGCTTCTCATTGCGGTGGCTTCTCTTGCTGCGGAGCATGGGCTCTAGAGCGCAGGCTCAGTGGCTGTGGCCCTCGGGATTAGTTGCCCCATGGCATGTGAGATCTTCCCAGAGCAGCGCTCGCACCCATGTCCCCTGCATTAGCAGGCGGATTCTTAACCACTGCGCTACCAGGGAAGCCCCCACAGCTCATGCTTTTAACACCGCACCACACAGCCTCTCCAGTTCGATGAGATGAGGGATGCTACAATGCTTTAGAAACCAGAAAGTGCTACAGTAAATGTAAGATACTTCTTCTATTTAAAAAACAAACAAACAAACGTAATAATTAGTTGGTTGTATTTTTGTTGGATGACAATCTACAGATTGGGGAAGGTTTCGTCAGATTTCTAGTTCTTTTCCAGCTTTAAAATCCTATCATTCCATCTTTCAGTAAGATGTTCTCTCTTTTCACACGTACTTTCTTTAGATGTCAAGTCAATCAGAGAATGAGGTCATTACACTGCTATTGATTCTGCTCACCATGGCAGTGTCAACCAGCAGAATGAGGAACTTCAAGTAAAGGTGCGAAACCTGCTACGGCTGCATATTTTAGAGAATTTTTCAGGAGTATCTTACATGTAGTATAGCAGGAATCTCAGCTTGAATCTAAGCTGGGTCTGATGCTGGGGTTCATGCGTGTCTCGGCATGTCTGGCAAACTGGTGAGGCAGGGCTGAAAGAAACCTGCTGACCTGGGGGCTGAGACTGCTTCCTTGAACAGGACTCACGTTCGTGGAAAAGAAAATTAGACAGAGAAGCCCTATGAGAAAGACTTCGTCATTGGATGGGGAGTAATAAATACAGCTTGGGGTAGCTGTTACTCAAATCCATGGCCAATCTAGGCCCATGAAAGCATGTCTGGGTTCCTAGGAGAGACACAGCTCTGAGTAAAACCATAAAGAGCTGTTTCATTGAAAACCATATATGATATTGCGCCAAGCAGTCTGCTCGGGGTTCCCCTAAAAGAGGTGAACACAGCAATCTCCAGTTCTTCAGGCTACACCATGGCTTTGGCTGTTTTATTTGTATCACAGGCCCTGGTAGGAGGAGCCTGCAGTGTCTGGTAGGAGCAGAGCAGGGGAGGGGGCCACTGGGTGAGCAGAGATCCCCCCACCCCAGGGGCTCCCCGAAAACGGGCAATGACCTGCCTGTGTTAGCAGGCTTGGTAGGTAGAAGCGCCGGTAAAATTCAAGTTATTGTTGCTAATTTGACCCATTGGTACTGTGGTTGATGAGACTGAATACTATTCCTAATCAAATAGCTCTTACGCAATGGTGTATTATTGGGTAACTTATAATTATGCATAGAATCACATACCCTCCAAGCAGGCAGGAGGGAAATAGAACAGTGATTCTCGACTAAAGGATCAGTTTTTTACTTTCCAGTGGACTGAGGCTTTTGAAAAATACAATAAAAGTGAATTACCAGATGGGACTTGCCTGGTGGCGTAGTGGTTAAGACTCCCGTTCCCAATGCAGGGGGCCTGGGTTTGATCCCTGGTCAGGGAACTAGATCCCACATGCATGCTGCAACTAAGGAGCCCGCCTGCCGCAACTAAGGAGCCCGTGAGCGGCAACTAAGGCCTGGCACAACCAAATAAATAAATAAATAACAAATTTAAAAAAAGAGTGAATTACCAGAATTATAAGATAAAAAATAAACTGATGACATAAAAAAAATAAGCCTCCATTTTTTATTATTAGGTTCAGCAGATGTAAAATTACTCTACCATGTTGTTATAAAAGTTTCCTGAAGCTAATTTCAGCACGTATCTAGCTGCAGGCTGGTAACGAACACGGGGTGGATGGGCACTGGTCTGCAGACCACACTGCTTGCATTTCATCCAACCTCTCACCTGATGCCACCTGAAAAAAATTCTATCACCCAGAGGTCCTGCCTTTAGTCAGACACTTCACTGAATGCGATAATGACATTGTGACACTGTGGTTATGTACGACAGTGGCCTTGTTCTGAGGAGATGCATGCAGAGTAATGATGTCTGCAACTAAACCAAGAGGGAGAGGGAGAAAGGGAGAGTGGGGAGGGAGAGGGAGGGGACACAGAGAAAGAAACAGAGACAGAGGGACACAGACTGTGCAAATGTGGCAAAATGTTAGTAATTGATGAATCTAGGCGGGTGTATAGGTGTTTATTATTGAATTCTTTCAAATTTTCAGAAAATTTGCAATTACAAGAAAAAACAACAAAAAACCTCTCCAGTGATGGGAAACACACTTTTCTCCAAAAAGCCAGTTCTAAGATAGCTCGTTTTCATCTTCAAGTATAAATACTGCAGTCGAACCATTCATTTGTGGCTTTGATACCTGCCATTTCCACGTGTCTAAACTCCATTCACCTTTCAGTCTTTTCACATTTTTCTCCATATCATCTATAACATTAGATACCCTTATAACTTTAATCATAGCACACCTTTAAAAATTTTTTTCTAAATATATAGGCACACAGACAGACAGACACACACACACTGTGGTATATAAATATACCTGTCATCTTTTTTTTTTTATTAGTTTCTGCTTTATAACAAAGTGAATCAGTCATACATATACATCTGTTCCCACATCCCTTCCCTCTTGCGTCTCCCTCCCTCCCTTCCTCCCTATCCCACCCCTCCAGGCCGTCACAAAGCACAGAGCTGATCTCCCTGTGCTATGCGGCTGCTTCCCACTATCTATCTACCTTACGTTTGGTAGTGTATATATGTCCATGCCTCTCTCTCGCTTTGTCACAGCTTACCCTTCCCCCTCCCCATATCCTCAAGTCCATTCTCAGGTAGGTCTGTGTCTTTATTCCTGTTTTACCCCTAGGTTCTTCATGACATTTTTTTTTCTTAAATTCCATATATATGTGTTAGCATATGGTATTTGTCTTTCTCTTTCTGAGTTACTTCACTCTGTATGACAGACTCTAGGTCTATCCACCTCATTACAAATAGCTCAGTTTTGCTTCTTTTTATGGCTGAGTAATATTCCATTGTATATATGTGCCACATCTTCTTTATCCATTCATCCGATGATGGACACTTAGGTTGCTTCCATCTCCGGGCTATTGTGAATAGAGCTGCAATGAACATTTTGGTACATGTCTCTTTTTGAATTATGGTTTTCTCAGGGTATATGCCTAGTAGTGGGATTGCTGGGTCATATGGTAGTTCTATTTTTAGTTTTTTAAGGAACCTCCATACTGTTCTCTTTTTTTTAAAAATAAATTTATTTATTTATTCATTTATTTAACTTTTGGCTACATTGGGTCTTCGCTGCTGCACGCGGGTTTTCTCTAGTTGCTGAGAGCGGGGGCTACTCTTCGTTGCGGTGCGCAGGCTTCTCGTTGCGGTGGCTTCTCGTTGCAGAGCACAGGCTCTAGGCGCATGGGCTTCAGTAGTTGTGGCACACAGGCTTCAGTAGTTGTGGCTCGCGTGCTCTAGAGCTCAGGCTCAGTAGTTGTGGCACACGGGCTTAGTTGCTCCGCGGCATGTGGGATCTTCCCGGACCAGGGCTCAAACCCGTGTCCCCTGCATTGGCAGGCGGATTCTTAACCACTGCGCCACCAGGGAAGCCCCTACCTGTCATCTTTCAAAGTCAATCTTTTTATTCAAGATTTTCTGTAATCTCATCTTGAACTCTTTTTCAGCTTTTTAGCTTCATTTTCTCATGGTTAATTAACAGTCACAAATTAAATTTTTATGCTTTTCCAGTGTTATTGCTTCTCAGTCCTAGAATTCCCCCTCACACAGAATTCTAGTCTATTCACTCTTCAAGATCCAGCTCAAATGACTTAAACTTAAATGTAGTATATCTTACATACACAACAGTTCAAATCCTACATTCTTCGTTAAGTTTTCCTTAAGTAACTCAGCGAAAATCTCTAGGGCTTCATACAGTGCTTGGCACATACACTTAATATACACTTTTCAGCTGCACTCTCTCATAGTTCTTTTTCTTTTTGGCCTCACTTCTCGGCATGTGGGATCTTGGTTCCCAGACCAGGGATCAAACCTGTGCCCCCTGCAGTGGAAGCGTGGAGTCCTAAACAGTGGACTGCCAGGGAAGTCCCTCTAATAGTTCTTAACTGACAACACAGCAAGATAATACCTTCCTAGTCTATCTCAAAGAGTGGCTTTGAGGTCAACATATCTGCGGTTAGCATTTTGCATTGTCTGTGTGTGTGAAGGTATCTGTAAGCCATAATGCCCCATACTATTATTTCTTATTTTTATTTTTGCTTTCCCTTGAGGCAGCATATGGAACATATAACAGCTGTCCAAAGGCCTAAGGCAATAGACATAATACTGGGGTATTCATGGTGTATGAAGACTTTCTAAGATGTGTAGGAGCGCCGAGCCTGTTTTAAGGCAGTCCGTTCTCTGATTCTCACTTCCCTTTTACCTAAAAGGATCTGCCTGAAAATGTGCCCCGGGCTCAGAGGGTAATGTGGGCTCCTTTGCAGCTTCCCTTATCCCAATTGCCCCTCCCCTACTTTACAAAAGAAAGGCATAATTCTGCCCCACCTCACATCTTCCTAAGGTGCTGTACTCCGGGGATGCAAAAACCTCCAGGACACCGAAAAAGGAACAATTGACTGGTGAATGAGAATGAGTAACACATCCTTTTACAAGTCAGGTGGTTTTCAATTACTTGCTTTCAACAAAGTTGAAAGAGAATCTAGTCTGTGTTGTCAGCAGATAGACCATTAAAAGTATTTTTTTCTTGTTAGATCTTTGTGTGACTTTTTGGGGCATATAATTTGGAAACAGTTCGAAGAATTGAGTTGCACTGCTGTAACAAAACTCCATTCATTCTCATGTACTTATTTATGTGAACAAGTTTTCTCAGTGCTTACATCCATGGAATTGAAAGCTTGGAGTAGAATTGAAGTAGCTCGTTCTCATTCTAGAAATACTCATCCACTGATAAATAATCCCGTTTAAAAAAGTATTCAATTCCATCTTTGTGAGGTGCATTGCCAACAAAACTTTACTTTTGTGTTTAATATTTATTTATAAATATTTTGAAATATATTTGTTTTGAGCAGTTGAAATAAGACTTGAGTGTTATGATCACAGGAGATTTAAAAACAACCGTTAAATTTCAATTTCTGTACACATTTTTGTTACAAGGAAATATAAGATGATCAATAAAACAGTTCGAATATAAAATATATTATTAAGATAAAATTCTGGACAGGATGTAAAATGTACATGAGTCCCAGAAGATAAAGGATGGAAATTGCCCAAGCATAAAAGAGATCAGATTCTAAAAAGTGGATATTGGTGGGTGTTAAATCTCTACGGTATTTAGGGTTCATTGGCTACGTTTAAAAAAGTGACAGTTATAAAATATAAGAAGCTGGAAAAAATGTGGATGTCACTTTAAACCGTATAAGGATGTACAAAATC
Source organism: Hyperoodon ampullatus (assembly GCF_949752795.1). Classification (NCBI taxonomy): domain Eukaryota; kingdom Metazoa; phylum Chordata; class Mammalia; order Artiodactyla; family Ziphiidae; genus Hyperoodon; species Hyperoodon ampullatus. The sequence goes on along the minus strand of NC_136924.1, from coordinate 87,398,265 downwards.
GTTTTAGAGGGCTCAGGAGCTAAAAAGTTTGAAGATCTAGAACACACATGTCTGCTCTGAGACTGTGATTTAACCATTCCTCGGGTTATTCGAACGCAGGTTAGATGATAACCTGTGGCTCTATGTCGCGCGTATGGACTCAGTACCTCGCACTGTATTACTGATTTTTACTCATTTTAATCGCCTCTCCTCGTAGACTGTCAGCTCTCAGAAGCGCAGGGACTTGTTCGATTCTTGGCTCAGCGCCTGTGCGAGGTACTTTGGGGACGCTCCCCAAACACCCCCCGGAATGAATGACTTTATCTTGAGACCTCGGAGGGCTGTTAGAATCGCCGGCTAGCGCTCAGGTTTTCGTTCCGCGTGTCCCGCCCGCAGCGCGAGCAGGGAAGGCGTGGGAAGGCCCCGCGGAAACTCTTAGTCCTCGGCGGGTCGGGGCGGAGGCCAGGCGGGGACCAGCGGGGGCGCGGGCGGGGGCGCGGAATCCGCGGCCGGTGGGGGGAGGCGCCACCGCGTGCCGCCGCGCAGGCGCGCAGCTGTCTCCGCGTGAGTGCGCGCAGTCGCGCGCCTGTCCCCGCGCGGGCTCCGTAGCGCGTGTGCAGGCTGACGCAGCTCGCGGGCCCTCCTCCTGCTCTGCAGCGGCGTCGGAGGAGTTTTGGGCGTTCGGGAGGGGGCACGGGAGCGAGAGTCCAGAGAGGGAGGCGGCGGCGGCGGCGGGGAGGAGGAGGAGGAGGAGCAGGCGCCGCCATGGCCGCCGCTATCACCGACATGGCCGACCTGGAGGAGCTCTCCCGCCTGAGCCCTCTGCCCCCCGGCAGCCCCGGCCCGGCGGCGCGGGGTCGGGCTGAGCCGCCAGAGGAGGAGGAGGAGGAAGAGGAGGAGGAAGAAGAGGCGGAGGCCGAGGCGGTGGCGGCGCTGCTGCTGAACGGCGGCGGCGGCGGTGGGGGCGGTGGAGGCGGCGGCGGAGTGGGGGGCGGCGAGGCGGAGACGATGTCGGAGCCGAGCCCCGAGAGCGCCAGCCAGGCCGGGGAGGATGAGGACGAGGAGGAGGACGAGGAGGAGGAGGACGAGAGCAGCAGCAGCGGCGGGGGCGAGGAGGAGAGCAGCGCCGAGAGCCTGGTGGGCAGCAGCGGCGGGAGCAGCAGCGACGAGACGCGCTCCCTGAGCCCCGGTGCCGCCAGCAGCAGCAGCGGGGATGGGGACGGCAAGGAGGGCCTGGAGGAGCCCAAGGGACCGCGGGGCAGCCAGGGCGGCGGCGGGGGCGGCAGCAGCAGCAGCAGCGTCGTTTCCAGCGGCGGCGATGAGGGCTACGGGACCGGGGGAGGCGGAAGCAGCGCGACCTCCGCGGGCCGGCGAGGCAGCTTGGAGATGTCGTCGGATGGGGAACCCCTGAGCCGCATGGACTCCGAGGACAGGTCAGTGCACTGAAGCGTTTCCCCTTCCCTTCCTCCTCTTGCGCTCCTAGGCCACTCTGAGGGGCCCGAGGGGACTTTTTGCTGAGATCCCCCTGCTCCCCGAATCCTCGGCCCCTCCCCCCGGCTCTCAACTAGGAAACCTCTGCCGGCCGCCGCGCCCCTCTCGCTGCGGATAGCGGCTTCCAACTCTCAAACCCTTTTCCCCCCAACTCTCCTTTCCCCGCCCTCTTTCCCCTCGGCTCTGCACTCCGTACGGACCGAAGGACGGCTCCAACTCGGAAACAATCCCCAAAGTAGGCCCAGATCCTGTGGCGGAGCCGAAGAGGGCCTTGATGTACGCACCTCGGTACACAAGGTTAGCTTCATCCAGCCGTGTTCGCGAATACTTGTCAGAACCGTAATTGACAAGTGTTTTCCAACATGGCTGGTCTCGCCTGGATGTAACAGAACTTCCTTGTTCAGGGAGGAGACCCCCAACCATCACTTTCCTTTACTTAGGAAAGTGAAGACTATTCTTTTATATTTAATCAGCGCTTCCAGAATTCCTCATGTGTGGTCATTAACGTGGTCTCCAAAGTGATTTTAGTAACTTCTATTTCGTTGGTGATCAAATTGGGGAGAAAGTTTTAAAAACGTATAAATCGTAGTGTAAAAGAATAATGAATTGGTGTCCTTTAAAATAACTTTGCGGAATCGAAGAGAGTTGGAATTATAACAAAATGCAGTCTTAAGGTACAGCATGTTAGTATGCGTTTTAAAATCTTTATACAGTAATGCTTCAACGTGAGAGTCATGATTTTAGAGGATAATATTTAAAGTCATGTTTTGGCGAGATCTCTGAAGGGATTAGTAGCATTTTTCTAAAGCTTCTTAGAAAGAATGTGGAGACTGACAAAAATGCGCTTCATTTTTTCGGGACATTAAGAAGTTTATTGTTATGGTATGTTTCAGTTGTTACTATCATTACTTTTGATCTCTGGAAAACTTCGTATTTTAACTAATTGGTTTTTAATGTACTTTTTTAAACAGAGAGAAGCATGTCATGCATATTATAATGCATCTAAAGTATATTAGTTATTTTGACCATGTGCTAATGTTTCGATGAGCAGTAGAATTTTTAACAATCTTTATTGACTTGCATTTAAAAGTTATTCTAAAGTTCTAGGAATTCTATTGTTAACATAAAAATGAACACAATGGCTTATATTTAGTGTTATAAGGAATTCACAGTTCTAAATATTTTGAAAATATAGCATCAAATTCTGTTTGACATTTACTCTAATGTCTAGTTAAGGAAACATCTTGAGTGGGGTAAAGTAGAGAGTGCAAACCTTGGAAAAATTGTCCTGAACTATACAGGCATGGCAGGAATGAGAATGTCTTCAAGAAAATTAAAAATTGATGTGAACTGCACAATGAAGCGTGTGCCATTTATCATTTTACTGTATACTCCTTCTTTGGTACCAGTAGATATTTGAAAGTTGACATTAATTTATACAGTCAGCATCTACCACAGTTGTTCCATGTACCTAGTATACACATACACCCATAAAACACACTTGCCTAGCACTGCACGATTTAAATGCCTTAATCATTTCATTTCCACAACTCTGGCACAAGGTAGGTATTATTTTGACTTCCATTTAACAGATGAAGAAGCAAGTTGAGTGTCTTACTCAAAACAGTAAGTATAGAATGGAAGTGGTGGAGCTGAACAAAGGTTCTCTGCTATTTCCACTTCACAAGAGTTAGAATAATTCACTTTAAATAGCTACAAGCAGGATGTGCCAGGTATTTGGTTTTTTTTTTTTTTTTTAGTTAATATCTGTTTACTAGTCCTTTTAGGAGATAGTAATTGGCCAAGCAGTATTTCAGGAAGTGGAGTTTTGACTTCATTTTTATTAGATATTCACTTGAATATGCAATTTTTACATCATACTTCAGAGTAAGGAGTAAGATATTGGTGCCAAATAAGGTTAAAACCTGATAACCAAATGTACTTGCTTTTCTTGATGCTTAAACATTAGAGACTACAAAACCCTGTAATCATTTTACCATTACAGGGTAATAAATTTATCACTTGTATGAAAAAACCTTATGTGACTAGTGAAACTGGTTGTGGTCTTGATAATCTTAATTTTGAAACTCCCCCTTTTTTGCCTTTGAGTTTTTTTTTTTAAGAGTTATTTTAAATTTGCAGAGGATTCATAATTCTTATAAACTGTCCTGAAGATTACATCAATTTACGGATTTTATAGATTGATTTCACGGTCGGAAGTCTTTATATTTGTAACTGATGGGAGGATATCGTGGTTTTAAAGTGCTTTTTAGAAACATGAGGCATCCTATTGCACGGATTTTATTATCATTAGAATTTACTCTTTCTGTTAGAATGCCAATTGAGTTTTTCTTTCACTTTGAAATTAGTTTATACTTTTGAGTTTATCTAACATACTTTATAAGTTGTTGAAATTATCTTAAATATTTTTAACTGTAAGTGCTCCGTTTTAAGAAGGAACTAACTTTAAAGATTTGGATATTAAAGCTTGTGATCCAAGGAGTCATTCTACAAAACGTATTTGAAGTGTTGTGAAAGTGATTAATTTATAAAATGATTAAATCACACTTGGTACCAAAAACATTGTTTTTCCCAGGAGAAAGTTATTCAGAACCAGCCTAAGTGTATTGGTGTGTTTATTGTGGTAAAGTTAGAAAACCTTAAAGTTAATATGTAGTTTACTTTTAGTTTGGTTATAAAGATAATGGGATTTTCTTTGAGGGGAATATTTAGCTGCGTGAGGCCACTAAAAACTAGCTTTTATTTTATTCTACTTTGAATCTAAGCTTAAGTACCTTTTAAAAAGTTACCACCTTTTAAGTTAATTTCAGAGGCTAAGTTGACTTTTAAATAGAATTTTAGAATGCCTCTGAAATATTTTTAGTGTAGAAATTAGTTCTACCTGTTGAATCAGATTATACATGAAAATACTCTTCAGTTGCTTCTCTGTATAAGCGAATTGATAACAACAGCCTCTGTTTTGTGGTTATTTGTCTCTATTACGGTCCCCCCCTCCCATCTAGAATATAAGATACGACTTATTTTGAAAAAGCCACCTTTATCAGACTTTCTGGATAAATCCAGGTGTCAGGTGAAGAGTGCATGCATAAGGTTGGGGTGATAGGGAAGGGCATTTAGTATGAAACTTAATGATCAGCAAAGACTACAGGCCCTTACTGTTTTGTGGATTAAAATTTGGATTACCAACCTAATGGGTTGCAAACTTTGAGGTATAATTAAGATTGTTTTGACACTGGGAAAACAGGGTTATGTTGCGCACTTTCCCAGTGATATGATCAGGAAAACCTTTTTTCTAGTATGGAGGCTAAACTTTTAAATCAGATTAATATTAGAAGGCTGCATGTTGAGGTTATCATCAAGACCTATTAAGGCTCTGTATGGTTGAGGCAATAAAATACTTTTATAAGAGGTAAGATTTTGCTCATACTTCATGATGGAACTGCTTTTCACCATTCACTTTTCAACTCTGAAGCAGCTGTTCATAGTCTCTCCAGAATCCTTGTTTTAATCTACCTTTTAATTTTGACTAAATTTAGGGAAGAGCTTCTAACAGGTCTCAGTTGTCATTGATTACGGATTGTAATTCTCAGTTAAGGAAGATATGGCTCTGTGCTAAAAAGTAAACGACAATAAAACTACAGCTTTCAGGATTGAACTTATATGGAGAGATTCTAAGGGGTCATTTTACTTTTAAGAAACGTTGAGACTATTGCATTGGGTCAGTTAGGAAATCTTGTGTGCAAGCTCGTTTGTTACCAAGCATAGGTATTTACTGTGTGCAGGAAGGACTCTACTGGATATTGTGGGATACAGGAAGACAAAATGCTTCCCAGTTCATCCATATTGCTCTGAAACTTTTAATTCCAGAGTGTGGTTTTGCCATAATTCCTAGCACAAAACTTTATTGACTCTAAACAAAGTTAGAGATGTCACACCTTGCCTGTTGTATTAGCTATTTATTGCTGTGTAACAGATATCCCCCAAATTTCGCAACTTAAAACAAACATTTGGTATCACATGTGGTTTCTGAAAGTCAAGAATGGAGAGGCTTAGCTCGGTGGTTCTGGCTGAGTCTGCTGTTGCAGCGAAAGTGTTGGCCAGCACTGCAGTCATCTGAAGGCTGGACTGGGGCTGGAAATCGGCTCACTTAATGTAGCTTTTTGGCAGGAGGCCTCAGTTACTCACCAGGTCAGTATCTCCATAAGGCTGTTTTTGTGTTCTTAGGACATAGCAACTAGTTTCCCCCAGAGCAAGTCATCTGAGAGAAAGAGAGCCAAGGGTTTTATGACCTAAATATACCTGCTCACATATTCTTCATACATCTTCACTTAGCAGGTACATTTTTCCTATTTTTCTTTTTATTCATACTGTGATACATCATAATTGCTTCAGATTTTTGTTGACTGAGACAACCTTTCAAAACCCATCAAAGGGCTTCCCTGGTGGCACAGTGGTTGAGAATCCGCCTGCCGATGCAGGGGACACGGGTTCGTGCCCCGGTCTGGGAAGATCCCACATGCCGCAGAGCGGCTAGGCCCGTGAGCCATGGCTGCTGAGCCTGTGCGTCTGGAGCCTGTGCTCCGCAACGGGAGAGGCCACAACAGTGAGAGGCCCGCGTACCGCAAAAAAAAAAAAAAAACCCATCAAAATGCCACAACAAATTCTTTCCTGGTCTTACTAAACTTGATTTTAATTTTTTTCTTTTTAATTACTGTGTTTGTATTTCTTCTTTATTTTTTCATCTCAATTTCTGGCTTTGTTATGTAGGGATGTAGAATATTGCAGTATAAAGAGCCTGTAATCAAGAGTCAAAGGACACAATTCAGATTTTAGCATTGCTACTTATATTATGATTTTAAGTAATATCTTTGACCCTTAGTTCCTCAACTGCAAGACGACAGGGTTAGGTTTAACCATGAAGGTGTTCTAAGGTCCATGTGAACTTCTGTTAAGGAGCCCTATGGACCGTTTGGAAGAATCCATGTTGTTCAAAGCACTTGAATGCTTGCTTCATCCTTTTTGTTGTAGCATGGTAGTTTTGAGAGCAGGGACAGTTTAGCTCATTTAGATCTTTGTAGTATCTAGCACAGTACCTGCATATGGTGAGTACTCTATTAGAATTAAATTGAAATACCTACAGTAGAATTTGTATAAAGAAGACTGTAAAGTGAGGGCCAGGAATTGGTGCCTTTGACTGGATCATTGTATTTAGTATAGTGAGTTTAAGGCCAGCTTTTCTCTGGGGGTGTACTCTAGTAAGGCCTTTGGGGGTCGTATGCAAAATTTTATGTGGGCGTTTCTCTGAGAAGATGTCAGCAGTTTTTCTCAGAGTCTTAAAAGGGTTTGGTCTAAGTTAAGAACTACCAATTTAGAGGCGATCCAGAGGTGCATAATAAATACTTTTTAAATGATCAGACAACTTTGAAATTGTAAATTTCTGTAAAAAGCTTATTTTAAAAGAAGTATAAGGATGGAAAATCTGAAGTGGATAGTCACCCGAGGGCTCTTTTTTTTAAAAACCATTGTTTAGAAGCATTTATTGTAGAAAAATGCCCAACATTTTATCAAAGGTACATGGAAAATTTGAAGTTAAGGAGAGAAGCATAGGGAGAGAAGTTGTTAAGAGTACAAGGTGAGTCAGAATGTTTGGATTTGAATTGTGGCTCTCACTGAAGCTGGGTGACCATGGGACAGTCATTTAAGTTATTTAATGTCTTTCTACTACTTCAGGTTTCTTATCTGCAGAAGGGGGACAGTAATAGTTCCTATCCTATAAGATAGCTATGGGGATTACACGTACAGTATTTGGCATACAATTTACTAAGCATGTATTATGTGATAGGTATTTATTCTACAGATGTACATAGAACCCCCATTATGTGCCAGGTACTATTTTAGGTGTTGGGTACACAGCAGTGACTAAAACAAAGCACCTGACCTCATGGGTGGGGGAGACAGACTGTGCACAAGAGCTGATAATAGTAAAGCTAGCATTGGTCTTTGGTTGAAGCAGTTTAAGATCTGAAATGCCAAAAGTACTCTACCAGCTGTTAAATGTGTGGCAAGTATCTGTAAATGAGTGCTGCAGAAACTTGCAAAAGGATACGCTATACCAAAATATTTCATTACAAAATCTACATTTTAATCCTTTAATATATATGGTTGACCTAAAAGGCCTCTTAATACCTTTTATTTTTAATAGTTTTTAATATGTAAGTAATGCTGCTGATCTATTACTAAAAGGTTTTGGGATATGTTTTCAAGTAATGGTAATGGATCTGCAGTTATCTAACCGCATATTGAGTTCATTTTTATGACTGGTAGTATACATTTGTGAAAGTAACAGTGATATTGACCTTAGAACTAAATGGACAATTTGGGGCATGGATAGGAGATCAGGTAGATGTTTAGATATTTAAAAAATCATTTTTGGTCTTCCCTGGTTACACATTGGTTAAGAATCCGCCTGCCAATGCAGGGGACACGGGTTCGATTCCTGGTCTGGGAAGATCCCACATGCCGCGGGGCAGCTAAGCCCGTGCGCCACAACTACTGAGCCTGTGCTCTAGAGCCTGCGAGCCACAACTACTGAGACTGCGTGCCACAGCCTTGAATCCCGCGTGCCTAGAGCCCACGCTCCACGACAAGAGAGGCCACCGTGATGAAAAGCTCGCACACCGCAACGAAGAGTAGCCCCCGCTTGCCACAACTAGAGAAAACCCGTGCGCAGCACCGAAGACCCAATGCAGCCAAAAATAAATAAATTTATTTTTTTTAAAAGTCATTTTTGAGCATTTACTGATGGTTAGCATTTAACCCTGTTTAGTGATAAGAAAAATGTGCATCCCCAGATAGTTTTTAAAGAGAAGACTAAAAAGATGATTCCATTGTTTTCTAGTTTTCCTGTAAATTGTTTGTGACACAGTACGTTAAAATTAAAACTGTGGAGTGTTATAGTCGATGACTAAAGATTTGATGGGAGAGGGACTGGATTTTAGGGTTAGTTGAGTGATGAAAAGAAATTTCCAGGAAGCCTAAATGAAACATAGGAAGGAAAGAGCCTAGCATATTCAGAAAACTTTCTGCCTAGATTAGAGGATCCACATTGGAACTGGGAAATAAAAATTAATGACTAAAGTGTGACCTTCCATGCCAACACAACTGTGCCCATCTTTCTCTCTATAAGCTTGTGAATTGGATTCTTTGCCTCTCCCCAACTTCTGTCTTTGTAACTCCTAGTCATGATCAGGTCTTTCCTTGAACATTTTCTCAGGCAAACTATCCCTGATTCTTTGTTGGACACATTGCTAGCCCTTCAAGTTCTGCATTGCCTTTATCACAGTTTGAGTAATTATTTACTGTTCATCTCTCTTCCTAGAATATGAGCTCCTTGAGAATAGGAACTACGTCTGTTTTGAACATTGCACTATCTGCAGTACCTGGCACAGTGCTTGACAATCATTTTAGTTATTTTAAAATATATTTTGAATGAATGATGAAACTTGTGTTACCGGAAAGTTAATCACACGTGGCAAACGTAGAGAAGGAAAGCTTGGGAGCTGGGAGACCGTTTAGGAGGTGGTAGGAGTAGTACAGGTGCGAAATAAAGAGACTCAAGCTGGGGTAGGAGTTGGGGAAGAAGTCATATGAGCTTGAGAAACTGAATTAAAGGAAAGAAAAGCTAATTTCCTGAGTCTTCCCTGGTTGCGCATTGGTTAAGAATCCGCCTGCCAATGCTAGGGGACACGGGTTCGATTCCTGGTCTGGGAAGATCCCACATAAGAGAAATAGTGTTACTATTTCTGAGTAAAAAGTTTTTTTCTTGAAAATTTAACTGGAACAATACTTTACCGTATTTTTCTAGACACATCTGTCACTAAAAGAGCTAAAGGAACATTGGGTAGTGAAAAGGCGTGAACCTCTAAGTCAGAAAGACTTGGCGTTATAATTTAACTTATCAGAAGTTGTTTCCTTACCTTTAAATAAAAGTATCTGTCTGTCTGTCTATTTATGGCTGCATTGGGTCTTTGTTGCTGCACGGGGGCTTTCTTGAATTGCGTCGAGCGGGGGCTGCTCTTTGTTGCGACGTGCAGGCTTCTCATTGTGGTGGCTTCTCTTGTGGAGCACGGGCTCTAGGCGCACGGGCTTCAATAGTTGTGGCACGTGGGCTCTAGAGCGCAGGCTCAGTAGTTGTGGCATACGGGCTTAGTTGCTCCATGGCATGTGGGATCTTCCCGGACCAGGACTCGAACCCTTGTCCCCTGCATTGGCAGGCAGATTCTTACCCACTGTGCCACCAGGGAAGCCCTAGAAGAAGTATCTTAGTGTTATGGTTAAATGAGACGGAATATGTAATGGGCCTAGGGCTGTAATTAATTCAGTGTCATTTATTTTCCCCTTTCTCATGTGTAAAATGTGGAAAGAATACTTTATTGAGAATAATCAGTATTGTAGTACTGGCATTACTAGAGACTGCCTGCAGGATATTTGGCAAATCGTTTCATTTCTCTGAACTGTAGATTGACTCTTTTTCTTGAAAGTGAAGGTTTTGGACTAAACAGTATAAAGAAATTTGGAGCTCAGATGTGATAAATCTGGTGTAGATTTGGCAAGTGCTCTAATGGGAGTCAGAAGATAAATATATGTATCATATTGTGAATCACATTCTTTTCCGTTAGCCAGCTTCTGTTTTTGTAACTCCTAGTCATGATCAGGTCTTACCTTGAACATTTTCTCAGGCAGACTGTCCCCAATTCTTTGTTAGGCTCATTGCCGCACTCAGGTTCTGCATTGGCCCTATCACAATTTGCGTAAGTGTTTACTGTTCATCTCTCTTGCTGGAATGTATGCTCCCTGAGAATAGAAACCTATTCTGTATATATGCTGTGTGTGTGTGTGTGTGTATGTGTGTGTGTGTGTGTGTGTGTGTGTTTCCTATCCTTTAGACAAACCAAGAATATTGCAGGTGTGTCTTTGCTCCATCCAGGATCTCAAAGATACTTTAGGTTCTTCTGAGTTCAAAAATCACCATAATTCTAATTCATATTTATGGTGTTGCATTGAAATATCCATTTGTGTTTGTGTTTGTCTTCTCCAGGCTATAACATTTTTAAGATTAAAATCAGGTCCTATTTATCTTTATACTTCCAGCACTTACCTGTAGTGCATTCACCTGTTACACTGTATATTCAGTAACTCTGTAATTGGTTGAATTCAGCTGAATGTGGATGTACCTGATACCTATTTCTTCTTTCTCACTGTTATTAGTGTGGCTGCATGAAACAAGGAGTTGAACCATTCTATGCCTTATTGCTTCCCCCAGTTCTTTTAAGCAGCGTATGTGAAAGCAGTATTCGAAAAAAGTTGTGATTATTTGAATACTTTAATAAAAGCAGGATTCCCCAACTTATATTTTGTTTCTCAAGAAAAAAATATATTTACACACTGTTTTAGAAGAAAACCCACTATTGATTGTCTAGTTTGCTTAAGAATCTGAGACTTGAGCTTATTGAAAGGATTCAGTGAAGTTCATCCACAGAACCAGCGGGGCGAGGAAGCACGCACAGACTATCTCATCTACAGTCACACAGCTCCTGGAGAATGTTGGCAGTCCTGGCTCTAGACGTGGTCTTAGCTACTATACTTACACTGCCTGTAGGACTGTTGTAACAACCTTGACCAGGGAAGTTTAATGAAAATATCAGTAGTCTACATTAGCGGCTGTTTTACTTTTCATTCTGTCTCTTTAGCAAAGAATAACTTACACGTGCTTGAGTTCATTGACATTTCTGGGCTTTATTCTCATTTGTAATTATATAGTTAGACTTCGTAACCTGGATTCCTCTTAAGACTATGAAATACAGAAGTTAATTTTTTAAAGTATTATAGTTATTCAGTCTTTAGGGGAATAGAGAGAGTCTTTATTGACATTTTATTTCTTTAATTTTAACACTTTTCAAAGCCCTTGACTTGTTTTCTGGTTTTCATTTATATTTTGAGTTTCTAGAAAGATAAAGTGTTATCAATTAGAGAAAACACAGATTTCAGAAGGGTATTAGTATTTCTTAGTAAATACACTTACTAGTTCATTTCTAAATTATAAAATTTTTGTTATTACAAAATTATGAATATATAAATACTTGTTAAAGTACTGAGGATGGGATTAATGAGCAATAGCCTTTCTAGTGATTTACATTCCTGTTGGCAGTCATTTGAACATGTCTTCTGAGGTGTTGAACTCTACTGTAGTTATTCTTGTCAGATATGGGTACACTGAAATGATCTGATAAAATCCTTTTTATGATTTAACACTAACTTAAAAAAACACGAAATGAATATGTGATTGCTTCTGTATAAAATATGGGTATTGTTTTTCATAGCAGATTTTTTAATATACCATCGTTGTGTATAGACATTTTTCTGGAAACCTTTTTAAGACGGTAAAAGATGACTCCTTATAGTGTAGTTTTATTGAAGTAGAATGTTTCTAGTATTACAATCTTTTTGAAGATAATTGCTTGCTGATCTCTTAAGCTGGATGAAAAATATGGGTGGAGTAATCTTAAAGGGCATAGACTAGAGATGAGAAACAAATTGAAAATGATGTGCGCAGTGCATAGTGGTGATAGAAGAATGCAACGTACTTGTTTTCCATGAACTGTATTTCATCATTGTTGCATAAAGTCCCTTTTGGCCAATTTGGTGAATACTGCTGGGTCTTGGGGAAAAATCTTTTGTCTTTATTCAGAGAAGTAATTGTAGGGATAGAGAGTAGTCTTTTTCTTGATTAGAAAAATCCATTTAGCTTTTTAAATTACAGTGATAATAGCTTATAATTACAGTAACAATAGTAATAATAATATCTTGGTGTTGGCTAATGATTTTTAGTGGCCTCCAATTAATTTTAATGATTATCTCAGTGTGACAAAGCCATATATTTTACTTGCCTTAAAAAAGCCTACTTAAATTTGTCACTGAAAACTATGTGAGCGTTTACTGTGTGCAAGGCACTAGCTAGGTTTAAGAGTTTACTCTGAGTAAGAGGTTTATAGGTGACTCATAGTACGGATCAACCAGATCATAAAGAAGCAGAATTCCTTCCACCTTAGGTGGGTAGGAAAGACCTTAGGGAAGTTTGACCTGAGCGTATATATAGCACATACAATAAACTCGGCACTTATCTTTCCTTTTTTTCCCCTAATTGTTTCTGAGTTTAAAGCTCTGAAAGCCTATAGCACCACAGCAGTTTGAAAGACCAAACCAGGCAGCCTTACAGAAATCGGATGTGGTCTAAATTCCTTAATCCCAGTTAAGACCAATCTCATAACTTACTCTTTGTTTTTGATAAATAAAAACTAAAGTGTCCCCTCGTTGTTCCTGGAGTATTTTGGAGTTGGATTTTACGCTGACATTGTTTGGCTCATAATCTGGTTCAGTGGCCTAAGTTCTAAATTTGGAACAAGTTCTACCTGAGAATAGTGTTGCTTTGTATGACTGACCTTGAATTAATTTTTTTCATGGAGCTAATTGACTTGTAGAAATCAAATTTAATAGTTTATCTTGTAAAACCATCTGACTCATCTGTTGTTCAAATGAGTCAAATTACATGTAATGCTAAATATCTTTTGTGTGTGTGTGTGTGCTGTAGATGTACAAAAGCAAGGAACAGCTTCTTGTGTGTGCACACCAGATGAAACTGTCACGTTATCTTGGTATGTAATATAGGCGGCATTTCAGTATTTCTTTTTTTTTTTCTTTTTAAATATTTATTTATTTATTTATTTGGTTGCACTGGGTCTTAGTTGTGGCAGGTGGGCTCCTTAGTTGCGTCTCATGGGCTCCTTTGTTGTGGCATGCGAACTCTTAGTTGCAGCATGCATGTGGGATCTAGTTCCCTGACCAGGGATCAAACCCAGGCCCTCTACATTAGGGGCGTGGAGTCTTATCCACTGTGCCACCTGGGAAGTCCCTCAGTATTTCTTAAATCAGTAATTTACTCATTTTTCTTTTGTATAAATGTGGCAAATAGATTGTTTGGCATTAATGTTTTGTACTTGTGTGACGGGGCAAGTCACATAATTTTTGTGTTTTTGTCCCTTTTATCTGCTCAGTCTCTTTTATCCGTAAGATGAGGCTACTAATACTTGAGTATTAGTAAATAATGAGTAATTACCTCATTTGGTTGCTGTAAGCGTTACATCAAGCATTGTTCCGGTTACTATGACTGCATGGCAATCAACTCCCAACATTTAGTAGTTTAAAACATTATTTTGCTTACAAATCTACAGTCCGAGCAGGGCTTGGCAGCTTGTAGCAGTATAAAGTCTGGGGACTGCAGTCACCAGGAAGCTCGCTTGCTCATGAAGCTGTCACGTGTGTGGTGCCTGGGCTGAGAAGACTCAAACAGCTGGGAGCTAGAACAGCTGGGGCTCCTGGCATCTCTCTCTAGTTCTGTGAACTTTCTTCACAGGATCTTTTTAGCATAGTGGCTTCAGGGGAGCCAGATTTCTTTATAGGGTGAGTAAGTAGTTCAGGGCTCCCAAGCTGTGTGTCCCAAGAGAGCCAGGTCGAGCTGTATTGCCTTTGATGACCCAGCTGTGGAAGTTCTGGCAGTGTCACTTCTGCAAGAGTTTTAGGACTGCTCAGATTCAAGGGGAGGTAGTATAGATCCCTCACTTCTTGATGCCAAGCTGTAAGAAGAGGATGCGGGAAGGTGTGTGTATGGAGGTGGCTGTCTTTGGAAAATACAGTCTGACACAAGCGCAAAGAACAATGCAGGGCATATAGCAAACAGTACTGGTTAGCTGTTGTGATAAAGAATGGGAAGTCAGATTTAAAAATAGCATCTTACTTTTGTGATACAAATTTTGATATAGTAAGTTACATAATCCCTTTTTTCCTTAGGATAAAGTCATAAGATGTAACAGGCAGGCAGTTCATAGTTTTCTTGAAGTATCTGTTTCTTTTAACGGGTTCAGTTTTAGCTTTTAATTCCTTTGTCAATGCCTAGAATAAGGAGCAGGTCACAAAATCATGGTCTCTTCCAACAAAAGGAGCCGAGGACTGGTATGGATAATTGAAGTAGAGAGTTCACTCAAAGTTGTATCATATCAGGCATACAATTTCAGATTTCTCAAAAATATAGGATTGTCACTGGTTGACCAGCAACTGGCACAATTTGACATCAGTAAGGGCTTAACATCTCCTCCACAAAGTGCCTTAGTCTGCCTATGATAGAATATGGTCTTTGTGTATTTTTTTTTTTTTTTTTTTTTGAGGTACGCGGGCCTCTCACTGTTGCGGCCTCTCCCGTTGCAGAGCACAGGCTCCGGATGTGCAGGCTCAGCGGCCATGGCTCACGGGCCCAGCCACTCCGCTGCATGTGGGATCGCCCCGGACCGGGGCACGAACCTGTGTCCCCTGCATCGGCAGGCAGACTCTTAACCACTGTGCCACCAGGGAAGCCCTGGTCTTTGTTTTAATTAATTGAATTAATTAGATTCAGTTTTTTTAATTAAAAAATATAGGATTGTCTTACATGTTTTGTACTGTTCTGGATTTTAATAATTTTGATTACAGGTATGGGAGAGACACAGAGTAATCTTTCTAGTATTGAGTGGCAATTTTATTATAGATGAAAGGAACATCACCTTTTAACCAAATAATCGCTTACCTTGTTATATGATTAGATAAGGAATCCCCTGTGTGTGGTTATGCTTACCTACAATTTGATAAGTACTTTGAAAACTATATAGTATGCTTATTTGTATCCAAAGTTTATTACCAGTTACAAAATTAAGCTAAGTTGGGCTTCCCTGGTGGCACAGTGGTTGAGAGTCCACCTGCCGATGCAGGGGACACGGGTTCGTGCCCCGGTCTGCGGGGATCCCACGTGCCGCGGAGCGGCTGGGCCCGTGAGCCGTGGCCGCTGGGCTTGCGCGTCCGGAGCCTGTGCTCCGCAACGGGAGAGGCCACAGCAGTGAGAGGCCCGCGTACCGCAAAAAAAAAAAAAAAAAAAAGTTACTGAAGGGCTTTCCTGGTGGCGCAGTGGATAAGAATCTGCCTGCCACTGCACGGGACACAGGTTCAAGCCCTGGTCCGGGAAGATCCCACATGCCGTGGAGCAACTAAGCCCGTGCGCCACAACTACTGAGCCTGTGCTCTAGAGCCCGTGCGCCACAACTGCTGAAGCCCGCACGCCTAGAACCCGTGCTCCACAACAAGAGAAGCCACCGCAAGGCGAAGCCTGTGCACTGCAATGAAGAGCAGCCCCCACTCACTGCAACTAGAGAAAGCCCACGCGCAGCAACAAAGGCCCAATGCAGCCAAAAATAAATAAAATAATAAATTTATTTAGAAAAAAAAGTTACTGAAGAAACCATAAAGCTTGTTTATGGACGTTACATTTATCACTGTTACAGGATCAAAATTCAAAACTGAGAACATTAAAAACATTTATTTAATCTAAAAATAAACCAATTATATGTAACAGGAAGTTTTTTTTTCTTTTCTTTTTTTTTTGGCTGCGTTGTGTCTTTGTTGCATGCTCACTTTCTAGTTGCGGCGAGCGGGGACTACTCTTCGTTGTGATGCGCGGGCTTTAGTAGTTATGGTGTGCGGGCTCAACAGTTGTGGCTCGCGAGCTTTAGAACTCAGGCTCAGTAGTTTTGGAGCATGGGCTTAGTTGCTCCATGGCATGTGGGATCTTCCAGGACTAGGGATTGAACCCATGTCCCCTGCATTGGCAGGCGGATTCTTAACCACTGTGCCACCAGGGAAGCCCCAGGAAGTTTTTTTAAATGCAAAATAACTTTCAGTTAAGAAAAATAGAAGAGTGACATTGTTTTATATTTAATGTTTGGCTGAACAACTAGTTTCTCATATCTGCTTCTGCATTCAGCCTGGTGCAATGAATTGATTTGGTTGAGCCATATGAAGAAAATTTGGGCTCATGCAGATATTTAGTTGGAAAAGGAAGGAGTATTTTATGTTTTTTTTTGTTTGTTTTGTTTTTGGTTTTGTTTTTGTTTTTTTTGCGGTACGCGGGCCTCTCCCGTTGCGGAGCACAGGCTCTGGACGCGCAGGCTCAGCGGCCATGGCTCACGGGCCTAGCCGTTCTGCGGCATGTGGGATCTTCCCAGACCGGGGCACGAACCCGTGTCCCCTGCATCGGCAGGCGGACTCTCAACCACTGCGCCACCAGGGAAGCCCAGGAAGGAGTATTTTAATATACTTTTTAATAGAATTGTGTGGCTGTTTGATAATATACCAAAACTTGACAAGTGATAGTTTTTTTTTTTTTTTTTTTTTTGCTACGCGGGCCTCTCACTGTTGTGGCCTCTCCCGTTGCGGAGCACAGGCTCCAGACGCGCAGGCTCAGCGGCCATGGCTCACGGGCCCAGCCGCTCCGCGGCATGTGGGATCTTCCCGGACCAGGGCACGAACCCGTGTCCCCTGCATCGGCAGGCGGACTCTCAACCACTGCGCCACCGGGGAAGCCCGACAAGTGATAGTTTTTTTAAGATCATTTGCAGTGTAGAATCTGAAGCCATGTCAGCGAACGTTTCTTACTGTTACATCAAGACCATGGTCTCTTCCTTCTCTATCGTAACATAGCATCCGTGTTTTGCTTCTTCTGCTCCTGTGTCTTGTCATTTAGCAAGCTGATCTTGTCAGTGTTGATAGCCCTATTGACAGTGGTCACGTCCACCAAACGTATGTTTTGCTTGGAAGTAATTTGAGTTATCAGAGAGAGGCTTTTCTTGTATGTATGCGTGAACTGGCCCTTGAATTCTCAAGGGAAACCATTTTCATAAAATCCATGTAGTTAGTTACTCTAGACGTTAGAGTCTGGTCTGCCAGATAGTTTCTTTTTTTTTTTTTTTTTTGCGGTACGCGGGCCTCTCACTGTTGTGGCCTCTCCCGTTGCGGAGCACAGGCTCTGGACGCGCAGGCTCAGTGGCCATGGCTCACAGGCCCAGCCGCTCCGCGGCATGTGGGATCTTTCCAGACCGGGGCACGAACCTGTGTCCCCTGCATCAGCAGGCGGACTCTCAACCACTGCGCCACCAGGGAAGCCCCTGCCGGATAGTTTCTTAACAAGGCCCATGGAAAAGAGGAAAAAGGGAATGTTGTTATGTTAAAAATGTCTTACATCCTTCCCTAAATATTGCGTAGGAATCTCTAACAATGTGTGTGTGGTTTTTTGTTTTTTTTTTTAAACTTACAGATTTTCTGTCATCGTGTGTGTGTGTGTGTGTGTATGTGTACGCGCACATACGTGGTTGCTTTAGCTTACTATTCTACAATATGAGACAATTCTTTAGATAGTCCAGTCAGTTGCAGTTGGGTAATAATAATGAAAGAGATCTTTTAGAGTCTTGCTACTTAAAATGTTGTAGCAGCATCATCAACAAGTAGGCTCTTGCTAAAAATACAGTATGTCAAGTCTTACCCCAAAAGCACCGGATCAGAATCTGCAATTAATAAGATCACAGATGTTCATATACATATTAGTTTGAACAGCACTGCTTTAAATTATTGAAACTATCTGAATAGAGTGAGTGCTTTTTCTGGCTTAGGTTTTCTTAAAAATACCAGGCTGCTTTTGTTCACATTTGACAGAATCAGTAAGTTCATTGGGAAGGAGAACTAACTGAATGAACTATCTTAATATATGCTTGAACCTAGACCCAAGGTCAGGTGGAATGTCACCTTTTAGTTCTGAGCATCTTGTTATCCTACTATTATAGGAAGAAGGACTTCCTATGAAATCTATATCTATCTCAGGGTCCTGTCAAAATCAGAAATTGCTTGTAACTCGTCTCCTGTGCTCTCCTGCATCAGGACTGTTGCCTTTATCAGTCTTAAGACCAGAGAGAACCACTGATTCCGGCATGGATCTGGGGCTGAAAGGTAGCCTGGTGGTTTAGGATTAGACACGTTCTAGAAGTTGGAGGAGTCAAGAAGGGATCATGAGGCAGGACTCCAGTTTGCCCTGCTGGGCTCTGGGAGGCTCTCTGGGGATGCTGCCCAATTGTGGACTGTCTCTTGAGTCTTCCAGGGTAGGGGTACCTGCCCTTTACCTCCTCTGCCATTGCATTTGCAGCTTGTTGCCAATGGTAGACAAAGTTCATGTCCTCTAACACCTGCATTATGTTCTCCTTTTATGAGGATGCATATCCACATGAAGTACTGTTTTTCAAGTGAATAATACTGCACGTAGAGAATATTGCACTTAAAATTGTTAATATTTTGTTTGCCTTTGGGGTTAATCAGTATGGTTTACGAAAGTATGAACTTTACAGTTAAAATGTTTTAGAATATATGAAGCAAGTGATAAGGAAAATAGGTAACCATTTGGCAGATAAGGGCCTCATGAGACTTGAAATTTCTAGTGCTGAAGTAAAAACTTGTATTTCAGTATATACCGTACTTACAGTTTATTCTTGCAGAAACAAACAGTATATAAGCAGATTTTCAGATATTCAAGAATTGATTCAAATTGGAGAGTTTTCTTGAGACTACAGAGTTTTAGAATGAAGTTTTGAAGTTGCAATTTAGAATCTATGTATTGACTGGTAGATAGTTACCCAGATGGACTTAAATACGTGAATATCCTTCAAAGGGAAATCTGAGACATTTTTCACATCTGAAGCATCCTACAAAAACATTTTCGTTATCTTTGTAAAATGGGTGCATTTGATGTTAGACACAAGTCATTATTAAGCTTATTTTAAAAGTTCAGTTTAATTCTTGGGTGTGAACAAATAAGGTTGTAGTGATTACAGGTGAATGTTCTTATTTTTAGAAGGCATGTGCTGAAATAATTGTGGTTGAAGTATTATGTTTGCAACCTGCAGATGATTGAGAAAAACAAATTATAGCAATATAGCAAACAGGGCAGGGACTTCCCTGGTGGTCCATTGGTTAACACTCTGCACTTCCAATGCAGGGGGTGAGGGTTCGATCCCTGGTTGGGGAGCTAAGATCCCGCATGCCACGCAGCATGGCCAAAAAACCCCCCAAAAACGGAAAAACAAAAAATAGGACAAAGTGTTAATTGTTGAGTTCAGATTTAATTATTTTTATTAAGATATAGTTGATGGTACAATATTATATACATTTTCAGGTGTACAGCGTAGTGATTGAGAACTTTTAAAGGTTATATTCCATTTACTAGTTATTATAAAATATTGGCAGTATTCCCTGTGTTGTACAGTATATCCTTGTTTATCCTAGCTTATTTCTGTTATATATAGTAGTTGGCACCTCTTAACCCCCTGCCCTTGTCTTTGCTCCTCTCCACTTCCTGCCTCCCTACTGGTAACCAGTAGCTTGTTGTCTCTATCTGAGTTCAGGTTTAGATATATTTTTCTGTGTTTTTGAAATTTTTTATAATAAAAGCTTGGGAGTAGGGAAGCATACCCCTTAAAAGTTAATATCAATTTTATAATTTATTGGTACTTAAATTACAAGCAGTTATATAGCTTTTAATGGATTTAGTCTGAAGCATTCTTACTGTTGGTCCTTCTGTGATTGATGCCATGTCCATGTAATTTCTCTATGGAGAAGATACTGAAAAAAGAGAATTAGAAAGTGAATTGCTTTTAAGATGAAGGCAAAGTGTATTACATTTTATTATGATGTGAAATTTTGAACATTCAAAATTACTCAATTACTTTTATTTATTACTTTTATTACTAATATAATAATTTTTTAGTAAATAAAAGAACTACTAACATGTAATACTTTGTTTAGTAAATTAAAAGTTAAAGGGATTGATTGGCATTTTCAGTCTTTTTGGTGCGTAGGAGTTAAAAAAAAAAAAGTGAGGGCCAGGAAAGTACTTCTTATTTAGACTTTGGTAAAATCAGAGAAACTTTTATTGCACTCAGATTTCTCTCTTCTGCCTATTATTAAGAAGGGAAAATACAGCAAAATTTCCCAACTTCTTTGAGATGGAAAGAGGTAGGATGTGATAGCAGTTGTATTCTCAGATTAGTGAATGGAAGAAAAGATTTCAGATCAACAAGTGATTTGCCAAACTGTAAAGATAATCTTTTGATTCTGAATTATTTGCAGTTGGAATCTATACTTTATTACTTTATCATGCCTCTTAGAACTGTGGAAGGGATGAAATGTGATGAGCTCTGTGTGTGTGGTTTGGTTTGGTTTATTTTCAGTAGGGTATGGTGTTGGGGACTTCATGTCTGCCAAAAGTTGCTCAAATTATCCCGTATCTGGTTTTGAGGAACTAGCTTTTCTTGCCTTGATTTGCACTTTATTGCAAGTAATATTTATTTGAAATTTAGTTTCAGAGAATAATTATTTGAAACTAAATAATTTTAAAGCAGTGTTGTTTTCCTTGCCTTGATTTGCACTTTATTGCAAATAATATTTATTTGAAATTTAGTTTCAGAGAATAATTATTTGAAACTAAATAATTTTAAAGCAGTGTTGTTTTCTAATGGAAAATATGGTTAGTATGCTTTATGGGGCAGAATGTCAAGTGGTAATCTTAATTATTTATAAGATCATATTCATGTTAGTGAATTTCTAGGAATAACACAGCCTTTTTTCTTCTTTTGTAGCATAAGCAGTACTATAATGGATGTAGACAGCACAATTTCCAGTGGGCGTTCAACTCCAGCAATGATGAATGGACAAGGAAGCACTACTTCTTCAAGCAAAAATATTGCCTATAATTGTTGTTGGGACCAGTGCCAGGCTTCCTTCAACTCTAGTCCAGATCTGGCAGATCACATCCGTTCCATACATGTAGATGGTCAGCGAGGAGGGGTTGGTTTTGTCATTTCTTTTTTTCACTCCCTGTTTTCATTAGTTTTATTAATTTATAATTGCTAGTTAGGCTTTTTTTTTTTTTCAAAGTAATTTGGGATTGCTTTTACACAGGGTTTATTTTTTTCAAATGTTTTTTTCCCCCTTTTATTTACTTCCCACATATTTGATGGAATCAAATTAAATAGAACATATTATGTGTTGGATTTTAATTTGCTCTTAGGTATATTACTTTGAAGAAATTAGACTTTCTGCAATACAGTGGGAGTATTGTAAATGAATACTCTGTATTTTAAGCTTCTGTTGTTTTGAGTTGAGGAGATTTAGGAATTGGCACTGTTTGGGACTTCTGTTGTTAGAGTGGTCTTAAGTTATCCCTGATGCTGAAATTAACTAGAGAAACTATTGGTACCAGGATTAGTATAAACAGCCCTGTTAAATGACAGTCTGTACTCATTATTTGTAATAATTGATCATCTTTCCCAGGTCTTGTCAGAGCTGGCTTAGTATTGACCTGTATTCTTTCAGGAATCCATTTAGTTGTGTCAGTTCATATACTTTTTATTGAATAGTAAATAAAGAGCTAAAGCAAATTAGGTGAGTCACAGTGTAATGGACCAAAATATTTATAAAATTGATAATATTATAATTTTTTTTAAACTTTATCTAGGTTTATGTCTTGAATAGTTAACCATACTTAGTATGTTTTCCAGAAATTAATGTCACATTGTAAGTACAGATAATTTATTAGGGCACACATTGCCTGTCAGTGTGCCATCACTTTTGAGATATACTGATACTAAAATGGTTAAAATCTTCTTGGTTTAAGTAAGTGGGTAACTGTTTCCATGGTGGTATTGATATTTAGATTGTATTACTGATCTTTTTTTTTTAAAACACGCAACCGTAACAGGCACTCCTCACGTTTTTACCAATGATGTTGCATTTGAAATTTCTTTTAAGAGATATTTGCTGTTATCACAATATGTTATAATGTTTCAGCAATCTTTTAGTTACTTGATAAGTAAACATTTGTCATATTATTAGATTTAACGTATACGGGGTCTGGGTAGACACCAAAGCGTGTATTAATGAACTGTGCCCATCATATGGTATTTTCACTGCATAACCCACCCAGCTCAGTGGTTAAGCTCCGTTGGTAACAGTCTTTATTTCCCCCATATATATATTTCCCCCATATATATATAAGAGCAGATATATATATATATATATATATATATATATATATATATATCTCAGATTTTTAGTGAAACTATCTTAACTAAGTTGGTTTCTCGGTTATTACAGAGTTGCCTTTTGTGAGCCAGTGCTTCTTGTCACTTGGTATATATCACTAAGGTAGTCTTCTGAACCATGGAATGATGCTTTTTAGTCACTTGACTTAGCAACTGCATATAGGATCCCAAGCTATGTAGGCGATCTCTTAGGAGGTATAGGAGAATTTCACATTTCTAAGTCTTGATCCTACAAGTTGAGTTGGCACACAGCCTTTAGGAGAATGTTTTCTGCCTTTTACAGATTTGAAGAAAAAAATGGAGTTAACAGTCTGAATGTATCATGTAATCCCTGCACCTGCACGTGTCTTACTGATATTACAGAGCTAGGCATGAAGTTGTGGTATCTCTACAGTAACTGTAAACTTGCTGAAATGGAAACCCCCTCCCCCATGTCATTTCTTGAATGCTTATTCATAAAATTACTTTATTACAAATAATAAGATTTTCTGGCTAATTTTAAGAGTAATGCTATTTTGACTTCAGAAAGATCTCCTGATCTTTGAAGGACACTAGTTGCTAAACTACAGCGTAAAGGATCAGCTAAATGAAGAAAATAGTTTCCATTTATTTCTACATATCAGTCTTTGATATCTAGACTTAAGCTTTCAGAATGAAAGTGTGAATGAGAATTTGAAAACTTGATACTGCTAGATAAGACAGGAAATCTTTATCTAGTTTGTGCTTTAAAAATAGAATAGTTGTGTCTAGGCCGGCCGTACCACCCTGAACGCGCCCGATCTCATCTACAATAGAGTAGTTGTTGGTTGGAACAGTTTTTTTTAAAACGACCTCTTGGAAGGGAAATTAAAAAGAAATCATTTCAATTGTTTTTAAGTGTACAGTTCAGTGGCATTAAGTACATCGCATTGTTGTGCAGTCATCACTACTGTCATTCTCTGGAACTTTTTCATTATCGCAAACTGAAATCTGTACCTATTAGACAATAACTCCCTAATCCTCTCTTCCGCTAACCCCTGGTAACCACTATTCTACTTTCTGTCTCTATAAAATTGACTATTCTAAATATTCTAAATACCTCATGTATAGTGGAAAACAGCTGATTTTGATGACATTTTTAAAGAATTTTTATTTCTCTTCTTTCTACTCCAAGTGTTAAACTGTCATAATGGAACAGAAACAAATGAGGAAATTATTGGTAATTCTGCAGGATTTTATGTTTCTAATTACTGAAAGATGACAATTTTTCTGGAGCAGTATGTTAGTAAGATCTAAATACTATATTAATTCCTGTTCTTTTTCTCATCCCACTCTAATCTTGGCCCTGGGAAAAACAAAACTGTCATATAACAGCTTAGAAACTTCTTTACCTTCCTATAAGCTGTTTATGTTGCCATGTCATGTGGACTTTATATTTGAAGGATGAAATCAGGTGGAGTTTAGGTTTTCCTGACCCTTTCAAAGTGGGTGGATACTTAATTCTACATTAAAAGTTAAACTTACCATTTAAACATCTTTTATGAATATTCCTTTTTTAAAAAGAATCATGAGAGTACTTTCTTGTATTTAAAAAATAAAAAAAGGGACTTCCCTGGTGGCGCAGTGGTTAAGAATCTGGCTGCCAGTGCAGGGGACACGGGCTTGAACCCCAGTCTGGGAAGATCCCACATGCCGGGGAGCAACTAAGCCTGTGTGCCACAACTACTGAGCCCATGTGCCTAGAGCCCGTGCTCTGCAACAAGAGAAGCCACAGCAATGAGAAGCCTGCGCACCGCAACGAAGAGTAGCCCCTGCGCACCGCAATTAGAGAAAGCCTGCACGCAGCAACGAAGACCCAACGCAGCCAAACATAAATAAATAAATTTATATTAAAAAAAAAAGCAAGAAAAATTTAACCTTTTTTGTTAAGTAAAATAGAATTGTGTTCTTCGGCTCATATTTCCGTGCATGACTAGATTTCAGAAACGAGGCTGAGCTGTTTTACTAATCAAATTTCAAACCCCTGTGTCCTCTTAATATACACGTAAGTCTTGGTAGGCAGGGAACTTAATCTTGTAGGATTTCAATGGTTCCGCAAGATCCATTAGTGTTCTGTTTTTTTCTGTCTTAACTATTTCTTACTTTAAAAACAGTTGCCAGAAAGAAATCTGTTTATGTTTCTTGTTGCAGGGGTGCTTTTACGTGTGTCATTTTATTAAGTTTACTTTTGTATATGTTCTTTGGTGTGTTTGAGGGAAGAGGGCCAGAGGGAGATTTTGAGGAGGGACAATAATAGGATATTATTATTCAAAGACTCGAATGAGTTACCTCTATGTTATTTAAAATGATACTTTTAGACTCTCATGGTTAAATCCGAATGCTGCTAGGAAGTGGAATCAATCTTAGGAGGTTACTTTGTGTTTTGATTGCCAATCTGGTATCTCCTGAACACAACATGAAGTTGGTCATGTCTTTTGCAAGAAATGAGAAATATTTTATTCTTGTATTTGGACAGTTTATTGAATATTTTGTCCTCTGTTTATTAAATACCTTTTAACAGAGGAAATTGAAAATGTTAGCACATTTAATGTGGCTAAAAATTATAGGATACAAAATTATAGCCTTCATTTTAGACAGATCTTGAAAGAGCAGACTGATTTGAGACAAAATAAATATAAAAGACATTTGCTTCTCTTGTACATGTTCACATTTTGTGAAAAACTGAGCTAGTTTTTTCCTAAGAGCTTAAAGGAACCGTGAGATCATCCATTCAACCCCTTCCTGACTTTAGATTGTGTCTCTCTTATTTAATATAAAATCTTTTTGTATCATTTTACTGCAGAAGGAATCTAATTAGTAAAAGTAGGCTTTTTTTTCACTCCCTTTGAGCATGTACATTATACTGCTTACTGGCTCTGTATTTGAGTATATTTGACTGATTTTACTTTACTAATAGTAATGGAATTTTCCTTATGCATGCTTATTAGACTTTTACAGGTTGCATTGTATTATTTTGCAGTGGGTTTTACAATTTACCTAAAGAAATTTTTGTCTACATTCATTTAAAAAGTAGCTTTTAATTCTGGTAACTTTAGGAATCATTTTATAAACATGTATTAGGGTCAGGAATTTTAAGTACCAAGGAGGAAATGTTATAACATAATATCTGCTTAACTAAAAGAAACCAGCAAATCTGTTGTAGAATCAAGATGTGCGATAACATTCTTAAAGCATATCAAACAGCAGTAGCAGTGTTGCTTGTTGTAAAATGATTTTGAGTAAAAATTGATCTCAGTTACTTTAGACTGTTTTTCTAGACTTCTAAAAAATTTTATTTTACACTTACTGTTTAATGATTGTTTCCTCAGTCCTGTGTGTATCTTTGTTCTGTTCTATATGCAGTACATTATAATCTTCAGAGTGTGGCTGTATTTATAATTGTTCTAACCTTAGAAAAGAACAGAGCCTATATATGGTTTTTTGAAGGTAGCGCTTACAGTAGATTCATACTTCTTTTACTGATG
Organism: Hyperoodon ampullatus; assembly: GCF_949752795.1. Classification (NCBI taxonomy): domain Eukaryota; kingdom Metazoa; phylum Chordata; class Mammalia; order Artiodactyla; family Ziphiidae; genus Hyperoodon; species Hyperoodon ampullatus. Next base: position 87,372,215 of record NC_136924.1, on the reverse strand, counting down.
ATGGGGAGCAGTTTCAGTGTTCAGTTTGATAAAAATAGAATCGGTCAAAAAGTTGATACCTCAATGGTAGGAAAAAGATTATGTTGTTAGTTGTTAACCCAGTCATACTCAGTTGCCTGAACCCAAGAATGTGGATCTATTATGATGATAGAAGTATCTCATGACATTACTTTTGCAACTGTATTAATTTTAACATTCTGTATTAGATTTTGCTTTATAAGCAAGATAATTGGAAATCATTTTTAATAAGTAAAACAATATAAACATAAGTAGTGTTAGTGTACATTTAAAAATAGGAAATCAAGAGCAGAAAGATTGTAACTGGATAATTTGCTTACTCATTCTTTGAATCAGTGTCCACCAATTGACTGTTTTGATTTATTTTCATTGGTTCTTTATACCTTAATATATTTCTGATATTTACAATTAATACATGCTTGTTCCCTCATGCAGTAAATATAAAAAATGTAAATAATGGTCCATGGTTCTAGTTCCTAGGGCTATATTGTTAATATTTTGTATATTTCCTTCTGAATGGCACTTTGGGATTGGTGTATCAGTTCCTTATTGAGGGAATGGGCAGCAGCCTTAATGGGGAAGGGTTAAAACTATGCCTCTCATTCTGGAAGTTCAGAAAGTTTATCTACAGTAAGCATTTTGATTGCCTTGTGCAACAAATGTCTCTTTGTCAATTGAAGACTTCCAACATGTTTATTTGAATTTACAAGGAATAACAGTCCTTGTTGAAATAAGTGATGAAAACAATTATGGCTCTTCTTTTAACAGGTATTTGTTTGCTTATGGAAAGGTTGTAAAGTATATAACACTCCGTCAACCAGTCAGAGTTGGTTACAGAGGCATATGCTGACACACAGTGGAGACAAACCTTTTAAGGTAAGTAAGTGTATGTGAGTTTTTTCTTCACTTCAAGTTAACGTGTTTTTTAATGGGCATACTTTTGCCCTTCTAAAAGTTTTTTTAAAGAACCATTTGTTTTAACATTCCCATAGATGCATGGAATTTATAAAATAGATGAAGGTAAAGATAATTTAATCCAGTTTTTAAAATTTGAAGACCAGAAAAAAGTCACTATGAAGGTAGGGTCTTGAAAACAGCTAGTGTGCAGATCCGTGACTTGAATGTATGTCTTTAAAATTGCTTGGTTGTGGTTAATACCTTGTGCTCTAATTACATTTTCTCACTGTCATAGGTTTCAACCTTTTTATTAGCAAACAGTACTGATTATTATATGAAAAAATAAATTTGTAGAACATTAAGGGATTTTATTCCTTTCACTCAGTTTTGAGGTCATGCTACTGAGCTCAGTTGTAAATTACCCTGTCAAATAGATGTATTTGGGGAAATCTGTACAAAGAGCAATTTTCTGTAAAAACCATTTTTCCTTTCCTCATTAAAAGTTAAAATATTTTGGTTTGTAACTATGGAAAGCATATACCATAGAGATTAAAAGTTTGTATTTAAAGAAGTTTCATAAGTTAACACAGTATCTGCTGGTATATAAATACTGTGCCAGAAACTTCCCTTGGGTTTCGTTAGAGAAAGAGATAATTCTTGTAGAGTTGTTTTTTTAAAAATTACTGAATTTTTTTGGAAAAGACAATCATTAACAATTTAAAAAAATTATAAAGAAAAAATTTATATTGAGAAATCTTGCTCCCTTTCTTGTTCCTTATTTTCGCTCCCCCAAATACATTGTTCTTAGTTAGTAGTGAATTCTTTATGAAACTACAAGCAGATACATATGTAGGATCATTCTCCTTCCTTTTACACAAAATCTAATAAACTATATACTGTCTGTATCTTATTTTTTATAAGCTTTTTATTTTAGAGCAGTTTTAGATTTACAGAAATATTACAAAGACTGGAGAGTTACTGTATGTCCTATACCAAGTTTCCCCTGTTACTAACATTTTTATTGTATGTATGTGTACCTTGCTTTTGTAACATACTTTCTAGTAGAGATCTTTTCATATCTGTTCATAGAGAATATTCTTTTTTAACAGTTTCATAGTATTCCATTGTGTGGCTGTAGCAGTTTATTTAACCAAACTTGTATAGATACTTGGGTTGTTTTTAGTCTTTTCCTGTTGCAAATAGTACTGCAATGATAAATCTTTGAACATATGTCATTTTATACATGTGTAATTGTATATGTAGGAGAAATTCCCAAAATGATGTGAGTGGTTGGATCAAAGGCTATATAAGCATTGGTAATTTTGATAAATATTGCCAAACTGCCCTCTCTAGGGGTTGTGCCCTCATCAGCAATGTTAGAGCGTCTGCCTTCTTCACAGCTTTGCTAAGAGGGTGTTGTCAGACTTTTGTGTTTTTGCCCATCTAATAGATGAGAAATTGCATCCTGATGTAGTTTTTTATTTTTATTTTTTGGCCGCGCCTCATAGCTTGCGGAATCTTAGTTCCCTGATCAGGGATCAAAACCCAGGTCCATGCAGTGGAAGTGCCAGGTCCTAACCCCTGGACCGTTAGGGAATTCGCTCCCCTGATGTAGTTTTGCTTTTCCTTTATTATTGATGAAGTAGGGCGTCTTTTCATACGTTTAACCATTTGGATTTCTTTTTTTTTGTTCTTTTTAGAATAGTCTCATTGAGCTTTCTGTTGGCATGTGGGTCCTATGATGTTAACCCCCTAGTCTTCCCTATAGTCATACTGCAGATCCTGGCCCTGAAGTATGTGACCTGGGACAGTTTTTTGAACTTGCCATCTAACATGTGACTGGTAATAATAGTTACCTCATAGAGTTGTACAGTATATAGCTAGTACATGTAAGAGATTATTGTTGCTAAAGTAAAAGAATCATTTCCTTTCTCATTGTATTTCCATATATTTTTCTTTAAGGCAGCAATTCTGTTGCTGGTCGATTATGATGTTCAGGTTAATTTCACAGCCTGTACAAATGGATTCCGCCCCCCCCCCCCAAGATCTCTTTTTAGAAACTAGAGAAGATTCCCATTGGAGAGGGGGAAAGAAAATGTCTTTAAAAGACAGAAGTTAAGGAGTGTGATTTAGTGAGGCATTGTTCTATAAGTCATAGGAATCATTTGAATCAAAAAAACATTTTTTGATGTCTGCAGTACATGGCAATGTGCTAGGCATTTGGGAAGCAAGGTGAGGAGGAAAGGCAGGCCTCTGCCCTTCAGGGAGCTCACATCTTTAGGTTTATACAGATGTACGTAGATTTAAGTAGTGAAATGTCCCTATAGGTCACTATAGTGACCTTCAAAAGGTTCTCTGGAAACATGAATTAGTGATGAATGGGGCTGGAAAACAGTAGTAGAAGGTGAGTGGGAGTTGGCTATAGAGAGGAGGTGATGTGATGATGCTTGAGGCAAGTCCCTTTGAAAAAATTTTTTTAGTTGTAACATGATATAATGTACAATAAAGTATGTAAAGTACACTTAAGTGTTCAGCACTTCAAAGGTTTGTTTCGTATGTTTGTACGCACCTGTGTAACTACCATTCTGCTGAAGAATATTTTCAGTAAAACCAAGTTGCTTAATGTCCCTTCCCAGTCTATCCCCCTCCATCCTTTACTCCTTCCCCCAGGCCATGTTACGATTTCTATCATCCTGGCTTAGCTGTATGAACTTTTGTGTTTGGCTTTTTTTCACTCAACAAAATAGCAGTGAGATTTGTCCTTGTTGTAGGTATCAGTCATTAAAAAAACAACAACTGCTGTGTAGCATTCCAGTGTCCAATAAACCATACTTTATCCATTCTTCTGCTCATGGGTTTCTAGTCTTTGGCTGTTATTAATCAAGCTGTCCTAAACACACTCTTCTACATGTCTTCTGATTGCACACATGTACTCATTTCATTTCTCTTCATTGTATAGTTAGGAGTGGAATTACTGAGTCATAGAATATGGCATATTTAGCTTTAGCAACTACAAACTCTTTTTCAGATTGGTCATATCACTTTAAATTACCACCAGCAGTGAATGAGAGTTTTAGTTGCTCTGTATCTTGGTATTTGCCATCTTGTTAATTTTAGCCATTCTGGTGTCTGTGTAGGGTTATCCCGTTGTGGCTTTAATTTTTATTTCCCTGGTGAGTAATGATATGTTGCACACATTTTCATGGGCTTTTGGCTATTTGAATTTCCTTTTTTGGGTGAAATGCCTATTTAAGCCCTTTTCTATTTTATTGAATGATTTGTCTTTTATTATTATATAAAATTTTGTATATATTTTGGATACAAGTCCTTTGTCAGATATGTATATTGTAAATGCCTTCTTCCAGTCTGTCTTTGGTTATCCTTTTCACCTTTCCTAATGAGATCTTTTGAAGAACAGTTTTTAATTTTAATGAAATCTAATTTATCAATTTTATGGTTAGTGCTTCTTGTATTCTATTTAAAAAATCTTTGCCAACCCTCATTATATGAAGATGAGGAGGATCTTAACAGAGCTGAGTTTTGTCTCATGGTAATAGGGAGATCATTTCAGAAGTGTGTGTGTGTGTGTGTGTGTGTGTGTAAAATAATTTACATATCATAAAACTTACCAAGTGTATAATTAAGTAGTTTTTAGTGTATTCACAGGTTTGTGCAGCTATCACCACTAATTACAGAAATATGTACTTTTGAAAGAAAGAAAAGGAAGCATAAAATAATGAGTGGACTATTTAGGGAATAACATGTATTTTCATGTATTTAGTGATACTTTGTGGTGGCAATTTGAAAATATGTAAAAAAAAATTTCTGACTAGTGAGCTTGGACTCTCTAGAAATTAAGTATAAAAGTAATTGGTTGCAAAATGTTTTCTTTGCATTACTGTTCTTATCTCTTATTACCTATTAGTCTGGAATCCGATTATTATAAGGAGTTTGCATTGTATTTTTTGTCTTTTATTTTTACCATAGGCTTCAAGCACTTGCCAGAGAGTTCAGTTGTGTTCATATCTTAAACAACATCAGTGTGGCTGCTTTGTGGTTGGATGGTTTGTGTGTGGGATAATTGATAGAATCATCTTGATGAGAAATTTTTTAAAATGCGCACTGTCTTTACTGAAAACATTTAAAGTTGTTAATTCTTTAGAATGAAGCCTGAATAAATAAAAGGGCTGGAGGATAGGGAAAGGAAGGGCTAGTGTAGTGCCTAGTGTTGCCTGGCTACGACAGACCTTGGGAGTTCACAGCCAGCAAAGCTTTTCCTTAGTTCCTGGTAGACTCGCTCTTCTTCCTCCAGTCTGTCACATGGAAATAAGTGGGTTATAAAGGTTATGCTTGCTTCATATTAAAACATTTGACATTGAAAAGCTTAAATAAGAAGATAGTGGAACTATAATCTATCTATTATATTTGACTTCTTAACATATATGTACAAAGTAAAGAAATAAATGGGATCATTTTGCACCTACATGTATTGTACCTTTTTTTTGGGGGGGGGCATGTTGCTTGACTTGCTGTATCTTAGTTTCTGGACCAGGAATTCCCTAGCCTACCTTTTTAGTTTTGTATTGGACATCATTTCATGTCAATAAATTAACTTTTTAGTGGTTGTGTGATCTTTCTATGTAATAGTTTACCATATTTTATTTAATCATTCCTTGATGGATTTTGTTGGTCCAATTTTCCACAATATAATCAGTTAACACATTTTTATAAACTACTTATGTGAGCTAATATAAATTCCTAGAAGCTATTTTGCTCAGTCAAAGGGTATATGTCTAGGCTTGCTTTTGAAAGGTATTATTCCCCCTACAGAAAAACATACCAATTTGTATTCTAACCAGCAGTGTATAATATAGTGCCTGTTTCTCAGCAACCTTGAGTCTTGTTGTTCTATTTTATCTTTACCAATCTGCCGGTATATGGTAACACATTTCTACTTATATACAGTGTAGGCACATACAGTGTAAATACAGTATAAATACTTTTCTATATATTCACATCATTTTTCCCCTGTATTAATTATTTTGTATTTTTAGAATGGAAATCCTTTTTGAGCTCATTATTCTTTTTTATAAAGTAGGAAAAAATTTCCCTCCTGTGATAGGAATTAAATATTTTCCCCATTTTGACCTTTTTCTTGACTTTTTATGGTGCTTTTTCTAAAACACAGATTTTTTGAGCTTTTTTTTTTTTTTTTTTTTTGCGGTACGCGGGCCTCTCACTGTTGTGGCCTCTCCCGTTGCGGAGCACAGGCTCAGCAGCCATGGCTCACGGGCCCAGCTGCTCCGTGGCATATGGGATCTTCCCGGACTGGGGCATGAACCCGTGTCCCCTGCATCGGCAGGTGGACTCTCAACCACTGTGCCACCAGGGAAGCCCTAAACTTTTAATTTTGAAAAATTTCAACTTGCAGAAAAGATACAAGGACTCCCATATATTTCTCACACATGTATGTGTAAAGAACTCCTGTATACCCTTCAGCCTGATTCACCAGTTAACATTTTGCCACATTTGCTTTCTCTGTCTTTCCATCCATCATCAGTACATCATCCACCTCTCCATCTGTCTCCCTCCCCCCGTCTCTCTCTCTTCTTTCCTCCCTGTTTTCCTACATGCACACACATGCACACACACTATTTTGGGGGAACCATTTAAGAGGAGCCATATCCCTAGATACTTCAGTGTGTGTGATTTCCTAAGATCAAGTACATTCATTTACATAATCTTAGTACAGTTACCAAGTTCCAGAAATTAACATTGATGCCATCAGTTATTCAGATTTCACTAATTGTCCCAATAATGTCCTTCATAGCCCTTTTTCTCCCCCCTTGGTTTAGAATCCAGTTGAGAATCATGCATTACATTTAGTTTTCATGACTCCTTGAAACTTACAGTTTCCTCAGCCTGTCTTTATCTTTTATAGTGCTAATATTTTTGAAAAGTATAAACATTTTATTTTGTAGTATGTTCCACTTGGGGGTTGTTTGATGTGATCAGATTCAGTTTATGCATTTTTGGTGAAAATAGAATAAAATTGTCACCGTATCACTTCAGGGGACACTTGAGAGAGTTTGTTCCATCATGGATGAAATTACCTAGCATCACTTGGTTAAGGTGGAATTTGCCAGGTTCTCTACCGTAAAATTATTATTTGTCCCTTTACAATTAATGATTAATTTTTGCAGAGATACTTTGAACTATATGAATATATTGTTCCCCATTAGAACTAGTTTTAGTATCCATTAATGTTTCTTGCCTGAATCATTTATTACTATGAGGGTTACAAAATGAGTTTCTTTCTCTCTTCCCATCTAAGTTTATAAGTTGATATTCTTCTTTCAGCGCTTTCTGCTCTTTATTCTATCAGTCAATCATCTATCTACAGAATGGCTCATGTATTATGTTATTCTTTTTTTAAAAATAAATTTATTAAATTTTTGGCTGCGTTGGGTCTTTGTTGCTGCACGCGGGTTTTCTCTAGTTGCGGCGAGCAGGGGCTACTCTTCGTTGCAGTGCGCAGGCTTCTCATTGTGGTGGCTTCTCTAGTTGCAGAGCATGGGCTCTAGGCACACGGGCTTCAGTAGTTGTGGCATGAGGGCTCAGTAGTTGTGGCTTGCAGGCTCTAGAGTGCAAGCTTACTAGTTGTGGCGCACGGGCTTAGTTGCTCCGCGGCATGTGGGACCTTCCTGGACCAGGGCTCGAACATGTGTCCCCTGCACTGGCAGGCGGATTCTTAACCACTGCGCTACCAGGGAAGCCCTGTGTTATTCTTTGGCTTATAATACGTGACTATCATTTTGATGTTCATCTAATACAGATTTTTATGTATCAATTTTTGCTCATGTGGCTTCTGGAGCAACTGTCTAAAGATTCAGATGGTAAAAGTCCATTGGAGTGTTGGTAATGGCAAAGGCTAGAAACTGGAAGTCTGTAAGACCTAATTGAGTTGACGTGGGAAATAAATGAGTCATGGATGTGTCATTTAGGTTTAAGTTACATTTTATGTTTCTTAAACTTGTTTGTTTTGTGCTTGAGAAGAAGTTAATGTCATATGAAAATAATCGATCTTGTCAGCTCGTTATGAAATTTTAGTTTTGTAAAATCAAACATACTCCTAAAATGTAAATATAGTTTTTTCTTTTAATAATGTTTATCCTTTATAATTAAAGTGCAAAGATTATTCCTAGATAAGCACCTTCCGCCCCAGCTTCTCCGCATATTCACTTTGTCTTGTGTATATACCCTTGCTTTGTATGTGCATTCAGAGTTTGCGTGAGGGGGAGTTGCTGCTGCCATTTTGTTAAATGTAGTGAAACCTTTTATTATTAAAGGTTTGGAAAACATTACATGTGTTTATAGGACTAGGATTTTGTAATTCTTTCAACTATTCTCTGGTCTTTTTTTTTTATGTGATTTTGATTCTTCTTATTTGGTATTAAGCTTTATCATGGCTAATTGGCTTCAACTCACCATGCTCAGAAATATTTTACTTAACGTAAGAAAATAAACATTAGTCATACACAGCATGTTTGGTGATTGTTCTGATTTCCTTTTTTGCCAGTGTGCCAGTGGCTTGTCTGGACAAATTTGTGTAGTATGTTAGAAATTACATAGTTGTACTTTTCAGATAGGCTCCATAGTTTTTTTTTTTCTTCCTACATGTTTCTCCCCTACTCTAGTATTTCTCTTTACTTTGAACACAGTACTTGTAGTCACTTAGTTGTCATGGGTTAATGAATTTATTGCAAGTTTTCCTCAGCAACTGGTCTCCAGCAGCTCAACATGATTGGCTTCGTTCAAAATAGTGACATATCTGAATGACTTCTTATTGTGATAGAGTATTGCTTGAAAAACTCAGATTTTCTTTCAGGCCTTATACATGAAATAGACAATCTTTTTAGGTGTTTTGGAATCAAGAACCTAGCCTAAATTGTCGATGAAGAAGAAAGAAATTTTATCAAACCAGACTTAAACTATTATATCTTTATTACTGTGGGTGGCTTGCAGTTGTGCACACAGGCAAGTTCTGGTCATTTTTACAGGACGTCGTGATGCTAATAATACATCATTCACTGCGATGGGTGATGCAATAATTTCCTTCTTCAGTTCCTTTGTAACCTGTTTTATAATGTTAGTCGATACTGATAATTTAAAATCTTGGGGCTTCCCTGGTGGCGCAGTGGTTGAGAGTCCGTCTGCCGATGCAGGGGACATGGGTTCGTGCCCCGGTCTGGGAAGATCCCACATGCTGCGGAGCCTGTGCGTCCGGAGCCTGTGCTCCACAACGGGAGAGGTCACAACAGTGAGAGGCCCGCGTACCGCAAAAAAATATATATATCTTTTGCTTTTCCCCCCCAGTTTTGTTGAGGTATAATTGACAAATAAAATTGTAAGATACTTAAAGTGTACATCGTGATGATTTGATATGCATTAGTCAATTGTGAAAGTATTCCCTCCATCTAGTTAATTAATACATCCATCACCTCACAGATATATGTATAAAATACATTTTAAAATTATATATATATTTATTATGTATATTTTTAAATTATATATATGTATATATATATATTTTTTTGGTGAGAATCTTCTGCTTTTTAACAGACATTCTCTGTAATAACACAAAGCTTTAAGCACCCTGTTCTAGCTTTAATTCTCCTTTACCTTTTTGTATGTCTCTGTGTGTCTGTGTATTTGAAGCTCTCACGTTCCCTAGCCTTGGCAGACAGTTTTTAGGAGGCTCCCACTGACCAAAGATGGTACAGTTTGAGTAAAATAAGGAAGATAGCTGCAGTGAACATGATGATACTGAAAAACAAAAGGTGATTCCTCTTCCCTCCAGAAATGAAAAACCCATTGGTCACTGTTGAGAATGGTAGGGATCTCATTCTTTGGAAATCTGGTAAGAATCAAGAGGTAGTTCTTTTTTTACTATACGAGCTGTGCCACTCAGTATGCAAATTCTGGTGCCTCAGTTGCACCCATGACCAATTAAATTAGAATCTCTGGGATGTGCTGCCAGTCATTGCTATATTTAAAGAAATCTTTCTGGTGATTTGGATGTGTACCCAGGCTTAAGAACTTCTGTACAAGATATTTCTCTTATGGGGGGGGACCTGTAAGAGAAATACCGCTTATTATAACACTAGGTGAACTTTGTTAGTTATAAAAGCTGATAACTAAGCAATATTTCTGTGGTAAATGAGGTTACCAATTCAGTGCTCGTTGAAAGGAGGAAAAAAGGCACAGGGGCAGAAAGATGTATGCTGTGTTTACTATGTGCATGTTGCATATGGGATCTTGTTTCTACTCTTTCTTCTCTGGGCCTCCTCTTTTTTTTTTTTTTTTTTGCAGTACGTGGGCCTCTCACTGTTGTGGCCTCTCCCGTTGCGGAGCACAGGCTCCGGACGCGCAGGCTCAGCGGTGCGGCATGTGGGATCTTCCCAGACCGGGGCACGAACCCGTGTCCCCTGCATCGGCAGGCGGACTCTCAACCACTGCGCCACCAGGGAAGCCCTTCTCTGGGCCTCCTTGATGTCACACTCGCCTGTTGTTCCTCCCCACCCAAACTCAGGGGCTGCTTCTTCCCAGTCTGCTTTGCTGACCTCTGTTCTGCCTGACTTCTAAATGTTGGAGAGTGCTGTCAAAAATTCTCACCCTAGGGGTTCTTATTTTATCTAGTTCTTTGGTTTTAAATACTTTGTATACTCTGATTACTCCCAGGTTACCTCTAGCCCTGACTTCCCCTCTTGGATTCCAGAATAGAATATTCAGCTTGGATGTCTAATAGGGCATTTTGAACTTAACATGTACAAAATCTTGGTTTTCCATTTCAAACGTGGTTCTATTTTAGACTCCGTAAATAGTAAGATCTTCCATCCAGTTACCCTGACTTTAAGAGCCCTGAAATATTCTTGATTCTTCTCTTAACTTTTTTTTTTTGTTTGTTTGTTTTTGTTTGTTTTTTTTTGTTTTTTTTTGCGGTACGCGGGCCTCTCACTGCTGTGGCCTCTCCCGTTGCGGAGCACAGTCTCTGGACACGCAGGCTCAGCAGCCATGGCTCACGGGCCTAGCCGCTCTGCGGCATGTGGGATCTTCCTGGACCGGGGCATGAACCCGCGTCCCCTGCATCGGCGGGCGGACTCTCAACCACTGCGCCACCAGGGAAGCCCTCTCTTAACTTTTCCTGTACCACCCCACCCCACCATGCATTAGCAAATCCTATCGATTTGCTTGCCTCTCAGTGTATTTTGAATATTATTACTACTTCTCACTCTATTATTCCCAGTTCTTCTAAGGTTCACTTAGTTATTACTATTTGAAATCCTTGATAACTCCTCTCTAAATTAAAATCTATTTCTTAGCATGATGTGTAATATCATATCTCATATTTACCTGCTTCTCTACTCTCATTCATTCCCTTACTTTACCTTCATAGGAAATTGTGTTCCAGCCGTACTATATTACTTGTAGATCTCAAATGGGTCACATTTTGCCCTCATTGTGGTTTTGTATAGGCTGTGCTTTCTACCTGAGAATCTTAAAAGCTTTTTGTTTTGGAAAGATTTTAGAGTTACGGAAAGGTTGCAAAGATGGTACAGAGGGTACCCATGTACCTTCACCCAGTTTTTTCCCCCCGATCTTATCATCTCGCATTCTGTGGTACATTTGTCAAAACTCAGAAACCAATGTTTCTACCTGGAATTTTTGTTTTCCTTTAGATTACCTGCTAATAAATACTACCATATCTTCTGTGAAACTGGTGGTTTCTGCTCTATGTTTCAGTCGCCCCTTGTAGATTTTCATACTACTTAACAGGAATATGAGTATGAATAAGACAGTCTTTGTACTAGCAAAGACAGTCTTAGTGTTGCTTCATTCGAACAAATCTGTTTGAAAAAACTGTCATTCCACGTGTCAAATTTTATAACAGCTACTTGCCCACAAGAGTAGCTGACATATTGAATGTTTCAGTGGATTTGGGAGACAGAACATTTAAAACACTCAATGTCCAACAACCAGTTTTTTCCCTGATTGTTGAAACAGGCTTTTTTTTTTTTTTTAATCAGAGCACCATGTATGGTAGCTTGAGTTCAGTAGTCATTGTTGTATGTGTGGGTGAAACATTGAATATTTGAACAGTAAAATCAGTCAGCACCATGAAATGCTTGTGTTAAGAGGAGTGAAGGCACTAAGGTACTAAGACCATTTGAGGCAGCAGATTTGTCTCTCACCTTGTTCTGTGGGATAAACACTAAATGAGTGGAATATTGATTAGATGATGCTTAAAATTACTTTCTCTATTAAGGTAAAAGAATTTGTATTTTAGTGAAAGGTGTGTGATTCTGTTGGATTTCTTTTCATTAAAAGTACTCTTTTTCTCTCATTCTGAATTCTCATTGTACTTTCTATATTTTCTTTTTTAGATTTGTTTCTGATTCTTGACTGATGAATAATCAAAATCAAAGATAAAACAATTTTCTATTAGAATTCTCATTATTGATTTTATGTCCTGAGCATTGAATCATCGCTGTTTAAAATAAACTTGCAATATTTACTCTCTCACTTCTAGATACTACCAGGGCTTATTCTTTGCAGTTTTGAAGGAACCCAGGACAAAATGAATCTGTTAACCTATTTGGGCCCTTGTAATTAAGGATAATCCTGGATGGATTCATATCACAAAATCCCTTTCAATTTAAACCTGAGGACTTGGATCTGAACTGTTATTATCATTGCTGCTTTAAATGTAGTTACGTAGCAAGCAGTTCTAAAATTTGAAATGTGGAGTTTCTCAACAAATTTTTTTGAATAACCAGTACTAAACTGGGAATCCAAGGGCAAAGACTGTTTTATTTATACTGTATTCCTTGAAGTATCTGACACATGGGACACAAATTATGCTTATTTAAAGTATGTTTTTATTTATTTTAAAAAATTTATTTATTTTATTTATTTATTTTTGGCTGCGTTGGGTCTTCGTTGCTGCACGTGGGCTTTCTCTAGTTGCGGTGAGCGGGGGCTACTCTTCATTGTGGTGTACGGGCTTATTGCGGTGGCTTCTCTTGTTGCAGAGCATGGGCTCTAGGCGCACGGGTTTCAGTAGTTGTGGCTTGTGGGCTGTAGAGCGCAGGCTCAGTAGCCGTGGCTCGCAGGCTCTAGAGCGCAGGCTCAGTAGTTGTGGTGCACGGGCTTAGCTGCTCTGCAGCATGTGGGATCTTCCCGGACCAGGGCTCGAACCTGTGTCCCCCGCGTTGGCAGGCAGATTCTTAACCACTGCGCCACCAGGGAAGCCCTAAAGTATGTTTTTAGGTTAGGTGTTAGGAAATACAGGGATGACATCTAAAATTGAAAAGAAAAATAAGTACTGCATGGCTTAGTCTATGGCAGTACTGTAGAATAGAAATATGTGTGACCCAAACGTGTTGTTTAAAATTTTCCAGTGCTGTGTTAAAAATAATTGAAACAAGTGAAAATAATTTAAGTAATATCTTTGACTTAACTGATTATATCATTTCAGCACCTTATCAATATACAGTATAACTAATAAGATGTTCTGTTTTTTGGTACTAAATCTTCCAAATTTGGTGTGTATTTTATACTTACAACACTTTTTAATTTGGACTAGCCACAATTTAAGTGCTCAGTAGCTGTATGTGTCTAATGACTAAAATGTATTGGACAGTGCAAAACTAACCCATTAGGGCAGTTCTACTTCAGCACTCTTAATTCAGGTGCTAAACAATTCATCTTTATTTATTTTATTTTTTTAACCATTTAAAAAAAATCGAAGTGTTGTTAATTTACAGTGTTGTATTAGCTACAAGTGTACAGCAAAGTGATTCAGTTATACATACATATATATAAAATGTATGTATATTCTTTTTCAGATTATTTTCCATTATAGGTTATTACAAGATATTAAATATAGTTCCCTTGCTACACAGTAGGCTTTGTTGTTTATCTGTTTTATACATAGTAGTGTGTATATGTTAATCCCAAACTCTTAACACCCCCCCATCTTCATCTGTATTTAGATTTCATAAAATTTGCAGTTGGAGAAGTAGATTCACACACTCAAGTTTTCCAAACATATTTAAAAGTTTTTCAGTAGTTAAACTGAATATCAGACTTTTAAATTAAAAATTAACAGTTATTAAGGAAATACAAATAAAAACCACGATGAGATAACACTTCATACTCACTAGGATGGTTTTAATAAAATAAATGGAAAATAACAAGTCTGGGCAAGGATGTGGAGCTATCCTTGTATAACCTTGTATTTGTTTATATACTGTGAATACACTGAATACCACTGAATTGTATACTTTAAAATGGTATGTTTTGTGAAATTCACCTCAAAAAAATTAATAAAATTAAATAAAAGTAAAAGTTCAGTTTCTTATAGTAGCCTTATTTAAAATGTTAAGGGGCTTCCCTGGTGGCGCAGTGGTTGAGAGTCCGCCTGCCGATGCAGGGGACACGGGTTCGTGCCCCGGTCTGGGAGGATCCCACATGCCGCGGAGCGGCTGGGCCCGTGAGCCATGGCCGCTGAGCCTGCGCGTCCGGAGCCTGCGCTCTGCAGCGGGAGGGGCCACAGCAGTGAGAGGCCCGCATACCGCAAAAAAAAAAAAAAAAAAAAAAAAAATGTTAAGTAGCAGCATCTGTCTAGTGCCTTCTGTAGTAGACTGTGGTGTTCTGTGGCAATGTGGTAATCTACAGAAGACAAACTTTAAAAACCATTATTCTTTTCTGGTACTCAAAATACGTGTAGTAAGTTTTTAAATTCTAAGAATTCAGCATCCGTTAGATGCTAAACTTCTCATGGTCAGAATCTGTAGCTGAATATTCTTGATGTAGGCTATCTGAGGATCAGACTATTGATAGGATTGTAAGAATTAAATGAATTGGTAAGCACTGAATATGGCTAATTGCTTCTTTTCAGGGTTCCCATAACACTCTGTTCTTTACCCCTGACTATAGTCCTTTGAAGTTGTTGCTTTGTATGTATGTCTTGCTGATCACATGTAAGCACTTTCAGGGCAAGAACTGTATCTTAATCATCCTTAAACTTCTGTCATCTTACATAGTACTGAATATGGAATAGATGAGTATTTGAACTAAAATCTTGAGTCATTCCTCTGCCTCTTAACCTTTTGTTAGCAATGCTGAGTACAGTTAGAGCCCATAACATGTCTCTTGTATATTGAAATAAATAGAATAATTATTAATGGCACTGTATAAGGATTTTGCTGTGAAATATCTTAGCATTGATTTTTATCAGAATCTATAAGCCAGTATATTTAGAAATACCTGTGATTTGCAAGATGCTTCTGGTAATATATGTATATTCATAAAAGTATGTTCCTGCCTTCAAAATGCATGGAAAAGATGAGTTGGGATAAATTATCTAATTACGCTCTGAAAGTGTGAGGGTGTCCTCAGAAGAGGATGAGCTCCCTTTCACGTGGGCAGATTGAGAGAGATTTTGTGAATAAAGTTATAATCTCTGCTAAGAGAGGGTTGTAATGTGTTTTTAGAAGTTTAAAATGGTAGAGGTACCTAGATTGAAAGAAAGAGCCTGGAAGCAAGTGGATTTTTTGCGGTATTATCTAGAAAAATGTAATTGAGTTGAACCACCTGGGAATAATGTGATGGATACATTTAGAAGCATACGTGGCAAATTTGCGTACTTGGAGTTTTGTTGTCAAGTCAGAAACTAAGCAACTTTAATAAATTACTAATAGAAGACCACCAGCAATCCAGCTGTGGATTTTGCTATTTGGGGATCGTTTTGGAAAATGTTTGTTTTAATTAGTAACATTCATTTGTTAGGAGACCTGCAAATACTATTTTCTAAGATCTAACTAGAAACCACACACTTGTACTGTAGCTAATTTGAGCATTGTAATTTTAGTGATATCCAAACATTCTGCATTCATTGTTGGAATAGCAGATCTGCCAGGTGACTTGGGTAGTTAAGTTGACCTCTTGTTTTCTCAGTCTTGCAAGTACAGAAGGCTGAGGAGGCAGTATTTAATGGAACTTATAGAGGGTTGCATAAGACCAACTCTGAGCATACACGTTGTCTTCTGTGAGTGACTAGATCCAGTAGTTTAAAAGTCAATATTATTGTATTTCTTTCTTGTCTGTTACAACAGTGTAGAGCAGTTGGGAGCCTGATGAAGGTTTTGAAGTAGCATATATCTTTTTTTTTTTTCTTGTGGCTCTGCAGCTTGCGGGATCTCAGTTCCCTGACCAGGGATTGAACTCGGGTCACGACAGTGAAAGCCCGGAATCATAACCACTAGGCCACTGGGGAACTCCCTGAAGTAGCATATATCTTAAAATAAAAATAACTTTGAAAATCCAGGAATCCCAGTAATTGTTCGATTGTCTTATTCTTTGATGTGAAAACAACTTAACTGCTCCTCTTAGAAAAGTGATTAAACTCCAGATTTTTCTGGGAAGAAGATTCCACTATTTTTGTCTTGCACATGGTGGGAAGAGCAGTGAACTAAGGAGTCATGAAATTTTCCAGGCTCTGTCACTGCTTAATCTGTATTATTTTGTGCAGCCTGTATCCTTTCCAGAATTAGTTCTGTAGTGTTACTGATTTACTTCTGAAAATATGAAATATTCACTCGTTCATATTTTGCTTGTATCCTATACCGCATCCCTGACATTTTTTTAATTTTTATTTAGTGTGTTGTTGGTGGCTGCAATGCCAGCTTTGCTTCTCAGGGAGGGCTAGCTCGCCATGTACCCACGCACTTCAGTCAGCAGAACTCCTCAAAAGTTTCTAGCCAGCCAAAGGCCAAAGAAGAATCTCCTTCTAAAGCTGGAATGAACAAAAGGAGGAAATTAAAGAACAAAAGACGACGCTCATTACGTAAGTGTTTCCCTGAAAATCAGTGTGTATTAGATGGTTTGGTTTTTGTCTTGGGCTTTCATGCAAATTCAGTTTTTACCATTCTTCAACTCTGCTTATCTATGTTTGTTAACAGTAATGAACAGATAGGATCTTGGTCTTTCACTGTGAGAATTCAGTGATGTATGTTTTACCTCTAGTAGCTAAGGGAATGTAAGTATATGTGGCCTTAGAATACAAGCTCTGTAATTAGATTTTTTTGTGTGTGTGTGTGGTACGCGGGCCTCTCACTGTTGTGGCCTCTCCCGTTGCGGAGCACAGGCTCCGGACGCGCAGGCTCAGCGGCCATGGCTCACGGGCCCAGCAGCTCCGCGGCATGTGGGGTCTTCCCGGTCCGGGGCACGAACCCGTGTCCCCTGCATCGGCAGGCGGACTCTCAACCACCGCGCCACCAGGGAAGCCCTGTAATTAGATTTTGAGGGCTGCTTTGATTCTCTTCTAAATTAAGACCAATTATGACACTGTTGGTATTTCTAACAATATTTTAGAAAACTTGGGCTTCCCAATAATGGTATAAGCGTATTAATCTAAACGTTATGACTGAAGGCATTTTTCATATACATTTATTTTACTTATTCATAATCTATAGCTGTTATATTTCCATTTCTCAAATAAGGAAACAGTCTAAGGTAGATCAAGCAGTTTGTGCAAAGTCACATTGCTAATAACTGGTGGCATTGAGAGTTAGAAAGAATTTTGGTGGACTCATTGGCATTAAAAATGTATTTATGGGACTTCCTTGGTGGTCCAGTGGTTAAGACTGTGCTTCCACTGTAGGGGGCACAGGTTCACTCCCTGGTCGGGGTACTAAGATCCCACATGCCAGGCAGCAGGGCCAAAAAATTACAAAGAAAAACAAAAAAACCCAGTATTTATAATTTTCTTAGATTATTGTTAGAAGAGTTATTCTTAATCAAGAAAATGCTTGTCAAAAATTCCAAAATAATACGACCACTGTGTCAAATCTGGAAAAATTTTTGATTACATATTAACGTAAAATGTTCATGAAATGTATTTCATATGTTTGGCTGAGGTGAATGAGATCTGTGTGTAGTGCACAGATGGAGACATTTATCAGATTGTTGAAAATGTAGGGCTGGTGCTCAGGAGAGATGCTGGAGTAAAATATAAAATTATATGAAAAAGATAGTAGCTGAAACATGCAGTCGTGAGGTCGGAGGCTAGAACCTCACACACCAAGGGGCAGAGTTAACCCACACTTACTCATTGGTTGGAGTTCTGCTTTTGTACATCCTTACCTTGTTAGCTAGGTTCTGTGTTTTGAAAGCAAAGAAAATCTTGCATTTAAACCCTAGATAGATACTTATTCGTTGTTTCAGTCTTTTTTACTTATTATATATTTTTGTGGAAAATGGACTACTGATATGGCTGCTTGGAGACTGTTATATTTTTCTAAATATTCTTTACCTCTTTTATATTGACTTTTAGCACGACCACATGATTTCTTCGATGCACAAACACTGGATGCGATAAGACATCGAGCCATATGCTTTAACCTCTCAGCTCATATAGAAAGTTTAGGGAAGGGACACAGTGTTGTTTTTCATAGTACTGTAAGTATTTGATTTTTTTTTCAAATATTTCCCACAATTTGACATTTTAATGATTATGTTGAATTTTTTAGCCTTTAATTTGAACTATTTAAGAATATTGGGGTGGCATTTGGGCTACTAGGCATTTGAAGATCAGTCTCTGACCTTAAGTAAACTAGGTGTCTTTTCTGACCTCTGGTTTCCTTGCAGGTAAAGTTAGAGCATTAGACTTCTTTTAACTCACATCCCTATGTGGTGCATGCTCCACCATCACCCATCAAATGCACATCTAAAGTTTGTGTTAAAGCCTTCCATCAAATGAAAGGTTCATGAAGGAGGGAATTTTAATCTGTTTTGTTCTATGAATATATTCCAAGTGTCTAGAATTGTGCCTGACACATAGTAGGAACTCAGTATATTTGTTGAATAACTATGTTGTTCTACTTGGAAAAAGAAAAGTATTGACTTTGAAAAGGCAATAATGAATTTATTTTTGGTTAACTAGGAGTTAATAGAGAGCTCTTCTTTCTTCTCATGCCACCTGCCATTTTTAATATCCAGTCATCTTTATATTGCTATAGTTTGGTGTAGGTCTGTTAGTAGAAATAAACTTTAGACCAGACTTTTGGTGATTTGAATCCCCGGAAAGAGAGATTATTTAATTTTGCCTGTTGAAATAGAAAATATACTAAATTTAGGTTTTATTTTTATATTCTAATCAAAATACATGAGAATTTAAATATAAAAGATCAGTATTGATATCTCTACTGGTTTGAATCTCTTATTCTTCCCATCTCCTCTAACAATGAGGTTTTCTTATATTTTCATTTTTTCTTTTATGTATACTTCCAATTCAAAATGCCCAATTTTGATTTTGATTCCCAAAATTAAAGGCAAGAAGGTAGAGGATTAGACACAAAGGAAAGGGAATCTTTTCTGAGATTGGAGCACATAATGGTGTGAGTTTGGGTTTAAGGAAAGTTGTACCATACTTACGCTCTTTTAAAGAATGTTGTAAACATAGTTATCTAAATAAGAATGAAGACAAAGTAAAAATGTCTGTGCTGGGAATTTTGTTGGGATTCAGCAAGATCAGGAGCTTGCTCAACAGTGATGGTTGGGATTTGATAACATACGTTTATGATTTGGTAGGAATCTAACATTTATTATCCAAGTTTACATTTATGTATTGTTAATAGGAGATAGAAAATATTAATCATTTTATAAGTTGAAATAAGTGGAGGATTGACTGTAATCATAAAATATTTCATGATTTGATAAAATAGACTTTTAATTATCTTACTGAATAAAAGCATGTCAGATAAAAAAATAAGTTAATTTTTTTATCCATGAATTTTTTTTAATTGAAGTATAGTTGATTTACAATACTGTGTTAGTTTCATGTGTACAGCAAAGTGATTCAGCCATATATATATACATATATACACACACGTATATTTTTTCAGATTATATTCCATTATAGGGTATGACAAGATATTGAATATAATTCCCTGTGCTATACAGTAAATCCTAGTTTCTTATCTGTTTTACATATAGTATTTTGTGTCTGTTAATTCCATACCTCTAATTTGTTCCCCCTTCCCTCCCTCTCCCCTTTGATAACCATAAGTTTGATTTCTATTATTATTGTTCTTTTTAAGTCAGTAAGATGTGTTCACCAAACGCAGAGTTGGCATTAGGGATAATTTGTTCATTTACTTAAATATTGAGCACCTACATGTGCCAGGTACTAATGATACAGCAGTGAACAAAACGGGCTAAAACAAAACAAGAAACCGTGCCTACACTAGTGGAAGAGACATGATACACAGGATAAATTAGTAAAATTAAAAACTTAAAAGGAAGTGAGGGTATGAGCCATTCAGTTATTAGGGGGTTGAGCATCATAGCCAGAGGGAAAATCAAGCATAAGATCCTCAAGTGGGGACATGCCAGTATGTCTGAAAAGCCGTGAGGAGGCCAGTGTGGCTGGAGGAAACAAGTGAGGCAGAGAAAGTAGGAGCAGTCGGAGAGGCAATGGGGAGAGTGTTGTTGGACTGAGACATTGGCTTTTGTTCTACGTGTATTGGTTTTTATTTATTTATTTATTTATGGCTGTGTTGGGTCTTCGTTTCTGTGCGAGGGCTTTCTCTAGTTGTGGCAAGCGGGGGCCACTCTTCATCGCGGTGCGCGGGCCTCTCACTGTCGCGGCCTGTCTTGTTGCGGAGCACAGGCTCCAGACGCGCAGGCTCAGTAGGCGTGGCTCACGGGCCCAGTTGCTTTGCGGCATGTGGGATCTTCCCGGACCAGGGCTCAAACCCGTGTCCCCTGCATTGGCAGGCAGACTCTCAACCACTGCGCCACCAGGGAAGCCCTGTTCTACGTGTATTGGGAAGCCATTGGAGGAGTCTGAGTAGCCATGCTCTGTTGTGATTTCTTTTAAATAAAATTTTTATTGAGATATAATAAATACAGACTCACCCATTTAAAGTATACAAGGGAGTTCCCTGGCGGTCCAGTGGCTCTCACTGCTGGGCCTGGGTTCTGTCTCTGGTCAGGGAACTAAGATCCCGCAAGCCACGCAGCACAGCCAAAAAAATACATATGCAATTCTGCGAGTTTTGACGGTTGTACTTACCTATGAAACCACCACACCACCACAGTTGAGCTGTAGAACAGTCCTGTCACGCAGAACATTCCTGGTGTAGCTTTGTAGTTCATCTCGGCCTCTGCCCCCTGCTTTAAGAGAACTCGCTGATCTCTTTCCTCTCATGCAGGTTTTAATGTGCTCACTCTGGTTTCTGTATTGAGAACAGATTGTAGGTCAGGGTTGGGGAGAGAAGGGATCAGTCTTTTCAGTATCTCAGGTGAGAAAAGACCAGAATGCTTGAAGTGGAGATACTAAGAAGGGTTAGATTCTGGATATCTTTTGAAAGTGGTATTGACAAGAATTATGGATGGATCAGATGTCAGGTATGATAACGAGAGGAAAGGATGACTCCAGTGTTTTTGGCCTGGGCAACTAGCCAAAAGGATGGAGTTGCCACATAATAGAGGCTGTGAGGTGAGCAGATTCAGGGAGAGGGGAGTATCAAGAGCCATAATTTCAGCACATTCTATAGAACATCTAGTGCTTCTGTCATGTAGGCAGAAGGATATAAGAGTTTGAGCTTAGAGGAAAGGTGTGGCTACAGATAAGAATAGAACTTTCGGGGCTTCCCTGGTGGCGCAGTCGTTGAGAGTCCGCCTGCCGATGCAGGGGACACGGGTTCGTGCCCCGGTCCGGGAAGATCCCGCATGCCGTGGAGTGGCTGGGCCAGTGAGCCGTGGCCGCTGAGCCTGCGCATCCGGAGCCTGTGCTCCGTGGCGGGAGAGGCCACAACAGTGGGAGGCCCGCATAACGCAAAAAAAAAAAAAAAAAAAAAAAGAATAGACCTTTCTAGCGTATTAGTGTTATTTAAAGGTATCAGACTGGATAAGATCACCTAGGAAGTATTAAATAGAAAAGAGAAGAAATCAAAGGACTGAGGTTTGGGGCCTATCAACATTTAGTGATTTAAGGGGCAATAAATCTGATGAAATAATGGTCTAGTAATGAACAAGTATCTCTACATGTTAGAGAATAGAGGTGTTGATGATAAATAAGGTTGTGTTTTAAAAAATGAAGCATCAACTTCATGCTTTCATTAGAGCAGCTCTTTGGATGAAATCCTTAGGCTCACCATGGGAGGAGTAAAGATGATCAAAAAAATGAAGGAACTAGAAATGTGATATTAGGAGTCTGGAAGAAAACTTAAAATTTACTCAGAGTGAAAATAGTCTGAAGATGAAAATAAATTTTCGAGCTGTAGAAAACATCTGAGAGGATTTAAGAACATGATTGATTACCTATGTTTAGCATAAATTTTAAAAACCAGGAATAAGAGTGATTCACACCCCCAAGCGACATTGGGGTGGCAGAGGTACCTTGACTGAGGAAAAGTCACAAAGGTGTAGTATAATCTGAAGAATGCTTTCTCCTGGGGGAAGTGGAAGGAAGAAACATCCCTAATGGGAAAAGGTCTTCCTTGGAGCTAGGTGAGGAAGTTCTCTAAGGTTCCATGAGTATGACTGGAAAGGTTGGTGGAGGCAGTTTGTGTTAAACAGTAGTCAGATGTTCAGTGCTAACTGCAAAGGTAAGTTTCCTAGTTACCAAATTAACTTTTATAGGAAATAACCATATTTATAGGGAAAAGATTTGCATAAAAATATTTATGTGAGGTACTACGCCGTGCAGTTTGCCTAATTTGTCTTCTTTAACTGAAACATTTTCTTTTGAGCCGTCTCCAGAAGAGGTCAGCAGAATCCTGGTTACCAGTCAGTTGGCTTGCTGTACTTGGTTGCGTTGCATTATTTTTATATCTTACTTCTTTGTAGAGATACTTTGTTTTAGCATCTGCAGATCTGTCTTTGAGCTTTTTAATTGATTCCATTACCGAGTCTAGAATTAGGGTACTTAACTATAGGTTTTTAAATAATGGGGCCAGAAACTGTTTTATATTTGTATGAAGTGCTGTTTTTACTTCTAATATGTTTTGAGAATGACACATAACATTACTTTGTGAGGTTGTTTGGAACTTAAACTTGGCAAAAATATTGAGATTTAGATTATTAAAACACTAAAGAGCTAATTTGGTTAATATGGCAGTTCTAAGAGTTAATAAAATACCATTTTGATCGATTTTTAAAAATCGTTACCTTAGTTTTCTGAATCTGGTAATGAGTGACAAGCATATTGTTTTTACTACATTTATATAGGTCTTTATGTTCTGGTTGACCCACACTTTAACTTAGGTAGATTGCTAACTGAACTGAACACTGATTGGTTAATGTTTCATTTAAAATAACAGAAATAACCAACAAACAGAAAACTCCCAAGCAAACGACAAATACCTTAATCCTAAAAAGGAGACCTCTCCCTTTCTAGCATTATTTTTTCTTTACTGTTCATTTGTTCTTTAAAAGTATTTCAGCCAATATGGATTCTTGGTTGGCAGTCTGGCTCAGCTAAAGACTTTGTAGAGAGCAAAATAAATAGCATTTTCAAAGATAATATGGTTTTAGTATTTGGCTGTACAAAGCTACTTCAGTTCCTTTTTTTTTTTCTTTTGTGAAAATATATGATCAAAGGTGGGAAATTTCTACAAACTGGGGCAGAACAAGATGTTGTGGTGGTAATATCTGGTCCAGGACATGAAAACTTAAGTTCTTGATTAGGACCAAAAGCGTTTTTTAAACTATTAAAATGATCTTTTATAAATAGTTTTATGATTTCTTTTATATCATTACTAGGTAATAGCTAAGAGAAAAGAGGATTCTGGAAAGATAAAACTTTTGCTTCATTGGATGCCTGAAGACATGTAAGTATTTGGAATACTATATATATAACTAATAAACTGATCAGTCTTATTTTTGTTAAAATCTTTTACTCAAAAATTACTTAAGCTATTGGGTTCAAAGTAAAAGACTTATAGAAATGAAACCACAAAACATTTTCAGGTCATCAGCCTTAAAAAGATAATCTGTAAAAGCTCGTAAGAGTACCTGGCTCAAGGTATAAGCTTTAAAACTAGCTTTTAAAATTGTTTTTAATGGAAACTGTTAAAGCAATTTTTAATCATTTTTAGGATGTGATTATTTTTAGAATTTTTAATGACCCTCAAGTAGGATAGGGTGCAAGCAACCTTAGTTGTGCCTTTGTTTGAATCATTTATTTTAAAAATTTCTAAACATTTTCCAGCACACAATTAATGATAGTTTATAGAAAAAAACAGTTGGTCAGTTTTCCAGGAGTGTTAAATTTTTCTTTTGAGTTTTAGTACCCTTTTATTAAGAGCAATTCTGGTCCAAATGCTCCTTAATTTCATGCTCAATTTTCCTTTTATTCTCAAAATAATTTTTTTTGTTGTTGCAAAAGGTAATGAAGATGTATCATAGAAATCTTATCAGCATCAAGAATAGAATAAGTTCAAATGAATGGAATCTCATTAAAAATTAATATGTGGTTAACACTTGTTATTAAATATTTTTCTGTAATATTGTTTCCCAAACTCCAGTCTAAAGAGATGTTAATGAATCTGATGTGAATTAAGAGCTTTAAAAATAGATTTGGAAGATTACAATGCATGTTAGCATATTGAAGTAAAGAAATCTCTTTAGCTTTTTAAAAATCCTGTGATTGTCAAACTTTTATTAGTGTAGAACATATTTTCCACTTCCTTTTACCCCCGCCCCTTCCAGGTTTTAGGGAAATGCTACTCTAAAATATTTTGAAATAGAGCATAAAATTTATTTAATGAACTCCTTTTTACTGAACATTAAAGTTACCCATTTTTCTCTACTGTTAAAAAAAGAGACATTAGGGCTTCCCTGGTGGCGCAGTGGTTGGGAGTCCGCCTGCCGATGCAGGGGACGCGGGTTCGTGCCCCGGTCTGGGAGGATCCCACATGCCGCGGAGCGGCTGGGCCCGTGAGCCGTGGCCGCTGAGCCTGTGCTCCGGAGCCTGTGCTCCGCAGGGGGAGAGGCCACAACAGTGAGAGGCCCGCCTACCGCAAAAAAAAAAAAAAAAAAAAAAAAAAAGAGACATTAAAATGTCTTTATTTACAAAGTATGCAAAATGTTACGGGTTTTGATAGGCATCACCTTCCTGAAAGTTTGTACCAATTTCTGATCTCATCTACTGCATTAGGGAGCTTATTTCCCTGGCTTATTATCAACACTGACTATTGGCATTCTTACATTTTTCATTTCTTCGATTATGAGCAAGATAATTTAAAAACTGTGTCTTTGGTGAATTAATGGTTTGTGACCTTTGTCTCCCTTGTTCCTTTTTATCTAATGAGTGTTCACTTGTTTTATATTGATTTGTAAGAGCCCTTTTTATATTAAGTTTATAAACAGTTCCTTTAAAAAATATCATATTCAAATATCTGTATTTTTAGTATTTTGGAAATCGATCAATCCAAATATCAAAATCATTTTATTTGAATTTTTCTATAGAATTAAATTTTTTTAAATTCAGGATTTTGGTTGTATGTGCCTTTTTTTAAAAGTGGAAGTTAATCTGGTGGGGTTTTTATTTCTTATTTCTTCAGAAAGAAACTAAGTGTCAGATTTTCATCAAGTTAAGCTCAGATATAGTTCCACTTAGCAAACTAAAAGACAGACAGTGTGTTCTAATATTTGTTTCTAAGTTTGATGTGGCTTTGCCATCAAAAATTCATAATTCAGGGCTTCCCTGGTGGCGCAGTGGTTGAGAGTCCGTCTGCTGATGCAGGGGACACGGGTTCAGGCCCGGGTTCGGGCCCCGGTCCGGGAAGATCCCACATGCCGCAGAGCAGCTGGGCCCCTGAGCCATGGCCGCTGAGCCTGCGCGTCCGGAGTCTGTGCTCCGCAACGGGAGAGGCCACAACAGTGAGAGGCCCGCGTATCGCAAAAAAAAAAAATAAATAAATAAATTCATAATTCATTTCCAGATTTATGCCTAAAATTTCACCTTGCCATTTTTTAGCTGGGACTCTACATCCCACTACTTAGATCACGGAGTTTCCTTGGCATCTGAGAAGCTCGTTAACCTAGGTGCCCCAGTCAGACTAGCAGAAAAAGCTAGGTAATGTGAAGGGTAAATTTAAAATTAATGTTATTTTATATATGGCTTGTTTTTTAATTCATAGTCTGCCTGACGTGTGGGTGAATGAAAGTGAACGACATCAGTTAAAAACTAAAGTAGTTCATTTATCAAAGCTACCCAAAGATACTGCCTTGCTTTTGGACCCAAACATATACAGGTAATTTAATTCATGCTTTGATGTTTTATTTTTTTGAATTGTAATCTTAAATCTCCTTAAATTTTGGATATAAAGCTAGGACTTAATTTTTAAGTACTGAATTTCAGTATCAAGCATATCTTGCTTTCTGGAGTTTCATATATGGAAATTACATCACAATGATTTATAAATTGTAGACTAGAAGGGTAATATTTTGGTAAAGTTTATATGCCAGGTTAATTCCAGATTTACCTTAAGTAGCTTAAATTGTGATATACATAGTATTTTGAAACTAAGTTCCTTTTGTTTAAGTAGGTAATTCTTTTTTATAATATCACACGTGTTGACCTGGGAATATATCGCATGTGCCCTAAATAACCATTAATGGTTGAAGTTCTTAAACTTGTACTCTCGCCAAACTTTTCAAAAGAGCATTTTAAATATTGCTGTGTTTTTATTTAAGAGGTAGCTCGGAGTGTTCACGTTTCTAACAATTTTCTGATCTGACCTTTGTTTTAGTGTGCTGTGCATATGAAGGTATAGGGGGGGAAGGAGAAGAGACCAACATTTCTGGCTATGTGCTGAGTCACTGTGCTAGGTGCTTTACATATACTTCATCCTCACAGCAGTCCTGTGAAGTAGGTGTTCCTATGTCTGTTTTACAGATTGGAAATCTGAGGCAAGAGGTTAAATAGCTTAAATCTGAGGCAAGAGGTTACACAACTAGGATGTGACTGAACTCCATACTGCCTCTATCCACATGACATATACTAGGGTGATTAAAAAAGTGGTGAAAATGTTTAAAAGGCACTCTTAATGAGTGAACTTTATATATTTTAAAAAGGAATTCTAGTTTAGTATAACAATAGGTTGGGTAAGAGTAAGATGACATAATAATTGATAATCCCAAATGTGAATTTTAGCTATTGTAAAGGTACTATGTCTTATGCCAAATTTTGAAACAATTAAATACTTTGAAGGTTTTGTTCATTCCATGACTCAACTTTTTGGAATGTGAAGCATCTTCTGAGAATGAAATTCTCACATAATGGGCCTTGCCATGTGTGGAAACATTGAGACTCTTCCAAGCTTTTAAAGCATCTTTTGGTGAAGGTCCTAAATGTAATGAAAACTTGTTTTTTGTGGGTTGAGCTAGGTTAGCAAGAAATTAACTAGCAGAGAGAATAGTGAAATGACCTTAAAGGAAAAGATTGAGGGACATTCACTACCAAAAATATGAGAGAGTTATGATTTACCTTTCTCTTTATAAAGAAAAATAATTGAATATTCTTTATTTATTGGCACCTAATTTAGGGTTTATTTCTGCTTATTCTTTGAAGGGAGTGATTAAAATTTGCATTCTAAAAGAGTGGTATTTGGGGAGAGCCAAGACTGGTAGTAAACATGCCTTAAGCAGTGAGTTGACAAAGGGGCATGAATCTTAATTATAAGATTGAGACTAACTTCTGTGTTTCTGCCCTGCATTCTACTTCCCACTCTCAAGGGGTCTTCCTTTTTCACAGAATCAGCTTATTTTTGCTGTTCTTATGCTATATAGGAAAGAATTAAGATATTTTGGTGAAAGTGACAAATAAATATCATTCAAGCTCAGAACTGATGTCCAGAAGTACATAGGACTTGCATCACCTGTTTTCAGGGTATAATTCTGCAATTATTACTGATTACTGGAGTAATGAAGATTTCTTAAGATACATTTGGTGCTTCTGTGGTGTTAATTTTCTTTAGCTGTAAACCACCGTCCACCCCATCTTAATATTTAATCTTGAGTCTAAACTTTTATGCTTCTCCTCTTCTGGAAATTAGAATCAAGTCTACTCTAAAGTGGTACAGAGTCCTAGAACCCACTACATTTGCCGTGGTGTAACATCTTAGCGATGCCTGGATTTTGACTGGGGAAACTTGTGAAATTAAGAGGGGAAAAAGCAATTATTCTAATTTGTTTCAGGAGAAATAACTTAGAGCTTATGCACATCTCAAAATGAAAGCATGACAAACCTTCCAAAAATATATTAACTTCAAAATGCGAGTAAAAAAGGACATATTTATTTGAGGTTTAAACATTAGTTTTAAAGTATGGTTAAAATGTATGTGTTAAACATGAGATTCTTTTTTAGAAACACATTATCAGGCTACATGAAAAGGATTTCTTAACAAGCTATAGATATTATGTAACTAAATTTATATCCATCATGTGAATGCTTTGGAAATAAATTTTCCTGGTGATCAGTGATCATCACATTGCCTATTTCTTATACATATTTGTATTTTTGAAGCACTTAATGTGTTTTTCATTCAATTGAATAAAAGAATACTCCTTTTTCTCTTTTTCTAGAACAATGCCGCAGAAGAGGTTGAAGAGGTAAAAAATAAATAAATACATAAAAAGCAAACAAGCGGGGACACCTGCAGTCTTAGTCACTGACAATGGGTTTAGTAAAAGTTGCACATTAGAGTCAACCCCCTTCCTTTTTTTCCTTAAATCCAGTATTTAGAATAATATTTATGCTTAGTGTAAACATTCTGTGAATGAAGTAGGCTCTTCTGTGGAATATATTAATATATTACTGTATATCCACATTTTCATGGAATGGTACTGTGGGAGACTGAGCAAACACTCTTCTGGCAACTTGGTAGAACAGCTTCTTAAAGGCTTTGCATGCTTGCTGCTTTAAGCTGCCTTTTTTTTTTTTTTTTTTTTTTTAAACCCTTTAGTGATTACAGTAGTTTATATTGAAAAGAAAACCAATTACAACATGTGCCCTTAAAAATACCAAAAGCACTGTAAGGATATTTGTCTTGACAGTGTCTATTGATTTGAAGTCATATAAGGAAATATTTAGACAATGAAAATTATCAAAAGATAATTTACCTTTCAATTATGATAAATAGATGTGATTGGTTGCCATTTGTGTTCTTTTGCAGAACTCTGATAAGAAAAGTGTTCAATTTGTATTTAAGCAAACAGTGAACGACATTTGCAATCAACTAAAAATTCGTCTATCGAATTAGGGCTGAAAATTTCTGTTAAAGAGTGTTGCAGTATGTCTGGTGGCTCCCCTTTCAGGACTAGGGTTTTCTCATGGAGTACAGTATGTTAATATTTACCTATATAACTAATCTGTTAACGGTTTTTGAAAAACCTTTATTTCAAATTATTTGAATAATCCTCATATTTTCATTTTAACCTATATAAGCCTCTAATTTTTTTTTTCTGAGGAAAGCATTTGGTTTATGAGTTGTTTTTTCTTAACATAAGAAAAATTGTATTTTTTTTTAAAGTATCTTCAAACTGAATCCTTTATGCACCAAAGTTGGTTTTGAAAAGGAAAATAAAATCACTTTCTTGCTTGGTAAGCAAGAAGCCATATGGATTTTTTTTTAACTTACAGAAATGGAAATATGTGTAACTTGTTAGTATTGTATCAAACAAATGTTGCATAGAGATAATAGAACATTGCTTGTAAATAATTCAGCAGATTTGTAATATATTTTTATATTATGAAACGTACTGTAGATGTTTTTCTAGAGGCATGAAAAGTTAAATGTATATATTATGGGTAGAGATAATATTGAAGGATATTGTAATTCACTAGTGCTGCCAGAGGAATTGTTAATAAAGCACCTTCTTTAACAATAAATGTCTTTTGCAGACTTAAGGGACTATGTACTACTGTTAATATCTGTAAGAACAAAACACATTGAACATCCTTCCAGAAAGTCTTTGAGGGAGGACCTATACCCATAATAGAATTATGGCACTCATTTCTGACAGTGACCGTGAAATCAATTATTTCCTTACTGTTGGAAGGACATATTGTAAAGTATGTGGTTATATGCAGTCAAACTGCAGAAAATACTCCTGATTAAGGAGTTTTCACTTTACTACAGTGATATAAAAACCAGCAGTTTTTACACTAAAATTTTTTAAAGAAAGAATAGACAAAAATATAGAATTAATAAGCCTTTTGGTTCCAAAATGGGAAAGGTTCCATGATACATAAATCATTTCTCATTTACTTTAAAAAATTTAAAAAAAATAATAAAAATTATGGGAGACTTTATTCATTAACAATGGGGTAAAGAGCTATATACGTGAAGTGAGTCATATAAAATTAAATGAAGTGCAAATAAAAGCACTGCTTCTATAAGACATTCTGGAATGGTTGTTTAATAAGGGTATTATTCATATGACTTGTAGCAAATGTGATTTTATTTTTAAAAAGAAGAAAAGCAGTGTGTTTTCTTACTATTTTTTTGTTTTCTTTTGCTTAAGCACTTCATCAGTTGCTTTATTCTGTATCTACGAAGTAATCTGCAATCTCCTTTGTTCTTTTTAAATTTTGATTTGTTATAAAATTGCCAAATAGAAGTGTTTCAGATATATAGTTTGTACCTGTATTTTTATTTTATTGCCTCATGTTCTTGTAAGTCATTCTTAATTGACCGATGATTGTAGACCTTGCCTGAGTATTTTTTCTAATAAAACAAAGCAAATCACATTTAGTTTCAAAATTGTAACAATTCAATTAAATTTTAAAGCATCTAAAATATACATTTATTTTCTTCAGGGGCACAGCGAATAGATTCGTTTTCCCATTGTATAGAAATACTAAGATGTCAAAACCAAATTTCATGGTTATTGATTAGCCTCTGAGTACTCAGTCACTCAAGATACTCTGCTGCTTATCTTACTTTGTTCTGATACTATTTACACACCAAAAAGAATATTGAATTAAAATGAAATAGTTTTATAACTTGTATGTATACATATATACACACATGCAATTATGATTGGGAAACAAGTGTGGAAATTTTTATTTTATAGTGTTCATTTAGTGATAGCTATCCATCTATATTATTCTTCCTACCACTGTGGCCCCCCCGTCCCCCAATATATGACATATTTGTAATATGTCACCTGAAATAATTAATCTCTTATTCAAAATCCATTGTCTTTTCAGCAGCAGGCAAAACTGCAGCTCACAGGCATACCCATTCATTTACTTGTGACTGCTTTCTCCCTGTTGTGGCAGAGCTGAGTAGTGATACTTTATTGCCTACAAACTTAAAATACTTAGTCTCACCTTTTAAGGAAAAATTTGCCAATCCCTGGTTATAGTTGATAAGTTGTTTTGAAAAAATAAAGCTGTACCGCACAACTTATATTTTAATATGATAGTATTATCTTGGTAATAAGCACATTAAATTTCAGTGAGCTGTTTAATGTACATCAGAGTAAATATTGCCATATTAGGTACATGCAACAAATGATGGGTTTTTTTTTTTAACTTTTACATTGGAGTTCTTAATAGTTACTAACATTTTGCCGTTTGTATTTTGTTTTACTAAATAGGACTAAATGAGATTTTGTAAATCAGATCATGTTTAAATCATACGGCACATCTGCTCTATCTGAAAGAATCTTGGAAGTGGAAAATACTGTAAAATTTAAAGTTGTTTATTTTTCTAATAAACTTACTTTTTCATATATAAATCTTCCCTAAAGTGGACACACATTACCTCTGAATTTCAGATGAAAGGAAATTAAGATGGACAGTAATTGACTCGCAGTGTGTATTTTAAGATTTGTTTTATTCTTATTTGAAAGCATTGATAATCACGTCAGTAAACCTTTGTGAAACTTTTTTCCCTTTCACACCTTAATAAAGTGTTTTAAATATGCAAATACTCTTAAAAGGATAGAATTTGCCACAGTTATTTAAGACCTCTTTTATTGTTTGCTGTTTGAATTCTTTTTTTTATGCTGTATGGTTAATAAAAGTGTTAGCTATTTGAATAAAATATAAAAATGGGAAAATATGGTTTAAGTCTTTAAAATAGTTGATGGGGGGGCTTTTTATATGGTTACAACTATTTTTTTCTTTTTAAGTCTTTAATACCTCTGCATAAGTTCTCTAAAAGACAAAGAGAAATTCTTAGTTTAGGTAGATTCTCAGTTTGAAAAACCGATATCTGTATAACAAGGCCTAGGGTTGCAGACCTACAAGGAGATGCTTATATATATAGTCTTTATTAAAAAGGGAGTTGAATCATATATGTCATTTGAATGTCTTGGGGTTTGGGGTTTTTTTTTTTTGAGAGGAGTGGCACTTTTTTGGGTTTCAATGAAAAATATTTTTCTATTCTAAAAATGTATAAAGTATTTCTTAAAAGGTAAAATTTTTAAAGAAAATGTCTTACATATTTTTCTTTTTTAATTATTAAAGAATCTGACCTAGTGGAGAATGTTTTGCAATTCCAACACTATAGCTTTAATATAAATAAGGTTTGAGGATTTTTTTTTTAAGGGTTAGAGTCTTTTGTCATTTCTAATGGTATGAGCTTCAGTAGCCTTAAGGATGTGACAAATGATGTATTATTTTAAATTAAAAAAATTTAAAAAATGTTTACATAGTCCAGTTCATTCTCTGAATCAGATTTGCCTGGTATATAACACATGGTTCTATTACTCTGAAAATTAAGAAGGACTTTTAACCAGTTAGAGCAGGAATTGCAACCCATATATTTTTCTAGGTCAGTAATCTTTCTACTATACCAAACAGCTTTTCACAGCGTGAGAGAGGAAATAAATGTGCGTTGTAATACCACTACAAATTTGTTTTCAGTGTTTCTGCCATAGCTAGTCCCTAGCATGATGCATGGTACAAAATTAGTCTCTGAAATATTTGTTGAATGAGTACTGTAGGTGAATACTTGTTAAAGAAAGGTATTTTGGAGAGTACTGGTTGAAGCAATCTGGCTTAAACCACACTCTGTGATAATATTTAACTTTATATATGAACCTATAAAGGGAACTATATTTCAGTTTGTCTAAACATTCTCAATGGAAAGAATTATTGATGTTATATTTTTACATACTCAGTTGTAAGTATTTTTAGTTTGTATAATTTTGTTAAAAATGTCCTCAATCATGTTTCTGTAGAGGCCCCTCCCTTTTTAACTGAAGTATAGTTGATTTACAATGTTGTGTTAGTTTCTGGTATACAGCAAAGTGATTCATACACACACACACACACATATTTGTAGAGCCCATTTTTAAACTAATTAAGACCTCAGTTATATTTATGATGTGAATAACATGTTTTGAAGTAATAACACTATTTTAAAGGAGTTACCCAGTATTTGATTACTTTATCTTATTGTTTTCATCTCACAGCATTGTCACCCAAAGGACCTTTTCCCCTCTTCAGTATTTATAAGATTCTGCTAACGGAAAAGTTAAATTTTATAAATCTTACAAATTTATTATGAAATTGCCAAGGATTTATATGTTCCTGTTAAAACCATTTCAGAAATTCGTTTATATTTGGATGACTAATAAGTCTCATATAAGATTATTACATGTTTGAGGGATTTTTTCCTTTTAGAAAAGTAAAGTGAGCATTGTGAGCATTTACTCTTGATAGCTGGACCCAGTTCAAGTAGTTTAGTGTAAACATCATTGAGCGTTGCGTAAGAGTAGGTCAGAAGATTCCCAGCTTATGTCTTCTTTTTTAAAACTTGAGGTAACGTTGGTTTATAACATATGTTGACTTCTGTATACACTACAGTGTTCTCACCATCAAAAGTTTAGTTTCCATCTGTCCATCACCATACCAGTTGACTCTCTTTGCCCATTTTATTCTCCCACACACTCCCCCTTCCCTTCTGGTAACCACTGCTGTCTCTCTGTATCTGTGTGTTTGTTTTCGTTTGGTTTTCTTCATTTATTTTTATATTCCACATATGAGTGAAATCATACAGTATTTGTTTTTCTCCATCTGACTTATCTTCACATAATACCCTTAAGTTCCTTACAGATTGTTGCAAATGGCAAGATTTCATCTTTTTTTTTTTAATGACTGAGAAGTATTCCATTTCGTGTGTGTGTGTATGTGTGCATATATATACACACATGCACACACACCCACATCTTCTTTATCCGTTCATCTGTCAGTGGGCACTTAGGTTGGTTCCATGTCTAGGATATTGTAAATGATGCTGCTATGAATATAGGGGTGCATATGATTTTCTGAATGAGTGTTTGCATATTCTTTGGATAAATACCCACAAGTGGAATAGCTGGATTATATGGTAATTTTATTTTTTAATTTTTTGAGGAATCTGCTTACTGTTTTCCATAGTGGCTGCACCATTTTGCATTCCCACCAACAGTGTCCAAGGGTTCCCTTTTCTCCATATGCTCTCCAACACTTGTTATTTCTTGTCTTTCTGATAACAGCCATTCTAACCAGAGTGATGGGGTACCTCATTGTGGTTTTGATTTGCCTTTCCTTAATAATTAATGATGCTGAGCATCTTTTCATGTACCTTCTGGCATCTGTATGTATTTTTAGGAAAATGTATATTCAGCTGTTCTGCCCGTTTTAAAATCATGTTGTTTGATTTTTTGTTGAGTTGTGTGAGTTCCTTATATGTTTTGGATATTAATCTCTCATTGGATATATGATTTGCAAATTTTTTTCTCCTATTGGTAGGTTGTCTTTTCATTTTGTTAATGGTTTCCTTTGCTGTGCAGAAGCCCTTTACTTTGATGTAGTCCCATTTGTTTATTTTTGCTTTTGTTCCCTTGCCTGAGGAGCCAGATCCAAAAAAAATATTGCTAAGACCTTCGTCGAAGAGTGTACTGTCTGTTTTCTTATATGTGTTTTTTTTGTTTTTTTTGTGGTACGCGGGCCTCTCACTGTTGTGGCCTCTCCCATTGCAGAGCACAGGCTCCGGACTCGCAGGCTCAGCGGCCATGGCTCACAGGCCCAGCCGCTCCACGGCATGTGGGATCTTCCCGAACCGGGACACGAACCCGTGTCCCCTGCATTGGCAGGCGGACTCTCAACCACTGCGCCACCAGGGAAGCCCTCTCTGTGTTTTTTATGGTTTCAGGTCTTATATTTAAGTCCAATTCATTTTGTGTATGGTGTAAGATAGTGGTCTAGTTTCATTCTTTTGTATGTGGCTGTCCAGTTTTCCCAGCACCATTTATTGAAGAGACTATATCATTTCTCTGTTGAATGTACTTTGCTCCTTTTTTATACATTAATTGTTCATGTATGTGTGGATTTACTTCTGGGCTCTGAATTCTGTTTCATTGGTCTGTGTGTCTGTTTTTCTGTCAATACCATGTTCTTTTGATTACCATAGCTTTGCAGTATAATTTGAAATCAGGGAGTGTGATACCTCCAGCTTCTGATGTATTTTATTTCAGGGTTGCTTTGGTTTTTTGTGGTTTTGTGGTTTTGTATAAGCTTCAGGAGTTTTTGTTTCATTTCTGTGAAAACTTATGATTTTGATAGGGATTGTGTTGAATCTGTAGGTTGCTTTAGGTAATGTGGACATTTTATCAATGTTAATTCCAGTTCATGAGCACAGAATGTCTTTCCATTTCTTTGTGTGTTCTTCAGTTTTATTCAACAATGTCTTAGAGTTTTCAGTACACAGATCTTACACCTCCTTGGTTCAATACATTCCTAGGTATTTTATTCTTTTTGTTGTAATTGTAAATGGCATTGTTTTCTTAATTTCTCTCTCTGCTAGTTTGTTGTTAGCATATGGAAGTACAACAGTTTTTTGTATATTTTGCATGCTGCAACTTTATTAAAAAATTTTTTTAAAATTTATTTTTGGTTGCGCTGGGTCTTTGTTGCTGCACGTGGACTTTCTATAGTTGTGGTGAGCGGGGGCTACTCTTCGTTGTGGGTTGTGGGCTTCTCATTGCAGTGGCTTCTCTTGTTGCGGAGCATGGGCTCCAGGCGCGCATGCTCAGTAGTGGCGCACAGGCCTAGTTGCTCCGTGGCATGTGGGATCTTCCTGGACCAGGGCTTGAACCCATGTCCCCTGCACTGGCAGGCAGATTCCCAACCACTGTGCCCCCAGGGAAGTCCCTGTATTTATTATTTTTAACAGTTTTTTGGTGGGGTGTTTAGAGTTTTCTATGTATACATCATGTCATCTACAAAGTGGCAGTTTTACTTCTTCCTTTCCAATTTGGATGCCTTTTTTTTCTTTTTCTTCCGTAGTCACTCTAGCTAGGACTTCCAGTACTATGTTGAGTAAGAGTGGCTAGAGTAAGCATCCTTGTCTTGTTCCTGATCTTAGAGGGATGGCTTTCAGTGTTGCACTGTTGAGTATAATGTTAGTCATGGGTTTGTCATAAATGGCCCTTGTTATGATGAGGTATGTTCCTGCTATACCCATTTTATTGAAAGTTTTTATTATACATCAGTATTGAATCTTGTCAGATCTCAATATTTTTCTACATCTATTGAGATGATCATAGGATTTTTATCTTTCATTTGGTTGCCGTGATGTATCATACTGATTTGCAGATGTGGAACTATCCTGCATCCCTGGAATAAATCCTACTTGATCATGGTGTTTGATCATTTAAATTATTGTTGTATTTGGTTTGCTAATATTTGTTGAGTACTTTTGCATCTATGTTCATCAGGACATTGCCTATAATTTTCTTTTTTTGTATTGTCCTTGTGTTGGCTTTGTAAAATGAGTTTAGAAGCATTCCCTCCTCTTCAGTTCTTTGGAAGAGTTTGAGAAGGAAAGGTATTAGCTGTTCTTTGAATGTTCGGTAGAATTCACCTGTGAAGCCATCTGG
The DNA here is from genome assembly GCF_949752795.1 of Hyperoodon ampullatus. Taxonomy (NCBI): domain Eukaryota; kingdom Metazoa; phylum Chordata; class Mammalia; order Artiodactyla; family Ziphiidae; genus Hyperoodon; species Hyperoodon ampullatus. The sequence continues at coordinate 87,335,345 of NC_136924.1, read as the reverse complement.
TCCTAGACTTTTGTTTTTTGGGAGGTATTTGATTACTATTTCAATCTCTTGTAGTGATTGGCCTATTCAGGTTTTCTATTTATTCATGATTCAGTCTTAGAAGGTTATATGATTCTAAATATTTATGTATTTCTTCTAGACTGCCCAATTTGTTGGCATATAATTTTCGTAGTATTATATAATCTGTTGTATTTCTGTGGTATCCATTGTAATTTCTCCTTTTTGTTTCGGATTTTATTTATCAGAGACTTCTTAGCCAATGTACCTAAAGGTTTGTCAATTTTGTTTCTTTCAAAAAAAAAGCTCTTAGTTTTATTGATATTTCCTATTTTTTAGTCTCTTTCATTTATTTCTGCTCTAATCTTTATTATTTCCTTCCTTCTGCTGACTTTGCTCTTTTTCTAGTTTCTTTAGGTGTAAGGTTTGAATATTTATTTGAGATTTTTCTTGTTTCTTGAGGTAGGCCTGTGTTGCTGTGAACTTCCCTCTTAATACTACTTTTGCTGCATCCCATAAATTTGGTACGTTGTATTTGCATTTTCATTCATCTTCAGGTATAAAAAGATTTATTTGTTGACCCAATAATTGTTCAGTAGCATGTTGTCAAGTCTCCACATATTTTTGAATTTTCCAGCTTTTTTCTTGTTTTTCATTTCTAGTTTCATACCATTGTGGTTGGAAAAGATGCTTGATCTGAGTTGAGTTTTATTTAAGTTATTGAGACTTGTTTTGTGTTCCAAAATTTGGTCTATGCTTGAGAATGTTCCACATGCTCTTGAGAAGAATGTGTATCCTGCTGCATTTGGATGGAGAGTTCTTTATCTATTAAGTCCATCTGATGTAATGTTTCAGTTAAGGCTGCTGTTCCGTTGTTGACATTGTGTCTGGATGATCTGTCCATTGGTGTAAGTGGGGTGTTAAAGTCCCTTACTATTATTGAGTTGCTGTCAATTTCTCCCTTTAGGTATGTTAATAATTGCCTTATGTATTTTGGTGCTCCTATGTTATGTGCATATATATTATTAACTTTTATACCTTCTTGATGAATTTTCCCCTTTATCATTATAGAGTGTCCGTTTTTGTCTCTCATTACCTTTTTCTATTTTGGCATGAAGTCTATTTTGTCTGATATGAGTATGGCTACACCTACTTTTCTTTTGTCTGCTGTTTGCTTGGAGTGTCATTTTTCATTCTTTCACTTTGAGCCTATGTTTGTCTTTAGAGCTTAGTCTCCTGGAGGCAACATATAGTTGGGTCTTGTTTTTCTAATCTGTCCAACCACCCTATGTCTTTTTTTGTTTTTTGTTTGTTTGGCCCAGCCATGTAGCTTGTGGGATCTTAGTTCCCCAACCAGGGATTGAACCTGGGCCATGGCAGTGAAAGTGCCGAGTCCTAACCACTGGACTGCCAGGGAATTCCCACACCCTGTGTCTTTTTGATTGATGAATTCAATCCATTTATATTTAGGGTGATAGTTGATAAATATCAGTGATAGTTGATAAAATACAGTTGCTCTGTATCTCCATTGTTTCTTTTATTTTGTGTCTATTTCTGTCTGCCATTTTAGTTTGGTGGTTTTCTATGATGTTTTTCTTAGTTTCCTCTTTTGTTATTTTTCGTGTCTCTGATCTAGAATTATATTGTATGGTTACCATGAGGTTTGTATAAATTTCTCATAAAGTGGTTCTTTTCCTGCTGATAGCCTCTTCATTTGCCTATATGACTTCTGTCCTTTTCCTCTTGAGCAGTGTTTTTGTGGTCCCAAATTATCCCTTTTTATGTTGTAAGTTGGTTACCAAATTGAAGTCGCTTTAGTTATTTTTACTGCTATTTCCCCTTTAACCTTTATGTTGTAATTAAGTGTTTTAACAACCTATTCTAATACAGAGTTACAGATTTCTTTTTTTTTTTTTCCAACAGACATTTAATCACACAATACTTTTCCTTAAGCAGTTTTCAGTTAATTATGTAGTGAAACAGAAAAAAATACATATATAAGGATGGAGGTACTCTTAGAAAAAGAGAATTAACTGCTTAGATGTATGATGATATAAAGAGATTAATGTTAATATTTTAAGTGTTATAATAATATTGTAGTGATTTTTAAAGATCTTTATCTTTTAAAGATACAGTCTGAAATATTTATAAATGAAATGCTACCATGTCTAAAATATGCTCAGAGTTAGTTTTCTGATTCTGTCTATCACCTTACTCAAAAGTTTTGTGTACTTTTGCCTTTTCATTTCAGAAGGAAATTGTCCTTTCACCATTTCTGGTAAGGCAGGCCTAGTGGTCATGAACTCCCTCAGCTTTTGTTTGTCTGGAAAAGCCTTTATTTCTCCTTCGTATCTAAGGATAACTTTGCTGGGTAGGGTATTCTTGGCTCACAGTTTTTATCTTTAAATATTTTGAGTATGTCACTCCACTCACTCTTGTCCTGTAGTGTTTCTACTGAGAAATCTGCTGGTAGTCTAATGGGGGTTCCTTTGTAGGTTGCTCTTTTTTCTCCCTTGGCTGTCTTTAAAATTCTTCCTCTGCCACTGACTTTTGAGAGTTTAATATGATGTATCTGAGAGAAGGTCTTTTTGTATTGAGGTAATTAGGTGTTCTCTTAGCTTCATGGACTTATACATCCAGTTCATTCACCAGGTTTGGGAAGTTCTCAGCTATTATTTCTTTAAATAAACTCTCTTTTCCCTTCTCCCTCTCTTCTGGGATACCCATTATTCTTATGTTGCTCTTCCTAGTAGAGCCTGATAGTTCTTGTAGAATTTCTTTTTTTAGATCATATTCTTTCCTTTTCTACCTGTGTCATTTCTAGATTTCTGTCTTTAAGCTCACTTGAAGAGATTTCTCTCTTCCATACCACCTGCTTTATTTCCAGTGCTTTCTACAGTTCCAGAAGTTTCTTTTTTTTACAGTTTCAATTTGATAAAGTATTCTTTCTGTTCATTAATTTTATTCCTGAGCTCTTTGAAATGCCTTTCCGAATTTTCTTGTAACTCATTGTGTTTCTTCACGACAGCCAGTCTGAATTCTCTGTCAGTTAGATTGCAATATTCTGTGATTTTAAGTTTGGTATTTGGAGAATTGTCATTTTCTTTTTGTGATACCATGTTACCATGGTGTTTCATGGTGCTTGATGAATTTTTCCTCTGCTGGTGCATTTGAAGTAGTGAATACTTTTCTTTAGGTAAAGCTTTTTTTACTTGATTCTAACAATTCAACAGGTTAGTAGTTAGAGGCCTTTTCTTTTGTTTTCCAATAGGTGGTGCTGTAGCACAAGTTTTTGGTTTCTCTTACCTGAAGTGCCTCTGGTTATGTTTGAGAATCAACACTCTCCACCCTCCACTGCCTCTGCTGGGGGTGTCACCTGGTGCCCTTCTTGTTGCTGCTTGTGCCTCTGAGTCACTGGTGCCTTGCTGCTGCCACTACTGTTGCTGGTGTTGCTCCCTGAGGCACTGGGAGGGCAGGCACCTCTGACACGCCCAGGATTGCCTGGGTCGTGGGCTATGCCACCACAGGGGGAGGTGGGGGAAAGCCAGGATCCTGGGTGCCTCTGCTTCATCTGGGGTTGTTGGGTGACACTGCTATGGGCGATGGTGGGGTAGGGGGCAGACTCACGGGTGCCTCTGTAGCCGGAGGTTTGGGGTCACAGGCCCCTGTGCCACTGCTGCCAGTTTCACCCTGACCGCAGGCACTGCTGTAGTTAGGATGCTGGAGTCTCGTGCACTGCCTCCCCTACTGCTACTTGTGTTCTCCTGGGCTCAGCTGCTGCAGCCAGGGGTGCTAAAATCATAGGCACCTCCTCTGGGGGTTGTAGTCCACTCACCTTTAGATGTACAGGTGTATGGAATTCTCTGGTGTTCTGGTTTAATGAGCAGAGGAACCTCTGTTATGGATGTTTTACTGGATGTAGATTGAAAGGGAGTGTCTCATGCCGCCATGATGTTGACGTCACTCCCAGCTTATGTCTTCTTGAATTTCATAAATTAAGAGGGCTTAATTGGTTATCTTTGTGTATTTTTAGTACTGGTATAATACCTTTAAAAGATTGCAGTAAGTGTCATAAATGTCATTCTTTGTAGACGTTGAGGGCTTATTTAAGTTTCGTTGTATTTCTTCCTTTTCTCTATATGTTCTCCCCTAAATCACCCAAAATATCTAATTTCCTTTTTAAATGTAACTCAGAATTGCCAGCAGTTCATTCAAAATTTATCTTAAACATCAATAGTATTTTAAAAATACTTAGTTTCTTTGTTATGAAAATTAAGAAATGATGGAATTCCCTGGTGGTCCAGTGGTTAGGACTTGGCGCTTTCACTGCTGTGGCCCAGGTTCAGTCCCTGGTTGGGGAATGAAGATCCTGCAAGTCACATGGTGCAGCCAAAAAAAAAAAAAAAAAATTAACAATACAGAAAATAGGGATAATAGGGTTACTTTCAACTGACCATACTTTCCTAGTCTCCAGATTAATATTTTGTTGAATTCTTACAAAATGTTTATTTTGTGCTATTTAAATTGCTATTATATGCCCAGTTCTCCTGTTTGGCTTTTACTCAAGACATTCATATAGCTATTTCTTATTCTTTTTTATGGCCAGGGGTGATGTACTGTAAATCGTTTAACCATCCCTGCTTGTTGACACTGAGATTGTTTATAGGTTTTGTGTCATGTAATTAATAGAGTAGCATCCTTGAAAATATACTTGTAGAGAGATTTCTATACTGCAGTTTTCTGTGAGGGACTGCTAGCTGACTTAAAGAGTTTGTGAGTTGTGTCTATTACAAGTTTTGTTATTGCCAAAATATTTTCCTAAAAACGTGGTGCCAACATAAACTCCCACTGACTGGTTGTGAATGCTCTTTTCCCTGTACTGCACCAATACTTAAATACTATCAATCTTTAAAATTTTAGTCAATCTAAAGTGGAAAAGTGGGTTAAGAGTATGAATTGCCTGGATTTAATTCTCAGTTCAGCTGAAAATTGACTTGGTGGTTTTGGGGAAGTTAACCTCTGTACCTGCTTTTTCATTTATAAAATGGCATGCTATTATCACTTTCCTGATAGGATTTGTTGTGAGGTGAAAATGAGATGACGTGTAGTCGTTGTTTTGCATGTGTGTGGTTTGAAGAGTGCAGTCTTCCCCCCACCCCCTGCCTCTTCCTGGCTTGCGGGATCTTAGTTCCCTGACCAGGGATCGAACCCGGGACCATGGCAGTGAAGGCACCGAGTCCTAACCACTGGGCCACCAGGGAAGTCATTGAAGAGTACAATCTTAATCTTTCTGTCTTCTTATGACCCCTTCAGACCCACTGTGGATGTGGTCTTTTCTTGTCATTGGAAGAAATCTCATGCAGGTTCCATTCGTTTTTCTGATTATGCTTGGGTAATAAAAAGCTCCCCAATCTCATGTAGTCATAAAAATAATCTCATTTTAACATCTTACTAATTTCGTTAAGTATTTATCTCTTAAACAATTTTAATTGTACTATTAGATGAATTTTGACAGATGCTCATAACCATGAAATCGCCAACACAATCAAGATACAGAACACTGCCACCACCTCCCATAAGTTTCCTCCTGCGGGGTTGCAGTTCATCCTTTCCTCCAGCCCCAGACACTGGCAACCGCTGTTCTGTATTCTCTCTTAGTGTATTGATAGATTGGTTTGCATCTTCTAAGATTTTATATAAATGGAATCATACATACATGTACTCCTTTGTGTCTCATTTCTTTCAGAATAATGATTTTGAAATGGATCAATATATACTGTAAATAGTTACATTTTCTGCTTCTATAGTGATATTAAACTTTCTTTTCTGTATTTTTGTCTGTATTCTAAGTAGGCATTGGGAACACTAAAAATTACATAAATTCTTCTGACTTCAGTTATTATTAAAGATTTACTAAATAATATAATAGACTTCTGGCTCTGGGATATGATTGGGCAGCATTAAAGACATTATTTAAGGCAGTTTTTTTTTTAAACAAACTGTTTAATCATAATTTATATCTGTTTTTAAGGTGGTTGTGTGGTTTAAGATGGAAGTTTTTAGGTATTTATACTGGAGATGTGAGAACAACTATTTCTAGCAAAGAAATATAGCTGTCATACTTAGAATGTCATGAAGTTAGCTGTTAGCCTACAACATTAATAAAATAGTAATAGAAAGCAAAACCTCAAGAGCATCTGCAAAGTGCAAGGCACTGCAAACATTCTTGGTCTCATGGAACTGAAAAGGGTGTGGATGGGAGATGAAAGGCAATCTGCAAATGAATAAAATATACAGTGGGTTGTGTGGTGTAAATGCTGTGAAGAAAAACAAAATGAGGATGGGGAGAGAATCTGTGATGCAGTGTAAGTAGGGTAGTTGGTAAGGCGACCCTTGAGCAGAGCCCTGAAGGAGCTGAGTGAGTCATGCAGGTATCTATGTGAGCAAAGAGCGTTTCTGGCAGAGAACAGCAAGTATAAAAAGCCTGGAGGCAAGAGCAGTTCTTCAGATAGGTTATCAGGCTCTTAACATTATCCCAGCATGACCCCAGGTATTGGTGATGCTGCATTGAACAGAACATTACAAGAATAATTCCAGCTTCTTGGAGCCCACGTTTTATCAAGCTTGGTGTGTTGTTGGGCGGGCGTTGATGCGAAAGGACTTTGAGGTGGCGGGAAGGTCCGAGGACTCTTTGAAGAAGTGACTGTAAAGAGCAAGGGCAGAGGCAGGAACCAGAACGGATGGTGGTGAAAAAGCTGGAATTTGGGTGTTCACTTGCAGGTAGATTTGGATGGGGTACGAGAGTCAAGAATGACTTCAGCTTTTGGGGTGTGAACGAGTGGACTGGAGCTGCCATCCTGATAGTGATGGGAAAGACTGCGGTGTGGAGAAGGTTTGGGGAGGGGTGAGTTAAGCTTCGAGTGGTTTATGTTTGGGATGCTTATTAGACATCCATGCAGGGGTGTCATGAGTCAGAAAGGAATATATAGTGGAAATGATTTAAAGTTGAAGACCGTGAATGCAATTTACATACTTTCTTTGAAATCTAGGCTAAGTTAAATATTTATAAAGATGAGTTTATCATTTCACCTCCAGTGAAGAGTTCATAGACTTCCTTTGGAGTCTGGGCTTGAGCAAAAGCAGGACGCTGGGACATTTTTGAACAAGCTAGGCAGCAGGAATTCAAGCAAAGACCTAGAAGAAACAGTTTTTGATTGGTTTATCAACGGCCAAGTGGTGGTAAAGAATGGTCAGTGGTTTTAGAGTTGCTTGTGATAAAAAAAAAAGTTAGGAACAGAAAGACAACTGCTTATCCCTTATATCCTGTATACCAAATACTGGTTTAAGTGAATCATCTTAAATCCTTTCTACAATAAGGTGGGATAAGAGGGCATTAACATTATCACTTGGAATAATAGGAATAGTGAACATTTCTCAGACAACAAGGGCCGGACTCTGTTCTGAGTGTCTTAGGCATACTAATTCATTTAATCCTCAAGATATCTCTGTGAAGCTGGGATCATTCCATTTTATGGTGGAGAAAACAGGTGCAGAGATTAAGTGATGGTTAAGTGATGTTTCCAAGATCACACAGTAAGTATTTGGGAAATCTCTTGGAGAATTTGTGAATAATATCCCAGAGGAAGTGACTTTCAACTTGACATAGAAGGACATGGTGAAATTTGCCAGAGGAAATAGCCTGTGCAAACAAGACAGAAAATTTACTACAACTGTGAAAATGGTCAGTGCCCAGCACGTATTTAGTACTTTGAATAAAAATGAATCAGGTGTTCTGTTCATACTTTCCAGACTTGGGAGGAGGAAGGTTCTAGTGCGTTAACATAATTTCTGTGCAGTGTGAAGGGCCACGTTGGAGGTTTGCCTGGACGATCGTGGCAGCGCCGAGAGCATCTGGCCAGCCTGGAGCACTGGGGCAGGTTCCCTCGGAAGAGAACTCAGAGTTACCTTTTAAAGATTACCTGGGACTCAGTGCTGGAGAATGGAGGACAGGATGGAGTAGTTTAGGACAGCGGGCGCTCCATGTGCCGGATGCTGGAACGGCCTGTGTGAGGCGATGCTGGAGGTCTGGAGTGGTGGAGGTGACCCTGCAGAGGTAAGGAGGGACCTCTGTTGACGGCCTTATTTCCATGCATCACAGTTTGGGTTTCATGTGGGAGATTCATGGGAAACTAAGGTTTCAGGAAGGGAATGAATGGTCAGATTTCTGTTGGCCACTGTGCTCAGTAGTACATGAGAACCTGGGCCTGGTGGAGGGGTGATGGGGAGACTACTCAAAGTTCTGCCTCGCTCTCCAGAAAGGGGAAAATAAGAAAACCATAATTTTCAAAAGTGTGTAAGTTTTACTGAAAAGTAGGTCCCCAAGAATTGAAAATAATAGAATTCGTTACTGGGGAAATTAATATATTTTCTTTTCTTACAGTTCTTAATCAAATATATTATCTATTAAATTCAGACTTGCTTCGGTGAAGTTGAGGGCTAGACTAAGTGACGTTTTTAGCTCTGTGTTGTGTGTTGCTCTAATTGTACCATCATGTTTTCTTTTAAAGTGGGGTGTGAAGTACAGATTTTATCTTTGTGAGAGGTAAAACATCAAAAGTGTCCTTAAAGCACTTAAAGACGGTCTTGCCTTTATGGTGTATCATTCAAACTGGCAGACAAGTCCTGCCTAGATGTATTTCCAAATAGGGGAAAACATAGGCTCATTAACATGGGACTGAGCCGAGAATTATTTGTTTTTTGCTTCTAGCATTTTGATTTAGTTTGTGACATTGTGCACTTAGCAACATAGGGAATATTCCCTGAAATAGAGAATGATATTTAGTACAGAGAGATTTGTTGATGCTTGTAGTTTATAAGGAAATTTGAACATGAGGCAGGTATTCAAAGCAGATTCGGTAAACATAAAATAATTGAAACTTAATCCTTGCCAGGAAAAAAAAAAAAGCACAGTACAGAAAGGAATCATAGTGACCCGTAAATATGTATGTGATAGGCATTTCCTGTGGTTGGGAACGTGGACCAGCGGGTCTGCCTTGGATGCAGTATTAATGAAGATTGGCAGTTGAGGTACTTCTAGAAGATACTTCTGAGGATCGTTTCATCCATTCCTTGGAGAAAATATAAAACTGTTGGTTTGGTCTCTACCTTTTTATTTCTCTTCTTGTTTCAAAAGGTTTCATACTATTATGAAGTATGAAGCAAGATAATATTTTTAAAAACTAATAAATTTAATACATAGGAAAAATTTCAATGTAAAGTACAGCTGGGATGATGTCCGTGAAATGCATGCTCTGAAATTTTATGCATTTGCTAGAGATTGATCATCAACTTGCTACCTCTAAGCTTATTGTGAAGCTAAGGTAAAGAGGAAGTTGCCAGGTTCATACTGTTTACAACTCAGTCATTAAGCCCTTAGAATTAGCGGAACCGAGGGCTAGGTGAATTTGCATATCCTTCACGTTTGATCCTTACACTTAACATATGAAATGTGGGTTTCATTATTTTTGTTTTACAGATGAGTTACTCAGGCAACTTACCCAAGACTATACAGTCAGCAAGTTGCCGAGCCGGGAGTTTGAACCACTTTTGCCTGATTCTATACCTAGAGGTCTTACACGATGCCTTTTGGATAAGTGGTTTATTATTTGAATGTATTTTGCAAACCTGTGTTAAAAGCATAAGCATCTCTGAAAGAAAGCATCTTAGTTACTGTCGAGGAATCTTAACCAAGTCTTGCTCATCTTTCTCCTTGTCTCCTTCCAAGCGATTTTCACTTATTAATGCAACTCTGCCTAAGGATTGAAATTGCTTTTAATTTATGACAAACAGCAAGGTAAGTGTTGTACAAAACCATTGGAAGTATTTTATCTTCATTTATTCCTTCCTTAATGCTCTTTATTTTTTCAGAATTGAGTTTCTGACATATATCATTTCCTTCTCTCTGAAGAACTCTTAATACTTTTTGCAAGGCAGGTCTACTGGCAAGAAATTCCCCCAATTTCTGTTTGTCTGAGAAAGTATTTCTCCTTCACTTTTGAAGGATAATTTCACATGATACAGAATTCTTGGTTGCTGGGTTTTTTGCTCTCAACACTTTTTTTTTAGTTAATTTTTTTATTGGAGTATAGTTGATTTACAATGTTGTGTTAGTTTCTGCTGTACAGCAAAGGGAATCAGCTATACATATACATATATGCACTCTCTTCTAGACTTCATTCTCATATAGGTCATTACGGAGCACCGAATAGAGTTCCCTGTGCTATACAGTAGGTTCTTATTAGTTATCTTTTAAATACAGCAGTTTGTATATGTCAATCCCAATCTCCCAGTTTATCCTCCCACCCGCCCTTACCCTCTTGGTAACCATAACTTTGTTTTCTACATCTGTGACTCGATTTCTGTTTGGTAAATAGTTTCATTTGTACTATTTTTTTTTTAGATTCTGCATATAAGCAATATCATATGATATTTGTCTTTCTCTGACTTACTTCACTCAGTATGACAATCTCTAAGTCCATCCATGTTGCTGCAGATGGCATTATTTCGTTCTCTTTTACGGCTAAGTAGTATTCTTTTATATATGTACCACATCTTCTTTATCCATTCCTCCATTGATGGACACTTAGGTTGCTTCCATGTCCTGGCTGTTGTAAATAGTGCTGCAGTGAACACTGAGGTGCATGTATCCTTTCGAATTATGGTTTTCTTCAGACATATGCCCAGGAATGGGATTGCTGGATCATATGGTAGCTCTATTCTCTCAACACTTAAATATTTCGTTCCTCTTTCCTTGATTGCATGGTTTCTGAGGAGATGTCTGATGTTATTCTTATCCTTCGTCCTTAAAGATAAGGTATTTTTCGCCCCCTCTGGCTTCTTCCAAGATTTTTATCTTTGATTTTCTGCAGTTGGAATATGATATGCCTACATTTGGGGATTTTTTTTGGCATTTATCCTGCTTATTGTTGTCTGCGTTTCCTGTATCTGTGGTTTGCTGTCTGATACTAATTTTGGGAAATTCTCAGTTTTTATCACTTCAAGTATTTCTTCTGGCCCTTTCTCTCTCTCATTTTCTAGAGGTATTCCCATTACACATATGTTATACCTTTGTAGTTGTCCCACAGTTCTTGAATATTGTTTTTTCTTTCTTTTTTTTTTTTTTAAGTCTTTTTTTCTCTTTGCTTTTCAGCTTTGGAACTCTCTGTTGATATATCCCCAAGCTCATAGGTACTTTCCTGAGCCCATCAGTCTTTTTTCATTTCTGTTACAGTGCTTTCTATTTCTAGCATTTCTTTTTGATTCTTTTAGCTTTCATCTCTGCTTACATTACTCATCTGTTCTTGAATATTGTCTACTTTTTTCATAGCATGTTAATACTTACTCTCTTAGCATATTAATTTTAATTATTTTAAATTCCCAGACTGATGTATACATGCTATATTTAAAATGGATAACCAACAAGGACCTGCTGTATAGCATAGGGAACTCTGCTCAATGTTATGTGGCAGCCTGGATGGGAGGGGAGTTTGGGGGAGAATGGACCCATGTACATGTATGGCTAAGTCGCTTTGCTGTGCACTTGAAACTATCACAGTGTTGTTAACTGGCTCTGCTCCAATATAAAATAAAAAGTTAAAAATAAGTAATTAAATAAAATAAATTCCCAGTCTGATAATTCCAAAATGCCTGCTGTATCTGAGTCTGGTTCCGATGCTTGCTCTGTCTCTTTAAAAATGTGTTTTTTACCTTTTAGTACCCATGTAATTCGTTGAAAGCTGGATGGGATGTACCTAGTAAAAAGAACTCTGGGTATTAGTGGTGTGAAGCGTTCTTTAGTCCTCTGAATGTTCAGTATTTTCACTGTAAACATCTTTACTGCAAGCAGCTTCACCACAAGCAGTTTCACCACATCGCTAATTGGCCATAAGGCAATTATGCCATTAAAGATAAAATAATGGGGCTTCCCTGGTGGCGCAGTGGTTGCGAGTCCGCCTGCCGATGCAGGGGATGTGGGTTCGTGCCCCGGTCTGGGAAGATCCCACATGCCGCGGAGCGGCTGGGCCCGTGAGCCATGGCCGCTGAGCCTGCGCATCCGGAGCCTGTGCTCCGCAACGGGAGAGGCCACAGCAGTGAGAAGCCCGCGTACCGCAAAAAAAAAAAAAAAAAAAAAAAAAAAAAAGATAAAATAATGAAAATAAAAGAGGAACATCAAAAAAAAGGACATAATGAAACATGAAAAATCAATAACAAATTTTAAATGATTTTATTGTGAAAAATAAATCCAAAAAGCATTCGAATACATTTAAAATATGTGTAGATTCATGCTGATAGTTGTATTTGAGTATATCTTAGAGGAGGAAATGATACCATCTTTCTCAAAGACAGTCACTAAAGATTCAGGATCTAACGTCAGACATGAATTCTTTACGATATAAAGAGATCTAAGTCTCTTCAGATTTCCCTAGGAGTAAAATGAACAGACTGGGGGCTTCCCTGGTGGCGCAGTGGTTGAGAATCCGCCTGCCGATGCAGGGGACACGGGTTCGTGCCCCGGTCCGGGAAGGTCCCACATGCCGCGGAGCGGCTGGGCCCATGAGCCATGGCCGCTGGGCCTGCGCGTCCGGAGCCTGTGCTCCGCAAGGGGAGAGGCCACAACAGTGAGAGGCCTGCGTAACGCAAAAAAAAAAAAAAGAACAGACTGGGATGCTGCTGTTTCTTTTCCATACGTGTAACGTATGTAAGTGGCAGTACATATCTGGACTACCTTTTTTAAAGTTCCATCACACTCTCAGTTCCTTATATTTCACTGAATCATCTAAGCCAGATTCTGTGCCAATACCAAAATTCCATCCACATAATGTTCTTCACTATCAAATAGCAAAAAGCTTTCACCATTTTCAATAAACTTTTACTTTCAGGAATCACATAACCATTTCTGTTTTGGGGGATCAGAGGAGTATGATTCCACTTTTGCCTCCAGCTTCTAATATTGCATGAAAAATTTGGTAAAGATGGTGTTAGAGAACAAACTGTTGGATCTAAATTAGCTAAAATATCGAGAATGAGTGCTCTCGAAGACTATTGTGAATTATTAGCCATAGCTTGGTAAGCTTTTGGTTTTGTCAAGTGTGAGAATGGTGGTGCTCACCAAAAGATCTGCAAACTGATTTGTTATTTTCTAGTATAGTATGCAATCTGGCTTTACACTCTCTTATCTCACACTTCCAGTAAGTTTTCTATCACCGTATTTTCTATCAAGTTGATATACATTTGTTATTCTCCACATCTTAAAACCTCCACACGTACTCATCACTGTATAGACCATTGAGGCCCAAGATTTCTATGATATAAAGATGGGAGTACTGCCTCAATGGAGAAACGAAACCGAACTGTTAACCAGCTGAAACCAAACTGTGAAACAAAACCATCAGCCAGTTATTTTGTCTTTTACTGCAAAATTGCCTTATGGCCAATCAGTTGTCTGGCGAAACTGCTTGCATGAAGCTTCTTATGACAAAATACCTAGAGCCAGTCCTATGATTAGGTGAGCCGGTGCCTAGGCTGTGACCTTCAGGAGTGCTTCTCAGTCTTTTCTGCCTTAGGTGGGGCAGGGTGGCTGGAGGAGGCTGGAGTTGGGACTTTCCCTCTCCCACCTGGAAGATTCTCCCAGGTCAGTTAGGCTCTGATAAAACTCCCGTAGGGTTAGGCTCTGGTGAAGCAGTTTCTTCTTTTGAGGGTGGGCCTTGTTAAGAATTGCAGAATGCTTTGGGTGTACAGTTGACCCTCTGTATCTGCTGTTCCGCATCCTTGGATTCAACCAACTGTGGATTGAAAATACTTTGGAAGCAGAAAATTCCAGAAAGTTCCAAAAAGCAAAAGTTGAACTTGCCATACTTGGGCCACTATTTACACAGCATTTGCCTTGCATTTGCAACTGTTTACATAGCCTTTACATTGTATTAGGTATTACAAGTAATCTAAAGATGATTTAACGTATACAGGAGGATATGAGTAGTTGCATGCAAATTTATATGAGTCTTGAGCATCTGTGGATTTTGGTACCTTCAGGGGTCCTGGAAGCAATCCCCTGCGAATACTGAGGGACGACTGTATTTCACAATGACTACTTTTCCCTCATCCTGCAAAGAGCAGGAGGGGACTTTTCTCTCTTTTCACTGTGAGAATCTGGTAGAGCTCCTGGAGGTAAAACTCACAAAAGTGTGATGGGGCCCCCAAAACTGGGTCTCAGAGTTTTCAGCTCTCAAAGTTGTCCACACCGTGCCTCCAGCAAATTGCCAATTACAGTTTAGGTTCTCTTATCCCGTTACTGGTCCATGGAGGTTTCTGCTCTGGTAAGTTGTCATTCTCTGTATCTGCCTGTCTCTCCAGTTTTGGGGGCAGTGGTTTGCCCTGTGACCATAGTTCTCTGATGGGTCTAAGAAGAGTTGTTGATGGACAATTCAGTGTTTTACTTGTTAGGGCAGAATGATGACTTTCAAGCTCCTTACATGCCAGGCCAGAAATCCGAAGTTTAATCCATTAGAAATAAATAGTAATCTGCTATTGATTCATCCATTGCTTTGGCTTCATTACTGTGAGGGTTAAGCATGTACAAGGATCAGGATTGTGTTTTCAGACTGTACGTTATGTGATTTATGTCATCTTACATTAAGCATTCTCAAACAGAATTACAGTATTTTTCTTTTTATGATTTTTAAGTTTTGTTTTCCTCTACATGACTCCAAAATGGAGGAACTTCAAGGAAAAGGAGGGCTCAAAGGAGGACTGAGGAAATTCATTCATTCAGTACTTACTGAATTTCTACCGTGTGCCGTGTTCTGGGGATACAGAAATAAACAAAACGAAAGGCCCAGTCCTCATGGAACCCACATCCTAATGGGGAAGGGAAGGCTGAGATAATAAACAGATGCATGAAGTCAGTGATGAGGCCGTGAAGGAAGACAAAGCAGAGTGAGGCGCCAGAGAAAGGGAGGGGGTGATTTTAGCACAGCCACAGAAGTGCCCTTGGAGGTGGTAACGTTTGGGCAGAGAGAGACCTGACTAACATGGGGCGCAAGGCGTGCGTGTGTGTGGGAGAGGATGTTCTGGGCGCAGCCCTGAGTGGGGAGGAGGCCCGGCCTGCTGATGAAAAGAAAGCCAGTCGGCATGGCTGGACCCCAGCGGGGGAGGGGAGACGCCAGGCACATCATGAAGGACAGGGATCAGCAAACTTTTCTTCCTGTAAGAACAGTAATGTTTTTTTATTTTTTTATTTTGGGGGCTTTAAGGTCCCTGCCGTTGTAGTGAGAAAGCAACCACAGATGTTACACAGACCAGTGGGCAGCTGTGTTCCAGAAAAACTTTTTACAGGAGCAGGCAGTGGGCCAGATTTTGCACGTGGGCCATAGTTTGCTAATTTCTAACATAGGGTCTCATAGGCCATTGGAAAGCGCTTTGGGTTTTAGTCTAAATATGACCATAGTCACTGGAGGGTTATGAGCAGGTCAGTGAAGCGATAGGATTAATGTTAAAAGGGTTACTGGTGGCTTCACAGGGAACAGAACATTTTCTCCACCCAGGAATGGAAGCAGGGAAAGCTATTGGGGGTTTTGTATGAGTGGAGGAGAGAAGGTGCCTCGAACTGAGGTAGGAGCAGCAGTGGTGTTGGCAAAAAGGGGTGTTAGATGAAGTGTGTGTGTGTGTGTGTGTGTGTGTAGAAGTGGCCAAGGATGACTGACTCTAAGACTGTTTGAGCAACAGTAAAAGGCAGTTTAGGGAAGACTTCACAAGGGTGAGATTTGGTGGAGAAGTCAATGTGGTTAAATTTGAGATGCCTGTTAGACATTTACGTGCCAGAAGTGAGGTAGGCAGTTGGAGGTATTCCAGTCTTCTCTCTTCCAGGGAGAAGAGAAGGTGTGTAGATCATCTGGGAGCATGAATGGAATAAGGAAACATAAGAGAAATCCTAAGACAGCCCTGAAATAGCACAAGGTCTGTCCTCATCAATTTAAAGTGAAAGTAGATGCCATTACTGTGTACATTCTCCCGCTGCCACGAGGAGCTGTGTGGGTGCAGGTGTGGAGTTAGTGGAGGGTTGGATTGAACTAGAACTTGGATTTTATTAAGCAGGTAGAATGGAGGAAGCGAGTCCTGGGAAAGTATGTGGTCTGTGGAATCCAATTCGGGTGGGCAGTGAAACATGAATAGATCATAGGTCCTGGTGGGGTTGAAGAATTGTTGGACTCATTGTTACGGGAGGAAGTGAAATAGAAAGGCAAGAGTTTGGTCAGATTTTGCTATTGATACATTACTTGCTACCAGAAAGATGCAACACAGGACCAGGGGAACGGGTGGTGGATGTGAATGAAGGTGTGATCGTTGGATGTAAGGAAGTCCAGTAGCTGAGAGGCTAGAGTGGACCCTTATCCTTCACGTGCATTTTGGAATCACAGTGATCATCCGAGTAGTACTGGAGACCAAGGCAGTGAGCTTGGAAGCAAGTGAGACTCCTCAGTGAATGTGAAGATGGCACATGAGCCAGAAGATGGTTGTAACTGCTGATTTTAATCAGCTCTGTGGCTTCAGGTCAATCAGTTAACCACTCAGGTGTCAGTTCCCTTCTGTTTGTGGTAGTGAAACACAGCGAGTGAGGGAAGACTAGAGACGCATTACAAGGGACAAGGATCGGCAAGCTTTTTTTATATAAAAATAGTAAATATTTTTTTAAATGTTGGGGGCTGGTGTAGCAGCATTTTTATAAACGTGAAAACCTGGACTATCATAGAAATTGGAAGAAGCAGGAAAGGGCTGGGAAGGGAAAGAATGGAAGTTTCCTTCTAGGGCAGTGATATCTTTGAGCATTATTTACTTCAGGCATCAGTTTAGTGAATCCACTGATCCGGAGTGTTCAACAGTGATACAATCACAAAGCTGTCACCAAAGTCAAAAGCCAAAATACTTTTCATTGATTATAACTGACTTTTGTATCTCAGGTTACCTTTGTCTGTATTTTTCAGTCTCTACCATAGTGTTTCATATGTTAAAAGAGCTTTAATAAATTGTTATCGAATGAAGATAAAAGACTTCCTAAAGTTAGCTGTTTTTAAGAGGCAATTTTCACCCTTTATGCAAATACAGTATGATGAAAGATTAGGAAGTAGTGGTTATACTTCTGCATAGTTTGCTTAAACTATGAGGCATTTACTAGCTTTTTGTATGTAAATAATTTTAATGGGTATAAAGTCTTTCTATTAATAAGGACTTCGTAATGTGTAATATTGAACAACCAGTGTGTGTTGTAGCTAAAGTATATTTATAATAAGATCAGAGTGATTTAAAACTTAATTAGGTCATGAGGAAGCAGGAAAATTAATCCATTTCCGATAAGGTTTGCAATTTGATTTTCACTTTCTCAAGGATTTCATAGTCTCAGATACGGGTATTTCTTTTTTTCCTTTAAGCAGTTCCTAAAAAGTCATCTGTAAAGGAGTAGTCTCTAAATTGAGGTGCTCACTTTTCATTGTGGACGTATAGCTGTCCATTCCCATAGAACAAAATCAGTCCAAGACCAGGGCAAGGCATAAAATGTACTCAGAGGTATAGTGAGTTTATAGAATATTTAGAAGGCAGCAGGAAAAAAATCTTTTATCTAGAAATAATCTTTCTCCTGGCTGATGGTATGGGGCCCACAGCAGATGCTTAAGTTGTTGTTAGTGAGTGAATGGTGATGCCAGGATAATGTTAGACTTTGTCTCTGGAATTCTTTTTTTTTTAATGTAAATTTATTATTATTATTTTTTAAATTAATTAATCAGTTAATTTTTGGCTGCATTGGGTCTTCGTTGCTGTGCGCGGGCTTTCTCTAGCTGCCGCAAGGAGGGGCTACCCTTTGTTGCGGTGCGTGGGCTTCTCATTGCAGTGGCTTCTCTTGTTGCGGAGCATGGCCTCTAGGCTCACAGGCTTCAGTAGTTGTGGCACGCAGGCTCTAGAGCGCAGGCTCAGTAGTTGAGGCACACGGGCTTAGTTGCTCCGCGGCATGTGGGATCTTCCCGGCCCAGGGCTCGAACTCATGTCCCCTGCATTGGCAGGCGGATTCTTAACCATTGCACCACCAGGGAAGTCCCTCTGGAATTCTTTTAAAATTTACAAATCTCCTAAGAACCATTATGTGCATTAGTGATACAGAATGGAGATAATTTACCTGTGCAAACAGTACTGGACTGCAGCTGGCTTTGGAAAGGCTAATGTTTTTGACAAAATTTATTTGCCTACTTGGCTAAAACAGCAGTAACTTTCATATCTAGCTGTAGTTTGTGCAAACTGCTTTCATTTTATAGTTGTAGCTTTTTACTCTTTGTCTAATAAGAAATAGCCGAATTATTTTTTTCTAGGTGCCATACAACTGGCTGAGAAAAGTTGCTTTGGTCATAACTACGAGGAGGAATTCGGGATAGCTTTTGTTTTTCACCCAGGTATAGCCAGATAGAAGTAAGGAGAAAACTTAGGACAGTATTTGGAAAATTGGTAAAGAAAACTCTTAAGTTGTTTCAAGTCTTGTATGTATAGAGTATTGAACAGGATGATTTCAGTCCTAAATCAATTATTGTTTCAGTGACAAGACCCAGCCAGACTGATTGATCTCAAAGGAAATTGTGTAGCACGTCTGAAGGAAGCTTTCCTTTTTGGTTTACAAGATTATCTAATCCATAAAGAGGATATAGGTATAGAATATGAATTTAAGTTGTGTAGGCTTTTCTTTGGGGGAGAAAACAGGTCCAGATTTCAGAAGACACTATAGTGCTCCAAATAGTTAAATTTTTATTTAAAATAGCAACTGGATAGCATAAAAGGAAAAATAGCCCCTTGGTAAAAGAACAAAAAATTAGAGAAATTCTTAGTCAATAAAGTACATTTTCCAAAAGTATTCCAAAAGAAATCAAATAATTTCCTTGGAAATTTTCCAAATACAGTATGACAGTAACATATATTCAATATAGAGAATTTAGGAAATACTGACAAAAAATAATGAAAATAAAAATTTATCATCTAATCATGTTTTAAAAATCACTGTTAATGTATTAGATATCAATGTGTGAGAATTTTTTTTTTTTTTTTTTTTTTTTGGCCGCACGGCTTGCAGGATCTCAGTTCCCTGGCCACAACAGTGAAAGCTCGGCATCCTAACCCCTAGGCCACCAGGGAACTCCCCAAGGATGTTTTTCTTCTAGCTACACAGACAGATCTTTTCCATGTTGGGTTAATAAAGTATCATGTATATGCTGAGCATCTTTCCATCATTGGACTAGTCCTAGCACTGATGTTATATTCCACTGTATGTATGTGTCATACTTCAGTCAGCTGGGCACCTATTGAGTATTTTACTTTCCAGTGTGAATAATGCTTTCACAAACATCCTTGAACTGAAAACTTTGTGTATTTGGTTACTTCCCTAGATGGAATTCCTACAATGGGAATTATTTTCTCAAAGAGTAGAAACATTTTTAAGTTCCTGGTATCTTTTGTTGTTTGCATTCTAGAAAATGTATGTGGCATTGGTTTTAAGTGCCCTTCCAACCCTTAATATTATCATTAAAATTTTTTAAAAAGTAAGTATAGCTCATTGTTTTAATTTACTTTTATTTTATTACAGTAAAGCCTGGGCATACTTTATGCTTATTGACCAGGTCGTATTTCTTATTTTAATATTCATATGTAAGAATATTCATCCTTTTCTCTCGTATGTTGCAAAAAATGTTTGTCTAACTTTGTTATTTTTATATAGATTTTGAGTCAAAACTCAATCTTTTTCATTATGGATCTTTTCTTTGTTAATGTGTAGAAAGTCCTTTCCGATGAAATATCAGAGTAAGCTATTTTCTTCAGGTTATTTCTTGATTTCATTTTTTTAGAAAATGATTACGTAAAATTTCAAGCATATTTAAGAGTTACAGAGAGGAGCATAACAAATCTGTGGTCATCACCCATCTTTAACAAATATCAGTACATGCCCAGTCTTGTTCCATCTATATCTGCCCCCAAATACTCTTGGGGTATTTAGAAGCAAATCTCAGGCATTTGAGTATCATTTAATCTGTTGATATTTAGGGTTGTATCTCTAAAAGATAAGGATTTCACTTTTTCAAACATAACCACAGTACCATTATCACACATAAAGAATTTAACAGTAATCCCTAATATCAATCATTCAGTGTCATTTTCCTGATTGCCTTATAATTGTTTTCAAAAGTTTGAAATTAGGAATCAAAAAAGATTTGTACATTTCCTTTGGTTAATACACATTGAAGTTTCTTTTAATCTGTAGGCACCCCCTTTATATTTTCCCTTTCCTTCTTCCTTTTTTCCCTCCTTCTTTCCCTCATTTTTTGTTGTAGAAATGGCTTAAAAAATCAGGTGATACAAGTCCCCCAACTTTGTTCTCCTTTTTCAAGATTGTTTTTGGCTATTCTTGGTTTTTTGCACTTCCATATACATTTTAGAATCAGTTTGTTCGTTTCTACAAATAGACTTGCTAAGGTTTTTTTTTTTTTTTTTTTTTTTTTTTTTTTTTGCGGTACGCGGGCCTCTCACCGTTGTGGCCTCTCCCGTTGCGGAGCACAGGCTCCAGATGCGCAGGCTCAGCGGCCATGGCTCACGGGCCCAGCCGCTCCGCGGCATATGGGATCCTCCCAGACCGGGGCACGAACCCGTATCCCCTGCATCGGCAGGCGGACTCTCAACCACTGCGCCACCAGGGAGGCCCTTTGCTAAGGTTTTGATTGGAATTGTCTTGAGTCTTTAAGTCAATTTGGGGAAAATGATGAGTTAACAATATTGGCTTCCAATCCATGCATATATCCATCGACTTTTTAGGTGTTTCAAAATTTCTCTCAGTTATATTTTTAGTTTTCTTTGGCTAGGTTATGTAGATGTTTAAATTTTCCCTAAATATTTTGTGGTTTTTGATGCTATTGTAAATTTTTTTTTTTAATTACCACTTCTAGTTGTTTGGGTTTTTTTCTACTTTTGTTTAATTTTACTATTTTGAATATATAAAATTTAACATCATTCAAAAGTCAAAACTGTATATTAAAAAAAAAGTGTACTTAGCAGTCCCATTTCATCTCTTATACTTTCTGCCTTTCCTACCCACTGCCTATATAGAATAATTTTATTAGTTCTGTTTTAATCTTTGAGGGTAGAATTACTTTGAAAGTCTAAACACTCTAGAAACTCTGATCTGTCATGTCTCACTTGGTGTTGGAGGGCAGTCAGTCTGGACTCAACATAGAGCGTTTTAAAAAACAGGGAGTGTTTCTGACACATTTTGTGTCTCCCTGTGGGTAGAAGTGATGACCCATGTGACAGGTTCGAAGTATAGACTTTTTCTAAAATATAGAACATGTAGTAGGCAAACGTAATTTGTGGACAGAGAAATGTCTTACAGTACTTTCGCAAGCTTTTTCTCATCCTTGTTTCAAAATGTATATATAATGTAAATATAACTTATCCCTTAGGAAAACATTAGTAAAAATTGGATAAGGTCAAAGGACACCAATGGCAGTTCCCTAGTCCTGTTTGTTAGCCACAAGGAGATGTAGTAGCCAGATGGGCTGTCCTCATGGTTTCTGGCTCTGTGCGTGATGGATTATACTTCACCTCCTTGGATTTAGGTATAGCCATCTAATTTGCTTTGGCCAGTGAAATAAGAGTGGAAATGGCATATACTTCCAGGTGGAAACATTTAAGAACCGGAGCAAAATTTCCCTTTCACTCTCTCTATCTCCTTCCCACTGCTGCTATCAGTAGCATGTTTCAGATGGTGAAGCCTCTCTGTCAGCCTGGGTCCCTAATTGAGGAAACATGGAACAGAGGCCCCACTGGTGTGCAGTGGGTATATAATTTGAATAAGAAATAAACCTTTCTTGTTTTAAGCTACTGACAATAGGGGTTATTTCTTGCTGCAGCATAACCTGATTTTTCCCCTCTAATATAGGAGAAGTTTATTAATTTTATGGTAAATGGTGGAGGTGTGGGACTTCAGACCTAGACAAAAATTGAACCAAGGGTCTCCGAGAACAGAGAGATGTGGAGATCATGAGTTCAGTTTTCGACCATTACTAGTAAGCAGCAACAGTCTGTCTAAAAAGTGACAAAGGTATTATCATGTGGACTTTTTTTTTTGAAAAATTAATTAATTTATTTAGGCTGCACCATGTGGCTTGCAGGATCTTAGTTCCCCGACCAGGGATCGAACCTGTGCCCCCTGCAGTGGAAGCTCGGAGCCCTAACCACTGGACCACCAGGGGAATTTCCATAAAGTGGACTTCTTGTTGTGGAGATGTAATGAGTCTAAAGTTTACTGTCTCATGATGGAGAGGAGCCTATGGAGAAGATAAGATTGAAGATGCAGAAATGAGGGAACATGATAATAACCATATCCTGTAGAGGCTGGGACAGATGGGATCTCCAGAGCACAAGAGGCTTAGACAGGAGGCGGGACGTTACTCTTTTTGAAGCAGGAGGAGGAAAGGAAAATTGGTGGGTGCAGATGTAGGTAGGTTTATAGATTTGCTGGGGGAGAGTTGAGAGATAATAATTACAATAGCTAATGTTTAATGCTTCCTAACCCATTGCTGATCTGAGTGCTTTGTGTAAATTATAGCTCATTTAATCCTCATATGTCATACTGTTAGTCACCCATATGTCATAGATACTGTTATTCCTATTTTACAGATGAGGAAATTAAAGAGGTTCTTGATTTTTTTTTTGGCCACGCCACGCAGCTTGTGAGAGGATCTCAGTTCCCCAACCAGGGATCGAGCCTAGGCCCTCAGCAGTGAAAGCGCAGAGTCTTAACCACTCTGACCACCAGGGAAGTCCCAAGAGATTCTTGTGAATTTGTTTTTGTCTTAGATGTTGGAGGTGAGGTCATCTGATGGGATTGAAGATGGAGGTGAAGTGGGAATAGCTTCTCCAAAGTCCATGCATCCTCACCCCCCAAATAACTTCAGATTAAAAAATATATATTTAACAAGGGCAATGGATATTTTTTGTGAGAGCCCGTGTGAAAGGAACACTGGTCTTCCCTAGTTAGCTCTTACACCAGTAGCAGCTCAGGAAGTTGTTATAAGAGGGGGAGGAGCAGCGATGTGTTTAGTGGAGAGGCTAAAAGAATTATCTTGAGTTGAGTTTGCATAGCAGTCACACAATTTGTACTTAGATGGTCTGTTACATATCAACTAAAGTAACAAAACCATTGAAAGGTATTTTCACTTAGAAGTTTCAAAAAATATCCAGTCCCTTTCTTTAAAGCTGTCCATCCCTAGAAGTTATTGTAAAATTGCCCATCTTTGTAAGAAAAACCACTCTCTTCTCAGAAATCTTTGTAATCCTGGTTGATCAAAACTCCTGTCTCGGCATCAGAGTTTCTGGGCTTTAAGTGCCTATGTTTTCTTCTTTTATTTCTTCTCCTTTCACGCTTGTTAAGTTTTTCATCTTATAGAATTTTGGTTTTTGATCACCTCCCTCAGTGGTTATTTCTTGAGAGATATGGGAGGTCCTACCTCCCCCCAGCTGCATGGGTCTAGTGTATCAGTTAAGGAAGAAAACAGAAAAAATGAGTTTTCGTTTTAGCATAATGACAATTTAATCTGACCCAAATATCCTTCTTAGCATAAGTTGAGGTTGCCCTGGAGAGGGATAGTGGTGGTTTCTGTTGTATGTATGTGTGGGGATGGGGGACTGTGGAATAGGACTGGATGGGATGGTGAGGCCCTCTTGATGATCTAGACAAGAGACTTGGTTTCTACCATCCCTGGAGGATGTAGGAGATAAAGACTTAGCCTAGGTGAATTAGGGAGTTAGAAATGAGATCCCTGCAATCAAAACAGGATTCAGGAAGGGAGTTGGAGAGAAATGTCAAAGGACTAATTAAATCTGCTCAAATGTGGTGTGAATGGGAAGAATGAATATGAATAACCACAGAGAGCTGAGATGGAGAGGGAATGAAAGATGAGTAAATGTTCACGTTGAACTAACATGTGACCGGATGTTTGTGGAAATAGATTTTGGTTTGTAGAGACTTTGTTTTTGTTTTTGGCGGAGAGATTTCTGTAAATACTTCTGTCAGAGATGTGAATTAATAGGAAAAAAAGGAATTGATATTTTGGGTTTTAATTTTGCTGCTGTGGGGAATTCCCTGGTAGTCCAGTAGTTAGGACTCGGTGCTTTCACCGCCGTGACCTGGGTTCAATCCCTGGTCGAGGAACTAAGATCCCGCCAGCCTCGCAGCTCGGCCAAAAACAAACAAACAAGCAAACAAAATACTGTTGCTGCTGTGTATTTAACGGGGAAGCCTCAATTATCCCTGTTACCACTCCTACCCCAGAAGATGAGCCAAGCATTGTTTCTTAAAGGTCTGAGTGGCTCTACAACCTGCTTTGACCTCCCAGCCCCAGTGAGGAAAGTGTTGGGTTTTGTATTTCAGATCCACTGATGGGGATCAAGCTGGATGACTCAGAGAATAAGAGGATGGAGGCAGGGTTGGTTGAAAGCTGATTCTGGGAAGAAACTCCCTTGACATTGAGAAGAGTGGGGAAGGCCATTGGCCTCTAACACCCATGACCGCATGTATGAGGGTGACGGCAGGAAGCCTGTGCAGACTGGACTTTAAGGGCCTTGGTTTTCGGAACATTACCAAGTATCTGTCTAGCTGAGCCTGAGGTAAGAGGAAAGGACAGCTGGGATCGCATCTCAGAGCCGCCCTGAAGTGATGGTGACCAGTGCTTGTCAGCATCTTCAGGTGAAGAAGGAAGAGTGGTAACCATGACACCCACCACAGACTAAAGCTCCTCCCCTCATTTTCCAAGCACTGTATCATCCCCCAGAATTTTTATGCAATCTTGAGGAAACAGCTGGGAAGATCTTCCCTCAAATAATAGGACGGAGAATGCTCTTCCTTCTAAAATATGTTACATTGAATTTTCCACTAATTCTACTAGGTGAAGGTAGGCAGGGACCAAAACCAAATTAATTTGATTTATAAAAATTTAAAAAACCCCTTAAATCCTATTATGAAGCAAATTCATACCTACTCACATTTTTATAATTAAAACCTATGGGAATCAAATGAAAAACTGCTTTGCAAACGATACTTTGCAAAGCACTTTGCTTTTGAAGTATTATTTTTCACTGGTTAATTACTTTCACTTCCTCTATCATTGTCACATACTCCCAAATATGTAACATATTCATTAATTTCCAGCCTTATAGTGAAACCAGATTATCCTGTTGTCGTCCCTTTTTTCCTCTGTCTTTGGATAGAGAGGCTCTCTGTTACGCTCATTTGCTGGGTGATTTTACGAGACCTGGCACAGTGAAGCCAACCAGCAATGCATTTACGGATTTAGGTACTTATTTATTTACTTATTTGCACTTTTATAGCACTTATGTTCATAGCATTTACTATGTGCCATATAAAGCTAGTAAGCACTTACGACTAAAAGCTCAGTAAAAATCTTGACAGATCTCGGCATATGGGTTACTTGGGGATTCTCGTCTCTGCCCTTTTGTCCTCCGTATGTGAGCATCTGGCTGGTGGAGAGAAGCCCTATTGGACTTATTTCTGTTCTTCCAGCGCTTCCTGCCCTCTTCTGCTTCCATGTCTGTAAACATGCTGTTCCTTCTGCCTGGAACATTCTCCATACCTTTCCTCCCGGATACCTGGCCTTAATCATCTGTCCATCCTTCTGATCTTGGCTTGAGCATCACTCCCTCAGAGCAGCCTTCTTTGGTGCCTTTCTCCTGATGAGGCTCCCTTGTGTTAGGTTAGGGTCCTGTGGCACCAAATACTGATCATATTTGTGTCCATCTTTGTGTCAGTATGTTTTCTTCACTGGAGTGTAAGTTCCCTGGAGCCAAAAGCTTTATTTCTCTTGTCCTCCCCATTCCCCCTTTCGGTGCTTACATTGTCTGGCACCTAATGGACACAAAACAAACTGAAGTGGAGTTGCAAATAAATGTTATTGTTGCGTGTATTCTTGATTTTTGTTATGGAGACATTCAAAACTCAGTTTCTAGTACCATGAATAACAGCGGACATTTCCTGACTTATAAGACAAAGCTGGAGAGAGGTGTGATGCAGCTCTCGATAGGAAGCATGGGCTGCAATTTGACTCTTAGCTCATGGCACATAAGTTCATTGATGAGGTAATTGTTGCTGAACTCCTTGATCACTTCAGCAAAGATGACAGTACTGCTGGGAATCCAGTATTAGTTGCTCTGGTGGGAAAAACCAGTTGTGTTCAACTGGGGTTCAGTTTTTTTTGTGTGTGTGTGTGTGTGTGTGATACGCGGGCCTCTCACTGTTGTGGCCTTTCCCGTTGCGGAGCACAGGCTCCGTACGCGCAGGCTCAGCGGCCATGGCTCACGGGTCCAGCCACTCCGCGGCATGTGGGATCTTCCTGGACTGGGGTTCGAACCCGTGTCCCCTGCATCGGCAGGTGGACTCTCAACCACTGCGCCACCAGGGAAGCCCCAGTTTTTATTTGGATAGAGTATATTTTGGTGTCATGTGAGTATCTAAAGAACTGGTCTAGTCCTCAGTAAGGGAATTATGGAGGACTTAGTCAGCATGGCCTGGGAGCTTGTGAGAAATGCAGAATCTCAGACTCCACCTGAGGCTTCCTGACCCAGAATATGCATTTTAACAAGATTGCCAGTTGACTGGTAGGTCCTTTGAGGTTAGAGAGGCACTGCTGTAGCACAGTAATTACATCACAGGCCGTTGAGGGGATCAAAGGAGAACCATTAATACATGTTCATTCGTTCATTCATTCACCCACAGAAAAATGATCTTTTAAGCATGTAATTTTTATTAGGCATTGGTAGTTTTGGCAATAATAACAATAGCATGAACCAGGCACTTTACATCATGCCTTATTTCTAAATCTCACAACAACCTTGAAAGAAAGGTGGTATTAGGTCCATTTTACAGAGAGGTCTGACAAGTCCCTTATCTTTATACCACTTTTGTCCTAAAAACAGAGGGTGTAAAATCTTGTATTCTGAAATCCTAAATAATCTTACAGCTCATTTTTGGTGTACATGAAAAAAGTGAAACATGATCTAGTGATTTATGTTCAGTGCTAAGCTTCACACTGAAGAAAGATGCAGAGAGGAGAAAGCAGAAATTGCTAAATAAAAACATTACACTTCTCTTTCCACACCAGATATAATATGGGGAATAATTCCACAATAAGTGGAATGATATTCCCATTTGCCTCACAATCTTTTTGTGGAGGAGCAAAATTAATTTCAAAACATGAAATCTGAAAAATCTCTGGAGAGCTGCGTTTCTCAGTGTTTTGCATCAAATCTTTTGTTTGACCTCAAAAGCCCAACAATGACTTCAGGTGAAAGCAGAAAAGAGGATGATGCACTTGCCTGGCTACGAGCTGGCCACTGATTTCTGTGGGTCTCAGGGCTTTATCATTAACTAGGTGACTAGAAAGGGCACACCGCCTTGCATGCTTCTCTGTGCAGTGGGGCAAGATAACAGTTTTTATTACCAATCACAAATCAGCTTGCTTCGCTCACCAGAAAGCTGCCCGAGGCCCTGCTCTGTGTCTCCACCTTCTTGTTTGCCTGGGAAGAGAGATTCCAGCTGCAGGCAATTGACGCAATGAAATGCCTTTGCTTTCTACTCCAGAGCATCGGGGCCAGAGTGTTTGCTGGGCAGTAAAGAGTTTTCAGTGTCATATTCCTATTTTCCAATGCTGCAAGAAAGACCATTGATGATTTTAGCACCAGGAAACAAAGATTGTTTCCTTACTAGCCAAAAAAAAAGCACCTTACAAAATATGAACCAATTCAGGCAAAGCCATGATGTTTGAGGTAAATATAATTCAAGCTTTTCTAAAGCTAAGGGATTTGGGATACCCACCGCATAGCTTTGCTTAGGATCATTACAGGTTCTGTGAGCTTGCTTTCTGTTTGAGAGGAAAACTTGCCTTTTGAAGAAATGTGGCACACACGCTCTTAATATAACATGAAAGAAAAGGTTCTTCATGCCAAGAAATCCCTCACGTGAGATGGAATCCCTTTAAACAAATCTGGTGGCAAGCTTTTTCTGAAAGCTTGAAGGAAGGGTGAAATAATCTTAAACTGTGTTCATGGCACTCCCCCCTCGGCCTTTCATACGGAGTTTGCAAAGCCTGCCTGAAAACTCAGACGCAGACCCGGCAGCCCCTTTTGTACAGCCAAATGGTGTGCAAAGCCTGCTTCTCTGGCTAATTGGTACAGCTTCCAGGTGGCGGTGATGATGTTTAGATCTACGGCAAGGTCTAGGTCTGCCTGGAGACACAGCATGTTTGAAAAAACAAGGTGTCAGTATTTCTGGGGTGAGGGTAACCAACCAGGGCCTCTCAGGGTCACGTTCAAGTTCATAACCGCGATTCAGCAATTCAACACTGAGGGAAACAAGCACCTTTGCAGGTTTTTGGGTTTTTTCTTTTCCCTATAGCCAGGGACTGAACTTATTTTCTTTTATCACACTGGGCTCTGTTCAGTACCGTTTTGCATCATGTACCATCTTGATGCTGCTGGGAGTTCAGGGACTTTAGCCTTCAATCCCGGAGTCTCAGTAAAACTCCACCCACCTTCATATTTGCGAGTTTTTCCCATGCTGTTAACATTCCTCTTTAAAATGGAAACACACTGTTTCCATCTCAGCCCTGCTTTCTTGACCTTCCATATCACTGATGATTTGTAGAAATCAAATAGGCATCGCTGCCTCTGCATTCTTTTCCCAATTTGAGTCTTTCCTCTGTTTAGAGAGATGGCGGCCTGCTGTTCGTGAGGCCCCTTCGACCTCAACCTTTGGAGAGAATTCAACAAAGGCAAGAACTCAGCCAAGAAATTAAACTGGATCAAACTTCTGAACAGCATCCAAAACACAGTATTGGGGCTTCTATCATCCCGAATAAGACCCAAATAACCCCTGAAAGTTACTTCTTTCAGCGACACAAACGTAATAAAAAACATGGAGATGTTACTACCTTTTTTTCTTTCTTTTTGATCAGTAATATCCTACGGTGAAAGAAAGTATTTTGTTCATATTGGAAGTGGTAGCCTTCATGAATCCCCCTTTCTTTTTTTCTTCTTTTTCCCCCTGACTCAATAGATGAAATTTTGTTTTAAGTTTGCTTTTGTTGTCATAAAAGTAGGAATTTAGCTCTCTACCCAAAGACGTGAGAATTATTTTTAAATTTATGACAAATCTCAGACGGGTCTAGTGTAAAGAATGTACACTTGTTGAAATATGAAAGGCAATCCCTTGAGAAGATTGTGTGGGAAGCATGCTATTTAAATATTTCTATGCTTTCCCAAATCATCCTTGGCTTCCTGCCCTGGAGAGTGAAACCTCATTCCAAAGGGGCAGGAGAGAAATTCTGGATTAGAAATCAAGAGATGCAAAGGCCCGAGCACCATACCTACTGCGAATGTGTTTTGTCATCTTGGGCAAGTCATTTCCTTTCCCTCTACACCTTGGTGAACTGATCAGTAAGATGATGTGGTGAAACCGAGGCAGTGAATTTAAACTTGATTTTGTTTTTTTCTTACTGCAGTGTCCTCTTATCAAACATAATCTTACATAAACTTCAGTACATCATTTAGATAAAAGACAATTTATGAGATCTAAATAAATCTTTATTAAAAAGTTAAGCCATAAGAACGGAGGCCATTTAGGCGTTCATAAACAACTGAAATGGGAGTTGTATTAATTTCCTAAGACTGCCGTAACAAACTACCACAAACCAGTGGTTTTAGACAATAGAAATTTATTCTCTCATGCTTCTGGAGGTCAGAAGTCCAAAATCAAGGTGTGGGTAGGGCCATGCTCCCAGTGAAGTCTCTGGGGAGGATGCTCCTCCCCTGCCTCTTCCAACTTCTGGCAGCCCCAGGCATTCCTTGGCTCCCAGCAACATAATTCCAATCTCTGCTCATCTTCCCATGGCCGTCTTCCCTCTGTGTTTGTGTCTCTATGTTGTCACATGGCAATCTCTTCTCTGTGTCTGTTTTCTCTTATAGGAGCATCAGTCATTGGGCTAAGGGCCCACCCTAATCAAGCCTGACCTCAGCTTAACTTGATTACATCTGCAAAGACCCTATTTTTTTTTAACATAAATACCGTATTTTCTTTTTCTTTTTTTAAAGACCCTATTTTCAAATAAGGTCACATTCACACGGACTGTGGATTAGGATTTCAACATATTGTGTGAGGGGATGCAATTCAACAATAATAAGAGTGACAGATGACAATTGCAGGGTTATATTAACACCAGTAACCAATTCACTTCCTTTTTTTTTACATCTTTATTGGAGTATAATTGCTTTACAATGGTGTGTTAGTTTCTGCTTTATAACAAAATGAATCAGTTATATATATACACATGTTCCCATATCTCTTCCCTCTTGCGTCTCCCTCCCTCCCACCCTCCCTATCCCACCCCTCTAGGTGGTCACAAAGCACTGAGCTGATCTCCCTGTGCTATGCGGCTGCTTCCCACTAGCTATCTATTTTACGTTTGGTACTGTATACATGTCCATGCCTCTCTTTCGCTTTGTCACAGCCCACCCCTCCCCCTCCCCATATCCTCAAGTCCATTCTCTAGTAGGTCTGTGTCTTTATTCCCTTCTTACCCCTAGGTTCTTCATGACATTTTTTTTCCTTAGATTCCATATATATGTGTTAGCATATGGTATTTGTCTTTCTCTTTCTGACTTACTTCACTCTGTATGACAGACTCTAGGTCCATCCACCTCACTAGAAATAACTCAATTTCGTTTCTTTTTATGGCTGAGTAATATTCCATTGTATATATGTGCTACATTTTCTTTATCCATTCATCCGATGATGGACACTTAGGTTGTTTCCATCTCCTGGCTATTGTAAATAGAGCTGCAGTGAACATTTTGGTATATGTCTCTTTTTGCATTATGGTTTTCTCAGGGTATATGCCCAGTAGTGGGATTGCTGGGTCCTATGGTAGTTCTATTTGTAGTTTTTTAAGGAACCTCCATACTGTTCTCCATAGTGGCTGTACCAATTCACATTCCCACCAGCAGTGCAATAGTGTTCCCTTTTCTCCACACCCTCTCCAGCATTTATTGTTTCTAGATTTTTTCATGATGGCCATTCTGACTGGTGTGAGATGATACCTCATTGTAGTTTTGATTTGCATTTCTCTAATGATTAGTGATGTTGAACATCCTTTCATGTGTTTGTTGGCAATCTGTATATCTTCTTTGGAGAAATGTCTGTTTAGGTCTTCTGCCCATTTTTGGATTGGGTTGTTTTTTTTTTGTTATTGAGCTGCATGAGCTGCTTGTATATTTGGGACCAATTCACTTCTGTATTTTGTTTGGTAGCACCATATGGAGAAAAACCGTGGTCCACACTAATAAGTAAATGTAAATGATGGTCCTTTTTTTTTTAATGTAAACATGTCATTTTGCAATCTCAATCTTAATCCCTTCATTTAAACGGATCCTGAGGTCTGAAAGAGCCACATTGGGAAATTTATGCATCAACATCAAATTACTGACAATTTCCTGAACAATACTCACCTTCCTTACTGGAGAGGGTTCACTTTTTAAAAGGACTTGATCACTGGATTCAGGAGGAAGCTTAGATCATCATTATACTTGGCTGACACTGTGTTTTCAAATGTCATCATACCCTGGGTTTAATGGCACCATTTGAAACCATCTTGCTAGTGGCATGTCCTGTCTGACATTCCCTCAGAATTTCAAAACAGTAGGGAGTAGTGTTATTTTGTATTTTAAGTCTCAACTTGGTTTCAGTTTTGTTGCTGAAACTTCCTCTGCAATTGTAAGCTGTAACGTGGGGAGCCGTGAACTCCCCCAAGGAGCCCATTCAGCGGGTTGAAAACAGTATCTAGATAGTCCAGCTGGTCCAACTAAGTTACATTCGAGAGATGTTTAATTAATGGAGGTTTTTTCCTAACACAAAAGTTATTTATATTTTTATTTGAAATATCTGCTCCAGAACCTTGTCTTGAAACTACTAAAAGCTTCAATGTAAAAACATACATTCTGGAACTTACCACCCTTATCACGAAAATAACTCTGAAATGTCCCCAGTTTAAAGACTGTGCCTTAAATTTGACAGTTCTATGGCTTTATCCAACTTCTTGCAAAATGCTGCACAGACAACCATTTCGCACAAGTGCAGTGGCCACCAGCATGTTTCAACAACTTCTTTTATCTGAGCAACTCTTTCCATAGCCTCAGAATAGACATGCTACATTTTTGACAAGTTGTTCAATGGTATATTATAATCTAATCTGAAAACAGTTTTTTCCCTCCAGTTGTGTTTTATCTAATACATCTTCCTTGAGTTCGTTTGGATGACTGTATAAAAAACAAGCAAAACACAGAGATCAGCAAATCCATATTTTCATTCAATTGAATCATAAAAGCTAAGCTTTAAGAGAATTCACCAGATGTGTTTTGATGTGTATTTTGGGGGTAAGAACAGTGGTGCTACCCAGCGTGATGTGGGTCCTCAAGGATATTTGCAAATCTGTGGGAGCCTTTTGCTTGTCTCAGTACCCAAGGGCACACCTGGCACTAAGTTTCTTTGAGCCAGGGTTGCTAAGTGACTTGTACTTGTCTCACCTGAAATGCCAGCAGAAAATGAGGGTAATTATGTTTCTGTAAATGTCTGCTTATTTAACATAGCCTAGGCTTTAACAAGAATTTGTCTTTTCCTCACTTGTAGCTTTGGATGCTCCTGTTAAGGAGTTTTCATTGACAGATTTAAATTTAGTTCACATAAAATCTGTGCTGATGACGCTGAGCAGGAACATCTGAGTTCCTTGCTTTTGGGACTTTTGTGTTTTGTTTCCAAATCCTCTAATTTAGCAGGATTAAAGATGGTATGATTTCACTGCATGAAATACAAGAAGTTGAGCGGTTTTAGATACACTGGAACGACTTTGGATGACAGATATTTCTCATTGTACTTCCTTGACTTCAGAAGATTTCCTGTGAAACTCATAGGCATTTGCTTTCATTTCACATACTGTTGTTACAGTGGTGTGGTTGACCATTGCTTGACTATCACTTTGGGCCAAATAGGCACTTTTTGCCTTGAGACAATCTTATTTTACTCATTATCTTATTTTCTCGTTAAATTTAATTCCTTAACCAATGATTCCTTTCTACTTTTAGAGGTAATTACTTTGTCTCATGAGAAAAAATATTTTAATTTAAACAAAAAGTATCCAAAACTTACCATAACACTTAAGCCTAAATAATTATCATGACATATGTTACTTGTTTGCCGTACAGATTTCTGTGGCTTTCTGACAAGAGCAAGCACTGAGCAGAAGCATCTGAGCCTTGTCTGGCATTTGATGAATCTGATTAATGCATGTTAGGGTAAGTCTACTCGCCAGTATAATTTTACGGGAGAGGCCACATGCAAGTCTAACTTGAAAAAAAAAATGGTGCAGAGTTACTACTTACTCGGTTCAGTGTATTATATATATGCTAGAGATGGCTGAAAAAGCTATAATTTAAGGTCTGTATAAAAATGAAGAAAACTGAATGGGAGGTAACAGAATGGTGATCTCCGATGTGTTCAAAATTGGTGTTTTTAATGACATTTTAAAAGTAGTTAAAATCTAATGGCTGATTTCTGACCAGCCTGAGCTCTCAGCCCCTTAGTGGTGTTCAGCTTGGTCTAGTCCTTTTCATCCTTGTCTTTCCCTCAGTCCAATCTCGTCATTTCCATGTCAGCTTCATAAATAATTCCAGTGTAAGCATGACCCCGTCTCAAAGTTTTTCTCCTTTTCCCTTGCCCAGCTCCCAATTCTAACCCCCAAGAGCTGCCTCAGATAGCTGAGGAGGAGACACTTCACTTCTTGGTCTTCCCTTGGCTTGTTTCCCCCGTGGAGTAAATGGCAAGGCTGTCTCTGTTTATTTAATTCATACCAAACAACCTGGCAAAAATTATGGCTCTGAAATTGAGCTGCGGAGTCCTCTTTTACTTATATCAAGAGGTTCAAGTAATGTACATACCTTTGCCCTGAAGATGGTCTCCTGGCAGGTGGACACCATGCCTACCCATGTGGGGCCCACGGAAACTTCTGGATCTTCACCATCCCCTTAGGAGCTGCAGGGAAACCCAGGGGGATGTCTCTAGCTCCTCTTTGGTATAGATACACCTTGTTGCTTTCTCCACAGTCTTATCCCCTTACAATGAAGAGCGATTCTGTATGGCTGGGGCTTTCAAAATACCCCAATGTTGGAGCTGAACACGTGTCTCTTTACTTTGGGATTTCCCAGTGAAAGGTTTTCCATATTGCCTTCTCTCTCCTGGTGACTGGCCACTATGCCACCACCATGCTGTTTCATTCCCTGAAGCTCTCCTTTTTCTTTCTCCTACTGGGATCTATTTGGGGCAAGAAATAAGGGAGCAAAAGGAAAATCTGTCCTCTCTGTTGGTATCTACTTTTTGTAATATTTTGTTGTCTTATCAGAGCAGGAATCAGGGAGGCAATTTCCTTTGATTTAGAGATTAAGAATGTGACATCTTTTTTTCTCCTTGTTTTACAGTCAAAGATACGTTGACAAGTTGTAGGAAGATCAGTCATTTTACTGGGCATGTGGGAAAGAGCACATCATTAATACTTTGAAATATCATCATGCCACATAAATTAAGCAAACACAATGAAACAAAACATTAACACTTTAAAATCAACCATTTCTTCTTCTTTGAAATTCACTTGAAACTGGTTTGGCTAGAAGATGCCTAAAGTTCCTTCAAAGAAACTCTCTAGTTTTCCATTTGCTGAGTGATGACAACAATTATACTTTGATTTCTCAAGGATTAACACAGCAGGACAGAATCACTGGTCATCCCCTTAACCACTGGCCATATCAAAGAGATTTTCTTTGTAGAGAAAATGCCAGTTGGTGTTCTGAAGGAAGAAAGGAGAAAATTATAGAATCCTTAGAATAAGGGAAGCAGAAACCCTGTTAAAAGGGAAAAACTTCTTTCCCTAACCCATGGACCACTTCTGACGCCAGTTGTGTGGAGTTTTTTTTTCTCAAACCAAACAGTTCTCCAACTCTCTCAACACCATTTGGGTGCTACAACCCAACTCTGACACTACCGACTCAGAATTAGCAGAGACCCCACAGGTTGAAGGCTCAATCCCTCAAGACTGCCCCCACTTCGGTAAGTCCCAGGATGTCACCTGTACTTCTGATCAACTGGCTATAAATCAGGCGTTCCCACAACCCCCTTCTCCAGTTCAATAATTTGCTAGATGGCTCACATAAGTCAGAAAAACATTACTTACATTTACGGATTTATTATGAAGGATATAATAAAGGATGCAGATGAACAGCCAGATGAAGGGGTATAGAGGGCAAAGTCTGGAAGGGTCTGGAGCACAGGAGCTTCTTTTCCCTTGGAGGTGGGGTGTACCATCTTCCCAGGATGTGTATGTGTTCACCAACCCAGAAGCTCTCCGAACCCCATAGTTTTGGGATTTTTATGGAGGCTTCATCATGCAGGCATGATCAATTATTAATTCCATCTCCAGCCCCTCTCCACTTCCTGGAGAATGGGGGATAGGGCTAGGGAAAAAAAAAAAAAAAATCCCAAGCTAATCTAATCACGGCCTGGTCTTTCTGGTGATCAGTTGCCATCCTGAGGCTATTCAGGAGCCCACCAACAGTCACCTCATTAGAACAAAAGACAGTCCTATGACTCAGGAAATTCCAAGGAATTTGGGAGCTCTGTGTCAGGAACCAGAAGTAGAGACCAAACGTATATTTCTAGTTATGTCACACCTGTGTTAGGTGAGATGAACTTGACCTGATAGGTGTATCAGAGGGAAAAGGCAATGACTAGTGGGGCCTAGGGAGATTTTAGGTAGCATCTATCTAGCCCTTTTCTTAAGCAGGCACCAAAGAAAAGCTAGTTTGGACTGGAAAACTCATGAGATATTTCTGTAATTGTGAAGGGTCAAATAAAGGAGATCCAAACAGTATATAAAGATAGAAGTGAGGAAAGATTAATGATTATGTATATATATATAATTTTCAAATAAAAAATTAAAAGATAATTTTTCAACAGACTGTTTATGTAAAGACAATATTTACATTTTGAAAAGATCATAAAAATGTAAACAGGGCTTATGTAAGTTGGTTATCAGTATACTTTCTTTGAAAAATTTTAATAAAACTATCATTGAAAAGATCTGTTACTTTGATATTAATGCATGTTTTTAAAAAGATAAACCAAAGGAGATATTTTCTTGAGAAGAACCAATAGATATTATAATAGATATGATAGTGTCTTAAAGAGCTATCTAAGTAGTTAACAAAACCTAAAATGCTTTTATTTAATTATTTTCCCTTTTGTTTAATCCATACACATTTCAGAGAAAAGTTCATCCAAACATCAGATTAATCTTTTAATTCATAAGAATGCTTATTTGGAAGATTTAGTGTTCTGTTCCCAAGTATCTTGTTTATTAGATATTCAGTGTTCATGTGTTTTGCTGAGAGAAATCATAATTAAACTTCCCATGGTTATAGTTGGGAAACCGTACCTCCTTTCATGGTGATAAAATGTTGTGACACACTATAAAGGCACAATGTCCTTGTTACAAGTTTATTGAATTTTTATGAGGAGAAAAAGGACAGAGAGGGTTATATAAGATCTTATGTGAAAAGAGATTCTAAACCCAGAATCCAAGAAACATAAAAATTCTAAAACACAGTTCATGGAGGGAGGCCTGTGAAGAAAGAAAGAGGAGGTCTTTCAAGACCATTTAAATTGGTGAATTGAGACTTAATTTTGGCTTAGTTATCAATTAACAACAATTACTTCTTTCCCAAGGCAAGGGGCCAAGGCAAAACATGCAATTTGTTCAAAGCCTATAATCCTTTTACTCTGGTGAAAACAAGTGTAATATAATTACTAAAAATAAATATATCATCCTTTTAAATATTTATATTTTTCCCCTAAATTTTGGTACTTTGGCTGGCAACACTGAGCAAGTCAGTTGGATACTTATATATCAATAATATGTCACATGGTGTCACTTGAACTGAAAACATTGAATTTTGTCAAGTTTAAGTACTTGCAACAGTATGACAGTGAAAATGTCACATTTCTCCTTTTAGGTCTCATTTGTTCAACATGTAAAGTAAAAGCAAACTTTTGCTGCCAAGTGTTTTTCCTCCAAAGCTTTTTCATGTGTATTCATTTAAAAAGACAACAATTCAGTTGAAAAGACTACAAATCCAATGGTTGATGCTTCCAAAAAATAGGATAGTTGTCAGAGAAATCAAAGATGAGCAGGTGGAGTTATGTTTGTAAACCTGCTTGGGAGTAAATCATCAAAAAGTTTGAGAAAAAGCGTTTTCATGGTCCTTCAAAGGGTAAGAATGATTTCCTGGAGACTAAGGTAGCTTTAGTTTGGATTGCCATCCACAGGATAGCTAAGACTTCACTTTCCATGAGCATTTTCCTAACCTTGAATAGCAGCATATGGTCTGCAGATCTCCTTGCCACCTGAAAAATGACTCTGAACAACAGCCAGATTTTTTCTGTTCTTTATAGAAACTTTTTTAGATGAACATATTTTCTTCTTTATCAGCCTTTTCTCTTCTGAAGTTTTATGCGAAGAGGGACATTCTCTAAATCATTTGTCTGAATAAACTAATCAGATGTTGCTTCATACATGCCACATAGTCATAGAAATATCTTCTCAGAAACTCTAGGTTGACCTAAGAAATTGCTGCTCCTGCTTTTTTTCAAAAGAATAAAACAGGATTTTACATGATGTTCAAGAGTAACTCTGAAATGTATCTCTGATTTAGAGAACACAGGTCTGTTCAATGATTTTTTGCTTTAAGGACTCTAGAGATTGGTAAAGTAGGAGAGATGGATTCTAGAATTTTGTCTTCTTATGAACTCACTGTGTGGCCTACAGTTTTTCCCCTGGAGTGAACACATTGATCTAAAATAGATGATCTTTACAGTGTTTCCAGTCATATGACTTGACTTCCTTTTCTACATTATCATCAAGTACTATGCTCATATTTTTTGTCAGTTATTTATTCCTATATAACAAACCACCTCAAAACTTAGTGGCTTAAAAAAACAAACATTTAATCACTCATGAGTCTTTGGCTTGACTAGAATTATCTAGGGTGACTCTTTTGCTCCATGTGATGTTGGTTGGAGTTGAGGGCATCTAAAGGCTCAACTGGGCTAGAATATCTAAGATGTCTTCTCTATTGGGCTAACTGTTGGCCCAGAGCTCAGCTGGTTTCACTGACCTTGATTATCCTCAATTATCCTAATTCTTCTTACAGCATGGTTCCTGTCTTTCAAGTGAAGAAAGTACGAGTAGTCAGTTCGTTTAAGGTTTGGGCTTGGAAGTCCCCCAACATCACCTTTGCCAGATTCTACAGGTGAAAATAAGCACATGATTAGCTCAGATTCACGGAGAGGGGAGACTAACTGCATCTCTTTTATTTATTTATTTATTTATTTGGTTGTGCCGGGTTTTAATTGTGGCAGTTGGGCTCCTTAGTTGCGGCCGGTTGGCTCCTTTAGTTGTGGCATGTGTGCTCCTTAGTTGTGGGTTGCAGGCTCCTTAGTTATGGCATGCAAACTCTTAGTTGTGGCATGCATGTGGGATCTAGTTCCCTGACCAGGGATCGAACCCTGGCCCCCTGTATTGCGAGTGTGGAGTCTTAACCACTGCGCCACCAGGGAAGTCCTTAACTCCATCTCTTGATGACTTGTGGCATATGCACACAGGGAGGGAGGGAATTGATTGTGGTCATATTTGAAAACTATCTACCATGGTCAACCATAGGGAACAAAAATTCACATCCCTCCCACACACAGAATACAGTCAGCCCTCCCTCAAAAATATCAAATAATATGTAAAAAACACTTAGATTTTCAAAGATTCATCTTACTACAGCATGGGCTCAAAGTTTAGTATTTCTTTATCTTATTAGGTTCAGGTGTGTTATGGACTAAATGTTTGTGTGCCCCTCCCCCGTCTTGAAATCTAATCTCCAATGTGATGGTATTTGGAAGTGGGACATTTGGTAGGTAATTAAGTGACTGTAAGAATAGACCAGAGGTTTAGCTTGCTCTCTTTCTGCCATGTGAGGATACAATGAAAAGTCAGCTATCTGCAACGCAGAGTAGGGACCAGAGGTTTAGCTTGCTCTCTTTCTGCCATGTGAGGATACAATGAAAAGTCAGCTATCTGCAACGCAGAGTAGGGACCAGAGGTTTAGCTTGCTCTCTTTCTGCCATGTGAGGATACAATGAAAAGTCAGCTATCTGCAACGCAGAGTAGGGATCACCAGAACTTGACCATGCTGGCATGATGATCTTTGACTTTTAGCCTCTGGAACTGTAAGAAATAAATTTCTGTTGCTGATAAGCCACCTAATTTATAGTATTTTTCTAAAGCAGCCTGAGCTAAGACAAGGTGTGGCTGGGACTCTTTGGTGTGGTTTCTTAGGAGCAGACCCCTGTAAACAAAAAAGACAAGTTTCCTGACACTCACATATCCAGCATATTATGATGGAAGAAGGCTAGGCTAACCAAAGCGGGGAGGAAGGGGGCACACAGCTGTTGCTGATGCATAGCAATTTTGAAATCAAGCTGAGCACATCAGTATATTTCTGCTACAGAACAGGGAATGTTCTTTAAGTTAGGCCCAGCCTTGCTCCTTGACAGTGGTTCTCTGTGGCTCTTGGTTTTGTCTTCTGGGTTCTTGATTAACCCTCCAAGCCACACTCCCCTTTCTGTAAGAAATGGCGTGTGCCTACATCTGAGTAGCGTTCTTAGCTTGATTTCTGCCTAGAGGCCTCTTTTAATTTTGAACTGCCTTGACCCGTTTAGTCCAAGCTTTCAAAAAATTTTTTTAAAATTCATTTATTATTATTTGTTTGGTTGTGCTGGGTCTTAGCTGCGGCACGTGGGCTCCTTAGTTGTGGCATGCAAAGTCTTAGTTGTGGCATGCATGTGGGATCTAGTTTCCTGACCAGGAATCGAACCCAGGCCCCTCTCATTGGGAACGTGGAGTCTTAACCAATGTGCCACCAGGGAAGTCCCAAGCTTTTGAAAACTTTGTGGACTTCCTACATAACGTGTGCTCCTACCTAATTTGTGGATCAAGTTATGATCTGCTCCTCTAGATGAAAACCACACTTATAGATCTCCTCCTACCTTATGCTGAGCCACAGGGTGCTGTGGGAGCAATGCCCTTAAGATTCTTAGCAGTCCTATGGTCTGTCTGAGAGGATCTATGAGGCACCAACTTATATATGTCTGAGGTTTAACCAAGGGTCTTAAAGCCACATTCTTAATCTGAACTTTGCCCTGAGGCTGCATTTCACTGGCATATTATTATCTCCCTTTTACATATGAGACTTAGAAGTTTAAATGACTTCCAAATATACATACTGCGAATTTCCTCCTTTCCTGAAGTTCAAAATCTAATAGGGGAACCAGAAACATATAAGACAATTAAAAAATAAGGAAGATTCTGACTCTACTACAGGTTCAAAATGCTGAAGAGTCTGAGAAGGCAGAGCAGAGCAGACAGTCTTCTTGGAAAAGATGGCATTGGATTTGGGCAAAAAAGAAGGAGAGAGAGAGGTGTTTTACGCAGAGAAAAGCAGAGGAAGAGGATCAGACATGAAGAGAAAGTATCTATCATTGGGCTGTAGGGGACCCTTCTAGGGTGGATAGTGGTGATGATGATGATAGTGAAGAGTATTGAGAGATATCACTGGAAATGAAGGGCTGGGTAAATTTGGAAGACTTGAACTAGGCCTAAGAGTTTGGATTTAATTGAACAAGAATTCAGGCTTTTTCCGTATGATTTGCTCATTCTACTTGTCTGCATGATCATTTACACGTCTTTGTATTTTAATTCTCTGGGAGATTATTGTTCTTATAGTATTTCGATCTGAATAATGCATATGAAAACAGTTTAAAATGGAAGCAGTGTGGCATAGGAGCTGAGATCTTGGATTCTGGAATTAGGCAGACCTGGATTAAGACCAACTCTACCATCTACCATTTGTGTCTTTTGGTGCAAGTGTCTTAACTTTTCTAAGCCTCAGTTACCTCACCTTTCATGGAAATACCTACTTCAGAAGGTTGTTGTGAATATCAAATAATATGTAAAAAACACTTAGTATAGATTAGGGCACATGGTAAATTATCAGTAAATATTGTTATAAATAATTATTATTGAAATTTAAAAATTATTGTTACAGACAGAATTGGTTCCCCCTAAATTCTTATGTTGAAGCCCTAACCCTCAATGTGACTGTATATGGAGAAAGAACCTTAAGTAGATAATTAAGGGTAAATGAGGTCAGAAAGTTTGGGGCCCTAATCCGATAGGACTGGTGTCCTTTTAAGGAGAGGAAGAGATATGAGAGACCTCTCTCTCTCTGCACCTGTACACAGAGGAAAGGCCATATGTGGGCATGGTGAGAAGGTGGCCATCTATCCACCAGAAAGAGGCCTTCTCCAAAACCAACCCTAACAGCACCTTGATCTTGGACTTTTAGCTTCCAGAACCCTAAGAAAATACATTTCTGTTGTTTAAGCCACCCAGTCTGTGGTATTTTGTTATGCAAGCCCTAGAAGACTAATATACCATTTAATGAAATTGCTCTCAACAATAAGATCTTATAATAAAAAATTGAAAATCCTATTCTTTTGTATGCCAACAGAATCATTATCACAGAACTTTCCTTTTAGCAAGACAATGAAGACTTTTTTCCATCAGCCTAGACGATGATAGTCGAAACCCAAGTGTTTAGTTGCACCTTTAGAAATTCATCATAAAATGAGCTGGTGAGCTGGTTGTTGACCTGAGGTGACTGGGTCACATATCTTTTATGCTCCAGCAAAATAGTCCAGGTTTGTTAACATGGTGGCAGCGTTCCAAGAACAGGACGGGACAAACTCCAACGTGAAAGCACTTATTAAGCTTCTGCTTGCATCACATTGGCCAAAGCAAGTCACATGACCTACCCAGATTCAAGGGTAAAGAAATAGACTCTACTTTTGGTTTGGGGGGAAAGAATTTGAGGCCATTTTTGCAATTTTCCACACCTTTTATGTTGCCTACAGAACAAGACCTCTAAAGTCCAAGCTAAACTACCTGTATTGAATAGTCACAGAGCTATGTCAGTCCTGTCAAGTGGTACTAGAGCTGCATGTAGTTACAAATCTTACTGGAAGACTGTCCTCAAACTCTCTTTTTACATATGACTAATGCTGCACATACTTGCTTGATCTTATGTTCTTGTTTGTTCAGGAACTGGTAGGAAGGACGTAGAATCAGCTTCCAAAGAATCATTCATTGTCTGTTTAATCATGGGAATTAGATGCTAGTTTCACCAGTGAAGAATTATGAACATTCAGAAACTCCTAGAACTGATATATTGTCCAGTTGTATGGACAATACAGAAAGGTCTTTTGGTTTTCTTTATTAAGAAGAAATCAGTTGGTTTTTGTTTGGTTTTTTTTTTTTTTTTTTTTTTACTTCAGGCGTTTCAGTATAACACTGCAGAATTGTAGAATGCCATCTTCTTCTGTATTCTATGGATGGGGGCATGGATGGGATTTCTGCCACATAAGTTCAGTTCTAAGAATCATCCTCCTTCCAATTCCAGAGTAACCATGGTCTTCCTGGTTATCTGTGAAGCTGTCCTATATTTCGAGGGATTTTAAGACCTGGGGTGGGGGGTGATTGATTCTCTCCTTTGAGTCTGGTGCATTCTCTGAGTGAGGGCAACAAATGGTTTAAACATGGTTTTTGAGTTACTAAACTTGCTGGAATTACTGGATTTTGGATTATACAGTGTGTAGAAAGAAACTTCTTGATGCGAGTAATTTGCAAGCCTAGAATATTTTGTTTTCCTCTGCTACAAGCTTTATTGTTTCCATCTGGTCCATGGCTTGGGCAAGGACTCCAAGATGGTTAAAAAGCTGCCTAAAAACAAAACAAAACAAAACTGCCTAGTGGCTGCAGGGAGAGGCTCAGGCGGAAGCCCTGACACCAGGGGGGATTCCAGAGAGGCCCCCCCAAAAGGCTGCTAGGCTTCTCAGGTTCCTGGTCATGTTTGAGGCTGAATGGTACTTGCCCAGCCCAGCCTGGGGGCCGCCAGCC
Organism: Hyperoodon ampullatus; assembly: GCF_949752795.1. Taxonomy (NCBI): domain Eukaryota; kingdom Metazoa; phylum Chordata; class Mammalia; order Artiodactyla; family Ziphiidae; genus Hyperoodon; species Hyperoodon ampullatus. The sequence goes on along the minus strand of NC_136924.1, from coordinate 87,292,047 downwards.
TGCGGAGGGCAATCAGGTGGGTGCTGACTTCGGGATGAGTTTCACCTGCTCATCTCTTTAAGGAGGCGGCTTCCATGAAGTCAGACTGAGTCTGCGCGAGCAGAGCGCGGATGAGTTTCACCTGCTCATCTCTTTAAGGAGGCGGCTTCCAGGAAATCAGACTGAGTCTGTGCGAGCAGAGCGCAGGGCGCGCAGATCACAAGCTGCTTGGTTCAGCTTCTTCTCCAGGCCCTTGGCGGCTTCCGTGTCGTCCAGGGTTTCACCCCACTCGTTACGGGACAGCTTCTGCTTGTCCTGGAGGAGGGCGTGTCTGACGCACTGGTTTTGCATCTTCAAGAGACACCCGGCACCCTGGTGCTTCTCCTTTGCCAACTCGACTCCCAGAAGCCGTGGCCCAGGCTCTCTAGAGCCACATCTTCGCGGTGAACGTAGACGCCTGGAGAGAGGTAAGTGTAGGAGGCCTGCAGATGCAGGTTGAGCGGGAAGTTGACTGCGGCCTCCACCTAGGTGGACTTTTTCTGGCGAATTAGGGAGCTCGCGGTTGGTTGGCAGTAAGGAGCTAAGCACAGAAAGCGGTGTTGGCTGGTCCTGGAGGCAAAGGATGGTGGGGAAGGTGGTCCAGGAGGTTGCAAGTGGGAAAGAGTGTGGTCAGAGGCTGGCAGAAGGGGCGTCCCGGGCTCTGTTGTGTACAAACGCCGTTGAAGCGAGACAACGGGTACGCGGGGCCGCCGGGTATACCCTGCGAGCTAAAAGCACTTTTGAGGAACTTTTTGAGGACTTGACCTCATTTATAGCACAGGATGTATACCCAGATATATATATCTGAATAAGTTTATGTTCTCTCCAGTTGTAAAAGGTGTATTTAATCATTTGTTAAACATTTTCAGAAACTATTTCTGGGATGACTTCTAGAATAGATTCTTGTGTAGTAAATAATCTTATACCTGCTTTGAAAACTACTTCCACCTGCTTTTGGAGAATTAGTGATGCTTCCTTAGCTCAAATATGTGGTTTTTGGTGAGGCTGACTTTCTCTGCCACAAGATGGGCCTCTCACTGTGCCTCATTTTCCAAGCACCAGAATGTTTATTAAGGGATGGGAGAAATTAGTTGGACCAATCAGAGACTTTCCGTAGCTTTTTTTTAAGGAGAGGGTCGTGGGCGCTTTTCTCTGTGGTCCCGTAAGAATGGTTCTGGATTACCCATATACAGCCATGGAACTTCTAGAAGCAATCATCTTTATGCTCTTGGTTCTCTGCTTCCTTGTTACTCCAAGGCATCATTATTGCCATAGAGAAGAGAGCAAGAAAACGGAATTTCAGGGTTTTCTTTTTTTCTTCCAATAAACAAGGTTTTGAGAGTCACAAGAGAGGACCTGAGGGAATCTAGACTCAAAGTTTAGACTACAGCTTATACAATTAGCTAGAAACTTGAAGAATGAGATGGGTCTCATCTGTACCCTTGAGACCAGAGGAGGGCGCCTGGGCTAGGGGAGATGGGGCATTGCTTATAGGAGATCAGAGGTGGAGTGAGAGATCCTCACTTCGTCCAGGTGAAGAAGATTTGGGTCAGGATTAGGAGCCTGATGAGTTTCACCTGTGGCTGTCTTGAGGCAGCCAATGGGAGCCCAGCTGATGCTTGTAGCTCATCACCCTTCTAGGGTGCATCACATGCTGTGTGTAAATTGACTTTGATAAGCTCTATTGAAGTCCAGTCTGTATATTTCATGGGTCCAGTGCAGTTCGCTCCCTGTTTTTACCTCTTTTCTCCAACGACATGGTAGGGAGGAATCTTAGATCCAGAAGAATGATTTGTTTTTCCCCATACAATGAGTAGTTTTCTCAACACCATCTAATAAACAATCCATTCTTTTCCCATTACTCAATTGATATCATATGTAACACATATATAAATGGGCCTGTCTCTGGCAGGCCACCATTTAAAATAAGAGGCCTCAAACTTCCTGCATTTTCCATAAAAGCTGAAGGACAGAAGGAAAGAGCTGTGGAATACACCCAGACCCTGTCAATGGCCTGAGGCGGCCGGCAGGCAGCATTGGAACTGCAGAACTCATCAGTGGCGCCTCCATAGGTTTTTAACATCTGGGGGACTGAACAAATGGAACTTTATTAATTTGAGTGGAGAATGTTGGAGAATTTGGCAAAGCAGGGCTATATCCACACTACTTAGTTGAAAAAGAATAACAAGCTGGGGAAAAATGGGAACAGAGCAGGTGGGTTACATAGAAATTTCTGGAATGTTCTGAGAACGTTTTGGGTTAAGAACAATTTTGTGAACTTGCCGGAGAAGCTGATGACTGTTTCTCTAAGAAAATGTATTCCAGTTTTCAACTCAGGATGTCTGGAACACATCTCCCATGATCACAACTCCAGAAGGATTCACAGGAATTTCACTTTTTCTTTACTCTGATCTCAGAGATGGGAATTCCACCCTCTGTAAGCTGAGCCTCCACAGATAGAAGCAGGAACAAGCTTGTCCAAAATGCACATGGTGGGTGGGAATGTTGACTTTTATCTCTGTGGAGAAAAGGAATTTTACAGAAATGAGAGAAAGGTCTCTGGTGCCAGGGTCCTAGACATACATATCTTTATGAAAAGTAAAAAGTGGGAACAGAGTCCAGGGCTTAGTGGGAAAGCAGGCCGGAGTTCCCCCTTTCTGCATGTGAGCTCTTGACTTCTTCATGTGCTGGTTGGTTTGCAAATGGCTGAAACTCACTGAAGCCTGGACGCTGTTCAAATCCCGCCTGGCATAAAATGCCATATTGATGTTGTATCTCCTTCCCTTTGTGTTCTGGGGACCAGTGGGATGGATCAGATGCCTGGGCATACATACCCTGTGAACTCGTGGACTGGGATGGGACTAATAACCATGGCCAGCATCTGCCAGGTTCTGTCTGTGAAGCTAGGGAACATTGTTTCCCCCTGACTTAATTGGTTAGAACATGAGACAAAGATGGGATTTGATCAGTCTTGAACAGATTTGGTTCAGAAAAATCTTAAAAATATACTGAAAGTGGCTAATATTTTCTTTTGATCTGTTGCCTAGATGCAATAATTTTGTGATAGAAAAATATATCTATCTTAGCACATAGAAATGGAAGTATTAGGTGTTAGAGAAAAACAGATGGATAAGCTCTCTCTGTCCCCCTGCCACCACACCCCGCCTTTCTCTATCCCCATTTCCTCCTTTTTAAAAGTTAATTTAATAGATAAAGGACATCTTTAAGTGACTGTAAAAATAAGGTTCATGTTTAGACCATTTTCCCAGCTGGAGCGCTCTGGGTTTTTTTTTTGTGTGTGTGTGGGGTACGTGGGCCTCTCACTGTTGAGGCCTCTCCTGTTGCGGAGCACAGGCTCCGGACGTGCAGGCTCAGTGGCCATGGCTCACGGGCCCAGCTGCTCCGCGGCATGTGGGACCCTCCCGGACAGGGGCACGAACCCGTGTTCCCTGCGTCAACAGGTGGACTCTCAACCACTGCGCCAGCAGGGAAGCCCTGGAATGCTCTGTTTAAAACACTCTGTTTTCATGGCCTGAACTGTTTATTTTACATTCAGAGATATGGGCACATGGGAACCATTTGCAGAAAATATCTTTGTTTGCTTGTACGATTGATATAATACAGAAGCAAAGGGTAGAGTTTCAACAAGCTGCCTTTCCAAAGCCAGATGTACACTCTCTCCTTTTACTACTATTGGCAAGTACATTTATAAGAAAAATAAATGGAAGTTATGGAAAGTAACAAAGAGATAAATCCATTCTGTCTTTCAAAGTGTATGTCACACCCAAGATTTACAGAGAGGAGAAAGTTCTCAGGGATCATTTGGGGTCAAATTCTGGTGGCAATGCTCAGGACCATTTCACCTACTTGAGCTGAAAAATTAATCATTGATGATAAGTGTTGTGCCTTGGTTTCGACTCTCAGCACATCTATTACCAATGATTGATTGCAGAAGCTTTCAGATTTCTCTCTCCACGTTTGATTTCAATTTCTCCTTCCCCTAATCAGTCCATCCTATATTCTTCCACCAGAGCGAGCTTTAAAACGGCAGATCTGACAGTGGCTCCTCCCTGCCTTAAATTTCATAATGGTGGTTCTTTATTGCTTCTAGAAGAGGTAAAAACGTGTGGTCTGTTGGCTGAAACCAGCTGTCAATCATATATAATAATTTTTTTTGACCACATCCTATGAGCCTGAAAAAACACGTAACAGTTGCCAACATTTAAAAATTGGAGAATTTGACAGAAAACTCTGGATACTCTGCTGTTGTTAAAGTGGAAGGCCTGGCAAAGCCTTAACGTGTTGTATAAAAATAATTGAACTGCTCCACTTGGAAGGGCACAGTCTCCCCAGTTTCCCACACTTTCTTTTTTTCTCATTTACATGATCTCATTTTGCTCATTTGCACAATCCGTTTGGCATTTACAGGCGTTTAAATTGTCACCTCCTGGGCCATGGGCTCAAGTCCAGCTCCTTAGCCTCACACGTAAAGACCATCTGAATCTTACTTTTTAAGGCTCATTTCTCACATTTATTTTCTCTTCTTGAGCTTTATACTCCAAAAATACAGGTTTCCTCTAAGACATTGTGTGATGTTACCATTTCCCAGGCCTTTCCATCCATCTGAAAAGCCTGCCCTGCTTACCAAATTTATTTTTTCCTTGTTTTTCTGATTTCCTTAGAGCGAACCATGCCTTCCTGGTGTTTTTTTTTTTTTTTTGGAGCATCTGAACATACTTCCATTAATGATTACATTACCCTGTATTTTACTTATTTACGTAAGTTCAGGAGAAACTTTCTCTTATGAGCGGCAGGTGTAAAATTCCTTGTGGGGAGATGCAAGGCTTTGCAGAGGAGGAGCTTCAACACGCTTGCTCAGGACCTTCAGCTGAGCCCACAGAGCTCAGAGGACCAGCTGAGCCTCTGTTCAGGTTCCTCTTAGGGAATAGGAACGGGGGTCTGTGCAGTGTGGCTGGAGGGTAAAGTTGAGAAGAGAAAGGAGGCTTGAAAGGAGGGGCAGAATTTCAAATGGAAGATTTTTCAAGTAAAAACTGTCAGAAGAACTGAATGGAGAATTAATTGAAAGGAATGAGAAGAGGTTGGCCCTGGAGGATGGACTGGGGGTGGGTTATGGGGTAGGCCAGTTGCTTCTCACCATAAGCCTTCTGGCGTTTTTGATGTTTCAAAATCAAATTACTTTGATAAATCACTTAAATTATAATTAGGAAAACAAATGTAACCATTGGTAGTCTGTGCTGTGATCCTCTTCCATGGTCCCAGAAATCACCATAAAGAATTTAAAAAAATCACCAAATTTGGAGTGAATCTTTTTCTTTAGGAAAACCAGTGAAGAAGCTGGGTTCTAAGTACTGGCTGATGTGAGCCCTGAAGTGTCAGCTTTTGAATGGCACAGAACAGCTGGGATCTTAGCTACATTTATGTTTTTCTGAGTACAGTCTTAAGAGGACTGATCAAACTCATATGTGCAATTGATTAAAAAAATATTGCAGAAGGCTTGAGATAAAAAGCCACAGTCCCACGCTTTTGGCCCCAGGGTCAACCATTTTTTTTTTTTTTTTTTGCAGTACGCGGGCCTCTCACTGCTGCGGCCTCTCCCATTGCGGAGCACAGGCTCCGGATGCGCAGGCTCAGCGGCCATGGCTCACGGGCCCAGCAGCTTTGCGGCATGTGGGATCTTCCCGGACCGGGGCACGAACGCGCGTCCCCTGCATCGCCAGGCAGACTCTCAACCACTGCGCCACCAGGGAAGCCCCTAGCCATTTTTAATTCATTAAACCGATTCTGTGTTTAGTTCTTCTGGTGGTGATCTTCGTATCCCGAAATAATGTGCTAAGGTCACTGCAGCAATTATATTTTCTAAAGATGATCAAGACAGTATCTCCTCCTATTTCACATAACTTTCTTTTTTAAAATGCATTTTATTATGGAAAGAATACTTAATGAGTTCTACCCTCAAATTGTAGAGTGTACAGTGTAGTATTGTTGACCACAGGTGCAAGGTTGATGGCAGATCTCTGCAGCTTATTCATCTTCCTTGCCCGTTGATTAGTGATACCTCCTTTCCTCTGCTCCCCACCCCCCAGGCCCTGGCAACCACCGTTCCACTCTTTTTTTTTTTTTTTTTTTTTGGCGGTACGCGGGCCTCTCACTGTTGTGGCCTCTCCCGTTGTGGAGCACAGGCTCTGGATGCGCAGGCTCAGCGGCCATGGCTCACGGGCCCAGCCTCTCCGCGGCATGTGGGATCTTCCCGGACCGGGACACGAACCCGCGTCCCCTGCCTCGGCAGGCGGACTCTCAACCACTGCGCCACCAGGGAAGCCCCGTTCCACTCTTTTAATTCCATGAATTTAACTATTTTAGGTACTTCATTTAAGTGGAATCATGTATTTGTCTTTCTGTGACTGGCATATTTCACTTGGCATTTCCTCAAGCCACATAACTTTCTAGAAACTTCTTATTCTCCTATCAAGAGGTAGACCTTGTCTCCCCTCCCCTTGAATCTTGAAGGTTCTTCCGCCCACCCCACCCCCCCAATCAAAACATTTTTATTTCTTTAGCTTCATGGCTGAAGCTTCCGTCAGGATACAGGCAAGACCGTTCCACACACTGATGCCATCAACCATATAATCGTGCAAACAAGTCCTCCTCAGATAGCTCAACAGGTGTGTCGCCGTTCTTACAGCTTTATAGCTGAGAAAATAAGTAGTCATGTAGTTAGTGTGTAACCAGAGCACAGTGTTCAGACTTGACCCCGCCTCTCGCTCGCTCAGGCATCCTGGGGTCGCAGCAGGCTCTTCCTCTGGCTCCCTACCGTCGCTTCCAGATGGCAGAGCCAGACGCCTGGATCAAGGAGAGCCACTTGAGCTTTGGGGCAGGGGCCTCCTGGCCATCAGCAGTGTAGTTATCTTTGGAAATTTACCTGTGGCACAGAAAAGTTGTCCTGAACTGGGATGTACTAAAGGGGACTCTGCCGGTCAAAGGGATTGAATTCCTGTCCTAAGCCTGACTGGGCCTGACCTTCCACTCGCAGAAGGGACTTGTTGAGCCTGGCTGACCTCATAGTCTGTGCTGTCCCTCGAGCCAGTGAGTAATGATGGGCTTCCCCCATGGGGTGATGCTAACAAGGGGGTGAAGAGGAGGACATGGTGCCTGATACAGTCTTACACACATGAATGTTTGCTTGTTGATCTACATGAAGAAGAGTAGACAGTGACTCAGTAAATTACCCCAAAGTAAACCCACAATTCAGATCAAGAAATAGAACGTCGTCAGCAACCCAGGAGCCTTCCCAGAGCTCCCTGCCGTCACTACCCCCTTTTCTCCCAAAGGTAAACACCGTCCTAATTTCTGACACCATAGTTTATTCAGTTTTATAGCCACAGAAACTCACACGTGGGAAATAATAAATGTTTACTCTGATATCATCATTAGATATGCCTGTTTTTGGACTTTATATAAATGCAGTTGCACGGTATGTATGTTTGTGAGATTCATTCCTGTTGAGGCATATAGTTTCATTTTTCACCCCTGTTCAACTGCATGCATGTATCATGATACATACAAGTACCTTTCCTAGTATTGAAAAATTTGGGGCTGTTTCTAGCTTTTGGCTATTACAAGTAATGCAGCAATGAACATTTTCTGGTATGTAATTTTAGGTACGTCAGTATGCATTTCCCTGAGGTATATATAGAGTGAATTGCTAGGTTCTAGTGTATATGTAAAATTTTCATTTTTTTCCAGCTTTATTGAGATATCATTAACATATAACATTGTATAAGTATTGCAAAATGATTACCACAATGGGGTTAGTTAACATCTCCATCACCTCACATAATTATCCCTTTTTATTTTGTGGTGAGACATTTAAGTTCTACTCTTAGCAACCTTCAAGTATGTAATACAATATTATTAACTATAGTCACCATGCCATACACTATATCCCCAGAATTTATTCATATTATAACTGGAAGTTTGTACTTGGATATTTCCCCATTTCCCTTACCCCTCAGCCTCTGACAACTACTGTTCTACTCTCTGTTTCTATGAGTTCAGCTTTAAGATGTCACATAAATGAGAACATAGTATTTTGTCTTTCTCTGTCTGACTTATTTCATTTAGCATAATGCCCTCAAGGTCCATCCATGATGTCAAAAGTAGCAGGATTTCCTTCTTTGCCATGGCTGAATAATATCATTGTATATTTTCACCACATCTTCATTATCCATTCATCTGCTAATGAACACTTAGGTTGTTTCCATATCTTAGCTATTATGAATAATGCTGCAATGAACATTAGAGTTCAGATATCTCTTCAAGAAGTTCATTTTACTTCCTTTGGACATTTGCCCAAAATGGAGTTCCTGGATTATATGGTAGTTCTATTTGTAATTTTTTGAGGAACTTTCATAAAACTCTTTGCCATAGTGGCTGTACCAATTTGCATCCCCACCAACAGTTCATAAGGGTTCTCTTTTCTCCACATGTTCATCAACACTTGTTATGTCTTGTCCTTTTAATAATAGCCCTTCTAACAGTGGAGGTGATAGCTCACTGTGGCTTTGATTTGCATTTCCCTGATGATTAGTGATGTTGAGCACTTTTTCATGTGCCTGTTGGCCACTTGTAGTCTTCTTTGGGGAGTGGTTTTTTGACTGCCTTAATCAATAGAGTATTTTGGAAGTGATGTTCTGTGACTTCCAAGGCCAGGCCATAAAAATGTCATGGACTTCTTCTTTGTTCATATGTGATGGAAGCACATAGAAGCAGAAACAGAGAAGATGCTACCCACAGCATTGAAGTTGGAGGAAGGGACCTAGAGCCAAGGAACGCAAGGAATATAGCTCTAGAAGCTACAAAAGGCAAGGAAAGGATTCTTCCCTAGAGACTTCCAAGGGAGCAAAACCCTGAGGAACATTAATTTGGTCTCAGTGATACTGATTTTGGACTACTTGTCTCTAGAACTATGAAAGGATAAAATTGTTATTTTAAGCCACCAAGTTTATGGTAACGTGTTATAGCAGCCATAGGAGACTGATACAAATGGCAAAAAGTACATGAAAAGATGCTCAGCATCATTAATCATAAGGAATATACTGATTAAAACCACAATGCAGTATCACTACATATCTTTTAGAATGGCTAATATGGAAAAAAATTAATAAACTGATCAGTGTGTATTGTATACTAATTTTAGTGAAAAATGGGGTATACAAATATATTTGTATAAACTCTAGAAGGATATCCAAGAAACTGAGAGTTTACATTTGGGGTGGGAGTAGTTGGGACCTTGGTGCAGGGCGTGGGGAAAAGTGAGAGTGTTTTGATTGTATTTTTATATTACTTGATTTTTTTCTGAACATGTGACTATATATTTTTTTAAGTGAATTATGCAATAGAAAATACATCTTGAGGGATGTGAGTGAGGCTTCTTGAATGGCAGGCTTCGTAGTAAAGTGTGGGGCCAGGGAGCCTGCTGTTAGACTCAGGATCCTTTTTTTTTAAATTTATTATTTTATATTTATTTTTGGCTGCGTTGGGTCTTCATTGCTGTGCGGGGATTTTCTCTAGTTGCGGCGAGTGGGGGCGGCTCTTCGTTGCAGTGTGCGGGCTTCTCATTGCGGTGGCTTCTCTTGTTGCGGAGCACGGGCTCTAGGCACGTGGGCTTCAGTAGTTGTGGTACGCGGGCTCAGTAGTTGTGGCTTGTGGGCTCCAGAGCACAGGCTCAGTAGCTGTGGGGCACAGGCTTAGTTGCTCCGCGGCATGTGGGATCTTCCCGGACCAGGGCTCAAACCTGTGTCTCCTGCATTGGCAGGTGGATTCTTAACAACGGATTCTTAACCACTGCGGCACCAGGGAGGTCCCTAGACTCAGGATCCTTAAGTTCCGGAAGAATTTGTTGCAGGGCAACAACATTACCACTGGCTATTCTGGTTCACCCCAGATGGTGCATCCTATTTCATTGGAGATAAGTCATTTTTTATTTTCCAGCGGTGGGGGGGAACGGGGTTATCTGGAGGCTGACCCTTCTGCTCAAGAAGGTGGATGGAGAGGAAGCCAGTCTGTGCACATTCAGTTATTCCAGTGTTCAGCCTCACTCTCACCGCGTAGTAATCAGTGTTTCTGAGTTTCTAGCCCTTCTGGAATTCTGCTGGGCAGACTGTCTGCATCCTTATCCACAGCCCTCTCTATGCATATTCTAGGCTGCCCTACTTTGTTACTAGTCTTCTACCTTTTAACTTCCAGAAATGTTTTGAAATGCTCTTTGGATGTGTCTGTCTTCTCTCCTATTCTCTGTTAACTGAAGTTGATACATTTTAATTCTTTTGCTATCATTTGATTATGGTCTTGGGAGCGAGAGGAAAGCAAGATGGTCAGTCTGCCATCTTGAAGACAGTTTCTGGGCTCTCTTCCTCCCCTGACTAGTCTGTGAGCTCCTTGAGAGCAGGGAAGTTTCTTATTCCTCTTTATATACACAAAGTATATTAGTCACTGTCCAGTCAGAAAAACAGAAGCCATGCTAGAGATTTCAACAGAGGGAATGTAATATAGAGAATTGTTTCCACAGATATTGGAAGATAGAAAAAACAAAAGGGGGCACTGAACTAACGTGGAGAGAATTCCAAGGAGGCTGCTACCAGTCCGAGTCCTGGGGAAACAACAGGGAAGAGGCTGAGATTGTAAGAGCTAGAACTTCAGAGTAGGGGAACTGCATCACTGGGCCTCTGATGAGTGGTTGTGACAGAGAAGCAGCTGGTAAATCTGAGGGCCTGAGATGAGGTTGGATATGGGTGCCAAAAGGGCTCGAGGTAGGAACCAGCTGTTGCAGCTGTGGCTAAGTGCCTCTGACAGGAACACTAAGCAAAAGGGGAGAAGGAAGGAGGAAGTTGCTTGTCTCCTTGGCTTGGTTGCCTCCCCCTCCCCCTCCCCTCCCCTCCCCCTCCCCCTCCCCCCTCCACAGGAAGTCCGCTGGCAAAGGAGTCTGGGAACTGTAGTTTTCACAATCTCTCCCAGCATCACATAATACAGTACAGAAGACTGGATTTGGAGTTGAGAGACAGTAGCTAAAAATGGCACAAAGAACATCTGTATCTTTGCACACATATGCTATGTATTTTTTGGGGTTGTGTGTGTGTATACACACACACACAAATATGTATTTCTAGCCCAGATCTTTCTTGAGGGTTCCAGACTTGTATTTATCACTGTTCATCAGTTATTGCCTTTTGGTTATTCCATGGGGATATCAAAGGCAAACACAGAAAATTAACTGGTAGGCACAAATCAGTTTCTCCATATCTCATTCTACCTGAAAAAAAAAAAGTGCTACATGTCAACTTTGGATTCAGTGAAAACAGAAGCAGAGGGCTGTTTCCCAAAGGAAAGATATTTACCAAAACCAAAAGAATCATGTTTTGACCAAAACTTGCTCTTCTTCATATGTTATAAAGGACAACATTGCCCAGCCACCAAAGACTGACTTAGGAGTCATTCTCTACGACTTGTTCTCCCTCAGTCCCCATATCCCAGACCCTGAGTCTTGTCAGTTTTATTTCTTGGTGTCTCCTAACTCCATCTTCTCTCCTGTGCTGCTTCTGCTGTTGCCTCCATTGGGCCCTGATGACATTTTCAGTGGACACTGCAATTACTCCCCAAATTGGTCTCCCAGCTGCCATCTTATCCTTCTACTCATTTTGCTGCTGATCAGATTGGTTTTTAAAAAATATACAAATCTGGGACTTCCCTGGCGGTCCAGTGGTTAAGACTCCACACTTTAAATGCAGGGGGCATGGGTTCGATCCCTGGTCAGGGAACTAAGCTCCCACATGCCACACGTTGTGGCCAAAAAATTAAAAAAAAAAAACAAATCTTACCAGATGAATGTCAAGGTTATATCCTTTAATGGATAAAGGTGTTGGTGGTGGGTAATGCTTTGAGACCAGTCTAAACTGGGGAGGGGAGAGCAGTGCTCAGCTAGAGTCAGTGACTGACAGAAGGTACAAGGAAAAGAGGGCTGAGCATGAACATGTTTGATTGAATTCCTGTTTCGTGCAAGGGTTAGAGGGTGGAATGGAGCAACAGAGGAAAAGATTGATCTTGAGGCTTAGAAATGGGAAAGGTGAGATAAAAGGAACACGAGATAAAGGTCAGAAAGAGAGGAGAGAAGATTCAAATTGGAATCATACCTGTTATTTCCACTGAGTTGGGAAGTCACAGAATTTTCGCATTAATATGCAGGAAATTATTTTATAAATCACAGAAGTGTCTGTAACAATTCCCTAGAAAGATGTAGAAAAAGAGACCTCAGTTGATACTGTAAAGGAGAGGGAAAAAATGTAAAAGAGGGAATTAACTTGGGGTTGCCTTTTGAAGTTCAGAAGAACAAAGTTGAAAAAAAATTTTTTTTGCAGAGTTGCTTTTTGCATATGTGTTTGTGGGTTTAATATCAAGAGAGGCACCACCATTTTCATGTGCCTGGAATAGCAGTTTCTGACATCTGTTAAATAATCCTGAAACAAGAACAGTGCAGGCCTGGCTGGTGGCATACAGTGTGGTTTATGGATTAGGTTTGTCTTCTAAATGGTTAAGTCTGGTACATCCATTATTTGAAAATAAGAGAATTAAAAACAAAATAAGGAAATTTATGGAAAATTGATAGCTGATAAAATACAATGTGCTGACATCACTGTTAGAAATAGCTATGGCTCAACTTTAAAAAAGCAAAACAAAACAAGACGCAGAATAGGGAAATGGACCTTTTCAAGCAAGAGGGGAGATGTATGGCAAAGAGACTAAATCTATTCAAAATTTTGTTGCTTTAAACATTTGAATATGGTGGATAAGAAGGTAGCTAATATAAGATAGCTATTTCATTGTGATATGGATAAAAATATTGCCGCCCTCAAACTTCCTTAATAATGCTTTGAGTTTAACTTGCAGTGGTGACAAGTCATGGTGGGTACTTCATGAATAAAGAAAGGCTTGTGTGGATTACATACTAGAATAATTGCATTGTTAAAATGTTTTGGTTGATTAAAAAAATGCTTTGAGTATAAACACATTATAAGAGATCAAAAACAAAACCAAGAAAAACAGATTTTACAGTATAAATATGTATTAGAATTAGTAAAAGAAGCCCTTTGTAGTTTAAAAACAAAATCAAAAGAAATCCCGGAACTTCAGTTTACAGAGAGGCTATAACAGTTGTACCGTATGCGTGCCCATGTGTGATTGGGTGTGATGTGCTTTGCACAGAAACACCTGGCCAAGGTGGCCTGTGCCTGGGTAGGGCCTGACTTAGCCTGGAGGAAGAGGAGGTCTTTTTCTAATTTGTCTTCTTAGAAGGAAACTTTTTATAATTCATGCCCCAGAGGGAGTACTTTTTCCTAATTCATTAAAAGTTTTGTGCAGAGTTCGCAGCACACATGAAGACCAGGAGGAATCCTTGGATAAGTGTGGTAGAATATTGATGTGGAAATACGTAGGCCCAAGTTTAAGACCTTCTTGAATTATTAACCATGAGTGTGGCCTTGACCTCTCAATCTCAGTTTCCTCATCTGTAAAATCACCTAGATTACCTCACAGTATTCCTGGGCGTGAAGTGTGATAGCATATGTAAAAGTGCTTTGTAAACTGTAAAGCACCATGCAGTCTTGATTCAGCAGATGTATACTGAACAGCTATATGTGCCAGGCACTGTTAAGGTCTGTAGATACAAAGCTGAGAGAGACACAGTCCTTGCCCTCAGGGAGCTCACAGTCTGTTATGGCAGATGCACCCATAGCCAGAATGCACTGTGATCTAGAACATAAAAACACTGTGGATTTGTAGATGATTGAGGGACCTCTTGATGTAGGATCCCTGGACCCCTAGTGCTCCTCATCAGAAGTTTACACAATCGATTAGACAACTTCAGATCTATAGCATTGTGTATATCTGGGGAGAAAAATACACAGGTACTGGGCCACTTCTATCATGAAGCTACCTTTGTGCACATTGGAAAGAGAAACCCCTTCTGGACAGATGCATTGCAAAATGTGTCCCGCCTTCCCATACAAAGACTACTCAGAAACAGACATCCCTCTGGGTGGATTGGTTCAACCTCGGGCCAGGGTGCAAGGGCTGGTGGTCAGAGGGCTGGACTGAAGCCGTCGCTCACCCCCGCCTGGCAGGGGCCACCGTCTCGGGCGCAACCTGAATCAGTAAATGTGGTGACCTGGCAGGGGTGGGTTTTTGTCATTCTCGCTTTTGAAGATTACAATTAAAAAAAAAAAATCGGAGCAGGATGCAGTACGTGCACCCATATGTGCATGCAATTTAGGGGAAGGATTTAATTTTGTGAACTTGGCTTACAGAGACAGACTGATATCCTCCGGGGAGGGATCGGAGCGCTTTGCAAAATAACTGGGGAAGACACTTGGCAGCTTTCCTGTGGGAGATGGAACAGGTTTTAAGAGTTGTTTCAGAGTCCACACAGAAACCAGGGTGAGTCATTAGAGGGAATTTTTTTTTTTTTTTTTTTTTTTTGCGGTACGCGGGCCTCTCACTGTTGTGGCCTCTCCCGTTGCGGAGCACAGGCTCCGGATGCACAAGCTTACCGGCCATGGCTCACGGGCCCAGCCGCTCCGCGGCATGTGGGACCTTTCCGGACCAGGGCACGAACCCGTGTCCCCTGCATCGGCAGGAAGACTCTCAACTACTGCGCCACCAGGGAAGCCCCATTAGAGGGAATTTAATGCAGAAATCAGTCAAGCAGGTGATGGAATTGCTGAGAAGTTAAACAGGAGGTGGGGAGCCAACCCTGATACTGGCAATGGCAGGAAGATAGTGTCACTCCTAGGCTGGAGGGACAGAGGCGCTCCTAGAGCCTAGAGGCCGGGGTCCCTCTGTGGAGAGTGAGACCACCGTAGGCTGGGTTGTATGAGTGGCACCCCAGAGGGAGCCGAGAAGGAGAGGGAGAAATAGCTTGGGTTCTCCTTTACTCCACGGCCCCAGTCTCCCTCCCCTTCCTCTCCTGGCCGATTTCAGATCCTCTGACTACAGGGGAGCCTTGGACATGCGGCGTGCAGGGCCAGCCCCCCTGCCATCCAGAGCAGGCCCGGGGAAGCAGAGGAATGCCATCTGGGGGCTCACAGGCTCAAGCTTGGAACAGTGGGAGAGAAGAAAATCTGAGACTAAACTGCATAACCAAGAACTCTACAAAGTGCTTTTAATAAAGTTGTTTAGAAAGCAGGCACGTGGAGGAAGAGGGGTTTAGGTTGGCCATTAAAACGTGTCAGTACACAGTGACCAACAACATGAAACATGAAAATTTTCAATTGATATGACTGAGACTTGGTGAAATGGGCCTGTGTTATTCAACAGTGCACAGCTTGCAGTGGAGAAATTACCTTCCTTCGTTTTGTCACAGGTACCAGCCATATGGAGGAACAGCCAGGGTGAAAGACAATGATAGTCTCATTCCCTCCTAGCTCAGATCAGCCTGATGATGAGCTACGACAACAGCCCCTGCCCTCATCTCTCCCTATTGCTCAAGGGAAGGAGTGATTGCTGAGGTCTTTCAAAAAATGCCCACTACCCCTGGTGGGCGCCCCCTCGCCATTCTCCTGGGTGTTGAGGTGAAACCAGCTCTAGTCGTGAACCCGGATGCCTGGTGCCAAGATCAATTCTGCTGTTAGGGCCTCCAATGCTTTTCTTTGGAGTACCCACTTGGCTCTCTCTTGTGCAAACATCCTCTAAGGCAGTGCTGTCCAATAGAATTTTCTGTGATGATGAAAAGTACTTTGAATGTGGCTACTGTAGCTAAGGAACTGAATTTTAAGTTTTATTTAATTTTAGTAATTTACCATTTAAACGTAAATCTCCATATATGGCAAGTGGCTGCCATGTTGGACAGTGTATCTTTATGGTACTGAGGCTGAGCCTTTGGATAGTCTCACTGGTTTATTCCACAAGAGGGAAGACGCTTTCCTTTGCTTTCAAGTCATCCCAGCTAATTAACTCAGACCATTAAGATAGACTAAAATTTGACTGCAGCCTCAGATTTTAGAGAATTCTCTTGTTTATGTCCCCAAGGCCCCATGCAACTGGGGAGTTTCCAAACCTCTCTTCCTGATGAAGTCAGAGGAGACAGACTTGTGGAAAAGTTCCTTGGCCAATGTGAGGCTAGGAAGAGAGGACCTCGGCAGTGCTCCGATGGTTCACGGTTGCAGAATCCTGTGGCAAGGCACCTGGAAGGTGTTCTTTTTCCTCCCGAGAAAGGTACAGAAGGGCTAAGAGGGGGATCTGTGACATCTGTGAGCTAGCCACCCAAGAGCAGGGCCAAGACCAAAACCACAACAGAAATAACAAAACCAGGATGAGATAGATCCCAGAGGATGTCAGTGGAAGCCAGAGTACGGCAGTGGACCAGAAGTTTTCTTGCCCTACAAAATTGACTCCTGGACTACATTTCTCCACTTGGTTGAAGGAATCAGAGAGGAAAATCCTGAACTGACTGAGCTTAAATCTAAATTGAGAAGCTATAGAAGTGACTAAAGTTACTCCCCACCCTCCCCACCCCTGCCAAAACCTGAGTTACAGAGCAATAATGGAGTGATGCTTTCATATGTTTACCTATGGGCATAGTCAAGCATATTTATAGCCCCCTCCCCCCAAAAAAGATTAAAACAACAACACAAACAACAAATTAAAACCCATCAGTAAGAGACTAGGTCATTCGTGGAATTGCCATACAAGGTAGTACAACGCCTTGTATGAAAATAAAGGAATTATTGTTATGTGACTCAGTGTGGAAGAATTTCCAAACTATTGAGTGTAGGAAGCAAGTCATTAGAAGAAGATATGCAAACATTATATAAGATGATAAACAGGCAAAACTGAGTAATACTTGCTCTAGGGATACAGACAAAAGTGGTAGCAACAACTGTTTAAAAAAAAAAGTAATGCTAAGGTCAGGGTAAGTAGTTACCTCTTGGTGTCAAGGAGGAGGGTGGGATCAAGAGGGCTTCCATGGTAACCGTAACATTCTTTTTCTTAACCTGTGGGGTGGGGACAAAGTTGTTCACTTTAAAAATTATGATGGGGCTTCCCTAGTGGCGCAGTGGTTGAGAGTCCGCCTGCCGATGCAGGGGACGCGGGTTCGTGCCCCGGTCTGGGAAGATCCCACATGCCGCAGAGCGGCTGGGCCCATGAGCCATGGCCGCTGAGCCTGCACATCTGGAGCCTTGCTCCGCAACGGGAGAGGCCACAGCAGTGAGAGGCCTGCGTACGGCAAAAAAAAAAAAAAAAAAAAAAAAAAATTATGATGACTCTTTTAACTTCCAGTTTTTTGGAAAAAGAAAAAAATTGACCTATAGCATTGTATAAGTTTAAGGTGTACAGCATGATGATTTGACTTAACTGTGCTCATCATTTCATGAATTTTGTAAGTTTAGTGAACATACATCATCTCAAATAGATACAAAATTGAAGACAGAAAAATATTTGTGTGTGATGAGAGCTCTTAGGATTTACTTTTAACTTTCATATATAGCATGCAGCAGTATTAATTATATTTATCAAGTTATATATTAGATCCCTCGTACTTATTATTAAAATAACCCACAATGTTGAGGGAATAGGATATGTACAATGAGATATCAGTTCTATAAAGTTTAAAATCATGTAGAGCTAGATATTCTTCCTAGAGTCATATGGGAAGTATAACATGTACCCCCAATGCAGGATAGTGGTTAATTCAGGGGGGAGAGATGAAGAAAGGATCATGCAGGGTTCATAGGGGCTTCCGTCGAAGCAGTTGTTCTCATTTTTTATTTCTTTAGCCGAGCGCTGTTGGTTGTAGTTCTGTATGCCTAAAATATTTCAACAGAGTTATAAGAAGCAGAAGCCAATGTGGCTTCATTGGAGAATATGCAGGGAGTGCAGCCTCTGAAGAGCAGACGGAGAGGAGAGGAGCAGACCTGAGGAAAGACAGATGCCAGGTTACCTCCAGGTTCATTACAGCCAGTGCTGGAGACAGACAGGAGTCTGGAGAAAACCTGTGTGCAGAGCAAGGGGAGAAGCAGGGGCGTGTTAGGCCTGCTGGCTTAGGTTAAGCTGATGCTAACGATGGCCCTGTGAAAGTAGAGGGTCCTCGTACTTTCTTTCATTCATTCATTCAACACATTTATTTATTTATTTATCTATCTATTTATTTATTTATTTATTTATTTATGGTTGCGTTGGGTCTTCATTGCTGCGCGCGGGCTTTCTCTAGTTGCGGCGAGTGGAGGCTGCTCTTCGTTGCGGTGCGTGGGCTTCTTATTGCAGTGGCTTCTCTTGTTGCGGAGCACGGGCTGTAGGCGCATGGGCTTCAGTAGCTGTGGCTTGCGGTCTCTAGAGCGCAGGCTCAGTAGTTGTGGCGCACGGGCTTAAGTGCTCCGCAGCATGTGGGATCTTCCGAGACCAGGGCTCGAACCCGTGTCCCCTGCATTAGCAGGTAGATTCTCTTTTTTTTTTTTTTTTAGCAGGTAGATTCTTAACCACCGTGCCACCAGGGAAGTCCCCATTCAACACATTTTTATCGACTGTTTCCATCCGAAGGCTTTGTTCTCCTCCTCTCCTATTTTGTGCATCTTCAACAACTGGAGACCAAAGTGGAAGGGATTGAAGAATTCCAAAAATAATCAGTGTAAAGTAGGTACGGGGTTAAAAAGGGGTTAAGAGACTAACTTTAGCATCTTGCCTTTTTTTTTTGTTTGTGCGTTTGCTTGCTTATTTTTGTGAGGCAGCCTAGGACAGGAGTTAAGGATAAGGGTTCTGGAAGAAAGCTTCCTGGGTTCAAATTCTGGCTCCACAAGTTTCTAGCTGTGTGTTCTTGAGCCAGCTGCTTAACCTCTCTGTGCCTTACTTCTGTTGTCTGTAAAAATAGGAATGACTGTCCACTTTATGGAATTGTGAGGATTAAATGGATGAATGTATGTAACGATCTCAGACACATACCATATAAGGGTTTCCTATTATTAATTTTAGTCTCAAGTTTATTCACGTTTTCAGGGCTAAGTTAATTACTACCTTAGGAACATGTCAGAAATTATCACACAATTTGTTATTCAGGAGGACGTGAATGGAGTGAGGTGTGGTGGGGCTGGGACAGGTATGTCCAAATAGATGGGTTGACTAGAGATAAAAACGTAGGTGTCATTAGCATCCAGATTTCAGTGGCTGGTCTTAAAACTCTCCAGATGATGCTGGATACTCTCCCTTATGAATAAAAACTCTTCCCACTACTTTTCAAGTGAGAAGTTTTATCCTTGCTTCATTGCTCCCATTTACTTTCCTCTTAAAACTCCAAACTAATGCCATCCTGTCTTTTTCCATGTATCCATTTTTGCATTCTTGCAGCAATAGACATCAAAGAGTGAGGAGGTACCGGTTTGCCATCTAGGAAGAACGATAAAAGTTATTAGTAGCATACATGGGACCAAATAACATACTTTAAAAAAGGGGCACAAGCTTGTTTTGAAAAAGAAAACACAAATTCCTGTGTGATTTAATTCTGATTCATAACAAAAACTTCATGGGCATTCAGCCATCTAGTTCTCTACTTTTTTTTTTTTTTTTTTTGCTGACTATGAGGTCCAGAAAACATATATTTTATTTTTATTTTTTTCCCCAGCTTTCTTATTTCAGTAACTAGAGATGAAAATCGTATGTTTGAGGTACTTCTATACAGCATTTCTTATATCTGAGATATTTTTATGTCTCTGAAATATATTCACATTCTCCATGCATGTTACTATGCTGAAGGCTGTTCAAAGCAATGTAAGTTGGTGTCCTTCTCAGAAGGCCTTCCCAGTTATGGTCTGTGTCAGAAGCCTGCACTGCCATTTAGGAATATAAGCAGCCTTCTCTAGTCCTTAAGACCAAGGATTAAAAATTAAACTTCTGTAGAAAAATAATTCTTGGATAAAACTGCAGACTGGCTAAACTTTCCATCCTGTTTATTCTATTATTATCGAGTCCCTAATTTGTGCCATTCATGTTGATTCTGAAGATGCAGAATCTAATGACAGACTTTTTCCAGAACACTTCATTAAGGTTCTAATTTGGTTGGTGTCCTGTGTCACTATGTTCATTGTCATTGATTTTTCTCTTTGTGCTTACTGATTCCTTGGACTACCTATGCTTTTCCCTATAGTTGTCAATCAAAGAGGTTTTCTTCTCCAAAGAAATGCCAGGTTACTGTCTGGGGAACATTAAACAACTCTATGGTGATTGTATTCTGAAAACCTTTTAGGATGGAAGTAGCCTAAAAGTGGTCACTTCATCTTATTTTGCTTGGCTTATCTGTCATTTATCTTAGTCTTCAAACCAAGAAATCTCTATATCCATCTTAGTGTGTGGTCTCAGGTTTAGAAAGGATGGCTTGGTGGGGACTTTTAGAAATATTAAGAACTCCTTTGGATCATTTACCTACTCAATGTAATGGAAAAATGACACCAAACTCTCTCTGAAATTGCAATTAACTCATGAGAATAACGAAGAGGAATCTACCAAGAGAGAACATTTCACTACTTGGTGATAATTTAGCTTTTTAAAATTATATTAAAGAGATCACTAACCAAAACAATAGCAGCAGTGTTTCTACCAGAACAGACATTTCTAATTAATTCCTTGGCCATTAAACCCTTGAGGCAATACACAGGAGCAATAAAAAGGTAGTGAGAGATGAGTGATGGAGAAAGTTTCCCTTTTTTGCCTGTCAGCATTACCAGTCATTTTTTTTTTCACTCCTCTAAGTAGCAAACCATGAGCTGCAAAAACGGCTAGAGAAAATATGTTAAAGTATTAAATAGTCTCTACGTGGCTATTAAAATAAAAATTCTATCTGTATATTGTAGAATTAAGTGAGTCAAAGGAAAGTATTAGCTCTTAATACTCCTCCAGGAGTTCTCTTGTTGCATTAACTTCCCACCAGGAAGACTTAATGCAACATGAGCTTGGCTAGAAAGAAGCAACATGGCTCTGATTTTCTTTCCAGAAGGTAATGATTTTTGAAATGGGAACATTTATTTTCCTTTGAAATTGTGTGCATAGATGCTTCTCCAAGAATGCCAAAACTGAACATTTTTCATCCTTATTTTCCTTCTGATTTGGGGGCATACAGTCATTTGCCTTTCATAACCACAGATGGCTAAAGGCTCTCCCTTTTTCCTTAGCATCTTTCTTAAGTTCTTCCTTGGATTAATCTTAAACTGAATTTGAATAGGGATTCACTGTTTGCAACTCGTGGCTAGTGAAGCTGCAGGTTCCGTTTTTCTCCACGTTAAATGGTCTCTGAAATGGAGGAGTTGAGTTTCAGTACCTTCCACTGTATAAATAGGAAATATCTAGGATTGTACTGGGCTCCATACCTGCCCAGGGCACCTCCTCTGAATGCGAGTGCATAAAAACAATGCCTGACTTTGTAAAGGCTTTACAGTTCATAAGGTATATTGACATACTTTATATCATTGCATCTTGACAACCCTTTGAGGGTAGGCATGGCAGGGATTACTGTGTCCTCTTTATACGATGAAGAAATTGAGGTTTGGAGAGGTGAAAATAATTCCTAAGGTCACTCATCCAGTAAGCAGTAGAAGCAGGACTAACACTCAAGTTACTGAAGCCGTTCAAGGTCCTCCTACCCCATTAAACCACATTAACTCTATGCCACTTGCCCCTTGTTATAATGGAGTTTTCAGATACCCAGAAAGATGCAGCTACAGTGTAAATGAAAACGAGGCACCAGATATGGGAATGACCAGATGGGGGCCCAAGGTGCCCTCACTAAGATTCTACTTAGTGACGTTGGACCCTTTAGTCAAGTGACTTTGGTCATCTCCAAGAGAAGCGTGCTCCTTCCCACAAAAAAAATCCCAGTGTTACATTCCAGAGTTTCACAAGCATTTTTCTGACTTGTGGGTTGGAAAAGCTGACTGACTTGTCTTCAATAGTCTCTTATGAAGGCCTCCTGATAGAAAATACTGGCCACTGTTATGAGTCAAGAAAATCATGACTTCAGTCCTGAAGAACACTTACTGCTCAATGAATGGAATGATTCTTCTCTCTATTTGAAGTTCTTTTGACCTTGTAGTTTGATTATTATAACTTCATTTTATGAATTAAGAAGCAAAAATCTTAGTACTCCCAAATGTACTCTAAGTTCATAATAGTAACTTCTGTTTTTGATGAATACATACTGTACTAACATTATTAGTGCTACATGCAAAAATGAAAATCTCAAAGAATGAGGCAAAAAGCCATAAATAGCATATTTTCTTTATCCAGTGAATCTGTTGGTTATTCCCTGGAGCATGTACAGCCCACATTGGAAATTGCTGTTCCAAAGAACGAAAAAAAAATATCAGCCACCATGGAGAATAGTACAGAGGTTCCTTAAAAAACTAAAAGTAGTTACCATATGATCCTGCAATCCCCCTCCTGGGCATATATCTGGAGAAAAATAATTCAAAAAGATACATGCACTCCAATGTTCATAGCAGCATTACTTACAATAGCCAAGACATGGAGGCAACCTAAGTGTCCATCAACAGATGAATGGATAAAGATGTGGTACATATATACAATGGAATAGTACTCAGCCGTAAAAAGAATGAAATAGTGTCATTTGAAGCAACATGGATAGACCTACAGATTATCATAGTAAGTGAAGTAAACCAGAAAGACAAATATCTTATGATATCACTTATACATGGAATCTGAAAAAAGATACAGATGAGCTTATTTACAAAACAGAAATAGACTCACAGACATAGAAAACAAGTTGATGGTCACCAAAAGGGATAGTAGGCAGTGGGGGAGATAAGTCAGAAATTTAGGATCAACAGATACACACTAGTATATATAAAACAAACAAGGACCTACTGTATACCACAGGGAACTATATTCATTATCTTGTAATAACCTATAATGGAAAAGAATCTGAAAAAAAATGTATATAACTGAATCACTTTGTTGTACACCTGAAACTAACACAACATTGTAAATTAACTATACTTCAATTAAAAAATTGGTTAAAACACTAGTAGACCATATTGATGAACATATGAAATCTTGTCACATGTTTTGTGACTCATTTTCACTAGTCCAAGTCAAACACTGATTTCCAAGTGCATATGTTAAGATTATCTGCACAGATATGAGATGGGAAAAGGGGAGAGAAGAAGAGATGATAGTTTTCTTTAGATAATTTCGCTCTTTGAGATAGGGGCTAATATTTAAGAAATTCATATGTATTTGAGTAGAAGTTCTCAACATTGTTGAAACTCAACTGTTATTCTTACAAAATGGGAATTAACCATATATACTTTGACTTTTCTTTCCTGTTTTTCATTCATTCATTTACTTTTATCTCCATATTCCACTCCCATTTTCCTCCTCTCATCCTAGAGCACCCACTCTGATAATAGTGAGTACAAATAGCCTACTATCTGCCAGGCACTGTTTTAATGTATTCAGTATATATCCTGTTTCTGTCTGTATGCTCAGAAAACAGCCATGGTCTTGCATGCATTTTTTTCCCCAAACATTTTATTGTGAAAAAATTTCAAAATACAGAAACTTTGGAAGACTTATATAGTGAACACTGTCTAGATTTTTACAAATAACATTTTGCAGTATTTACTTCATCACATGTCCATCATCCCTCTTAATTTCTAGATGCCTTTCAAAGTAAGTTGTAGACATCAGCACCCTTTACTTGTTAACACTTAAGTATGCATGTTATTAATTAGATTTCAGTATTTGTTTATTTAGTTAAAATTTACATAGAGAAGTGATCCACTTTTAAGCATTACCATTCAATGAGTTTTGACAATTTGTATATGTACTGTTAATTTACATGAATGTTAGTGTGTTCTAAAATGTTTTCTGTGTTTTACTTTTTTTCACTGAGCTCTGTTTCTGGGGTGCATCTCTGCTGCCATGGTACACCTAATCAGTTGCTGACCACGCTCACTTTTCAGGGTAGTTGTGACTTAGAAATAATCCTTTAGAAATACTAAGTAGAGTGCCCTTCTAAGGCACTAAATGATCATGAGCTTTTGTTTTTCATTAATTCCATATTTAACAAATAGTTATTCAGTGTCTACAGTGTGATGGACTTTGGGTTCATCGTGGTGACCTCTCTTCTGCCATCAGTACCCACAGCCTTTCAGGGAGAGAGTCATTTAACCATAACTCGTTTTCAACAGTAAATAATTGTGTGTTTTCTTATCATGCTGAAGTGTGCTATAGCTGTAGTTCCTTAAAACATGCAAAAGGAACATTTCAAAATGGGTTAACTGGTTAGAATTAAAAATGAATTTGGAAACCTGTCTGTGGAGGTATCTGCTAGCATGGTGTTTAGGGGAGGTAATGAAACAGCTAACACTTACTGAACGCTTGGTCTATGCCAGCCACTGTGCTGAGCATCTTACAAGTATTATCTCATTAATTATCACAACCACCCTACAAGGTAGCTGCTGTTTCTCTCATTTTGTAGATGAGGAAAACTAAGGTCAAAGAGGTTAATAAATTGCCCAAGGGTAGGTAGAGGACAGGGCAGAGTGGAATTGGGATTTAAATCCATCTCTCTCCAGAGCTGTGCCATTAACGTTTATTGTACTGAGAAGCAGAGGAGAAAAAGAGCTCCAGTGAGTGGTGAATATTTTGACCTAATAGGTCACGGCAGGTTATTATTTTTGATCCTGTGGAAATTCTGTTGTTCCAGTGCCCATACACATCAACAAAACCACATGACAACATGCCACATAGATGTTGCTGCTTCCTTGTGTACTTTGTATGGAGGCAGTATTTAATGGGGTTAAAATATTAACCTCATTATCTGGTGATTTGTATTTCCTGGCCCCTGATGTTCTAGCACACACAGATGGGAAAGGCCAAAAGAACTAAAACGATGGGATTAGATTAGAATGGAGGGATGGGAAAGAAGCTGGTAATAGGTGATCTGAGGAGGAGGAGATCCCAGTTGTTACTGGGATACAGTGGCACGGGTAACTCTCTGTGGAATTTCCCCCAGTGGTTCTTTTTTTTTTTTAGATGTTGGGGGTAGGAGTTTAGTAATTTATTTATTTTTTGCTGTGTTGGGACTTCGTTTCTGTGCGAGGGCTTTCTCTAGTTGTGGCAAGCGGGGGCCACTCTTCATCACGGTGTGCGGGCCTCTCACTATCACGGCCTCTCTTGTTGCGGAGCACAGGCTCCAGACGCGCAGGCTCAGTAGTTGTGGCTCACGGGCCTAGTTGCTCTGCGGCATGTGGGATCCTCCCAGACCAGGGCTCGAACCCGTGGCCCCTGCATTAGCAGGCAGATTCTCAACCACTGCGCCACCAGGGAAGCCCACCCCCCACCCAGTGGTCCTTAATGTGGGATGGATCATCCTCACCAGACACTTGGAAACATGGGGGCTTTTCAGTTGTCAATCACTTGGACGTGCTGTGAAACTTAATGCCCAGGGTCAGAAATGATAAACATCCTACAGTGCCTGAGTCAGGCTTACAGAGAGTAGAATGGTCTTTCCCCAAATGCCAGTTCTACCCTTGCTGAAATCATCACGGGCTAGGCCTACTGACCCCAAAGACACACCCTAGTGGTCAGTGGTTGAGGAATGAGGAAAAGGAACAAGGAAGGCTTGAAAAAAATTCTGGGAAGACATCAGATGTATCTTTAATATGTTTTATTTGTATGGTCACAGTGCTTGTGTGTAAGAGACTGATTGATCAGTGTTAAAGGGCCTTGAATTATTGAATTCTCTCATATGTTGACATGGACGTGACCTGCTAATGATTTAAAAATGGGTTATGATGAACTGTTCTTCTAATGCACTGCCAAAATATGATATCATTTCAAATGTTTGCATCCTATTCCTCAATGAAATTTGCCTATAGTTTTTTCTTATGTTAATAAGAACATGATAATGCATAAAATAAATGAATTCCCTGCTTGAGAATAAATAATATAAATTAGAAATTATTTGTACTTTAAAAATTAGGTATAATTCAGCTGTTATATTATTTGGGCCTGGTGTTTTTTGAGAAATGGTAGACCTTTGCTTTCCGGTGTCTTGTGATTACTAATCTGTTCAAGTTTTCTACCTCCTATTTAGTCCTTTTTGTTACTTTTGAGACAATTTATTATTATAATTTTGAAATTAACAAGGTCCCTGTGGAATAACAATGTCTGACCCAAAGTGTGGCACCATACAGTTTCTTTAGGAAGATTTGGGTATATTTATAGGTCTTTCTGAGACTTGTGAATCAAACTTTTTCCCTCAGGATCTTCTAAAGTTAATTTATAATGATGATAATTTACGGAAAGTACTTGACGTAAGCCTAATCCTGTTCTGGGTCAATAGACATAGCAAGTCCCTGACCTTGGCATTGGCCGTCTTTGGGGAAATGATCCCTTGTGTTGTCTCCCACGTTCAGGACAATTGACTCCTTCACATTGATCTCGATGTTCTAGTCCCACAAAAGTTTTCACCCTGTAGATGTTTTGACCTTGTGTACATGAATATATGCATTTTAATAAGACTTATACAGACATTGATGATCTTTCATTAATTTCATTACTAAAATAGATTTTGGAGTAAACTCTTAAGCAAATTAAATTCCTGTGCACTCTGGCCTTCTTGCTTATTGTGGTTATTAAGCCAGTCCTCTCTTGTGATTAAGTGACTCTGTTGGCCTTTTCCACTCTGGACCCCATAATCTTTATTGGAATAGTGGCACCCATTGCAAAGGCAACTTTCCCACTTATCTTGATCCACAGAGTTCAACCATTATAGTGCTTTTCAAAGACATCAACATTTAACTATTCCTCAGTGCTGTGGTAAAGATGTGGGGCCTTCTTGGGAGACATAATTGGGAACAGATAAACATGTTGTATGTGGTAGTTTTAGTTTAGTTTATTTCTGTCTCTAGATCTCTGTATTTTTTTTCCTACTACATCATATAGTCTTGTATCTCAGCCTCATTTAGGTAGGCCATGACTGAGTCCAGATTTGAGTTAAACAACCAAGAAAACAGTTAGAAACAACCTGGCTCACCCAGAACTAGTATATTGGATGAAGCATTTTTGGTGTTTGTTTCCATATGCATGACTCGAGTAAATCTAAAATGATGTTCTTCTCCCTCTAATCTAGCATCCCCAGAATCCGTTTTCACATTTATTCTCCAGATTTTTGGTAATAGAAATTAACCAATTCTTGTGATTTTTTTTTCTCGTTGTATACTCATGGTTTGATTTTGTAATTTACCTCAAAGAGCGTTCTGGAGTATACATCCAGTTTTAGGAATAGAAGCATTGAAGAGGGGGACATGGGGAGAATTGACACCCCTTGCAGTTACTTGCTGAGGTGAGGTGTTTATAACCAAGCCTCCTGTAGTAAGTCAGGAACAGACTAAACTTAGTGGAAGAGGGAACTACTTTATCTGGCAAGGGAAGATGGGTGGTTTTATTTTTTTTAAGTTTGTTTGTTTATTTAGCCTGCTTATGGTCTTCGTTGCTGCATGTGGGCTTTTCCCTAGTTGCGGTGCGCAGGCTTCTCTTTGCGGTGGCTTCTCTTGTTGCGGAGCACGGGCTCTAGGCACGCGGGCTTCAGTAGTTGTGGCTCGCAGGCTCAGTAGTTGTGGCTTGTGGGATCTAGAGCACAGGCTCAGTAGTTGTGGCACACAGGCTTTGTTGCTCTGCGGCATGTGGGATCTTCCCAAACCAGGGATCAAACCTGTGTCCCCTGTATTGGCAGGCGGATTCCCTGTGCCACCAGGGAAGTCCCAGATGAGTGGTTTTAAATCCAAGGTTTGGGGTATCAATGGACTCAACTTGAGCTCCTAGGGCCTCACTCTTTCTCAATCAGTTCCCTAACTTGTACTCAAGAGAAAGACTGTGAAATCAACCTGTGTTGCAGTTGTGCAAATTAAGGTCATATTTAGTGTCTGATCTTCCGTGATCTCAGCCAAGTAATTACAAGATATAGGGGACTCTTTCTTAGGGTAGATAGTCATAGAAACCCTTTATTTGATGACTGTACCTTGAGCTAAGAATTTTAGATACTGAGTTTGCCATTTTCTCTCTTTAAGCTTTCCTGTGAGGAAATGGGGATCATGCAGTCTTGCTAACAGTAGGTGCTGTATTGCGACTTACTACAGGGTAATCATGTAGATCATACTTTTGCCCCATGTAAAATGAACTACCAGTCCTTGAAAAGTCATGTGATCTTCACTGCCTTCAAACCCAGTTCAGGAAGAAAATCAGTCAAAGATTCCTGTTTCTTTGAGGGTCTCTTGATTGCAGACTCTTTGGCACCAGTGACTCTGGCTTACTTTAAGTTTGAATCCTCTCTTGCTAGTTTTAACAGAAAGGGCTTTATTAAAGGGTATATTAAAAAGGGTGTATAAAGAGTATTAGGTAGCTCACAGAATCTCTGGGATGGTCAGATAATCAGGCTTCGACATTAGAAATACAAATTTCACATTGTACCAATTATATCTAAAGGAAATCCAGCCTATCCCTGCTACAGTGCCCTAATATCATTTCCTTTTACCCTGAAGATAATTTCCAGTGAAGACAGTTGTGTAGAAATATGTATTTAAGGGTTTCCTTAATCCTTTTGGCTTATGTTACTAGTAATAGAGTCAAGCAAAGATATTAAACCTGAAAGGTAAATCCTACACTCATTCCTAATTGGCAAGGAACACTGCATTAAATGTTTTATAAACATTATGCTGAAATAAAGCCAGTGACTTATGCATTTGTTCTTTCTTTTGCCTGAAAAGACTGGCCATTGACTCTGATTTACCTTTGGGTGAACTTTTGTTTTTGATAGTAAGCAGATTTTTTGCTCTGAGGTTCAGGAGTTGGTGCTTTTACTTTTTCTTTTTAAGGAAAATAATTACTTTAGTGACATTTGGTTTTCCAGCTCTGTTAGTTGTTAGTAGAAACCCAATTCCTGTTTAACACGAAATTCTTCAGTAAATGAACATTGACAAAGAACTGTTTTCTATACTCCTTTCAAAATGCCCTTTGGGTCCCATGCATAGGGTTTCAGAATTTTAAAAAATACCCAGGTACTTGATTTCAGGTTAAGTGACCATGGTCCCAGCAGTCAGATCTTTCAGACAAAGAAACTCTGCTTCTATGAGAAAAAAAAAAAAATCCTTTAAAATAACAGGAAATAAAAATGAAAGGAAGGCCTAACTATATATTGGTTGTTTATTCCTGTTCTGTTGGTCAAATTTGCTCCATTCTCTCCTCCCCTCCTTATTTGCTGATGCTAGGGCCCCCATAGCGTTTAGTCTATTCTCTTAGAAGCACACCATCATTTTAGAAAATGTACACAGTTCAGGAGTGTAAACTCATGCAGAATCTTTACTTAATCTGCCTTGAGTTTAATATCTTGTGATGTTCCATCTCCATCCAGGAGACCTTTCAAGAGAATGATCTCAAGTAACTATTTTTATGCCCTTTGGTGACCTCAAGTAAAAATCCCTAATGGTGACTGTTCGATTATGAATGGATTAGTCTGAAATTTGCACATAAGTGGGAGTGAAGTGAGGAAGAAAGTTGTAAATAGCTAAGGCCTCCATTGGGTCTAGGCT
Source organism: Hyperoodon ampullatus (assembly GCF_949752795.1). Lineage (NCBI taxonomy): Eukaryota > Metazoa > Chordata > Mammalia > Artiodactyla > Ziphiidae > Hyperoodon > Hyperoodon ampullatus. The sequence continues at coordinate 87,262,369 of NC_136924.1, read as the reverse complement.
TTGTCACAAAGTGTTGGTGAGGGACTTCCCTGGTGGGGCAATGGTTTAGAATACATGTGCCAATGCAGGGGACACAGGTTTGAGTCCTGGTCCGGGAAGATCCCACATGCTGTGGAGCAACCAAGCCTGTGAGCCACAACTACTGAGCCCACGCGCCGCAACTACTGAAGCCTGCGCACCTAGAGCCCACAAGCCACAACTACTGAAGCCCGCGTGCCTAGAGCCTGTACTCCGCAACAAGAGAAGCCACCACAATGAGAAGCCCGCGTACTGCCATGAAGAGTAGCCCCTGCTCGCCACAACTAGAGAAAGCCCGTGCACAGCAATGAAGATCCAATGCAGCCAAAAAAATAAATTTATAAAAAAACAAAAAAACCCCAACATGTTGGTGAGAATCCTGAGGATGTATAGAAGCAAAGGCTTTCCCCATCTCTGGTTGGGTTTCTGAGAACAAACTCTCAGACTCTGAGATTTCTATGCAGGAGGTTTGTTGGATGATTTTCTCATAAATATTGCCTCTATAGAAGTGAAGGAAGAAGGATTGGATGGAAGGAGGAGTTCAACCGTGATAGAATTTTAACAGTGGCCTCAGCAATCCTATGGGGAACCAGTGGATCTGGGATGGCTATTTGGTGAGGTCTTGGATTGAGGCAAAGGCTCAAGCCTTTGTACCTCATCACTGAATGTAGGCTTCCCTTGGGGAGGGAGCAACTTTGGGGGCAAATTTGCCCTTCTTCTGCCGAGGGCAATCCCAGAAAGTGATACAGCCAAGAGGCCTGGCAACAGGAAGAATGACTGCCTTGGAGCTGAAGGGGGGAATCTGGGCAGTGCCCCCCAGTAGACACTATACACCACTCTTTCTTCACGACTATATTTGCTTTTGCAGTTCTATCCAAAACAACAGTAGTCTTGGGGTTTGTGCTTTCTGAAACAGGCAATATTCCAGCTTTTGTTCAACCGTCTTCATTTTCCCGGAAGAATTGCCTAGTGAGAAAGCGACATATATCATGAGAAATGCAAAGGGTCTGAGACTTTGCCCTATTTGCTAGCTAATGAGTTAGCCTGCCACAGTTTCATAGATGCTGGCAGAAGACAAGATATTCTTGGGTCAGAGACAAAAGACTGTTAATCACGGCACAACAAGCAGTGTGAACTTCATGTTCACACAACTCTTCCTGTCCTGTCCAGTCCCACGGGGGTCCCATGGAGTGGCCCATGTGGATATTGTGTGTGCAGTGGTTTTGCGTTCCAGCTGAGGAACTCTAAGCTTAAGAAACCCAGAGCTCAGGAAGCCTCGCTATTTCATACTGGGTTGCAAGCAAATATGCTCAGACTTTCCCTAAAAAGACAAACACAGTAAATTCTGAAATGACTTCTCATTACTGCATGTTTTTTATTACTTATTGTTTGGGCTCAGGTTCTTAGGATGAGATGTCAGAAGCTTGGGCAAGTCATTGGATTGCTTTATTACTTAAGGTGAAGGTAAATACAAGGAAGGTGAAGTTTGGGAGAGAAGAAGGAAGCATTACTCAAATCATGAGTCATTCTGCAGTTGTAATTGCATAATTGATGGGCGTGGTTGTTCTGGATTGCAGCCCTGCCACTCTCTTGAGCTGTCTTCTGGCCAGCGTTGGCCACAAAACAGCCATCCCTCATCTCCACCACTGCTGTGATCTCTAGATGACACTTTCAACTCAGACACCAGTTTGAAGTTGGACTTGGGTCTGATGCTGTCTCCTGTGTTGGATCATCTGACTTGACAGTGACCGTGCGGCACTTAAAACTGGGGAGTCTACACTTGGCAGCTGCAATGGACACAAAGATTAAGAGCATCAGACTTTGTCGAATGCTTCAAAGCTGTGATTCCGTATCACACCACACCTAGGTCAAGAAAACATGTCAAGGCCTATTTGGGTTTACCTGGGAGGGCCAGGTGGCCATCTCCTGTTTAGAGATGAATTGTTCTGTCTGACCATATGCACCATGAAGTCTTGGCAATGGCATGGAACCACCTTTTCTAGTTAATGGAAAGTTTAAAGCTATTTGCAGTCCATTGTCACTCGAGTCCAAAAGTTTAGATGTGAGCCTTGAAAACAACTTAATCATGAATTTCTGACTTGCGTTTCCAGTTGTCTAACTCCCATGGTAGAACTGTTGCTAGAATGTTGTGCATAAAAAGTGAGTCAGTGAGTCCTTAGGTTCATTTTCTAGGCTTGTCTATCGCGGCTTCATTTTGTAAGTTCCTGGGTATGTGCTTCAATGGCATAGTCCATAATGGCTGTCCGAGAGTCTAATACCTGAATGGTATTAAACCAGAAAAAGCTTAGCATGCACATAAAAATGAGTGCGTATTAGTTCTGTTGTATAGAGGAACTGATGTTTAGCAAAGTTAGGTAACTTGACCAAGATCATATGACCACTAAGTGAGAGAGTTGAGATTTGAATGCAGCTCCGAGTTCAAAGCCTTGTTTTTAAACCACTGTGGAATGTTTACCCTTGTGCATTGAGACTACTTCCTATTTTATGGGGCTGTACTCTGAGAGTAGTAATGGTAGAGATTGAGCTATTGATGCTATTATTTTGGGGAAATGACCCTTTCACAGATCTTGGGAAAACTCAGTGGAAGCTTAGGGCTGCACCCGTAATGCCTCACCCCTCAGTTCATTAGTTAGAAGTAGAAATTGTTTTGTTGAATTGGTTTGAAAATCTTAGGGCTAAAAGCTCAAGTTAATGAATTTACCAATCACATAGCTATGTGCAAGCCTTTTGGAAACAGAAAATTTATAATTTAGGCAAACTTGACATGAGCAAATGAAAAACACATAGCTACCTAGGTGAAGATTCACCCTTTCTTTGAAGATTTTCAGGTTAATGCAGCCCCTTAAGGACTGGCCTTAAGATTAGTAAAAGAATGTAATTACTCATGGGGTATGATATGAGAGGTATTCTGAACACACAGACACCCCAATCCCCCAAACTTTCAAGGCTTTGTAATTGTTTCTGAAATTTTACCATTAGAGATTCATTCCTTTGAGATGTAATACCTTTTTAGACTTCACTCGTATGTATGAACACTGAGGGAGGAACACCTTAAAGACTTTGCTAATACCTAAGCGGGGGTGGGGGTGGGGAGAATTGGCAGCTAGCTGAGAGCAGGACCCTGAGGATTGAGATTGACTAGGCAGGAGGGAGAGGCAAGGTTTTCTGGGCTGGAAGGTGACCCACTTTCCAGCTTGGAACCCTTAGCTCTGCACTTTCTCAGTGTGTCTTCCACAAGCTCCAAATTTCTTTAAATTTTGCTATGAAACATACTGTTTGCTTTTCGCATCTGTTTTCATATTGTCATATAATTGTTCCCTAGCTCTGTTGAGAAACATGTTTTTGTTTCAGACATACACACATGGGCGCATCCTAAACCTCACAGCTAATGCAGGAGTAGAGATGATCTCTTGGACCTCAGTGTCTAGTATGGCACTGGTTAAAGGTCAGCGTTCAGATAAATGAGTTTTATGTCCTTCCTTGAACTGTGGCAATCATGTAGCAAGGAGATGAAGTAACTTGGTGCATGATGCACAGTTAGGAAGCAGCAGAGTTCAAGTGTTTCTGTCTCGAAATCCAGCACTTTGTTCTGTACCCAAGAGACTCTGTTTTGTTAAAAGCAAGGAAACAAAAGTAGCAGGGCCCAGGAGATTATCTTTTCTATTCCATAACCCACCTTGTCCCGAAGTGTGGAATATAAACTAAACCTTTATCTCCTTTGGGATACCCTAATCTCTGATTTTTTTTCCTGGAACTCTGGAGAGAGAGAGCATTCCAATTACCTAAGTTTTTCAGCCAGAATGTCTCTCCTTAAACCAGTAGGATTGGATAGGAGAGTGTCAGCCAGGCTGAACACTCCTGTCCAGCTTTGTATCTTGAGGGAATGCTCTTCTTTATTGATTGAAGCCACTGCAGGGAAGCCCCTTGCAAATGATAGTGTTGGGATGTAGGGCTTAAATTTGCCTTTTTTGTCATGTTTGATTTTCCTGAAGATAGAACTGTGGCAGAATTTTCCATTTTAAAATATTTGAAATCAGTTCACTTTTGGAACAGCTTGATGTTGCTCTTGCTTAAGGAAAAAATGGTTTCATACTACATTAATTATGTTGCAGCAGTAACTATGTAGGACTGCCAGGCTGGGACAGTTTGTGCTCAGAGAATACTGCTGTTCTTTCCATGAGTGTGTTATCAGGGTCTTTAGGGTATAGCCATCGATGACGTAGGGGACCCAAGATCCAAGTTATTCTTGGCTTCTCTGCCTTCTCCCATTCACCCTCCATTGTTCTCTCCATTATCCTTGTTGGGTCTTTAGGCTGAGTCTGGAGTCATACTGGTTAATGACTTTCTGCAAACGGATCTCTGACTACATTTTACAGTGAAATTTCACAGTGAAATTGAATCTGAGGGTTTTGTAGTCTGTTTTAATCTACAGCTGGCCTTGGCTCTTACTATCAAAATAAGCATTAAAAAAAATTAGTCAAGTAGGAGACTAATTTTTTAAGATTGCCATCCAGCTGAGAGTTCAGTCAGCCTTAAAAAAAAAAAAAAAAAAAAGCTTTCTAAAACAGGTTCCATTTGGGTATCAGAAAGCACCAGAGTGCTTTGTGTCATGTGTTAATTTTGTATTAAAAGATCAATCTTCACACACCCTGATTTTATTGAGGCCCGGATGAATTCCATCTCTATGACTGTGGCTTGCATTCCAGGAAAATTTGCGTGCCTTTTCTGTTCTCCTGCTTTTTCACGGATATGTTTTTAAATCATTGTGGTCTAAATGTTTAATTCTGGAAGAACCCACGTGATAAAAAGCTGGAATTGCTTTAGATTCTACCATCTGTTTTACTATTTGTCTTCTGTAATGAGAATGTTAAATGGAGCTTCCCTACCTATTTCTCTTTAAGGGTCTGATTTAGTGCATACGGGAAAAAGAGAAACCGTATGTAGGTCTTTACGGCCAGTAAGGCTTAGTTGCCAAATATTTTATGATGGTCTTCGGTTGAGCCATAAGTTATATAGGAGGGCAATTCATCCATCTTTATTCCCAATTCGTGTACAAACTGTATAGCAAAACGTTTGTGAATACCCCATGCGGTAAAATGAAGTTTCCTATGCAATAGATACATTTCAGTGGGATTCCCTCTGTTTGCTTATTTGGTTGTACTATCAAGATGGTTTATGTTTTAAAAATATTTAGAAGGGAGACAAGGGAAAACTCAGGAAAATCTGATTGCTAAGCATCTTACTTCACTAGGGCCAAACAGCAGGCAATGAGTTTTGACTCTAGACATATGAACAGCAAAAGAAGACAGCTGCTAGATACTATAAAATAGCTAAATTCTCCATCTGGTTTACAGTGTGGGTGAGGATTTGCTACGAATCTGGATTGAATTCCATGCCCCAGTTAGTTGACAAATATGGCGGGTCCTTTTAGTTCTAGAACATGAAGTGTGGTCCTAAGCAACAAAGAATTAAACTCTCTTAGAAGTAACAGTAAAAATGGGGTAATGATAAAAACAATACCATTTTATATAAAATTAGCTCTATGTGGTTTCTAAGAATGATTTTTTACATCCTCAAGAATCTGGCAAAGAATAGAAAAATCATAGGCTTAGTTTAAGTTTGGGATGGCAGTGAAGTGAAAAGAAGCACAAAGACATTTGTTAGAATCAAAACTGGCCTAATGAATAAGACCACACTTTGAGTCTGGTATTCCTTCCTTCTAAAAATGTTATTAAAATTTTTTTATTGAGAGATAGTTGATTTAGAATATTATATAAGTTTCAGGTGTACAATAGAGTGATTCATAATTTTTGAAGGTTATATTCCATTTGTAGTTATTATACAATATTGGGTACATTTCCTGTGCTGTACATATATCCTGTAGCTTATTTATTTTATACATAAGTTTGTACTTCTTACTCTCCTACCCCTAACTTGCCGCTCCCCCTGTTCCCTCTCCGCCCTTCCCCCTGTAACCAATTGTTTGTCCTCTGTATCTGTGAGTCTGTTTCTTTTTTTATTTGTCTTTTCTCTCTTTTTTCACAAAGCATAATCCCCTCCAAGTCCACCCATGTTGTTGCAAATGGCAAAATTTCGTCCTTTCTTATGGCTGAGTAGTATACCATTGTATATATGTACCACATCTTCTTTACCATTCATCTGTTGATGGACACTTGTGTCGCTTCCATACCTTGGCAATTGTAAATAATGCTGCTGTGAACATTGGGACGCATGTATCTGGTATTCCTTCCTTTGAAGAAGTTATTTTGTTTAACAAAACAGTCAATATTTTTACTTTAAAAAATCATTTTAAATTTATTTTAATTTTAAATTGAGCTATTGACATAACATATTAGTTTCAGGTGTAAAACATAATGATTCAACATTTGTATGTACTGTGAAATGATCACTGCAGTCAGTCCAATTAACATCCATAACCACATATAGTTAGAAGATTTTTTTCTTGTGATAAGAACTCTTAGGATCTACTCAATAATTTTCAAATATACAATACAGTATTATTAACTATAGTTACCATGTTATGCATTGCACCCCCAGGCCTTATTTACTTTACCCCTGGAAGTTTGTAACTTTTGACCCACCTTCACCCATTTTGTTCCCCCCCACACACATACTGCCCCAACCTCTGGCCACCACCAATCTGTTCTCTGTATTTATGAGTTCTTTTTTTGTTGTTGTTCAGTTTCCATGTGTAAGTGAGATCATATGGTATATGTCTTTCTCTGTGTGACTTATTTCACTTAGCATAATGCCCTCAAGTTCCATTTTACATTGTTGCAAATAACAAGATTTCTTTTTTTATGGTTGAGTAGTAGTCTATTACGTATATATTACCACATCCTCTTTATCCATTCATATATTGATGGACACTTAGGTTGCTTCCATTATCTTGGCTATTGAAAATAATGCTGCAGTGAACATGGGGGTATATTATCTCTTCAAATTAATGCCCAGAGTATTTACTATTCAGATAAGTACCCAGAAATGGGATTGCTAGACCATACAGTAGTTCTGCTTTTAATTTTTTCAGGAACCTCCATGCTGTTTTCCATAGTGGCTACACAAATTTACATTCCTACCGACAGTGTGCAAGGATTCCCTTTTCCCACATTTTAGCTAACACTTGTTATTTCTTGTCTTATTTTCTTGCCTAATTGCTCTGGCTAGGACTTCCAATACTATGGTGAATGAAAGTTGTGAGAGAGCATCCTTGTCTTGTTCCTGACCTTAGAGGAAAAGCTTTCAGTATTTCACTGTTGAGTATGATGTTAGCTGTAGGCTTGTCATACATATCCTGTATTATGTTGAGGTATGTTCCCTCTATACCCACTTTGTTGAGTTTTTATTATAAATGGATGTTGAATTTTGTCAGTTTTTCCTGCATCTTTTGAGTTGATCGTATGATTTTTATCCTTTATTTTGTTAATGTGATGTATCACATTGATTTGCAGATGTTCAACCATCATTGCATCCCTGGAATTAATTTTACTTGATTATGGTGTATGATTCTTTTAATCTGTTGTTGAATTTGGTTTGCTACTAATTTTGTTGAGGATTTTTGTATCTATTTTCATCAGGGTTATTGACCTGTAATTTTCTTGTCATGTCCTTGTCTGGTTTTAGTGTCAGGGTAATGCTGGCCTTGTGAAATAAATTTGGAAGTGTTCCCCCCTCTTCTATATTTTGGAAGAGAGTTTGAGAAGGATTGGTATTAATTCTTCTTTAAATGTTTGGTAGAATTCACTCGTGAAACCATCTGGTCCTGGACTTTGTTGGGAGGTTTTGATTACTGATTCAGTCTCCTTACTAGTAATCGGTCTCTTTGGATTTTCTTTTTCTTCATGATTCAGTCTTGGTAGGCTGTATGTTTCTAGGAATTTATCCATTTCTTCCAGGTTGGCCAAGCTTAGAATATCGTGTGTCATAAAGTAATGAAGTGCTCAAAGGATGATGGAAACATGTCAGAAAGATACAGAATCCAGCTTAAGTGACTCCCATTAGTCAAAACTGGGATGTCTTTATATGTGAAACCTAGAAAAATGGTACAGATGAACCAGTTTGCAGGGCAGAAATAGAGACACAGACGTAGAGAACAAACGTATGGACACCAAGAGGGGAAAGTGGTGGGGCCGGGGTGTGGTGGTGTGATGAATTGGGAGATTGGGATTGACATATATACACTAATATGTATAAAATGGATAACTAGTAAGAATCTGCTGTATAGAAAAGTAATATAAAATTCAAAAAAAACCCTGGGATGTCTTGAGCATCAAAATAAATAATGATAATATCAGATATAATCCATTAATAGGATAAAACTCTAAGTCACATTGATATAAATAAATGGAAAAGGAGGAAAAGGTTTTCCTTTTAATAGTTTGCCAATTAATAAATGAAGGATGACAGCTATCATTGTAATAAATGGTTCAGGCAAAAATTGTGAATGCATGCTAAAACCAATGATGAAAGTTTAGTAAGGCATTGCCTATTTGGGGTCTCAAAGTATGTTCTTAAAAATTACTAATTAATTACAAAGGGCAAAGTGGTAATCTTACAGTGGAGAAACCGGGGAAGCATCACCTTGATCAAAGTTAACATCCCCAGTATTGGGACAAATAATGGGTGCTTCCTGATACGATGCCCCTAGGAGGATGACCATTTATTTCTGTGGTATCCCTTTAAGAACTGCATAACCTAAATCTAATCATGAAGAAACATCATGATTAATGCAACACCAGACAAACCCAGATTGAGGGACATTCTACATAATAACTAGCCTGTATCCTTCAAAAGTATGAAGTTCACGAAAGACAAAGATTATAGATCTGTTCCAGATTAAAGAATACTAAAGAGTCATGACAGCTGACGGCAGTTTGTGATCCTGGTCTCAGGACAAGGTGCTCGCACATTCCTTCTGCTCCCTCCTCCCCCGTCATTCACACAGCATGTGTACTAGTACTGAGTCAGTGTTAAAATCCTAATTTTGATAAGTGTACTGAGGTTATGAACGACAAAGTCTTCGTTATTAGGAAATATACCATAAAGTATTCAGGAGTAAAGGGGCATGATGTCTCAACTTATTCTCAAATGATTTATGAAATACTCACATACACACAAACATATATATCTGGAGAGAGACAAAGAAGAAAATGATAGTAATTGTGGAATCTGATCAAAAGTTCTGTAGAATTTCTTGTAGTATTTTGAAGTTGAAGTTTTATAAAAATTATATTTAAAAAATGGTGTCGCACAGGTCTGAGTAAATAGGCAGTAGATAGGCTTGTAACAAGAACCCTGTGGCATTTGCTGTCCCGGGGGGATAGGCAGAGTGGACAGTTGTGGAGGACCACTCCCTCAACAACCTGGGGCAGAAGACAAATAATACAGTCAGTCAAGGAGAAAGTAAAATCCTTACTTGTTTCAGAAAAAGCTGAGGTGGGAGGTCGGAGGATCCGACCGTCACATTGCTTAGTGGTCACTGCACAAGGTGTGTAGAAAGATGTGCTAGGTCAGTAGCTATTAGAAAGCTTAGAAAGCCAGGGAAGAGTTTTCTTTGCTATATAATTTAGAATTTCTGATGTGTTCTACTTGGGTTTTTTTTTTTAATACAGCAGGTTCTTATTTATTTTATACACATCAGTGTATATATGTCAATCCCAATCTCCCAGTTCATCCCACCACCACCCCAGCCCCGCCACTTTCCCCTCTTGGTGTCCATACGTTTGTTCTCTACGTCTGTGTCTCTATTTCTGCCCTGCAAACTGGTTCATCTGTACCATTTTTCTAGGTTCCACAGATATGTGTTAATATACGATATTTGTTTTTCTCTTTCTGCCTTACTTCACTCTGTATGACAGTCTCTAGATGCATCCACGTCTCTACAAATGACCCAATTTCGTTCCTTTTTATGGCTGAGTAATATTCCATTGTATATATGCACCACATCTTCTTTATCCATTCGTCTGTCAGTGGGCATTTAGGTTGCTTCCATGACCTGGCTACTGTAAATAGTGCTGCAGTGAACGTTGGGGTGCATGTGTCTTTTTGGATTATGGTTTTCTCTGGGTATGCGCCCAGTAGTGGGACTGCTGGGTCATATGGTAATTCTGTTTTTAGTTTTTTAAGGAACCTCCATACTGTTCTCCATAGTGGCTGTATCAATTTACATTCCCACCAACAGTGCAAGAGGGTTCCCTTTTCTCCACACCCTCTCCAGCATTTGTTGTTTGCAGATTTTCTGATGTGCCCATTCTAACTGGTGTGATGTGTTATACCTGTTATTTGGTTTTTTTATGATAAGTAGAATGTTGACCAAACTAAAATAACTTTTAATTAATAAATTAAATTGAATTTTATTGACCCTCCTTCCCCCTTAACCCTTGGCAACCACTGATATTTTTATTGTCTCAATAATCTTGAATACTGGATGGTTGGGATCATACAGTTTGTGGCCTTTTCAGATTGGCTTTTTCCCCTTAGTAATATGCATTCAAGGTCCCTCCGTGTCTTTTTCATGGCTTGATTGCTCATTTCTTTTCAACGCTGAATAAGATTCTTTTGTCTGGATGTACCACAGTTTATTTATCCATTCGCCTACTAAGGGATATCTTGATTGCTTCTCAGTTTTGGCAGTTAAGAATAAAGCTGCTGTAAACATCTGTGTGCAGGTTTGGATGAATATAAGTTTTCAGTTTCTTTGGGTAAATACCAAGGAGCATGATTGCTGGATCGTACGTTAAGAGTTAGTTTAGTGTTAGAAGAAACTGTCAAACTGTCTTCCAGATTCGCTGTACCATTTTGCATTCCCAGCAGCAATCAGTGAGAGTTTCTCTTACTTCACATCCTTGTCAGCATTTGGTGTGTCAGTGTTTTGGACTTTGGCCAGTCTAATTGTTGTGTAGTGGTATCTCATTGTTTAACTTTTTAATTCCCTAATGACATCTGATGTTGAACATCTTTTTCATATGCTTATTTGCCATTAGTATATCTTCTTTGAGTTGTCTGTTCAGGTCTTTTGCCCATTTTAAGATCGGATTGTTCATTTACTTTTGAGTTTTAAGAGTTCTTTGGATATTTTGGATAACAGTCCTTTATCAGATATGTCTTTTGTGAATATTTTCTCCCAATCTGTGATTTATCTTCTCATTCTTTTGAGACCTTATGCTTTTCATCAAATCAAGATGCAAAGAGGGAAATTTGATCTGATAAACAATTCAGAGTATCTATTAGATTAAAGCAATCCAGTTCCTAAAAGAATATAAATGTTCCTGCTTTTAAAAACATAAAGGCATTTATCCCCAGGTCCTCAATGAAGGGGATTTTTTTTTTGTAATAATAATGAAAAAGGGTACTTACTGCAGGCTTCTCTCTCCTACCCACCAAACCATGTAATGACCCGTTTTTATTTTGAAGAGACCTTGGAACATTTAACACTGTGTATTAAGATTATAAAGCAGGGGACTTCCCTGCTGGTCCAGTGGTTGAGACGTTGCCTTCCAATTCAGGGGGTGCGGCTTCAATCCCTGGTCCGAGAGCTAAGATCCCACATGCCTCGCGGCCAAAAAACCAAAACATAAAACAGAAGCAGTATTGTAACAGATTCAAAAAAGTCTTTAAAAATGGTCCACATCAAAAAAGTCTTAAAAAAAAGATGATAAAGCAGGAAGAGATTCTGGGAATGTATATGAGAAATAAAATTGACCTTTGCCAACCTGTAAGATGAATGAGGGAAGGGCTTTTGTTAGAAATGTGCAGAGGTGGAAGAATAATTAGGGTGCTGAGAGAGTGCCTAGACCATTAATGGTAGCAGTAAATAATATGCACCTGTCGAAAAGGGGACTCCCAGAGTGCAGCAGGGGCAACTAGGCATCCCCAAGTCACGCTAAGCAGAGGCACTGGCAGCTGGTTGGGAAAGTAAAGCGTATTCTTAGCATTCACTTCCCAGATCACAGATTCACACAGCTGAGCAAGCCATGCCACAGTGGGGTAGCTCCAGAGACGGTGTCTACCACCACGTTCCATAAGGAGTCTTCTTACTGTTTACTCCTCGGCTAACCAAGACTTCAGCATCTAGGAGGTATTCTGCAGCCACAGAATTGTTTCCCTGCCTTTAGCGCTATAGAGTTTCTTTCCTTTTCCACCCCTAGCCCTCTGCTCTTTTTTTTTTTTTTTTTTTTTTTTTGCGGTACGCGGGCCTCTCACTGTTGTGGTCTCTCCCCTTGCGGAGCACAGGCTCCGGACGCGCAGGCTCAGCGGCCATGGCTCACGGGCCCAGCCACTCCGCGGCATGTGGGATCTTCCCGGACCGGGGCACGAACCCGTGTCCCCTGCATCGGCAGGCGGACTCTCAACCACTGCGCCACCAGGGAAGCCCGCCCCTCTGCTCTTTGTGTTTATCTTTCCTCCCCCCTCCCTCCCACCCTTCCTCTTTTCTTTCTTTCTCTTTCCTCCCTTCCTCCTTTCTTCCTTACTTTTTCTTTTTTTCCCTCCCTCCCTTTTTCCTTCCCTCCTTTCTTTCCTTCCTTCCTTTCTTTATTTCTCCCTCATCCCTCCCTCCCTCTCTCCCTCTGTTCTCCATATTTAATTACTGGGAGGGGAAGGAAGAGGAAATAGAGCTTGTCGAAAAGCTATTTCAAAAGTCTCTGCCTCTGTGTTTCTTCACCTGGTTTCCCAACTGGCATTAGTGTACAGTTCATGGGTGGGTTTCTATTCACAACCACTGCATGAAGTGTGCTAGGTCTTCCCCGAAACCTTATAGTAAATACAACTCCCCATCATGGAGATTGATGTCTATACGATCTTTTAATGTAGATCAGTGACTTCGCACTGATGTAGCATCAAAAACATCTTTTAATACCTTACTTGTCAAAGTCCTGAAAAAGTTCGCTTCCCCGTGGAATTTGTATTAGAAATCACCTTGCCAACACTTACTTTAGAGGTGAAACAAAGCTGATGTCCACCCACATTGTACTCAATCAGGAACTCCAATGATATACTTTGTGCCTTTAGAGAAAGAAAGGAAATTCAAGTCCTAAGTTCACTTTCATTTCATTCTTCTGGCTGCTGGAGCTTTTATGGGAGGTGTAGTTTGGATGTTTTAGGTGAACTTCTCTAGAGAGAGAACTGAGGACTGTGAGAGTCATAAGCACACCTCAAATAATTATGTATCACTGCTAGTTTGAGTACAGAACATCTAGATAACATCCTCACGCGTGTCGCTCTTTACCAGCAAAAGGGTGCTTTGTGGAAGCTCGGCTCCACTCGTTGGTGTAGAAAACCAGGTAACAGGGTCAGTACAGAAGCCTACTTTCTCCCTTCTTCCTATAACCCTGTTGAGTTTGGGGAAGTACAGGGAAGAATTAAACATCTCTGCATGCTGGATTAAACTAGGAGGCGGTAGTCCTGCTTTCTTTGAGAACTAGCATAAGGGGCCATGCCGTTTAGTTGTGCTGCAACTTGTAGTAATTTTGACTACATAAGCAGGGACTCGTAAACGACTATCAACATCCAAAGCCTTGGCACAGGGCTTCGGGGCGGTATGTAGGCTAATGAATGATGCCCTAGTAATTGAGTTACCTTCCATCTTAAGTTTATTGTCACTTGTGAAGAATTTGATGTATCTGACAGTAATAAAAGTCCTGGGCTTTGGTATTCTGTGATAATTAAGATCACTCACTACCATACTGTTGAACCTGTATGCAGAACGTAGGTTTAGAAAACATGTATTGAGTTCTTTACATGTGACAAAGAGCCAACGGTGTCGCTGCCCAATCTCCTTCCCTCACTTTCTGGCCTCCCATCCCCTCCCCAATTCCAAGTTTTTGTCTGCAGTGCAGTTGGTACCCAGTCAGGTACCACTTGCCTAAGGGGATGGTAGACATGGGAAAGGAGTGAGCTCAGTTACTCAGCTATGAGCACCAGAGAGAATTTTCCTCATATGGAATTGATAGAACCAGATTGAAAATGTAAAATGTTTTATGTCATGCTCAGGATATAGAAATTACTTGGTTTTATTGAATAGTCTTTTGAAATGATATTTGTTTCTCTAATAAATTGTCCTTAATGATTATTCCCCTGCCCCACCAGTGACAAAATGAGTGTCAGTAACATGGAGGAGGTAGCAGTGTCTTGAGTTTGTTTTAAAGCAGGAGTGACTCAGTTGACTCTTAGCAGGACTTTAGGGAAATCCTCCACTTTGAGTAAAAGCCCAACTTTCCCCCGTTGGTAACCCCCTAAGCAGAGCACACGTGGCCTTGAAGAAATGTGCACATCATCTGTTTTCTTCCTTCAGTCAGGTTGGAATGTGCTGCCCTTGCCTCTCTGTTGAGTCTTATGAAGTATCTCCAGGGATTTTTAAGGCCAGACAAGAAAATTCTCTGAAGGCAGATGAAAGGAAAGTCTGTACAGGGAGCCCCAGTACAAGCCAGAGAGCATTTTCTGTATCTAAAGGCAGTCTGCTTTGTTGCTCCTGGACAAAGCCCTGGGAGGAAGGGGAAGCATGGGCTGCCTTCCAAATGGTAAGGACCATTGCGTCCAACTCTTGCTGGTATGAGCTTTTTTTTGGTGGAGCGTCTTGTCATACGTGAGAGAAGAAATGGATGATGTGGTCTTCTGAACTGGAATGCTTCCCTGCTACCTGTAGCTTCTAAAATGTTTTACCTTAATTTTTAGGAGATTTTATGTTTCATCCAGAAATCGACTGATAGGACATTGTACTTCAAAATATTTGATTTACTTCAATTATGAAATTTTAAAGGTGGAAACTTGCTGGAAGGATTCTGAAAAGAACCACTTAAACATTACGAATAAAACAAAATGTCTTGTCTGAATTTGGTAAACAGGTTGAGTCTTTTCAGTGCTACTTAATGAGCCTACCGAGATGATGAAGACCCTGCCCTTTTGGATCCTTCCGCCCAGTGAATGGTCACGCCACCCAGTGCAGCGTGAGAAGGATGTAATGGGGCATGTTCAACATGCTATTGGAAGGCAGGGGTAAATGTGTCTGGAGAAGATTGGGAAAGTGTCCACTAGGGCGATGCCATTGATGATGATGTCGCCCAGGTGGTTACCAGGGGCAGGAGAGGGGTGTCGGGCTGCACCCTGCAGGCCTGTAAGCCTTGTGCTTGCCCAGCTTCAAGACTGAAGAAAGAGCAGAGTCAACGACAGAGACATCAGTGGTTTCATGGATGGAGGAATCGTATATGTCTGAAGCAAGGTCCTGGAGCCACACCCCACTGTGTGTGGCAGATGAGGGGCAGGACATGGCAGTAGTCTCTGCTCCCAGGGGGAGAGGGAGGTTACCAGTTATAGGGGGAGTTGACGTCAGGTTGGCTTACTGGTTACCAGGGAAACCAGCAGAGGAGCATGCCCCTCACTGCTCCCTTTGATAAACTATCATGGTGGAGATGTTCGAATCTAAAAATTAGAACAGTTGGACTTCTCTGGTGGCACAGTGGTTGAGAGTCTGCCTGCCGATGCGGGGGACACGGGTTCGTGCCCCGGTCCGGGAAGATCCCACATGCCGCAGAGCGGCTGGGCCTGTGAGCCATGGCCGCTGAGCCTGCGTGTCCGGAGCCTGTGCTCCGCAACGCGAGAGGCCGCAACAGTGAGAGGCCTGTGTACTGCAAAAAAAAAAAAAAAAAAAAAAAAAAGAGGGAGAGTCAGTCAGGTGAGTAGGGTGTAGATGGAGCAGAGACTGGTTGAGTAGAGTAGGATATGTACAACGAGCAAGAGAACAGCCATCTTGGTGGCCTGATACAAGGGGAAAGGACATTGCAAGTAGAGGGATGGGTGTGTGCAAGGACAGCGGGGCGTGGCGTACTGCTTGTGCTGGGACAGCGGGGAGGTTTAGTGGCTAGAGCTTTGTGGTAGATGTGGCATAAGGTGAGTCTAAGATCGGCTGGGGTTAGCTGCAGAGGGGAGGTTGGGAGCGTGGAGGGAGGGTGAGGGTAACTGGAGCATCCTAAACCGGAAACAGGGGAGCTGGGCACAGGAGACAAATGGGACCTAAAGATAGCTTGTGTGTTGAACAAGCAAAATACGTAAGAGGTCAACTACACACAAATTAGTTCTCGTCTGGTACTGACCCTGTGTAATTTATTCAGTGGGGTGAAATTCCCTTGTCTCAGGATGCAAACCCCAGCAGGCCCATGACTTTGCCGTTTGCTCTTAGTAAACTGTGGTACCTGGGCTGCCTATGTATGGTCCTGGTTCTGTATTTACAAGCGTCTAGTTCACTGTATCAACATATCAATATTATTCAAAGATAGGACTCTTCCCTATCCACCCTGTAGCCGGGGTCTCCAGTGAGTTCCTTTCCCCACTGCTGATTCATGTGGAACAGGTGAGTGGGTCCAGTCGTCTCAGGGGAAGCAAGATCAGGTCTGTTACTCTCCATCCTTCCCCGTCTCTGGATGTAGTTTTGACCCCATCAGCGGGAAAGAGCTTTCCGTGAATGGATGGCTTCACTCTCTCCAGACCTAACAGATGTTTAAAGCTGGCTTTCTTCCTCCTGGGAAACCAGTTCTCAGACTTGGCATTGGTAAATTTTGGATATGCTCACCTGGCACCTTTCTTTGAAGTTTTACATGCGTTATTTCTTGGGATCTCTGTGAAAATGTTAATTTCAATATCCTGTCACATATAACATCTGGGTGTATGGAATATGGAAAGCTGACTTGGAAATAAGTTGAGAAAAGGGAGGAATGGCGTGGGTAGTTAACATTAAATGATTAACGTTTATTGAGAATTTATAATGTGTGAGGTGCTGTTCTAAGCACGTGACAGGGATTAATGCTCTCAATTGTCCTAACTCTGAGGTAGGTACTAATATTTCCCCCATTTTATAGACAAGGACATAGAGGTACAGAGTGTTGAAATAATTTGCCCAAGATAAGAGTCAGTGGCATTGCTGGGATTCCAGCCTCTGGGCATTCTTGACCCCACGGATTACTCTTAATCTCTGTGCTCTGTTGACTGCTACAGGATTATAACAATCCAGAATTGGCCCAGAAATTGGGCTAAATGCTTTATGTAGAGACTCACATTTAACCTTTTTTTTTTTTTTTTTTTTTTTTTTTTGTGGTACGCGGGCCTCTCACTGTTGTGGCCTCTCCCGTTGCGGAGCACAGGCTCCGGACGCGCAGGCTCAGTGGCCATGGCTCACGGGCCCAGCCGCTCCGCGGCATGTGGGATCTTCCTGGACCGGGGCACGAACCCGCGTCCCCTGCATCGGCAGGCAGTCTCTCAACCATTGCGCCACCAGGGAAGCCCTGAGACTCACATTTAACCCTTTTAACAATTCTCTGAGGTATGTTTCATTATAATCCCTGTTTTAGAAATGAAGACATTGAATCTCAGAGAGGTTAACTGATTTGCTGAAGGTCACGTAACCAGTGGAGCTGGGATACTAACTCAGGTTGCATTGATTGCCAAGGTTTTGCTCTCAGCTGCTGCCTTCCTGGTTTCCTCGTAGAGAAGGCGGCCTGGCAGCTCACAGGTGTGCACTATTTTGGGGATAGCACAGGAGTTCAGAGTGTAGACTCTGGACCCAGACCTCCTGGGTTTAGGTCATGAGCCCTCCCTTCCCAGCTGGGGGACATTGGATGAACTCTGAACTGCTCTGCTATGTAGAGTTCTTACTCTGTGCCTCATCCAAGTTCATCTGTAAACTGGGCATAATAATGGTACCTACTTTGTAGAGTCCTTTTGAAGATAAGGAGTTAACATGGATAAAGCACTTAGAAGATGCCTGATGCATAACAAATGATCTACAAACGTTAGCTGTTGTTATTATATAAATATATATAGTAATTCAAAATAGAATCAGGAGCTTTTATTGTTAGCTGTGCCTGTTCCTACACTATTAATAAACAGGAAGTATACATTCAGGTTGTGGAAATAATCTTCTTAGTCCCAGGGACTAAGAATTTCTGTACCAAGTAAAATGGCTTTCTGTCAAGGTGGTAATAATTCTTACGTTGCTTTTTTTGTTTGCCTTAACATTGCTATCTTGTCATTTGAATACACCCTTTGAGCGATTACATAGGAATACAGTACTTCAGGTTTCCTTGGAAAGAGCAAATTTGAACAGTTTGCTTTTGCTCTGATCAAAAGCTTAGTTGACATTTACAGCCAAGATAGGATCATACACTAAAGTTTATCATATGAATCCAGTCTGTTCCTTTGACTTGGGTGGATTCATTTATTCAGAAAGAAATTATTGAGTGCCTTCAGTGTGTCTGCCACATTTCTAGATATTGAGGATACAGCAGGGAACAAAACAGACAAAAACACCTGCCTTCAGGACACTTATGTTCCAGTGGGTGTGACAATGAATAAATAAGTAAAATATGTAGTAAGTCAGACAGAAATAAGGCAATGGAGGGAAATACAGTTGTGAAAGAGAGGACATGCTGGGGAGTTTGTAATTTTAAATAGTGTCAGGTTTGAGTGTGATGATGTGATTTTTTTTTTTAAGCGCCTTTACCATTTGGAGATACAGTCAGCCTCCTATCTGTGGGTTCCTCATCCTGCAACCAATCCCCTTGCAGCCGCCTAGGGATGGTTGTATATACAGATGTATTATGGTGAAGTATACTGAGGTGTGATGGTGAAAAAATGTCTGAGATGTGCTTTAAAACAATCCAGAATTGGGCCAAGGGCATCAGGAAGGTGTTACAGCTCAAGCAAGGAGGCTTATGTTCAGTGTTGAAGCAGTGATGAGTATGTGGGAATTCGTTAACCTGTTTGCTCTACTTTTCTGTGTGTTTGAAAATGTCCACAATAGAAAGTTAAAAAAAATAAACATTACAACAGTAAATACGTACCCCAATTAAAACAATAGGATTCCATTGCAAAAACACAGACAAAACCCCCTAAATCTACAAAGTTACAAAAACAACTGAAAAAATAATTACTTAGATTATTAAACAGATACAAACAATTTATGTAACATTATTAAAAATTAACAAATGGATCACGTTTCAGAGACGGCTTCACTGAGAAGGTGCCGTCCAAGTGGAGACCTGAGGTGGGGAGGAGGAGGTGGTGAGGATTGGGGAGGTGGGGACAGGGGTGGGATGAGCATGGAGCCCCGGAGAATTGTGGAGGAAAACCCTTCAGACCGAGGAATGCAAGGGATCCAAACTGCGAATCAGGTAACTGTGACCGTTGTTGGGGGAGGAGCCTTGATTGGTCGGGGAACACCTGGCCCTTGCTGATGCCCTTCCGGTGTATCATGGTTGCAAACTGAGGAAGCACTTTTCAAATCCGCATGGTGGGGTCCCGTGCCTCATGCATCCTGGCTTCACCAGGGCCTGGCCGAGATCCTGTGCTCCTTGAGTGTTGACCATTCATTTTCTCGTACCTTCTCCTACAAGCAGTCTGTAGGGTAGACGGGGAAAGGAATCTGTATTCTCATTTAATACAGACGAGGTACCATTTTCTACCTTCAGGAGTTTCCATTTCAGAGCCCCTTGCTAAGTGGTGAAGCTCCTTGATTTCAAGTTCCGTGGGCCTTTCCCCTGCCGCACCTGACCCCAGGATCTGTTAAGGGGCCCAATCCCCCTTTGAGAAGGATCAACTGATGATTGTTTTTGGTGGTGCAGTTTGAGAGGCAAATAAAAGCACGACTGCCTCGTGTGTAGACTCTTGGGGCCAAATTAAATTTCCTCCAACTCTGTGTGGCCAGAGAAAATAAGAAATCTTGTTAAAGTATAAACCCAGGCATGAAACTGTTGCTCTAAAGCTCAGTATCACTTAACAGTGAAAAAAGTAAAACGGAACAAGACCCACAAAAGCATTTTACATGCTGCTTAGTTACCCAGGAAACTATGTGCATATGTCTATGTGCACATACATTGAATTTCAAGTTCAGTGGTTTTAAACTTTCTTTCCATATGTAGAATCTTTATAACCAGCAGATAATGGGCCTTTGGGGTTTAATGAAAAGATTTGTATGGATAACATATGTTTCCCTTTATAGAAAGTAATCTTTCAGCCTGTTGAAAATGCCTGAGTTTTTAAGTGCCTATGGAATAATTTTATTTGAACCTTAAATCATATAGTGTTCTTTTTTATTTATTTTTGGTGTGTCATTGTTCTAAGGGTCTTATTTTTAATTCTGGAGGCCTGTTCAGCATAAGAATAAGGAATACTTCTGTGTTTTTAGTTGATTCTATGTGGACATCCATTGTACAAATGTTAAAATATCTTAGGTGTTGAGGAGGTATATAGAGGGTATATTTAGAATTGTAACTTCATGTTCTTTTCTTCATCTTTAGGGGACAGATTTAATTAACAACCTAAATGAGTTTCTTTGCTCTTAGAAGAACATGCTTTAGGGAAATTACCTTAGAGTAAGTTAGAGGCAAGTCTGCAATTTCTTGATCTTAAATTCCATTTGGGAGAAATGGTTTGAGTTAGTGTAGAGTTACCCAACTTGGGGATTCATTGTCTTTTAAACACACACTTTAAAGAGATCATAAATTTGTGATAGAACTTCCTGCAGGGTCTGATTTTATATTTTAGGTTCATCCTGGATGTGTCCTAAAGTCTGCAATAATATGTCCCCTGCAGGCAGTTCTAAAGGGTCAGCCATTTGAGATTTCTATGGAAACCAAAATAATTTCAGTAGAAATAATTAAACCCTGGGAAGGTCTATGGCTAGCCATGGTGATAATTCTTTGTAAATAGTAATGTTGGCGTTGAAGAGTTTACATCAGAAATGTAGGCTTAACCTCAAAAATACATACCAAAAAGCTTTTTCTGAAGTTATAATGAAAAACATTATCATCACCTGCAAGTTATTTGAATAAATGCTTTTAAATTGGCAAGTCTTTTTAATTTATTCTTTTATCGTGAATTTCTACTCTTTTTTGTATTAACGTCGACAAATGTGGCCTTCATCATTTTTTGAATTTTGCACTTTATGAAGTTTTCTTTTTCACTTACTATATAGTTGAATTTTGTAAATGCTTCCTAGTTACTTAAAAATGGTATATTTTTAGGAAATATAGTTTTATTTACTGTGTGTTTGTGTGGAATACTGTGTGTGTTCATCTCTAGGAGTTTCCCTGTATATTTCCATAAGTTATTGCTTTATTTACTTACATGCTGTGTTAACATCAATGTAGACTGTGACTTTGATCAAAATAAAAAGACTTCTTAAAACTCAGCAACACATATATATGTTGGTAGAATATTACCTTATTATGGCAATATAACATTTTCTTTTTCTGTAAAAATATGTGACAGACTGCCGCAACTTCGTAGTCAGTATAAGAAACTATTTCTTAGAAAAGGAAAGTACAAAATCTCACCGTGCTAGGAAGCCTACTTGAGTTGTGGTGAGGTCTGTTGTCTTCTCTGCAAATCATCAGTGCATTTGGATCTTCTGTACCTGGGGGCAGGGGGAGTCTTTCAAAGGAGGGGTGATGTGTACCGTGGGAGGATGCACCAGGTCCAAACTCCATTTGGAGTCTTTGACGTTGAAAGGCAGCTGATGTGTGAACAGGGCTAAAAGGTATCACCAAGAGAGACCTACTTCATTGGTGAAATTATAAGTTCAGCTGTCAGGGTCGTACTCCTGGTTGGAGAATAGTATTCAGAGGCATCTCCTGCCATCCTAGGGTGAGTCACTGGTAGTGCAAAATGGGTCCTTGGATGAAGAACATGGCAGAGGAGGCGGCAAGCAGGCTTTCCAGTAGAAGTCTGCTGGCGGAGGGTAGGGGATAGTCTCTGGTGTAAAAAGGCCCTCCATCTTGAGACTGTCACTGATACGAGGGATGGGGAGCATTGACATTGAGAAGGTGTATGAATTTAGGTAATTTTGGACTTCTATAAACACTTGCTTATCTTTTTTTCTTCTAATAAAATATATTTTTGATGCCTGTTGGCCACTGTGATCAATATTTATGGAAATGATATTCTAGGGCTGTACTATGGTTAGATTTGTGATTTTTTAAAATTAATTTTATTTATTTTTGGCTGCGTTGGGTCTTTGTTGCTGTGCGCAGGCTTTCCCTAGTTGCAGTGAGCAGGGGCTACTCCCGTTGTGGCGCGTGGGCTTCTCTTGTTGCGGCGCACGGGCTGTAGGTGTGTGGGCTTCAGTAGTTGCAGCACTCAGGCTCAGTAGTTGTGGCTCACGGGCTTACTTGCTCCACGGCATGTGGATCTTCCCGGACCAGGGATCGAACCCGTGTCTCCTGCATTGGCAGGCAGATTCTTAACCACTGTGCCACCAGGGAAGTCCCTAAATTTGTGGTTTTTAAGAGAGGTTCCTCAGGCAAATAAAGTATGAAATACCCTTAAAATAAAATCACTTGGGCCTGTCTTTGATAGGACAACCACCCTGTTCTTTTTTTTTTTTTTTTTTTTTTTTTGTGGTACGCGGGCCTCTCACTGTTGTGGCCTCTCCCGTTGCGGAGCACAGGCTCCGGATGCGCAGGCCCAGTGGCCATGGCTCATGGGCCCAGCCGCTCCGCGGCATGTGGGATCTTCCCAGACCGGGGCACGAACCCGTGTCCCCTGCATCGGCAGACGGACTCTCAACCACTGCGCCACCAGGGAAGCCCTTTTTTTTTTTTTTTTTTTTTTTTTTTTTTTTTGCGGTATGCGGGCCTCTCACTGTTGTGGCCTCTCCCGTTGTGGAGCACAGGCTCCGGACGCGCAGGCCCAGCGGCCATGGCTCACGGGCCCAGCCGCTCCGCGGCACATGGGATCCTCCCAGACCGGGGCACGAACCCGTATCCCCTGCATCGGCAGGCGGACTCTCAACCACTGCGCCACCAGGGAGGCCCTAACCACCCTGTTCTTGATTTTTATTTTTATTTTTTTGTAGCATTGATATTTTCCTAGTGTTTGAACTCCAAAATTCTCTTCAGGCTCTTGAAAGTCTGAAATGGCATATGTGTTGTCGAAAGGATTCAACCTGTTGTGGTATCCACTTCATTTAAAATCTCAGGCTCTGATGAATCCAGGTTATTTAAGCCTGACCAAATCAGTATTGAAAATCTTAATGAAAGGAAGCTTGATGTTATTGGCTTATTTCCCACCTTATTGAGTTTCTGTCACAGTTGCCTGAACAATGTTTGGTGACTTAATTTAATTTACTTTCTTTCTGGGGGACAGGTGGAAAAGTAATTCACATAGAAATAGGAAGACCTTAACAGCTAAACAGATGGATGTAGATAATTAGAATGTGGAATGGGAAATCTGAAATAATTATACTGAAATACTGATTGGACTTCACAAAAGGGGTTGAATCGTCTGGTAAACTTGCTTGCAATGCTAAATACTTAAAAACAAAAACAAACAGGTTGAAGAAACTGATTTCATAGCCATGGCGTTCTAGAAAAGAATGCCAGCCGAAACTAGGCGGCCTGGTTTGCATTTTCAAAAGTTACATCCCCCTTTCACCTGTAGTGTAGTGAACTGCATGGGCTCTGAAGCCAGGCTACTAGGGTTCCCACCTTGAAGCGACCCCTTCCTAGCTGTGTGAATTTGGGCTGGTTGCAGAATCTGTCTGCAAAATGGCGATGTGACGGTAACCAACCAGATGGGTTTGTTGGGAGGATGAAATGACTACATGTATGGGAAATGCTTAGAAGAAGTGTCTGGCACATCTGGAGTGTGCTCTGTAAATGTGAGAAGTTATAATTTCCAAGTAATGTAATTTCTCTAGATCTCAGTTTGCCTATTTGTATAAGAATACATTTGTTCTGGGCTTCTTGGTATGGGCAATAAGAAAGGGTCTCACTTGTTCTGAAGGAGTTTTCTCTCCAAGAGGAGAGAGAAAATAAGCTCAAAGGCCAAAGGCTCAAACCAAAATAAATGATATCAGAAGTCACTTGGAATCTGGAGAATAATGGAAGGCTTGCTGGAGAAGGTATCAGTTATGCCTTAAAGTGGCGGTTGCCAGACTTGGGAACGTTATAAAGTGATAACATCTAGAAAACAACATTAGAAACAAACTACAGATGGCAGACTTTATTTTGCCAAATAATGGGTGATGGGGGAGCCTCTTCTGCCATCTAAATATATCACTATTAGTTTATAAAAGAAGGCATTTAAAGGTGAGTTATCTCGGTCCAAGAACAGTGTCTTTGGTTTTCTGGAAACTTACTACATTGTCATTTTTCTATTTCCTTTTTGACTTGGGTACAATTTCATCATGCACCAGCCAATTGACATACCAGGTTTCGGAAATACTACTTTTTGTTTTTAAAAGATGTTGGGGGTCGGCGTTTATTAAGTAATTAATTTATTTTTGCTGTGTTGGGTCTTCGTTTCTGTGCGAGGGCTTTCTCTGGTTGTGGCAAGCGGGGGCCT
Source organism: Hyperoodon ampullatus (assembly GCF_949752795.1). Lineage (NCBI taxonomy): Eukaryota > Metazoa > Chordata > Mammalia > Artiodactyla > Ziphiidae > Hyperoodon > Hyperoodon ampullatus. The sequence continues at coordinate 87,237,979 of NC_136924.1, read as the reverse complement.
CTTCATTGTGGTGCGCGAGCCTCTCACTATCGCGGCCTGTCTTGTTGCGGAGCACGGGCTCCAGACGCGCAGGCTCAGTAATTGTGGCTCACGGGCCTAGTTGCTCCACGGCATGTGGGATCCTCCCAGACCAGGGCTCGAACCCGTGTCCCCTGCATTAGCAGGCAGATTTTCAACCACTGCGCCACCAGGGAAGCCCGGAAATACTACTTTTAAGGATAAGAGGGTTTCAATAGCTAGTAATCATGGGTGGGAAGAGAAAAAGGGACTTTAGCAAAGACATCTGTATAACTGAAGGCACAGGGGGAGAACATTGGGATAACTGACGTTAGCTGCTTCATTAGGCAAATCCCACATCCTAGTGGTATAATGAAATCTGTTTATTTCTCACTTGCATGAAGTCCGATATGGGCCAGGCCATCTTTCTTCACCTCGTAGCTATGCCATTTGGAACGTGTGCCCTCCAAGGGTTCTGGTGGTGGAGAAGAGAGGCAGAGGAAGCGCTTGGCTGTCAACGGCCTCAGTCTAGAAGTGATGCCCTGCATGAGTGACACCAGTCACTTGGTCCTATTCTTACTACAGAGGGGGCTGGGAAGTGTAAATGCCTGAGTGTCACCACGGTGGAAAAGTAGGAGGAGTTTGGGATTATCTGCAACTGTGGATTGAGAGTAAGGGGGTGCTGAGAAC